>NC_138828.1:59948173-61148173 GCF_965183815.1 Platalea leucorodia | reverse complement strand
CAGCCACACCCTTTAATAATCTTTCCACGCAATGTCATGCGACATTACAATTTCATGTGTTGGGCATTAATCCCACATATCACACCCAGCTTTCACCTCACCGCCAGCAGTCCTGACAGGAAGGCTGTGTTATGACCTGGAAAGCAAGTCTGCTTCTATACAGCACAGCACTAGAACAAGGTATGTGGGGTTTTTCAAGATACCTCATCTTTTTCTTTCAGTCACTGACCCAGAGATTAAGGGAAGGGATAACTTCATCCCAAAGTGTCCTGGATCTCATATATTGTTTCACAGAGCAATCAAAGATCTGCAAAGTTGTTCCATCTCTTCTTTCTACCCTTTAATACATAGCACTTAAGATAATGAAAGCAAAAGGAGTGCTAGCAGGGCGATCCCAACGGTTACTCCCACCTCTAGGAACACGAAAGTTAAATTTGCACGGGAATGGGCCATGACTTTTTTTTCCTGCTTCTAAAAGATGAGTTTTGGTGAACCCAACATCCTGGAAGAACAAAGCATGCTACTGATCAGCCGTAATACTGTATAAATGAAGGCACTGAATACTAGTGAGCAGCCCCTTAGCAACACATCCTATTAACACCTTAGAAATGTCTTATTTTTAACCCGAGAGTAAATGCTCTCACAGGAAACAATTAAGGTGGGCAGGTACGTGGCAGACAGGGATATGGGAAGATAAAGCTTTACCTGAGAGACAGTTGACAGGTATCAGAAAAAGAAATGGTCTAGTACTGAAGTGGTTGGGAGGAGTCCCTGGAGAAAGGAAGAAGCTGCCCTACAGCAAGGCTGATGGGGCGCTGGGAAAGGGCCTGCTCACTCAGCAAAAGCTCCTGATGTCCAGATGGCAAACTGCTGAACGCAGATGATCTGAGAAGCGCTCTCACCTATGCCACTGACTTCCAAGTCATGTTATCTTTTTATGCCTCCTGATATCCTCATTTTAGAATAGTAATAATGGCAACTTTCCACCTTTGTAAGTCCTCGTAAGATCTATGGATGGGAGTCACTTAAAAAGTGGTCAGTATTTCTAATTACTATAATATCCTGTCCTGTAACCCAGCTGGTCTCTCTCAAAAGCCAAACAATAATCTAGCTCAATTATTAATTTATTATGGCAGTACCTCATCTTTTGTCAGCAATGCTGTTCAAAATTTCTTCTTTAGCTGTGCTCTCAACACACAACTTCATTGTTTATGGTTCCACATGAAGCACAAAAATCAAACCGCTCTTCAGTACATCAGTTATTTCAACACATTAGAAAGGTAGCATGACATGATATTGAGTTTTCAATAAAACTCCATCCAATTTAAACAGACGCAAAGAAGAACCTTCTTAAGCTTTTAACCTAAAAAATTCACCATAAACAGTAATATAATCTGTGAAAGTAGCCATAACCTTGTCTATCCAATTGATCTATTAGTCTGTATTACTTATTCAAGTAGCATCTCTTCCGTTTCATTACAAGTATTGCCAGGAAGACGTATCTCTTACTGCACATTTCTTTTCAGACTTGTTTCCCTACATCTGGATTTCCTGAAACAATTACTGGAGGACAAGGGCTGGAGAAAGTTAGAAGTGGGAGACTAGTTTTAGTTGCAAGCTGAAAGCAACTTCTTGTCACTCCTTCTGACTGGTGTAATAACGACAGAGCAATCAATTTCTTTCGTTTGGGGAATTCGATCAGCAAACTATTTATTTCAAACATGTGATTCCCTTCCTTCAGAGATCATTTGCAAATTGTTTCTTTCCTCTGCTCTTGTCAGAAACAAATGTCAACATAATGCTGAAGTCCAGGACACCAGAAAAATAGTGTCAGAATTTGCACTGGGGCCTTCAGGGACACACAAGGTTTAAAAGGCTAACACATTAGTTTATAGGTGACTCTTGGTAGCAGAAGGAAAATTTATTTTGTTTCCCTGCCACCTAGCCCCCACAAAACACATTTTCCAGTTTGTCATCTCATATACTTGGCTAGAAGAAGTAGTAATTTTTTTTTTAGCAGATATTGCATACTATTAATTCTAAAAATACGAGGTGAAACAGAATAGTTGTAGTTGTAAGATATTTACTTACCTTCTGCAGTTGATGCACCCACATGACAATGCTCTTGTTCAGGAATTATGGGCAGTATCTTTGCGGTCTGTGCAGTAAATGGAACCTGTTGTTTGCTGATTGTCACTACTGAAAGTTAAAATCATTTTTATCAATATTATTAAACAGCAAATACATCTGCAGAGTGTTAAACATTGAATCTGCAAGTTTGAAAATAATTGAGACCTATCTGAACACAAGGCAGAGGAGGACAGCCAGTTTTTCAGTGGGATTTCAGTGCCTAGAGATGCAGCTACGTGTCAGGAACTCCGCCAAGTACAAACCATGTTTTGTATTTAACTTCCCCTTGATACTAATGGGACTACAGCATGCTGATCCTAAGTCTCCCTGGGAAGCAGCTCAAAGGTGGGCAACTAAATTGCTCTTGGAAATTTTATTAGTAGTGAAAATATAAAAGCATGCAAATTTGGGGTTAACTAAGAGTCTCCTAAAATTCAAAAACCTACAGTTGGCCAGTTAAGCGGAAAAAACTGAAATTTAGAGCGTGAACTCTCTGATTCACTTTCACATAAGGGCAGCCCAGGTTGCCACTCAGGAACCCGTGATGTGGCCTCAGCTAACTTGTCACACACACAGGGAGAGCTACCGGGTATCATCCAGTTGTTAACAAAGGTGACAGCATGCCCCTCAGAAGCAGGGGGAGGTGTGGTGATGCCTTTCGCACACTGGCAACACAGATACTGGTATGATATCTTACTGGGATACAGATGGAGAAACACAGAAATAGCATTGTCAGGCTAATGAAGTCAGAGTTGTTGATTGCAATATTTTTCAAAGAGCTACTGCAGAACACAAATAATATCTTAACTCCAGGTCCATCCTGTCCCCAACCGTAACTTCTGTAAACCTACAAATGGGTTTTCTACTGAGTCATAACAAGAGGATGAACCGTGTCACTTTTATGTAGCTACATCCCTTCTCCACTCACTATATCATTTGGGCTTCTCTCTTTACGAATGCAATTAAAAAGTGGAGTTTCAACCTTGGTAATTAAGCAACTGAATATGAAAAGCAAAGTTAAAATAAAACTGAGGTAGTTTTAAAAATAGTAATCGATCTTGTTTTGCATTCAGGATGAGCCTGGAGAGAATGGGAATGTAGGCTGATTACCCCTTCAGAGCCTGTGTGTAGCACTGTTCTGCATGCACGCAAACTGAACAGAGAAATGGCCCCTTGTGCATCAGTATATGCTCTACTGAAAGCATACAGGGGCTATGAAAAGCTCCCTAAAATTACCTGCAGCCTATAGATTTTATCCTCCTTTCTGAAACATAAAAAAGACCCAAAGCTGTAATAAGGCTTCACATTTTTCTCTGGAAATGTTGCATCTCAAAAACATGTAAGTCTGTGTTAAATATTGAATACTGTGACAAGCTTTGCTTTTCCCAGCATTATTCATCTAAGCTGCAGAGGAAAAGAGAAATACTCAGCTATGTCAGGAACTGAGAGGGATCAGAACGAAATAGGTGATGCTTCACGTGGCCAAGATTAAACAAATTTCTCCTTTCTTTGCATCTATTTGCTGCTGTAAAAGATCTCTTGCCTGTCCTCTTTGCTAAAAAGAAAAGGTATTGCAGAATACGAGGAGGACTAAGCCTGAATTCACTGGGATGCCAGTCCTGACAATACTGAGCCAGCGTTTGCTTCTATTTCCAGCCTGTCAACTAACCTGAGGCTGTAGCAATACATCAGAGAGATGGCAGAATTTCGCCTATTTCCTCTAATCTTGTAGGAGAGGAACTATTATTTTAATAGGATAGCAGAGAAAACAATACAGGAGTTCAAATGACTGAGAGGAATTCTGTCTTGTTTTTTCTTATGTGCAAATTACACTGTCAAGCCCACTTATATCAAATGCTTTGGATGTCACAAAATCTAAACAGTCCAGAAAACAACTGCAGGCCAGAAACCCTGAGGTTTTATTCTCTGAGTCCTGGTTGTCACCATGATCCTACAATGTCCTTCTTTCAGGATGAGTTATAAAATTACCATCAGTCAGAATTAACTTTGCATTACTGTGAGCCAGACAAGTGAGTCAGGGAATCCTGTATTTGCAGCCTAAAATGGAATGAACCAAACTGTGACCCCGTGAGCCAATGGAGTGTCACTGCAAATGAGGGAAGTATACCATTTGAGCAATGTAGAACAAGGCATTATGTTTGAACTACAGTTGCCCACATAGACTGCAGAGTAATAACATGTTGATATTAACAATATGATTCCCTGTCTGCACGGTCCCATTCTGGCATAGGAATGGGAGCAGGCCTTTTTTCCAATAGACCTTATGCTGCTTTCAAAATAGGATAAAAATAAACAAGGAGTATAATTCTTATGCTAGGAAAAGAAGGTCTAAATGGGAATTTATAGTGGTAGACTTCTAGTAATATAAATTCACGCTTCAGTATAACCCATATAATTATATTAATGAAACTTCCAGTATGAAAAGACCCTTCTAGGCAGATTCACTCTAGGTATTAAATGCCCTGATTTATGCCATCTGTTTCCTGTGCAACTTTTTTTTTTTTAATAATGTAGTGTACAGTTCACACACACTGGCCTGATCCCAACAGGTAATTCTGTGCCATGTCCCCAGGCTTTTTTTTTTTTAGGATACAGCTATATGAGAATAGCTGTACTTAATCAGTTACTAGTAGTGGAAAAGGTACTAAAGTGGTTTAGGGAAACGGGCTAAGGGAAAGGTGTAAGAGCAGGGTAAGTACAGCTGCCTTCCGCTTCTCTGGAACTGGGGCTGATTTAAGCAGTAGGCTGCACATGACAGCTTAGCAGTTTCTATCTGAGTTCTTTTAAAACACTGTGGGGAATACTGTCTAGTCCTTCTAATTGCTATTATTAATTTATTAAGTTGTTCCAAAACCTCTTCTACTGCCTCTTCAATTTGAGAAAGCTCCTCAAAGAAATTCTTGCAATAGAAGTCTCTTATGTGGGAATCTCTCTAAGATTCTCTGTCATGAACACAAAGTAAGGAATTGACTTTTCTTCTATGGATTATTTTCCATGTGCTACTACTATCAAGTCCTATTTGATATGAAAATGCTCTGTGTCTGGAAATACAGATCAGCCACTTAGAGAATACTTACTTCTTGCACTGAAGAAAAAGCACCCTGTACTCTTTCCCTTCTCTTGTTGGCTGCATTTAAGGGAACTGTGTTTTGTCAATTCATACCATTCAAGGGACTTTTACATAAATGCAAGGGCAGGAACAGATCCAAAGTCTACAAACAGGGTCTATACAGCCCACGCCCTAGTGCATACTTTTTTGGCTTAATAGCACAGACAACGTTTAGTCAACATTTATGACCAGAATGCTTTAAAGCTTCCCTATCCTCACTGTATGTGCTTAATCCTTTGTAGTACCATGAATTTGGAAGGCTGTAATTTTCAGCCTACCCTAGAGAACATACTATACATTTTTCCTCCTTTCCTCTGCCCACCGGACTTAATGGTAATGATTCATGGACATAGAGCCACTAACAGTTCCACAAAACTAGCATCCCTGCTGTGAATTATCTTTTTGTAGGACCACAGTGATATTAAGACAGTAATTTCCTGAGTCTACCTAGGAAATCATTCTCATTCTCAAAGTATAGGTTTCCTTCTTTTTCTTCCTTTATCCTTTCTGAACTTCGAATAACCTTTCAGTAGTACCTATACATCTTTTCATCTATATGAGATACTGTCATAGCCTCTCAGATATATAGTTATTTAGTCTCATTACAGTGTTTCCAGGGTGGTTGTATTGTCTTCAGTGGATCTCAATGTTTTGTTTCAAGATTCCAAGCTATGCACTAATGATAGTGAAAATATTATCAAGGGCTGTTGAAGAAGTCATCTATAGCTATTTATAACCCATTATCACAGCAGCAAATCTTAAAGTTAGCAGCTGTGGAAAAAATAAACTCTTTTCATATGGTCTTGATTCCACTTTAAATTATATTGGTATAAATCGTGACATTGACTGGATTGACTGGAATTATGGTGTGTGAAATCAAGGAATTTGCTATTAAAATAACACCCATTATAGCAGTTCATCAGCTAAGCGTCTTTCTGGGTTAAATGGACAGATTGAAGTGGGAGGAACATAGAAGTAAGAATGACAGACCAATATGGGATTTCTATTCTCTTCAGTAAAATCTAGTAAAACTAGATCTGAATTTCCATAAAACTCCATTATCAAAAATGCCCTTGGATATACAACACTAAAAATACCATTGTGAACATGCTGATAAAACAGGTATTGTGTTAGTGAAGCTACTCAAGACAAAAGATGTCAGAAAGATAATTCCTTTCCTGCGGGGTGAAAATAATGAGCTCATAAATACATCTTAGATGTAGCCAGTGCTTTAAAAGCGAGGAGCATAAATTGTACTCCCAGAAGAGTTCAGACAGACAGGGAGCTATTCACTCTTTCCTAGGTAAAATTGAAATGCCATGAGTTACTGTAGAGAGAAATTAGTCCTGAAGAACTGACAAAACAAACAGGGAGGTACCCAAGCCTAGCCAAATTTAAAAACATTTTTTTTCATTTGCTGGCTTCGTAATTGTTCTTGTTTTGGAGGGAGGTTGATTTGCCATTCAGAGCTATTATTCTATATGTCCATGTTAATCTTTTTAAAGATAGAGCTCCCTTCATGAAACCAGAATCCATGGAATTTATTAAAGGATATGACTCTTCCAGCAATATCAATAACACTCAGAGCTACAGCTGCTAATTTCCCCTCACACAGTTTTGTTACCAAATCATAATTTCTGGAACCAAAACGTTGAGTTTAGCCATGTCATTTAATTTCTCTGTGCTAAACATACTACACTCTCAGAAGACCACATTTTAATTCCTATCTGAGACTAGCAAATTGGACTTTGTGGGAATTTTTCCCTAGAAGTAGGCTACAAAGTGCCATCAGAGTCATTCTCTGAGTCCTGCTACAGCCATCCATTCCATCCTTTGGTAGCAGATTTTGTCAAGAGTCATAAACACACAGAGCATACATACACTTGTGTACATGTCTGTATACTTTTCACACACACACGAAGCACTCAGCTGCCAAACCTCAAATGTGACACACATGATCAAAAATTAAAAGGAGGTAAAAAACCCAAAGTCATTAATGCAACACATTTGGAAGACTGGGAGAAGCATTCCCACATGGTATACGTAAGTCTTCTTATAGTTTCATCGTCAGAATTATTTATTTATGATATAAAACTGTTTCCATAACGTAAGCCAGATCAAATTTGTATAGGATCAAGGTAACTCTGAAACAAACCTGATGCATCTTCTGACAGGAAAGACTTAAAATGTCTTTCTTGACCTCCCCATGCCTCAATATTTGTACGGTTTTTATTTTACTTTTGTATTACTTACCAGGAAAAGTATGAATTTTAGTAGCAGATATGGTTCTCGCTGCATGTCTAGAGCTCTTTCTTCTTAGAATAGTAGAAACTGCTGCTACTCGGTGTTTACAATCTGTTTTAAACAAAATGCATTATCCTCAACTACAGAATTATATATGGCACTGATTAGACAGAAAGCTGGTAAAAATGTTATTCTTAAACTGTTAAACACCTTCCATGAAAAAACAGGAAGGTTTTGAAATAAGGTGATGAGGAAAACCTAGGGCCAGAGGTTTTATATTTTCCTGAATGAAATTTTCTGGAAATTCCATTCAGGTTTGCCCCTTTCAAATTATTCCTTCCCTCCTCTATACTGAATACCCTGAACAAATTTTGGAAGGTTATCAGAGAAGTACATGTTCCAGTACAGGTTCAGACTCACACTGCTGACAGTGGAATAGCAAGGATGGAGTGTACTGGCATCCTAGGAAGCTGACAGGTTCTTTGCAAGGGTGAGGTGCTCACCTTTGGAAGCACAATTTAAGAGCAAACGCTACACCACCAAGAGAGAGAGAAAGATAGAGCTGGGTTGAACACCTCTGACTGTCCTCAGCACCCAGTTCATAAGCTCCTCAGTCTTTCCATCCTTCTGCTGCTCTCTTAATACCGTGCTCTTGGTGGGGTTATTGCAGTTGATTGTGCAACTGTTACGGTTATCCCTGTTCTACAATGACAGCAGTTCAGGGCTCAGCCAGCTTCTGATGACAGGCTCGCTCCAATTCTAAATAACAGAATTGATTTTTATCTTTTTCTTTTGAGAACATCAGAAAACTTCATCTTTAAGAAATTCATTAAATTAGCATTATTTAGGTCATGATTTTTTTATGAACAGCCAGCGGAGCCCTACACTGAAGCCCTAAGCATGCACTGTAACAGCTAATGTCAAAGGAAGCTCTGGAAGTGGTCGTAAGATAAGAGTGGAAGGGAAAAGGTAAAAGGACTAATTTCTAATTTAGCTCCTTTGTCATGTAACCTCCACCAAGCTTATCTGGATATTTTATTTTACGCACTCATGGAAATAACTTCATTAATGTTTCAGAGATTCTCAAAGTCTGCCTAGCAGAATGTCTTGGAAGGTTTCAAGAGGAAATGAATAATTCTGTATCTCTTAACAGCTTTCAGTAGAGCTCAGAAATTACAAGAAAAACTACTAACTGAATTATTACTAAAAATTCTTAGCAGCTGTTTTAGGCACATCATAATATTCTGCTGTGTTCCTAGGGCAGCACTGAAAAAAGCAGTATGTATACTTGCAATTAATGGTGGCATTGTAATATATACACATAAGGAATAAAACCCTTAAATCTGATTTTTATGTGCTTGTCTTTTTGTCAGTAATATACTGATGTTGTTTATAATGTTATATATTGTAAATTTAATGAATAAAACCACTATTCCTCTATTAACAGAAAATTTATCTAGAAGCAAATCAGTAATTAGAAGCCTCAAAAGGGCATCTTTTCCTCTCTGCTTGTGTCCATGACAATTCTGAAAAACCTGCATTTAATAGAAAACTGATGTTTAAGAATAAAGGCAGTAAATCATTAATCATCACTACTAATAGTTCTGCATTAAAAATGGGATGTTATGACTCAAAGCATATAAAATCATACTCATGACATTTATAGGTAGCTTTGAAATTACAAATAAAAGTCCTTTAAATTAGAGCATTTAATAGGCCACTTATAAAGACCTAATTTACACTGTGGAGTTTTTATATACATAAAATAGGTCTCAGAATTTGGGTCTAGCAATAAGTTTTTACTTATGTATAATCATGTATTTTAACCAAGATAATCTCGTAAGGAATTTCTCTAATCATTTGGGGGGAGGGCACAGATTTGCCATTTTAAGCAACTATTTTGTTTATTCATTAAGAATATATGCATAAAATATTTACATTATGCAAAAAAATCACAGAAACATTTTGTGTGTGGGCACTCTTCTTCCTTCTGTTCTGTTATGATTAAAGCTAGACTCCTATTGCTCTCTCGTTACAAAACCACCTGCGGATACAGTAAGGATGATCAGGGGAATGGATATGGCTCATCGTTTTTTTATTACCCCTGTGACCAAGGTTTCCATTCAGCAGCTCTGGACTACAAGGGGAATGGACATCTGCCTGGTAATAGCAACTAAATGCTGGTTCTCTGGAGGCATTCTGGGCACTCAGGGCTGACACTGGCAGAAACTCTCAGGAAATTGCCGTGAAAAGCATCTAAGAGCTGTTATCTCAGGTAACAGGTTAAGTAACACTCTTTTCACACTGATGAAAGGGAGCATCGTCCCTGTACCACCTGCCTCTGACTTGGGATGAAAACCAAAGGCTAGCAGCTGACAAGGGGTCAATTTTCTGCATTGTTTTTGTGCAGAGGACTTTATCTTGATTGCTCAAAAGTCTCCTGCTCAGGGTACTCCTACACTTTTATTCTTGCTTTCTTTTATTGCTAGAAGTAATAATAATAAGTAATAATATTGCTAGAAGTAATACTGTAAATCCGGATTTCAGCCTGTATCCCAAGTGAATTGCCTAGGAAGAGCCTGTCTTGGCTGGTGAGGGCATTCTGTAGAAACAATTGTTTCAGTCTCTGAACTAAGGACAAGTTCTTTCACAGCAAAGTTTAATCACTTGGAATAGTCAATAGTGCTGATTCAGAAATCACAGCACTATTTTCTTTGCTGAAATAACAGCAAAGAGAAAATATGTTATCTGGGCTTAACTCAGCTCTGGGGTTAAGAAGGCACAGCTTGGTTGACCTGTATGGGATGACACCACTGCTGAATTTAGATAACCAGTTTTCAGGACAGAGAGCTGAGTGCGTATCTCCTCATATCTATCCTGTAATTTTTCTTGACAATGACCTAGATGAATCACCTTCAGGAAGGAAAGGGTATTTCAGTCTGCTTATATTGGTCATTGACTGCTTAAGACCTTCAACAAGGTTCAACTGTAATTGTTTTATCTACTGGAAGCAGTCTGAAACCAGAAGTTCATATCTCTAAGGATCATAGGCCACCAAGCATCTGTCAAAACCCCCATATTTCATTCACCATCAACAAGCTTGGATTTGCATCCACAATTCCGAGGTGAGAGGTGATAGTATCAATCATCTGAGTATTTCAGTCCCTCTATAAGAAGCTTTTACCATATTACAATTAAAATATTGGTGTCTGAGCCACATTAATAATCAACAGCTTTGTTATTGAATACATTTTTCCATTGCATAGAAATTTAAATTCATGTCGATTAACTTCTGGTTACTTACAGTTTTGTTCATTGTCTTGGACTATTTTGTAGATGACGATTGAAATCGTAAACACAAAAAATACCAGAATCATAGTGAGCCAAATGATCTTTGCCATACACATTGGATCTGTCCATAAAACGTAGAAGAGAGAAAATGAAGCAGGAAACCACAGGCAGAAAAAAGCAGAACAATCTATCTTGGTAGGTTTTTGGAACGTGCATATCCCCACAGATGAAAACTTAAAGCAAAAGAGAAGATTATGCCTTTTTCTTTCAGCCTTTTTTGTTGTTTGAGGTTAAGTTTCCTATCTAGAATTTAGCTTCATTTTCACCTGTATCTATCTCCTCATATCTGAAATAGTTATGTGTAGCTAAGTCAATGAAAACTTTTCCTATTTGTATAAACTGTTATATGCAACTCAGCCAGGAAGAAAATGCTTCAAAGATCAACATTTATACTTAAGGTAGAACAAGGGTAATATACATCCCCTCTTTCTTTGGTGGAGCACAGAAAAAATTGGTCCACTGTCCAACACTGACCTGTGCTGGCATTCTCAACCTCCTGGTCTGTCTTCATATATGGGAGAAGGTAAGATTCTGCATATAGAAATTTTCTTATCAAAAGTGAGGAAATGCCATCAACAGGACCCATCTGGGGAGTTCTTTTAACCAAAGCTGTCTCGGGGGAGAATCAGCGTGGGACTGGGTGTAGGAGGTAGGCTGCTCTTTCGGACAGCAGCTGCTGCAGAAATGCACTCACATTCCGCAGGGAATTAGTTCAGTAACTAGTACAAGCCAGGACTATATACCACAGAGAAAGGACATGGGTCCTTTCCTCCCTGGTTGTTTGAAGGACCTTTCAAACTTCTTTGGCAGCTGCATGTTAAAATGCATACCTTAGCATTGTCAAATAACTATTTTAAAAAACAACAATGTTACTATGACTCATATAAAATCAAATTACAGACTATAGCCAAACCACTGTTTTCCTTTCCTTGACTTAGAATAGTATAATTAGACCTACATCAACTTCCCTTGTGTGTCTTCTCCACTGAGACGTCGTGAGGTAACTGCCAATAACCCCGTGGCTCTTTGAGGTAAGCACAGCCCATCCCTCCTAATTCAGAACTAAAAATATCTTTTATACAGTCATTTAGGCTCCTTTCAGAGTACTCTACCCCATCTTGTAGTGACTTGTAACGACTTGTATATCAACCTTGCCTAGTCAAAGCCCTGAGCACCTCTCTAGCTTTTTTTTGAAGTAAATAGAAAAAAGATGTGTTGTTAATTTTTATTGTTAATTTGAGACAACTACTTTCCAGGCAAATCACCATTAGCAAAGGGTGGTTAGCTCACAGTTTTGACACAAGTCAGCAGGGCAAGTTACAAACTATACTCCTCCCATAGCTAGACCTACTTATTAAAAAAAAAAAACTAAGCTGCCCTCTCTTCTCTAGGATTTTACTTGGACTTATTTAACATAGAGTTAGCCAACTCCAAAACATGTATTTTTTTCCAGCAAAGGTACAGCATAAAATGCATTTGCCATACAAAACTAAATGAATGTAATAATTCAGCAATTCCCAGATGGCAAGCATTGCATTCAGACGCGCTGGAAGCCCTGACCACGGTCAGGCAATCAGCCAAGAAACTCCTGCAGCACAAAGAGAAGTTTAAAAAGCTGACATGCTGTCCTCTGGGAAAACTAAGCCTAGTTCAGCTGAAGATTTCTCTTTTAAGTGTACTGTAGTAAGGCTGTCTAGTAGGATATTGCAGTACGATATTAAGAAAAGTCAAACCTGTCTCCTGGTTCTGCTGCCACTGAAGTTAACAGGAATTTTTTAATTTATCTCCAAGACAAGAGGGTTATGCCATTATGGGGGAGAAGAGAGGAAAAAAGTAATTCCAGCTTTTGTCATACATGCATTTTGTGAGTCTGTCACCGCTAAGCAAAAAAATGTAGACGCTTACTTTGCTGTGCTGCTTCCAGGAAAGAAAAAGCCATACCTAAACCTGCTTTAAATCACTATAAAAACTGTCAGTTGCCTACTAAAGATGATCTTTTACTAAGGGATGATCAAAACTGTATTCTTTTCTTGTGAAATATTTAAATACTTTCAAATGGTTGCTGAAAGCAGAGAACTACCTACTGGAGATTTTTTGCAAGATTCATATTGTTTCTGGTTTGATTTCCATTCTGACTCTCCTTTGTAACTTACATTCCACATAAGACTTCAGCTGCAGTGAAATATTTATACAGTCATTTTGGTCTTCCGTCATTGCCACTAGACAGGAATGATTTAGGTATTCTTCAGCTGCATTTCTTCCTCCAACTATAGAATTGTTGATGTGGATTTCCAGCAGGTAGTAAGTATTATGCTCTACTTCTTCTTTCTCGGAAACTGTAGTAAAATTAAAATATTTATAAAAATAAATAACATCTTTTGTTTTCACTTCAAGTGAGCCTTTTGCTTTTGGATCTAAAAATTAAAACAAAATTGTTATGTAACGTGGTAGACAAAGAGACAACTCTCAGAAAGAACAATAAATTAAGTTCACTGTCTCATTTGCAAAAACATAGAGTAGGCTTTTACATTATTGACTATAATAAAATAGACAAAAAGATACCATGTAAAGTTATTCTGAACAGATCTGAAGAGTATTGATTACCTATACAAAATATATTTCCCCTGCACATTATAGCCCCTTTTTTCCTTTACTATCAGCTTCAGAGCTTTTCAGTTTTTTGTTGTTTTGTCATCTGTTATCAAAGGTAACAGAGAAAAAAATCAGGCTATGAAAAAAATAAAAACCAAGTGAAAGCCATATGATGATAGAGATTTGAAGTGTACATCCAGTCTATCTGCTATCAGTTGCGGAAGGTCCTTGTTTCACTTCAAACCACACAAGCTGTGAGACTTGCACAATGTCAACGAGAAACACAGGTAGGTGAGACATTGTCAAAGAGTTGTATAGGTATAACTGAGAACAGACTTTGTCCACGTATTTTTTGTTTTGTTATTTTACATACTTGTTAAGACAGCTATTTTGTAGTAATAAAATGATGCATTTGGAAAAGAACTGCATTCCTTACATTCAGGACTTGGCCTGTTGCCCCTGTTGCTGCCAATGTTAGGAAAGCAAAATTCAGAGGCATCCCCTTCCCCAAACATTTCCAGATCCTTTGCAAGTTTATACGGCACAGAAGGAATATGCTGCTACTGCTCTGAAAAGATGTGGATGTTGCTGAACTCTTCTCCATATTGCTGTGCCAGTCCTTATTCTGTGCTGCCTTCTATGAAACACGCAAAGCCATTTCTGATACTACACAGATGTGGATATCATAGACTACAAGCACAAAAATGGTTATTTTTCGTACAGTTGCCATCTGAATAGTTACCATCTTTGAATTAGTTCCTCAGATACTTGCTCACAACCGATCTTCATCTAATATCAGCAATCAATATGCAGAGTTCCACAATGACATTTGAAAGCAAATTCAGTGTGAAAACTGATCAGAAACTACAACTCCTTAAAAATAAATGAAATATTTTAGAAAATTTAGCAAGATTAAAAAAATAATATTCATAAAAGCCAGGTGGCAGAGGTCAAATTTGCAACAGAAATATTTCAGGTGGCTGCTGGATAAGGCACTCTTGTCTCACAGCACCCTCCTTCCAGACCAATACAAAACCCCCTGAAGATAATGACACCCCCTCCCCCAATTTTATACAAGATACTCAAAGAAAAGAAATCAGCTTATTGCTACAGACACGTGTCACTGACAGCCAGGAATGAATGCCACTGAGAATCTGGCATAAAACCTGCATTTTCTAGCCATGCAAAGACAAGCTAAAAAACCCCATTGTTCATAGATTTTCAAAGACCATAGAGAACCAGCAGCATATTATAATTTTAACTACCAAATGAAAACATGTCTTTTATGTTGTAATTCACTACTTCAAAATTAAGTATTTCTCTTCCCCTACTTACTTTTTTTAGCTACTGACCCTGATCCTTGATGATCAACATTCACATCTCTCTTGGATTCACACTCTGTGTGTTTAGTAGGGGACTGTTGTTCCCTCTCGGAGGACTGGCAAATACATGGAATATTTTGGAAACTGGAATGGTTTACAATGGCCTTCAGTAAAATAGTCTGGTTTTCTCTTCTTTGTTGCAGTGATCTTTTGCAAGAATTGTTAAAAGTACAAAGTGGAAACGTGGTGTTATTTGATGAACAGGTATCCACGCATGACACAATTATAGTGTTAGCTGTAGAAAAATAGAGTACTATATTAGCAAGACAGTCATATAGGACATGCGGACAAATACGTGCATGGAAGCATCACGTAACAGATACTTTAACCATCTTACAATGAAATGCACTTTCTTTCTTGAGGGTTATGGCAGCGCATTGAATGCATCAACAAGTGACAGAAAGCAAGCACAGAGTCTTCCCACAACCTCGATGCTGGATTTTATCGCTGAATTGTATGAAATCTCTTGGAATACTAACTTGAATTTTTGGTGATATCTAGTCACATTCCTGTTTCAAAGCTGCTCCAATCTGATGGTACTTGAAAAGAAGATGAAAGCACTCATGTTTGGAGGGGAAACTTAGCCCTGGAACCGCGCAGTTGCAACACACCAGTGCAATAATGTTGTAAAACAGCTATAATCAGAATGAAAACTTTCTTTCCAATGACATTGAATCCACTCAGTGAAAATACACAGAAACGCTGCTGAATCCTCTGACCGCGCCCTTCAAGTTCTCTTATATTCAGTCAACAAACATGAATCTTAATTATGAGCATTGGTTTTGGTATTTGTAGCCAAATTTCAGTATCAAATTACCCTAGCTAGAGTACATTAATGCAGTTCCGGCAAGTAGCAAAAAACACATAGAATTAATTATTAATGAGTGTTATTTTAGCTGCCTTCCACATTAAAGTAGGGCTTTACTGTACAAATCATGCATTTTTACTTGAGTTAACTTCAAACTACTTTTTCAACATGAATAAAAATTTAAGAATAAAAAACTTCTGGAACCCCAACATGAAATACGTATTTATGAATACAAATAACCACTTCCTGCAGTTGATGCAGCACTAACCTACAGTTTTGTAGCTGAGCTTCCAGTTGTAGTAGTACCCTTGCATCTCTATGAAGAGGAAATTTTGCATCTAACTCTCAATATGAGTAACTGGAGTAATATGTTCATAAATCCTTATGCAGAGAGAAAAACATAGCCTTTAACTGCTCCAGTGCTCAGCCGCAATCTGACAGCTTTAACGGGCCACCTGTGCTCACATTGCAGCACGCTGACCTCAGGAACAGTTCACTGAAGGATTTCAGACAGGATACAGAAATAAAATCCAAAATCCAACGCCAAAGTCAATTATCTTCACTTTACTAACACTACATCAGAGAGTCATAAACTCCTTATAAAACATAATTGAAATGTAAGATACACATCCTATGCAGGTAAGAAAATAATTCATTTTAATACAAAAAGGAAAAATGACAGACAAAATTTAGGGCTTGATCTTTCCCTGAGGCAAGTCAAAACATTTCCCTCAAAACACTTAAGATCTGACCCACGCGACCTGGAGTGGAGCAGGCTCTTGAGGTCAAATTCTTCCAGCTGAAGGAGGCGTTTTGTGCAGAGCTTCTCTGTGGAGATGAGCTAGGAGCAGAAACGGAATGCTTATTCTGCTCTCACGGCAAGGCATGTGTGCATCTGGGCAGCAAGTCTAAAACCACTGCTACAGCTCTCAAGGTCAACTAATAGTAATTCCCTACCATACCCCTTTCACCAAGAAATTCGTACATGGGCTTGGGCATCCGCTGACTGTGCTGTGACAGCAGTCTACATACAGCACTATGAAGTCCACTTTGGGCTTCACACACGGCTGAACAGGCTCCAGAGCTGCCTGTGAGCCATGTTGTAGATATGTAAAAGGCCTGTTAACCGAGTGGAAAAAATTTGAATGCTGTCTTGTTAGGGAGGGTGCTTACCATCCTTGTAAAAGATCTCCACTGAGAAAGCCATTCAAATTACAATCTAGCATCAGTAAATTTTATTTTCTTCCAACTCACAGGGCTGTGGACTTTCTAGGGAGGGCTATATATTGTTGAACACTGTAAGTAGGGCTGCAAAAACACTAGACTTTCCCAGTGGCTTACACGGCAGACAGCGAGCCGTACCCACAAGTGGCTTGCTCCTTACTGCAGGACTGGGAAGCACCCTCCCAAATGCAAACATCACTAGAAATGTGGAAAGGGTTTTGTGAAATCTGAATGCAGGCAGCCTGAAGAGTTAAGAGGATCACTGAGATGAAACCATGCAAAGTAACTCTAGGAAACTGCTGTATATTCAAAGATCTGTAACCCCCATGATTAATGTTAGGAAGTTCTGTGATTATGAAACTCCTTTATTAAGCTTCTATTTACAGGGTGTTTTTCCATAGAAAATCCAATTCCATTAAAATGAAATCATTCACTCTCTGATGTTTGACAGTAAGGTCAATGTTTTCTTCTGGTAATAGTCACGTCATTGTTTATTTGCATAGTCTGTGCTAGCAAATACCTTGATTACTTCTGCATGGAGGTAAAACATTAATTATTCCAACATCTTAAACTGACTCATCAACTTTATGATATTCAAAACTTACGACGGCTTACCAAGTTTGTTCATTTATAAACTATAAAAACCTATCAATTGTATTCTAGTTACTGTCATGTTTATTCTTTGTGGTTAATGAAAATAGAAATGTAAATATAAGTAACATAATCTGGATATATTTTAATATTTTTTTTTCCAGAAAATTATGCTTCATAAATAATTTATTTCATCATGCCTGGGAATACACACCGTTTGTCAAAGGGATGCTTTTTATTATAACATTTATCTGTCATTGGCAAAGACTCGGACCCTCTGCCTATTTGCTGTCCTTATAGAAGATATGCAAAAGTGGAATGGATACGACAAAACTATTTTAATATTAATTTATTTATGGATTTTTAAGAGCAACTGAATGCATAACTTCCACACATGTATTTTGCATTCATCCTTAAGTCCAGTATCGACTTTCAGGATCACCAAGATGTATTTGGAATATATGTGAAAAGATTTGCTTCACTCAGTTACACCTATTCCGCTCTACTTTTTGTCACGTTACCACTGCATACCTCTCTCACAGACAGCATCTCATACCAGATAGTAATTGCACAAAGTTTTATAGGCATTTAAGTATGGAAACTTTAAAAAAGTTATTTTTTAAGACATAAGTACCTGCTATAAAAGAACATACATATTTTAACTACTCTCTCCATGATGAAGATAGCAAAAGTACGGTTGGATGGAAATAGTTAACAAAAATTTTACAGTGTACATAAATGAACGACAAACTCCTTTCAAATTGCCGCGTATAATTAACTCTGTTGGTTAAAAATCTAACAAAAAAAATCTATATGCTTTGCAAAGTCCATATGAGTACAGCATCCTAACCACCGCTTTTAGGAAAACACATGCCGACTTTTCAATTGCAATCAGACTTCAGAATAAATAAAAGGCTATTTTAAAAGCTGATCACTCACCTTCATGGATTTTGAAAAATTCAGGTAAACATAAAATAAACATAGTAATTATTGCTAGTACTAATCTGTAGAGTTCTGATTTTCTCAAAAGCAAGCACATGTCACTGAAGCACACCCATCTAGCATAGTGGTTGTAACTTCCTTCCTGGTTTAGCTTTTAACTTAGTGCTGACTTTATGCAAAATAACATCTATTCATTTCCTTTTTCTAATATGACTTTTCTTTTTACTTCTTGTTACGTTAAGTTGTAGAGAGCCAAATTCTGTTCTTACAGAACAGATAGATGAATATGAAATGAATACACTGAAGAAAAAACTCATGTACCACGATGAAAATAAGAGAAAAATCATGCATAGAAACTATTTATTCATTTGGGGTAGTTTTGTTTTAGGAACATCACCCCCTAATGGCCACTTTCACATACCTTCTAAACAGTAAATGAATCATCTTTGTGAAGGAATTTTGTTCTCATTTGTCCAAGAAGATTTTTTAAAAATGTGTCAGACCCTCATTACAAAAATGAGTCAGAACCACATGAGTCAGATATGGAGATTTTATTGTTTTATTTATATACATACGCATTGGGCCCAGGGGGAAGATAATTTTATGTAATACAGAATATTTAAGACTTCAGTAGACTATTAATTTGATCTTTGCAACTTAAAGTTTCTGATCTGGCAAATAAGTTATGTACTAAGTACAACGGCCCGAGTGTGAGATGTTCATATTATCATTGCTGCTGTATCCTTAAAAGACAACAGATGTGTTGCCAATCTGTAGAGTGTCTTCAGTGTGTATGTTACTATCCTTTACACCACAAGAAGAAGACTGGATAGAGCCATTACTATTCCTATACATTGTAGTCACAATTTTTCAGCTAAACTTTCCAGTTAAAAAAGTGAAGTCTTTCATTCTGACAACCACCATGATATTCCATAAATTCTTCTTACAGATGAGACTGCAAAGAACATTTCTGAAAAGTTCTGAATAAAAGTGCTCTGAATAATGCATATGTAAAAACAAACAATTTGACTCAAATATAGAGTATATACAGTATGAAGGATTTAATTAATTCAGAAAGCTCTCTTCTGACATAGTATTTTTCCCACAACCCATTAAGTACTACCAAAATGAAGCAAAGGTGTTTAAGTTAAAATAAGAAATGTCCTATAAACCTGAAATGCCCTTCTTGTCATCTAGTTATCTCAGAAGATGAGTAAGCCAGGTGGAAGCAAATACAGTATTCATTCTATAGAAAGACTTTTAATGGAGCCGTAGTGAATATAAATTTGTTAAGATGATATTTTAAATGGAGCACTCTTAAGCAATGAAAGCAATGAAACCAAAGCAAAATGAACTTATTTTTCTGACAGTATGGTACAACAGAAGTAATAATGATACAAAAAATCATGGGTATGAATTTAAAAAGTAAAATACACCCACTGCGCAATTTATATTTGTCATCTGTTAGCAAATTAGCTCTACTTTGTGAGACACTGCATTGCCCCTTAGGTGTATTCCATGTCAGTTTTTTATATTTTCCCGTTTTCAAGGCTGTATGGTGTTCACTCATAGTTTCTGCTCACAAGGAATGGAGAAAATACTGGAAAATCACAGGAGAACTTTGTCAAGTAATATGTGTATCTATTCCTTTCTGATACATTCAGACTTTCATCATTGTTGGTAGTGCCCAAGGTCAGAGTAGAATAGAAATTGCCCTACAGGAGCACACCCAAGTACAGCCTGATAGAATAGTATAATAATGTAACAGCCTGTGGAATATGTGGAGTTTCAGATTCTGTGGAAGAAGGTTTCCAAGAACTCTGCAGTAAGCAGATGGGGAATATGTATTTTACGGCTACTGTGATGGCACATTTTAGTTTAGTTTCTGAGTTCAGGAGGCCCAGGTATGATCTGTCCACGCATCCCAGGGACACCCTAAGCTTTAGACACTATGACCCTGCACAATTGTGCGCGTGTAAGCTAGCTGAATCGCGTGCACGTGTGTGGCCTGACCCACCAGCTGAAGTGAAAAACATCAGTTTCCCTTCTTGGGGGCATGCTTCCCTCCACCTAGCTAATAATTTTTACACAGCTGGAACAATCAGGACCTTTGAAAACCCTATCCTTTGGTCAAATTTAGTTAAAATTGGCTAAATTGTTTGAAGTCAGCCGGGATGAGAACTGGCAGACAGACAAAGCACACAGCCACGTAGGCCACATTTCCTTACAGAATTAGGCAAAGAAAGCAGTATATACCTCATTAGTGCATCAAAGTCATACCGCCACGCCTCAGCAATGATCTCGTACGCCCTTAAATCAGTTTTATCAGTCGGAGGCACATCTGACTGTCACACAGTCTATTAATTTGGAAAATTATTCTACCTTTGGATGGCAGAGGTCACCGGCAAGGCGTTGCATAACAAGGCCGGCAAGGGCTGGAGCGCGTTTGCCCGTTAGGCGGTGCGTACCGGCTGCCTCAGCCCCACAGGCTGCCGGAGTTCCGAGAGGAGGTTAACGGTTGCGCTGCGTGTCGCTGCAGATTGATACCACCGATGGGGAACGGGGGAACGGGAAGGTACGGAAATGCTCAGCGCCGCGGTTTGAGGAGACGGGGGAGGGCGCCGGGGGCAGGACGGGCCTCTCACAGGGCCACCGCGAGGCGCCCCGCAGCGGGGAAACCGCGGGGAGCGGATCGCCCACGGCCACGCGCTCCGCCTGCCCGCGGGCGCGCGGAAGCCGCCGGTTGGCGGGGGGGCGGCGCGCGCCTGCCGCCCCCGGGGCAGGAGGCGGAGCCGGCGGCTCGGCGGCGGGGGGGCGTGGCGCGGCGCCCCGCCCCGCCCCTCCCACCGCGTGCGCGGCCGGCCCCGGGGCCGGAGCGCGCAGGGGAGGGGCCGGGAGCGGGGCCCCTGGGGACCCGTTAGCGGCGGGGAGGGATCGCCCAGTGCCCGCCGCCTCCCCCGGCAGAGCGGGAGCGCTGGCTGCCGCCGGGGCGGAGTGGGCGGGGAGGGGACGGGAGGGGGGTGCCGGGGCCTCCCTTGCCGTTTTTATCTTTCCACGCCCCCTCCCAACCTCGCCCCCTTCCCGGACCTGGAGAGGTGAGGAGGGCGGTCGGGGCTCGGCAGCCGGAGGAGGGGGTCTGGGGCTGCCGGGAGGGGGAGGAGAAAGCGAGGAGGAGGAGGGCGGCGAGGGCTAGCGCTAGCGAGGGGCGGGCGGGCTCCCGCCCTCCCCTCCGCCGGGCTCCCGCCTGCCTGCCGGCTGTGGAGAGCGGCCGGCGGCTGCCGCCCCGAGCGGCGTCCCCGGGGGGGAGGGGTAACGGTCCCCGGGCCGAGGGCGGGAGCCCGCCCCTCGCCGCCGTGGCAGCCCCGCCGGGCGGGGGGCCGGGCGCTCGGCCGGGGCAGGCGCTGGCACCCGGGCGGGGAGGCGACGGCCTGGTGCAGGACGGGGGTGTTGAGCGGGGCAGGAGGCGGACGGGGAGGCGGGGGTCTGTGTCCCGCCGGGCGGGGCAGCCCCCGCGGCTGGCTCCCTTCAAAGCGCTCAGAGCGAAGACCCGGTAAAAGTGCACTTAACACACTAGGCTTCCAGGTATTTGCCCATTTGTCTCGTAACCTTCACGATCATACTATGAAATAGTGAAAAACTAATTTTTTTTTTTCTTTTTGCGATTGGTCAGAGTAGAGTGACCACTGAACAGAGTAGAGCAGCGACTGCAGAGTACCAAAATGGGGAGTGGCGGCAAAAAAAGAAGTATAAGTGTCGAACATCAGGCGACTGCTGTTTATATGCATTATGGGTTCACGTTTTTACTGAAAGCCTTTTTGTGGCTTTGGGCTTTGGACTCGCACTGGTTTAGCCGTGGGAACAATGATGTAGCACAGCAGTCCGGCTGACGTCGAGCCATCTATGGCCCGTTATCAGGGTGTGCTAGCAGTAACGTCAGAACAGTAAAAAAGGGAAGCTTGGGTTTGTTGGTTTCTTTTACTTAAAAGTTAATTATGAAATTATATAAGCTAAACTCCAAATACAGCCTTATTTTCAAGTTAAAATTATCACTCAAATCTTCTTACTAGCATGAACAGGAATAAAAATTTGAACTCATGGTTATGTCGGTGTAGCTTTTGTATCTAGACCAACTGTGTGTATTGTGGGGATGGATCCTTTTCAAAAACAGATCACAAGATGTGTTTTCATGAGCAGATCATTAATTTTGCCAGAAAAGATCTCTGATCATTTCTCATGAAGGTATTTTTGCCTTCATGAGAATTTCCAGAGGCATATGTGGATGAATATTTAAAAAAAACAAAACAACAACAACAAACCCCAAAACACCCAAAAAGCAGCCTTTTTCTTGGACTTAATAGGTGCATTCCTGATAGAGGAGATTGTGTTCCCATCTTATGTTTTTCCTGTTTTCCACTTGCTGAACAATGCTAAGGAGCATAAAGTAGGATAGAACCAAAATAATAATAATGATAACCCTAATCTGAGTCAGATAGTGTTTTCCTCTGCCATGCGTCACCTTCATTGAACTGTCCCTCAAGTATATCCTCTGGATAGGCAGGTCCGCTACCAAAGCCAGCATGTTTACTCCATGGCAGTAGATTTTAACACATTGTGTTTCACAGAAATTCAATGACTGCAGATTTAACATAGAAAAGGATTTGAGTGAAGATGAAAAAACCTTCCATTAGACCATTATGGTCCAACAGTAATTGCAAACTGTTGCTAACAATGACAATTCATATTGATGAACTTGTTCCAACTCTCTGGACTTTTGTATCACCAGTGCTTTTAAAAAGATTATTCTTTGGTTGTGTTGGTGTCTTGTGATTTTGTTGATGTAATTCAGTGTTTCATAATGTGGTAAAGAAGGTTCTTATTTCTTTGCATTGTTGTTTTTCTGCTTCTAGATTTTCTCCTGCTACCTCAAATTTTTGGAAAGAGGAAGACAAATGGAACTACATGATTCTTTGAACACCTAGAGGTCATTCCGGTGTTACAGGTAATTATTCCATTTACTCAATTCTAACAGTAAGTTATGCTACAAGGAGCATGATTTTAGCCCACAAAAGTACTGGGTCTTCCTTAAATGTGAAATTTCATCTAGTGTTATACATCTTGTGAGGGCTTCCTTCTGGTGAGCATACACAAGCAGGAATTGACTTTGCTTTTGTGGACTTCACATCCCAGTGTTTGGAACATTTTTATGGGATTCCATCACTTCTGCTCTTTATCAAAGCATGCTTTATAGAAGACTGTCAGCATTACTATAAAGTTCAATTTTATCTTTTCAAAATGCATGAGAAACCTCTAACTTTGAATCTTTTAATCACTATAGGAAAAACAGGAACAGTTGATACTGAATCTGTAAGAGAAAATACTGCTTTAGAGAAATGCTTATGAATAGAGGCCCACCAACTGCACAGTCAGATCTCATTACTCCAATAATACCAACAGACTTTCACTTTCTTTCATTTTTTTAGCAGGGAAGTACTAAGACTGTTCTAAGCTAAAGTAATTTTCAAAGGGAATAGCTTTGACATTTACACAAAGCAAAGGGATAAAAGAATGTTGAAAACATTAATACATGCAAGAATCTAGCTTTATCTGAACTGTCTGTAAAGAAAATTACTGCTGAAAAAACAGCGGTGAGGATGAGAAAAGCAGTCCAATTAATTTAGGAATACTAGGTTTTACTAAAATGAAAAAGTCTGCTTTCTTGACTGTGAGCTCTCTCTGCTTTGGGAATGTTGATAAAGAAACATACTCCTTTATTGTCTAGAATTTATTCATGTCATGATACAAATACAGAAGAGAGATGGTCTTTCTCACTGTTTGTGTCATCATCTGTCACATCACTGGCAATTTACCATATACATAACATTTTTAACAGTAGATGCTTTAATTTGTTCTGTTGTGTATTTTTCTACCTCCCTGGTTCTTAATAAACTTTTTGGCATAGTATATTCTATTATTAATTGTATTTTTGGGGACTGTAACCTTTGACTAGCTTTCCAGGAGCAAGAAGTCTATGGGGATGTTGCAGTTCTATGTGCTGGAATAACAGGAAGTCTGTTTCAAATAAATTTAGCCCAGAGCAATAGCTGAGCACCGGTTGCAGTGTCCTTCCTGGCTCTCTGCTGAGACAGTTCTAGTCTAGAAGTACACAACTCTTGAGATGTAATTTTTATTAAGAATGATGACAAAGTACTTGAGAATTCTGGGTGTAGTTATTACAAGGTCTTGCTTTGCTTTGGGCATTTTCTGTGTGTGGCCATCACACTCATGAGTTGAGAATCATGAGTTTGGGAAGTTCAGAATTTGAGTCCATTGCCATCCTCTCATTTCTTCGTATTGCTCCTTATTAAACTGTTGGGAGAAATTTCAGTATTCTTATTTTCTTTTGTATAAATTAATTATCAATTTATTTCATATTTCAAATATTCATGTCTCCCCCCATTGGTGCACCAAAAAAAGCTAATGTGTTTTTGGTTAGTATAGTGAGTATTGGGGCTAAATGAAATTCATCCTTATAAGTTTCTTGTACTTGGAAACATATATCAAAATAGCACTTTAATATTCCTATTTCTCTGGTCGCAAAGAAGAAAATGCTTGTGAGACACCCAAGGAGCTTGTTCCAAGTTTGTGGTTGCCAAAGTCTTACAGGCTTTGGCAAGTAATTGGCAGTCAAACCACTGGCAGTAGCTGTGGTAATCATCAGTACCAAAAACAGGAGAGTATTTGGCGTTATATATTCTACTGTGCGTTTTCCTTCAGTGCGGGCTTATATAACACCAAAACAAGAACCTGTTTCTAACTCTGTATTGCTCTCCTCAATACCAAATATTTTAGTATTGCATAGCAGAATGGTGCTTTTGGTACCTGATGCTGCAAACAATGCCCAGATGGAGGTTGGCAGGCACCAGCTTAAGCTTGATGTCTTCCTCTGTCTTTACTCAGGTCTGATAAATTAAAAGCATAGGGTTATAAAGAACATGAGAATGAAACTCGAACAAGTGTCAGTTGATCTTCCTTCAGGTGCCTTGAGATTCAGCTCTGTCTACAAAGATATTGACACAGTTCTATTTATCCTCTCCCTTGTCTGTTTAGAAGCCTTTCCCAGACAACCTGTTAACCCAACAGCAATGGTAATCAAAAAATGGTTATCATCACTGAGTCACATATGTATGGCATCAAGCAATTGGGGAAGCTGGTCCTTCTTGACTGTCATATTTTCTGGGAAATAATAGGCTTTATTTAATTTCTGGTTATAAAGGGTTGACCTCCAGTCAGGCTTTTTTCCCTTTTCCTTTTTTTCCATTTCTTTCCCTCCTGGGTCAGTCTATATCCTTGTTGGTATCGTCCACCATAGATGACATCAACACTTTTCTGAGCTTTAAAAACTATTAGAACTGCTAGGGTTCCCCAGATATTACTTCGAGAACAGACTTTTTGTTTTCATTGTTTTGCAGTAGTTCAAAATGTGCTAGTTCCACTTACCAAAATAGCTGACCTTCTCCAGATTGTCAGAATTTTTAGACTTGGCCTGCACCTTTTTTCTAGTTGTCATGGAAGTTAAAAAGAATTTGAAACAAATGCCAAAATATACTCCAAAGAGAAGGAACTGACAAGGTGGATATGGGAGAAATACTTATTCCCATCTTACTGCAAGGTAGAATGACTAATTATCAAGCAGGGCTGCTGATTGATTAATAATTATGTCTTACAGACTAAGCTGGCATTTTTCCAGAGGATAAATTTCTGTAAAGTTGAGAGAGGTATTGATTTCAATCTGTTCAGAGAAATACTTTGCCAATTAATTACCTCTTCTGGTAATTCTAAGTGCAACTGATGTTAAAAATCCTGATGTCTTCCATAACAACAGGATATACTTTGAAGAAGAATTTTTCATTAGTAACTTGGGTTCTTTCAAGGGCATCCATCAGATTTTCAGAGATAATGGAGAACTGTTTATAAAATTGTACAAGATGTTTTGTAAAACAGTGAAATTTAAGGTAGAGCACTGGCTTCGTCTCTTCTAAAATGTGCGTGGGCAGACTTGTTCCACTGCCTTAGCTGATACTTCTATCAAAATAGTCAATATACGTTGTATTGACTCTGTTGAAAAGAATTTAACTTAATTTAAAACTTAGTAAGAATGTAACCAACTTGCTTAAAATTTGCAATGCTTTCCAATTCAAGAAATTGCCACTTAACATTCTACTTTTATTTTGTGAAAACTCCTATGGCCCTGTTATTACACATTCAGTGGGGGGGAGGGTTCATGAAAGAGTATATCAATTGTTCTAGACATGTTTTTAGGTATAGAATATAAGTACTTTCCTACTTAAGGGATAAATACCTTTTTAATTTTGAGAAATGTCACCCCTTAGTTTCAAAAAGCCACAGCTTGCCCAAGTGTTTTGCATAATTACAGCCTTTTAAGCCTTTGAAAAACATCTTGAAAATGCAAGGTGTTTCTCATGCCTACACTTACTGGATTTTATATGGGGGAGAGGAGGAGCAGCGTGTGTCTTACTTAAAAAGAATGAAAGCCTAAGTAACTAACAAGAGTGCTGTGGACAACTTCATGTTTTCAGACCTGTTTCTGATAGTCTTTCCATAATCATTTCCTGTGGGTTGCAATTGAAGACTTTTTGTTCAGCTAGATAGGCTTTCTGTCTCCAACAACGTAATTCTCACCTTGGCAAAGCACTACACCAGTAGCATTGGAAAGGACAACATTAAATGAAAAATTAATTTCTTTTCTGAAACGCTGGGTATTATGAGGCCAGAACCGTAACTATTTCTTTCATCACTCTTTTTTGTGATTATAGTATTTTGTGTTTGGTTAAAAAGAAATCCCTCCCCTCCAACCTCAGTTCTGATTGGAACTTAAACCGGCAAGAAGGGAGGCTCTGCAGGAAACACTTTCTTTACTAACTAGTATCTGAGGTACAACTTTCTTCTGAAATGCCATATTAATAGCAGTTACCAAAAAGAAAAAAAAAAAAGAAAAAAAAAAAAACCAACCCCAATCTTTTGAAAACCTAAACATAAAACGTAAAAAAGAGTTCAACTTTGCAGTTGTAAGTTTTCAGTTGACTGACATGTTTCTGTTTTTAAACTATTTCTGCTCTATCTGCTTCCTACTAGTTTCCCTGAAGTTGTCTCTTTTCATCTTTTTTAATCAGCTTAATCAATAGGCAATGTATTTTAAAAGCTGGATTTAGATGGAGCAGAATGCATTTCCTATTCTTCCTTCCATGTTTCACACATTTTTTTCGGAATAAGCGAGAGGGTGTGGTAGTATGATTTACTTATGGTTTTGTAACCCTTTCATTTCAGTGTTGCTTATTGGTGGCTGTATTCTCAACTGCAGAAACTATTTACGCATAACACTTTTAATGTTGACTTTGAATAGGAAGGTCTTGCAGCCTATTGAACTATAACCAGTTTCACTTTCTAAGCACTCCTTTTTTTTTTTTCTGGCACTTTTGAATCCGTTTTCTGTATATGGTGTTCATAAAAGGGAAAGAGTAATGAAGGAAGAGAAAGAGAGAAAAGAAAAACCTGTGGTCAGGTCTTTATACCATCCTGCTCTCAAATTTCTTTCAAAGTATGCTAAGCTATTGTGCAATCATAGCTATTCAGAACCAAAAAAAGGAGAGAACTACATTATCTCAAACCTCTTTTAGGTTGTTTTTTAAATTCTGGCGTTTTTTCTGATGTGTCTTCCATCTGTTCCACCTCCCCTCTTTTCTCTAATATGTTAGGAAGCTGTAAGAGGAAATACTGATAACATTTTGATATGGTCTATATAGGCAAGATGATCATGATATAATCTGTCTAGTACAGATTTCTGTTGATTTGGGTGGAAATAGTATCATTGATTATTTAAAAAAAGTGCACACTATTCTTACACTTACTGTAGCCTCAATTTCAGAGCCAAGAGAACTTGTCAGAAGCAGGCTAAAGTATACCCATAGAACAGATGAAATATTCACAGCACCTGGCTATGTAATATGGTACATATTCATAGTGTAAATAAGACAAGAATCAAGTCCAGAGAGGTTTACTAACCTGAACTGCAAAGAATACAAACAGTAATGTGGCTGACTTACCAAATTAATTACATGTTTACAAGTATTGTGTATGTGGTGAGGAGACATAGGAGAAGCTCACAGGAAGATGAGGTTTTGTCAGTGGTTTTGCTGATGGGATTATTTGCAAGCAAGTTCTTGCTTGTTATCGGCGTAGACATTTTATGTTGACTTTTGCACAAATAAGCTATTAGCCTGACAATTGCCTTCCAGATAAGGAAAGCATTCTACATTGATTAGTTGTTATATCCATGTGCATTTGTCTGCTATCTAAAATATATTCTAATATTCTAAAAAGAAGTACTTTTGAATATTAAACAATCACTTGGTCCTTGCTAAAGATGAATTCAAAGTTTAAATCTCGCTCCTTTACATGCAGTAAGAGAAATGATATTTTGGATGTAAATGTAATCACAAGCCTGTGCATTCAAACTGTAATTAAAACATTAAGAAAGTAGAGCATTTAATGATGTTATCATAACCTGATAACGCTTGGCAAGCTCTTCAGCAAGAACCATAGCACTTTAAGCTTGGAAGTATTTTCCAAGTAAATAAAAGTAGTTAACTAAAATTAATCTATGAGTTTATAAACATGTAGGCAGATCAAGTGATAAGTAACAGGACTTCACTCTTTTGTACCTCCTCTCACTTCTCGATTTTTTTTTTTAATTAACAAATACAAATTTAAATTGTACCTTTGCATAAGAAATTGACTGATGTTTTGACCAAAGAACAATTGTACTTAAAACAGAGTAAGTGATAGTTTCAGTAAATATTCAAACATTATTGTTTGAAAACTTACAAGATCAACGAATGAGAAATACTTTTTGTAAATACTGAAAGCTAAATTAGGAATTCTTAGAACTTTGAGCTAATGGGGAGGATAGATGGGCAAATGATTGCAGACCATCTAAATCTAATGAGAACTACATGCAGTAGTACAACATGTTAGTTTTGTATTTCCCTTAAGATTTAGCCAGAGTTGATAGGAGAGAAAGAAAAAAACATTTGGTAAGCAAATAATGAAAGTCTTTTCTCAATTATGCCTTCTCCTTCTGACAGTTTAGCCATCTGGGTTCAAGAGTTTTCTCTTTTTTGAGCATGCTGCTTTGGTAGTGGACCTCATGTCCCTGGGAGTGCCAACAGTTTGGATTAGTATCCTGTGTTCCTTCTGGCAGTTTATTTCTATTGCTGTTGTCTACTTCTCATTCTGTGCAGAATAGGAAATGTTTTAGGACTCCTGTAAAAACAGGGGGGAGGCAGCTAAGATGGGGATCAGTATGCCTCTTAGGATAGCTGAACAGTTAACCCTGCAAGTACTTTAATGATGTAAAGGTTTAATAAGTGGTCTAGATTTCTACCATTGTTGCCTTCTTTCTCAAGGTCATCTCAGTTTTACACAATTGTGGAAGGGTAGGAGCTCATAGTTGTGTTTGAACAATCAGTCAGATATTGGGATGATTTCTGTTCTACTTTGTTTCTAAATCCTGGGCGTAGGTGATACGTAGCCACTGAACGTAAGGCAGTTGTGCATGCTTAGAAGCAAAAGACAGGCAGCTTGTGAATCTCTAAGTTCCCCAGACGAGTTGGCTTTATGTCTTTTGGTTTATCAGTTCCTCCCTAATAACATTTCTGTCTACTTGCCAATTTCAGTCAAACTCTGACAGAATGGAGCCCTTATTGTGTTTAAATTCCTGAAAGGTTTTGAAAATATGGGTAGGTAGGGAAGGCCAAAAAAGTAATACTACTTGACCTGCCAGATGATGAGCCCGTCTGCTCCTGGGTCTGAATACGACAATTCCTGCCTGTCCTGGTACTTAGTAGGGAGGAATACGCATGCATGTATGTGTGAGAGACTATGTGAGAGGAAGCATGCAGGAAAACTGGGGTTACTGTTAGAAGAGCTTGTAAAATAAATAATAGTGAGATTACTTCTGCATGAAACTGCAGAGACAGAATGGAGAACCTAAGAAACCAGTTTTCTGATTATATTTAGAAATGTATGGTGACTTGATACATAGTTTAATCTGAGATTTGATAGTATTCAAATACAGAATTAAAGGATGTTTGTCCTTATGTGCCTCAGATACATAATAGACCCACGGCAGAGGACTAGTTTTGTTTTAGAGTGAAGGGAATAATTAAATGTACTGTGATTTGTTCTGCATGTTTTTTCCTAATAATACTTCCTTGAGCCAAATCACTGGTAGAATCAATGGAAACCTTTAATTAACATCTCTAATTTAATCATGTTGCTTTTACGACTTTGTGAAGCTTATTGTAACATGAAAACCCTATCGTCAAGATACGATGCTTGTAATTAAAGCAAGTAATACAAGGCATTTTATTGTGTATTTATAAACAAATATATGTGTGATCCAATTTAAACGTCTCTGGGACTATTTGATTATGAATACTGCTCTCTGGTATTGATCTCTCATTTCAGTGTTTAATTTCAGATTTACAGCTACTGCTGTAAATGTCACTTGTTACAGAGAAATAAGATGAAAGAGTTGGGTTTTCTACTCTACAAGATAATACTTTCTAGTAACGTATATCTGTCAGCTACTAGTGTGTCTAATTATAAACAGGATTTTTAGTAGTGATTGGTGATGATTCATCTCACAAGTCCTTAATTGGAATATGAACACTTAAATGCTCTTTTAAAAATCTTTACTATAATACATATATTTTGTAAGAAATTGAGAGAATTTCTTCATGGCATTTCTTGCGTAGTCATTGCTTCATCTGTGTTCAGTGAACTGTATAGGGAGCAATCACTGGCAAGCTGAATTGGAAAAATACTCTGCTGTACTGTTGTATTAAGGTAAATCATATTTATTTCTAGTTGGCATAGAAAATCTTAATACCATGCTGGAGGGGGGAGAACGTGTGCACGTACAGTATCCTTTTGATAATGTTCTAACAAAATGCATCTAAAGTATTTCTTTAAAAAGTAAGGCACTTATTACTTTTGTTTATATGTATAAAAGGTGAAAGAAATACTTCATTTAGCAGGGGGATGAGAATAACCTGTTATGGAGCAACATTTCCATTCAGTAGTGTGGAACTGATGCATTGAATCCCTCACCTCCTGTACATCTAGTTACCATGCTTGGCAGTTCTCTTCTGTACTTGTAAGGATCATAACCACAAACTGGCAGTAGATGAAAATGTTTTCTTTTTTATCTGTCTACCCTTGAGCTTACCAAAATGGTTTATTTCTATCCAGCTGTTGCTTTTAAGGCTCTGATGGCATAAAGGCACTTAATTGACTTGAGTGCACAAATAGAATTAGGATGCTCATTTGATAGGTTATGTTGCTTTCATATTACTTGTATGATAAATGCAGATTGTTGCTGATTAAAAGAATTCTTTAGTCATCACAGCAGCCATTCCTGTTAAGTCAGTTTAAGGAAGGAACGTAAGTCCGTGGAATAAGTAGATGACAGACAACTAGATCCTTAATTTCTCTTTTGCCACCTTACAAACAGATCAACATTTGACAGAATCACAGAATGGTTGAGATTGGAAGGGACCTCTGGAGGTCATCGGGCCCAACCCTCCTGCTCAAGCGGGGTCACCAAAAGCAGGTTGCCCAGGACCATGTCCGGACAGCTTTTGAATATCTCCAAGGGTGTAGACTCCACAACCTTCCTGGGCAACCTGTACTCAGTCATCCTCACAGTGAAAAAGTGTTATGTTTAGGTGGAACCTCTTGTATTTTAGTTGTTGCCTGTTGCGTCTTATCCTATCACTGGACACTCCTGAAAAGAGCCTGGCTCCATCTTCTTTGCACCTTCCCTTCAGATATTTGTATGCATTGATGAGACCCCTCTGAGTCTTGCCTAGGCTAAACAGTCCCAGCTCACTCCAGCTTCCCTCATGAGAGATTCTCCAGGCCCTTCATCATCTTAGTGGCCCTTTGCTGCACTCTCTCCAGTATGTCCTTCTCTCTCTTGTACTGAGGAGCCCAGAACTGGTCACAGTACTCCAGGTGTGGCCTCACCAGTGCTGCATAGAGGGAGAGAGAGATCACCTGCCTTGACTCACTGGCAACACTCCTAATGCAGCCCCGGATGCCATTAGCCTTCTTTACTGCAAGGGCAGATTGGTGACTCACGCTCAACCTGGCGAGCACCAGGTCCTTTTCTGCAAAGCTGCTTTCCAGCTGCGTGGCCCCCAGCATATACTGGTGCCTGGGGTTGTTCCTCCCCAGGTGCAGGATTTTGCACTTCCCTTTGTTGAACTTCATGAAGTTCTGAAGGCCAAGCTTGCTAGTAAAGACAGAGTCAGAGGGCATTCAGTACCTCAGCCTTTTCCATATCCTGTGTCACGAGGGCCCTGCCCCATTCAGCAGGAGGCCCCCATTTTCCCTAGTCTTCCTTTGTCACCTGTGTACCTATAGAAGTCCTTTGCATTGCCTTTGAGGTCCCTTGTGAGATTCAACTCCAGGTGAGCATACAGTGATAGAATTCTTTATATTGCAAGGATTTTTATGAGAAGTTCTTTTTGACATCTGTGATGTTAGGCACAGTTGGGTTCCTAAAATGTTAAGTGCATGTCCTGTGTAGATTTAACATCAATTCTTAAAACTAAATAGAAGTTCTGTTTTTCATATTAATGAGACATTAATATGGTCCTCATAAACATTAATTTGATACTTATAAACATTTATATGATTCTTATAAGCATTCTGCCTTTTAGTGTGATGATTGTTGGTTTTATACTTTGATCATTTGTGAACCCTGGATTCTGCAACACTATTTTTGAGTTGCAGTGATCAATTGCACACAAAGAATTCCAGATGAGGTCACACCATTTGTTTTATAAATATGTAATAAAATATGATATCCTCATATATTATCCCTTATGCAGCTGAAAGTCTCAGTTGGAGGGGGGGGTGTTAACTGAAGCTGCTAATTAAACAGAGGTCCTCATTGAGAGAGAAATGAGTCTCTTGAGGTGTCTTTTGGTGTTAAATCATTCATTTAGAATGCTCAAGTCTCTATCTTGAAATACTTTGCTTCAGCAGCTGTGGCATTGCATAGCTTGACATTTAAATACGGTGTAAACTTTTCTCCCACAGACCTCTATGTGTTTTTCTTAGAAGTTGGTGTAGTCTGGCATGGAGCACTATCTTGTATTACCTAATCACTTGCAAATCTACTTCTTCACTGTTCTTTTACTATGTAGTAATCTGGTAGTTTTCTATATGGGCCCTAATGTAGAACTGTGAGTATCTGTAATTTTTTTACCAAACAAGCATCTACTCTGCTATTGACAGTGTTGGTAGTGTTGTTCTTTACCCATTTTTCTGTGGGTTTTTGAGGAAAATGGAATGCCTCGTCATGAAATAAAGCTGCTGGTGTCTTGGAAAAATGTAAAAATATCTTCTTCAGTTTGCCTGCAAATTTACCTACAAAGACCATCCTGTGACCTTGGCTATGTTTATGTTATCTTGATAAAAGGAAACTATCTTCATGTTATTTTGTTTGGATTTGCTGCAGTCCTTCAATCTGTGGTATATGACCTTTTGTAGCTTTACTAGGCAATACCTTCCTGAACTGGTTCTAAAGAATGGCTTTACTTTTGGCCGGACTTCTTTAAATAGCTGCAGAACAGTGTTTTTGTTACCACTCTTCCTTAACAGTAACATTTCTAGAGGAGGTGATTTGTCCTGGAGTATTACCGTCTCTAAATTGGTGACTTTACCTTGTTTTCATTAGAATCCACAGTACCAGTATTCCTGGAGTGTATGAACTGGGAATATTTTGCTTGTCTTAATCTCTGTGTGGCTACTTGAGCCTTTTGGTACAGAAAACTGGTTATGTGGTTTGGGGGACTGGCCTTTCACAGTGTGTCTATTCTATGTTATAAATGAGTTTTAGCTGAAAAACCACAGCTGACCTGATGGACTCAGAGTGCAAACTTTTTGAGGGTGAATATGCTTCAGGTGACTTACTGCGTTGTTACTCAGGAATAGCTCTGCATTACAGTTTTACGTGGAGATGGTGCAGTTCCTGATAATGTTTGGGTATTACTTGGACTGACAGAAATCAATGTTAATGTTTTAATGTTAAAGAAATGTAAACGTCTTGGATCACAACTATTGTTCTGTGTGAGCCAGTATGATGCTTGAGCTAAAAAAATCTAGGATCTGATAGTGTAGTCTTCTATTACATATGGAAATCTCTATCCCTTTCTCTGCCCTCCCTGCCCCCCCATCTGAATAAAATAAGCAGCAAACCAGGCTGTTGCTCTATACAGGTCTTTTCATGCTACTGTTAAGCTGAGTGCTCTAAAGTCAGTGTTTCTAAACATATGGCTTGCACCTCTCAAGGGAAATATGCAATGCAAAGTGGCAGAAAGTTGCTATGTAGTGCCAATAATTTGGCTGCAGCTCATTTCTGCCAGTCAGAACAATGAATTTAAGTACATACAGTCAGTAAGGGTAGGGTGTTTTCCTCTTTTTCCCCTGGATGAACTATGCTGTTGCTGCTGTAAGGGACTTTTCACATAACCATGAACCAGAAGTATTTGCACTTATAAAAAAATTTGGGATAGGAAGTGACTGTTGGTTTATATTTATTTAACATAAGCATACTTATAAGCAGAATTGCAGTTTGGGGTTTGTCTGTAGCCGTTTTGTTTGAACAGTTATTTTAATGGCTCAAATTAATATTTTAAAGTTTAAAAATCCCTTTTTAAAAGTGTTAAATTTTGAATGCCTTTTAATGCTGTAAGTATGCATTTGATTAATTGATGAACACCTTACGGTCAGTGAACCTTTCTGATGCTTTAGAATACATATCTGGGATCGCTAAACATTGGCAATAATGTATTTCTTTATCACATCTTAATGAGTCTAGTTATGTCTAAAATATATCTTTTTATATTTAATGCTTTTGTTAAGTAGTATTTTTTCAAGAGAGAAACAGCTCTTGCAGTCAAAACAAAGACTGTCTAATTATTTTGACATTTGCATTCTCAATTGGCACTTAAAAGGATCATTAATATCTTCTAAGGACTAGCTGAGCCTTTATGCCCCTAGATCTTCAATTTAAAAATGAATAATTTTTAATCTATTTGATAGACTACATACCTTGAAAATATTATACCTGAGTTGCCCTGAAGTTGAGTGGTGGTAGTTTTTTGAAGCCAAAACATACCAGTGACAGGAAAAATGTTACCATGAAAAGTAGCGTTGAGATTCAAATCTTAAAAGTGCCTCAAAAAAGTATTCTATGAACACATTTGTTTATTTGAAAATTTACCTGACTTCCTAGTGAAAAAGGAAAAGTTACAACGAATAAAAGCTCTTAGACCTGATTAATTAAGTAATCATTTTTCCATATTTCCCAGTGAGGTACTTCATAATATTTAGAGTGCATCTTCCCTCAAAATATACAGTAGAAGTATCTTAGAAGTAAAAATGTCTAAATTTTAACTAGTTATGCTGGATTGCAATCTTCCTTTAACACTTGTATGAATAAACATATATAATATCAAAGAATGTCAGTATCGTAAAGTTTTTGGCTAGTAAAAAAAAAATTATATCTCTGTGGAGATAAACTGTTCTGAAGATCTTGAAAAGAGCTGTCATGCTGTGTTCTTGGTGTTACCTATTTGCACAATGGCAGATTTAACACGGTATGCATTTAAATGTTTTCCTTTTGTTCACAGGGCAGAATCTGGGAAACTGTCCCCCACTGCTAACTGCAGGAATTTGTTACTTTGTGGAGCTGCTCATATGAGAGAAGTTATGTACTTAAATGCTCAGGTACTCCACTCTTAGGAATCTCAGTCTGATTAGTCAAAATCAGAGTTCTTAAAATTGTCTTCACACTAAGCTTGCACAACCTTGTTAACGTAAGCAGAATTATGTTCCCAAAGAGGACAGTGTACCTGTATTTAAAATGTTATGATTCACCACAAAATAGAAAATGGTTATTCAGCTGCGACAGTGACAAATGTCAGAAAAAAATGGGTATAAGCAGTCTTGTTTTTTCATTAAACAAAAACTTTTGCCTTAGTAAATGAAAAAATATTTCAGAATCCTTGCAAAGTCTGTATATACTGTGTTTGACTAAGATGGTACCGTTCGGCTTACCTTTTCAGCAGGTTTCTCAAAAATGTGTTAGTGCATTAGAAGGACATATGATGGGAGGCCATAGACTAGGGGTGGGCATTTGCATTTGTGAGCACCAGTCACCAGACAGGATGTCAAAGATGAGGTTTGGGTGGTCCTAGTAAGTGGAAGTCCTAACAGTTCCTCATTTGAGATCTCCTCAAAAGTCTATTAACTCCCAGCAGGGGACCTGATAAAAGCTATCACATTATTCATAGTAATAAATAAAGATTGTCCAGAACAAGAAGAGGCCCTCAATTATTTCTGAGCAATGTTGTCAATTTAAATGGAAGAATTAAGTGGCACTTGTCTCATCTTGTAATTTGTAATACAAACTTGTATCTAATTTATATAAAACAGAGAAATATTTTAGATAGTTATGCAGTCTCTCTTAGAACTGTAATTTGGGAGATTGTATAGAGGACTGAGTTTGAAACCAGTTCTGTGTTTTGGTCTCTTAAAACTACAGCACGTTTTGTTTTCTAATCTTTGAGCCTATAGCTTCACATCCAAAGAAAAGCAGTAAGTAGGCTGTATTTCCCAGTAAGTCATGAGAAAGTGCTGAAAAGGCACCAAATCAGCAAATCTGCCATTGTCTTAGTAGACTTGTACTGGGACAGTTTGAATTTTAAATGAGTCTGTTATACAAGAAAGAGAATCCAGGTTATTCCTTATGTATAATGGATTTACCATACCAGCAAAAATAAAGGTATTCAAAGCTTACTTTTCAGTTAAATGGATAATTAAAATACTACTGCTGTCGTGAATGTTAACAAATACACCAATTGCTTGTCCTGCTTCTCCACCCTTGATGAACACCTGACACCAACACAAAACATAAGGAGCAGATAAATAAAAAGATGCCATTTTGTTATTACTTCAGCTGTACTGTAGTTTCGCCCAACTTGCAGTTACACAAATGATGGTGTTTGAACATTGCAGTTAAGCTTTTACAATTAGTTGTATGTGTACAAGATGAGCAGGGTCTGCATGTCATATCATTTGGCTAAATATCCATATAATTTTTATGCTGAGATATTAAACCATTATCTATCTTAAATGATTCTATGTTTGTCTGTGTTTAAATGAAATCCCCAGCAAAGATGGTAACAACTTTGTATATTTACCTACTTAATCATCTCATCTTCCAAGTATCTTCAACTGTTTTCTGGACATGCTGCAAAGGCCTTGGTATATAGCTTCTGGTAGGCCAGGATGCTGACAAGGTATACATTCTGAAATGCAGCATCTCTTTGCAGAGAACAGCTGGAATGCTGTTTCTATAGAAATAATCTTTGCTAGCATTTGTGAGAAGCACTTTCATAAATATCTGTGTTCTGAGCAATGATGGGTGAGCTTTCCAGGTTAAAACTAGCCCTTTCAGCACTGTGGTTCCCAAGAAAATAGCATGATTGACTCCTGGCATTGAGTATGAAACGGAGTGTTTGTTGTTTGGGTGGTAAAATTGGGCACTGTTTAAGTTTTTATATGGACTCTGCATCTAACCTGTTTTAAAGAGCACTGCAGGTACCCTAATTACAAGATCACATATTTTGTAACTCATAAGGTTCATCTGAGAGATAATGACTTTCACTTTTGATGAAAACTGTAGGTAGAAAAGAAGCACTACTTATAAATTGGTTGCATATGTATCTTGGAAGGTTGAACAGACTAACTGAACTGTGAAGATTAAAAACATAGATCTGTTTATCAAGGACTGATAAAATCCAGTGCCTCTTTGTTGTTCTAAAATTATTATTACTATTTGCATGTGATTGGAATGACTGTCAGCATTTTACACCTGACTAGCTCCGTATGTCATAGAGGAAATAGGCTGTTTTTCATAGGAAATGTAAATTGGTCATTGTGTATTTTGTCCTTTTGGCTTTCTCTTCCTCATTGAAGTAAAAACTTTCATTGGATATTTTAATACACTACGTAAATTACCTATATAGAGGGAATTCTGTCTCAAAAGTATGCATCTCTCTTTCACTGTTCCCATCACAATGCTTTCAACCTGATCTGGAACAGCTGATTGTATATCATTAGAAAGAAGCCTTTTGAGAAGTCATCTTTTGTTGTCTATTTTGCAGGGCGTGTTTCTGGTGTCTTGGATAGTGACCAGTTAGCTTTTTCTTGCTTTTGCTTTTAGTGATGTGTAAGTGAATGGAAACCATTAGCTCATTTCAGATAGAAATTTTCAGTTACTGCAGACCTAGATTTGAATCAAAGCACATCAAGATGAAAGGCTCTATACCCCAGTACTAGTCCCTTGAGCCTTCCAGGCTGTTCTTGTCCTTTTTAAGTTACTGGATGTCCCGTAATGGAAAAAGAATTATTTACAGTTCAGTTTCTCCCCAGCATAATCAGCGCTCTTTGGATTTGTTTTAAGTCTTTTCTGTAAATCTATTCTGCTAAAGCAGTGCAGGAAGAATTTAATTTGCTTTTTGCAGGTTTTTTCCCCTCTGTAGTAGCAAGATAGCAAGAGTTAACAGAATAAGAAGCAGAGATTCTAAGATGCAGTACAAGAATTACGTTCTCTGTCATTTGTGGTTTAAGAAAAGGGGGTGGTATTCAGCTCTTGAAAGGGCTTTAATGAATACTGTTTGGTGGTTTTGAAAGCTAATGGTCAGAGGAGAGCAACAGAAACAGCCTTGGAGCTTTTAGGGTAAACTGATTAGCATTTTTCCTGATTGAGGTGATTGTTTCACCTCCTCTTTTTATCTCAGGATTTTCACCGTCTATTGCCTTTTGTTTATATTCAAATGACATACCGCTAAGAAGCCTTTTTTATGTGAATGCAATGCTTTCTCCCCTCCTTCAGTAGAAAATCTGCTTGCCACAGACAGGCAGAGCATGTGTTTCTCTTGTCTTGGTTGGGTGCACAAATCTTCTTTTATGTGTGCTGCTTCTTACCCTGTTGCCTAGACGATCACTGGCTTTCACTAAGGATGTCTGGTTCTCGTAAAGAGTTTGACGTGAAGCAGATTTTAAAAATCAGATGGAGGTGGTTTGGTCATCAGGCGTCAGCCCCTAACTCTGCAATTGAAAACCACCAGGGAGACTTCTGGAATAGAGGACAAAATGTAACAACTGGTGGCACAAAGTTTTTAGATTCGGGTAGCCTACCTTTAACATCAGTTGGTTACAGGAGGTCCAGCCAACAGGATCTCCAGAATTCACCTGCTTGGCCAATGGCATCCACCTCAGAAATCCCTACATTTGAATTCTCAGCAGAAGACTGTGGAGGTGCACGTTGGCTTGACAGACGAGAAACAGATGATAGAGCAAGTGAAGAAGAAAATGAATCGGACAGCAGTTCGTGCAGGTTAATTATTACTTTCCTATTGTGAGAAATGTGTTTTCATTTCATGTTTACAGATAATATGCATATATAGGCTAGCCTTTATTCTTGATGAAAATGCTTCAGAAACCTAGCAGCTGCTGAGCATCAGAAACAGAAGATGATTTAATATCAGGGTTCTGTGTGTTTACTAGGACCGTTTTAAAAGACAACTTTAGTCAGTGTGGATAAATAAAGTGCAAACGTGGATGCACTTGTGTTTTAAATAGTATACCAAGTACATGCTGCTGTGAACATGGTACTGTCTGTTACATGGTAATGTTACAGGATGCTTTCTAAATTATTTTGAAGTGACACTGATTGTTTAGTTATGCTGAGAATTAGTCCCATGCCAGTTAGGAGAAAACTATGAAAATGTAAGCTTCTTGTGACTCTTATCTGATGTTTCCACATGTTTCTATAAATGAGGGAGATGAAACTGTAAAAAATACTTAGACTATAAAACAAAGATTTTTTTTTTTTTTTTTCCTTGTGCATATGCTACTTGAAGGGAAAAAAAAATATTTAATCTATTGAAAGCCTATCAATTTGTGCTTTATAGTGACTGCGGTTATCCGTCCAGGTGTCTTAAACTGTGTATCTAGCTTAAAAAGAAAAAAAATGGTTTTATTGTGTCTATAAAGATGTTTTGGTGTTCTTCTCTTACATATCATTACTAAAGATGAAACTGTAAAATTTGTTATTAAGTGAAAGGTGTTTACCAGTTGTTGTAAGTTAGACAAGTTAATAATCTTTCTTGTCAAGTATCAGTTTAATTCTTTTATTTCCTTTTACTGCGTGAGCCATTCTTCACTAAAAGTAGTCTTCCTGTTTCATAGTGCACATAGTGCATAATAGCTTATTAGCTATTATTAGCTATTATTAAGCTTATTAGCTATTATTAAGCTTATTAGCTATTATTAAGCTTAATAGCTTAATTTCAAGTAAATTTTATGATGTTTGCTTTCTCGCTTTTGAGATAACTTTGCGATGATACGGCATTTCAGAAAGTGTGGCTATTTAAAAGGGTACACTGTTTAATAAGCCTGTTGAAGGCAGATCAATCTAGTTATAGCAGTTTTGGTGGTTTGCGTTCCCTAGGAGAAGAATTAATTTAGTGCAAGGGCAAAGTAGTCCATAATATAAGCACTAACTGTTTATGGTTATATAACCTCTAAAGATTCAAGGACAGGAGGGAGGGTAAAAATGCTGAGGAGTCAACACAGCGTATTTGCTTTTATCACTGAATGGCAAAAGTACTAGAATTACAGGGAAAGGAAATCCTGCATACTGATGCTTCATATGGTGCTGCAACAATTATATAGCTATAAATAACACATCTCTGAAGAGGTCCTATTTTAAGTGATATTCAGGTATGGATTTTTAAAAACCTGTGTCACTGGATAATACATATGATACAGGTGTAACATCACTTTCCATTTCAGCAACGTCTACTTGTGATGTGAAATTTAAACGTACAGCATTACCCCACATAGGATATTCTCACCATGGCAAGGCAATCAGTGTAGAAAAAGCATGTAATTTTAAGAGATAAATGTGTAGATTGAAATTATTACAAAATTGTTCTTAATTGTAGGTGGAGAATTTACATATGACAAAACTAATTTGTTACTTTGGAGAACTGCAGATAGTTATTTAGGGGGTGTGGGAAGTCTGTGTAGCATTGGGGGTTTTTGGTTTTGTGTGGGGTTTTTTTGTTGTTGGTGGTGGTGTTTTTTTGTTTTTTGTTTTTTTTTTTTTCTCCAGGCAGCGTTGTATGCCACAGGAAGTGCATGTAGGATTTGAACTTAGTAAATTTGAAGTATCTTTTTAATTATGTGCTTAATCATCTATAGCATCTAGAATTATTTGTAATTCCTTTATTGTCTTGTAATTCGTGCTAGTGTTTTACTTTCATGCTTTAAAATAAATATTTTAGATAAATTTTGAGTTCAGTGTTGGTACAATTTAATATGTAACTAATGGTAATGTAAGAACTTGCTTTGTATTGCTATCTGTATCTCCAGTCCAATGGGGAGACTGTACTTAAACCATGTTTTGTTCACTCCCTTTGTTAAGAATGTATAAGCTGTTGGGCAGACTACATAAGTCTGCCAAACAGCTGGAATTTTTCTGATGTCAAGAACTTAATTAAATGGTTGGGTTTTTTTATTAGTCTAACATATAGCTTCTTATCTATTGACTTGAGGAAAAAAAATACCCAACGCTTTCGTCTACGTAGTTTTCAAAGGGCTTTTTTCCCCATATGAAAACCCTGTTACCTCCATTACAAACAAATTATGTGTATGAAAAAATCCTTTTTTTATATGCTTTTTGTAGAAGCTATGGAGTTACCTTATTTCTTTGCTCCTCTGTAACTTATTGCCCAGTTACAAGCCCTAAAAGCATGAAGTGGCAGAGGCAACTCCACTGCTTTGTGTGTATCAATCATCCTTCCTCTTTTCCATGTCCTATAGCACAGGTAGAAAAGCATTTAGATCAGGTCTTTGTCATTATGAAAGCTTTAGATCATTACGTGATTCATTTAGAGGAGAGCCGCGGCAGAATTCATTTGTTCCTAGTATAGAGCTTGGTGGCATAAGGGATAAGCAAATTCCAAGTTTAGTATCAGATCTTTGACACAGGCTGCATCTGAGATGCAAACAGATCATCCGGGTTCAGGGATCAGAGTGGCTGTAATGCTGTTCACATCATACTTCGATGTGTTGTTTGTAACCAGCACTAGCTTGAATGATTGTTTACTGTGCCAGTGAGGTTTGAATTCTTTTGCTGGTTTTCATCTCCTAGATTTCCTCTATTGCTGCTGTTTGTTAACTCTCCTGCATTCCTGAGCTGATGGTCATGATTTTGGATTTGTACACTTTTTAAAATTTTCCAACAGCTGTGCAGACTCTTGTATAGCAAATTTAAGCCGATTAGCAATAGATTTCTTTTTCTTAACTTTTTCTGGGTGCCTTAGCAGCAGTCCACAGACCTTGAAGGCACAGTGGATATCGAGCTAAAAATACCTAGAGCATACGTAATATGCAGAGTATTGTATTCGGTTTATTTCACCCAGGCATACATTAAAATATTGGAATTACTTTACTGTAGATTTAAGTATGGAAATGTATTCAAATATAATATAAAATGTATATTTATATTTGAACATTAAATACAAGCAATATTTCAGAATTCATCAGTTGTGTCCTAACCTTGAACAGTTTAGTAAGATGTCTGTAACTGATTTTTAAGACAAGGTCTGAATGTACTGGGTGGTAGCTGCTCTGCAGTATTGCTCTGTATGAACAGTCTTGGAGTTAGTACGTTGTAACTTCCAATCTAAGTCTGCCCCCCGCCAGCGGTTTTCAGTCTATAGAAACCTTTGATATTTCTTTTCTTTCACCTCAGTCTTACTGACCTTTGAGGCTGTAAGTTCTTTAGGACCCCCGGTTGTGCTGTGTGTTTGTGTATATCTCGTATCACAAAATCATGCAAATTGTCAAATAAGGACAGTTGATAGATTCCCTAATTGTGGCGTGATAGTAGTATGATACTTGAAATTAACTGAAAAACTATTAAAAGAGCATTTTTTGCTAGATATATACATGAATTAGACAAGAAACTTTGTTATTGAAAGACAAGTTGTTTTACAGGGGAGAATCTCTAGCCTTCTTGTTTCGTTTCTTCCATGCTACTGCTAAAATTCTTTCATTTTCCTCTGTGCGTATTACATCTTCACTTGGGTTATGTCTATGCACATTGAAAAGAGTTAGTACAGCACAATTATATAGCATGTATGAGGTAGATTTAATCTAGTAAACTTGAACAGTAGACCTTGTAATGATGATAACAAGAGGCTTCGGCATGAACTTCACAAAGCCACAGGGGATTCCAGGTATTTATTTGGATGGAACGGGCTTCCATGCAAGACGATAATATTTTTGCAGTGATTGTCATATGCTTTGGCTATATTAAAGCTCGGTCAGGTATGTTTTTTTTTTTACTACTGCACTTCTCGATCACACTGCAAGGTAGATGTATCATGAGGTAGTCTAACTAGCTGTTTTCCAGACAGAATGCGTGTTACTGGTGACATTTGTCTGGGTATATGAATTCATTGCACTAAATCCAAGGCATCTCTTAGAAGTAAGACAGGAAACATCAGTGCGATGAAACATGCCTACATTATTTCTTAGTAAAATTAGAAACAAGTAAAGATGCAGTAGTATTGGCTTAGCAGGCAGTGTATACATGTCTTTGTTGGACTGACATAGATAACACTGGAGTCTGTGCTCCAGCTTCTCCTGTCTGTTGTTATTCATGCCAGTTAGATTAAGGTTAATGCAGATAAATTTGTGTTTGCTTGAACCTGTGCCTTTTGATTGCAAGATTGTAGTTCTGGCTATTGCTATAATTCTTTTCTCTAGCATAAAGTAAATCACTAGCCTTCAAATTCACATGCATGTATAGCCTTACTGTGCTCTTCCATGTCTTCACTTCGCTTTTGTCCTCTTTCCATTGTCTTTTCTTATCTTGAATTGTGATACACTATGGATTTTTAGCCGTCTTCGTTGTTATCGTCTATGGCTTCCTCTTATTTATGCTCTTCCCAGCCTTTGGAAGAGTATCCTGATTTTTACTATTGTTTGCCTTTTCCAAGAACCCTTTCAGCATCCTTCTTTTCAACAAACTTCATTCTCTGCAGCTGTTATTGTCTTACTAGCTTTGAAGAAGGAAATATTTCATTCCTTACAAAGTATAATATAAAATCATGGAAGCTGGCAGAAAAGCTGGCATATTATTATTTTAGTAAGTTGTGTTCTGGTCTCTGCAATAAAATGTCAGTTAGCTTGAAGACAGCAGTGTAAACAACCAAATTGTTGAAAAAATATTTTTAAAACTTTTGAAACATTGTATGTAAAAATTGCAATGCAGGAAGCCATCTTAATGCAGCAAGAAAGTTGCAAAATTAAGATTTGTTTAAAAATGCCAAAGATGTATCTATGTATCCTAATTTGTCCAAGAGGAGACATACTCCATGTTCTCTAATGTGTGTGACCTAAACAATTGACTACCTTAGCCTAAAGATAACTTGAAATTGCAACAGATCTTCTAATTATATTATTACAAAAAAAAACCAACAAACCTTGAGATCATGGGTTTTTTATGCATTATCCTGTCTCAAAGTAGACAATTAGCTTATCTTTTGGCTGCATAGGACTTTTTTCTTTTTTTCAGTTAGGAAGTCCAGCTATTGGTGATTTGTATGTTCTAGTAAGAGAATAAATGCTTTCGCTGGTTTTGAACAGTAGTGAAACTTACAGTTTATTGGTAATTCACTAGAGTAAGTTCCATACGCTTCATTTATGATCGCAGAGTTCTGCTTTGATCAGTCAGACATTGGCTTTTGATTTCATAGACATTATTCTTGGGTTTGCATTACAAGAATGTAAACAGGAGCATGTAATTTATAGTCAGAGGTACTATGCATTATTTTTCTTCCTTTTATTGTCTCTAAACACAAAGCAGTTGCACCCATTTTCCTACATATACTTAATCATTTTCATCACTTATCTCTAAACCTCTCTTATTATTTTGAACTTTATTTTGATCCGTTTTGAGGTGTGAATAAAACTAATATTTTTACTATTTTTCTTCTTTGAAATGTCATGATACTTTTTAAAAATACCTGTGTATGTTAAGATGTCTATATTGGTTTGCTGATTTTTCTGTTTATTTACATGTCATATTTATAAAGGTAATATTCTTTATGCATGAATTCAAATTGATGTTGGTTACGTCATTTTCTGGAAACAAAGTGGTGTTCACTGGAAACATAGTAGTGAGGAGAAAAACATAATTTTTTTCCATCTCTGTGGTTTTGCCAGCGTTTACTACTTCTAATGCTTTCATCTACACCCAGTTTGTTTTAGAGAAACATACATAAAACAGAATTTAAGGCAATTCTATGCACAGGTTATTCTTGCTCCAGTTCCCGTTTTGCAGTTTTCGGTGTATCTATCTATGAAAGCCATTTGGGCTGGTGTATAGTGCTGCCTGCAAATTTCAGTAGTTGTAGATGGAGCATTTGCTTTTCGTTTGGTTTCCTAAAGGGACCAAGTTTATGCAGTTGTGTTCTGCATCACCTCTGCCATTTCCCTGGTAGCTTTAAAACCCATGGGCTGTTTTCATCTTAATGTGAGGGTAGGCAGAAGTCTCAAAGATAACGTCACTCCTCGCAAATGGCAGCTAGTTAATGGAGAGAAACTCAGCTTATTGCCTTCACTGAAAAAGGGCCGAATTCATCTGCTGCAAAGCTGGCTGCGCAGCACAGCTTCCCGTTCGTCACATCATTTGCTGTCTCTTGCCTAGTGAGGCAATGCCTTAAGGAATTGAGGGGAAAGGAGAAGAGCTAGACTTGTGGTGGTAGATGGAGTGGGAAAAGGAGACAGAGCCTAGAAATCTTTTGAAAAACAGACTTCATTTGTTGATCCTGTAAACCGGTCAGTTGAGTAGACATAGTAGCAGTATATTTGGGATATTTTCTCCATTAAGATTTTGGAGATAGAAACCCTGTTGTAATGCTGCCTGACTCCTTTGTCCAGTCAAGGCTCTCGTAACCAGCTGCCCTTCCAACACATTGCTTCTGTCAAAAGAAATGTGACTTTTTAATGCAAGGAAATAAGCTGTTACTTGCTGCAAAAGGTGAGAAGAGACAAGGTCGTACTTACATATAAGGTCAGTGTCTGTACTGTGTACCCTTGATCTAACCATGTCACTCTTACCTTGCAGTAAAACTACATTTTTGCAGATTCATAGGATTTCATATTATCTCGTGGAGAAGTTGACCTTTTTTTAGAAGTACAGATGAGGTTACAGCTAAATTAGGTGAACTGATGGTGACAATAGAACAGTTTTAAATAAAAGTGAATTTACACATAATTTTCAGAGATTACTTTTTTCAGGCAGAATTTTACACAATTTTTCAGAAAAAAAAAAAATTTAAATTTCAACTTCTGTTCCTCTATCTCTGTTCCAAAATGAATAGTTTGAAATGTGTATTTTATTTTTTTCTTAGTCATAATTAAGTCTTTATTGCTTCATTTTTATTTCAAAGACAAACTTGGAGACATTTAACCTAAAAGATGCCTTCCTAAAAAAAATTTAAAATGCATAAAATAAAATTCTTGAAAGAAGTTTTGCAGCCTCTGTTATAGCCAAGGTTAATACTTACTGGAATTTATAGGTTATTAACTAATATGTGTGATTGATTGCTATAAAATAACCATTGCAACTCCTCCTTTAAAATGAATCTCAATACTTTAAAATAATTAAAATAAAAAATCCTGTTAATAGGAACAGGTTGTGCTTCTCCCCTGTAAAATCTGAAAACCACTGATGCCTCTCTTCAGAGAGAGGGAGTTTAGTAAAAGTTGGAGGAAGGAAGGCTTGTATATTTTACGGTTTGGTTTGTTTTTATGTTGAAAACTGTGCTGTGGCTTTGTTTAAGCTACAACAATGAAGCCTGAAACAACAGCAGAAGGAGAGGTGTGAATTCAGCTCTCCAGTTGTCATTATCATATATGCTTTTACTCTTGAAACTCATTTATCACCACTTTACTAGCCCAGTTAATTGCTTCATTGCTATGCAGTGAACTCTTACATTGGGCAGAGCTCCTTATTCCAAACACTCTACTTCAAGAAATAAAATCCTTTAAAAATGAATGGTTTTACAGCATGGCTTATACGTGATTTTGATCTCAAAAGGCGTACTCTTACATAAATTCTTTATTAGACAGAGAAGTTGAAGAAAGCTAGCATCTTTAGTATATGAATATTTGTCACCAGGGTAGTAAAATGTGTAGTTAGCATGGGAAAGACCTTGTCCTTAGAGTAACTTATATTTTTACAATCATCCTGAAATTGTACCATACTTAATGAAAATTGGTCAGTGCTAGATAGGATCTTTTTGACATAAATAGGGAAAGAAAAGAAAGACGAAGGAAAGTGTGATTGAAGTTTAAGAATAGAAAAAGGAAACCCTACAGACTAACGTTCTAAGATACTCATAATAATATTTCCAATTAATGTGTTACTGTGTTAAAAAATCTTAAAGGACTATGCAGAAAGGGTCCTTTGATACACTTATCTTGTGCGCTGACAGCCTCAGTCTTTAATGTGATTTTCTTAGTAGTATGTGTGAGGTGTGCAGAAGTAGCAATACCTCTAGCCTATAGGAGGGGGAATTCGTACTATACTTAAGGATAAATTTGAGTTGAGAGCCAAATCCAAAAGGAGCAGAGCCGCCTTGGTACCCAGAGCTCCAGTTCCTCACAGCTGGGTGTTTGCTCTGAGCATGGGATTCACAGATCAGCGTTAAGATGCCCAGGTTTCCTCTCTCTAGGTGGAAGGGATGTAGGCCAAGAATTTTGGAAGGCATTTCAGTACTGCTCAGAGAGAGAAAAGCAGGACCTTCCCTTCCTCTGTTCTTTCCTTGCTTGTGTATTCTCCCAAGCTGTCAGGGCTGGGGCAGACTGAACTGGGAAAGAGATTTGTAAAACAGTTTGGGGAAGTAGGGAGATTTTAATTTTTCATAACCAGTCATTGGGCAATAGGCATAAGTAGCGCTTGGAGCTATATCTTTTCTTTTTTGTAAGTACCTCAACTATTAGACTGTCTCTTTCATGTTCTCTTTATGGACCACTGGAGCTTAATCTTTCTTTCATTCTCCTTTTCCTTCCTTATGGAAAATGGTTTGTAAGTTACTGGCTAGAGGACAGGTATAGGGCTGAACTTCTTCAGGTGAGGGGAAGAAATAAGCTTGGCTCTGTTGTGTCCTGAATAAGTGCTTTATGGTGGGTAGTGGAAAACAGACACCACTGCAATTATTTTTCCTTATTGAACGCGAGTGGTGAGTGCTACTCCGTTCTGTGCAGAATGTACACGTGTGCAGTCTTGGGGCTGGCAATGGCTCTAGTGAGGGTGTGGTCCAGCAAAGTGCTGGCTTAGAAAGTTTTTTCATTCTCCATACTAGTTTGTTGCTTCTCCAGTTCTATCTACACAACTCTTTGTGAGGTTGTAATGTAAATCAAATCCCTGATATCATGGGGGTTTTTCTATCATTATTAATGGGGTTAATTTGAGGAATCTGGGTTAAAATATGGTTCAACCAAAAAAAAAACCCAACCCGTGTCATCACAATTGAGGATGTGATAAATTGTGATAGGGAACAAGAATTTCCTAAGCATTTTCTTGTCTACCAGCACCCTGTTCTTTCCACTTCTTCTTTGTTTGGCGGGGTTGCTGGTGTAAGAGTTGCTTTCCCCAAGTACTTCTTGCTCATTCACTGTGAGAATGCCACCCAGTTTTGCCTATGTAATGTTTTTTTATGGTTGCATTTTTCACATCTATGAGTTCCTTGATAAAGTTTCCAGAATGGCCACAAAGAATACTTGTACCAGCCTGTCAGAGGGCCGGTGGTGGAGCAGAAGTGGCTCACAGGGGGTGAGAAGTTGACAGAGCTTAAGTAAATGGCTAACCACAGCTTCAGAGAGCACATTTAAGATAAAGTCCTCCAAGGGAAGTAGATAGGCAGGTATCTCATTTCTGATCCATTAACAGATTAAGGTTTGAATTAAATGCCAAATTGCTTGGCCTTTTTAGCTATCTGGGCACATGGGGGAAAAAAAAAACCAAAAACACACAAAAACACATAAAAACCCTTTACGGAACATTTTCTGCTGAAAATTTAGACTTTGATTTTGAGGAGCTCTGTCTTGAAATGAATATCATAGGCTAAGGACTGAGCTAAGTCTCTTGGTAGATTTAGCCCTCAGCATGCTGCCTGAGTTCATGACATCTTTGTGAAAGCAGGGGTCTGGATGCAGATCTTGTGAATCCATGTTCTTCCAAATATTATGGTAGATCCAGAGTATTTTATAAGTTGCCTGCATTGTAGTCAGTGAAAGAACTGTGAGCAAGAAAAGGTGCTTCCCTCAGTGTACATAATTAGGATTCATCTCCTTTATATCCTAGGCCCATGCGTTTCTTTTACGTTTTCTGTGTTCCTTTTTCCCCAGCTGCAATGTGTATGGACAGGAATAATTTTTCTCCCCATCCACCCTTGCTTTTCCCCTGTGTTGGCTTCTACTGTGCTAGATCTCATTTCAGACACATAAGGCTTCATGCAGTAGGAGTGGTAGTATATTGATGTGTTTCTTGATTTTTTTTTTTTTTTCCCCCTGCATGCCCACACTCTTTTAATAGCTCCGTATATGTTGAGTTTTGTTCTAGCCACCTTAGGCTAAGTGCAAAGCAAGACTCTTAACATACGTGTGAAGTAAGACTTTAATATACGTGGCCAGGGAGAGGTTTGATTCCTTATTGCATCCTTCCATTGCTTTTTCAGTTTACAGGGTCTTGGTTAATGTCTGTTCTTCTTTAACCATCTGATGCTATAGATACCATTACCGGACTGATCTTTGTGTGTCTGTTAGTTGAAGAGTACAACATTAAATGATTGTACCTTTTTCACAAGGGTTTAGATTAGGTTTGGAGGAAGAAAGAAAGTATGAATATGAAGGGAAATAAAATAGCAAGGGAATATATATTAGAACAAATCATGTACATCAATTTTAAAATCACGTGTGATTTTTATTTTATCATCTGTAGATAGAATTACTGCACCTTAATATTATGTGAACTAAGATTTCTGTTATTGTCTTCAGCAGAACCTCCAACAGCAGTCATACCTTATCATCTTGTCAGACTATGGAGCCCTGCACCTCAGATGAATTTTTTCAGGCTCTCAACCATGCTGAACAAACTTTTAAAAAGATGGAGAATTATCTTAGGCACAAACAGCTATGTGATGTGGTGTTAGTTGCTGGTGATCGTAGAATTCCAGCTCACAGGTAAGTTTATTATAATTTGAAGTAACTTCATGTTCACTTACAAATGCACCTTCAAAGTGTGTCCTGTGTTTTATTTAAAAAAGGTCAGAACATCCTGAACAACTCAGAATACTTTAAACATGCTTATGTTTTTTAACATTTATTTGGAAACTAAAAGTTAATTTCTGTCTGTTGTGTGCAATACAGCATTAAAAATAATTGTGATGTTTTCATGTTCTACTTTTTGTCTTCAAACGTATAGTAAGATATTTGCATAACAAAATAAAAACCCCAGAAGTCCCGAATGCACCCTCAGAATACTATAAGTAATAGTGGTTTCTGTGCCATAGAACGATGTAAAAAATTTTTCTTAGATTTTTTTTCTTTGTACTAACAACTAAGTTGTCGGAGTCATAATTAGCAATAAGGACAGTCTTCTGTCCGCATAAAGTTTTTTTGCTCCCATAGTAAGAAGAGTCCTTTGATAGTAGACTACTGAACACTGACAGTAAGTGTTAGAGGGCTAAATTAGATCAAACATTACCCGATCTGTCATCTGTGTAATTAACAGATCATATAGCATGCCACTTAAAAGGTAGGAAAATACGAAAGATTGTGAAACAGAAGTATGAATAACTGAAGCACATTACAGTATTTAATACACAGTATTAATAGTTCAAATAGGAACCTAGGTATAATTAAGCTGTGGTTTCATAAGATTAGGTCTACAACAGAAATAGCAGCCTACAGCATTCCTGTTTTTCATTGCTCATTCCTACCCCCACAGTGAAACTACAGCTTAATACTGTGACAGTAATAAGAAGATGGGAAGAGGTTGCTGGTTTGTGTTTGGTGTTTTTCTTAAAAAGCCAGATGTCTGCTTTTATTCAGATATCATCCACACTGTTGTGCTGACACAACTGAAGGAATGATAGCATGGGGATGGGAACTGACTTGAGGAGCAGGGAGGCAGTTATACCATAACTTGCTATTGCTCTCAGACACTTTGTTTTATGAAACTTCATTTTTAAACAGTCAAGGCTATCCCTGAGTTTTCCAAGTTGATTTAAGCAAATCTTACTGCAGTTACTGCTAAAATGGGTGGTCCTGCTCTCCACCCAACCCCTGACGTGAATTCCTTTGTAAACACTTTTAGCCACGTAGCTGTGGATGATGGCGAATCCTTTTTGGAGAGATAATACGGTGAGCAAGATGATTTGGCTTTCCCTGTGGCTACAGAGTTGCTTAAGATTGATCTTCAGTTTGTTCAAATTAGTTGAAAAACTGCATTGTCCCTGTGGAAAGAGTGAGTCAGATGAAAACAGGGAATGCACACACCCCTAGTGGATTTGCACCCGCTGAAGTAATTTAGAAGTCAAAGAGCTTGGGAGTGCTATGAACAGGAAAAATTGTGATTATAATAAGGAAATCATTTTACTTCCTTATGTGGCCAAGGTAGCACCTTTGCAGTACACAGTAGCACCTTTGCAGTACACAGTTCTGGAGTATGGTTTATGTAGTAATTAAAAAGTGTAGAAAGGGTGCAGAGGACAGCTGCAATTATCTTGTAAGGACTGGCAGATTTTTTTTTTTTTGCAACAAGATAAACAGAAAAACAACATGCTAAAAAGCTCTTTAATGTGGTTTGTACCTGTTTCTCATTTATTTAGAGAACTGACTTTGCTCTTCCAGTTTCTGCTACTGTATCTGTTTCTGTAGTGCATTAGGCATTTGCTACCACCTGTTAATTGCTAAAGTCTTCTCTTAGGAGGAGAAACATCTTGCTGTAGTTGGTATAATGTGTTTTAACTAAGCATGAAAGTTAAGAAGCACACCTTGTGCTTGTAGCAGGAGGCTTATAATTGCCCTTCTGAATCTGAATTCTCTCAGTGCCAGGAGGCACACAAGGCACGAACATCGTTCTTCCACTTCGATCGGTCTGTGGCTGCGTGCTCTGGAATCCAAGGGCCACAGCGCAGTCTTCTGTTGGTTTTTTCCTCAGGACATGACTGATCCAGTTCCATCTCCTCCTCCTCACTTCATTACTGATTTTCTCCATCTCCGCCATTTTGTTTTTTTGAAAGTTGATGCTCGTCGTTTCTGCAACCTTTTATTTTTTTTCCGGGAGGAGGTAGTTGGCCTCCTGCCCAGCCCCCATGACTTGGAGGGCCAGTGGTTTTTCTGTCAGGGTGGCCTTCCCTTAGGCTGCGTTGGTTCACGGCACCTTCTTCAATTTTATCCGGTGCACCCTCCAGAGAGGGATCCCCTATCCACCACCCAGGGGACGCGCCTTCTAGCCGTGCAGCCCCAGCCGAAGGTATAATTGCCCTTAGTTCACTTTATAATGTTGGAGAAACTTAGAAGCTTTGCCTTTTGCACAGTAAGTTCTTTGTCTTACTGTTTTGTTTTCACAGAGAAACAGCAATAACTACAGTCTTCATCTCAGTACGTCCAAAGTACCTTACTGAAAATTGAACTTTTCCATAGTGGCAAAGACAAAGACGGAAATCTTAAATTTGGTTCAGAATTTCATAGAAATTCAGTAAGAAGACTGGCTTTGTGTACTTGTAGTAGCCTATGTTATAAAAAAAAAAAAAAATTCTGTAGGATTTTTTTACCGCCTGCATCCAAGTTCTAACTTCTTTAGTATTGACTGCAGGCTGGAGCAGTCAGTGTATTTCAGAACACTAGCGGTTATTTTATCTTAAGACTTAATAAGCAACAAAAGACATATTAAATAGCTATTAGCTTAATGGCTTGTCATTCTAAGATGTGTAAGAAAATAGAAAGGTCCCTTACACTGGACAGCTTTTTTTCCTTTTTTCTTAAGAAAGATAAAAGGGGTTTTCTTCATATGTAGTCACATAGAATTGGTAAGAAAGAACATTTTTCATTATTATTATTTATCACACTCATATATAGAGAGGAGTCTTCAGATTTTCTGTTTTGAACCAGATATTTTTAATAGTTCCTGTATTTTTTTTCTCAATTGTCAGTTTCTACTTTTGATGATACATCATACACCTCAGAACATTCAAGTATGTTTTTAGAGAAAAGAGCAGTGAGTTTAGTGTCTGCAATAATAATAAGCACAGGTAACACATTACTGGAAAATTCTGAAGGGTTTTGGTTTGTATCTATTCAAAGAATTCAGGCTATGAGTTTACTACAAATAAGATTATCACATGTAGTCATGATTTTTCTGAATATGGCATTTTCTGTTATTCTAAGACTGTTTATCTTCTCATTCTGTGCTGAAATTATAGGTAAGAACTTTTTTTAGGAGATCAAGAAGCAAGTAGGAAAGGGGACAGTTCTCCACAAGGAAAAAATGCCGTATATTCCCGCTCCCTTAGCCTGCAGTTCCATAAAGAAATTTTGCCAGACTTTTAATTAAATTTAATTAAATTAATATAATTAAGTTTTTCATATCAGGTGCTTTTTCTGTGTCCACTGCAATTTCAGATGTCGAAGTCATTTCTTACATTCCTATTTATTACATTCAGCCAACTGCTATAGCCATAATAAAAGTTTGGGGTTTTTTTTATAATAACCTGCCGATCAGAACATTCACATAAGAAAAGGGAGGTCTGTGTAAATTCCTGGCCAGAGGGGATTTAAAGCCTGCTCTGCATCCTTTAACCAGCAATCTGAAAATCTGTGCAGAGCTATTTTCTTTCTTCCTGTTGACACTGAAAGATGGAAATACAAAAGACATGGGACTGAAGGAAAGAAGGCAAATGGAAGCTTATGGACTCTAGGGGTTAGGAAGCTTGTTTGGAAGAGCACAAATCCTGGTTTGAAGACATTTTTTATCTTGAGGCTTATTTATCTTCTTTTCCATATGGCTTAATAATACTTCCTTTCTTTCACAGTCTGTATTGCCTTAGTTTGTAAATCCTTCGCTGCAGCCTTTTTTTGTTTTCGCTACATATTTATAAAAGTTTAACACAAAGTGTCTTTCTGAAAAGTCAAAGCATATAAAAAAGCAGTTCTGTGATAGCTTTATGTTGAAAAGGTACTATTGCTACTAACAGTGTGGTTGTTTTGAAAAATTTTACTGAAGGGTTTATTGTAATCATCATTTCAGTGTCAGAAGCAGCAAATGAATTTTGAAAGGTTTGACTTCCCTGGAAGAGAACTATTAATTGGAAAGCATTTTAACATAAACATACTGCATGTCTTTTTAGGTCTTCGTTGCTTTTAAACAAAGTTAATTTAAATAAATACAGATATATTAGTAGTGTGGGATAGTACCACTTTCATATATTCTTTTTATTACCAACGTGCTTTGTTATCAAGAATAGAAACCAGCAGAAGCTACCAGTGGATGAGGTGCTTCATACTAGGACGCGTGAACTATTCAGTATCACCGTACAACTTCAGTGAATGCTATTAGTGAGTTCCCTAGGGCTATTTTCATCTGTTACACAGCCACAAACAAGGAGTTACCTAGGAAGTGTCCCTTTTATCTTTAAGATATTAAGAAGCTTCACTTCATTCTGTCAGGTGAATCAGGTTGGGAGATACTAAATCTGTGAATTGCCAGGTTTGAGAGCTATCATAATTTTGTGTAAGGATTGCTTTGAAGACCTAGAAAACTGTCTACATGATGCAGCTTGTGGCAGTTTGAACAAGAGGTACAATTTAATTCAGGTTTGCCACCCTGCTTACACATATTTACTGGCTCTCAGTAAAAAACTCTTCAAGATAAGTTAAGCCGTCATGGTGGATCTTTTCTATTTTTGGGTCAGTACAAACCACAGAAATTGAAGACATCAGTAGCATTGGAACCTCCTGTTCAGGGAGATGTACTGAAACACCCAGACTTTGTCAGTATTTAGCCCATAGCTGTTGAGTGTTTTTCCAGAGAGATTAATTGTTCAGACATCTTATGATCTCCCAGATGGAAAATTCTGGTATTCATGTGTTGCTCTTTCTCTACATTTTTCCTGTGCACTGAAAAAGAGCAGTGAACCTAATGCATACAATTCAGTAGCCAAATTCTTGTAATCTTATCTGTACAGAATTGAGTATTTGGCAGTAGCTGGTAATTAGGTAAGAAGGAGTGTAAAGGTAAGTATGTTTGACATCCACAGTCAAAGAATACAATGCCAACGGTATTAAGGCTTTCTCTCGACTTTTTTTTTTTTTTTTTTAACTGTTAAGACGCCTCTCTAATGTCAATATATACTGATTTCGTAGACAAAAGAAATATTACTCTTAGGGGAAAAAAGACTACAGACTCAGAATATAAAAACCATAGCTTTCTTCAGTTTCTAAATGGACGAAAGGCAGTATTTTGTAGCATCAGTAGTTCCCAGTGAACTCTTCGTATAGATGAATATGTTAATTTTCATGATTAGTAAATAACACTTAAGAGACTTTAATAACACTTAAGAGATCATCTTTATGTTAAATACTAACAGAGCCATGATGGCTCTATTTAACAAGGAGATTGTGAATATAAGTGTAGTTTTTGTAGTCGTTGCACATTACATTTTCTTTTGGAGAAATCACACTTGTCACTTAGCTCTTTTAGAGTTTTTTTAGCAAAAAGGTCAAATATGGATAGGCAAAGTCTTCAATGGATTATTCAGTTATATGAAGGTATTAGCTGCTTCACATTGTATAATCTGTATGTAGGATTGCACTTTAATTTCAGACAATGCAAAAAAAAAAGATTGAAAGAAAAATCAGTTACTGTCTATGAGATTAAAAGATCAATGAACAAGTGGGTGTCAAATGGCATGAGTACAGTAATAATTGATTTTTATTGACTAGTGGGAGAAACATAAGACAAGAAAAGGCCAGTTGGCTTGAAAGTCTGTCTTTGTTTTCCTTTATGCTAGCTCAGTGTCACCTTGGTGCATTGTCACTATATCTTTTAATCCCCTTTCTTTCTTTGCAAGAACTTTTTTTCTAAATTAGTTGAATTCAGAGAAAAGTGTGGATACTGGTTCTAAGGCTTTTCATTGTGAACATGCTTCTTGGCTAAAATTATTACAAAATTGTTACCAGTATAATTTATGCTTTGGCATATTACTTGTATTAACATCTACTCCTGCGCTGCACATCCTGTTTCAGCATATGCAAGTCACTCTCTGGAAAGCACTTAACACTGTGGAGCATGTGTACCTTCTCATGAATCCGAACACAAGTTTGCAAAAATAGTAAATGGATTGCATTTTAAATTTCTAATGATTTCTTTTGGAGGACTTTGAGACTGGAAATTACAGCGAGAAATTTGCTGATATCAAACAGCTGGTAGAAGGTGTGTTTGTCTGGAGCTTGGGTTATTATTTTGCATTTCTTCAACAGTTGTTGCTAAGATATGTACAGTCCAGCAATTTTCTAAATAATAGTGCAGCTAACTAAACCAATTGCACTGCTGGGAGAAGAAAAAACAAAAAAAAAACAAACCCAAAAGTGTGTTAAGATTAGGTTTTAGGTTCTGTTTCCCGTTGTAGAGACTTTCCTTTTCAAGCTCTATTCTGTGTGGAAGTTCAAGTCAGTATTGCCAGAGGTGAATATTTTGTTTGTTTTGCCTTTATTTATTTATTTATTTATTTAATTCTGAATCTGACCTGCAGAGATACTTGGGTTATTCAAATCTGTCCATCTACACACTTTCCCTTCCAAGGAGAACCCCTATTCTGTACATACAGACCTGATCTTGTCATCTCATTCTAGCATCAAAAGCAGTTGCAGAAACTCTCCTCATGCTTACGTGAACGTACTCTCCAATTTCACTAAACTTCTACAGATCTCTAGGAGGCAGTATTTTCATTCAACTGCAAGTGTCATTAAGCCTGAGGTTAAAATGCCTAGAAGTGATGCCTGGCAGAATGTTCTAATTTATCTCAGCAAGTCAGCCACAGAATAAATCTTGTATTTCAAGAACAATATGTTCTTTAAAAGAACAGAACTTTACTTCTCATTACAAAACTTCACTTCAACGATACAAGATGTTAAAATAAAAGTAATCTTTTCCCCATATGCTCTTAACCCAACTCTGTTGCCTCAGCAACCAGAAAAAAAGGATTACCCTACTATAGGCCTGACCAAACAGCCAATGGTCAGAAAATCAGCAAGAAGAAAGTAGTTGAAATTAGTCAACAATTTATTTGTTTGTAGTTAATTAACTAAGAGACAGTTCGTTGTAGTTCATGGCTTTGTGTATGTACCTGCAAATCCTCCCCATTAATACATGTTTAGACTTAGTCCTAAGCACTGGTGCTCACCTTTTCAATTAATTTTACTCTGTCCTGTGGTTCCTGACCTCTGTCATCTTAACAAGCTGATATAATGATTCAGCACAGAATAAACTGACATTTTGTGAGGTATTGGATTCGTTGAATGTATGCAGATGGACTGTGCAGTGTATTTGCAGTAGGCATGATTCTTGGGCTCGCTGTTTGTATAGCTCAGTACATATGCAAGTGTATTTATATTTTAATTCCCTGTGAGCAAGGCAACAGTGAACTGCTGCAGCACAAAAATTGATCCAACCCGAAAGGCTGTTCCTGGAGGTCTCTTAGGGAAGAGACCAGCAGACCTCATGAATAGTTATGGTAGGTTTCATACAACAGAACTATGGGTTGAATATTCCTGATTCACACAGTTTCCTTTCTCTTTCACCCTAGTCCTGTGAACACATGCTGAGACATCAAAATTCTTGCACATTTTGCAGCGTGGCATTGTTACATATTCTCAGTGTTTCAGTAATCCAAAGAAATGTCTGTTGTGCACCAACATGTTTACTCACTCAGTATCTTAAAATACTCAGAATTGTTAACAAAAGGCTAAATACATACCCACAAAGGAGATTACTCTGTCTGTACCATCTCCATCTTTACTGTGCCTAGTTCTGTTATCAGTATTAGTAAATGAATGCATATGTGTGCACCAAGAGTAAAAGCATTTTAAAGCACTTTGAAAAGGCCTAGTAAGTCATTCTTTCACCTTTAACAAAGTAACTGACATAATATAAATGGAAGTAAATTCTTTTTTTTTTTTTCTTTCCATAATGTGTATTTATATTCCATTTCCAATTTATGTGTTTTTTGTGGGTTATTTCTGTGTTGGCTATTAAAAGTCATTGAGCTTTGAAAGGGTAATTAATTTACTTCAGCAGGAAATGTAGATTCAGTAACAGTACTTCATTATTCATAGAGGGGAACTAGAGCATGGAGCAGTTTGTCAATTTTAAAATGTTTTTCTCAGTACAATGTTTCTTCAAAGGGCAAAGTAATGAATCATAAATTAACAAACATCAGGTTGACTAAGTTGGTTTTGGTTTTTTTTCCCCCCTCTTTGTCTCTTTCCTTTTCTCCTGCACAATGTACTCAGACTGGTTCTCTCCTCTGTTTCGGACTACTTTGCGGCAATGTTCACTAATGACGTAAGGGAAGCAAGACAGGAAGAAATCAAGATGGAAGGTGTGGAGCCAAATGCATTGTGGGCTCTGGTTCAATATGCATATACAGGTAATTAGAATGAAAATGGGAACTTCATCTAATGAATTGTCCTCCTGCCAACACTGTATTCCATTACTAGGTTTCAGATGCTCTTCAGAAATTATAATTTACATGATTTAATTCCTTAGAAATAAATAAAAAGAAATCATCATTGCCATTACCTGAGGCAACCTGGTGGGATGTAGTTTCTCTGATAATACTGTATTCAGTTAGCTGACAAATTATGTGAATATTTTAAATGTATCATGACTGACAAAAAGAGGAATCTTACTAGGATTCCCTTCCCTTACATCATTATAGGTACTAATTGTGAAAAGCTGGTTATCTGTTGCTGAGGGTGATGTTTGCTAAGCCTTATATTCTGTCATATAATCTGTAAATAATTCCATTGCCTCTGAGTTTTAGGGAATTTAACAAATGATAAGAGCAAACTAATGTGATCTCCTATTTAATGTTACTAGGTCGCCTTGAATTAAAAGAAGATAACATTGAGTGCCTGTTGTCTACAGCTTGCCTTCTTCAGCTCTCTCAGGTTGTAGAAGCATGCTGTAAATTCCTAATGAAGCAGCTTCACCCATCCAATTGCCTTGGAATCCGATCTTTCGCTGATGCGCAGGGTTGCACTGACTTGCACAAGGTGGCTCACAATTACACTATGGTATGTATGTTGTTATTTTCAGTATCATCCACTTTATTTAGTAAGAAAAATACAGAATGTTTTCCTGAATAAAATACTAATGTTTTTCCCCCAGAAAGCCTTGATCATTTTCCAAGCAAGAATGCACATATGTTCCCATGATGAGAAATGGCAAAATAACTATAAAGTTGCCGGTTTACATTTGGAAGGAAATAGGCAAGCATTAATGGTTCCCTGTAACAGTAATGGGGTTGTGTGATATGCGTTTGATAAACTCATTCAAAAGCTTGTTCTTATTTCTGTCAGTCAAAAACTACAAACTTAACAGTGGGCAAGCTGCCGTCAGCTAGTCCAAAATAACACATTACTAAATGAAACTGTCTTGTTTTGTAATGAGCTGGAGTAATTAGGTTCTAAGTTATGCTCGGGGTATGAATGTGGGCATTCATCAATATAGATTCTGCATTATCCTTAATTTCTTCATAATGGGATGTCAGGATGGCATCAAACAATTTACCCTTAGGCTAGGCAATATGGGACTAAATACAAATTTGCCAATGATATTTTCAGAGTTAATTTTTAGAAAGACTGACCTGCCAACTTAATTAAACTTCATCTTCTTAATAGTCATCCTCTTATTTTAATGTAAAATGTTCTTCTTTTCCTTCTCACGAGCATATTTTAGTAATGCTATCAGCAGAAGAAGGCAGGAGAATTATCTCTGAGGCAAGTCAGTTCATCTGGTTGTTGGAGTTTTGTGAGGCATTTTTCTCTCTTCTTGATGAAATTTCACCTATGTAAGCTCTTGGGACCTGAATGAGGGCATGCAGATACTGCATAAGAGATGTGGGAATGAAGATAGTACTTAATTTGCTTGTGTGGCATGGCATTGCATTGCCGTTAAGCTATTGGCTTAGATCCAAGAGGTGTAATTTCTGTCTCGTAATTAGTATTAGAAATCCATGGCTTTTCCTCTTGCTGGTTTAAAAACTTCTCTCTCTCTTTTTTTTTTTTTTTTTTTTATTATTATTATTTCTTCTTGGCTTAAAATAACTTAGTTTAGTATGTATAACAGTTTAAGGTAGCTCTTTTTTTTTTTTTTTTTTTTTTTTTAATATGATACAATGTTCTTCCTCAGTGAGTGGACCTCTGATGTGTTTAAAATCATGTACACACTGAAATTTACCAAAACAGGTCAATAAATAGTGTGCAGATTGTAACTTACATGTTTCTATTTTTGATCTTCATTATTGCTCAAACAAAAATAAGGAGACTGCAATTAGCTAGACAGACAGATGAAACAGTAAAGATAAACATGGCTTATGCCTTTGAGGAATATTAGAATTAATGTTGAGCAAGACAGCAATACAAAAAGTATGCAAAAAGAGAACCTCCCTCCCCTGACCTATTTGTTCTTTTCCAGAATAAGTATATATTTTGGTCTGTGCTATTGTCATGTCCCTTATAAGTGGACTGCCAAGATCAGAACTGTAATAAATGTTAGACTAATGCATCTTTAAAGATGAATGTTAGGGATTATAGTCTTATTATTTTAACTGGCAATTCATGACTTGTGGCAGAAAGGGGCTGTGAACTTTCTAAAAGCCATTCTTTCACAGCACCTATGTTTGTTTTGTTCAGATCGCGGGAAAATAGTTGTATGCCTTCTGGCCATTGTTTACTTCATTGGCAAAATTGTTGCTTTTAAGGCTTTGACGTGGATGAAATTTAAATTAGGTGGATTTTAAAAAGCCATTTTCAAAACTAATTAGTTGTGCTAGATGGATTCTTCCCAAGGCCTCTTTTAATGTTGTTTAGTTCCAACAGAGACATGAAATTGAATTTTAGTAATAATGAGTAATAGAGAAGCAGCTTCTTTAGTTTGAAATGAATGTTGCTATGGAAACTGCATAGAAATGTATAGTCCAATTGAATCTTCAATTAAAATAAATCCCCAAGTAATTTAATTTGTTTAAAAGCTGTTTGAAAAAAGAAAATGTTCAACATTAGTAAGTGCTAGCCACTTGATGCTCTTTCCATTAAGAAGTATTAGAGCATAAGGGTGAAGTGCACCTATAGTACCTGGAAATTCTGTTTGTTAAAACAATGAATTATTTTTATGCTGCAGTGGGCAGCGTAGAACAACGGAGGATTATACTGGGTATAGTATACACTTCTGGCTTTTCCATGTAATTTTAGTTCTTTTAAAGCACTTGAAATAGAAGGTAATGAATAATATAAAATACTTTAATTTATACATGTTATTTTCTGTGAGTTTTTATTTTTCTTTGACAGAAGAAAATCAGATTGCCTTATAACTGTTTTTCTGCAATTAAAGCAACTTCTCAGTTTTAAAGGTGTTTATGACACATGCTATGATTTGACAATCATCTTACCTGCTGCATTAAAATAGTTCTTCACATGAAGACTAGAAATTCAGATGAAAGGAGCATTTGGTTAAACTGAAGGACCAACCAGTGAGTTATCCCAGTAGGCCTACCTCTGTTAATAGACCTGCTCTGTCTGAATAATGTTCATTAGTGTCATTGGAAAGCATTAGCATGATTTTATGGCATGATTTTAATCGCATAATCCAGTGCGATTAAAAAAATAAATTAATAAGAAGGATTTGAATGCTGCGCTTCTTCGTATTAAAGAAGTAGATGTATGTTATGCTAAAAGGACTTAAGTGTTGCATTACTTTATTGCTTACTGTGTTGGCAGTTGATAAGTTGTTTTTTTCAGGGGAGAATAATTTTTAAGGTTATCATCAAAACAGGTCAATTTTTGACATTGCAAACTAAAGCTTGAAAAATCCTCAGGATGCATTAAGTGAAACATGAAATAAAGTGATGAGTAGTGGATTTAATGCTGTATAAAGAGCAACTCTGATTTTTATGCATCAGGGTTTTAAAATACAGTTGACATAATCATGAGATATATCTGGGTAAAGGTATCTTTTGTACAAAGGTTATCTTGTTTTGCTGTAGTTTATATATATAGTATTGGAGTCATACAGTTACAAATTTAGGAATTTTATTAGACTGGCCAGTAGTGTATCTGTTCACTTTAATTCATAAAGCCTTTTTGCACAAAATGCCTTCTGTGCATTTTTCTTGCTGTCTTCACAAAGTCAAAGGAAACATGCCTTTTGTCATCTTGTGTGTTTGAAACGGTCGATAGTGTACCTTGAATGAAACCCAATAGCTCCTCTTCCACAAAAAAGTAAACCAAAGGGAAGTTAATTCTTTCAGATGAAGAAAAGCTAGCCTGTGTTATTTCCAGAACATGAAATATCTGTGGTGAGTGGTGAGGTATTCTTAGGTGTCAGTAGCTTCTTCAGTAGCCAGATTTTAACTTTCTTAATTACAGCCAAAAAAAAGAAAAAGCAGGCGTTCTAAACATTATACGTGATAGTGCCTGAGTCAATCCCTGTGTAGATAGCTTTGTAATCTTTGTTGCTCACCTTTCGATGCTTAAAGCAGAGTGAAAAGCCATTTTGATTTTCATCAGAAGTCTTCAAAAGTACATGAGCAGTGATAATGTTACAAGATTCAGATGAAGTTACTTTTGGAGTTTGCATGATTTCTGAGCACAGCCCATGGCTGTTTATAAGGAGAAAACCTTAGAGAGGATAGAGTAACAGACTGAGGCCAAGCATAGAAGCTAGGAATTTTGTAGAAGAATAGATGTGGGACACTTAGACTTGCTTTCTCCTGAAAGGCAGGAGTTGGGTAAGAAAAAATCATTGCAATATGGAGTTCATGATTTAGGAGGAGGAATCAAAGAGGTATAATTTGTTTTTTTTTTTTATTGCAATGACCAGGACAGATTGTTGGGGGGGGGGGGGGGCGGGCACGGACAACGGGACGGATGGGGGACGAACCATGAAAAGGGGAGAAATTTCAGTATTTTTTTTTTGTCCACAAAGGGCCAGACCCAAAGATTGTGTTAGTGCCTAGAACAAGGATTTTACATTCTTGCACCCGAAATTGCAGTCTAAAATATCCTGCTTGGTAATCATCTGACTTGGAAAATACTCATTCACTTCTTCTCACCTGTGAAACCCCAAGATATTTCTTTCCGTCTTCCAATTTCCCTAAGTTCTGCCTAGCACAATAGATCAGTACTGCCTTGGCAAGACTAAATCGGTTTCTGCATGTTGCCCAGCCTGTTGTGGAATCCAGAAACTATGCAGAGAGGAGTGAAGCTACAGTAGTTGTACTCTAAACAAACCCTGGGCACACCGAAAGCATTAGGTTTGTTTATTGCTTAATGCAGCAGTCAAAGCTGACTAAAAGTAAAGTAGCTGCTATCTGACATCTATCTGACTATTAATAGTTTACCAGGAGGTCAGAGAGCTCAGTTCTTAATGAATTCATACCTCAGCTGACTGAAGCAGCCAGTAGACAGAATTACATTCCCTGTTTGTTCTCATTCAGATCCTGTGAGTAAAGCACCTCTTGCTTCTCGGCTGTCCAGGTTCAGAGTTTAAACAGAGCCCTGTGGTTAGAGCTGCCCGTTGGGCCACCTCAGCATACCATCCGTCTCAGCCTGCAGGCGTTCTGATGCTCTCCGAGGGTCTAATCCCTCTGACACAGTGCAGAGGGAGACTAACCATCTCGCTGGATCCCACTGTGGGGATTAAGTACCACTTAGAAATACGCATCATGACGTCTTATCTTGTATGTGCTCCTAATATTTTTTGCTCTGTATCAAGTCCAAGGCAGACCTGTGATTAAAAATATCAGTATTATTCACTCTGCAGTTGCTGAAGGGTGAATTTAAGGTTATGATGTGAATGAGCAACGCCCAGCATTGAGCCCGGGGACTGTGTGTCCCTGTTTTAGCTAATACATAAACCTCAGGCTACTCATCTGATAAAGTTTCCAAGCTCTCTGAGGAGCTAATCCTGGGGGTGGGAAACTTTTTTTACTTTCAGGACCAGAAAGCAAGGGACTGAAACTGCAGACCGTTTGTTCTCTGAAATATCCTGTTCTTCCACAGAGAGTTCCCATAAGAAGAAGGAAAGAAAAGGCTAATGAGGAGGTTAAGAATGCTAGGAGATACACTGGCTTCTCCTTTTTGTCTTCAGAATCTCTGTCTGTAGAGGAAGAGGAATTATCAGATTCTGATTATAAAAAACCCCAGACGTAGGCCAAAGAGTGGCTGTATTCCCAGTGGAATGCTTTGATGCTATGCTCAAAAGGAGTCTCTGCTTTAAAAATAGAATGGGAGCAAGAGGAAGTTGAACTTGTTCCCATCAGAAAGCAATTGTCTGCAAGCAACAAGAAAGAAAATCAGGCTTTTTACACACAACAGCTGTTGAAGTGATGAAATCCAGTTGGCAAAAAGCTTTCCAAAGAGGATCCCTGACTGACTGACGCAAGATCAGCTTGTCGTTGCCTTCAGAGACAAAGGAAACTTTCCATGCAGGTGCTTTCCCCTTCCTCTTCCTGTGATCCGGATAGACAATATGGAAGGTTTAAGGTAGTAAGTGTTGGCTTTTCTCTTTGTGAGTGCTCACTGCCTGTTTATTCAGCAAAACTAAAAGCACAGCTCCAGCTTGCATATTCTCTAGGACAGAATCAACAAAAAAACAGCAGTGGAAAAAATGAACTCAGTGGAATCTGAATTTCTGCGAACTGCATGTTTAAACTCTGGAAATAATTTTGATGGTTTTTCAGCTTCGATTTTACTCCCAAGCATTCGATATCAGAGTAAAATAAATAACAGTGCATGTGTAGTGCTACTGAATATTGGTACAGTCCTTTCACTGTTTTTAATTCCTGTATTTGCTCATTTTCTTAACTTTCACTTTGTAATACAGAGAGTTAAACAAATTAAAGAGGAAAAGACAGTTCTGTCTCCCTTCTAATCTACTACAGTTTTCACTTGGAGCACTACTTTTGTGTAGTCAATTGGATCTCTCTAGTAGGAAAGCTTTTCAGATATTAAATGTAAAATTTTCCTTTCCAAATTCTATCCAGGAATACAGTTATATATACAGATAACACTTTCAGTTCTTTTCCTGATTTCAACTCCAGCTGTGGAGTGGAGTCACTTTGATTGTTCATCTTGTGGCCATCTTATGTATGTGTGGCTTTCATGTAAGGTAGCCTGGTTTACGCCTTCGTTTTTTCCTCTTTGCTCAGCATTCTTTAATTAGTTAATATTTTTGGAGTACTGAGGTATAGCTTTGAAATGATTAGACTAAGCAATAAAAAGGAAGAAGTGTTACCTTTTTCACTTTGTTGTCATGATGTCCTTTGCATATGCAATGCCAAACTGTACTGTATGTTTTTGTTGCCATTTTATATGCTAAATTCATACCTATTTTGCAGTGCAGGTCCTGCTTCTGCTCCCAAGTTTCTCCCTGTTTTTTTGACCTAAAAAATCCTATTTTTTTCCAAACATGTATGTGCTTGTAATCCAGAGTTTTTTCATTAGTGCACAATTCTTTCTTTTTAAGTCGTTAAACAAGATACTAAGTAAGGCTAATTTTGATATTAGGCCCAGATAGACTTCCATGTCTGTGGATCTAACGCACTTTATCCTCCAGGTGTTTTGGAGGTCCACGTGATGGCAGAGCAAAACCGGCATCCCATTGGCTAGCTATCTAGCAATCAACAGTGCGTTTACTAAATTGATTGCGATACCATTTTATTGACATGAAGTTACTCTGTTTGGAGTACGAGGTTAACTGGGTTTTTTAAATGTTGTGATTCATAGAATGCTTTTACTTTGCTGCCTTGTAAAGGTGTATAGGGAAAGAGCATAGACATGATCTCACCCTTTTCTGTTACATTCAGGTTTCTGTAATTTTATAGTGTTGATTGTGTTTCTAAATACTTTTCTGCTATTTCTGCCTAAGTTCATGAGAATCCTTACAGAATATTCTGCAAGTCCTAGTATTATGAAGTAATAGGATATCAATGTTGGAAATGTTGCATATTGTGACTTTCCTGTTTTGAAGTAAGGATTTGTTGCTGGAAATGACAGGATGATCATTAGAAAATTGAATCCCATCAAAGTAAATATTGGTAATAAAGCGAGGAATGTACAATATTGTGGATTCTTTGTATGTTTTGCTCCCCAGTCAATCAGACCAGCTGTATAAAACCTACAAAATAGTAAAATAAACTTAAAATAATAAATTTAAAATCAACAATAAAATTGTTAGTGTTGTTTATTTCCTCTGAAAACTTCATGCCATAGTTTAATCTAGCAGTAGTAAAAACAGTTAGATGTGCCCAGTAGTTGTAGCATGTTGTGCTCTTTGCTTGACAAAGCATCTTATGTTGTATTCTACATTGTCAACAGGAACAAACTGCACCTTTTATTTTTTTAAACTATACTTCAGAAAGTATTTCTTCAGTTTGCAGTGCCAAGATAGTAACCCCCACAACCCATTGCTCGTTTCTGTCCGTACACTTCCCCCTCAGTTGTTTCAGCACATCTGCCTGTGGGACTGAATGATAGAGTCGGGGAAATGATCAGGGGTCAAAATAACTCAGTGCATTTTTATTGTACTTTTTTTTTTTCTCCCAGGTCAGTTCTCCAGTGGTGTTTATGGTACAACTGAAAGATGGCGTGAAGAGAGGGAAAAGAGGGGAAGCTATAGTAGAAGTTCCATAAAATGTCTTCAAAGTATGATGTCACCTGTATTAAAAATGCTTTTCTTTTTCAGGAAAACTTCATGGAAGTAATTAGAAACCAGGAATTTCTATTATTGCCAGCCACTGAAATTGCAAAGCTTTTAGCAAGTGATGACATGAATATTCCTAATGAAGAAACTATACTGAATGCACTACTTACATGGGTTCGACATGATTTGGAACAGAGAAGGAAAGACCTCAGTAAACTCCTGGCTTACATTAGACTGCCTCTGCTTGCTCCACAAGTAAATTGTTCAATTCCTCTCTAGTTTATACCATGGTTACAATAGGCATAATGTCTACAGCATCAAGATATTGATAGTGGGAAATCATAAAAGCTTCAGGATTCTTAATGATTTGGATTCTTAGAGCTGCATATAAGGACTTAGCATGTTGTATAGGCATGACAGGTCGTGTCTGCCTGTGAATTGCAGCATATTCTGATCCTAGCCTGAGATCAGTCAGGACACAAGAAGGGGTGGAGCTGCTTGGAAAAAATGGCATCTGTTGCCTAGAAAAATGCTTATCAAGGGTATGTTTGTCAATAGAAGGTGTGTCCTTTCTAAATTTCTTCTTGCACAGTTTATTTGGATCATTACATTTCCTTCATATAATTATAGCTATCCTTGAGATTTAGGAAATAAAATTTGAATAAATTATTTGGAGTGTTTTTTCTTCTATTAACTCTTGATAAACCATCTTTGGGTACTTTTTGTTCTTTTCTCCTTCTTGGGCATTTACACACAATATTGAGGAAGACTTGAGCTCAGTTAGTTTAAATAGTAGTGAATTACAGTTTTCCTAGTCCTGTAGGAATGACTACTCTTGTTAGTGTCATGTGTACCATTGTATTTGTTATCTGACAGCAGGCATGTAAACTAGGTTTGATTTTTTTTTTTTTTAAAAACAAACAAACAAACAAACAACACCCTTTCCCCTTCTCTTATGCTAGCCTTCCTTGCTGGACCTTCATTAGTAACATTTAACACTTACTGTACAGTCAAAGGATTTTGCTTTACAGTTTTCAGTTTGTTTAGTGAGAATTATCTCTATTAAATGAAGAAAACAGATTTTTATAGAACCTAAATAATAAGTAGAATTCATTAACACAACAAAAACTGACTTAGATTCATGCATTGCGATAAGTCACATACATACACAACATTCTGTGTATTACCTCTAATCTGGTATCCTCTCGCTGTGTAGTAAGATTCACTAGCAAGCATTTTAGTATTAATATTTCCATACTGATTATTATATATGCAATGGCAGGATTTTCTCAGTTGTGGCCTTGACTTTGTAATTCACTTTTTCTAGAAACATAATGCAGTGTAAGACAGTTGACCTGGAGGAAATAATTCTTTTGTTGAGCATTTAATTAATTGATAACTAAGAAATCACTGCTGTATTCCTGTTACTTAATGGACTGTAATTGAGACATCTTTAGAAACTGAAAGTACAGAATTTATCCCAGAAATATGTACGGAAATCAAATTATGTCCACTCAATAACTGATTAGGAAAATAAATGAATGAAACACAAAAGCAATAGCATATTTCACTTATTATTTTATCTTTAATTTTTCATGTCTTCTCCAAATATATACTTATATTTCTAATACAATTTTTTCTGTTGCCTTTTTATTTATTACTTTAACAAATTCAAGTGTTAAAGCTGTGATTTTAATATGGCAACAATTAGTGCATTGAGTAAATTGGTTTGAAGTGCCCAAACAGTCTTAACATTTTCAGAATCATGTTTTGCTTCATGATCACATGATATTAGGCAATCTGACAGCAAACATAACATAATGGAAAGGTTTCCAATTTTACGGTTGAAGGGTTAAAGCTATTTGAAAGAAATCAAATTAGAAAATTGAACAACTTGCTGAAATCAATAAAGTTGCAAGCAGAGATGCAAAGAATATTAGATTCATACACTTAAAAAAAACTTCGGGAAATACTGTAAAACTGTAGCACTGGAAGCAAAGAATCATAATGAATTGTCAGTTTTATTGGTTGTCTTTTTATGCATATCTCTGTACATAATATTCTGTCATCTCTTTGGTTAATGCAAGCAGTGTCCTAAATATTTGTAAGTCTTTTTTGCTCTTACAAAGGCTAAAGATGAATATTCATCAGCTTCTTAAGCTGTAAGGCAGCAAGTATTCCATCCCTGATAAATTAATGAAAAACATTAGTAGGCAATTCCTGAGTTCAAGGAAGCTGAACCATCTTGTTAGACAGAAATTCTTAGTATTTAAGTATCTATCTGCACTACCTTTCTCTTCATCAGGTTTTCAATGGCTATAATTTCATGCTAACACATCATTTGTAATTGCTCAGTTATAAATGTTTTTAGTACAAGGAGCTATGTAAATAATAAAACTTGGAAAAAATTGGCTTTCATTTAAGTAAGCCCATTGCAAGTTCTTTGAGTGAAGAATGTTTACAGAAAATTGTAATACAGTAGGTTTAGTTTCAAGAGCCTGCAGGTTTTTTGGGTACCAAAACAATCTTAGATTGCATTTCTTTTTTAACTGAGATATGAACTTGCTTTCAGAGATTGAGACTCTGCTATGGAAAAACTTCTTTAAAGGTTGGGGGGGTTGGAAACTGGAGAAAATGTAGGTTGCATGTTGTTCTTGCAAATCTTGTGTATACACACACATGGTGTTGCTTTAAATATTGAATGCTGCTTGTCTATCAGAAAAATATATTGGAGGTCTGAATTGGTCACGTTGTGTACAAACCTTAATTTTCATGCATGCAACTATGGCAAGGTCTGATTTAGGGCAGCAGTAATTAATTGATTTTTTTTTTTTTTTTTAAACTGTGTGCAATTTGATAGCATTGCATGCTGGCAGTTAAAAGATGGCTTTTAGTTTACTATTTTATAATCACGAAGTGTCCCTGTGAAGTGATACAAGTGGTAACTGGTGCTTTGGGTCAAGAGAAGAAACAATGGGAAGTCCTGAAAGTAAATGAAAATTAAGTTCTCTGCTAATTTACATGAGAACATTTTAATTTGCTATTTTAAATAGAATCAGAACATTAGCCAATTAGAGAAATACTGCAAAAGTCAGGCTCAGTTTTCTCAAAAGTTGCTGGTGAAGGGCTTTGAAAGTTTGTTTGTTTTTATTCTCTTGTGTATGTTAATTATGTTTTCTGTCAAAGTTTCTGTTGATTTGCCTGATACAGAGATGTTCAGGCTTAGCAGTCTGTACTTATCTGTATCTCTTCTGGAACCATGGATGTCATATTAGCCACTTTGCAGTTCTACAGCAGCTTTAAGCCAGGGATACGCATGCCATATTGTGCACAACTATTTCATAACGAGTCCCTTTAGTACTCTTGATTACTGATTTCACAGCAATTTTGTACCTGTTATCAGTTGGCTGTCAACAGCTCAACAATGACATCTCATTCTGGTTTGTGGACTTTCTAATATTCACAAAGTGATTGGATTTTGTGATGGCAGTTCACAGGCATTTGCCTTTTTCTCATTGTTCTGACAACTCTCCAAGTCCCAGTGGGGCACTTCACTTGCTTTTTTTCTCTGTTACTCGGGCCATGTCTTGCAGCTCAGAAAAATGCCCGTTTTCTAGACTTCTAATAATGACAGTTGGGACACTCAACCTACTATTTTTTTCTGCAGTCTGACAAACATGGAGTACAAAAGACTCCAGAATCTTTAAACTTAATAACTTTTATTAGTAGTCTTTATTTAACTTGAATTCTATTTAAGTCAAATTTAAAATTTAACACTTGACAAATTTGCTTGTATCCTTGATCTTAAAAACTTTAACAAAGGCTTGTATTAATTGATATACTGTGATCTGCGTCACTGTCAGAGTGAGGAATAGAATATATATTAAAATATTCAGCCTGTGCCTGAAGCGACTTTTACAGACCTCCGGATTGCATGGATTCAGGAGTAAGAGCATGAGGTTAAATTGACTTACATACCTGGAGCCTAATTCCATTTCCTTGAACATGTAGTGGCACTGGAACAGGAGGAGATTTTGTTTTCTTCTTTTGGACCATTAAGCTTAAATCAGCCATTAAGATCAGATGGCCTGCCTTTTTTTTTTTTTTTTTTTTTTTTTGTACTTAATGGTTTAGCTTAAAATGTGAATGTTTTGTTTATGACAAGTTTATCTTTACCCTAGTCTTTTTTATATGGCATTTCGAAAATACATAGATTTTAAATAAGGCAGTGGAAGACTTTGGATATAATGTTTTCTTGTAATCTTGTTTTTCTTCTTCATGTGGTATATAGCAATACAGCTTGTTTAATTTTCTTCCTTTTTCACAGTTTCTGGCAGATATGGAGAATAACGCACTCTTCAGGGATGACATTGAATGTCAAAAACTCATTATGGAAGCAATGAAGTACCATCTGTTGCCAGAGAGACGACCTATGTTGCAAAGTCCTCGCACCAAACCTAGAAAATCTACAGTGGGCGTGTTGTTTGCAGTTGGAGGAATGGATGCAACAAAAGGTATTGGTTTATATAATGATTAGTTGATGAGCTGTTTTGGTTCTTTTTAAAAGAAATGTTTGATATATGTTTTTACAACATGTTAATTCTAAAATTCAAAGATTTTGCAGTATAGAACATGAAACATCTTAAATGTACACTGTTTATTAGGTTAAAAAACCTAGCTTTGATAATACTGTAAGCATTCTAGAAGCTAGAGTTATGACTGATTTGAAATTATCAAGGAAATATCTGATTTCTGAGTAGTGAAATGTTCAACTGAGTGAAAACTAATCTTTATTTACTTGAGTGGGAAGTAATTTGAAAAAGGAAGAAAATGACAGAAAGGGCACAAAGGTGACCTGCACATGCATTTTAAAAAAAAAAAAAAAAAAAAAGCTTTTTGATTAATTTTTTAAATGGTTCTGTCAGAGCTACTTGGATTTTCTTTTTTATAGCCACTTCCATACTGTTTAATGGTAATTAGGAAGATTCTGGCAAGTTAGAAAAGTTAGGGCAGAGAGAGCATTTTCTTTCACTTGTTTTAAAGTTAGCACTTTTAGTACTTCATGTCACATAGCTTCAGATTTTTTTTCTAATATTACAAACAGTTGATTTCAATATATAATTGCATTTCACAAGGGTTGTTATATATTCCTAACATTTGTATTTCTAAAGGGTTGAGTCTGCAAAGCAGTTAGTAATCCTGCTTTTTGTCTTGAAAAGCCCTGAGAAAGTCCTCCTTTATAATGGTGCAGTTAATTCCTGAGGAAGTCAAAAAAGACTATTTGTATACATAGAATTAAGAACATGCTGCAGGATGTCATGCTGTCTTGTGGGATCAGCACAGCGCTGAAATAAAAACTATCCTAATTCAGACCTTTTTTTTTTTTTTTTTTTTTAATAACTTGCATATGTTGTCATTCAGGAGCTACAAGCATTGAAAAGTATGAACTTCGTACCAACATGTGGACTCCTGTTGCAAACATGAATGGACGAAGATTGCAGTTTGGAGTTGCAGTCTTAGATGATAAACTGTATGTTGTTGGTGGCAGAGATGGACTGAAAACATTGAATACTGTGGAGTGCTACAACCCTAGAACAAAAACTTGGAGTGTAATGCCACCTATGTCCACTCATCGCCATGGTCTTGGTATGTAGAGTTCTGTAAAGGCTAAATGCATATTTTTAAAAGGTTATGTGTTTTAGGATTGGTCAAAAAACATTCAGAAATTAAGTTTATGGGGGTGGAAACTTTGTTTTAATGCCAGCTGCTTATTGAATGTCTTTTCTCCTTCAGATTATATCCAGCATTGGCTACCAAAAGGAAATTTCTTTTTATTTGTTTTTAAATATTTTGTGGTGCACACTGGACTGTCACTAGGAAAATGTGATCTTTTTGTCCCCTTATCCAGAAGCAATTGTTTTTCATATCTGTTTTTTTAGGAGTAGCTGTATTGGAAGGTCCCATGTATGCTGTAGGAGGACATGATGGCTGGAGCTACCTGAATACGGTAGAAAGATGGGATCCACAGGCTCGTCAGTGGAACTTTGTAGCTAGTATGTCAACTCCAAGAAGCACTGTTGGTGTAGCAATATTAAATGGAAAGTATGTGAAGGCAACTTCAGTTTTCTCTCTCATTATTTTAATGTAATTACAGGACCATCCTAAATGACTATTAATAATTTCTCTTGATAGATACCTGTTGATAGCATTAAGAACAAAGTTTCTTCATTCACAGAAAAGATACTGTATTGAGTCAAGCAAGCTTCCCTGCAGCATCACAGTGCCCCTCAGTATTGCTTATGAGACACCATCTCTATGGGCTAATATAATAAGTAGTTATAATAATAAGTAGTTAATAATAAGTAGTAATAAGTAGTTACCATCTCCTTAATACAGAAAGGAGCAAACGGTTGTTCTGTTTCACTGAGACTCCAGTGATTTCCTCTTACTGTGATCGTTTGAGCAATCAACTTCCAAAACTACTGTAAAGTTGTGGAGGAGTACTCATGGTATATTACATTAATTCAGAACAGTAAGCTCTGGCAGAATGAATCTAATCTGAAATTTCTACAGCTGTTTTTCAGTGAAAATATACCTAATTCCTAATACAAAGCATGTTCAGACAACTAGGTCATTTTATGTTGCAGTCACAGGAAATGGCTGGAAGTGACCTCAAGGAGTTCCCTAATCCATTCTGCTACCCCAAAGCTGAATCAATTATATCTAAAACACTCATAGCCAGAGTGATCTTGTTCTTAACCTCCGGTGGTAAAGTTTCTGTAACTTCCCTAAGTAATCTGTGTAACTATTAATACATCTGTGAAGTTCTCCTCATGTCAAGTCTTAAATACCTTTTGCTGATTTATATTATTATTGTTTGTACTATCCAAAGTGAACACGGAAAATGCATCTTTTCTTTCCTATTTGCAGCAGCCTTTTGTATTTAAAGACACATGTCCCCTCAGTATTCTGTCATTGGGACTGAATAACTTCAGCTCCTTCAGTCTGTATTTGTAGGCCATGACTCCTAGACTTTGAGTGATTTTCATTGTTTTCCTTTGAACTAAGTGTAATTGTTCTATAGCATCCCAAAAGAGAAGTGGTACTTGAATCAAGCTATTACGAAAATAAAGATCAGTTGGAATCACAGAATCATAGAATAATTTGGATTGGAAGGGGCCTCTGGAATCATCTGATCCAACACCAACTCAAAGCAGGGCCAACCTTAAAGTTGGATCTAGTTTCAAAGTTAACTGAGGTAGCTCATATCTGAGTTTTGAATATCTCCAAGGATGGAGATTCAACAGCCTCTGTGGGCAACCTGTTCCGATGTTTGACCACTGTTGAACTGAACATTTTTCTTCTAATATCCAATTGAATTTTCCCATGTTTGAATTTGTCTCTTCTTCTTCCTCTTCTCACTGCATACCTCTGAGAATGGTCTGTCTAACCTCCCATTAGTTGGCTGAAGACAGCAGTAAGATGCCTCCTTAGCTGTCTCAAGAATTCTTGAGAATTGACTGCACAAAGGCAGCTCTCAGCCTCTCCTCGTATGTCATGTGTTGTAGCCCCCTCATCATCTTAGTGACCATCAGCTGGACTTGCTCCGGTATGGCAAGATCTTTCTTGTACTAAGACCCCAAAGCTGGACCCAGTATCCAGAAGCAGTCTTATATGTACTGTATAAAGGGGATCAGCTGTCATTACTTCAAGGGCATACTGCTGATTTCTTGCTGCCAGGACTTCCAAGTCTATTTTTGCTAAGCTGCCTCCTCTCCTGTCAGCTCCCAGCTGGTACTACTGCATGGGAATATGCTATCCCAGCTACAGGACTTTGCATTTGCCTTTGCTGAACTTCATGAGACTACAGTCAGCCCATTTTTCCAGCCTGTCTAGGTCTCTCTGAATAGGAACCAAGCCCTCCAGCATATCAGCAACTCCCCTTAATTTGATATTATCAGTAAACTTGCTAAGGCTGATTTCTGTTACGTCTTTCAGATAATTAATGAAGACATTGAGCAGTATCAGCCACAGTATCAGCCTGGGAGGAACACCACTAGTAACCAGCTGCCAGCTGGACTTCATACTGCTGATGACAGCCCTTTGAGCCCAGTAGTCCTTCCAGTTTTCACAACAGCCTTGTGGTGGGCTTTATCCAAACCATTTTTTGCCAGGGTGGCTACAGGAATACCATAGTAGACAAAGCTAACCTGATTTGCTGAGTAGTATTGTGGTTGTGGCAAAATGTTTACACTCTCTTGACCACAGATTTTCACTTCCTGCTTATGTACTATCTGATGCATCTCCCTTGATCTGTTTGAATATTGTAAGGTAGCAAAAAGCTTTTCACAGCTGGTTTTTTTTTCTTTGGAAGGTTAGTCTCCTGCTAAATTAGTACAGCTGAAATGCACCTGCACAGGGTCCTGTGAGATCTGGAACAAGTCCAGGAATGAGTGGAAATGCTCACTGGGTGCAGGAAGGAGGGAAGAACTTGAACAACCAGCAAGCAGAGTGCCTTGGGCTGCCTTGGAACTGCAGTCTCAGATGCCTAAGTTAGGTCTGAAGCTTCTTATATATTCAGCAGAGGGTCACAGGTGTGTGAAAAGCACCAGAATTAGAGCCTCACATTTCTCTATTATTATGGAACATTCCCTAGACTCTTAATGTAGGCAGCAACACTAGATGCCTGTAGCTAAAAAGCTTAGAAGTGCATGCAGAATTTCGGCTGAGGGAGCAGTAACTTCTGCACTTTCTAGTAATATCTTTCTGTAACTTGATATATTTCAGATTATTTGCTCAAAACCTTCATATAGAGAAATTAATATATCTTCCTCCATGTCCAAAATGTGAAATCACTGTATAAGTGATCAAAACTCCTGTCATGTTTTGGCGGGAGGTAATGTGGGGGGCTTCATTTAAATGCTATGTTGCATAACAGACTGATTTTTAGTCATGAACTTCTTGGAACTGCAACAGGATTTTTCAATATCCTTCAGTACCTTCCTTTCCTTAAACAAGTTGTGTTATTAAACATGGGAACTTCCATGGAAATGTATTTTTTTAAAAGGGTATTAAAATTATTACTGAGAACTACTAGGTCAACCACATTTAAAAGATGTTTGTATTTAAGCTTGTTGGTCAGTATATTTAAAAAAACAAGCAACAGTGTTTCCAAAACTGAGTACATCTTGAATAGTGCTTCATAGTAACTGTTTTAAATTGTTTACGGTATCATCACATATGGTATCTAATGTTTATTTGATTATTTACCATACTATAATGTGCCTTATGCTATGAAAGGATTTCATTAATGATATTTCAGGTGACCTCTCAAACTGGACTTTACTTCTGATGCGTTGCTTCCTTTTTAGAATGGCTTCTGAGTTCCTACCTTTCCAAATAATAGTGCTGGGCATTTCTGGTTCTAAGCATAGATCGCTCATAAACTCTGTGCATAAACTCTTTATCAAGTTTGATTATTTGATTAGTTTTAAAGATTCGGCAGTGCGTGCTCCCAAAACCTATCTTTCAGAGTGCTCTGAAACCAATTCGTCAGAGTGCTCCTAAACCCAATCTTTTCCTTCTAGCCTATCCAAAAAGTTGAAATCCTTTGTTAATACCAAATGCTATAAACCTTTTTGTTAGAACTGGGCAAACTAGGCCACCTAGTGGGTGTGAAGGACTTAACATAGCGCTGTCATTCATAACCTAAAGCCCAGGTCCAGAAAAATACTTGAATGCTTAAGATGAGGCAGGGCAGAGTTGTTGCACGCACAGATCCACTACTGAATTTGTCCCTCTGACCCTGCTACAAATGGGACTTTGTCTGTCAAGTCACATAAGTAATTTTGAAAATGTCAGCTATATGCATGGGTTGGAACATAAATGCTGTGTTATAGATATCAGTTTTCTGTGAATTATTGTTATTATGTGTTGATCATGACAGTAGGAAAAGATTGGAGCAAAATCTTACCTGAATTGTCACGACAGAACATTCTATTGAAAGCTGAAAGTCTCCTTCTAAACTTCCCTTTTTAACAAACTTCAAAGTCCTTCATACATCACTGGAAACTTTGTCTTGTTCAGACAGTATTTATTTACTTTTTTTTTTAACTTTGTAGGCTTTATGCAGTTGGTGGTCGAGATGGAAGTTCTTGTCTTAAGTCAGTAGAATGTTTTGATCCTCATACAAACAAATGGACCCTCTGTGCTCAGATGTCAAAAAGAAGAGGCGGTGTAGGTGTAACCACCTGGAACGGGTTCTTGTATGCAATAGGTGGTCACGATGCCCCAGCATCAAACTTAACATCCAGGCTGTCAGACTGCGTAGAAAGGTAATATCCTGATGAAGGCACGTCCTGCTAGTAATTCTAATAGTGCTATTCTATAGAGTGATTTATGGAAAGAGCTGTAAGTAGAAACCCAATAAAACAGCCGCGTTATTTTTAGCATGAGCAGAGGAAACTTAAGTATAAAAACATACTGTGCAGTCATAATATGATTCAAAATGTTGCCAAGACAGATTACTTACAGTGAATTCTCCCTAATGCACTTCATCTAGAAATTTTTTTTTCCTAACAGTCTCATTGAATGAATTATGATTGATTACTGAGAGCAACTTGGAATTGAATGCTTTTAAAAATGGAGCAGAACTAATCTCACACTAGAAGTCTGTATCAGTTCATGTTATAACTTTTAAAGGAGTTAACAGTCAGGGTTTGTGGATCCTTAAATATCCTGTTCTTTCTTGTATCCCACGATGAGACTGGGAAACTGGCATGTAATTCAGTCATTCCAAAGTTGGTATGTCTTTACATAAAGTTATTAATGAATGACTGTATTACAAATTGCAGAAACACGTGTGATCCATAAAACAATTAAAAATGACAGTAAATACCTCATAATGCACTGCATTAAGTCTTCACTGGCATTTCAAATATTTCTGAAATATGCTTCAATTCTCTTCCCCCCTCCCCAAATTGTAAATGGTAATCTTTCATTGCGAGTAACTCTCTTTAGTACCACACTCAACTTTACACATCAAAGCACAGGCTGTTAGTAGTTATCACTTAGAGCAAGCACTTGCTCTACTACAGTGTAGCAGCAGAACTGTTTCTGGAGTGGTACATTTAGACATACAATAAGAAATGTAGTCAGAGCAGCTGTATGTATATGTATGCATTACCATATGGAAAGCAGCACAAAGTAGATACATAGCTAGTACTGACTGTGTTAGCAGATGACTAAAGAAACATTTTCAAAGAGAGTATTTGAGCGAAAAAGTCCTTTGAAATGAACACCCAAATCTGTGCTGTCCTAATAATACCTGTTTTCTACTACCTTGAGTGTGTCAATTTCAGTATGTTTTTTCTATTGAGTTTTGGCAACAGTTTTAGAGCATAACACAAATTATCTTTTAGGTATGATCCGAAAACAGATGTGTGGACTGCTGTGGCCTCTATGAGCATTAGCAGAGATGCAGTGGGAGTATGTCTTCTCGGTGACAAGTTGTATGCTGTTGGAGGATATGACGGTCAAACATACCTTAATACTGTGGAGTCTTATGACCCCCAGACAAATGAATGGACACAGGTATAGTTTCTGATCGCACCATACACTACTATTTATCTTGTTATTTCAAGTGTGCCTTTTTTTACAAGGAGAATTCAAATACTCCTCTAAGAAGCACTTTCGTACTAGTCTGTTGTCTCTTTTTTTTTTTTTTTTTTTGGTCTACCATCTCAAGATGATTTATCTTGAACAGACAGTTGTTAACTTCTAATAAACTGCCCTTTCTTTGGCAAGAGTATAGTTGTTTTATTTGACAATTTCAACTACTGTTAATAAAATGTATTGACATGTCCCCCAAACTGTAATAAAGGGTTCTGTTTACATGACTTCCTATTCTGAAAGTATATGATAAATGTAGATTAGTTTTAGCTCTAATGTGTCCCTCAGGAAGTTTGTCGATTTCTTCAAGGTTTTGGTCATCTTTTTATAAATAATCCCTTCCTGATGTGAATGCTATGTACAGTGTGTGCAACTTTCAGGAAGCCTTTTCCCATTTCTCTTCACCCAGCTCAAAAAAAATCACGATCAGAAACATTACTGTCAATTCAAAGCTTGGTTACTTTTACTTTTTTATAGCTCCAGGAATAATGTGCCTCTCTGTGGGAAGAGCACACACAAGGACGTCCTGGGCAGGCTGTCCTTTGGTATCTACTGCCATTTGAGATACCCTAAAGCATGTACATCCACCGAAAGCTGGCAGATACAGCACAGAATCTATGGGAGACCAAGGCCCTTCTGGAGTCCAGTTGCAGGCCAGGATGAATGTCCAAGGTCATCTAGAATAGCATTAGACACCAGTATTTAGGCAGCTGAACTCTGACCTCCTGAATATGCTATCCCAGTAATAGCCTCAAATTGCTTATTCAAAAAGAGAACTGAACTGCTCTGTCGAAATCTTTTTAACACAGAAAACTCAGCTGTCCGTTTCCCCCCACTTTATACTGCTGCAAGATCTTAAAACAGAAGTCATCTAGGAGGCTCATCAGAGCTTGAGGCCTTCAGTGGCAGTACTGGTAATGACAACCCATGGCATTATTTGTCCTGCTAAAGAAAAAAAAGGGTACCAGAGGAGAGAAACAGTGCTTCTCACCATTGCATCTAAATGAATCTCGTATGATGTCTAGGTGGTGACCATGTGTATGTACCTTTGTATCCTTAGCCTTGACCCTCCATATCTCACTGAATCCCATGATCCCAGTATATAGGACAGTTTTGAGCCCTCCCTAGAGGGATTTCGAAGTGTCTGTACCTTCCTTCTCTCTTGCTATGTCAGCAGTCTGCCACCACTTCATCCATGCACAACTCAAAAGAGGGCAGTGGAATTTTCTCAACTGAAGTTTGTCAGAGCCACAGACAGCTCAGGATAAATCTGTTGTTCCTAGGAAAAAAGAAATAGGGGAGTTGGCATAAACACCCTTTTTTGTCTTCAGGATAATCTCTGTAGCAGTTAGTGTGCTATTCACACACACTCCAATACTATGCAATTTAAAAGGGGAAGCTAAGGTGAGTATTAGAAACTACCTTCCTCTTTTCAAGTCCAACAGAATCTCAGCAGAAAAAGGTCTTGCCGGAAGTAACTTCTGTTTACAAAAAAAGAATAGAGACTGGGAAATGATTCTGATTTCAAGAACTCTTAACAGGATTTTATCAAATATTCAAGTAAAAAGGAGAGGTTGCCGCTGTCACGTTTGGCATTTTCTGTTTGAGAGAAAAAGGCATCATTTTGCCAAAAAAGGATTCTTTTTCCTGTAATACCCAGTAATTTAAATGATCAATAAGAATTGTTTCATATTCTTGGGATTTGCTATTGCTTTCAAAGTGCTTCACTCTATCATATAAAATATCTTCACCTTTTCTGTGGGTTTTTATCCAAGTTTTGGACCAATTTGCTATATTTTTTAAGTCATGTTAACAGTGTGTGGGTGATATTCCCACTCTGCTGCAGCTGTATAACTATTATTACAAGCATTAACTAAACACTATCAGTTTTAGGAAAAAAAAATACTTAAAGCTGACTGCATTTATCTCATGGATTTTTTTTTTTTTTTTTTTTTTTTTGCTTATAGGTTGCACCATTGTGCTTAGGAAGAGCTGGAGCATGTGTTGTGACTGTAAAACTGTAAATTATTTTCTCCATGAAGGTGACATTCTCCTCTGTAGACTCAAGACGATTTCTTTTTTCCTCAAGCAAACTACCAGCGCACCAATAAACACAAGGTGCAGGATATCTACCACGGCAAAGTGTTTGGTCTCGAGCTAACATGTACATGTTGTTCTTATGGACCAATATTAAGCACTTTTTTTAAAAAGTCATCTTTGTTACTCATATGTTACAAGAATTCTATTTGTAAGAAAATCAGCCGCAACCAGCCAGTTACCAGCAGAGGACTTCTGTTTCGGAAGTGCTAAGAAATGAGTATACTCATTAGTGAACTCACAATAATAATCAAATGTTACAGATCCAGGGCCTTGATCCCCCAAACGTGCAGAGGAATGATGCTCTAAATGGATACACTTCCACTGATATAATTGAGTCTATCTCTGGGTGAAACAAGTTACAGGATTGGACCCCATATATTTAATTTGCCTATAATAAACATGTTTGGCTATAGGTATCTAAGCTATTACAATGCAGCCTGAGAAACCAATGCAAACCATTGTAAATGGCAGGCGTAATGCCTGCCTTGGAAATGAAGTTGTGTATATGGTGAATCTTTTGCACTTTTATCATCATTCCTAGTTTAGCAAACTTTTTATTTAACCAAAGCCTTATTTTAAATATTGTCTTATTATGCTAACAGAAATCTGCTATTTAATAATTTCTGCCAGAGATTTTTGACATCCAGCGTACTTCTTGGATTTTTGAAGTTTTTACGTGAGATGCAGAACATCGTACCTTTTTCTCTACTTTGGTTCTTATATTTACTTTGCTATTTTTAAAGAAAAACGTATAAGCATGAGTTATTGGAAGAATTCTGAAGTGTGAGTAAAAGTTAACCAATGTAAGTTTAAGATTTGCACTTTGGAATTTTTGAAGCATTCCATTACATCTAGACTAATTACATTTTTTACATGAGGCTTTGCACTAATTTGAAAAGTATAATTTTATAAGATGAAATGCAACAATTGTCTGTCTTTCCAGTAAGGTTACTTCAAAATGTAAAGGGCCCAGTCCTGCAAGATGCTTAACTGCCACCGTTTAAGCATGTTCAGCATCTTACAGGAGAGTTGTGTGTGTCTCGCAGGATTATACCAAATTAAGTTACCTTATTTAACAGTTATCTAATTTTTTCAGATACTTTATAATTTGCCTTTCTTGAGCCCTATGCTGTTACACAGAATTGCTTTTAACGGTCTGAATGTTCTCGGAAAGTCTTTTTCTGTTTGCTTTTCTGTGCCTTGTTCCTTATGTTTTCAAACCAGTGGGTAATATGTGCGCGGTTGTAACGGATGAGCTCACCGAATGGTTTTCGACAGTTTGAAGCGTCTGATACCCAAAGTCTTTATACATTTGTAATTTTAAATGTGTTAATGCTCTCAGTGAACTATTTATTGTTTTAAAAGAAATTACTAAGCAGTGAAACTTTGTGCTGAAACCTGCACTGTTTGCAATTGAATACAGCTAAACTCGAATGCAGCGTTGCCGGGTTAGTGCCTTTTTTCTCTAGCTTACAGTCCCCTTTGTGTACCTGTGTCCGCGACCTAGCCGGTCTCATTAAGAAATGCTATTTTTACTGCTCCTCTTGTTGGACTCGGCTGTAGAAAGACCCTTTTCCTTGCGCCACTTCGAACGCCGCTCTGCTGTGGAGGCCCTGCCCTTACGCAGGCCCCGCCCCTCCGGCGGGGGCGGGGCCTGTTGCGGCCTGGCGCCGCGGGCGCGCCTCCCCATTGGCTGCGGGCGCGGGGCCCCGCCCCTTGGCGGTGGCGGCTCTGTCTCCGGGGTGACCGCGACGCCGTGTGCGGGCGGGGCCTGGCTCGCTGAGCGGCCCCGGGGAGGGGGGCGGCGCATGCGCGGGGGGCGCTGGGCGGTGAGCGGGGGGCGCGATGAAGGTGAGTCTCGTCGGCCGCCGTACGCGCGGGCGGCGGGGGGGCCTCGGCGGGCCTCGGCCCCGGGGCGGCGGCGGGGTGGAAGGCGGGGGTCGGGGTCGGGGCCGGGGTTCCCGCTCCGCCCTGCACGATCCGGGACGGGGGCGTCGAGCGGGGCCAGCCACGGGCGGGCGGTGCTTGCGGCCTGGGGAGGTGAGGGGGGCGAGGCGGGAACCGCCCGCTCGTGCCGGCCGCCAGCAAGCGGGAGCCTGAGGCCGCGTACGGGGCTTCCTCAGGGGAGGCAAGGCCGCTCCCGCCGCCCGCCCTGTCCCGGCAGCGGGCCGCGGGAGGCTCCGGCTCCGGCCGGGCTGGTTCTTCCCGCGGCGGCTGCCTGGGGCGCCGCCTCCCCCGAAGCCGTTACCGCCGGCCGTCGGGTCTCCCGCCGCCCTGTCGCTGTGCCTTAGTGCTGGCCCTGCCAGCGGAGGGGGGTGCGAGAAGCCCTCCTCGGGCGACGGTGAAATGACTGGGCCAAAAGGAGAGTTTCCTACTCAGCCCCCTTAGGGGGGGTTGGTGTATACGTTACTGTACAGTGGGAGCATGAAGAGCCGGAGTTTGCTGCACTCCCATAATGATTTTCTTTGTCGTTGGTTTATTACAGATTTCATTAAATTTTTTTCAAAATCAAACATAATTGTCAGATGTTCTTTGGGCTTGTGGCATGTGGTGCTCATAATTTTACACTTTTTGTGAGTAAAATGCAAATCCAATGTGAAGAATGCCTCAGTTTACATTCACCCAAAGGAAGGAATGGGGGGCCTTTGGCAAAGACTTGAGTAAGCCTGCCAGGCATTTGGTGGACACCAGATGTTGGTGTTTATCTGATGACGTGGGAGGGAAAAAGTAATGATAGCAACCTGTGAAAGCTGTGGGCTTTATCTTACACTCAAGTTACAGAAATATCTGTGCAGGTAGTGTGCAAGGAAAAGGAATTTGCGAAACTTCCTTACAAACATTTAAGATTTATTGTCAAGCTTTTTAAAATGCCATAAGCCTTGATAGCATCAACGTGTTGGATTTTTTTCTTGAATAGAATGTAAGTAGCATAACCCGAAACTTCCTTAGTCAGAAGTCGGAATCTCTTTTTACAGTTGAGTAGCTTTGAGGTCTTAGCTTTTAAGACCCAGCAATTCAGAGAGGACAAAATAGTTACATATCATAGCTGTTGAACCTTTTGTGTTTTGCACGCTAAGGATGCTGTCTAGTCCCAGACTTTTTTGTGAAATTTAGAGAACCAAACATTCTGATCTTTGGACATGAAGGGGAGAGTCTCATGCTATTTTTTTATTCCTGTAACTCTGTAAGAGAAAAAATAATAGTTGTCATAGAGTCACAGTAGTTCTCAGTGCAGACACCCGGCACCAGAAACTTCAATTTTTCCAGTACAAACCAAAAGATTTTTCTGTGGAATTTTGGTACTTTGGTGCATTAGAATCACCCAGAAGTTGTGTTTGAGGGGTTTTTTTCCTCCACAGTACTCACAGTTGCTAACATGTTAGGAAGTTGTTTATTGTTATATGCTTATGATTTTAAGATATGTAATTTCCCACTTTTTTTTTTGTCTCCCAGCAAGTATTCAGTCTATTAGAAAAAGCTTGGTCTGGTTCCCCTGTGCAGTTTGCTTGGCAGAAAACTTTGGGAAATTTCCTTGCTGTAACAGGGTAAGATTACAAATATTTATTGCATTTGTTAATAGAAATCACTGATGAAGAAAGGGAATTATTCTATATGTTAATCTTTTTTAGAGGTGATCGTGCTGTGAAAATTTTTGATCGTCATGGTCAGAAGAGAAATGAAATCAGCTTACCAGGGTAGGTACTAAGATAGGTTTAAATTATTTTCTTTGTTGTTTTCTTTAAAAATGCCTCTCTTCTGGTGAGGTGCTTACAGGTGCTTATATACACGTGAGAACTTTGTAGGAAGAGATACTGTCTCTGGTGAACATACCTGGAAAAGAAGACAAACTGATGAGCACGTGTGGAATCTGAGACAGTAAAAGCTGAACTCATAGTAAGCTATCAAGGATAGTCAAAAAAATGTATTCTTCCACCCAAAGCACTCCTTTTTACTAATAAACTCAATCTACTTCATTAAAATGTTAGATCTATCAATATATAAGAAAGAACACAATGAGGTTGTATACAGTATATCTGCGTCATGGTGATTGTGACTGCATTCTTGCTACTGTCAGTACTTCTGAAGTGAATCTCACTATTTTTCCTGCTTATAACACTTTGGTTCGCATCAGAGAGTGGTGTTGGAGTATACAAACTGGATTCCTTTCAGAGGAAATTGAGAAGTAGTGTACTTTGGAAGATGCAGTCTAAGTGCTAAATGGCAATCAGTCTATAGGAACAGGCTAGATATGACCCAGTGGAGACCTCCCTAGGTGCAAACACTGTGACATCAGGTTGTCATGCCATTTTGCTCTATAAATCTACTTTTATTGGGCACCATTACTACCTGATGTAGCAATAGATTCATTTGCATACTCCTCATTTCTTTTTAGTATTTTACCTGCTCTTAGTTTAAGTATTCGTACAAATTCCTGATTTTTTATTTTATTTCTAACAATCTGATTCATTTTAATTAAGGTGGAGCCCTTAGTCAAGGCAAAACTCCCACTAAGACTTTAAATCTGAAGCCTCTAATCTAGAAGTCTAACTTTTCTTTCTAGAGTGTCACTTACATATCCCTGTATCATTGGTGGATATGAGCCAGAATCACTTAGCTCCCCAAGAACTCTCTAGAAATCCAGTTTTTGCAGTTCATGGTAGTTGCCACCTTGCACCAAACCAAGAGATGCAATTCTCCCTGTCTTTTCCAGACTCGCTTGTATCTTGCTGACCGTTGCATCTTGCTGTCTTTTTTCAAAACCCTGCTCTGGTTAGGTGCCGTTCATAATGTGGACTGGCTATGTCAGTGTCTTTTGCTTGGTAGTATCCATGGCCTAGCTCATTCTGTGCTGTATTTTGCACAATGTATGATAAATGCTCATTCTCTCCAGCAAACTGCCAAAAGTGAGGAAAGCTGTGTGGAATCAGCGGTGAACTCTGAGAAGAGCTTGTGTTGGGCTGAGGAGCCTCTACCATCGTGTGGGTTGGTGAGGGTGGTGCGAAGGGGAGTCTGCCTTAGTGATGGACACTGATAGCATTCCCTTATTGATGGACAGATGTGACCCTTTCCTTCAGGGAAACATATAACATCTAAACTAGTTTTAAAATAATGTTGTGTTCTCATGGCAAGGCAAGGAGGAGAAAAAACTTCTATAATAACCACATATCCAAAGGCTTGTCGAAATAATTAACACCTGCTTATGGTAATTTGAATAGTACTGAGTTTTTGAGGCTCGCTAGCAAATCTTCTAGCCAGGTTAGGTAGTTCTTTTGAATTCTTATTTCTAACCATTTGCTGTGATTGAAGAATAAATTCTCTCTAATTATTACTATTAGAATAAAATTCAATTTTTGTTATATACAGTTTAAACAGAAGCAAGTGTGTTTATATGGAGGTTCTCCCCCTCAGGCCAAACTTTGCTTCTTTATTTGTTGGTTAACTGTTAACCAACTGCAGTTGTTAACTGCTAGACCTCTCCTTGCATGAGAATGGAGTCCAGAATGTCAAATATTCTCTGCTATAATAGTTGATGTTACAAGCATCTTCCTATCATTATTCTGATATAATTTGTTTTGTTTACTACTTATCAATCTGCATTTTTCTCTATTTTTTTCTTTTTGTCCTTGTTATTCCTGTTCTTGATGTTCTGATTGGCTGATAAGTATTCAGAGGTGTGTTTTGGGAATAGACCGTACTTATTCTCTAGAATAAACTGCTAAGGTTTTAAAAAGAAAGATAAGAGAAACTGGAACTGAAGGCTTACTGAATTAGTTTACAGCAATGTATGTTTCAGTAGGACACTTTTGAAATTAGGAGTTTTCATTAGGAATTTTCGTTTGAGTGGTAACAAGAGTGAAATTTTTCATAGAGATACCTTTTTAACCTCAAACTATCAACTTACTTATCTAGAAAGAAAAGAATGGTGTCAGATGGCATAGGTTCTTAGTCTGCAATATATGGTCCTTTAAATATCTGTTGTAAACAACACTGTTTCCAATTCACTAGAGACTTGTGGGTAAGTCTGCTGTCCTCTTCATTCTGGGAACTATTTGCAAGCAGAGGTTTTTCCTGCTTCTGCTTAGGTTTCTTGTCCAAGTTTGTTATGCTTGTTGAACTATGAGAAAAATAATCCCAACACTGAAGAGCCTCTAGCAAAATAGAACCTTACAAGGGATTTTCACTGCCTCTTGAAAATCAAGGTGGCGGTATTTCAAGTACTAGAACGTAGGTAGCAGTGTCTTTTTTTATTACCTTCCTTTCAGCCTCAGTCATTTCGATGAGATTTGAGTAAGGGTGTGGTTGCTATAAAAGTACACTTTACAGATAAATCTGCAATCTGTCGTGGGTTTGCTTGGGAGGGAAAAGGAATGACAGGGACTTCAACTGAATAATCCTGGCGGTTTCTGTACATTTACAAACATATTTGAAAATTTTTAGTGAAAGTCGTCTTTTTTTTTTTCTTCAGTAACTGTGTTGCTATGGACTGGGATAAGGATGGAGATACTTTAGCAATAATCACAGACAAATCTAGTGCCATATTTCTGTGGGATGCGAACACAAACAAAACAAGTCAAGTAGACAGTGGCCTGAGGTAAGAAAGTTATTTTTAAAGCATGTATTTGAAGACTTGGACCGCTGTGTCCTGTCGATGTTGAGGATATATAGCAAAGATCATCTTTTTATTGAAGTCCTCATAGCACCTATACTGTTAAACCAATATGCTACAATTTGTCATTAAATTCTTTTTGGTATGATTTGCTGATTTTGAAGTGTTTATTGTGGGTGAGGGTTTTGGGGTTGGTAGGGGTTTTGTTTTGTTTTTAATTGTCAACTGTGCCAAAGTCCCCAGAAGGCTTCTCTTCAATGTTTCCACTTTGTGGTAGCAACAAGGATGGGTGAATTTTGTGTGTATCTGCACTGGCTACACTTTCTCCAAAGTATTTCACACAAGTAAAAGGGAGCTTAAAAGTAAGGGAAGTGATTTTAGTGGTCCTAGGATTTTTTCCCCTTAGATTTATAAGGGGACTAAAATGCTATTCACAAAGCAGAGTGGTTTAGGATGGGAGGAGATATCTAAGGCGATCCTACTCTAAGGTTCAAATCCCTACCTTTCCGAATTTGGCCACAGACTTAAAACTCTTCTGAGGCCTACATAACAATCAAGCATTGGGTTAACAAATAAACTTGGTTTAACAATTAAACTTTTAGCTTCTTTGAATCTATTCCACTAAACTATTGCACTCTACATAACCATTCTGTCTGTAGGAAAGAGAGTGGAAATGAATCTGTCCCATGGTTGTTAGGGCACTCACCTGGGCAGAGAAACAGCTAATTTTGGATACTGCTGCTATTTTATTTACTTGAGTTGAGACAAACACTCCTTCTGATTTAACCCTTCATTTCTAAATTTCCTTTGTGTATGTTTTTGGCTTTTTTTTTTTTTTTTTTTAAAGTAGTCAAAGATACCAAAATTGGAGTGTTTTATCTATTAAATCAAAAAAATTCAGTTCAGCTGGAAAAATTGCGGGGGGGGTATGTTGTTTTCTATGAGGGTGCTTTTTTCCAGATTTAGGCTGAAAACTCCATGTCTGGAGCATGGAAATATTCCCTATTTCCATTGACATATACACTTGTGCTTTGTAAAATTCATTTGGAATATTGGATATTTGATTATGGGATATTTCCATATCTTGCAGCCTGGTATCCTATATGTGTATGTTGAAACTGAACTTAAACTGTACTGAAACAAAAAAAAAACAAAACCAAACTTCTATACAAGTTATTCCACTCCTGAAAAAGTGAAAGAATTGCCACTTTGCACAAAATACACAATGACTTAACCTATACATGATTTAATGAAGTTATGTTTTGAAGATGGTTTGTCAGTAGAATGTTAAGTCACATGTTAGAAAACAGTTTCAAAACAAGCAAATTATTGTATATACAAATGAGAAATTTAAAGTGATTACTTCTTCCTACTGTCTGATTAATTATATGTAGCATTATATAGGCATCTCATTTAGGTATTTGTGGATTACTCATTTATTAGTCATTACATTTTTGTCATTATTTATTAGTTATTACATATTATCAACAATATGCCTTTTAAGCACAGATGTTATAATGATTATTGTTTATAATCTTCTTTTCTGGTGGAATACATCAACTTTGGCATTAAAAATATTTTTTTTGTAAAGTTTTCCCAAGTAGGGGTTTGGGTTTTTTTGATAGGTCAGTTTTAAACTATAGCTATTTATATAATCAAAGCAATTTATGAAGATGTATATACACGTTATATTGTGTGAAGGAATAGAGCGTATTGTACCGTCTTTTCATGTGTGAACAAATATTTCGGGCGGAAGAGTAACTTCCCAGTATGCAAGCAAAAAAGAGCATAGAAGGTACTTAGAATGGAGTATGTGATTATTGCAGTTCCTTCACGATCCTTCTCTCTAACATCTGAGGTAAATTGCTTACTGGAGGCAGTCTCGCTAGAACAGTATATATCAATTTAAGTGCTTAATCCTTCTCTTGTCACAGTGTTATTGCTTAAGCAGAATAAGCACTAAGCCATATAAATGGTGTGATAATGAGGCTTTTCTGGTATCCTTCCATTTTTGAAATTAGAAAGGCACAAGCAAAACCCCTCACATGCAAACCAAATATATATTGGAGGTTATTTCGTGTGTCAATTAATATCTGAAATTTGTTTCAAATTACTATTGCATGCTTACAGTAAAATATAAAAAGATGGGAGAGGCATTGATGGAAATAACTGCACACTAATTAGAAGATTCTGATTAAAATTGTTTTGCTTAAAAGGCTTTTTTTTTAAAAAATGTGATATATAGTATTTATCTGTGTAGCCTTAAATAATCACCAAAATAGGCCTTGCTGTATCTGAAACTTCAAGTTAAAATAGCTCTTTTTAACTTTCTTATTACATTGACTAGAACTAGACATATTCAGTTGGAGTTGGCTGAATTCGTAGGATTATTGAAGTTCAAAAAAAAAATGGAGAAAGCAACTGGAAAATTTTGCATACCTTCATGGTATCTTTGAGTGTTTTTTAAAGCTGCGTATGGCCAAATTACCCGTGATTTCATCAAAGGCTGTTAATGTTTGCAGACACGTTTCCATTTGTACAAGTCTTATTACATTACCTCATACAACTTTTTATTACTTTCACTATTTCGTGCACACTTGAATAATTCTGATACTTGTTGTAGAGAACATTTGCTTTATTTAAAAATTCTGTTTGATCTGTGTGATTTCATAGAACTTCAAAACAAACATGCAAAATGTTTTTATATGTAAGCATGTGAAAGGAATCTCTATTGTACAAAGTAAAATTTTTCTTTATTTTAGGGATGCAATGTCATTCTTATTATGGTCTCGAGTTGGAACTTTACTTGCTGTTGGAACAACAAAGGGAAACTTACTTATATATAACCGTCAGACTTCTCGCAAGATTCCTGTTCTTGGTATGCGTTGGTTTGAAACTAAGCTTTCACATGTGAAAGTGGAATTTTGCTAATATACTTAGATTCCTTTTTAGTTCTGCATATGAACAAGCAAGTCAAAAATGTGATCATACTCGCACCTTCTGTTTTGTTGTACTTACCAGAGTATTTTTATAGTATATTAAGTTAAAAATATATATACACATACCTGATACTGCCTCATGGGAAGCTTGTGTTATCTTTCTTGCAAAGGATTTGTATGGTTGTTCTTGTTGCTAAGTTACTTTTTCTTACCTGCTTAGAGTACCTCTGGGCAGAAAAGTTAAGGATGTAGCACAATCCTCAGAAATTTGATGCAAACAAAATGGAAGAACAGGGGCTGTACAAGTTCCTATAAGGTCAAAAGACTTCTATCTGGGAGTAGAAGATTTTAAAAAAAATTACTCTTGAATTTGTAATTGCTCTGATAAGTTGTTTCACATTCTGACAATCTGTGTTTGAGTGGCCAAATAGGGCGTATTTCCATTCCAGATATTTTTTTGTGGTTGCATTCATTTGTCTTGTATAAGTTTCTTTCTTTTTCAGGTAAGCACACTAAGAGGATTACTTGTGGTTGTTGGAGTACTGAAAACCTTCTGGCTCTAGGCGGTGAAGACAAAATGATTACTATAAGCAATCAGGAAGGGGATACTATAAGACAGGTAGTATTTATAACCCCCATTTGATTTTAAGGCATACATTAATACTGCTGGTTTCCAAGAAAGCTGGGACCTATGGGAGCTTATGCCTTTTCAATCCCGCTGCTTTCAAGGACAAGGAGCCTTTAGGAAACCTGTAGGATGAGGGCATATCTAAACATGTGAGCCTCTGTGTTATGCAACATGATTTATGATATTAGAGTCTCTGCAATTCTGCTGTGGTCCTGCCTAAACATGCTTCTCATCCTTGATCCTGATCTGTATCTGTTACAAGAGGATCCTATGAGTGCAGTCTTAGGTTGACTTCCCCAGTAGCGGCACAGGACAGCTCTCACGTGGCTGTTTATCAGGTCTTTAGAAAGTACTTTTAGTGCTGGTTTTGCTTTAGATTGATTAAACAAAGATCTTTCCTCTGATGTGCAAGGATTACTCCTAGGCTGGACCTCCATTGCATTGCTGAGAGGCTGATTCCAGTGCTTCCTCCAAGTACACTCAGATGCTATAATCAAGCATTCTGTTTGTTTACATACATCACAGTCCTTCCGAGCAATGACAGTTGCTGCATAATGTGCAAATGAATATAATTCACTTTTTTAACTTTAATGAACAGTGTTTCATTCAAGATTTTCAGAGAACAGATCTTTCGTAGTTCATTTCATATGCTTCCATCTTTATGTCTGAAGATCAAAATTGGAGAAGAATACCCTAATAAGTTTATCAGAGTATGTCTGTGCTTTAAACTAGCTGGCTTAGGTAGTAGAAGCAGTGTAGCTGAGACAGCAGAGACCTAAGCAAGTCTTGCTTATGAGATGTAACCTCATATTGACTACAAAAGCAACAAGATTGCTATCACTATCTAAATCAGATCAGGTATGTCCATATTAAAATGCATTGTAAATATTTAGCCTGTATGCCTTATTCTTGGTCTTCCTTCTTTGAATGTGCATTGGAGTGACCTTATTTGTACTCCTTCAGTTAGTACTGTCTGTCTAATATCATCTTGCAAGTCTTCTTCCTGATCCGGATCTTTCCTTCTCTATTTGGCTTTGTATTTCTAACTGTTTCCTAGATAATTTTTCAGTATATTCTGTGATAACATGTTATTATGGTCCAAACTGAGGTCATGTTTTCTCCAACTTTTTTCTTAGTTTTGGTACTAAATGCAATAACAACTCTATCTATCCATCTATCTATCTATCTTCTATCTATCTATCTATCCTTAACACTAAAATGTACAGGGCAGGAATAATGCAATTATTTATCATCAGTATTTGCTACATTAACTGTTGATTTCTCAATCTGAACTTCTTTCTTGCAGACCTCAGTGAGCTCAGATCCCAGTGATATGCAGTTCTCAGTTATGAAGACTGATGAAAGAATATCAACCAGGGAAAGCACAGTAAGAAATCAATACAAAATGCTGCAAAAAGTGTTAATCTGATGTTTCTGCTGGCAACCAGTGTGGGCCAGGATGCAATTTGTTCCTCCTTGACTTAAAATTTGGTGTTGAAGATTTTTTTTTTTCTTTTGCAAAACTTTCCTTTAAAGTAAAGCCACACCCCTTTGTTCGTTAAGGATGTGTTCATGGAAAGTGCAGTGGATAGAAATATGACAGATAACAGAGCAGTTTTGCAGTGGTAGTTAACATAATAGATGGAGCTGTGTGCAGGAACTTAAAGAAATACTTGCAATATAAATATTGAACAGTATATGCAATGTGGCAGATGGAAATGCAGCAGGATTGGCAAAATTGCGGAGATGCTGCCTTTCAGAGGGCAGTTGTCAGTTTTGGGAACAGATCACTGCTCTCTAGGTTTTCATCTCATGCAAACCTCAGCATCAATGAGACTAAAAGCCCCAGTGTCAGTCCTCTGGTGTGAGCATTATCCTGTCTCTGTCTAAATGGCTACAGTTTCATTGTCTTCATCGTCTTTCTTGAATGAATCAAAGTCCATCAGATAAGTCAATGGTGAAGTACAGAAAAAAGGGGTAATGATAACTATTAGCAGAGCATGTTATTGAATGATCAGCAATGAAATACCAAGACAAGACATAGAAAATCCATGGATAGAAAAGTGGTACTGTGTTAGAATTTGTCCAGATCTATATACTTATACAGCATAATTAAATTCTCACGGTCAGATTTAATCTATGGAGTATAGGTGTCAAGAAGGAATTTTTCCCCATGTTCACATTGACAAGGACCTGTAGGAGTTTTTTGCCTCTCTGCATGGAGTGAAATGTTTTCCACTTCCTAGGGAAATTTAATTAACAGATATTTTGAAAATGCAGGAACTGAGGACTTCAGCCTTGATTTCTTCTGCTGCTTCCTGGGGCACGCAATAACCTGGGCTTTGCAGGTTTTTCATTGCAGCTCTCAAGTTTGCTGTAAAATGTTAGGGAACATTCTGTAATTCTGTAGTTCTTGGTGTTTGTGCTTGGACGGTCTGTCAGCAGATCTAAAACACGTAGCATTTATTGTCTAGGTGTCTGTTGTTGGGGGGGGGGGGCTTGGCTTGATAACGATCATTTCCAGGCTGTTAGTTATGACATCAGAAAAAAAAACCTGCAGGTTGGATCAAAATAAGTAGTACTAGAGTTAACATCTTGCTCTGCAACATAAAATAATTCCTGTAATTTCTTAGAAGATTTTAAGAAATAGTATTTCTTAATACTTCATCATTAAGCTGCAATGGAATTATAAGCAAACTGTTTTAAAAGACAGAAAACATACTTTTTATATTTGGGGTAACTTTAGGGATTACAGGTCAGAATTTGAGTTTGTAATTCTGGATGAATGGATTTTTATGTCAACATATGCCTTTTCTTCTGTTTGAAAATACCAGCTTTGTATTTCATTTTTCCAGCTCTTACTTTAGGAATAAACCATTGTCTCCTTTTTAGACAAGGAGAGCTGGAACAGAAGGGAATGTAAAGCAAACTTGTAAATTGCCCTTCAAAGTACCTTTGTCAAAGACTAAGGTGAAACAAGCTGCTCCTCCTTGCTTTTTCTAAAATGAGTGTTTGACTCTTGCCTGCCAATAACAGACACTCTAACGGAAATAATGTTAAAACCCCCCCCCGAGTTCAACCTGTCTTCCACTATGAAGTCCAGCATCTCTATGGAGTTCATCAAATAAAATGCACTCAGACTGATATCAAACTGTAAATATTGCGTGTTTAATACACACTGAACAGGCTGTTTCCTTTGGAATTGTCTTTCTGTCTTTGAAATCTCAGCAAGTTACTTGAGATAGCAGTGTTGTGATAGTCTTCCCTTCAACCTCCCAGATAAAAATTCTGTGGATCAAAAAACACATCATAGTTCAAGTGAGAGTAGTCCAACAGGATAACTCCATGTGACCTGCTGCCTTTTCCTCTGAGAAAATGGAGCTGACTTGATGCTTCTGTAGGGAAGAGTCTTGAATTTGAGATGTGTGTTCTGCTGGGCTTGCGTTTAGATCTGTGAACCACTGGCTCACAAGGGGAATGTCCTGAAATCTCTTTCACTGTTGATAAAGATTCAGAATTCAGATCCATGGGATTCTGAAGGATTATTGAAAGTCCTAAATCTCATCTTTTAGTGAAGATGTAGGGCCTTATTTTAAAGTGATGCCATTCTTATCAAGTTAATTTTTCTTTTCATTCATTGGCAGGTAAGTGTAGTGGTCGGCAAGAAGACTCTCTTTCTTTTTAATTTGAATGATCCTGATAACCCGATTGATCTGAAATTTCAGCAGCCTTATGGCAGTATTGTAACCTACAGATGGTGAGCAGAACTTTCTTAAAGAAGCATTCTAGTATTAACAAGCTGAAGATTTTCCCAGTAGTTCTGATAAACGCTGGAAATGAAATCATATATCCCTTGCTTACACTGGATTTTTCTTGGATGTATTGTAGCCTTTTTAATAATTCTTTTCCAAACACAAAGAAGTCTACGTTTTGTAATGTTTTACTTGACAATTCAATGGCTATAAAAGCAATATTTTCAAATATAATTTCTGTTGGTTTGCTCAGCTGTATAACACTAATACTGTTGCTGTCCTGACAGTAGGTTAAACTGAGGGTTTTATAGGTTGTTTTCTATGTGGATGAGTAACTGATGAAAGAGCTAGGGATGGAGTTGTATCCTTCAGCTAGTTTGTGGGTTTACAAAGTTGTGCAAAGTCCTTCCTGCTATGTAATCCAATTGGTAATATTCCTTTGAAGAAATCCCAAGCTGGAAGTTTCAACTCTGTACCCCAAAAGTAGCTGTACTGTTGCTATATCTTTGAATCATGACACCGTGTCTTTTAATGCCTGTTCAGTCAACGTGGAATTGACTTTTATCCCTTTACTCTGCAACTGTGTAAGAAAACCTGTAGCTATATACTTCTTAATTTATGGCCACGTGTCTAATAAGGCATACCTGGGCTGTTTCCCTTGCAATGATTTTTTTGCAACTAAGCTGATGAGATGTTGTTTGAATTCATCCTTACACGCTGTAACTATTTCTGCCTTAACCTCATTATTTCTACTTGACACTATGAAAAGTAAACAGACTATTCACAAATACAGATTGTAGCTTTGGTACTTCCACTGTGTTTGCAGTAGCATGCCTTAAGGGCACAGTGACTGGCATTATTATTTTTAGCATAGCTTTTGTTGGGACCAAGTCAGCCAGAACCTTGAAATGGAAGTTTCCATCCTCTGGCATGCTTATTCCAATGAAGATACCAGAGGTCTTTCTTCTGGCATCACTGCCACGTATGCAGCTTGCTGAAGGTAAAGTGGCATTATAGAATGTAGAAGAGAGAATAAAGATGACTTATGAGTGAACTCTGGGGACAAACGTGGTTTTGTCTTTCAAGAACCTTTAGTTGATTTTCCCTTAATCTATTTAATGTTATATTGTTCTACATTATATATATCAATTCCCATAATTTGATTATTTTTCCTATTAAAGGCGGGCACTGCCAGTTACCCCAGTAGTCTGAAAGAAAATGCATTTTGCGTATTGTATAAATAGATCTCTCTTCTTAATTGTTGTTCTTTTTGTAACAGGTATGGTGATGGCTACATTATGGTTGGTTTCTCACGAGGGTGTTTTGTAGTCATTTCTACACACATTCGTGAGATAGGTCAAGAAATCTTTCAAGCTCATAATCATAAGGATAATCTAAGCAGCATTGCTATATCACAGTCATTAAACAAAGCTGCATCATGTGGAGACAATTGGTAAGTGGTAGTTTTATACCTAAAGCATGGAATTCATTTCACATAACTGTAACTGTTAGGCATTAAAGCAAGGCTCTCTAAGAAGTCAGTGCAGAGAAGATGAGACGAATTGCTCTGTGGACCTGCCTCTCTTCCTAAAGTTAAGAGAAGCTAATTTTGACTCAAATCTCTGCAATTGTAATTAACTTTATTGTAATTAATCGTAAACAAAAAAATTAATTAAACTTTAGTATAGATTATTCCTTTTGCTTCTTTCTTTTTCTGCTATGTTATTTGGCTACAAAAATATCAAAATTTCTTTACTATGGTTTATTGATTGGACATAAACATCTGCTTAGCAATAGGAGAACAATTTGTTTGAAGCTGTACTGAGTATGCTGATATCCTGATACCCTCCTCCCTGGTGTTTGGTCTTACCTGCAATCTAGACAAAAGTATAAATGTGTAAGCAGTTAAAGAAAAAAATAGTTAAAGAGACTTGAGTTTCTCCAAAATACGTTGTGTGTATGATAGAGCATCTCCTGTAGCTCCTCGTCTGCTACTCCCTGATTCTGTGATGTCTGAATTCTTCAGCAAAAAAGGAGCTGAGTGGTGGTAGGAGTCAGGCCGTTCTGTCTGTCCTCAGTTCTGTGCATGACCTTAACAGACTGCCGATTTATGACACTTGCACATCAAGAGTGGTATAACTATGAGCAAAACATGGTGCAACTTCAAGCACTTCAGCTATTGTATTATTTCTTTAAGGGGTTCTTTAGCATATATTGAGTAACATGACAGCATAAGTAAACTCTCACTCTGTCCCTTTTAATGTGAAGCAGGATTGAAAGCTAGTTTTTTGCATCTGTGTTTCAAGCAGTGTTTGTCCATCAGGAATGTGTTTTTAACCTAACCTGTATTGTAACAGGTCAAAAGGGAATAATAGTGTGTGTTTCCCACCCCTAAGTTCTTTTGAATTGGATTTATGCCTTTTCCTCAAATTTTAGTTCTCTGAGCAAATCTTTTTTTACAGTGATAGTGATATACTAGTTAGAGTGATGGATAACAATGAGTCTGTGTTGGTCTTTAGGAAACGGAAGGCATTTTGCATTTGCACTCTATTTTTTGCTTCATTAGGCTGTCTTGATTGGGTTGGGTTTCTTCCAGTTTATGATGACTGAGATTTATATTAGTGAGAATGAATGTTTATTTTTGTTTTAGCATTAAAATCCATGATCTGTCAGACCTGAGAGAAATGTATGCCATAATAAACTTGGATGATGAAAACAAAGGTATGTTAACAGTGCCCACGAGGACAGAAATTTTTACAAGTTAAGTAAAACAGAATTTTGATGGTGACTCTCTTTATGTGAAGAAAGTACTGTTGTTGGAAAAACTGTGTAAATACATAAATCATAAATTTATGATACATAATATCATAAATTTTTTCTTTCCCAACTTGTGTTTATTAGGTGACCCATAGCAAAATGGGAACATATTTTGTGTTCAAAGTATAGAGAATTACAGCTCTCAGAATATTTGATCAGTGTTTTGATTTTTTGAATCTGTAATACAGTATATTCAGATTACTAAAATAATATACATAACTGGTTTCTGCTTCTTTCCATGTTTTTTTTAGTGGGTTTTTTTTATGCTTTTCAGCATCTCTTGTACTGACATATGATACTTAATCTGTTCTCATCCTGATATACAGGATTTGTGCCTGTGGTTTCCAGAACATTGTTACAAGACTATGTTCTTGGGTAATGAGTTACCACCATTATCTCCTCTTGTAATATCTGTAAATACTTCAGTTATTGTCAAGTCTTCACTCTTAGGAAAATGCTAAATTAGTAAATTATGAGTTTGGTTTGAGTGATTCCAGTTAATCTTGGAATTGTATTAATTGGTTATGTTTGAGTACATTAGTACATGTATTTCTAGGTATGAATTCCTACCATTTTCACATTTTAAAGCAAAATAATTGTTTCTTGGTTTCAGTAGTTAAAGAAAGGATTTTTTTTTTAATTTTTTTTTTTTTTCTCCTTCAAAAACTTGTGAATATTTTAGGTGTAGATCAGCTGGCTTGGACAGATGATGGACAGTTGTTGGCAGTATCTACACGAAGAGGATCCCTCCATGTTTTCTTGACAAAGCTTCCAATCCTTGGAGATGCTTGCAGTACACGGATTGCATACCTCACTTCTCTTCTTGAAGTCACTGTAGCCAATCATGTGGAGAGAGTATGATAACCTCTTCCTTTTAAACTTCATTTAGATATAAGTAAAGTAAGTATTAATAGTGGATGAAAATTATTTTATTTTGTTTTGTTTTCTTACAGGAGTTACCAGTCACAGTCTCTGTTGAAGTAGAGCCCAGTTTTGTTGCTATTGGTGTTTATCATTTGGCTGTAGGAATGAACAATCGGGCTTGGTTTTATGCACTTGGAGAGAATAGTAAGCATAAATTTAGTTCTCTTAAAACTACTGCATCATTGTGTCTTTATGAATTCGGTATTGTGTTTAGCAGTTCTGGACATTCCACATTGTACAGTAACAACTTGAATTGCCATATGGTCCTGTTAGGACCAGGTAATGATCTTCACAAACTGAAGCAGTTATGACAAGGCATTGTAAGTAACAGAAATAAAAACTTCAGGTTCAAGGTATTGGTAATGAAATGTAGACTGTTTCTTTTTTGTTTTTGTTTTTTTTTCAGATCATGTTGTTAACCAATGAAGGACTTTTAGGCTTTTGAGACATTACTTGACCATGTCTTTAAATACTAAGTTTGGCAAAGTACCTAGGGACTATATAATCAGAGGGTTTAAATTCTCAGTTTGGTAGATGTTAATGTTGTTTGCGTGGGGTAAGGTAAAATTGGTTATGCTATGTCCAAATTTTAGGCAGTGAATCTAAAGCTTTCATGTCTCTCTAAGCATCATCTTTTTTGACTAATAATAAATTCCATCAAAACTGTTAGAATACTAGTCAGAGTTACATAGGAAAAGAGTTTCTTTTGTACTTTCTAATCAGTTCTCTGACTGCTAAGAAAGTCTCTTTACATGTGACTTGTCCTCTCTCTGCTTAGTTGTGAGTTTTTCACATCTGGTTACTCAGCTGCAAATTTAGATGATGATAACTGGAGACCTATACAAAACCAAACTATTTTTACCTTTTCTTTTCTCTTTGAATTTTTTAGATGTAAAAAAGCTTAAAGATGTCGAGTACCTGGGGACAGTAGCAAGTATGCACCTTAATTCTGATTATGCCGCTGCTCTCTTTGAGGGTAAAGTCCAGTTGCATATGGTAAGAGCTCTGGCAATTTGGAGTGCTGAACTAATGAGTTGATCTAAGCTGAACAAATTAATGTTATTTTTAAAATGAGAGAAAATTGAGTGATCTTCAGTTAATGGAGATAAAAATTAAAAATTCTTTAGATTTTTTTTTTCTGGCTAATTAAAATATAAAGCTGAGTTCCTGTAGACTTTAGAAGTACAACCTAGTCTAGAACAGATGAAGAAAAAGTGTTTTCTTGTGAACAATTTAACAAGTTTTATTTTAAAAGTCTCTGTGGGAGTGTGACAGAAGTAGATGCTGTGTTTTTAAGGGATGCACATGCAAGTTTGTTTTCATCTCATCATTTCCTTACAGTTTGATAGAGGCAAAACTGTGATACCTCATTGTTAACAGTGGAGTTTTTCAGTTCATTCTGTTCTTTATATTTAGATAGAAAGTGAAGGTTTGGATGCTCAGGAAGAACGAGAAACTCGACTCTTCCCAGCAGATGATGATAAATACCGAATTTTGTGCCATGCTTTAACTAGTGACTTTCTCATATATGGTACAGATGTGAGTATTACTTCTGTTTTTAAAAATCCGTTTAGATGCAGTATATTTCTGTCTGAATGATTTGGATTATTGCTTGTACTTTTAGCAAAAAAATTGTGCTTCTGAGAAGCTTACAGTGGATTATTTTCTACGCAAGAACTTACACAAATACAGTCAACATTGCATCCAACTTCCTTTGCTGCTTTTATAAGAGATGCACTGGCAGGAAGGTTAAGCTTTGCTTTTACTGGTGTTTGTTGCAAAACACTGATTTTAATAGCAGAATTTAGTTCTGTTGCATTAGTGAGAGGGTTGGCAATCAAACTATCTTCCAAGTATAAGAAGAAACATAGCACTTGCCTTGCAAATTTGTTGATCTAGGTGGCGATGTGATAGATGTGGTCAAAAAGGTATTGAGGTAAACAAGTAGGATAGCATAAATGGAAGCATTGACTTACTATTGAAGCCTTTGCCTGAAGAGAATTTTTTTTAGGTGTTTCAACAAAGATAGGAATTAGGAGGGCACTGAAGAAGGATGTGAACATGCTTATGGATTTTTCTGGAGATTTTCCTATGCGTGAGGGGTAGTTTCTTTGCTTTTAGTATTTTCTGGCACTGGGAATGCAGGGCACATTTGGCATTGTAGTATTATGATCTTTGTGATACAGACTGATGTATTGACCTTCCAGAGGAAAGGCAGAATCACTGTCAGTGGTGTTCTCACAGGTTTAATAACATGCGTGATTTTGCAGCAGTTGTCGGCTTTGCCACCTCCTCAGTACCTAAACTGGTACTAATAAATTCGAAGTACTAAATTTGCAACTGATCAATTTGATGTGTGTGAATTTTACAATTGACTTCAAAAGCTGCCTTTTACTTTCAGTGTCCTTCTTTGTGCGACACTGATTGAAATATAACATTAATCACAACTCAGTTTGATTTCTTTTCTCCCCTGAATTAGGTACATCTGTTCTTAAGAATGTGTGGTTCTTCCTTGGAGGCAAATTTTTCAGCTTTGTTTGAATGTTAAGCTTCTCTCAGCAATGAGACAGGCATTTCCCCTGTTTAGAGAACTGCACAGTAAATACAGCTTGTCTCTGCAAAGCAGAGTGAGATAAACAACAAAAACAACAGAAAACCCCTCAAACCTCCAGCTGGTTTTCCCACCCCAAAAAAAGCCTCAAGTTTTCCTGTCCTGCCCAAAACCAGCTGTGAATGAAGAAGGAAGCAAAAAAATCCACCTGGAAGTATTTTTCTTTAAACACCGTTCATGCTCAGCACTCTCAGATGGGAGAAGCTACAACCAAGTTAATTATCTACTTCCCACTTACTGATGTCATTATTAGCTTTTTCTATTATTTCTCATTAGACTGGAGTTATTCATTATTTCTACATTGAAGACTGGCAATATGTGAATGAATATCGGCATCCTGTCAGTGTGAGAAAAATTTTTCCAGATCCCAATGGAACCAGATTGGCTTTCATAGATGACAAAAGTGATGGCTTTGTCTATTGTCCAGTAAGTTAGGGTGGGATACCCATACAATTTATTTACAAGCAGGCTCTTCAACTATATAGTGTTTTTAATAGAGAATGAAGAAGCTTTTGTCACTCCAACATGTATGCTGGTAGAAGAAATTGCCAAGGAGGATTGAAGATAACTTAATGGTAATGTAAGGAAATAAAATCTGTCATACTAGATCAGGACAATTTCATTATACTAAATTCCTGATCAGTAATTTTCAGAAATATATGTGCTTGTGTATTCAAATACAGGTATTTTAGCCGTCTAACAAGCACTGCCAGTTTCACTGCCTGCCCGCATACCTTTTTTCTAAGAAAAGTAAATAATATTCGTATAATGTGCATTTTCTCCATTTACTTCCCTTCTGAATTAAACTATTCTGTTATTCAGAGTCGCTGCTTATAAGAAAACTTTTTTAAATACAATTTTCATATTTCTGCACTATTTATATTTTTATATTTAATAAATAATAAATTTAAATACAATTTAATTAAATAAAAGTAATGAATTATTTTTAGTCATAACTGGGATTAATATTTAGTTTGTCTCCTTAGTCACTTGCTAGTAATTTTACTTTTGCATTATTTGTAGGTAAATGATAGATTATATGAGATTCCAAACTTCTCACCAACTATTAAAGGAATCCTGTGGGAAAACTGGCCAATGGATAAAGGTGTTTTTGTTGCTTTTGATGATGATAAAGTATACACTTATGTTTTTCATAAGGATGCCATTCAAGGTACTGTAAATGCTTTTAAAAATATATTCACTATTTTAATTAATAAAGTAAAACATGTTGTGAGTCTTCACTTGTCTTAAATATTTTCATAACTGCATATAGAAATTAATAGTACTACAGAAGTTTTGAAGTGCAACTGATGAATAGAAAGCTAGTTGCTTTGTAGGTTTCTCTGTAAAGCTCCAACAAGGCATTTTGGTCTTAACTCCCTAAACTTCTTGCTATTACAGTATTTCATCTGAAATTTACACATTGTGCTTGAATTGTATTTTGAAATGTTCATGAGAAAATCTTAGGATCAGGGTGACAAAACTTGTATTTACTTACACTGTTAACCAAAATTGTAATCATGGCTATTTTTGTCTTTGTGACAGAGAAACATTAAGAAATTTACCTACAAACATTTGGAAAATGACCTTACAAGTTTAGAAGATTTAAGTTATTTACTTATTTACTTTACTGAAAAATATGTGTTGTAGGGTAGATGGTGACTACCAGAATTAGAGACCTTGAATTAATGCCCTGCAAATCTACATTATTTCAGCTGTGACTACTTGCTATACTTTTTACCATGTAGCGATTTTTTAAATGATGTCTTCTTTTCTTCCTGATCTTTGCACCTAGGATCAAAGATTATTTTGGCAGGTGGCACGGAAGTCCCTTTTTCCCATAAACCTTTGTTGTTGTATAATGGAGAATTAACTTGTCAGACTCAGAGTGGGAAAACAAACAATATCTATCTAAGCACTCACAGTTTCCTTGGCAATTTGAAAGACTTTGGACCTAATGAGCTGACACAAATGCTTACTCAGACTTTAATGTTGAAAAGGTACATCTGTGTTTTAATTATATTGTGTAAATTGTTTTATTCTGCGCTTATAGTTTAATACAGCATATCCTGGTGATTTTAAAATGTCATCCTGAATATTGGTAAATTAGATTGATCCATGAGTCCCTGTAGCTGTGTATGCAGACCAAGCAAAATAAGTTGCCTAGAGGTGCTTTATTTTTTTTTCCACTGTCAAGTAAAAGCTAAAATAATTTTTTTCAAGACTGATTTGGGGTTCAGTGACAGTGGCTCTTCCAAAACTGGCTGAAGGTGCTTCTTGCATACTCCCCTCCAACTGTAATGAAGCAATGCAAAAGCAGCATAACAGAAAGAATGCCAGAGTATGGAAAGCAGATGGTTTCCTGAAAAAAATGTGGTAGAAACAGGAGAAACAGAACTGTAAGTTATGCATTTGTATTTCTCCTTTCTTCCTGAGACATCTCTCTCTCCATGGCTTAGAAGTAAATGCTTTTTATATTTTCCTTACCATAGTATTAGGAAAAAAAAGAATTGAGAGGGAATTTTAGGTGCGAGTAATACTAGTTTTAAATGCGTTTTACCTTCCATAGGTTTTCTGAAGCTTGGGAGGTGTGCAGACTTCTGAATGACCAGTCTGGTTGGAATGAGCTGGCCAAAGCTTGCTTACATCATATGGAGGTGGATTTTGCAATACGTGTTTATCGGACATTTGGTAATGCTGGGATGGTGATGTCACTAGAGCAAATAAAGGTAAAATGTAAAGTCCCTTTTAGATACGAAATACAGTGATTTAATTCTTCTTCAAGAATTGCTGAATTCTTATTTTTGTGGCGATTTTGGTTTTTTTTAATAAAGGTGAATTATTTTCAAGGGAGTTAATAGTTATAGAAGAGAAAGCATCCAAACCACGTAACTCGTGCTGGTTTTCTCTTGAAGTGGTTGCAGTCTCTACTGGAATACACAACATTCCTTTTTGCATTTGCTTGAGAGCAGGAGAATATATTCATGTCTCAGGCATTTGGAGCCTCTTTTTTGCTTCGTTATTTTTGAGAAAATGTTTAAGGCTGCTATTATTATTTTTAAAAAAAAACAACACATTGCAATTATACATCTAAAAGTGTGCATAAAATAGTACCTTAAAAATATACTTCTGCAAATTGCTGATTCTAGACAGTGTAAGCTCTAGTGGCTTTGAGCTACAATAAGAAAGTAGGGGCTTTCTCTGGTTTGTAGAATCCAATACACATGGTTGTAGACTGTAAGAATATTTTGTTTTACTGTGCTTACTAGATTATGTTACTTAACAATATTTTTTTTCTTTTGGACTACTTTTGCACCTATTACATCTTTTTACAGGGAATAGAAGACCACAACCTTTTAGCAGGACATCTTGCCATGTTTACTAATGATTTTAATCTGGCTCAGGATTTATATCTGGCATCCTCCTGTCCTATTGCTGCACTTGAGGTATTCATTTAAGATGTGTAAATTTTTTGTTGTTGTTTTCATCTCCACCTTAATGTTGGAATATTTTACCTTCTGACAATTCTGCCCTTTTATGGTTTTGTTCTTGCCATTGTGTGACTAACAGACGTTCTTTTAGGATTAATGTGTCTCTCTCAAATTGTCTGAATCTTTCTAGAATACTAGCTCTATATTTGTATTTAGAATAATTTAAAGTTCATATTAGAATTCAGAATTTGATACTTGCATCAGAAATGTTACTGTTCTTTGTTAATAGATGCGAAAAGACTTGCAACACTGGGACAGTGCACTTCAGCTGGCTAAGCGTTTGGCCCCAGACCAAATCCCTTTCATATCAAAGGAATATGCAATGCAACTCGAATTCACGTAAGTTCTCTTGTAAAATTGCAGTATAATAATATTAAACCAATACTCATGCTCACTAGAAGAACATAGAATTGAGATATTTCAGCTGACTGCATTGCTGAGAGAGGATTCTGTGAGGTCTTGCAGCTATAGTACAAGTAAGAGTAGTTTTGAAGGAATACTTCATGCTAGAGATATCTGTTAGCAAATAATAGTTACTTTTGATTAATTTCAGTATATCTGGGTTCTTTGCAACTGATAGGTCCACTATATAATAATATCATCTTCTAAATAAATACTTTGTTGCAGGCAAGTACTTGGAAAATAGAGTAAGTTCACACAATTTAACACTTCTTACATTGGACAAAAGCCTTGTCTTTTGCCTATCTTTCCTTAAAAACACAGTAGCCTTCATTTTCATACATATTTTAGGTAGCGGAGTGTAGTGTCAAAGTTCAAGGCTGCCAGTCCCTGAAAGAGAGAAGGTATTAACCATTTGCCATGACTTTAAAGTCTATTTTATAGCTAATTGTTCCCAGATGAAACCTAGTCTGTTTAATGTCCAAACCAAGAGGAAAAACTCTTATCTATTAATGGAGTTTCTAGACAGGTCCTTCCCCCTGACAGTGCCCCTGGCACTGAGAGAGGACACTTGTTGGTCACAGAAGGGAAGGAATGGAGGCAGTTGAAGCAATGCAACCATCTGTAACTTGAGTTCTGAATGTACTTAAGGAAAAAAAAATTGCCTTTGTTTTTATGTTGTGAAAATTCTAAATAATTTTAGAAGGTTAGTTTCATTTATCTTGCAGAAAAATGTGGAAGTAGAGTTGAGATTATTGAGGTGTATTGTGCAGGTAGATTCTTTGCCTGTCTTTCAAGGGAGGTTTATTGGTCTCAGTATAACGGAACTGAGAGATGGACTGCCTCTGACTAATAGCTTGATAAAGTGCATAGGAAGTGCCATGACATACTGTGTAACTGTCCATCTTTTGCATACTTCACATCCTTGTATGGAGTCATTATGTCTAAAGCAAGACAGATACACGCATAATCTATGTGGTAGAAAGGTAACCATCTCATCCTATTAAAAATATTCTTCCATATAACTTCCAATTTTCTTTTAGGGGTGATTATATTAACGCTCTGGCACATTATGAGAAGGGAATCACTGGAAACAATAAGGTAATTCCTGTTCAGTAATGATAGCATTTGTACTATCATATGACACATTAAGTTGTCATGTTTCAGACTCATTTGAATTCATTTTTCTTTTATTTAGCTCTAGATCTGTATGACTGTTGCTTTTAGGATAGTAGTCTTTGCACTTCTCTTATTTTTAATATACAGCATGATGCCTTCTCTAGGTATAAAGCAGTATTGCCGTTGTATTAACATGACATAACTAGACTTAGGTTTTATAATTTGAGCAGTTTCGTAATAGACATGCAAACGTCATAAAATACTGCTAGGATTTTCATCGTTATAACAAAAGTCCTAGTTATTCCTTCCGTTCTTTACTGAATTGTTATCAATATAAAGACAAGCAAGGATTGTTTTAGAAAATAATCATCATATTCAGTAGATCCTCCCTTATTCTGGCATTATTTCCCCTAATATTTGCAAAATGTCTATTATGAAGCAGATTAAATGATAATAGGGGAACATAATAGGGGAAATAGCAATGTTTTCTGAATTCAAGCTTTCTGAAGCATCAGTGGCCTTACCACCTTACCACCTTTAAAAAAAAAATAAAGGAAATATCCTGCTTGTAGTTTCTCTTTTTCTCCACTGTTGGTTTTGGAGGAAAGAGGAGAGTAGTACTGAGCTGTCTGTAAGACAGATTCTTCTCATGTATGCTTGGTCTGGACAGATCTTGTAAGTAAAATGTAAAAATTAAAGCTTGAGAAGAAAACTAATCTGAGTTCTTCTAAATAAGTAACAGCTGCAGCTAGGCAAGAATTTTGAGACAAAAATTGATTTAACTGAGTCCATGTAATGTTTTGTTAATTTGTTTCAGTGTTTGGTTACTGTGGCTTTTGTGACCTGATATTTCTGATGTATAATGTATAGTTACTGCTTTTCATTTGATTGCCAGTACCAGGAACATGATGAAGCTTGCCTTGCTGGAGTAGCTCAAATGTCCATTCGAATGGGAGATATCCGTCGAGGGGTAAACCAGGCCATTAAACATCCCAGTCGGTTACTAAAAAGAGACTGTGGAGCTATTCTGGAGAGTATGAAGGTATTCAAAAGAGTTAAAGCTATGGCTGAATATGTGAATTCATTAAGCTATTTATTTATTTGTAATCTTAATTTAGAAATTATTTTTTAATGATTTCTAATATTGTAGCAATTTTCAGAAGCTGCTCAGCTGTATGAAAAGGGACAATATTACGACAAAGCAGCATCAGTATACATCCGGTGTAAAAACTGGTAAGTGCAAGTTTCAGGGAAGTGTTATATTTCAGAGGACGTGCTGTGGTGCTCTTTGGAAAGGAATGATTCTCTGAATAGTACAAATGTCTCATTAATTATGTTTCATTGATTTTATTGTCCCGCAAGCTTAAACAAGAACAGTGTTCTCTCAGAAGCTTATGTTAATTTAAATATAGTCTTACTGTAAATGGGAGTAAATGTCTTTGTGTGTGTGTGCACATGCGCACATTGAATTTAGTAATTTTATTCATGTAGTTACTGTTTAGTTCATTAAACTTCTTCAGTTATAAAATACATAGCTGAGACCGAATATTCAGACAGTTGGAAATTATTCTAAGTTGCTGGTTCAAGTGGAGTGTGTATCATGAGTAGTCAAAATTGCTGGCATTATGTTCAATACATTTTTAAATTTTTTTTAAGTGAATTTGATTATTGTCAATTTTCCAGTGGAAAAGTACAATTTACTGAGGGATTTAAGGGCTTAATTCTTGCCTAATTACATTTTATAGACTTCTAATATTAAGAACTGATTGAAGCAGAGATCAGAAAGCCCCCTTCTCTTTCATACGAGTGCTCTAAAAATTAGGTTAGAACATTATGTTCGTTTACTACGGAAAATTTTGTTCCATCATAGAAGTGTCAGTGGCATCAGAACAGACCAAGAGAACGCTTCATTAAGTAGGGTAGCTTGCATGTAATGGTAGCCTTGGTTTGGAAAGTGAGAGGTGCAAGCTTGGGAAGGTACAAGCAGAAGGAGGTTCAGTTTGGGAAGTGCTCTATCTTTTAGGCAGAGGTGAGATTTAAGGTCAGCCTCTCTTCAGTCTCTCATATCCCTTGTCTTGAAAGGCTCACTGCTTGGTTTGCTGGCTTTTATAGATCGTATCACTGTGTGCAACTCCTGAAGCTAGATTTATGGAAGGACTGACACAGCTCTCTATTCCTCCACACTCTGCTGTTATGGATGTTGTCGCTCAGAGAATCTAGTTCTAATTGCCTAGAGTCCTCTGTACAACCTACGGCCTTAAGCACACAATCACAGGAGTAATCGCAACTGCACCTGTACTGGTGGTCTTTTGTACTCTTTTGCACATTCTTTCAGGTTACAGGTTTAATACTGTGCTTCTTCTGTAGATTAATTAGAGAATACTGGAGGTAAAAGTTGTTGGTCTGGCGCTTCTTATGCTCGTACATCTCAAACTTAAAAAAGAGAAGATACTGTTCATCTTTAAGCCTGTATGTTCATGAAGAAGTCTATGATTTCCAGTTTTTACATCTATAAAGTGCAGCTTTTTGAAAATATTAAAGTGCCTTCAAAGCTTATACATTATGTTCAATTACTTCTTTTTTAGCCTCCTTTTAAGTGTTGACATCAATATGCCTGTTTTACTGGAGAAAATTTGAAATGCCATATATTTATTAAATAACTGTTATCTTGTCTTTCTAGGGCAAAGGTTGGTGAACTTCTTCCTTTTGTTTCATCTCCAAAGATTCACCTGCAATATGCAAAGGCCAAAGAAGCAGATGGCAGGTGCATTTTTTATAAAATTTTTTATATCTATTTTTATAAAGCATCTTGTTGTTATTATTGTTGTTGTTGTTATACATTACTCTTTTTGTAAAATAAATTTAAAAAACGGACTTTAAATTTTGCATAAAATAGCCTTGTGAAAATGAATTCTGAAATATGTAAAGCTAAGGTGTTGTGTAGAGATTTTAAACATAGTCTAAGGAAGGACCTTCCACAAGTATCAAAGATGTGTTTCTAATTGATTGTTTTCCTGTCTAAGCATTAATGATTTTTCTTAAAAAGACATTAAAAGATCTTAAAGTACTGCACCCCATGCAATATTCCACTTAGTAGAGTATTGAAGTTCAGTTTGTTTTTCACGACTCCTTAGCTGTGATTTTTAAAGGTCGTTCAAAGGGGGAATAATCATGAAAGAAAATTTTTCATTCTAGAACCAAATTACTGTTACATCTTGATGGCTGCACTTGCAAAATATTGAATAATGTGAAATTATTGGCTGAAATGAAAGCCCAAAATAGGTTATATTTAATCACAGAATGTAGTTTCTACTAGTCCTTACCTGTAAGTAAATGTGCTTCAGAATAATGATACTTGATAATATGAATCAGCACCAAAGCTAAATGTTTGCATCGATGAAACTAGAAAATACTATGTGTCAATTGCATAGCGTAAGAATGAGAAACTTCTTGATCTTGTTTACAGAACAGAACAGAAGTCTCATTTTCAAAATTGTATAACTAGTTATCATCTGTTTAGTTTTTATTGTTCTCTCACTCCCAAGTGATTTCATATGCAACTGATGGAACAGATGATGTTTGCTGATGGAACAGATGAACTGCTTTTAAGATACACCAAAAGGGATGCTGGCAGAGCAGGTCAAAAATAGTATTGTGGTAGACATTTTTCTGTTGTCTCTGCCTTTCATTCTCCCAAGAGAAAATGAAATAGAGACAAAAAACCATAGTAAGTGCAGAACAAGGCTATTACATGCAAACTGAAAGGAAGGTGTCACAGAATAACCTCTTGGAAATAAAATGCTGTATGTTTCTTTCACACTGTATTATAAAGAGTTATTTAAAAGTTAGAAGAAAACTGTGTGGAACCATTATTTTGCAGGTACAAGGAAGCTGTGATAGCTTATGAGCATGCAAAACAATGGGACAGTGTAATTCGACTGTATTTGGATCACCTTAATAATCCTGAAAAGGCTGTTAATGTTGTGAGAGAAACACAGTCTCTTGATGGAGCAAAGATGGTGGCCAGGTAATAATCATACTACACAGGTTAAAAAAAAAGGGTGAAAGAGGCCATACCTATTGAAAGTTGGTGAGGCTTGCTAACATATCAGACTCTGGTTATTGGTACTTGGCCAGTGACTATATATTTCAGTTTATTGATCTGAGTTCTCCAAAATTTGGACAACTAAGCAGGTACTGATTTTTTCCTTTTTTTACTTTCTCATTAAAATTATATTAACCTGAAGTAATAAGTTTAGACAATAATAAAAGTTGCCATGCTGTATTATTTATGCATACTAAGTTAATTTTAGTAAGCTATTTAAAATATTTGAGATATAAAATAAAATAGAAATGTATCATATTTGTATGCCACAAAATATACTATATTCCTAAAACATTTGGTGTATTCATTATGCTAATTAGTACTAAGGTATTAATTTGTTCATTCTGATTAGATTCTTTCTGCAGCTTGGTGACTATGGTTCTGCCATCCAGTTCCTGGTCATGTCCAAGTGCAATAATGAAGCTTTCACATTAGCTCAACAACACAACAAGATGGAGATTTATGCCGATATCATCAGTGAGTATTCCAGGTTAATAGTTTGCTTGCAATATGTTTTGCTGTTCTTTTGATTGGTTTAAACTAATGTGAAATCGTAAGACAAGGGGTGTGAAGTTTTGTTTCCCAGCCTTTTCCGTTTCAAGTCACAATGGACAGATTCGGCAATTTGTGTCTAATTCAGGCCTACAAGCTAGGCTTTGCTTTCAGCTTAGGTATCTCCCTTGGTCTTCAGTCTAGGCTGTTTTCAAACCTTGACTGTGCTAGAGCTTTTTCTGTTCTTTATCCATAGAGATAAAGCATTTGTCTAGACTATTTTCTTTTGGCCATTGAGGAATCCTTTTCTTTGACCTTCATATATGTAGTACTGCTTTTCTAAAACTGAGAATTTTACTGGTACTGTTCTTGATTTTTATGCCCTCTTTTCCTTTTTTCATGGTTCCATCTCTTTTCTTACACGTGTATGTCACTTGTCTTTCCTTTTTTTCCCTTTAAGGCCCTTCGTGGCCTCCTCTTGTCTCAGTGAGAAACAAAAAGGAAACCTTACTGAGAAGCTGACTTTCATCTCAGGCCATCAAGTCAGTCAGTGACCAGCTTGTCAATTTGCAAAAAATTTTATATTTTTCACCTGTGTCAGGCACCATTCTTTGTGGAAACAGTTCCACATATGTATCTACCAAATCATCTCGTATTTTCAATTAATCTCTTCCTTTAAAAAAATGTATTCTTGTTATGCAGGTTATAAAAACTTGGCAACAGCTAGCTTGGTGATGTACTGTTGCAGCTGCTTGTTAAGGTGACCACTATTGCTCTACTGTTCTTTATGCTTTCTTCCATCTCTCCTATCCAAAATAGGATGTCTCAAATTGTAATCTGAGTGGGTGGAAAAAGAGTTTAAAACTAACTTCAGAGTAGTGGCTGTCTTTGGTTTTGATGTGTACAGTAAAATGGAGTCTTGGTTAGAAGACTTAAGTAGTATTCCCTGCTACCACATGGTTACATTGGTCCTGATAGTCTTGCTCTGTGCAATACAGATATACTCGCATATTCTTAAACTGTGCAGATAATTCAGGTGATAATCTCCTAATCACTTGCTCTGTTTTATTGTTGCCAAGACATAATGGAAAAATTCATTAGTAAGTCATAGTTATGCCATTTTATTATGTCTGTTAAAAAAACAGAAATCTCATTATGGTGTAAAACCTATGGAAACAATTATTTCACTGCATTATTAGCTCCTAATGTCTGATATTTAGCCTTGATTAAATAGGAAAAAAATGTATAAGACATAATTTGAGTCTAGCTGGCTTTGGTTTTCTTTGAATGTCAGTAGAAAAAAGACATAGAACAGGAATTTGTTCCTAGGGCATTTATCTTACTTAATAAGAATACTCTGCTAGCATTGCTATCTATCTGTTGCAGGTTCTGAAAGTACTACCAATGAAGATTATCAGAGCATTGCACTGTATTTTGAAGGAGAAAAGAAACATTTTCAGGCGGGAAAATTTTTCTTGCTGTGTGGTCAATATGCACGGGTCAGTACTTAAAGGATAAAACAGTGATAGTTAAATGTTCATAGAAACTGTTCAAAATACCATACTTCAAAATCAGGGCAGTTCATAGTAGACTTTAGCTGCCTTAACTGATGACATACTGATATTTTTAAAAAGTGTAAAAAACATAAATAAACTATTTATGTTTGCAATTATCTGCATTGTATTCTGTGAATTATACACTGCCATGCACATAACTTTTTCATAGCAGTAGAGGCTCCAGGAGGATCAGTGATATACTGTTCTCAATGAATCTCTAAATGTCATGAACATAGAGGTAGAATTTATTTATATTTTATTAGCTCGACCAGTGAAGACTTGGTTGCTGACTAATTAATCCATTTAATACTGTAGCATGCCCTAACTTAAAGCTTTTTTTGAAAAAAGGAAATATGTTAACTGGAGTATGTCCGTTGACACACTTCCTTTTGATCAGTTACAAGTCAGTGAACTGACGCTTATTAAATCTTTGACTTTTGCGTACTGAACATATATCAAAAAAATATTACTGATTTTTGCAAATTACAGCCATTGTAGGTGACCAGTACTTCAGCTGGGGCATAGGGAGGGGTCCAACGGCACATTAACCATTAATTTCTTCTCACCATATAGCTGTGAATATCTTTCACAGTTAGATGAAGGTATGCACCAGAATTTGGCAAAGACTCAACTCTTTCTTGCAGGAGTATCTGTAAGAGCAGCTGCTACCTCTGTAGTGTATGTGGTTATCCTTACGGCTGTAAAATACAGTCAAGATAAGCATTCAGTCTGCCACTTGTCTGTCAAAACGCGGAGAGAAATAACTTGATAAAAATTAGGAAAATGTTAATTTCATGTGTCTCAGTTTTAACTTTTCTTCTGTATCATTTTAGGCATTAAAGCACTTTATGAAAAGTCCAAGCACAGAAGATAACTTGGCTATAGAAATGGCAATTGAAACAGTAAGCAACTTTGATAAAACAAAAAATTCTTCATCTTTTCAAGAAGTTTACCTTCAGTATTGTGACATTTTCCTAGCATCAGTGAGTGTGTTTGGACAGATTGCAAACAGAAGGAAAACTGTATCGGTAAAGGTGATATCTAAACATTAAAAAAGTAGAATAAGTTAATACACCAAAGGAAAATGTGTTTTCAGTCTTCAAAGGAGGGTTTATGAATTCATTCAGATTTTTGTGGTTGTGTGACAGAGACACCTGAGTTTGGAATTTTCGTTTTTAGCAATATCCATATACGATTTTTCAGTTTTGCTGATTTTTCCAGTCTGCACGCTGTGGTTACAGAGGTCAATATGCCTCCATTCTCGCTGTCTGTCACAGAATGGTTGAGATTGGAAGGAACCTCTGAAGGTCATCTGGTCCAGCCTCCCTGCTCAAGGAGGGCCACCTAGAGCCATTGCCCAGGACCATGTCCAGATGATTTTTGAATATCTCCAAGGAGGGAGACTCTACGACCTCCCTGGGCAACCTGTGCCAGTGCTAGGTCACCCTCACAATGAAAAAGTATTTCATGATGTTCAGATGGAACCCCCTGTTTTTCAGCTGGTGCCCGTTGCCTGTGGTCCTGTCACTGGGCACCATTAAAGAGAGCCTGGCTCCTTCCTCTTTGTGCCCTCCCTTCAAGTATTTATGTAATTGAGAAGATCCGCCCCTCCCCGAGCCTTCTCTTCTCCAGGCTCAACAGTTCCAGCTCTCTCAGCCTTTCCTCATGAGAGATGCTCCAGGCCCTTCATCATCTTAGTGGCCCTTTGCTGCACTCTCTCCAGTATGTCCTTCTCTCTCTTGTACTGAGGAGCCCAGAACTGGCCACAATGTGGCCTCACCTGGAATAGAGGGGGAAGGATCACCTGCCTTGACATGATGGCAACACTCCTCCTAATGCAGCCCAGGATACTGTTATCCTTCTTTGCTGCGAGGGCAGGTTGGTGACTCATGTTCAACTTGATGACCCCCAGGTCCTTTTCTGCAAAGCTGCTTTCCAGCTGGGTGGCCCGCAGCATGTAGTGGTGCCTGGGGTTGTTCCTCCCCAGGTGCAGGATTTTGCACTTCCCTTTGTTGAACTTCGTGAGGTTCCTGTCAGCCCATTTCTCCAGCCTGTCAAGGACCCTTTGGATGGCAGCACAGCCCTCTGGTGTATCTGCCACTCCTCCCAGTTTTGTATCATTAGCAAGCTTGCTAAGGGTGTACTCTGCCCCATCATCCAGATCAGATTGGACACCGTATTGACTCCTGGGGTACACTGCTAGTTACTGGCCTTCAACTAGACTTTGTATTATTGGTCACAACCCTCTGGGCCTGGCGATTCAGTCAGTTTTCAGTCCATGTCACTGTCTGCTCATCCTGCCCATACTTCATCAGCTTCTTTATGAGGATGTTATGGGAGACAGTGTCAAAAGCCTTTGTGAAGTCAATGTAGACAATATCCACTGCTCACTGCTCTCAGCTTCCACTATCAGGCAGAAGACCAGTTGCAGCATCAGTCTTACTAACACCTTTTGGTTTTCATCCTTGTTATCTGTAAAAATCTCTTTTCCATCCCTAAAAAAAGAAATTTGGGATGAAGCAATCTTTGCTTAGTTATTTTGCTCATGATCTCCAAAATTCTGTAGTCATCAGGTCCCCAGCTCATGCTGCACCTCAGTACATGTGAGCCTCCTCTGTTTCTTGTGATTCCCTTCTAGACAATACATGCTGGAAACCTGCCTAAGCAGGCCCATTGCCAGCTTCCATCCAAGCACCCACTGCGACTTTCACTTTCTGTCATCCAAATCATGCTCTGTTCCCTTGAAGAACCCACAGCTTCGAAAATCTTATTAGGTATCACTGGAGTTTTTTCAGACTCTTAAACAGTAGACCTGACTGCCAAGAGCTAGCACAGCCGCTCTTGAGGCCTTCCATCTCAGAACTGTTGGCAGGGCTTTTATGACTGAAGTCTGAGGTTTCTAATACTTTGCTCTGGATCCAGATGTTTCAGCCCAAATAAATAAGCCAAAGGCTATAAAACAGCCCAAAGACTATTGCTGCACTTGCACCATATGTATCCTTGTGGAATCTCAACATCTCAGCCATATTTTTGAGACCGTCTCTTCAACTGGCCAGATAGTGCTGGCTCTGTTCTAGTGACCAGCACTGAATGTTCCTCTGAGACACAAATTGTGCTGGGTTGATAGACAGCTTTGTGACAGCAGGCTTCAGCTCATGGTCCCTAAATTCAGATGCCTTCCCAACACTGAAGCAGAGGAACAGTTCATGCTGGTAGAGACCTATTTAATTACAATCCCCTGACATAACACATTAGAAAATAAATATGAACTACTACATGTCAAAGCTGATGAACCAAGTAATTATCTGGTTTGAACACAGAGAACTGAAAAAAACATGTTTTAAATATATCTAGTTTCAGTGTTTTTATGAAAAGCCTCCTCACGAGTAAGTATTTTTCCTTTCTCTTTCATATCATAATTTCTTCTGTCTTTATTTAATAGGTGGGACGGGCAAAAGATGAAGCCCTAACAAATCAGCTGATAGACTATCTTATGGGAGAGAGTGATGGCATGCCCAAGGTATTGTATTTTTATCACTGCTATTGTGTCACATTGCTGTGCTACAAGATCTTTTGAGGTTATTTTCTAAAATTTTTGGTAGACACAGATTGTGTTTTAGCTTGGTTTCGTTAAGGAGCAAGACTTAAATGATCCCTCTCTGAGTCATTCAGTAACTTCAGTTTCAGAAAGATAAGAAAGGAAGTAACTATCTTAGATAGAATCATCTTCTTTCTCCAAGCTTTATGAAGGCTGGTGGTTGGACAGAGGAGATTCAAATTAATGCTCATACTGAGGGAAAGAGACAAAACTTAGCTGTTTTTTCATGCCAGTTAGCCAGCTGGCTGTTGCCTTTCCCAGATGGACGGTCAGCATGTGTGTGTCTCAAGACTAGCTGTAACACTGTTCTCGCAGTGTGGGGAGTTGGTCTAACTGTTGCAGTGGAAGAAAGAAAAGTAGTAAATAGGAGGTGAAGGACAAAACCCCAAAGATCAGGCCACATTAGTTCCTGTATTCACACATCAAATTAAGACATAAAAAGTTGTGGACAGATTTTCAAAATTATGCAGCTCCTTGTTGATTTCTGAAGTGATTAATGCCCATGTTCTCAAAAAGAGCTTAGCCCAAAACAACTCTGTTTTAAAATGTAAAATGAAGGGAAAAATTTGGCACTGAGATCACTTGAATATGTAACTACTTCATGTGGATGCCCATATGACAGTTAAACCTTATTTTAAAAAAAGTTGTCTTTCTTTTTTGATTTCTCATTATGTAGAAGTATTTAGTTTAAAGTTTGAATTGATTATTCATTGCCAGTTTCATCTGTGGGTGTAGGCTGTAGTTCATAGAACAGTCATAGAACAGAATAGAATCGTTAAGGTTGGAGAAGACCCTTAAGATCATCGAGTCCAACCGTTAACCTAGCACTGCCAAGTCCACCACTAAACCATGTCCTCAAGCACCACGTCTACTTGTCTTTTAAATACCTCCAGGGATGGAGACTCAACCACTTCCCTGGGCAGCCTGTTCCAATGCCTGACCACCCTTTCGGTGAAGAAGTTTTTCCTAATATCCAACCTAAACCTCCCCTGGTGCAGCTTGAGGCCGTTTCCTCTCGTCCTATCACTTGTTACTAGGGAGAAGAGACCAACCCCCACCTCTCTACAACCTCCTTTCAGGTAGTTGTAGTGAGCGATAAGGTCTCCCCTCAGCCTCCTCTTCTCCAGACAAAACCACCCCAGCTCCCTCAGCCGCTCCTCATAGGACTTGTGCTCTAGACCCTTCACCAGCTTCGTTGCCCTTCTTTGGACATGCTGTAGTACCTCGATGTCCTTCTTGTCGTGAGGGCCCAAAACTGAACACAGTACTCGAGGTGCGGCCTAAACTGTAAAGTTCTGTAAACTAAAACACAGAGTTTCTGTTCTGTGTTGTAGAATGCAATTACGTGTTTAATTTATGATAGAAAATAAAAAACCAGGAAGCACATTTGAAGATTTTTGGTGACAGACCTTCCTAAAGTGGAAGTTTTGATTAACAATAGGAGAATAAAATACTGCGGACACTGATTTTTACATTGTCACTCATCATTATCACAAAAAATCTTCTTTGGATCCTTAAAACCTTACATATTTTTATTTTATACTATTTAGGAGGTGCTTTGTGAGATAAGAGGTGCTTTGTGCTATGAGGCTTCTTTTAATGTCATGTGGTCAATTAATAAAATTTTGAAAGGGCCATTGCCCTTTCCTCTGGGTTTCCTTCTCCTTTGTTAAAAGCAAACCATTCACTGGATGTAATAAAAGGCTTTTGGCAGACTAGTAGACTATTTTATCTTTTTCTCTTTGGTATACATGGATTTGGGAGTTGGAAGATACTTGCTGACAGATTTTTGTGTATTAAGTTCCCAGTGCCATAGGTTTGGTAGTAAAGGAAGAGGATCGTTCACAAACTAAGCAGAACATAGACTAGATCTGTGCAATATATACAATACAAGAAGTAGGTTTTGACCACATTCTGTTGGTATGATTTTTTTGTTTCCCCAGGACAGATTAAAAATGTCCACTGTAAATGTCATGTTAGACATCAGACCAGCAGCATTTGAGGTTAAGAGAACAAACGGCTCTTTTGCAGAGTGACTGCTGATGGGCTATCTGTTTCTCTGTGTTCGAGCTATAGAAAAACAGGCTTCACAGTCCATCTTTGGCTTTGATGTCCACAGAGCTTATGGTACATTCAATCATATTTGGGCTTACGGGCTTACGTTCATGGAATTAAGTGGCTGAGCCACTTCAGATTTTACTGCCTGTTACAGCAGAGCTTGAATGTGAGCTAAGTGGTGCTGCACCCATGTTTTTCTACTGTGAAAGCCAGACCTCAGGTGCGGATATTGTAGTCTGCAATTAATTCCGTAATCAAGGAATTTAAGGTCTCATACAAATTCACAGTAAATACAGTCAGGTGCAAAATTTTGTGTATGGAGGAATAAGTTCTGCCTTGCTGAGGGGGTAAGGTTTGGTAGTGATGGTCTTGGTGCAGTAAGTTTATTTCATTGCTAATATTAGAGCTGTGGTTTATGATTCTGTTGTGAGATTAGAAATTCTGGCTCTTTTTTCTTTGTATAGTTCCTAGAGATTAAGGGTTTGATATTTTAGACTTTGAGAGACACTAGACAGTTGATGGCCAAGCCAAACTGGCTTTCATAAAATTTAAAAAAAAAAAAACCAACCCCCCCCTCTCTCTTTATAGAATAGAATAGACTATTTCAGTTTGAAGGGACCTACAATGATCATCCAGTCCAACTGCCTGACCAGTTCAGGGCTGACCAAAAGTTAAAGCACGTTGTTAAGGGCATTGTCCAAATGCCTCTTAAATTCTGACAGGCATGGGGCATTGACCACCTCTCTGGGAAGCCTGTTCCAGTGTTTGATCACCCTCGGTAAAGAAATGCTTCCTAACGTCCAGTCTAAACCTCTCAGAGGCACAGCTTTGAGGATAGCTTCCCACGTGTCCTGTCACTGGATAGCAGGGAGAAGAGATCAGCACCTCCCTCTCCACTTCCCCTTCTCAGGAAGCTGTAGAGAGCAATGAGGTCGCCCCTCAGCCTCCTTTTCTCCAAACTAGACAAACTCAGAGTCCTCAGCCGCTCCTCATAGGCCATTCCTTCCAGCCCTTTCACCAGCTTTGTTGCCCTCCTCTGAATGCATTCAAGGACCTTCACATCCTTCTTAAATTGTGGGGCCCAGAACTGTACACCTGTAATTTGAAATGTGAACACTCATAAAATTATGAGAGAAGCAAAACATAATGAAACAAACAAAATTCAACTGCAAGGGACCAGAAAAGAATGAAGCTGTTGGAGGCATTAGATGATAAATCTGTGCAGCATCAGTGTAAGCAAAAGCAATTTCATATTTATGCTGAAATTTGGGTGGACAGAAACTGTAGCATCCAGTCTCAGAAAGAGCGGCAGCCTAGCCATCTGGTTGAAAGAAGTGCATAGGACAGGATCAGGGAAGTGAGCTACAGTATCATCTCCATAGTGAAGAGGTTCTAAAGATTTTAGAAAATGCTTAGGAATTTTGTGAATGCTATAATTGCCATATTTAACATTGTTTTGAACTTCAATGTAGAGCTTTCTTTTCCTTGTTTAAAAGCTCTCTCTTGTTCTTCTGAATGCTTTAATCCAATCTGCCATAGTCTGTCTCAGTGAGTAACAAAATTTTACTTTATCAAGTCATACCTATTTGTTTTAGAAATCTACTTAAAAAAGAATTCATCTTTATCCTTATGCTGTGGAGACAGTGTTTTTGAAATTATCGAGCAAATGGGGTTGTTTTTAGAAAATAGCAGCTTTTATGTGGTGGTATTTTTGTAAAGCTGAAAGTAAGAGTGAACTTAAAGTAGCCATGCAGCAGAAACTTGCTAATCCTTTCAAGCATTGATCTTCAAACCAGATCATTGCTCACGGCAACCTGGTTGCTTTAAATCTTTCACAACCAACAATTATGTGGGATTTTAATGAAGTACAATATTATCAAAATTATTATGCTTACCAAAATTTTGCTACAATATTGTCTGACTAATTATAAACTATTTCTTAAATGTGTTATTATGTCAACTATTGTATTTGTTAACTTTAACACGTAAAGATTCTTAATTTGTCATGTGTGTTCTTTTGTAATTTTTCAGGGAGTGTTAACTAGCAAGGTTCTGTTGTTTTCTGTGTGCATATTTTCTAAGTACATGTGTTTTAAAAAGCAAAACTAAATTAAAATCATGGCTATCTATTATCAAGATCAGTTAGATTGCAATCGTAAATTTTTCCAAAGACCTTAGGAAACATTTTGTCAATTGAAAATTCCTTCCTTCATTTTTTGCTTATAAAATGGCTAACTTTAAAGGTAAGAATATGAAAGTAAAACATGAGACTAGTTTTTCTTAAATGCCTTCTACTCTTATGTTTTTTCTACATATGGCTGCCATGTAAGTAATTTAAATACATTATTTAGGTAAAATATGGGACATGGCAAATACCATAAAAGACCACTGGTCCATGCTGGGACAGGATCCTTCTCCTGTGGGAGAAAAGGGAGAAGCATCCTGGATGGGGAAGAAGTGCAGCCTTCTGCTATCATCAGTGGAACGGCCGTCTGTGGTCATTAGGAGGTGTCAGAAGTTGGGAAGAATTACATCATAACATACCATTCATAACAATTTTTGTTTTACACCACTCCGGGAATAGCAGTTTTCCTTTTTAAGGCAGTTTACAGTGGATAAATAATATCCACTAATATAAGTAGTTGTGGTTACTTTATTATCCAGATAACTATTTCATTACTGTTAAATTATGGTTCTTATGGCGTTCAATCTTCTGATCATGTGTTACTTAAAATTCTGTTCCATCATTAGTTTAAAAGTAATTACTTCTGGTCACGTAATGTTTTTCATTATATTGCGAGTTAAAAAGAAGAATTTGACTTGCTTTTTTTCTTTCTGTATGCCAGTCTTTCTCTCTTGCTTTTATTTCTGTGATTTTTCATCTGTTTTTTTCTTGCCTTTAAAGTAGGGAGTTAATCTTTGCAGTCATCTTCTTTATAAGGAAATGTCTTTATATCTTCCATATTTCTCTTCCTTTTAATTTCTGCCTTTTTCTGCTATGTTTTTGAGACTTACATACAAAAACCACACAGTATTCCAGAGAACAGCACAACATTGATTAATACAATTCTTTTTAAAGAAACTTTTATACCATTTTAACATAAAATACACATTGTCAGTCTTTGTTTTTTAGTAATAATATTGCAGAATTAGTTGGTTTGGTTTTTTTACTAAGCTGTCTACAAAGCTACCAGTGATTTTCCTGATTTGTCTATATTTAAGTTGGAACCATACCACTATATACAATATTTCAGCTTAATTTAATCTTGATTTACTAGTTAAAAGATAGATTGTCACGTACAGACTTTACTTTTCATTGATCCCATTTTAGAAATCACTGCTAAAGATATGAATGGCACTAGCATGTTTTTTTTTTCACTTAGTTTTCATCATAAGCAAGGTCATTTTATTTTGTATTTTAGCTGTATTTTTAGGAATGGCCTCTTCTGAGAATTTTCTCAAAATCCTTATGAAAGACGAGTTCTCTTTTCTCTTGTTTATTTTTTGAACTAGTCTGCTAGAAATTTGAGTACACTTCAAAAAACAGAAGTCATGTTTGTTTTCTTCAATACTGCCATCTTGTTTTTTAAAGTTTTGTTTTAAAATTATTTCACTAATTTTCTTGATGTTGAATTAAGCTGTTGGATTGCCAGTTCTTGGGTGAACTCTTTGCTACGTTTGCCATTCTTGAATTCTGTACTATATCAACAGTATGTAGTATAGCAAATTAAAAATCTTACACATTTTGTTAGCTGATTGTCCCCTTAATTTTCAATTCTTTTAGCTGTCTTGGATGTCTACCATCAGGTCCAAGAACAATACACCCTTTAATGGCCAGTTTTTGTCATCGTTATCCACACTCAGCAATGTTTGCATCTAGATCTGTAACACAATTAAGGCATTTCTAGCAAGATTTTGATTTCTAAAAGGAGTCCTTTTGTTCTTTTTTGACACCATAAATGCCCACACGTCTGAAGTCGTCGGGTTTCCACCTGTACAACTCTCTATGTTCCTAACGGTCTGCGGCTTTCCGCATCCATATTGGCAGGGCTTGGCAACTAACTGCCGCAACTCAGTCAGGGTCCTCAGCGTGGGTGTTCACCTGACTGTCCTAGCGGCCAAAACTTACAGGGGGATGTACCATAGCTAAAGCATGTTGATACGAAGAGCTCGTCACGAAACAAGCCAGCTTGTCCACTTTCTTTGAAGAATGTGGTGGTGGGATGGGCAAGTAAAGAAAGGGAATAGAGAAGTTGGTATTCAGTTAGTATTAATTACTTTTGTATGATTTAATTAAGGATGCCAAGTACCTGTTCCGCTTATACATGGCACTAAAGCAGTACAGAGAAGCTGCCAGAACTGCTATAATAATTGCCAGGGAGGAGCAGTGTTCAGGTAAGTCTGTTTTCTCTGATATGACAGCATCTCTGACACTACATTCTTGCAGTACCTAGGGTACCGTTATTTATATAGGTTTATACTTAGAAAAGACATGTATCAGTGCTTTTAATTATATTCGAGTTTAATTTTGAATTTGAAGTAGCCTTTCTGAAAAGGTTGGGACTCATACCCGTATATTAAATATTGGAAAAAAGAAAATTGTGGAAAATACTTGCATTCCTTATTACATTCAAGTAAACATAGTGATTAAGATTGCCTGCAGCTTTACTTTTCTGTATATCACAGATCTCAGAATTGCAGTTTCTACATGCGGTTTCTGACTTGGATACTGATCCTGTAGTCTTTGCACATGATTTGTTTCAGTGGGAGATGTGCACAGGAGATGATTTCTGTTGAAGGACCAGACACCTGCTTACTTAAGCCTTGTTTTCCCCTGTAATAGGTAGCTGAAATTAGAAATAGAAAAAAGTATTAAGAAGGGACAGGGCTAGAAGCAAAATAGCTATCGCCCCCATTATTCCCGCTCCTCTGTAGCCATGGCAGCAGCCCTATCATAATGCTACTTGCTTTTCATTTCAAGTAAGTTCAGAAAAATATCTATAAAGGAAAAACAGCAGCCTCAGGAACAGCCCAGGCAAATTAACATTTACGTACTGCTCCTCAGCATTGGCCTAAGGAATGGGAAATCTCTTAAACCCTTGGCAAGCACGATCTCCCCATTCACCATAGCAGTGAATAATGCATTTGTCCTAATTATGTAAGCAGGAAATGTAAGGGCTCAAGGGTTTAAATATTTACTAGCTTCTCTGAATCTGAAAACTTATATCTAAAATGCAGTATCCCATACTGTATTTCATATTCCCTTATAGTATAGATGTGTTCTGCAACAGTGTAATAATAAGCACGATATTTTTCTCATTAAAATCACCAGTCTTGCAGTAACTGTTTCCTCCGCAGAGGCACAGTTTTAGATTGCCCCCCTCTTCCTTCAGGCGACTTCAGTGAGTCTGATTCTGAAGTTTACACCAGTGTAGTTTATTCTTTCCTTAAAAGTCAAACTGTTTGTCATTTTCCTTTGGGTATGCCCTTTTATGTGCAGTTTTCCTTTAAGTTGTTTTTATGTAATCACATGATTTTAAGACTGATCCTATTATACCGGGAGTCAGTAACACGGCATGAAAAATTAATGTTGTTTGCCAGCAACTAATTCTGGAGTGATATTTAGCTGCCTGACCCAAATTCCACTGGTTGATTCAGTTGTAGCGTGTAACAACACCTAACAAATTACTCTATAAAGTAAAAATGTTTGCTGATAGAGAAATATAGAGAGATGGAGGAAAAAGTTTGCTGAACTAACTGAATCTGAAATTTCCTTTAAATGCCTCCAACTGCAAAGAGTATGACTTCCTTATACTCTAATAATGAAAAAAAAAAAAACCTGCAAAACAAAGCAAGAACGAACAACTAGCTAAGAGTAGACTAACCATACTAAGCACTGGTTGTTTTCAGCTGTGTTGATAATTTAATGAAATCCTGTCGTTTCTGGCCAATCCTTGATAGTAACCTTGAAGCCGTATAATCTAGTGAATTAACATCCAAATTTCAGTTATCTCTCTGAAAGGTTTTGGGTTTGCGTGGTTGCAGAGGCAAGGAGTTGCCAAAGCAAATGATAAAGTAAAAGTATGTTAAATTAACATTTAAACAACAGCTTTTGAATATCTGACATTGAAGAACAAAAAGAGGTAACATCTCTAAATGCTCTAAAAATACCTTTTCTCCTCTTTATTGTGGAAGCAATGTATTGGATACAGCATCTGCCATTTTTAGTTTCGTTATATGAAATTGTCATCCACATATGTCTTTTGCTACTGTTTAGATGACTTCTCCAAGTGTAATTTTTTTTCCTATTTAACTCGCTGGCTGATATTGTTTAGGGATACTGTGACAAGCAACTGCTTGTGACTTTCCAAAGAAATTGTTATGCAAATGTTTTGCTCTAAGAATCAACATAACTTCCTGTTCAGCTTCTGTATATGTCATTAGTAAAGAAATTGTTATGAAAAATTAAATTTACTATTCAGTGTTGTTTGTTTTTAAGGAAACTACCGAAATGCACATGATGTTCTTTTCAGTATGTATTCAGAGTTAAAGACCCACAAGATTAAAATTCCTTCTGAGATGGCTACAAACCTTATGATTCTACACAGCTATATCTTAGTGAAGGTAATGAATTGAGAAACTGAATTTATGCATAAATTGCACAGTCTCTGATTTATTGAACTGTACATATGGATGCTCTGTATACATAAATTACTTTGTCCTGTAATTTGTGTCAGAGAATCCAAGTGCATGCTAACAAGGATAATCCATACATTTTCGTTGTTTCTGCCCCTTTGATTAGCACATTCTTTTTTAAATACCAAATAATTAAAAACCTACATCTAGCTTCCTGTACTTCTTTTGCATTCATACTTACAAATATGTTATGCTGCTAGTACTATTATTATTATTATTATTCATAAGCAGATCGCTGCTTTCCTGTAAATGAAATTAAGCAGGGGGGCTTAAATCATTTCTAGTATTTAACCCGTGGCCCATCAGGATATCCGTTCAGCCTACAGCCAGCTGCCGGCCTCCCTCTCTTCCAGCAGTGAGGCAAGAGGAGGCAAACAGTGGGCCGAAGGCCAGAAAGACTGTTCTGGGAAAGAGCCACCATAAAGTCTCTGGTCCTTTCTCTAGTGCCTGATACACCTCTGCTCAGTTTCGTGAAAGAGCCGTGGGTGCACCGTTCCCAGAAGGATGAACACCAAGAGCAGGCTGCAGGAATTACTCTCTAAAGGCTGCAGTTAATTCGATATGTTTTGTTGTATTCTAGACTCATGTGAAACGTGGTGATCACATGAAGGGAGCACGTATGCTCATACGTGTAGCCAACAACATCAGCAAGTTCCCATCACGTAAGTGCTGACAGCATAGAAGAGCATGCTGTTGCTCTGCAGGACAAGTCATTAATCATTGCATTAGAAGGTACATTCTCCTCCTGTGATCCTGTAGAACACACGACAAAGTGTAAATACACCGTGTGCTCTGCCATCCTCCACAGGACGGGTTCCTCACCAGCAGTTTAACCTGTCCTCACCCACCCTAACTGCGGTACTGAGCTGCCTGAACCACACACAAAGTCTCAGGATCGTATGTAATGAACCGATCGGTTCTGTGATTTTAGGACAAAATTTTAATCAATCTTCTTTTGAAAATACTTTTTGGGTACATGGAAAATGTAGACTAAAATGTAGACTTTAAATAGTGCAGGCCAGATTTGGGAGAAATGGTTATAATCAAAACATTCCTGCTGCCCTGCTGAGCTTCAGAAATGGAAGGCAGTGAGAGGCGAAACCATGATTCTCTTGTATATGGTTACAGGAATTGCACAAATTGTGCAACTGTGTACCATGAGGAAGAAGAAAAATGCTGTCATTTTTCATCAGTACCTTTTTAGCCGTATTAGCTCAAAGGCTTTCAACATTAATATTGGTAAATAAATATTTGACATCATTGTTTCATTCTCTTACAGACATTGTGCCAATTTTGACTTCAGCTGTAATCGAGTGTCATAGAGCAGGATTGAAGAACTCAGCCTTCAGTTTTGCTGCTATGTTGATGAGACCTGAGTATCGTAATAAAATAGATCTTAAATACAAAAAGAAAATTGAAGCAATGGTCAGGTGAGCAATGTTAATCTGTTCTTTCAAATGTACACAATATCAAGGCTTTATTTGTAATGTTATTTTTGCTCATAAGCCTATGGGCTTGATCCTGTTTTCATATTATTTCACTGTCTCAAATTTGGAAGGCTAAGAACCATTTCCCCCCTTCTCTAAAAATTAAAGGCTCTTCTGTTCCCTTGAATGCGATAAACCTTAAATGCAACGTGCATGTAAAATGCTTCCTAACCTGCAGTAACATTTTCTGTCTTGTCCATACAGACCTAAGCGCAGCCATGCAGCTTTAGTTGTTCTCTAGTTAGGAATGTACATGCAAACTGTTAGCTACTATGGCATCAGCAGTATGCTCTTCTGTGATTTAGACTACTGAGTAAATGGCTAAAAGAATGGAAGGGCAAACAAAATAGATGAATTCTTGACATTTTCTTCCTTATCATCTGAAGTTCTGTTTTGACAGATCCTAGGCAGTATTTTCTGCCAAAGGAGGAAGCATAGGTGAGCATGTAAGAAAGAGCAGGGCAAGCATATGTAATACTTTTCTTACTTACTCTACTGGGCTCTTACCATTTTGAGGCTCAGGGACTTGCTGGGCCCATATGGGTGTTTTAGGTATTTATTACGTCTCTAAGCTCTCCATGAGCTTATCCAATCTCTCTGCTTGAAGCCATGTACATTTTTAGCAACAGATGCCTCCTGTGACAGGAAGTTCCAGTGTGTCAAGGCCGGTCCCTAGCTAGTTTAGTGTGTTGCCTTGTAATTTTCCTCTTGGGAGAGATCTAGCCTTTTCTGTGTCACTTACGATTTTATAGACCTCTATTTTTTTTTCATTTCCCTTCTATCAGTCATATCTTTTCAGGACCTGAAGTGTCTCAGCTTACATAGCTAGTCTTTTATGGATACTGGTCTTTATGGCCTTTCTCTGCAACTCTTTTACAGCATTTTTGGAGGAGGCAGGCCCAAAACTACACACTGTATTTAAGATGTGGGCAACCTGTGGATTTATGTAGTAGCAGAATGAGTCTGTTCCAGCCTACTTGATTTGCTTTGACTGTTTTTAAAGTGAGCTGATGTTTTCATAGCATGTATCATAATTGCGAGATCTTGCTCCTAAGCAACAGCAGTTCAGAGTCCATCATCTTAGATGTGGAAACTTTTTTCCAGTAGGCCTGTCTTTGGCTCCCCCCCGGTGTTACCACGTTATTTTCACTTACATTATACGCGTCCGCAGCACAGCAGTAGGTGACCACAGATGTGTACTGTGAGAACTGTTTATCCTAGTCTGTTTAGTATCTTTTAACCAAAGTAATGCAAAGTTCTTCCCTATTGCCTGCTTGTTAATAGTTCTAGAACATTCCAGTAAGCTTCTAAAATATGACATCAGTGTTAAAAGCCATGTTGATTGATGAAAAGCGTTCCTAATCTATCAATCAGGTTTATGCATACCTCAGATTTCTTAAGTGGACACAAAAGAACGGGCCATTGCGAGGGAAGCATACAAGCCCCAGCTAATAAAATGAGAAATTAGGCTTTCTATGAAGTATCAAGGTAACTAAGGAAGCCATCTAATTGTCCCCAAGGCTACTAGGTTGAACATTAGAAAAGATGTATCATCTTCATTGGAAAATATGCTAAAAGGGAATCTAAGCTCTTAATCTGTAAATGTTCCATAGAAGAATGAACTTTTAAGGTCACAGAAGCAGCAGTCTGAAAAAAGGTCTCCTCCTGCCCACCCCCCCGCCCAGGTGCTGTGATGCCTGGATCAGGGCCAGCATTCTGGCAGACAGGTGGATGAAAACAAGCCTGGGAAAGGCAGAGTTACAAGCCGTGTAGGCCTACCAGGATGCCAGTTTTATGTCTTGTTCCTTCAATTCTTTGTGGTCACTCCTGTCACAGGAAAAACACTGACATAGAGAAACCATAGCTTTACATTCTATGCATATAGACCATGAGTTTTGAAAGAGTTCAAAGTATTATGATCTGTTGTAGCTTTAAAAAGGTTGTATTGTTTCAAATTAGATGGAAAATAATAACCTATTTCTGAGTTTACATAATTGTGATGAAGCTTGATTGATAGTTAAAAGAAATTATCTGGTAGAATATAAAATATAAACTGGAAGCTATGCAAGTAACTCCAAGGAAAAACACTTGCTAAATATCAGAGTCATTGTAAAACATCTTTGGTCAAGTTCAAAGCATTTGAGGTTTTTATTCACATGTCTATCTTACTTCTAGACGTCCAGACACAACAGAGGCAGAGGAGGCAACCACAGCCTGTCCCTACTGTGCATTCCAGCTCCCAGAGTGCGAACTTCTGTGTCCGGGCTGTAAAAACAATCTCCCGTACTGCATCGCAACTGTGAGTGTTGGTGGCGTTTTCTGCAGTGCGAGAATGAACACAAAGCTTTTCTTTCCTGCTAAAAATATGTTCATCTGAACATCTTTGGTTTGCTAGTAATTCATGCTAGATGTTCTTGTGGGTTGGTTTGTTGGGGTTTTTTCCAAGCTGTTACCAAAACAGTAAAAACCATTCTTCTTGTCTTTACAAGACAGTAAAATCACAAAGTGGTTCTGGAAGAGTTCAGCTTCCTGAGAAGGCAGGGTGTGCACCAGGACTCCCCTGAACACCCAGCACGCGCGCAGTTGGGAGAACACGGACAGGACCGTGCTGCTGGTGCTGGGGCCTTCCCAAGCCAGCCCTTTGCTCGGCTGCTCCAGTGCTCGGAGCAGTAACAGCAGAGCTGGAAGTCCCCCTTTCTTCTTCCATATACAGCAGCTTGTGGAGGGCACAGCTCTCCTTCCCTAAACTCCAGGCTGCCAAGACTTCAAATGAAAAAGAACCCACTCTTCAAAAATCCGGTTTGGGGAATGCCCAGAATGTAACAGAATTTTTAGGCACTTCCAAGGTTAAGTAGTGGTTCAGCCAGCGGCCTCAGCATTTCCTGTATTACTACTGATCCTTAGAGAAATGAGAAGTTGTAACATTTTTGTTTCAGGATACTTCAGAGTGTACTGAAAAGGCAGGGATGGGGTACATTTCCCAGTGGAAAAGCCCTGCATCCCACTGTTACTAGCATCAGTACAGAATCTTTATACTGACGTTAGCTACTGTATAAACTAACACTTTAATTTTATTAGGTTCAAGTGATTTGTCACGCTAGAACTACAGAAAAATCAAAATTTACTTGAGCAGGAATCAAATGTTGGAGTTAACATTCTTTATTAAAACTAAAGAATTAAGTCTTACAAAAAAAAACAGTAATAGCAATTATCTATTTTTTTACTCTATTGGTTTAGCAGAGTAAGAAAGATGACCAGTATATTTCAGAAGTATTATCTTAAGGAAAAAAAACCCAAGGCTTTTAAATACCTTAGGAGAGTCAGTGTCAAAACAGTCTACGGTTGCGTATTGTATTACAGCATAAATCTCTCAATATAGTTCAAGGTGCTGTTGCATTTTTATAGTATTGAAAAGGTACATATCAATTCTTTCTATCAAAAGCAAATTAGTAAACCACACCAAGGCAGAGGAAGTCATTTCTGTTTAAAGAGGCGAGTGCCAGGCAGTCAGCATGCTCACAAACTTGACAGCAGTGAATGCTGCCTCCTGGGCTCAGGTGATGGGGCTTTGGGGGCATTTTTTGAACGTCATGCAACACCAAAAATGCCAGTAGATTTACTTACATCTCTAGACGTAGATCTACAGACAACATTCTAGAATTGCTAAACTAAAAGAATTTTAAAAGTTGTAATTCAATACATTCTTAGATTTCTTTTTTTAAAAGAGGAATGCAAATTATAATGAAAGCACTGCATCTCATTGAGAGCTCCTTTTCTAGTTATAGAATTTACACAGTAATCAAACTATAGTAACACTATTATGGTTTGGGGTTTTTAATTCCCCAAGATCTTTAGAACTCAGTTGCTGAGACTTTTTCCACAATAACAGGTACAAAACTAAATGCCCGGTGTGCTAGGGCAGCACATGCCGTTTAATTACGAGTGGCTTTTGCATGCAGGGTCGGCACATGGTACGAGATGACTGGACGGTCTGCCCACACTGTGACTTTCCTGCCCTCTATTCAGAATTCAAGAAGTAAGTTGGTATTTTTTTTTCTGTTGCAGGCTTCCACTGTTTGTTCATATTTTGGCAGCAAACTCTTTCATTTAGTACTAAAAAAATATGTAACAGCTGCAGGGGGGCGGAGGCAGAAGAGGAATCCCTCTTACTTGGTAGCTTCATCTGACGTACTCACAGAGCATCACTTCAAGGTGGACCAAAAACTGATAAAGAACTTGGCCAGAGATGCAGGGCTCCAACAACAGGAACAGTAATGGAGGGGGACGGGGGCTTGTGTAAGGCCTCAGCTCCTTCCAGGAAGGAGACCTGATGTGGGGGCAGAGGGGGAACACAGGCACAGCAGCAGTCACCAAAACACACACACACAGAGTACTGGGTACAGACTAAGGCGGCAATAATCTCTTGTCCCCAGTAATCATCTGTGTGAGGCTGGGGCTGGACAGCTCAGTTCAGATGTCACAAACTGTGAAGCCGCAAGCTCGTTTGTATGTTTTAATTGCCAAATTTTCCTCAAGGCCACGCAAACAGCAGCAGTGTTCCTGGTGTGATGTTAGTTCTCAAAACCGAACAAGCCATCCTTTGCTCCGCCTAGACAGAAGCAGCTGCTGCTCTGGCCTGTACCTGTGACAGAGCATAGGTCAGAATGCTGGTCTAGGCTTTCTGCCTCAGGCCCAGCTGTTCCTTTGAAAATGTTAGAATTATCATTTGACCAGTCACCCTTCTTTTAAAACAGCATGTTACAGACTGAAAACATATGCCCAATGTGTTCTGAAAGGATTAACGTTGTTCACCTTAAGAAAATAAATGATTGCACACAGTACCTCAAACCAGAAGATGGGGACCAATAAATCCAGGTATGTATTAGAGCCTGTATTTTTTTACTTAACAGGGCTTATTCTAGAGGACAGCAGGAGTTTTTCCCAGCAGGGGAAATGCACTGTGTACAAGAACGTAACTGACAGCCTGGGCGTGAGGCTCTGCTGTATCACCTCTTTGCCCTCAGCCATGCAAACACCAATAGGTTTTGCTACTGCAATTAACATGGCTGCGAGATCCTTCCCGCTGTGAGACTCTACAACAGTTTACCTCTAGGATCACGTTATCCTCTGCAACGTGTTCTGGTCTGGAACACATTCCCAAACACCAGTTATGCTTTAGTAGCACAGACAACAGTTTGAAGATCTCAGCATCATCAAATCCTTCTACAGATTTAGCAACAAGTGTTTAAGCATAGGAAGAGAGAGAGATGCTAACTGGCAGCAGCAGATCTAAAATGCAGGTTACATGATCTTAGCTTCTATGCTTAACAGAATATATCACGGGGTAACAGCAATGTAGTATTGGCTTGAAATACTCATATTTCAAAGAATGAAACACTGCTCTATCTATACCACGCACTTAGATCCAAGACTTCGGTTTTGTTACAGGAATGGTAACTGAAAATGAGTTAACAAAGTTCCTCAGTAATTTTGACATTTGAAGGTAGATTTACTAGTGCAAATACCTTATGTGAAAACTTGGACCTATAGGTCACAGTAATGTACAAGTGATATTATAAAATTATATACACACCACAATAATCTTACTTTTGTTAATTTTTTTTTTTGGTCTGAGAAAGCCTTGTAGTTTGCTATCACCATCTTTATACCTTGGGATATGACTAACTGCCTCTCTTTATTTTCAGAACTGCATGTGTTGTCTGGCAAGCAGCAAGGAAAGCTCTATCACTATATTACACATCTTTTCCCCACTAGGATTTAATAACAACAACCATGTCATTTCTATTTTGTGATAGCCTGTAAATATTTAGCTTTTGATAAATTTTGTACTTTGATTTATTATAGTAATAAAACTGATTGATAATTCTTCTTACCAAGCAAAATCTGCATTTTATCTGCACCAAAGACAAACCAAGGGGCATTCTGTGTTATGTGAGTGGCCAAAAAAAAAAAAAAAAACACCACCCTCACTAAACCTAGTGTTCTCTTTTCAGATTTTTATGACTATTTTCTATTACACATTCCTTACTCCTTAAGTATTCCTTTCTGGTTTTGATTAAATATACAACTCATGAGCACAGGCTCCTCAAGTTTTGGAACTAAGTCCCTCGCTGCTTTTCTGTGTCTTTAACTGAGCGAAAGGGAAGTTGTAGGAAAAGAATATAACCACATCCTATACATGCAGGAAAGCCAGAACCTTGGAATAAAAGGGGGAGAGAGACAGAACACTCCATGAACTTAACCAAAATTTTAAAAGACTCCTGTGAAACATTTTATTGTCATTTTATACACTGCTTAATTTCTATAATGTACAAATACGCAGTTTAGGTTTGGGGTTTTTTTCTGTCATGTACTATTTACAAGAGTTCACTGCATAATATCAGGGGATTTATTAAAAAAAAAAAAAAAAAAAGAAGTCCTAGGAAGACATAGTATAAATGCCAGGTAACTAAGCGTCACATTTTCAGCATGTTCATGCACCCCCGTGTTTGTTGTACAAGGGTAGTTATAGCACGTTAAGAGTAAGTACAGCACTGCATAGTGAGAGAGTACAGCAGCTACATCACCTCTATAAGAGGAGCACTTTCAATGCACTGGTTCTGCCTTCCCAGCTCCATCACCGGATCCGTTTCATGTTCCTGCCAGAAGTTAGATAAGCAAAGCTGCATCCAGAGCAAGGTTTTATTCTGTTTAATGTCTTGTTTTCTCTTTTCTTTTCCCTTCTTTTTTTGTTGTTTCTTCGTTTTTCTCTCTTTTTGGCAGCTTGGAAGACTTTGCCTTTTTTTGCTACAAACAGAATATACAGACAGTTTAAAATCCAACTGCAACCTGACAAAAGCATAAGTCAAAACGCAATCAGTGTTAAAAGAAAAGGCCATCTCTTCTCTTCCTCTCCCCTTCATGTATCCAGTTTTTAAATGCCATGGAGAATACAGACCGTACAGCGTTCAGTCTTGAGGGCTGACCACAGTTCCCCAGTTTGGCGATAGATACGTGCAAAGGGCGTTACTGGAATCGCCGTCTCTGACAACCACAAGCAAAGGCCTGTGGCTGCTCCTCACCAATGGCACTGCCCCCACCAGCACCTAAAATATTACTAAGTTTTGGAATTGGATCCAGTATTCATGAGTTTACAGTGGTGTCTCACTGTGGTCCAACACGCAAGCAGAAGACAATGGATGGTAATAATTCAGACTTTTTCATGCTATTACTAGTTAAGAATTTAAAAGTTGAGAGATGATATATTTTATATCTACTATGGGGTTTTTGTTTGGGTTTTTTGTTTTGGTTTTTTAATTCATATGATGTTACAAGTCCCAGGAAAGGTAACTTAAGAGGAAAGAGTTTAGCGTGGTAGTTTAAGGAAACTAAGTCACCTTAATCATTGCATCACTTTCAACAGTATCTTGCTCATCCTCATCAGACTGGATCTCTTCCATATTCAGGTCTTCGTTCAGTTCTAAGGTCACCGCAGATCCTGACTGCCTTTTAGATGTCTTGACAGAACTAAGCGAATATGGAGTCAGATGTGCCTCCTTGTTGTAGGCACGTGTAAAAGCTGCTTTGACCTGTTAGGTTGAAAGAAAACACTGAGCATCAGCTTGGGAGCTGTAGATTGTTAGCCCACCAACTCTTGGCTAGGGATTCCACATCATCTTCCCTTTGGGAAGATGTGACAAAAGATTTGTAGAAGAGGACACTACCTCAAAAGGACACAGAAAGCATCTAAGAGCTGTGTGGTGAAGGCTCATTTTATGGGGAAGGTTTCTCACTTAGGCCTCCGATAATTTCAGCACTGTTGTTCCTCTGCCGCCTAAGCCAAGTCACTTAGACCCAAGCCACCCTCGGCAGCAGCACCCAACACCTGCCACGCTGGAGCAGCGCATTCAGACTACGGGTAAACGCCCCATAGCAGCACAGGCTTAGTTACCAGCAGAGAAGATTCTCCTCTTTCCCTGAGCGCTGGGGGAGATGCCTGGGGGGAGATGATGGTTCAGGTCTCACACCTGCCTAGCTTGTAGCAGGGACCTGAGCTTAAGCTCACCTTGCAGCAGATGAGGGTCCCAGCCACTGAAGCGGACTAGCTGGATGCTGGAGGAGCACCGCACAGAGTCCCCCCAGGTCTGGCAGTTCAGTCTAGCTGGACTGAGAGAGATGCAAGCTGCCAGCTGGCCTCTTAATTCAGTGCCCACACCGTAATAAATACGGTTGTGCATCTCTGCTCCTTTGCACAGCGGTAAGGAACGCAGTGCTACGCAGGGAGGTGATGGAGCTTATCGCCAGGAGCTTGCGCATAGAAAGGTACCGGCTTTCCCTGTCCCTCCTGTGTTCCACTCCCACGCCCCAGACCCAGCCGCCTCCCACTGATCCCTTACACCGGGAACAACAGGTGTAAGGCTGCTGAATGAAGCGCAGCCTGACTATCTTTTAGGACATACCCCTAACACCTTCAGTAGTATGTTTGACAGCTGATTTGCAAAAACTACCGTTAATCAAGTTACACCGAATAAAATTATTCATTTGCAGCTGCACCAACTTCAGCCTTCCAGCAGCACATCCATGCCACGGCTATTATTCTAAGATTTCTTTTTAAAGATATGGAAGGAAAAAATTCACTGGTCAATTTTACCTTGGGATCCAGCTTTGAAAAAGGACTGGGTTTGCCTCCCCACGTGCTTATTTCCATGATATTTTCAACATCTTCTTTCATCAGGCAGTAAGAGTCCATGAACGTTACAGCCTCTTGTACACCATCCGCTCCAAAGTCTTTCAAGGGCCGGACAAGCGCATCCCGCAAATACGACAAATACTCCATGTTTACTGTCCTCTTGCACGTCTGGGTTCTTTGTCAAATTGAAAGCAGTAAGTGAATCTGTACAACCACCACCGCTCCCTTCTAAACACAAGCAACCTGTAGGCAGGCCCTCAGCAAATGGATCATCAGCTGCCTTAGAGTTAACTGCAAGCTGTACCATGCCATTCTTTTTGCCGTACTGCATTAAGGATAACTGACATGAGGTATTCAAACACCGAACAGTCTGGGGAAAACACATCCCTAACTGAGAAACAACAGCTTTGGGGGGAGGGGGGGAAGTCACAGTACTGCTGGCTATACTAAAAGTGTTTGCAGTCCGAGTGTTGTCCAGATTAAGTGCTGAGAAAGCATCTCCAACAACGTACGAGGCTATTCACAGAATATACACTTAAATTTGTACCAAGCACAGCAAGGAATTAATGGTAGGTAATGAACTACATGAGAAATAAATCCCCGTGTCAATATACATCAGAAGAGGAACGCCAGTACTACCTGAGACTCATGTGCATTGCCAGTTCTTGAATGATACGATCATGTTTGCCTGCGGATGAAAATTTCCCCAGCCAGCTGGGAAAGACGGGAAACTGGGACATGTAACCTCTCATCAGCTCCCCCGGGAGAACACTTGCATAAATAGCCTGAAAAAGTAACACACGTGCCAAACTCAAATCACAATGAATTAGCGTCACTGACACCGTGACACACTGCCCTACTTGTCCGCATGGAAGGGGGCAGCGAATACAGTTCTGCAGCAGAAACAGCTCCTTTTAAGAGTACTCTTTCTTGGTTGCTTGTTTCTGTTCAATCCCTTTTAGGTTACAGCTTCATCTTTTGTACCAACCTGTTTGTTACCATGTTCTAAAATATCTGTGAAATTATCTGGATTTTAAAGCCATTTAAAAAAAAAAAAAAAAAGCCTGCTTGTTTCTCATTTTAGAGTACAGTCAAACAGCTGACTTCACAGAAACACGCGCTGTAGTCTCCAGCAGATGGACCTGGTGAAGGCGACATTGCCAAAGAACAACACGAACCTACATAAGCTCAGCTAGCTACGTCCCTAAGCAACTTATCTCTTTGGACCTGCGCTAAGCAGGGGGCGGACTCGCGGACCTCCGGAGGTCCATTCCAACTTAATCTACGATACATTCTCTGATGCCAGTCACAGTCCTTTGAGCACAGGTCTTGTCAATGTTTCAGTGATCATTAAAAGAAGGACAGTGACGAAGCTTCAGTCCTCTGTGCTTTGGGAGAAATACCAGCCTGGTGAGAGGCTGGGGTAGGAAGCACATAAATAAAAGAGAGCAGGCTTGTAACTGCACGTCAGAAGCGATACGTGCCATGTGCTCCTACGCTTCATAAAGAAGGTTCAAGCTTTTCAAAATTTCAGAAGATTTCATTTCATGGTACAGCGTGGGTTCAACAATACAAATACGGGGAACTGCTCTACTCACCAGCAGAGCAGAATACTACATGAAGTATGAATCATAGAATTGTTTAGGTTGGAAAAGACCCTTAAGATCATCAAGCCCAACCGTTAACCTAGCACTGCCAAGTCCACCACTAAACCATGTCCCTAAGCACCACACCTACCCGTCTTTTAAATACCTCCAGGGATGGGGACTCAACCACTTCCCCGGGCAGCCTTTTGAACTACACCGGTCATAAAATTATACCGAAACATCCATTTCAAGGGATCAGTCATTTGCACTGGACACCCATAAACCACATAAAATGAGTGTTAAGTGCTCACCTGTGTTGGAAGAAGGTTCCAGTTTTGCTTGCTGCGAATCTGTCTGTCCACTATATCACCATCACATATACTATCAGCTGCTCTACTCAAGAGCACCAAGTGCTTTTTCAGATTTCCTCTGGAAAAATACAAAGTTGATTGTACTACAAAGCAGAAATATCCAGATAGGTTTTAGTCTAGTTTTACTCCCTGACACAAAAGTTTATGTCAATTTAGGGTATGGAATAACTCACCCAGCAGCGGCTGGTTTCACATGTACATAGTTCTCTTGGACAAAGAGAGGTGCTAGGGAATAATCATGAAAGAAAAGATCCGATTTGTCTATAAGAGACATACGAGAAGCCTCCTCTCCAGTAGCAAAAACCTTCCGGACAACATCAAAAGGGCCCTAAGTAAATGAGGTTTCAAGAAGTCAGTGGGATGCAGGTCGAGACAAACAATAAGACACAGCACAGTATCAACAAAATTACTTCAGTACCCAACAATATCTGGACTCATCAGTACAAGTTCAATGTTCAGTATTTCCTTCCTCGTGCTTTACCAGTTTCGAGAATTGAGTTTTACTTCCAATATTAAGAGAATTATCTCCTAAATAGAGGACTTAGGAGAAGTATGAGCTTCATAATTGCATCTTATGTAAGAGACCCGTACATCAAAATACATACTCAGTCCTGGATTTATTGCTCTTCAACTATTTGTGGCAAGTCTGACAGCTCCCTGCATCTAGGCCATCAGTGCTTTAGTTGAGAAGACGCTTACAAAGCCTAGCGATTATATCAGAATATGACAGTAAAAGCTAATCCAGTATTTTACACTTACCAGTTTGATATCCTTTTTGGCTCTGCTGCCATCCGCTTTAGCCTCATCGTAAGTCAATGATTTATCTTTTGCACACCACATATTAAGATTATGTAAAACCTAAAGAACAAAATTGACAGTTTGGTAGCATAATAGAATTTAAATGGAAGACTCAAGCAGATAACAGCCTGATCTCTATACATAAAAATAATACTACTGTTCAAATACTACACTGAAGTCAAGGACTTGTACACGACGTGCTCTCTGAATGGACACTGATGCTGAATCGGCACTGACCTGCCTGATGTCCTGATTTGCTGCCAGGATTATCTCTTGCATAGCAGGTGGCGGAATTTTTAAACCTTCTTTAAATGCAATAGACATCATGGCACCCTGTAATACACACAATTGAGAAATTGTCACTAAATAATTCCTATGAACTCTTCCCCCTACAGAACGCATTGATACATCGATGAAAGAGCATTACTGTATTTTTCTATGTTTTTTTAAAGCACGTATAATTTAAATTTTCTCTCATAAACATAAGTCATCCCTTGTCATTGGTGTAAAAAAAAAAAAAAAAAAGAAAAAAGCACATGATCATTTAAGAAAATCTTTGGATATATTTAAGATAGACTTCTAAACCTGAAAGGCTTTGGGATACTTTGTTCTTTGGGAAGAAAAACTCAGACAACCCATTTTGAGAAGCGGAGTAACTCACTGAGCTGATCCATTAAGTTTTAAGTGGCGTTTCCAATTCTGTATGAATTCTGCCACATGAAGACTGAAGTTACCGATGGTAATTCAGTGCAGCCCAAGCAGCCACAGCCTTCTTACCTTAATCTGTTCTAGACGAGGTCTCTGAAAACGAAGATCGTAACAGTAGTGGACCAAGGAACGCATTTTAGGATGGTTGCGATCATTACACATACAGATGATCGGTATCTTTGTGTGTCTAATCAGACCAATCAACTCCTATGATTTAAACACATTACAACGATTACATTAGATACCTCAGAGAATAAGAATGATTAAAACGTCATACCAAGCAGTATTAGTCCCTGCCTTAAATCAGATCCTTGACAGATGCAAGTCTATAAAACTCCTCCTATTGTAATCATGCTTCTACACAGTGGAAATCTAGCCCCTCTCCTACTTTTTTCGCTTGCTATTGTATTCTGCTGCAATAAATCTGCTGTCCACTACCCACTTCCAGCAATCATGTTTGGACCGTTCTTCATGAAGCAATGAAGATCAACAGCCCAGGGCAGAGCTGTCCACCTGCAGAACGAGATTCACTTGTCCAAAGGCCAGTTTGACCTGGCCCGTGCCCAGAGGGAGTGCACGTCTTTCTGACGGCACCCTGCCACAAAGAATGAAGAAGCAGGAACTAAGATCAGCTCTTCCTGTCCAAAGAGCTCTACCCTGAGGCTTCAGCATTATTAGGCTTACCAGAACAGACTTTGCCTGCTCTAATGAAGGTGAAATTCAGTTCAATTTCTTATTCCTGCAGTGTAAATGTCTGCATCTGAGCTAAAGATCTGTATGCCCTTTATTATCAAAGTATTGCATGTGACCATAGGAAATCTTCAAAAGCTAAAACTGGAGCTGCTAAGGAGAACAAAGTATAATACTGCCTATGCCACATTGTTTATTCAGTGTTACTGCCTGCTGAAGAGAGCAACTGTCCCAGTCAGATTACAAACCTCCCACTGCAGGTAGATGTCAGCAGCAGAGACCTTAGGATGAATTCACCTGTCCAAGAATAAACATCTAAAGTGCACACACCCAAGTTCGTCACTCCAGGTTTCTTTTACAGAAGTATCTTCCCCTGCCCCCCCACCAATGCGTAACTCTTCTTACACAAAGACACACTTCTAAAATAGGTCAGGTAAACTGTACTCTACACAGCGTTTCTGTGGACCATGGGCTGAGGACAGTAGATTGGCTTGAAATATTTTGTGCTATATATGGTATGCACTCTTAGCAATGGCATTAGCTAAAAACTATAGCAGTTTCACCTGAATCCCTCCTCTGTCTTCATTGCCTGCCATACCATCCACTTCATCCATGATCAATACATGTTTCCCGCTAACTGATGAGGATGTGCCTGAAAATGAATATGGACAAGAAAATGAGATGGGAATAAAAATAGGGTCTTGCTCAGAGTTTTACCTAATGCTTTATAGGTTAGGTAAGCCCATCCTAGACAAGTGAGGTGGTGGTGAACCTCTTCCTCTGCCACTCGACCACATGAATCTACATTCACAGAACAGAACTGACTATAACCTCATGTCATCTTCCAAGAAACACATCCCATGCAACAGAAGAGCAACTGCAGAGATCTTGAGTAGTTTGTGCAGATTAACAACCGATTCTACTGACAGCAGGATTTATTTCTACAATTGAAGATGAAATAAAACAGCTTACTAAATGAAGCCATCGCTATTAGAGCTGGATCCCTCAACGTGATGAGCAAGTTAAATTCCTAACACGGCTGTGTAAAAAGGAAACTCTGTCTCTCCTGTAACTGGACTCTTAACACAACCAAAATCCTCCTTCAAACAACAGACATACCAGAACAGAAGTCTTTGATGCTGGTGTTGTTAAGTGATTCAGCAACTACTTCCTTTAGACTGTTCTTACTGCGAGTGTCGCTGGCGTTCAGCTCCACATAGCTATACCCCAGTTCCTAGTCCAAACACAAAAACCACACAAAAAATGAGAACACAGATCAGAGAAAGAGCATACACATACTCAGAATTAGAAACGGTATTTCAGAGTTCCAGAAGAAAGCTCTTACAACACCATTTTCACATATACATTGTGGCTTTGATTCCTTTCTCTCCTTATACTCTTTTTCTCTAGCATGCCAAAGATATTTATAACCAGACACAGAACCAAAAGAGAACTTTGGGGGGTGGGCAGGGAGTGAATACGAAACAAACAAACAAACAAACAAACCCCACCAAAAAAACCCCCAAACAAACCCTCAGTGGCAACAGATTTAGTTCTAAAGGATTAAACAGAACTGCCATCAGGGACAGAAACAGAACTATGAGCCAAGGCTGGCTGAGCTCCATGGTATTTCCAGCTGCATATTACAGTCTTATCCACAAAGAGTCAGGACAAGAAACATGCCACATCCCTCTGAAAGCTGAAGGAGAGAGAAGCTTTTAACTATTTAACAGCTAGGAAACACATGGCTCCCCCAGCAGTGCTAACACTTCAGAACGAGGCTGGGCTGCATGTCAGTCCCTGAGAGAACTTAACCCAGCTGCTCCTTTATCAGCAAACTCCCCTGCCGGGGCATACCACAGCACAGCAGTGAGCTGCACGCAGCTTTGTTCTTGCAGCTTCAACAACCCAGTTTTGTTGGCCACTCCTGTGGAGCACAGTGAAATGCTCTGCAGAGACTTGAAGCAGCTGCGAGCAAGCTAGGTTGGAAACTAGAAGCAGGAAAGACCACGCTAGTGCAGAAATGAGCACAAGGCAGCACACCCAGCTTCTCTGCAGGTCTAGCTTTGGGTGCAGCATCAGCTTGTTGGCGCAAAGCTCTAAGGCAAGGGAGGAGATTGGGAGTTACTCTATACAACTCAGATATTGAGGTAACAAATCACTCCTCCCCAGCACAAAGATCAGATAGCTGACGATAGTTCTCAACACTTCCAAGCCTGTAGTACCACATTCTAAGAAAGTTCTAGCAAGTCAAAGAAGAACAGAAATAATCTGTAACTTGTTACAACACTATTAATAAGTTAGCTTTAATGGTATTTCTACAATATGGAGTTCTCAGCTGATTCTTATGACACAGTTAGTCGAACAGTGTTCCAGTAACTTAGGAAAAACTGATTTCTAAATTCAGATTTAGAAATGGACACGTAGCCCTGACAACTTCTCTCATTCTAAAGTAGTATTTGAATCAGTCTGGGAAAGATACGTGTGTTAGTTGTACAAAAACCACGACCAAGTCTGTCATAGAAACTTTCAAAAAACTTGCCAGAATTCAACTCCCACTGAATTTAGTGCAAATATTCTCTGACTCATAGAACTAGTGCTGAATGCTCACAATTTTTGAAAACCACTTCCAATTGTTCAGCATACTGCGATACGCTTCCTCTCAATATAACAGAAACAGACACCCATTGCTATATTCTTGCCCCAGACCTGATAAAGGTATCTAAACACCCCCATATTTTCACCTGTAACCCTGTTCTGAGCAGGTGGAACTAGGCTGGGAGCAGACCCAGGTAATTTAGGGGATATCCACCTGCACACTGTATCTGTATCCAGGTACAGCATCAATATATAACAAATAGTGCTGGGAACAACTGTTAATATGAACTCACCTTACAAACCAAAGAAGCTGTAGTAGTTTTACCAACTCCAGGTGGACCAGAGAGTAATGCTGCTTTAAAACCAGTACCATCATCTTTGCCTCCAGTTTTATTGGTCTTTGCTGTAAAAGAAGATTCCAGGTTTTACCTAGGTACGTATTACAAAACAAACTGCATACTTCATGTAAATCTTTAAAGATAGCAAGTACCACTGAAGTTTTTCCTCATTTAAGGCTTGATATGAAAAATGCATACACATCTGCATCCTAACCATGTGGGAAAAAGCTGTTTAAGCCATCTTAGTTTAAGACTTGCGGTGATTCTAAACTGAAAAATAGCAAAAATGCTATTAATGCAATACCATCACTTCGCAATTTTCTCAGAACCATTTCTGCAATTTTCTCAGAACCACATCATAAAAAAAACAGGTACAAAAAAACCAAAAAATTTTTTGCAACAAAAACCCAACAAACTGAATGAACACACACAGAAAACCCCACTACAATAGCAGCGAAGCTTAAAGACTATTTTAATCACATTAAAAAAACCTGTCTACAGGATGACACACTACCCATGACACGGGTTGCTTGTCAGGCAGAACCAGGACCTTAACAATTCATCTCTTCTCCATGCATGATGGCAGCCCTTTAGACATGTTGCTATCTTGTATTTTCACCATGTGTACAGGCAGGTTAGCACTGGTCAACATTTCTCTTGGTGAGAAAGAATTCACTAGGCTGAATATGACGCCATTTTTATATACATTACTGCTAGGTTATTTTGATTTCTTTTGGAAAAAATTCACATTTAAGAGAATACCACAAGACTTAATATCTTCAGACACAGTTTGCTTTTCTGGTTTTGGGTTGGGGAGCAGGGGGGCGCAGGGCAGGGCAGTGGTGGTAAGTGAACAACTTCTTCAAAAAAAAAAAAACAACACACACACACACACAAAAAAAACCCAAACGAACCAACCAAGCAAACAAAAAAAAACACAAAACCCCCCCCTCAGGTTCAACTGCTGCTAAAAACACATCTGACTGCAGCCTCATTCTCAGCTTCTAGAGTTGCTCTGCTATCTCAAAGGCCCTTATCGGTCCAGGGAACCAAGCAGTGTGATTGGCATGGAAGGACACAGAGAGAAGTTAACCGCGCCGGTCACCTTGTCCATCTTCTGAGGTATTCTTGTGCCAATTTCGGAGCCATCGGAGCAGTTTATTGGCACAGCTTTGCTCACCCTGCTGTCCAATTATTGCCTTAAGAGACACAGGCTTGTATTTATCTACCCATAGCAATCTCTCTGTTCCATCTTCATGAGCCTCAGAAACCAAGTTCTCTTTAGGTTTTGGGGCTTCTTTCTTCTCTACAGTCTGCCGCTTAAAGTCTGTAAGCTTTCGAACAGCAGTGGTTTCTTTCTTGACAGATTTGATAGTATCTCCTTTTTCAGGAGTAGACTTATATTTTTTATTATCCGTTTCCCTTTTGAAGGGGCTAAAATTCCTTTTTCCAGCTTCAGCTTTCTGTGGTGTCTTTTTAGGTCTTGACTCCACTTTCTTTGCCTTAGGAAAATAAAGGTAAGAAAATTAAAGGGAAGTTTCAAAAGACTCATACAGTCGATAAACATGCTGTCCTTGAACACATGTACAGGAGTGCTTAAGGAAGTTACAATGCTTATGTATTGATAAAAAAAACCTTCAAAAGCAGATAAAGAAGTATTCCTCTCTGAAAAATAAACCACTGTTAAACACGATGCCACCTGGTTCTGTAGCACAACCCACAAAAAACAGGCAAGAAACGTTCTGGTCATTCCAAGAGCAGTCCCCTTACTCACAAAGCCTGACGCATCATTAAAAAATAAAAAGCAAAACTGCTGACTGTCAGGTTGGAACAAACAGGCCAGACACTGCTGAAGCTCTTGCCAAACAATGCTTCCAGAAAGCATTCAACCCAAAACAATTCAAAGGGAGTGAAAGTAACTAGCTAGTAAGCTTACAGTTGCTTTTCCTTAAGACACCAATAGCATCTTTACGTGCAAGAATTCATGTCTAGCCACACATCAGAAGTACCAAAGCAACATCTATACTGAATGCACGACATGCTAGAGCTAACGGAGATTTTAATAACATTTTATCAGCCACTACAGACTAAATTTAAATGTGCTTGTTACTGTTTTTACAGTATTCCCTGAAAAAATTTACCTTTAATATTATTAGTTCAAGTACCACATCAAGACAAAATCTATTATGTATACACATGGTTTATGTATAGTTGTCCCATGTTTACAGTACAATTTTATAGTGGGCCTGTCTGGGTACCACATGGTATCAATCACAATTACTTATTTCAAAGAACAAACAAATACTCAAAGTTTAAAACTGAAACCATCTAAGGAGAGACAATTACCCCCTCAGTCAGATACCTAAAATACAGAATAACGTCAGAGTATAAAAATGAAACGTGTAAAAAAAAAAAAAAAAACCACCCTATAGCTCCCAAGTAGAAATCTTAAGCACAAATATAAAATTTTCACTTTCAGTACTTTTAACCTATAAGGTCAAACTGACAATCGTAGGGTTACTGTTACTGGAACAGAAGACTAAAACACCTTTCAGTTAAAAACAAACCAAAGCAAGAAACATTTAAAAATTCTCTAAGTTTATAATAAACAAACCTCTGTTTCAGCCGCCAGCTCATATTTGGACTTTTTGCCTGGCATAGTTCGAATAAGATCAAACAGGCCATCCTCATCAATAACTTTTGTCCCTAAAGTCGATGCCTGGAGCAAAAGTAAGAATTAAAAGTAAAGTCAAGTTAAGTTAGGAGTTAGGTAATTCACTTCAAAGTGTTTTCCAGTAAAGACTATGTTTAGGAACACAACAACAAAAAGGATTTTTTTTTTTACCTGTATGTGTGTGTATACATATAAATAAAAACAAAACAAAGCCCTAGAACATCAGGCAACTTTTCCTTTTTAACATGCACTTTATTGGTAATACTGCCTCCTTTTGGCAGAGATACTGAAAAACCAATACAGTTAGGTATGAACAATTCACAGTTTCACTTCTACTTTGCTCAGGCACAGGAACGCTCACCTTTTCACATTTAGACTGGCCACAGTCTCGCCCCATAACCAGATAGTTTGTCTTCTTGCTGACGTTGCCAGTTACTTTTCCTCCATAACGTTCAATTAGAGACTTGGCATCATCTCTTTCAATACACTCCAGAACACCTGTAATTACGAATGTCAGGCCTTCCAAGCAGTTTTCAGCTCCCTGAGAACCAGAACATTGCAGAAAATGCCATTACCTGATGCAATTCTACCAAATACTTCTTCACCGTAAACTTTTTAAACCCCCTACCATGTCAAGTACCCTATGAAAAGTACCCTTAAAAATAGCCTATGCAAACTACCTCGGTAATAGTTCTAAAAGTTCAAAAGCCATTAAAAGTAATAACTACCAACAAAACTTCACACATGGTTCACCTGACGGATCACACTCGTAACACTGTGCTTTAAGCATTAGCATGTCCGTCAAATGAATGACAGCATCTTCAACTTTAAGACCCCTATTTTTTATCAGCAGGACTTCATAAACCAAGTACTGAATTCAATTTCTTAGTGTATTTCCTTACATTCAGTCACTGCTTTGCACTACAACTTAGCTTTTTCCAATACATACTTCCCATTTGAAAAAAAAAAATACCAGTTTTTAAATAGTTTAGTTGATACTTGTTAGATCACTTAGAACAGTCAGTCTACAACACACTCCACTTCTACGTACAGAATTCTGCTGTAGCCAAACTTACCTGAGGTATCTCTTTGGAACCCAGTGCTTTTGGACCCTCGCGATTAAGGAAGCTTCGGTAGGCTTGATAATTGATTCGCTTCTTTTCAGAGTCCTCAGGACTTACAGACTTGGGCGGGGGGGGGGGGGGGGGGGGTTGAAATTTAATACACGTATTACATATATAAAGACAACTAAATAAACTCAAGCATCACAGTTGAAGACGTTTTTACGCACCAAAGGAAAAGTAAGTTCTAACACTTGTTTTTAACCTATTAACATGCAATACCGAACTTGTTCTGGTTTTGGTGCTTCTGTTTTGAGGTATTTTTTTTCTTGTTCTTTTTAAAAAAGGTTTCAAAAAGTCACCTGAGAGTTTAAAAAAAATAGGTACCCATTGTTTATTGTCAAGTTTTTGTAGATTCATCTGTATTCCACATGTACATGCTCACTTAATTCATAAATTGTTGCTTTAAATTCACATCCTAATTTATTTCAGAATGATGATCAGGTACAGACAAGATCTACGCTTACATAAAGTCTACTTTTTTATTTCTACTGTTAAGAGACAGTTAAGCTTTTTAATCAGTAAAAAAGTTATTTAAAACTCGCCTCCAAAGAAGTTGCAGGCTCTCCCTCCCCATTACAACTGTTATTTAAGTGTCAAAATTGGATATTTTGTACTTTATGATTAAAAAGTATGTTTTAAGGTCACCAATAACTGCCAGTGTGTTCAATAATTACAGTTACTGAATCAGACAGTTAAAACTAAATTATATTCCTACGTAAGGTATCAACCAGAAGAAATATACTTCAGAAATACGAGACGGGGGGGCAAGGGGATGACACCAACGACAATGCCATTTATCATTTTAACAGCTGTATAGATCCACAAGGTCACCACGCTCACATAAACAGTAAGCTTTCACTCATTAAGTGTGTGTCAGAATTCCTGCATTCCACATTTTTTCAGGGAAGTTGAACGTGAAAAAGCACTGAACCAATTTTGCAGTGTACATGCTTACATTAATGGACATTAAAGGACTCTCAGTTCCTTCATGCATTTAATTTACACTTTTCCAGCTAATTTTTTCCTATATTTTTACAATTGCTAGGAACTTAAAGCCTTACCAGAATTCAAATTCTCAAAAATTGCCCAGAAGATTCAAAGTATGAAGTTACAACAGTGACACATAAACAATAACAAATGAAAACTGTTTTCCTGCAAACTCCATCAAGCCAACTAAATTCATTTTGATAGCTCCTACCTCAGCCTTCTTGGGAGATATTTTTTCCTTCTTTGGTGTTGTCTTCTCTTCTTTCCCTGAAGCAGTTTTTTCTTTTGATACTAAACTTTGAGCACCTCTTTCCTTTTCAGCAATCTCTTCTTTTTGTTTCAGAGACAGAAGCTTAGAGCTAGGTTTCAAAGGCGAGGTCTTATCCATCAACTCTCTTGCTGTTTTACCATCAGATGATTGCAGGGATAAACGAGAGCCTTTTGAATGTTCAGATTTAGTTTGCTGCTTTGCAGTGTAATTCTTTGCTTCACCTGTCGAGTTTGTTGCCTTCACTTGAAAGGAGGCAGAGGGAGAAGAGCACATATATAAGAATGCATCTCATTAATATTATAAATTGGTGAAATGTTTTCTATATTCCGTCTCCTACCTCTTTCTGACTGCTTGCATCTTTCTGTCATGTTAGGACTGCTCTTGATGCTCAGTACTCTTTGTTCTTCTCCTGAATCTTTCCGAGCCTAAATAAATACACGACGCCAAAGTCAGAGATGCATGTCCTGAGCTACCATTAAGTCCAGATCTCCAAGTTTCCCTATGGTTAAGTACAACAGACTGAATAACATCTAACAAAGCCGATCCCTACCACAAGTCAGGTACAATCTCTATGAAAGGCAGGCAGATGAGCAAATTCTGCACTCAGCCACGCACATAATCATTCCTTAAGTCAAAGGCCAGACAAACTTCCAGGTTACAGTAAATTTTGATCCTAATTGGTTTAATGATTCATCTAGAAATACTAATACTTGCTATATTCAAATTAGCAATCCTAAATTCTAAGAGTCTTGATGTACAGCCCAGCAAATATTTTACGGCGCCTTACGCCACAAGCTATGAGAACTGGGAAGATTCCCACCACTTGGGTTAGTCTCAAAACACTCAAGATCCCTGCTTGCCCCTTCTCTCAAAGCGAGGAGAGTTTTCTCCTCCTCCATTTTTCTCCCATCATGTTTCACCACCTTGTGCCATTAACTTATTTTACTTGATCTGGTCCTCATAAACCAGCAGAGCTATAGCTGATCTAACGCATAAGTCTTCAGCAACACACTTCACTCAATTAGAACTAGAACTTAAAATCCCATTTCAACAGAAGCAGATAGCACGAAGATATAATGATGCCTGCTGTCTGATTAGGAAGGCCACTATTTACTGAGTGAGGAAAATCCAGGAGGAAAGTATGAAAAGTTAATACTGTTATTTTCATGAAAACACTTTCTTGCTGTTATTTAATGCATTTGTATGAAGCCTCAAAACAAAGGTTAGGTGTCTAAATGAGAAAACTCCCACCAATGCAATTTCTAAGAACTAAAGTTTAAAAAGAAGTCAACCTTTTTCTTCTGTGGTGTTTCATCCAACATGGCCAAAGTTTTAGCAAATTCTTCATCTTCATGAAGCTGTCTCTCCAGCTGAAGGGGGGGGGGGGGAAGGAAAGAAAGATTTTTAGGCTCATGTCTGACAAGTTTTAAATTCCACTATAATTTTTTAAAATTCTACTTGCTGTTCAGGACAAAAAGTTTATCTAAAATAAGACAGCACATAGCTGGAAAAAGTGCATCCTACAAGAGGCAAATAAATTCCTGAAAATGGCACTGAAGAATTAATTGTGTCTCCCAAAAAGAGAGACTGAAGTCTAGTGAGAAAAGTAGAGTTTGGATTTGTTGCACTAAAAGCATTAATAAGCCTATATAATCTGTTTTCAAAGAGGTTTTCTGTTCCTTTATGTTTTTTTATTGGTGTGTATCCTTTTCACTTAATAAACAATCAAAACTTGAAGGCAGGATCTCACAACACCCAGCCTGCACCAAGATGCAACCTGTTGGCTTTAGAAAACTTCCAAAAGCAGTCCCAAAAGACAAGTAGGAACAATGCCTGTTAAATATTATGATGTTTCAATAATTAGTGTTTTATTCTCATTTACTGCTAGCAAGATATAGTATGAAAAAAAATTCTGGCAGTTTTAGAGAATTTAGCTACTGCCCTTAGCCCAGTTCTCGTTGCCAGTTCTGTTTACTTTATGGAAACAAATATACTTCAACTTTTTAATATTTCTACTTACACAACTGATTTTCTTTGACAGAAGAACCAGTAAGAACAAATACTGTACATGGAATCTGAGAAAATTATTTATTAATTGTAAAAAACAAAGCCAGGTTGGTTTAGTTTTTCATATCACTGAACAAAATAAATGTGACATCTACAGTGATAACTGATCATCAAATTACCTTTCCTATCCAATATGGCCCCTTTGGAAAACTATGGGGAAAACATTCTCTATTCCTGAATAGCGTATATTGTTGCCAATAAACATTGACCATTGTTTTCACAAAACAACAACAAAAATCCTTTCATAATTGTCTTGAAGTCCAACAGGCCATGCTGTAAGATTCAGACAGATGACTCTGTAAAACCCATGTGCCACAGGCGTTATTTTTTACATGCCCATAACAGTGAAATGCATCTATCTTCCCTGTGCACAGCAAGAAAGGGGAAAGGCAGCAACTACCAAACACAAATCAGACTGAGGCAGAGATACAGCTGATGCACATACCTTTGATGATACATATAGACAATGAGTGCGCTACAGATAATATCAGTTCAAATGAAAGACAACACCTTGTTTTTCCTGACAGGTTGTTTAACTTTCTAACAGATTAAAGCTAGATTCATCACGCCTCTGGGGAGGTCAAGGACGAGACTGAGTTTTGCATGTACACTATATTTATTTCAATGGATACTCCATATTACCAGTTATGGGACATGAACTGACTTTCCCAAAAGCAAGTAAGTATGTATGACAAATGTACCTTTCCCTCATATTAGCACTGATTCAAACAGGAAAGTTTAGACACGCATGTAAGGGTCATTCACATTTTTCTCAACTACAAGAAAACTCAGATGACAAGTGAAACAAATCATGGATAACAACGGCTTTTAATTTTTCACTCCAGAGAATAAAAAACAAACACCAAACAAGAACACAAAAACACCCCCAACCCACAAAAAAAAAAAAAAAAAAAAAAAAAGCAACCAACCACCAAAACCCAAAAAACCAAAAACATGAGGAAGCAGAAAGTGAATTCTGTGTGAAAAGCAAGATTATTATAGACACATCAGCTCATCAACTGCACAGGTAGAGAAAGTCTGGATAGACAGAAACTAGATTAAGATGTTCTATTTACATAACTGAAATAATGCCCATAAAAGTAACTGCGTGACTATGTTTGCACATATGTGCAAGAGTTAAGTACACAGATGAATTTTATTACACTTATTTATAGCATACATGGAAAGTTTATCTTAAAATTGTCTTTCTTTAAGAAATTAAGTTAAACAAACTGCTCTTGGCATAGAGCAGCGAAATTGATAGAGCTTTTACCTCTGAATCTTCTTCAAGCTGCAGTTGCCTAGCAATAGCCTCATCATCTAGTGTGCTGTCTCTGCTTTGTGAAGGCTATATTTAGAAAAAAAGACGAACAGTTCAGTTTCCCCAATATTGTGTAAATTTCAATAATTTAATCTGTACAGATTCATTTCGTATACTTCTAGAAAAGGACCGACTATGAGACATGCAGAATTTTATTCCTAGCTCTCTACCTAAACACTATTAAACAAGGCTGTTTTCAAGAGATTCTACTATTCAAAACAAAACCATACTATAATATGAAATACTTCAATACTCCATTTCTTCAAACAACGTTGGACATCTCTGGAACTATCACAGTTGACCCACTTGAAAGTGAAATCAATAACTACATTGTGAATTTTTAATTTCCTCCATACTTTATTTGGCATTTTGTTATTCCATGAATGTGTGTGCCATAAGGCTTGGGAAAACAACCTCCTTCCTCTCCCTCCTGCCCTCCACCCCCACCTAAAAGCTATCCCATCCACTCACTAATCTCAGAAAACTACTTAATTTTAAGAAAAGTCACTCGAGAAGAAGCAACAGAGAAAATACTGCTTTCAACTTTGTGCTAGCTTCTCAAACATGGAAATGCTACTCTAAATTTGCATTTGAGGACTTGATACGCCTGCACATATCATCAGAATTGAACTTAGTCATTAAAAAGTAATATTAATCAGGACAAGCAGTTAAGTACCTCCTTGCAAGTCATTAAACTGGCCGTTTTGATCTGCTATCAGACACACAAGCAGCCTAAAGGAACATCACCAGTACTCACTTCTTTCCTTTTACTTGCTACTAGTTTCTTTTCTGATCGTTGGACACCACCTGTCCCAAAGTAATCAAGTGCCGAGGTGGGAGTCTGTTTCACTGGAGATAATGGTTTGCTTTTAGCTCGTGGTTTTACACCTTCCTTTTTCACTGTACTTGTTCCTGAAGAACCGATTGCCGATGTCCCGTTCTCCTTTGGTTTCAGGGAAATTCTTTTATTGACAAAGTCATCTTCTTCATCTAAACATGAAGAGTACTCTATTACTTCTGGTGCATGGAACCTAGAGTTCTTATAATGGAACTGTCAAGAAAACTATTTTGGCAGATTACATCAACTCAGATCCTAAAAGAATATTACAGGTCTTCAGAAGTTATTTGAAAAAAGGCTGAGTTGCATAACACATAGTATTTAGCATCTTTAATAGCATAGCTCAAATCTGAATAGATTGAGTACTGAAATAAAGACACATAAAATTCGATTACTTGGGTTCATATATTACCTCTCATTTAGATAAGTTCTCAAAGAATGCCTTCCCTTCTGACATAGGGAAAATCTAGGTCACTGAAACTTGTACTCTCTCCTTCATTAATGCAACATGAAGTTGAACAGCACAACTCTTCCTTCACATAAAATGTGAAGGACAAAGCTACATTTATTTTATTACTTTATAGTATTCATTAACAGAGCAGCTAATATAGGCTTTGTAGACTTGTATATTCCTTAAGAATCTCTCAATATTACCCTATAAACCGGGAGAAAATATTGGAAGATTGTATTTTCAAAAAGCTTCTGGAATAAGCTTACTAGTTATTTTTAAAGTACTGCTCATAGCTTATGAATGTTTTAGCAGAAACACTTCAACACCATTTTTTACTTTTTCCCTCTTAGTCAGAGATTCTATGAGCTATTCTACGTCCTCTACGTTTCTGCACTTAAACACACTCTCCTTCCAGTACAGTCAAAACCATCTCAAAGAAATGCAGCCATTTCACAGAACACAGAAATCAGACAAGAGGTGAGCATACAAAATAGACTTTTCCAATTCAAAAGGAGGAGGAAAAATGGAATACACAGTCTCACTAAGAATTAGCCCACAGACCACTGAACAAAACCTCAACCTTTCCTTTTAGGGACTCTTCTGTAATAGCCAGGACATGGTCTTCCCAGCAACAAAAAAGGAGAAAGAGGGTTCGATGGCCATTTATTCATTCTGGACCCAAACTCTTCACCCAGTCAATCAATCAACAAAAAAGACTGCCAAGGACTTCAGACAGTTTTGTGTTATGCCGTGAACTCTTACTGACAGTTATACAAATGAAACCCTATCACTGAAGCATACAAAAACCTACAGATGTCATCACCAAATGATTAGACTAACATGACAGCACAGAAGACAAACATCACTGGACAAACTTCTTGATCAGTAATAAAAGCGCTATCGTTGTGAACTCTTCTGAAAACTCAAAGCGTGCAAGGGCTAAGAAGCAAACTGCAAGAAAATCCAAAAAATTAACATTAGAGACAGAAAGAATAAACTGCGAAGACTTGAGAGGAACAGAAACAGAGGCCGTCTCAGTTGCATGCCTCTAACTGAAGTTTGGGGTTACTTTTCTCAAAATAGAGACATTTCAGACACTCCCCTCAACGTATCATAAACACAGAATGTTCTAAACATCTGTTTTATAATTGAACTTACATTGACAGTATTATCACAAAAATACAGTCATTTTCCAGTCATCTTTAAATTAAGGCCCCATATTTCTTTTAATACAAAAATTTGTTTTCTTAATCACTTCCCTAAGTTTTGATGATGTCATATGTCTGTCATCTATAATTTTTGTTATATACTAGACAGAGATGGAGGGAAAATTATTTTCTGTTTCACCTTTTCTCAATAGATGGTAGTAAAAAGAGTGTTTTAGGCATCAGCTGGAGCTCTCTGCTCCTGAACACTTACTAAGCAGAATACAACAAGTACAAAGGGGGATCCTGACTATTCCTAGAAGAGAAAGTTCAGAGACAAAGAAAAATAAAACAAAGATACACCTGTGAAGAAAGAAATTGGTTCAGCAGTTAAATCAAGAATGCCTAAAGATAAAAATTTATCTACAAGAAAGTGACATTTTAGCCAATTCAATTCGCAAAGCAATATATGGAAGAGAAAATTCAAGCTCAGGCCCTCAGCTGACAGCAGCGAGTTCTACCACGAAGCTAAAAGCTTTACTATTCTCAACACGATTTACTTTCTCTAGGCAGCAGTAAATCTTTTACTGCCATTTAGCTCAATTTAACAAACTATTACATATCTGGGAGATTTGGACACTAGATGCTTTAGGCTCCTAATTTACAGTAGTTTGAGGTCTGAATAGGAGGCTCCTAATTTACAATAGTTTGAGGTCCGAATAGGAGACTGCTTATCTCAAACTTAACTTCAGAAATATTTTTGCTTTTTTTAAATTTTTCAGTTTAACAAGAAAAGACATTTGCAGGAGTAAAATGTACCTATTACTATAAATCAACAGTTAATGTAGACGTAATTACATTTATTTGTCTTGGAAAGAAGATACAAATCCTATTCTGGCCCCCCGCTCCCAGCTTTTCCTAAGCTAAGGACTGCTCCATGCTAGAAAAGAATCTTTACTCACCACTGTTGTTATCAGATCTGCATGCAATATTGATTTTTTTCATTATTCACTCATAACCATTTAAATAACAACAAAAAACATCAGGATATTGCTTTCTTTCAAGCAGAAAGAAGCACAGTAAATATAATTAGGTTTTAATTAAAAAGGATGTGGATTTGAGTCATTTATGATGCCAGTACTGAGTATTACCAATAATTAGAGCTTTGCTTTAATTATATCCTTCCTAGAAACGACAGGATTAGAAGCATTTATTGACCGCAAGTGGTGGCTGAAGAAGGACAAGAGACTAACAGCACTTATGAACAGTCATCTGTAAGTGTAAATAAAAAAAAAGGCAGAATGGGAACATGAAAGTAGTCATTAGGAAACAAAACCACCCCAGTTCTATTAAGTGGGTTTCAAAAGATGCTTTAAGGGACAGATACTCAGGCTACAGTTTCACGCCAGGTTCAGGAAATTCATAAGCACATCACAAATTTGCCTGATCTCCAGGCGCTCCCCTTATTTCAAGTACTTAAGAACATCAACTTTTTCAGTAAAACCTTAATGCTTCTTCTTTGAAACAAACTGCTCCGCATGCCTACTGCCACAGAAGTGAACAGCAAAGTTGTACACTTTCAGTTTCCTTACAAGCATGAAGGTGACTTCATTTACAACTTTGAAAATATCAAGAGTACCCTAGTATTGCTGCTGGACTATTCAGGTCAATGTTTCTCAACACATGACCTGTAAAAGGAGAGAGGCTTTCTCACTCATATAAGCAAGCCAATAATTTGTGGGAAAATAAAAGTGAAAACTCAGATTTTATCTTATAGAAATTGTAGGTTAATTGCATTCTTACAGCAATTGCAAGGTGAACAGTTGAGATAGCCTTACATGTGGGCATGGACTTCACAAAGGAAGAAACAAGAATCAATTTTATCATCAACTAGATTACTTCTATGTTGCGAAATCTTTGTAGAGCAGAACAAGACTATTCTGAGAACAGTATTTCCTGTTTACATCGACATATTTTTTGCGTGCTAAACCATGAAAAAAAAATACCCTGAGCATACACATTTGGGTTTTTTCAGGATTAGCTCTGAATTACAAACCCAAGTCAAGACCATGTATTTTAGTAGAGTTTTCTGGAAATTAAGTAGATGTGACAAAGAGAAAGCTAATCATGTGATTAATGAAACAGGCATGACAACCAGGAGATTGCTTTTAATTATTTTGGATGCAAACACTACACATGAAGCAGGGACCTATTATGCCAGGCAATGTACAAGGACAAACTTCCCTAGCAACAAACAGCAACTGTTAAATCCTGGTGGTTTTAAGAACTATTCCATGACATTAAATCACATCTGGCTTTCATTTTATATACTCTTCTAGCAGTAGCACAATTAGGTTAATAGACTAATGCCTGCAGCCCACCTGTAACTGTTTGTTATTCCTCTTCCTCTTTCCTATCCTCATCCTTTCTCAACAAGGTTTCACCTGCTGATTACAGAGCAACATCTGTGGTTGTTCCCTAACTGAGCTCTATCAAAGTTATCTAGGCTGTTTTAAACATTTGTTTAAATTCAGATCATTTTAAAAGGTTCAGGTTCAGGAACGACCTCAGACAACCTAAAAAGGGAACAATCTATTGCAGGAAGGGACAATGGCAACAACCAGCATACGACAGAGCCTCAGGTGGCCTTCAGAACAATGTATTTTATTCATCTTCATTTATTATTTCTGTACTGTTGAGTACCTCATCAGTATAGAATATAATTCCCTGGTTCCTATTCTGTTTAGAATGCAGAATTTTTAAGGTAGAGACAACCTCTTAGTATGATGTTGTAAAACCAACTCCAAATATAGGCAGGGCATCTACAGGTTACAAATAACTCATACGTATTATGATAAATGCATGTTGAATTGGTGTTTGTAGACTACTACATAAGGATTTCTATATGGAGCTAAAGGACTATATCCTATCCAAAAGTCATTCAATCTACATTACTTGGATAAAATGACAATATTCTGGACATTCTTCAGTCTCAGTAGCACCACGTGCACAAGTACTTAAAACAGTTCCGTCCTAAAGAGCTTGCACTCTAGAGCAATAGGTATTGCTGTTCAAGCTAATGTTGAGGGTAAAGAAAGTAGTGTTTGTACGAAAAAAAAAGTCATTGTATCAGGTACTGATTATTTTAAGTATGCATTGGTCAGTACTCACCAGTCCCAACACTTGGTAGGACTGAGTTCTGTATTCATCTTTTGCTTGAAGTAAATCTTCAAGAAGATTATCTTTAAGATAACCACGACTTCTCAAAAAAGCCAGCAAGTCTATTCAAACTCAACCCCCAGAACTCTTTCCAGAAGGAACAGATGCTATGTGTGACTAGCTAAGTGCATTTTTCCCCCCATCTTCCTCCTCATTTAGAAGCATAGCAGTTGCAACCTACATTTAAAAAAAAAAAAAAAAAAAAAAAAAAAAAGGGTCTGTACAGTCATTCAGGTTTTTTATGTCATTTTCCAAGAAGCTAATTTATTTTAGATGTACTACAAACATGCACTTTAAACCACAATTGTTAGAACTTTGCCTATATCGACATGTCAAGGTTCCATGCTGTTATAAAAAGATAAAGCCTACCGGAACCATTCCAGCTTTACTCCCCTGAAATCAATTTACATTTGGATTTTCTAATTATCAAAGATGATTTCAAGAAGTTGCCTCTGTCATATTTTTTTAAGGGAAAAAGGTTCTGGGATCCAGGACCTCAATGCAATAACTGCCATGTCTAACTGTAATTATAAACTTTAGTGCCAAACTACATAGACTTTGATAACCTTTTGTCCCGTATATACCAACTAAAATTCTTAGTCAAAATTCATTTTAAAATATCTTTAGAAAGAAGTTTGGGGAGCATTAAAAATACATGAGAAGGCTGAATATATTTAAGCTGAAGTAAGTTATCTTCATCTGCAAAACCATCAGTTATAGCAACCCCTTCCAAATGAAATACTCACACTTGCCATGGAAACTGCTGTGTGCATTACCTTGGCATGCAATTAGAATTTATCAGTCCATTAACTCTTTCCAGTTTATTATAGAGAGTTTTATTCACTTCAACTGGTTACTTTTACCGTAATAGCACCTTTATCACTTCACAGAAGCAGATCTGAATCCCCACCATGCAATGAAACTTCATGTTCTGGTTTAGTTGCCTAAAGTTACCTGCATGACAGGAATATTCAGTAATGCGAAATGAATAATTAGGAAACAGGAAAAAAAGTAACTTGAAAAGAATCCAGGCAAGTATAAATGCATTCATTTTTTCCAGCTGCAGTTCAGGCAGCTCAACTTACTGAGCCACTCAGGACACAGTGTTCTGTTTCATACAAAATGAACTAGTATAGCAAAAAACAAAAGTCCTGTTTTACATTTTAAACTAATCCAGCAGATTAACTGAGTCAAGACCAGTTACTCAAGCAGCTCAGTAAGCAGATCTGAAAGGAGGAAAGGGAGAAAAGAGATCTCCAACAAGCAGAAAGGAATAGGCAGAGGAAAGCAGCAACATCTTGAGCTAATACAGCTACGGATTAAAGAGCCTCTATTCCAAACTTGCCAAGTAACATCAAAACATTACGTTCATGTTTAAGTTGACTTACTCAGAACACAATAATCTGTATCAACTACGATAAAATTTCAGAGAACTTATGAACAATAAACAAGACAGTCCAGTACCAGATGCAACAGAAAATATAAACTATCTTTGGTAACTGAAAAAGCCAATTAGATGTAAATTTATTTCAAGAGAGTAAAACTGGAATGATTCTGGGAAGCTTTATGGTTTCATAACAGCATGGAACCTTTTTATTTTGATTTGGGGTTACTTGGGGTGAGATAGTTTTATTTTGCTTTTAAAAAAGCAACTTGCAAAGGTAACAGGTTAATGATGCACCCTTTCACAGATTGAAGTCACAACACTGTTTGTTAAGCAGACCTCTAAAAAATTGCACTTAGACTTGCCAAACAAGCAACCAAGACATATAGCATGTTTGGATTTTTTTAGAAGATTTAAAAAAAAAAAAAAATCTCAAAGCCTTTAATTAAAAAAAGAACAAGCGATCAGAAACTTTCATACTGAAATTTTTAAAACAACAATGAAAAAGTTGAACTGTAATATTACTTACTAAATGCAAAACTAAGTCTTCACTAGAAAGCTTCTTCAAAAACTTGACATAGTTATTAAAATTTTATTTCAAATCATACTGCATGTGAGACCACAAATGATGAAAGGTAAGAAGTCATTGCATAAGCACTGGGAAATAATTTTGAATTATAACTCCACATTGTTTTAACAATAAGTACATTTTAAGAACTGGGTAGATTGCTTAAAGGATCTACATTTGAAGTCAAGAAAGGTCACTTTTAGTACTATGGTCTAAATAAAACAGGTTCTGTTGTTTCCTTAACACACTGCTTTCATGTTAAACAGCTTTATTCTAAGTTAATGGGACTAGGTAAAGCAGAAAACTGTACACTCATTCTAAAAGATACTGGGAATTCCAAAAGCAATTTTGCTGGTTTGTTGTATTTTTAACAATGGGCCTTAAAAATAGCTTTATATATGGAAAAATTGCCATTTTAATGCCTAATAGCGTAATTCCAGAAAACTTTATTAGCACTCAACACAGTAATAATCACTACAAAAGGAACAACGAATGTACGTACACTACAAAGGAAATGAAAAAAGTCAGAATTGAATTGCTGTATCAACAGGTCCAAAGGAAAGAGTATTTTCAATGACTGCTATGCTTCATTCCCCAGTCCCACAAAAATTTAAAATAAAAAAAGATTAAGTATTATAGTCACAGAAAGTTCATACAGGAAAGTGGGAACTAGGGAACTTCACCCACCCAATTTTATCATTTAAATGCAATATCCTGAGTGGTTAAAATAGTTTATGGTATGTCTAAGCAAGTCTTTTGTGCAAGTATTTGGGGGGGGGGAGAAAAAATTGAGAGGCTCTACAGCAGACAATGTGAACCACAAGAACTTTTGAAATTCTCCTTTTTATCTTCTGAAAACATTGTATATACTTAAGTGCAAGAATTTGCCATCCATTTTCACATGTCTTGTGAAAATAATTAAGTAACCTGTAAAAGAAATATCCTGCATCTTAAAAATGTAACTAATGAAAAGTTGCAAAGCAAGTTATAACATTATAGGTGCACCGTGTAATACCTATATCATTAAAAAAGCCCTCAATAAATTAATATGAATTCTGAACCATAATTGGTATAAGAAAAAAAAAAAAACACACACAACCAAAAAAAAACAAAACACAAAGCTAACTGCAAATGAATTACTTGTATCCATACCAATTAAATGCCTACAATAACAGTATATGAATTACTGATTGTCCTGGTTTCAGCTGGGATAGAGTTGATTTTCTTCTTAGTAGCTGGTCTAGTGCTGTGTTTTGGATTTAGGATGAGAATAATGCTGGTAACACATTGATGTTTTAGTTGTTGCTAAGTGGTGCTCACACTGGTCAAGGACTTTTCAGCTTCCCATGCTCTGCTGGGTGCACAAGAAGCTGGGAGGGGACACGGCCAGCACAGCAGACCCAGGCGGGCCACAGGGCTATGCCATACCGTATGGTGTCATGCTCAGTATATAAGCTGGGGGGAGTTGGCCGGGGGGGAGCAATTGCTGCTCGGGAACGGGCTGGGCATTGGTCGGTGGGTGGTGAGCAGTTATTACTACTACTACCACCATTCTATTTCATTTTACTTCAATTATTAAACTGTTCTTATCTCAACCCACGAGTTTTCTGACTTTCACCCTTCCAATTCTCTCCCCCACCCCACCGGCGCGGGAGTGAGCGAGCGGCTGTGTGGTTCATAGTTGCTGGCTGGGGTTAAACCATGACACTGACGTAGCAGAGAACAATGTGTTGCTTTTTTTCAATGGCACAGTGACTTTGTAAACAGAAACAACCTGCATGAGTCAGTATTTTTACAAAGTTTTACTCCAAGCATTATTAAGTACTACCTCTGTGTTATTTACGATCTTAGGTCCTACCTTAAAAACATGCTGTCTTACATAGGACACACAGCACAGAAGAAATAAGATTCATTTGCACTTACAGGACTAAAAACATTAAAATCTGGTTAAGTATTAAAAAATTAAATCTACCCAATCTTCAACTGGGTTCACAAGTCATATTGGAGATGGAAAGGAAAACAGACATTAATTGATTGAAAAGAAAAAGGCTGTTCCCTACACTACAATTTCCATGGTACTATTCTAAATGCTCTCCTTTCGAGATCTCAGTTTCTACTTCCCTGCACCACCTACAGTGTCATGACCATTAATGTCACCTTGCTCTGATGCGCACATAAATACCCAGCAAAACATCTCTTGCGTTTCACCACACTGATGGCACAAGGAGCCAAATAAAGTTATCAGCATGAGAAAAAGAAAGTCAGGGCTCAGTTGGAAAATAACACCGAGGCACAACATCAAAGATTAGGCACACAACATGGAAGACATAGACAGATGAATAACAACATAGAATTAAGTTCCAAGAAATGCAAAACGTAAACACTCAAGGTACTTAATATATTTACAATGTGTGCATATTTCTCTATTTCTGTAATAAAAGAAAAAACAGCCTGCATATGTGCAATTCACCGCTAGTTCACAGCAAGAAGGACATTCAATTTTTTCCACTGTACCATTAGAAGTGTGCAAAAATTCAACTGAAACATTAAAGGGAAAGCAAACCCAATAAAAGTGCTTGTTGCAGTCACAGAAGAGTATAATGCTTACAAGAACAGGTATCTCCACAGAACTATTAGGCAAATTAACACTGGATTAAGGATACCATCTCAGTTCCTTAATTTAAAATAGATTTACTACACTTCTCCAAGGTAACTTCTGCATTCAGCTACCAGAAAAAGGAGAATTCACTTCATACTGCTTTCCAGGGGAAGAAAGGGATTAAAAAGCATTAACTCTGGCATCCAAATCAAATGGCAAAATTATTCATTTAATCTTAAAGTATAATGTAGAGTAACAGCACATGGAGCTACCAATGCCTCTATTTAAGAGGCTCACACGTCCAGTCTGCTACATGCCTAAAGTTTTTTTATAAAGAGTGGTATTTCATGCCATTATATTTCCCATTAAAATCAATACACATTAACAACTGAAAAACTGGCAGTTCTATTAAAAAAAAAAAATTTGAAAAGAAACCCGTTTCCTTTTCTAAACAGATTAAAAAAATAGTTTGGGCTTTAAAATATTAAAAGCAGCCTACAGAATCAATAGCTTTCACACAGAAGCTATTTTTTAAAGGAACAAGGATGAAGTACATACGAAAATTATTTTTCCGGAAAGTTTCCTCAAAATAAATTGATAATTAAAACAATCATTTTGCAATCCAAACATATCAAGTGAACAGCACAGTACTACAGCTAGCCAGCTGTTTGACCAAAACATCTTTTAACACACCTCCAAAAAGTAGTAAAAGATGACCATATACTTGTAAAAATAAGTGCAACAACATCCCATTAAAAACTTAAAATCTAACAGCAATCGTTACAGAGATTAAACTGTAATGAATTTATTTCATGTCCTGCCATGTTTGAAATACAGGCTGACAAAGTAATCTTAAAGTAATCACTGTCTTCTGAAAAATGAATCCTACTAATTTTTTTTCAAAGTTACCATATTTATTTCTCAATATTGCTGTTATCCTAGATTCTGCAGAGGAAAAAAAAAAAAAAAAAGATCATCTCTTTAAGAATAACATTAAATTTTACTTCATCCACATCTCTGGTTTCCACTTACTCCCCTATTCAAGGAGGCAACTCCAGATACTATGACACATTTACTATCTTTACACAACAGAGAGAGAGTGGTCCTCTCACCACTTAGGATTTTCAGTACAACAGCACATTTACCATTACAGGACCCTCACGTTGTACTGTTGGTATTCCCAAACTTAACTAAATTAATTTTAATGGCACTCACTCCTAAATACCTTTTACATTGTCCTCTGCAACACTGGTCTCTGCTTCTTCATAGGATTTCTGCCAGAACTTACACTCTCATTCCACAAGTGCATTTCAAGTCAAACTCCCTTAAGGTTCATCTCCCTATTCTCAACTTCCATAAAACGCTTTAGAGGAAAGCTGGTACACAGAGCGCTATTTATCACCTTCACACGTTTTCACCTAAGTATAGCAATTTCCGTAAGTGCATACAATGCTAGTATTGCCCAGGAAGTAACAGTGACAATTTTTTATTCCCCTATCAAATGTTTCAGTATAAGACATGATTATTCACTGACAATCTGCTGGTCATTTGAATCAGCGTTTGGATGGGGAGGCTTTTTTTTGGCCACCAGTGCTAGCACTTAACTGATTTTTTTTCTGTGAGTTTTTGGGGTTTCTTTGTTTGTCCACCCCCCCCCCCCCCCCCCCATTCTCTATATTAAAAGAGTCTATATTCAGCAAGCACATTCACAAGGTATTCTTCTTGTCCTGTCTTCTAAGCTCTCAAGGAGCAGTTTTCCAATAACCTACAAACCTACTCAGTTTCCACCACTTTGGTTTTTCTAGCTTTATAAATAATTCAGCCTACCACTAGAACAAGGCTTCTTTTTTTAAAAAAAAAAAAAAAAAGTTCGATTTCACAACATTCAAGTTATCAAAGTGATTGCTACATATGCATAATTACCTCAACACAATATATACGAAAGATTAAGTACTCGCTAAAAGTGAAGTCACAATTCCTGTCAAATAACCACCTGTGATGAAACCCGATGAGGTTCAACACAACACAATAACAGGTCATCTTCTACAAACAAAGCTCAAGGTTCCATACTTCATTAAACAGTCAAACAAAGTGTTATTTTAACAAATACAACAAACATTCGGCTTTTTTTCCCAATCCACTGTTCTATCAACAGAAAAGGCTCTTTTATCCCCTTGTTACCTGCTAGAGTAACTTCACTTTATCTTTGGCCATCAGTAAAATAAATATTTATTTAAATTAAATTTGTTTCAATAACAAAGCATTTCTCATAGAATTACAAAGAGCAACTATTCTTGCTTCATTTTTTTTTTTGCCTTATTAAGGAAAAAAGGCAACTTCATAAGCTAGTAAATGCAAATGCAATTTGCAAAAATTGCAAATTTTTTGCAAATTGCAAATTTTTTGCAAATTTTTTGCAAATTGCAAACAAAGCAATGCAATAATCTCATCAATCCACTCGTATACAAATCAAAAAGTTAATTCCCCCAACATTTTTCATGAAAGCTCTATCCCACATACTCATAGAGGAGAGCTGAAAAGAAATTCAAGCAACAGGAAGAAAGTTTCAAATTAAATTGAAAAATAGGTTGAGGCAATTAACTACCAAGCTTTTACTGACTACTTGATGCCAAAAGGCTCTTTCAAACATTGCCACGGACAGAGCCCTTGAGGATGAGATTCTGACTTTTCAGCAAGTCCAACAAGTGTATTCTTGATATAAGTTTTCAGCTGCATAACACTAAAAACAAGAAAAGGACTAATGCCTACAAATTTCATTAGGATCTTTTCTTATAAAACATGTTTATCTCAGGCCAATAGCTATATCAATACCATTAAAACACACTCAGCTTGACAGCTCCATTAAGCTGAGGAAACAATTTACACAGATTAAATATAAACAAAATTCAAGCATTAAGTCTCAAGGTTATAAAGGCATTGTTTTAGTCATAGACAATTAAGTCAATCTTGCGTGTACTTAAGACTCTTTAGATAAGAATAACCTCGAGGCGTGGTTTTCAGGGATTTCACTAATAACCTTGACCCGTGTTCCCATGGTATCCCTATGCAGAAAAACTTGATTACACCACCTTGAATTGCATAAGAAACCTAAATATGTACTGTTTATTCCCCAGGAATCTGATCGTTTATCTACTCCGGGATCAATGCTGTTAAAGATCCTTTTTGTTAGGAAAGAATTGTTGGCAAAACTGTCGAAGGAAACAAAGTTTTGAGTAAAAGGACAAACAAGATAGATAATGTGTTCAGGATACTTTGGAAAATTGAGCTCATTTGAATACGTGACATAGTGCAGCTAAATGTCAGGTCGAATATCTAGGACAAATAAAATAAGCACAATCCATCTTGGAAACAGTGATTCCGAAAAGAGTGTAAGGAGGAAGGAGATAGAGAAAAAAAGCCAGCTGAGCTACACTTCTAATGGGATACTGCAGCAAACAATCCTTTTTTGTTTTAAAAATAAACAGTATGATTATAGGGAGGCAATGTTTATGTTCAGCAATGATCTTACCAAAAAACCACTATACCCAAGGACTATGTCCACTTTTCCAAATATGTATCCTAAAACTCAAAGAGGGATCACAGAAGAACTCCTGGAATTCTAACACTTAAAAAACATGTTTTATCAAAATAGATTTGGATTCAAGCCTTAATTTTATCACAGTTTCTAAGAAATCCATACAGGGGAAGTCCCGTGGCTAGTAAAGAACTCTACTCTCGGAGACAAATATGGAAGACCCGATAGTTACAGCCTCAGCTGAACTCAGACCAGATGTACTAAGTACATCTAACCACAGCAGCAACTGACAAAAAGCCTAAGTCTTTCTCACTTAAAGCCTACGTTATAGTAAGCAGAGAGAGGTGCATCACAAACTATGAGAAATATGTTTGTGACGAAAATGTGTCCACCTAGTGTTGCAACTCTCAGGAAGTTCTACAGCTTGTGTTGCACAGGTGATCAGAGGATGGTAACCAGCATCCAATATCAAAATACCTAAGTTTATCTGCATTGTAACAAATTAAAGTGAAATTACAATAGATCTAGTGACATGACAAGAGATTTAAGTTGGGAAGCTATCAGCTCTGAACAGTAGACCATTCAAAAAGTTTCTAATTTATCACATTAACTGAGTCAAATTTAAGATGCTTCCAATCTAGGCCATTCAGTAAGACAGGAATCAAACTCATCCTATCATGAGGATCTGAATAAGTGAATTCTTTCAGCCCACATGTAGTCTTAATCTTTGCTTAAGTGCCACTAACAGATCTCCTATTTAAGATGGAACAAGAGAACAACCAGTAGTAAAAGCAGCCCTGAAATTGCAAGCACTCACATGTATTTCAAATGTATTTAAAAAAAACACACAACTCTACATAACAAAAAATGCACATGCAGACACATTCAGCCAATTATTCTCAGATGCCAAAAAGGAAGTGTTAAAGTCCATCTTCAAAAAGTACTGAAATATTAAGCTAAATACTAGAAGCTCTGTTAATCTTCCACAGATGCATTTTTACAGAATTCACAAAACCCGAGTATTTTCCCTATGCTGGTGGCATAGCTTTAAGGATGCTTGATTCATAATAAGACCGAGTCTACATAAACTGATGTTCACCTATCAAACAATAGTAGCTAATGCCACTGAAACTTTTCCATAACATCTCAAATTTAGTGGAGAAAAATGCACAACATGAAGTAACTAACTGGAAACAAAACTGCCTCATGATAGAATTAAGAACACAGGGGAAGGGGGGAAGATGGCAGAAAATCACTATCAGTTTTTTGTTTTGGAGCTGGAAAGGAAACATGTTTAATGAGAATTCTGCAGGATGAGACTTCCGTAACAGTAGATGAATGTCTCCCCTGTAAATTTACAGTCAAACTCCTCTTGAGAGCACCAAGGTCAAGAATCACAAAAAAAGCAAAACTGAAAGCAGTACTAAGGAACAACAACCATGCAAACAATGAAAACAAATTAACACATAAGACTTTTCAATCAAACTCAAAAAATTTGCCCTTATCTGTTCAGTTGAATGGTACTTATGGCTTGAGTTAAGATTGTGTTTTTAGTTTAACTATACAGCTTCTAAAGAAGAGACTAAACCTAAACAAAACTCTGCTGAGAGCTTAACAGTTAACCACTGTCACAATTTTTTTCAGAAGGCTACAAGAGACCTGAAAATGATCAAGAATGGTTAATTACACTCAATCCTTTTCCCAAGAGCAAAAATAGCTCCAGAATTTAGAAAGCTGAAATCCAATACTGAGAAGTATGGTATATACAAGGTAAAAAGCAAGTTTTTGTTACGATTGTGTTTTCCAATTCCAGTTCTTCCTGAAAGTCTAATAGACAAATAATGTTGGATTTGGTTTGGGTTTGTTCCCCCACCCCCCCCCCCCCCCAAAAAAATTGTTTGTGTTGATAAGGAAATAAAATACAAAACCCAAGACCTTTTGCAGTCACCAACATATTAGGCAGAGATTTAAGACATGGAAAGTCCTATACCAAGTAAAATAAAAATTCAGGTTTTCAAACCTACTTATGGTAGCCAACAGTCACTTCACAAAGTGTGCTAGTCAGCAGTTTAACTACAATAAAAATACTTCTTTTACTTAATTCCTTCCCCTATGGAATACTCTTAAGCATGGAAGTGTTAGCTCATGAAATTATATGCCTATTTAAATCAACCTAAGCCACTACCCAACATCACCTCAGTTTTACCCTGCTCCTGACTTTACGATACTCAAGGCTAAACTTCTGAAGTGCTTTTGATTAGCTTGTTTAAGAACATAACTTGTCTTTCTCAATATTAGGTTTTATGGTCATATTTCAGAGTATATCAGTCAAACAATCCATCCCATTTGTAACATAATCCACCCCACTACAGCTGAACGTATAATGATACATTTCTTCCATTACCTGTCTCTGAAATATAAACAACAGGATCCTGCTTTAGAACTTTACCAAGTTTTGAAGTAGCTGCTTTTTTCTCAGATGGCTTCTTGGATTTTTTCACTGACAGCACCTCCTCTTCTGAATCTGTATTTTGACCACAACATAAATGTAGATTTTCTTCACATACATATAGGCTTTAAGTAATATATCACATAACATTAGTTAACATGCTTCCATATATATTCAACTGAGTGAGAAAAAGACATCATATGGAAGGTCGGAGCACAGCTTCTTTTTTCTCCATCAGCTAAAAGCCTAGCCATCATTTATTCCAGCATATAAAGCTAAATGAAAATTTGGTCAGAACTCAGTCTAGGCAGAGGTTTTTGTTTACATAACAAGAAATACTTTGTTACTTATTCCAAGAACCTCTATGCCTAATGCAACTGTCAGAGTACCACATCAGATTACTTAAAAAAAGAAAAAAAAAAAAAAAGAAAAAGAAAAAAAACCCAAACCAACAACCACGACACCAAAAAAATCCCCAAACACCACCACAACAAACTTCTAACACAGATTCATTAGCCTGATTAAATTTATATAGTATTATATTATGCTGGCGTATTCCACAATACCTATTCCTAAAGCTAACAACGGGCTAAAATAGATCACTGAGGTTGTACTCCGATTTTTCAGGAGAACACTGGTACACTGCCACTCACCTCGCCAACCATTCTCCATATCCCAAAAATTGTCAAGATGCCAAACTTAGACCACTGTGGATTATGTATCCCAACATCCAAATGAGTAAGCAGGACAAACTGAAGAAGCCAAGACAACTAGCCAGTGTAACAGAGGGCTACCCTTCAGAGCCTACCTTTTTCCATCATAAACACTAATATATATTGTAATTATTGAAAACAACCCACACATACTTTTCCACCTTCATGAACGTAGAGCACTATTTCACTTTTGCTCTCCTACTACTAATGGGCTAGAATTTGCAAAACCTCCAGACAGTATCAGCAATTTAAAGGTAACAGCTGAGTTATATATTACTTTTGTACTCCACCTTTTAATGCAGAAATATTTCTACTGGTATTCCTCACTGCTAAACAGGAACTGTTTATAGAACAGTTCATCTGAAGATCTGAACATATTTTTCTACATACAACAGCATTATTCTGACAGATGTTTGTATGACCATTTTTCTTCTATAAGAGAAGCAATCTTCCAAGGTTAAGAAGATTGCTTCTAAAAATTCAAGCTGAAGTCTTCAGTAGGAGTCCAAAATTGTAGAAACTCCTGCCATCCTTTCTACAGTTTCACAACAAATATTCAAGGATTCAGAATCCAATCAAGGAGCAATTAAATGACATAACAGCTCAGAAAGACTAAACTAGAAATGTCAAGCTTTTAAATTAACCTAACTTGACAGGCAAGGGCTTGGGGCTTTTTGTTCGGGGGGAAGGCTGCTTTTTGTTGTTCGGGTTTGTTTAGTTTTTTTGTGGGTTGTTGTTTTTGTTTTTTTGTTTTTGGTTTGTTTTTTTTTTTTTAGACATGAGTGCTATAAAAGAGGTTTCCTATATTATAATATTCTAAAGAATATTTTTAGAATGACAGCAGTGCTTTAAATTATATTCTGTGTGTTCCATGCTGTAAATTTAAGAGTATGGGATCAACATTCACTAGAATTTTTTTATAGACACACATACAGAAACACAAGTTAGCCTTTTAAAACAATCTCCTATATTATGTTCACACAATGCAGAGAAATGTAAAATTATAGTATATGATCAGCCTCCTGTACCCAGTGTAGGATGTCATTTATCCCTAACAGAACAGTAAACCTAGAACTCCCCACAATTTATATATGTCTTCATAACAAAACAAGAGTTTTGACAGAATTTACTATCTGAACTTTTTTTTTTTCTGGGCAGGGTTTTTTTTGTGGTTTGTTTTTGGTTTGTTTTAACAGAGGTTTATTGTTAAAAGTTACTTTGCACTGTATATTACATGCATGGCACACACTGCACTCTTATTATCAAATATATTTAGCTATCCAGCAATAATTACTGTGAAAAATGTTTTTAATTGCATTTACTAAAAAAAAAAAAAAAGCAAACAAACAAACAAACCACAGCTTTCTTTCAGATGTACCATTTACCTAATTGACCTTGAATGCTGATGCAAAAGATAAAAAGGAGCATTCAGAAACAACTGTGAAAGCTACCTGAATCGTAGATTATTCTTTTTTTCTTCTTTGTCTGCTTTTGTTTGGAAACATCTTCACTGGGTGAATTATTCACCTAAGAGTAACAGTCTATTAGTTCAACCAGTAAACAGGTCTTTCAAGCTTCTACTCAGTTACACATTCAAATGTATGAGTTTCAAACAAATTCTAACAGATTTTTTTTAATTTCCCAGTATTACATTTACGAACAGGCTTGTGCTAACGCATCAGTGGGAGGGGGAAGGTGCAAGGCAGAGGAAATAAGGAAGAAACTGCAGCAGTAAAGCTAAACATACTCCAAGAAAACTATAGATGATTATGTTGAGAATAAATAGTCAAGTGTAATGCCAATTAAAGTAAATCAAACAGATTTTCAAGCACAGATTTTCTTTTTTTAATCCAAAAAAGAAATTGCATGGTCCCACCAGAAATAGAGGTGGTACAGGCCAATAAGTTACTTGTACGGATTCATCTTCATTTTTGGTTCCATTCTGGATATGGCTTTACTGTAACCACCAGAATTTGACACAACTTCAGAGTAAAAGATAGCCAATTGAAAAAGGAAAAAAGCATACACAACAGTTTTAGCTAGACTGATTTCCTATCCAGCGCGCTGGTTGCTTGCAGCTTCTCCTCTCACCCATTAAGCAGTGCAACTACCATAAGAGACTGCACCAATCATCACAGTTGACAAACATGTTCTATCTAGCAGCAGCTAGTATTAAACTGTCTCAAGGATTTTTTTTATTTTTTTTTTTAAGAAGACATTGACAAGTTTTAGATATTTAGAAAAATCACAAGCTGCACAGATAGGAAGTTTCCTGGGCCTACCAAACTACAACTGTGCTTGTTTTGTAGACATGCACAGCTGTAAACGCTTCTAAAAATGTAATTCTAGAAAAACATAACTATAATCCATACTCAATTCTAATCTGAAACCCGTTAAATCCTTGATATAATTGGAGAATTGCAAAGTAAAAATAATAGATCGCATAAGATAACGGCTATGTCTTTCAGTTCCACTGAATGGTCCTTTATTTTCACATTGAACCAATGAAATTATACAGCCAAAATATTTTAAGTAACATCTTATTTCTTGATTGTGATACTTCACATTAAACATTGCATCCTATTAGAAATCCTTCCATTCTCTGAGCACTTTTAAAGCCCTCTTTAGCCACTCTTTTCTTTTTTATAGCAGTTCAGATGATTAACATGAAAAGTACTCCGAAACTAGAACCCAATCTAATTTTAACCTGTCATTTTACAGAATTTGGTCTTTGCAACAGGTTTAGATAAGTGACCTGGACAAAAAAGGCAGTGTTAATGTTTCCCCTACAGGTGTTTAAAAACACCTGGTTAAAAAACTGGTCAGAGGGCACCTACACCACAGACCCCTACCTTACTTGAAAGCATAACATCTTTATGATATGTCTACATCTACTGTGCGTAAGCCTCAATGTTAATTAAATTAAAAATTAAATAAGCAGAGCTACTTAGAAAACTATGGCTATAGCTAAAATAACTTCAAATACATCAGATTGTTCCTACATTAGCACCTAACCATAACAACTTCTACCTACCTCTCCTTTACCCTACAACCCAAATATTTTTAAAATTAGCCATTTTCTTCACCACCTACAAAGTTTTGCTGCTAGAAGTTAATGTTAAGTGGTAGTTTCCTCTCATGCCCATAAAAACAACTGACATATAGTCTAGTTTTTGAGTATATGGGAAGAACTATGACTTTAAAAAAACGCTAGAGATGATACAAACAATCCTACATTAGAGAAATCCAGAAGTTCACAAATAAGAAAAGCAAAATTAACCTTAGTCTCCTTTCCCTTTTTCTTCCCACTTGAAGGTCCTTCACCATTTTTAATTTTTTCACTCTTTTTCGCAGTCTCACATTCTTGTCGCTTTCCAGGATGTACAACACCAAAGAATTTCCGGATATCCTAGTAAAGGGGAAAAAAGATTTATAGATTTTTAAATACAGATAGCTCTCAAAAGTTTCACACTACAAAACAGCAACGCATTTAAATTATTTTTCTCGGCAGCTCCTTTTATAATATTTGTTGACCTTGAAATTTTGTTTACAACCAAGAAAACAAAGACCAGCTAGTTAAACATAGCTGCTCAGACACCATACCACCTTTCTGTTGTCTTTGAATCACAGAAAAAAGTTTGTTTTTTCCTTAGTTGGACATCTTCACCAATACACACTTCAAAACAAACTCCCATTAGCAATGAAATACAGTAACTTAAGAGAGATGTATAATTATTTTTTTTTCCCCAATTAATCATCATAAACCTAGCCCAAAGTATTTCTATAGTTAAAATGATCAGCTCAGGTATGAAGCAGTGTCCAATGTAAAAAGATAAAAAAAGCACAAAGAGCTAAAAAGCAGTCAAGTAGTGGGACGTACTGCATCTTCCACCTTCTTATAAGTTTAGGACAGTAACTCTCATCTCACTAAAAAAATTAGCCAGCAAGAAACAGATTAAAATTTCAATAAAGAGAAAGAACTTAATACGAAGAGCTCCAAGAGGTCTATTTTGTAACCTTATTTTATTATCTGACCACAGTACAACCATAAAAAGCTTTCTAAATATGGAAAATCAGCAGCTGAAACCTCAATTTTAAAAAGCATTACTGTACACACAAAACCAAATCTGACTTCTGTTGAAAAAACTAGTATTTCCATTTTCTTAAAAAGAAATTGAGAAAAACATGTACCTGGTTAGTATCACTACCTCCAGGGGTAGCAGCCATTTTAGAGAAAGAAAGTACCCCATATAGCCTAACTATATAGCAGGTAAAGGGCGTGGCTCAGGACTATATTCTACCCAGCTGATAGCTATTCCCCATCATAGAGTTCATCTGGGTAGTTTTTGATTATTGTAGGGAACTAGAAGTAAAGTAGTAAATACTTAAAAAATCTCCAGAAGTCTTATTGACAAGAAGGAGCATTTCAGGCTCCTGTTCCCTTACCAGTTCCCTGGCAGTCTGGATTTGGTTTATCAGAGCCTATAGGGCTTAAATCAATTGAATATGTAATTTGAAAGCATACACAAAATATGGGACGTATATAGATTTATTTAGTATATTTAGCGTAAAACAATTTTCTAGAATCAGAAATGTTTCCTGTAAAAATTTAGACTCTTTATGTTTTACCTGCATGTAATAACATGGATTCAGCAAACAGACAACAGCAGACTGGGAAGCATTCTTCCTTAATGAGACTTCACAATTTCCATCTATGGAATTTATGCCTTGAGGCACAAATTTTCAACGCTGCTGGTTTACATGTACTCCTACAATGTAAATGTAGTACTACATAAGCTCCAAAATTTTGACTGCTGATACCTATAGCTAACAGGTTTGACGAAAGGATCTATTTAAAAAGTCTCCAAGTAGATTCATGGACCCAATCACTCAATCATTATTACTGACTTCTTTTTAGGCTTAAGGTAACATAGGCAACAGAAAAATTGATTAGAAGTCTCACTAGATCTTTTACATAGTAAAATAATTTAAATATTTACTACAACACTGCAAAATAAAGTGACTTGTTCTGCAAACACCATATGCAATACTAGATTTTCTCTTTACAGATTTATACAAGGAAATACCGTAGTGTCCTGGTTTATGAAATGAAGACTTAATGAAGAAAATACAAAATAGACCTGCCTGCCCCAGTTTCTTCCACTATTTTAATATCACAGCTCCTGAACTGCTAGGGCCCAAATTATAACATGTAAATTATTATTTTCTGCCTCATCAGTTCTCATGGGATATCAGGTTAGCTCTTCATAAATACCTTTAATTCACAAAATGAACGCCATAGCTATAAGCCCTGCTACGTTTAACGTGCTATAGAGGACCTAAACTGCCACTTCAAACTTTTAAAAAATAGTATCTCATCGGGGTCAACTTTATAAGCTATTTTCCCCCAAATCACTTCATAAACATCTAAAATAAATGGGTGACAGTCAACTGCTACTATCTTTTATAATGCAGGTAGTATTTTATTAGATTAACAGGTCAAATGAGAATAAACAATTTTGTTTATTTGTTTTATTCAAAGCAGCATCTTCTACCCATTTATTAAGAAAGCACCATCCATACAAATACTATTTTTTCTTTGAAAATACTGTGGTGATACAGCACCTACATATTCCAAAACGCCCCCCCCACGTTAACACAACTCATTCTATTCTTGATGCAAACTGCACTTCAGTCCTCAAGAAATGGCAGCTTTTTTCCTTTTATCATTATTTTATTATTTTTTATTATTTTATTATTTATTAACACATGTTTGTGCCAAGGAGTTTTCAGAAAATACTGTGAATACAAAAGCACACAAGCCACCTAGAGGTTTCTGAATAAAAGTTTGTATTTGGGTAGTAAATTGTAATTTCCTATAGCGACCATCTACTTCTGAGTGACTAAACTACACAGCCCTAAGCTACAAAGGAAAACTGACATCTATGTACAATCTTCTTCAATCTTCAGTTATAAATCCTCCGATCTTCTTCAGCTATACTGCTCTTCAGAAGAAAAGGTAACCTGGTTAGCCACTGCTGGACTATAACAGATGGCGAATTCAGAATTGCTTGGGAGAAAAGTATGCCGCAGTGCAACAGTGAAGTTATCTTTCAGTGAAGCTTTTATCCAAGATTCATCAAGGGACAGATTTTTCGTGCCATTTATTATGAGATGCCAGATAAATCCGTATTTCATTACATAACTAATTGCAGAAATGAAGCAATACAAGTATGTATCAGACTGATTCCCACCCTACAAGTTTGAAGACTGTTTATAAAGTATAATATAAGCTTAGATCCCAGATAGGATCACTTGCCTCCATTCTGGGTTTACCTATTTAACGTACTCTGACTGACCATCTTATAGGTATATAATGCCATGCATATACATTAGTTCACCAGATGGCAAAACTGCATATATTTAGTTTTTATCTGTACTCATTCAAATGAGGAAAGGTGTGTACCAATGTGACTGGCAAGTTTCCTTCCAGGACATTCCCCCCAAAACTGCAGGAGTCATCAGCCTTGTGTATCCTGGAGATACACTCACCAGCATGGCTGTCCTGGGTGGTCCCCTTGCCCAGAAGGCTAAAATTAAAGAGGCGAGGCTATATTGGTGTGGCTCCCCATGGGTGCTTCAGCAGCAGCAACAAGACATGTAACTTTGAGCAATTTCACCTAAGTAAGAATTTCTGATCCCTCTCGCTAAATTAGGGGGGTAAGTGATGCATAGCATCTGAACAGCCTAAAAAGCTGTGTTCAGGTGTGCTTCTTCCTGCTGAGCTATCTTAGTAATTGTATGATCTCAGTAACGGCTGTGCGGTCTAGTTCTTGCCAATTTTGACTAATGCTTCAAATCCTCCATCTTATGCAAAATAGACGAACATAGCAATTAATCATGTCAGGTTGCAAGTTTTCTCTTGAAAGTTTTATCTTTTTTACTGAGGAGGGATAACATGAATAGAAACTGAAACTATTTGTTAGGTCGTACAAAGACTGGTTACTTGGAGAGCTTGTCAGGGTGACTCTTAAGACTTTAGTAAATACCCAGCTCAAAAAAGTCAGTTATAAAACTCATAAACACTCCGTACTGTTTTTTTCCTGCATTTCAAAAGCATCCTAAAACAAAGATCAACTACTCCAACACTTTGATGACAGAACCATCTCAATCTAACTATAATAGACACAGTGCTTGTAAGAGGACCAGTGTCCAGTAAGGCAAAATATTTTCCAAAATAGCGTCATATAATTCAGTTTGCACCTCAAAATACAATATGAGATAGAAAACTGAATTTCACCCATCTAGCTCAATGACTGTTAACAGAAAGTAATGCACCTTATTTCAGGTATTCTGAAGTGTGTCCATGAAGGCCTTGCATCAAAAGCATCATATTTATTTACAGTCTGCCTATTTCAGTGCAAGTTTTGTGCAAACATCAGCTCTGACATCTGGCGTGTCCAGAAAAATTGTGCTAACTGAAACGAAATATATAGTATCACTTCAGTGAAACCAGTAATACTAGCTTGGATAACTATACTTAATTAATATTTACTAATAGTGCTAACTGCAGCACAGGTACTATACAGTATTTTTCAAGCAGTATCACGGTTCTAAGTACACACCAGCTGATGCCACAGCCCTGGCCATATGAATGTCTTTCTCAGCTAGAGGCAGCTATGTAGCCCCTACGCCCAGTCACTAAGTCCCTCAGTTGTACCAGCATAGCTCTCTGCTTGCGAACTGGGTCAGGCCACTAATCTGGGTAAAAAAATAAATCCGCTCTAGGACAAAACAGTTCATTCTGTAACTCTACACACATCAGTTCAGCACAGCTACGAAGATGCTGCAGAACCAACCTAACAGGGGCTACTTATGTTTGGCACTACGAAAAGTCTGCTTGCAAGGGTACGGTATTAAATTCCAATACGCTTGTGCTGTCACCGCACACACAGAACAGGCTACACTGTTACCAGCATCACTCTGTTTTTGCCTCTATCTCTGCAGCTGCAGCACTGATGGTTGTACAGCCTCTTCTCTTCAGCACTGACAAGGGAGAGGGCTGAGGCAACTCATCCTCTCCCCAAAACGATGGCTGTCTTCTTTCCTTCTAGGAAAGTGCCAGGCATTGTGAGATGTGTGACATTCAGAAGACTACATAGAGGGAGAAAGCTTTTGTCCCAGGAAGGCGGGAAAGGAGGAAGCAAGTCTTCCAGTAAGATCAGTTTTCTGTTCCCCTGCCATGATCTCTTTAGAAGAGGCAGCCTTGTCCTCATACATAAGTTTAAAGTCTTCAGCCACCCCTAACAAACTATGAAAATATCACAGTTTAATAGTTTCAGGATTCTTAGTGCTGGCAGACCTCTATCAGTACTGTGAAAGCCTCAGATTGTATTGCCCATCACTGCTGCGCATCAGGCCTAAGATATAAACAAGGTTAAACTCCATGGAGAGTCCAAAACCAAAGTTGAACCTAGCTGGCTTTGAATGGCATTTGTAGCTAAGCCAGTAAAACATCTGCACAGAGACTCCCTCTGAGTAGAAGCAAATTTACCTGAATCAAAGATGAAGAGGGGATACCATCTTATAATGGCTGCATCAGCGAGCAGTGCTTTGGAAAGCACACACACGTATATATTTATATTTACAAACTGTACATCCTAGTGAGCGTTGCATCCTTCATTATTTATAAACAAGTGTCTACTTCTAGACTTTTAAGTTCTTTTTTCCTACTTGTTTTCCTGCAAATATTGCACACCGTCCAATTTGGCAGCAGAAACGCCCTCGTGTATGCTCTTACTGAAATTAAAGGAAGAGTTAGAACTTCGGCAGCCTGCGTTCAGAGGGAGGTTAGCTCCTCCACCTTTCCCCCCAGACAAGCGCACGGTCCCCACCCAATTCACCAGCCAGTTTCGAGAAGGGGAAGGTAGAGAGGCTCAGACGCTTCCCCCTGGGGGTAAGGGCGCAATGGGGGGCATTCCCTCGGCCAGGGGTTTATTTTCCTGGCACGCGTGGAAAGCCGGGCCTCGGCCCCGCCGGGGCGGGGAGCGGCGGGAAGCGCGCAAGCACTGCCGGAGGCGCGGCAGGGCGGGCGGCCTCTCCCCCGCGGCCTCGCCGCCGCTCCCGCCCGGGCAGACCTCTGCCGCTCCGCCACAGCGCGGGGCCTCCGCACCCGGGGCCGCCCTGAGGGGAGAGGACCCCGGCTCGGCTCCAACGGCCCCAACGGCCGCGGGGCTGCAGCCACGCACCGGGAAAGACGCCCACCCGCCCTCGCCGGGGCACTACACTGCGCCACGCTCCCTCCTCTCCCCTTCCCTTCCCCACCCGGGGGAAGAACCGCGGAGGGGGCAGGGGGCGGCCCCCCGGTGCGGCGGGCTCACCATGCTGCCGGCGGCGGTTTATCTGGCTAGCGGGACGCCTCCGGCTCCATGCCGCCCGCCCCCCCCGCCTTCGCGCCAACTCCCGCCGCCCGGCGCGCGGCGCTGCCGTCACAGCCGCGACGGGCGGGGCGGGGCGGTGGCGGTTGCTCCCCCTCCCCGGCCGTTGGCGGTGGCGCGGGGCCCTCGGCCGCCTCCCCGGCCCCGGCCCTCGTCTGTGCCCGCTCCTGCTTTCTGTCCGGGCGGCAGCGGCTGGTGCCGCTGCAGCGGGACGCAGCGGGGGGTTAGCCGCTTTGATCCGCTCCAGGGAGCCTGGGCAGCTGCTGCCGGCCCGGGCCTGTTAGTAAAGGGAATGGGGATGGAAGCTCGCGTCAAAATGGTGGGCTTGCAGCTCCTGCTGCTCCACGAGGAATAGGGGTGCCCTCGGTCACCTCTGCCAGAGGAGATCTCACAGTCTTGGGTTGTAACAAACAAGCGGACAGTGCCAGGCCTCCGTGGCATTTATCGGTTTTTAGTGCACTGAGGCAAACGAAGCATGATAAATACGCAGACACCTCATAGCAGGGCAGTACGTTCACCGTGAGTCAGGTCTGCATCAACGCAGCACATAAAATCATTTCCCTGTCATAAAGGTGTGTTGCTCCCTTCTTTCTCCATTCCTGGTTGTGCAGGAGGCGTCGGGCTCTGATTCCTCCACAGGGTTTGCTGCCATGTGTTGAGGCTTAGGAGAGCTCAGAGCCAACATCTGAGGAGTCACAGAGAAACTGGAAAGTTAGGCTCTGTCTTCGCCCACAGACTGTTTAATTTCTAATCAATTTCTAATGAAATCTTGTATGTTTTCTTCCATTTTTTTCCTCTAGTTGCTAAACACTGGGAGGGAATAAACTTGGGCAAACCAAACAAAAGCCGTTCCCCTCTCAATAATTACTTGTTTGATGTTCAGATTCTGTCAGCCTACTGAATCGCTAATTATTGCTAGTCTTGGAGAAGGGGGCGGGGGGACAGGACACATGACAAACAGTATTTGTGACATTAAAAATATTGACATTTATTTAGAAAACCACTCATTAAAAAAAAGCAAAGAGTACCACCTCAATTTGTACTTGTCTCATAGCACGATTTCCAGTGCTATCATTTGTATACTTTCTGTATTCACTTCATTTTCTTTCTTTTTTTTTTTTTTTTTCCCAAGAACAAGAGACTGTCTACTTGGTGGCATGGTCAAACTCCAGCAAAGATAATTACATAGAGATAAAAGTCAGATCTTTCTGTCCAATCTGAGAAAACAGGTATTTTAATGATATCTATTACCATTCCTGTTTAATTCTTTAAATTGGACTTTAAGTAATTGTAAGACCCTGTTTGTATAGAAATTGCTACTGTTCTTTTATGAACGCACATGCTCAGGTGGACTCTTCTGTTTTCAACATTAGCATAGCTTGTGAATTTGGATTTCTGGATGAGAAACACATGACAAAGCAAGCAAGTAAACGCAGACCCACAGCACAGGCCGTGCTTTTCAGCCTGTTTTGCAAGTTATTCCGTGTGCACTCAACTATAATGGCTGTGCAAACAAAACTGGTATCACTTTAGAAAAACATCTCCAGCGATATGTTTGTATTTACATATTTAATTCTCATTATGTAATTTTTAAAGCTGTGCGTATTCCTGATACCAGAACTAAAGAGTAGTTAAAATGGCTGACGTTTGTAAGAGCCAGACAAACTGTTTAAATAATGCTAAAAGAATTATTGCAGGTGGTTATCTCTATTTGTAGTTGATAAAGCTACCTAGAATAACATCCAGCAGAGCAGTATCTGCTTGTGCGCTTGTGACATGTTCATGGTTCTTGGAAGGCAGGAGTTTAACCCTTTACGAAAAGAGATCAGACTGAATGCCTGGAATGACTGTAATTCACTCCTGGGTATGGTGGGGAGACAGGGGATACCTCTGTTTCTACATGCATGGCTATGAAACCACTGGAAGTGGGAAAAGCCTTGCTCTGCCACAGGAAACAAAACTGAATACTCATTGTATTATGACACGCTTTGCAAGATAAAATGAAGGCAATATCCCTTCTGAGTTTATAATTGATCATGGCTCATGTTTTAAAGGCATGTTACCCAATTGAAAGTACTGCTTTTTAAAAAGTAGCTAAAGTACACTCAATGTCATCACTCTGTTTACAACTAAGACAAATAATTTTAAAAAATCAGACTTGTTTTCTACCTTTCTGAGAATCACAGACTATTTGTCTTTTTATGTTGTTATTTTCCAAAATACATGAAAAATTTTGAGATATTAATTCTTGAGCTTTAGGTTTATTCCCCCTATTGAACAAAACCAGTCCTACTGTTGTTGTTAGTAGTGAAGGCTTTGTCTTGTTTACCAAGAGAGGAGGAGGTTTATAAGAAAAATAAATTTTCTTACATTGAGAAATAAAAAATGGTCTGTTTTCCTTTTGTTAATATTTTCTTGTTTATTTTCTTTTCATTTTTTTTAAATTTTGATATGTTGATGCAATTTTGACATTGAAATCAACTTCTATGGTAACTTTTGAAGCAATGTTTTATTTACTGCTCTACAAAACTTGTATTTTGAATTATTTGAAATTTAATTGAAGTATAAAGCAGATAAATTTGTAACATAATACTGAGATACTTTTGAAGCCCATAGGGCAGTGTTTCTCAAGCATTTTAGGGGACAACACGCTTGATCATTTAGGAAATCTTTATAATGGAACAGAGATATTCTGTGCTTCATATGTGTCCAAAGGACCTCAGAGGTTAGGAATTGCCCTAAAGAAGCATAGTGGTATAATGCTGAGATGATTAGGAAAACACAACAACAACATGTTTCCTGAAATTGACATTTCAGGTTAAATTCTATATTTTTTCATAACATTAATAGACATTAACATACTCATTTACTAGATGGTAGGCTCTGTTTTGAGGAATCCTGTAGGGAATATTCTGCTTACTAGAGTCCCTAGTTAAAAAAAAAAAAAAAAATCAAATTTCTCTCACGTTATAGAAACAACAATTAGCATTTTGTTGCAGACCAAAAATTCCAAAAATTCTTTGTAAATCTGTGGTCTAGTTTCTATTTACATTAGGCTTTCTATAGGATCCATCACAATTATGTGTCTTTAGAAGAGACTTGATCCCATCTCAAACAGTTTTTGCTGTATAAGGTAAAGCTATAAAAGTTCTTGATTTGCATCACACTGTTGAGGGCAATTACATAAGTTGTGTTTTTTGGAGCACCTAACACCAGTAGAGCTGAGCAGCTGATGCTAATGTAAACATTACACTTTTTCTAAGTGAACTTTGTCTTTAGGTCTTTTCTCTCTCTCTGTTTGCATATCTAGGCAGAATGAATGTGTCTTAACTCGGATACTCAGCCGAACATTGCAGACATTCAAAACTCTTTTCGGCTAATGTGTTCATCATTTCTGCAGATCAAACCCCAGGTTTTAGAGCCGAGCCCCTAAAACAAGGGGAATACATAATCAACAGTCAAGTGAAAAGCTGGTTTCACCATTTGAATCACTTGCCTTGGCAGAGGCAAAGATAGAAAAGGAAATTCGATAGCTAAGAATTGAACTGAATAATCATTAGGCTTCCCAGCTACGGTAACAGTAATGGCAAGTGCCCTGGAGACCACGGCCTCTCCCAGCCTTGGTTCATTCTGAAACCAGATCCGTTAAGCGCATGGCCGGAGGGAGGAAATCCCACTGCACAGCATCGCGCTGACGTCCACGTGCAGCATCAGGGTTGGAGTCTGTACCAACTCTGCCGCTTGAGCTAGTGGAATAATTAATTCCTTCCTCTTCCCCTCCCTTTGCACCCTTGCTTCTCAACAGCTCCAATCGCATCTCACTTGTCTGTGCTAATTGTTTTCCAGATGAACAGTCACAGTGTTTCCTTTCCCCAACTCTTTGCTCAGCAAATCAAAACCTTCTTCCAAATTGAAGTCACTATATGACTCTCATCAGTTAAATTGTTTCCTCTTTAACTTTATCAAGTAACATTACGGCCCAAACAGTTAAATATGACAAAGCAGTAAGAAACTGGATTCAGAGTCTTGTACTGGAAGACATTTTCAAACCTTGATTACAGCATGCTCCCAGTCATGCAGGAATGAGACAGGAAATCCAGTTCATAACTTTGTCCAGATCAGGCATCTGGGTGCACAAGTGTCTGCTGCACCTTTCACATTTCATGCAGATGCAACACATTCTGTCTGCAATAAGATGCCAGTGGTACTAACTTTGCTGTAGTTAGTGGGGAGAAGCCTATTGTCTTTACCTTGTCAATACATAGCCGAGGTGTTACAGAGTTGTCATGGGTGCTTTGAACTTAAACATCTGATAATCACAATAACTAACTGCTTTAGAAGTATAGTGGCATCCATAACGACTTGTATTGGGGTTTTCTTTCATAAAGTATGATACATACAATCAAAGATTTTAAATGTTAAAATAGAAGGCATATGTTCATGCAATAACTATCCAAATTAGCATTTTAAAATGCTGTTACATAGAATAAAAAAGAAACATGTCAGTGTATATTGTAGACCAACTTAGTATAGTCCCTATCTTCTCCTCTCTTTCCTAAGCTGCCCTTGGTAGGATCTTGGCTGAGAAGTGTGGATCGGTTACTTCAGGTAGTTGAGGGAGTGCTGGGTTTGTTATGTGGGACAGACTCATGTTAGATGCAGGGCTACCCCATCAGCAGGGATCTGCAGTGCAGAAGATGTCAGTGGGAGCTTTCTTCTTCATCTGAGGTGGAACTGTTTCTTGTAAAGGCACTGCAGAGAAATGCTTACAAACATGCATTGAGGTTTTGTTGTTTATCGTAAAAACAAATAAATAAAATGTCTTCCGTCTTCTACTGATTAATCAGCTTTATTGTTAAACTAAAGGTATGTCTCGATGGCATTATGCAATTTTGCAAGCATGCTCTCATAGGTAGCAGGAGCAGTAAAGCAGCAGTAGCCCAGCAGTCCATCTGGACTTTCATGTCCTACGTGCCAGCAGGGCTAATTCACCCAAGCAGAGCGCTATACTTGGGTGGTAAGCTGTTCCCATGGTCAGATTGCAGTGTGTAGCTTCCTTGCATGTAAAGTTACTTTACACTGCTATCTTGTTCTGCAAATCTCATCAGCAACGGTGGTCTACATGTGGATACACTTTACATTAATGTACTTCAAGACAAGCAAAAATGGCAGGCATCAGTCTTACTGTATTGAGTAAATTGACTGTATCTCAACACATGTAGTTTTGCTGTAATTTGAAATATGTTAAAAGATGAAGTTATATTGCGTAACTGCTTTGTAAGATATTCACTGTACTGATGCCCCAGCTGTGTATACCAAGATTGTTAAATTAATCAATACTGAAATAGCATCTTTTGGGGCTAATTATATTTGCTAATTGTGTTTATCTGAAGAAATCCAGGGAAATTGCTTAAGGACTGGAACAAACCCCTGTTAATTTTGTACTGCTGCTGTACGTAGAGCTGTACAGCAGACTTTTATACAGGGTAGAAAAACAGTTGCGTGTGTTTGAAAGAACTATTGACTTGCTTTGCGTTTTTGTAGAATTGTGGGATGTGCATGTATCTCTTGTCCACAACAAAATTTCCCATGAGTCCAGGGAGAATTTTTCAGCAGAAGTAGGACATTGGAGCAGGGCAGGACTGAGGAATGACACACTGCCCTTCCAGACATCCAATTACACAGACAAGATAAATCACCATTTAATTGGAGACTATGTAGTCTGAATTATATTTCTGCCACATTTCCTTGAAATACAGCTGCATGAGGAATAAAGGATGTGGTAGCTTCTTAGCACCCTCTGTGACCTGTATTCTCCAACCCAAATAACCGAGCTTTAAATAATGATAAATTAGTTACTAGCGTTTATATTGTTCAGGCAACCTATTTTCCTGCAGTAAGAGGCCAGCCAGGTGTCTCAGTGGTCATACAGAGGCCACCTCCCTAAAAATTACGTCGTTCTCTGACCCGTTTTAGGTCTCACAGTTCAGGCTAATCATTGACAGGGCTTTTACGATCACAAGCTTTTAGTGAAGCTTTGATAAGACACTCCAGCAGTTCGTGGCAAATGAAGACAGTCTGCACGGTGGGGTCTCCAGCGAATGAATGGATTTTTTTTTTCAGTGTCAGTGCAAGAAATCTGACTTTTCACACTGGCGCTCTAAACCAGCATAATGTGTGGCCGACGACTGGAGAGATTTGTTGCTTTTTGGACATTACTTTTCATAAGGCTGGTTACTGGGCTTGCTGGAGAGGGAAGATCTGTGTGGAAAAAGGACCCCCACTTCAGCCCCGTGAGTGAAACACAGATGTTTTTGTATGACATGTTCCCCAAAGAGTTTCTCTGGGGTGTAGGGACAGGGGCTTTCCAGGTAGAAGGCAGCTGGAGGAAGGACGGGAAAGGCTCCTCCATCTGGGACCACTTCATCCACTCGGAGTTGAGGGATGCTGACAGCACAGATGCCTCCAGTGACAGTTACACCTTGTTGGACAAAGATTTGTCTGCTCTGGATTTTTTGGGAGTTACTTTTTACCAGTTTTCAATTTCATGGTCAAGGCTTTTTCCTACTGGAGTGGCAGCAGCTCCCAATGAAAAAGGACTCCAGTATTATAACACCCTTATTGACTCTCTGCTCAATAGAAATATTGACCCCGTGGTTACACTGTACCACTGGGACCTGCCCTTGATGCTGCAAGAAAAATATGGGGGATGGAAAAATGAATCAGTAATTGATATCTTCAATGACTATGCCACCTTTTGCTTCCAGACCTTTGGGGATCGTGTTAAGTACTGGATTACAATCCACAATCCGTATCTAGTTGCTTGGCATGGGTATGGCACAGGTATTCATGCTCCTGGAGAGAGAGGAAAAATAACAACCGTCTACTCTGTAGGACACAATTTGATCAAGGTAAAGTACAGTGAGATTTTACAAACTGATCTTGCACTGCCATGGGAAATGATGGGAGGAATCAATCATGTAGTCAATGCTTAAAAAAAAAATCAGGGAATGTGAAAACACCAAGAAATAACCCTTAGCTAAGACAGTCTTTTTTTTAATCCTCATGTTGATTTTATTGTTGTTGCCGTCACAATAGCTGACTCAGTAATTGTTTGTTTTAAAGTGCTTGTTTATTACTTTATCTAAACTAGGTTTTGTCTACAAAATCTGGCTATTAAAGAGCATGATTTTCCTTCTTTATTCTTTTCACTTAAACACACGGACATGACCATTCACTTGGCTACACTGAAATGACCATTCTATTAGTTTAAAATGAAATTTATTTTCATTTGCATATTGGATCAATTCTACTAGCAAGAGAGAATGTATATATAAATACAGTATATACACATAAAGTTCTAGCTTAGTAAGATCATGTTGCAAAATGTTTATCGCTGAACTAGGAAGGTCACCAGTTCTTGGGTTTGGAAGAAAACAAATGTTCCCTTCAGTATTTGAGAGTTTCAAAATTACATTATTTCCATGATGTTCTCAGAATTTTAATTTTTATGTCAGTCTTATTTTATTTAGCAGCTGTCTTCTACAGAATTACACATCCCAAATGCTTGATCCCATGATCAATAGCTTCAACAGCTGCAGTACTGGGTCCTCAGTTCATGGTATTCTTTCTTTGGGAAGGACAAAAAGAGAAATCTGAAGTGGACTAAGGGCAAGGAGAAAGTGCGGACAGTCATGGTATTCTCAACGGCATTACAGAGTTTACAGCATCTCCTCTGATAGATTATTAATTTCATTCTACAGCTAGTTCCTATGCATAGGAGCTTATATTCTTATTTTCTCTTGCTATAATTTAAAACAATTTTGAATAACAGCAGTTTAAGATAAGAATTAACAATATCAATACAGCATTTTTTTCATCTGTAGTGCTCAAAGTACTTTTCAGAGCAGGTCACTATCCTGTCTCTGTTTGATAGAGCAGCTAGTATAATCCCCCCTGCTCAAGCTATTCCTAGCTGTCACAAAGAGAATTTTTCTACTACCTACCATACATTATAAATGTAATTAACAAATAGGTCTGGATGTATTTGGCCTACAGAAAGAAGTATGCATGTGGGAAAAAATTAATTGCCAGAGTAGTTAAAAATATTCTGCAACTGACCATTTCTATTTCTTGTATTTGCTTCTGGGCTTGAACCTGCAGAACCTCCTTTTTCAGAAAATTCACGCTGCAGTGAATAGAAGTTTTACACATAGAAAAGTCATTGAGCATCCTAAGTCACTAGCTGATTTCAGACTTAGCACAAGAGTGATTTAACTATAGAGATTTGTGAATCATCTCAAAGAGAACTCATGCTCAATCATTCTTTTTATTTTCAAGTGCTATATAAAATATATTTGATATAATACATGTAAAAGATACAACGTAAGTTTATAGCATTTCTTGTCTTCATTTCTGAGTGGCACAATCAAAACTGGGGTACCAGCTAGGCAGTCTCTGCATTTTCCCACTCTGTAAAATCCGCATGAACAGCAAACAGCGCATAGAGAGCAATGCCTCTGCTGGAGAATCAGTTGGGTATTCCAGGAAGCCAAGCACAGCTGGGTCTGACAGACAAATTACTGACCTAAGTTCCTTGGTCAATAGGATTTAACTCTTAGACTTGATCTGATAGTTGGTTCTAGTTTTAAAGTTTGTGAATCTGAGTATAAAATAAATCACTTCAATGAAAGAGTTAATGAGACTTTCAGCAACACAATCCCTTAACTAGTATTTGATTAATCTTGGGCAGCAATTATTTTCGTGTTGTATCTTTCTTACAGCCCCATGAACATTACCTCATGTATTAGCAGTTGCCTCCTGTGGCACTGTAAAATTTCTGAAGATTTTAGGACTTCATGAAGAATCTCAAATTTGTAGTAATGTATCTGAGGAATTGGAGTTTGATGTTTGGGGTTGGAGGTGGAATGGAAGCTCTTGAGGTACCAGTCGACATGATCCAACTCTTCTTTTTTTTTTTTTTTTTCCCTTAATAAAATATAATTAAAGCCAGTCACTCCACAGAAGTCATAGGTGGTATTATATGTTTCAAGCTGACTAGCCAGAATCTTTCTAAAAGATTTTTGTCTGTATCTAAATGTTCAGTTTGTTTAGTATTGTTGACAATACCATATTAATATAATGTGTCGATGCACAATCAGGACTCGTGTTGTGAAATGTCTCCCCTTTGGGACACAGGGAATGTTATAAGAATCTCTCTTTAAAGAGATTTCCCATGGCTTTTTATTTCAGGACTGGTATATGCAAATCTGTTTCTCAGGCATTGTATTATGGCTACCTTCTAATTTACCACTGCAAACCAAAAATGTCCTCCCAAAAATAAAAGACCACCAAAAATGTCAGGTTTTGGCAGTGTGAGGCAAAGCCTGATAAAGCTGTTGAAAAGATTCCCATTTACGTCAGTGGCTTTAGGAAGAGCCACATTCTTGTGCATGTCAGGGCTGTTGAAAGACAATATTCTCCGTGCCACCTTATGTACGCTACCAGGTCCACCCATGAAATATGCTTAGCAGGAAAAACAGCTTTAATCTGTTAACTAATCTGGCCACCACTCTGTTACATAGCAAATTGCTGAATAATCATTCTCAAGCCTTTTTGTAGGACCTTTGGATAAACTAAATGAGGCTCTCTCATGAGCGCTACTTTTAGTTTCATTTACCAGTGCACTGTTGCAGTTGCGGTGTTGTGAGAACTAATTACCATTTATATAAAGGAGTGCTTTTATGTGATGTATCAACTCTAAACTGAAGCTAAGTTTCACAGGATCACAAAACCAATATAACAGACCATAAACCTCTGCTTTTTTGGACTTTGGATTATTTTATTGTAAGAACAATTTGAAAGTTGCAGGAGATTATTGCGTCTCTAGAAGAGGGCCAAAGGAATTTCTCTTAAACTATCAATTTTAGTAGACTAAAGAAATCCAATATCTTAAAACTCAACTAATTGGCTGGCATAAGGAAAAAGTCCATGCATTTTAGAACTGATTAAAAAATGAGCTGCTTCCGTGAATGACTTCAGGTAAGTAGGTACGTAGATAATTATCTTATTAAGGCTTTTCAACAAAAGTAGAATTGGTCTGTCTTCATCAAGGCCCAGAGCCCTGTGGTGTTGGCTAGCACAAGACATTGCAGAGGCTGTGTCACCTAACACATGTGCTTTCCTTCTGTGCCTTGCATCCTTTGAAGGGAATGCCCCAGATACATCTACTTAAGAGGCAGTCCTGCCTTTTATATGCTATTCAAGACCCATAAAGAGGGCTAGTGAACACGGCAGCAAAGGCTGCTAAGCAGGGTGCTCAGGAGAGCCACATGGGGAAAATAATCCACAGAAGAACTCAAAATTTCAATTTAAAAAATGTATTTGCATGTTACTATGTATGCTTTTCATACACAGAGGGTAATAATTGCTACTGATAATTTTAAAGGAAATGAATAGGAAATTTGAAGTTTGATGCTTATCAATTATAAATTGCTAAGGGCTTCACTTAGATAAATCTCTATTCAATTGTATGGTCATTACCACTAACATGAGGAGCGTGTGGAATCTTATACCACATGGAGAGTGGCCGTCAAAAGTGTATCTACCTCCTTTCTTCGTTAAAGGAGACTGTACTTCACAAAAGCAGCATTGGAAAACAATTAGTGATAACATGTAACTTGCCATGCGACATTTGAAAGACACATCAAAGAAGGTACAAAACCTATGAGCTTGCTCCTGAGGCAGCTGTCATACTGAGGCAGAGAAGAAAAAAATTGCACACAGAAAAATTATATTGGTTTCTTTGATTTAACAGTAAATAAATCTGACGAGAAGCAAGAAAATATAAAGCAGATGAATCACTGTGGCTGGAGCTAAATGAGATATATACCTGATATATTATTACCATTTTCTCTGGATCTAGTTATGTTCTTTTATACTTAGATTGAGGTTTGTAAAGATCACAAACTGCAGACCAAGCTGTCTTATTTTCGTCCTCTGTATCAGTGCCCTCCAGGCAGTTCTGCCTTTGCTACGTAACAGGCAGAAAGGGGATTTTTTTTTTTTCCTGTTAAAGATCATTCACACTCCTTTCCATCTGGCAGAAAAGCCCAGGAGAAAACTGTCAGAATATGATCTCCCTAAAATTTTTCTTCATGGACACACCTTCATATCACATACTGGGAAAAGGCAATAAATTCCCTTTCAAACATGGTGTCTCCATATAGATCCATCACAGATCAGGTTCATACCCAGCTGCATTACTCCCAGCTCTTCGTTAGCTCTCACTATGCCAGGATCTCTTTGTGGACACTGCTGCCTTTGGGATCCTTGGATGAGCATGTCCCAGAGAAGTCCCATAATTTATTCTCCTTAAAAACAAACTTCTACCGAATGAACGGGGATAGTTCTTATCTCTATGTCCAGCCAGTTTCTTCCCTTCCTCCAAAGGGGCCTTCTTTCCTCAGGATCTAGAAAGATGAAGCTACACCAGTGCCCATATTTCTTACAGGAGGAGGGAAATCTGTCTCCATCAAGTACAGCTCTAGGGTGGACAGCAGAGTTGTCTATGCTTGTAAATGTCTTTGGAAGATTTTTCAAACAGTAGTAGCCATCAGTGATGATGTAAAATTCAGGACTGATTCACATTTTTTTTGCATAATTTGTTATTTTCAGGTTAGCTTTCTTACACTTCTTGGAAATCATCAGCAAAAACACAACCCAAATGCAAGATGGTTAGCATACAACAAATTTGATAGTAAAGCCCCAGTCCTTCAAACTATCCTCTTAGAAATTTAGTTGCCTACATCTCAAGAGCCCTTTTTCCCCTCACAAGGATTGAGCTTCAGAGTCAGTTTGCAAAATAAAGGCTTTAGCTATACTGACTACGTGGCATCTTTACCACAGACGAAAAGGGCCTTGAACTGAAATACACTCTCCAAATAAGCCACACACACCTGCCCTTCTTCTAAAGTGATGTTTAACACCGTCATCATCAGACTCTGTATTCTAGCTCTTCATGGTTTAAAAAACAATTAAACACAAATCCAGAATAATTTTATTAGCATTTTTCAAATTCTAGTTTTCCTATTGCTCTCCAGCACACTAAAACAACTCCATATACCCCTGACATTGTTTTGTGTGCTCATTGCTGAGACATTCAAGGAAAATTGCTTGACTTTAACATATCTTAAGAATTTGAAAGTATTGGTCTTTCAATAGTAAGCTCTTTGCGTACATACATGATAAATTACAGGATCAGAGTTTGAAGGAGTATGAGCGTATTTCAAGAAGAGAGGAGAACAATACTGTTGTCGTGATTTTATTAAATTGACTTATCTTATCAAGCCTTTTTACAGGGGTAATACTGACTTAGCACTGTCCGTGACTTTCAAGTCTATAGAATAATTTCTATATTAATACCAGGAAAATACGCTGAAATTAATGTGTCATATCTATCTAGAGTAAATACACAATATTGATCCTGCTTTCACTGTGTACTTAGCCTTGACATTTGTCCTTGATCTAACAAGGAAAGTGAAAGATTAGGGATTAAACTCTAACTGAAAAAAGATTAGTCAAGATTTACTCAAAATAGTCAATCTGATGTATGATACAGCTTTTAAATTGATGTTTGTTTCATATGTGGTCTTACAAAACAAATTATATTAATCAGTTGGTTCCATCAACAATAGTTTGCACTTGCTGAACACCTTCCATCTGAGAATGTTAAGCTGCTTTACAGATAATTAACAACTCAAAACAGAATTATAGGCAAGCAAATGCTATTGTCTCTATTGTCTATTGTCTCTTTGGTCTGTAAAAACCCTTACTATAGACAGAGTGACAATTTTTTTTCAATAGAATTAACCTTTAGAATTAAGAGACATCAGCGACACACATGAATTTCTGTATGGGGATCCTATCTTGACTCATATTAAATGTACTTACTTGTACTTGAGGTCTACTCCTGTAGAATTATACCTGTGGCTATATTCTGTACTGTAGACAATACATTTAGTAGTAACTTTACTTTCTTCTGATCAGCCTCTTGAAGGTACATATGACTACAGTGAGTTGTCGCTAATTGTCTTTTACCTGTCAATAATACATTCTAATTAGTTGATTTTTGGCAAATCCATCTTTGTCCACTTCACCTACCAATGTGTGATTGCTGAGATTTACCTGGTGCTATCGTCATGCTACTTGGCACTGTGCATAATACAGCTGACTTCAGCGGGGTTTTTCTTGTTGAGCCAACGCAACCATATACCTTTGATTAAACAGTGGTGTTAGTAGCCCATGTCAGGGAAAAAAAAATATACTAAGCAGGTGAGAAATCATTAGAGGCAGAGAACTAAGCAAGCCTGGCCCCAGCAGCCATCCTGGGCCGGAGGGGCCTTCGGGAGAGGACAGTGAGGGTAACTGAGGAGATGGCACTGGACACTTAAATTTTCTGATGAGACTGGTAAGAAATCCATTTTATAATATTTTAACTGTATCTTGCAATTTGCCTCATGAGTACAATTTTGCTGATTTCTCTTTTCAGCTACAGAACCAACATTTCAAAGGTTAATGTTACTTTATCAGTATTTTCAAAGACAGACCTTGAACAAATGTTACAAGCATGACCTTAGAAACCATAAACAACTGATACACAAAATTTCACAAACTGTAATTCTTCAGTACTTCCCAGCTCAACCAAATATCTACCTGACATCAGGTCTTTTGTTTTTTTAAACTGTCAAGGCTGTGTGTTCCTAGATAAATTAACCGAAATTATTGTCAAAGATAAGCAATGCTGTTTGACTGGGTAATGTTGTCGGTCTAACTCGGCACTCTAAGTGTTTCACAATGCTTCTCAATGTTTTTTCTGGGTGCAAACAGTTATTTTCTTTCCAGCTTAAGAGTATAAATCCACACTTCAGGAATAAGGTAAACCCTGAGTTACTTGACAACTCCTCAGGTGGGAGAGGTCAGCTCCCCTCCCCTGTGTCAGATCCTCTGGCGTGATTCACACTGCAATCCAGAGGAGTCACCCTGCGCTGACACCCTAGCTCTCCCCATTTCCCATGGGACTCGGACAGTGCTAGTGGTTCCTCAGGCTCCCATGTATTCCTTTTTTGTGTGTAAATTTTGACTGCTGTGTTCTCTTAAGTAACTAACGACATGACATTTGAAGGTAATTCTGGTCTGTGACAATGTTAAGCTTTCTAAAACATGATGATAATCAGAAAAATGGAATTAAGATGTGATACAAGGTATGCTCTCATTGTCACTAACAAGAAAGGCAAAACTTCTGTCTGTCCTAGGGCAGTTGATATTTGGCCGTTTATGAGTACTAAAACATGTCATACCCAACAGATCTTATGAGATACTGCTGCCAAATTTCCTTTTAAAACCAAAGTGTTGTTGCTCTCTACTTAAAATGAATAAGCTTCGTTCTGTGCTGTTGCACGTCCTGTCAGAAAAATTATTATAATAGCAGCTTCAAAGAAGAAACGAACTAAAATCCTGGGTCAAAATTCTCACACAGAACTGTGAAACTTGGCATTTCGGTTCAAACTTCGCAGCTAAGTCCCTTCTCCAAGTTTTTACATTTAGGGATTGTGCAAATATCAGAAGTTGAACACTTACTTACTCATATGATTAGGTGAAAGTAAAACAAACGGAAGTGTAACCCAAGAAGAGGGATGGGGTGGATGTGGTTTGATCAGAGTAAATCCAGGTAACCCCTGTAGCACAGAGCAGTTAATAGCACAGAGCCAACACTGACAAAGGAAACATCATTTGAGATGCAGAATTTATGGAACAATTATAAGGATAGTTTAAAATTTTAATGGTATCAACAATCACTGCTTGACAAAGAAAGACCTAGATAGGACTGTCTAGATCACAGAGTTCAAATCCCACCATCAACAGCTGTTTAGTCCCAATGTGTCCATGTAACAGCTATTCACGTCCCCGCTTGGACCTCTCGTGAAATTTAGACCCATGCTAAAAGGCGAAAAGCCACAGCCCTAATGTATCATAGGAACAGTGCACATGAGATACTGAGCATTACCATCATCTTGAGGTACCTTGCAGTGTAATAGTCATTGCCCATTACGACTGTGCAGGGTAATTAGCATGCCTTAACTGTTTGTTAATATTTCCATAGAAGTCTGCAGTGAATTAGATGCAGCTACCTGCCTGTCTAGCTGCCGATGCATGTGGAGATTTATTAGAGAGTTACAATTTAATGCTATTTTTCTTTCATCAGGCTCATGCAAAAGTTTGGCATAACTACAAAAAACGCTTTCAACCGTATCAGAAGGGGATGATGTCCATAGTATTGGGATCCCACTGGATTGAACCTAACAAATTGGAAGATGCTTTGGACATTTCTAAATGTCAGCAGTCTATGGAGAGAGTACTTGGGTGGTTCGCTAAACCCATCCATGGGGATGGAGATTATCCAGAAGAACTGAAAAATGAATTCTCGTTTTTGCCACGCTTTACTGAGGATGAGAAAAACTACATAAAGGGAACAGCTGACTTCTTTGCATTTTCCTTTGGTCCTAATAACTTTAAACCTCCAAACACTCTACCAAAAATGGGACAAAATTTGTCACTTAATTTGAGGGAAGTACTGAACTGGATTAAACGGGAATACAACAGTCCTCGAATCTTGATTGCAGAGAATGGCTGGTTCACTGACAGCCATGTGAAAACAGATGACACCACAGCCATCTACATGATGAAAAACTTCATTAATAAGGTTTTACAAGGTTTGTATGCAAGTTAGTTGTTGCATTTTCAGATATCTTTTGAAGTTAATTTGCTATTTAGCTCTGTAATGATTTAATAGTTTTTTTTAAAAGAGATAATGGCAACTAAGTTAATTATTAATTATTTTATACTGCACAAGTACAAGTCATGGATCAGGATCTCCTGGTGCTAGTGTTGTACAAACACAGAAAAAAACCATAGTCCCTGTCCCAGAAAGGTAAAGTCCAACATCTGCACTGGATTTTAAAACTTAATAAGTGCAAAATTGAGACAGAAATTAATGAAAACAAACCTATTAGATACCACTTTTCACTGCTGGTAGCCCAACTGTAAAACCTTTGTTCAGGTATGTACTTTGACAGCAGAAAAACAAGACAGTGACTACAGACTGTCATTGCCACGCTGCGGTCCTACTGCAGTGTAAAGTGCACAAAGGAAATCAGCAGGAGAAGGGCGATCATTCTTCAGGATTATTACATGCCAAACAGTGATAATACGTTTTAAAAGCACACTTTTAATCTTGGTATTTTCCCTTCATAAAGCCAGCATACAGGGATGCTCTCTGAAGGCAAAAGATTTAATTTTGTATGAAATATAAACACTGTTAGTACCTAAAGCCTCTGCAAAAACCAGTATTTCTTTTCCCCCTCAGCCAGTCTGTAGGTTCGGCGGGGGCAGAGGGAGAGCTGCTGGTCCCGAGAGCCATCCTCCCAGCAGGCTGCGCCGCTGCTGATGCCATACTGCAACGATGAGGTGGCTCGCATCCCTTTGCAAAAATCTTTCCTATCCTCAGAAAAGGGAAAACACGAGTAATCATTTACTCTGACACCAAGTCAGGAAGTACTGTATCACCAACAAACATAATTAAGCTCCTAATGAAGATTATCCAGATATATTTAAAGTTGGTTCAAACTGTAAACTTCACATAGCACAACGATGCGATATGTCCTGCCTTTTCCAGATTTTGAGGAAGTTACATTCCAGTATTTGGCTTATGATATTTTAAATCCTGCCTTAACACAGCAGGAAAGTCTAGATGCAGGCCTGGATTTGGAGGTGTGGAACAGGTAGACTTCTGGACACATACATAAGAAAATCCGTAGTGTCTTCTTTTTTTTGAATCCTCTACAGCAGACCTGGCTGTAATAACCATCCATGGGTTCACACTTCTGAAATACTTGGTCAATGTTCAGCCAGTAACTGCTTCTCAAGAATTGTCGTCTATGTTTTTATGTATGCAGATACTTAGACCTCTGCTTCAAAATACAGGATTATCTCTTAACTCATATATTTTTTGTGAAGCAAACTTTAATTTGTCTGATCAGGAATAATTTTTGGAACATATTTTCATATTGTTACTTACAGAGAAGTCAGGTATAAATTTGCTATTTGCAGCAAGATCAATTAGGACATTTTAACCTCAAAACATCATTTATATAGGCCTAATTGTAATGGGATGGTGGCTGTTAAGCTAACAGGTAACAGGGTATGAAGAGCTATACTCTGTGTGTGTGTTCAAGGAGAGTGCTGTAAACTTTGGAACGTATGTCTGTATCTTATGGTACTGTGAGTCACGAAAATACCTGATGTATAACATCACCATTGCAATGAACTGCCCCCAGTTATGACACAAGGATGCAATTGAAACTACAGCTTCTTAGTGGCATGCGTACGCCTGTCAGTACTGAAACTATTACTTCTGCAGAAGGACTCCGAAGCCTCACCTATAGCAGACACAGAAATGCCTTGAGATCTGCTTCTGTGGATGTCGCCTCTGGTGACACAGGGAGCTTAATTAACTCTCGGCCTCTCCTACCTTCAGCCCCTTGTTCCTGCCCCCAGCCATCCCCTTGGTTTTTAGAAGGATTTTCTCATCCCCACTCTAACGTTCCCTGGGGATCCTGACTTCTGTTTCTGCCCTCTCCTTTCACTGTCACTGCAGACAGCGCTACAAACATACTCTCACGCTGATCCACAGGATCTCTACCTATACACACCTATTAATTCTTCTTACCACAAAATATAGATAAACTAGTGCTTTTTCCCTACCCATTTAAACAGCCCAAAATCCTCATCTAGGCATGCACCATCCTGAGTACCACAGCAGCTTTTGCTCTGACAATTAAACTTAGCCCCCATCCATTCATTATGCTTCTAGAAAAAAATATTTTTTTTCTTAGTTGTCACTTACGTTGCCCCTGTACGTCTGCTTCCATTTGTTCAACCTTCCTCATTGCAGACATAAAGTAAGTACTCATCTTTACTTGCAAGGCCCTTCTGGCCTCTCTCTTTATTCTCTACATCATTCTCCACCTCTGCATTTTGCAACTGATATTTTCAGATATTTTTGTACTTTCTCCCATGGTTCCCCTAATATTAAGAAGTTGCTTTTCTTGAAAATACATGCCATTGCATTGCTTCATTACATTCTCTTATCTCCTTACCAGTATTCTGGCCTTGTCTATCAGCTTCTCATATACTTACATTGCAAGCTGTTGGGCTTTCTGATTTCTTCATCCAGCAGCTAGTAAAATACCATGCTTGAGTAAGACAGTACTGCTGGGTTACTCCGCTGCATGAATACAAGTGCTGTGCAAAACTGCCTCCTGCTGAAGTTGCAGCATGGTGTGACTAAGGCAAAGTAGTTCAGTGGAAATACAAAATTATGCAAAGTGAAATGTCCTGAGAAAATAAGGCAAAGCAACATTAGCTGAGAATAGAGCTTTACATCAGAACACTTCTTCTTTATTCCTAGGCTTACTGTCAGTGGACTACAGGTACAATATGGCTGTCCGTCTGTCTGTGTCAAAATCCTCAGTAACCCCACTTGGTCACTGCTTTGCCCTTGATATTCCAGCCCTTATAAAGTTAATGTGAGGAGTTATCCTACATTATTTCCTAGCTCAAAGCTGGCAACAGGCAGCTAACACGACTGAGCATGGAGCTTGGACTTTTTCTTCCAGGCTGCCAGCTGGCACACGCTGTAGGTGGGTAACGAACCTTGTTGTTAGTTGGTGTCCAGCGAGAAGCTGCTTTGCAAGTTCTGCTGCCCTCCCTGGTGAACCGGGTTCCACATCCGAGAAAGCAGTCATTTTGTCATCTTTCTCATATACGTAGAAGATTATATGTATACTCCTTTGCAAGGTGGAGGGACGTTAAGATTGACTGAAGAAACATGCATGTACTGCACCCATTCTGTGAATAAAATCAAGCACTTCAGTCTCTGGGTTGATCAGCCCAGCTTCTTCTAAAGTCGTTATATGTCCCATATGAACACATTTAATTTTTCAATTTAGAAGCTCAATAGACATTCCTAAATGTTAGAGCTTGCTGAGGTCTTTCAAATAAAGGTAGAGAGTTTTAGCTTCATGACAAATACAAAGTCACAAACTAGATCAACTGTTGCACCCTTAATTTTTAGTCATGATTCTCTAATTTTATTGGTATATATTACTTGCAAATCATCCAGTGCAACTTAAAATCTGGATGTGGCATAATATTTTGTGTTTGCTCAGAGCAAAACTAAAGCATCCTACAGTAATTTAATTTGTTAAGGAAATAGTGATGTACGTATTTTTTTAATGAATAATGACTAAGATAGATATATAATGTCTGTCACAGTTTTGCAAGGAATTACAATGGGCCAATAACCCTATGAGTGCTGAGAAAACCCTCAAGATTTTCAAAGTGACTAGACCTTTCTCATAAATATCCCTTATATATGTTAAGAGTCCTAAACATAAGACTCATGGATGTTACTTTCTCTTACGCAGCTATTAAATACGACAACATAGATGTGTTTGGTTACACAGCCTGGTCACTCCTTGATGGCTTTGAATGGCAACATGCTTACAACATCAGGCGCGGCTTATTTTATGTAGATTTCAAAAGCGAAAAAAAGGAAAGGATTCCCAAGTCATCTGCACTTTATTATAAAAAAATCGTACGAGAAAATGGCTTCTTCCCAAGGGAATCTACCCCAAGCTTGCAAGCTCAGTTCTCCTGTGACTTCTCCTGGGGTATCACTGAATCTGTTCTCAAGGTAAGCGTAAAATATTGGGAAGACCACTGGCTGCAGAGCAATCAGCAGCTTTACTTTGTGAATAAATGACTGCGTAAGGCACCTTTCGTTCAGGAGTCTCAATGCACACAGCAAGCGGAAGTTCAGCCTAGCCATAATTGCATAGGTTCAATTTTATGTACTTCACAGGTTTTCGGGTGAGCTCATCACAGAGTGCCGGGCACTCCTGCAGCAGCAGACCCCTCTGCAGGAGCCCTTCCAAGCTGGCCCTCCCTCGCCTTCCCTCTGCTCGCGTCTCCATGTGGCAGATCAGATCAGGAAATTTCAGACCAAGAAGTTCATCCCGACCAATTGTTCCTGGGTTATTTTTCAACCAGGGGAGTTTCTCAATCCAGTTCGCAGTGTGGCCATAGGGATGCCTACGACAGCGTGACGGAGAGGCTGACAGAGGGCAGGGACAAGGCGGTTCCGCTGGTGGCAGCAGAGCTACCCACAGGCTCGAGGTCTCGCCTAAAGCTACCGAACAAGGCAGAAACAGATTCCTGGGTTGAGCCTGGCTCTAAGTGCCACTTAGACAAGTGGGTAACAAGCCATTCTTTAAAAAGACTTATACCACAGGCAAAAATAACCAACATCAGCACATATGGCCTTTATCATCTGAGCTCACATTGAAAAGAGATCATACCACCTTTTTTCCAAACTGGTTCCTACAGTATCTATTTCTACTTTAAATGTGGTAGATAAGCTAACCATATGTATGGCCACTCTTTTTGTCCTTGCATACAGAAAGATAGTCTAATGACCAACATCAGCCTCAAAAAACAACAGCAAAACTCCATAATTTAACCTATTCACTGAAAACCACAGAGGGGAAAAAAACAAGTAAAACTTCTATATACTTTGTTAATCATTCTGAGGAAATGTACAGCATGGAAAAGTGCATTTTCTTTAAAAAATCAGATTTAATATAAATATTTTGAACTTCACTATATTGAATTACAAATCCTACAAAAAATGTTTTAAAAAATTGGAATAGTAAAAAAGTATCCTGTGCTAACCTTGTTAACTCGTAGATGGCAGTCAAGGTATAACTAATATTAAACGCTACGAGCTGTTTGTGTCAGATGTTTGCATAGGCAGAAGGACTACCAGTAACACCAGGGAACACTATGTCACAGTTTCACAAGGCTGATCTTAGCAGCAGTGCCAAAATAATCTGTGCCTGCCTCGTATACTCCCCGGTGCTCATTCTTACCACCCCGCTCTCCTGCCAGCTGCCTGAGAACCACTATTTGCATGACCCGAAAGTGAACTTGATCCAGGAGATGTATCTGTGCGAAAAGATATGTCGTGTAGGCTGGTGGCAGGGCAAATGTCAGTGTGTAGCTGAATAGAAAGCAGAGTGCAATTTTAGTGTTTTCCGCAGATGAAGGAACCGAACGGGTAAAACGACCACTAGCACAGACAAAGCCCATATAGGTGAGTTGTTTATCCTCTTCCCCTCGCAGCATCTAAGGGGGACCTTCTGACATCCAGCACTAATCCTACAGCCAAACACAGGCAGAAATGCGGACTACGAGCAGGCATTGGTTTAATTAAACCCTGTTGTGACATATCATTTTTATTTTCACAGGCAGAATCTGTGGCTTCCTCACCTCAGTTCTGTGATTCCAGCCTGTACCTCTGGAACGTCACGGGAGATGGGCTCCTGCACAAAGTTAAAGGGGTGAAGCTAAAAACTCGACCAGCACAGTGCACGGATTTTGTCAGTATTAAAAAGCAACTTGACCTCCTGGAAAAAATGAAAGTCACCCATTACAGATTTGCACTTGACTGGTCGCTAATTTTACCCAATGGAGATTTGTCTGTGGTCAACAGGCAGGTTCTCAGGTATTACAGATGCGTGATTAGTGAAGTACTGAAACTCAATGTTCAGTCCATGGTCACCTTATATTATCCAACTCACGCCTACCTGGGCCTGCCGGGTCCTTTGCTGCAGGCAGGAGGATGGTTGAACCAGTCTACTGCCTACGCTTTTCAAGACTATGCCGCTTTATGTTTTCGGGAACTTGGTGATTTGGTTAAACTTTGGATTACAATAAACGAGCCTAACCGGCTAAGCGATGTCTACAACAGGAGCAGCAATGATACGTACCGGGCAGCACACAATTTATTGATAGCACATGCCATGGCCTGGAAAATATACGATGAGCAGTACCGGTCCTTTCAGTATGGCAAAGTGTCCCTGTCCCTGCACTCGGACTGGGCTGAGCCTGCCAACCCCTACTTTGAATCTCATTCAAAAGCTGCCAACAGGTTTCTTCAGTTTGAAATAGGCTGGTTTGCCGATCCCATATTTAAGACTGGGGACTATCCAGCTACCATGAGGGAATACATCGGCTTTAAAAACAGAAAAGGCCTTTCATACTCTTCGTTGCCGTCTTTCACAAGCGAGGAAAAGCAGCTCATCAAAGGTGCGGCTGACTTTTATGCACTGAATCATTTCACCACCAGATTTGTGATTCACGAACCTCAGAATGGGAGCCAGTACGAATTTGATCGTGACATCCAGTTCCTGCAGGATATCACCTGCCTGAGCTCCCCTTCTCGTTTGGCAGTGGTGCCTTGGGGACTGCGCAAAGTTCTCAAGTGGATTAAAAAAAACTACGGTGACATCGATATTTACATCACAGCAAATGGCATAGATGACCAGTCCTTAGACAATGATGAACTTAGAAATTATTACTTGGGAAAATATGTACAAGAGGTTTTAAAAGGTGAGTATATGATAGATTGTAGTTCCCCAGAGCCATTTCCGTGGCACAGACCCAGGCATTCCTTAAGCAAGCACCTAAGACTTGCCCCAGCCAGAGCAAGCAGCTCTGGCTGAGATGCAGGAACCGGCCATCAGCATTCAGCCTCCTGCGGGGCCCGATTCTGCAGGCACGCTCAGGGCAGATACAACACAAAGCAAGGGCATCAAGCCCTCACGTGAAACGCAGCCACAGCTGCTTCCAGTTTAAACCATGTGAGAAGCCATCTGGGCATGCATATACAGCAGAGTAGTTATTGGGAAGTTAGTAGATGGCACGTCAGACCAGCAACTCCCAAGAGACAGCTCTAATTTCTACTCTACAAAGAAAGGCAGGAGCCTCCTTACTTGCTGCTGAACCAGAGTCATTGAACAGGAAAGCACAGGAAAGTCCAAGGAGACCTGGAGGGACATACAAAAGAAATATGGCAGGTCACCAGATCTTTAAGGAGCTGCTGTTGAAGGGAGAGTCAAACTCCAGTTCCTGTTCCACTACTTGCTTTCTCCTGTGCACCTACATCAATATAGTTCTTCACCTTAGAGAAAAATTAATAACAATTATGGAGGTAGAGGACAAAAATGTTCAAGGCAATGATCTTCAGCAACAGTTTACTGTATGAGAAATGCTGCAGGGACCTCACCCCTCCCATTCCTCTTCCTCCAACCAAACGTTAAAAGGGAAGCAGCAAGCCACAGGGTACCAGAAAGGCCTGGGTACCTGAACCATACAGCCAAAACGAGGTGTACAATACTTCCTTGCACTCACTATTCCCTATTGGCACGCACTAGCGAGTTCCCTGATCAGGACGCGGGGCATCTAAAAGCTCTTCTGAGGCACCTGTCCCCAGATGTAGTCTACATATCCCTGTTTCTCCTCTTTAGGAGCTAGCTACGTAAAAAATGAGACAGGTCTTACTCATGGCTAAGCATGGCTTCAGATTACTTTTAGACACAAACAAGAAACAGAGCATTCCCCCTCCAGTGCTTCGCTCTTTCTCAATTACTATAGGACTAATGAGAGTTTGCTGATTTATTTCCCATTGCGAACAAAAGAACACTAAATTATTAAAGGAAATAAGTTATTAAAGGAAAAAGTTGTTTAAAGGGTACTTCATCATAGTATTCCCATTTTAATTTTCAGATAGCATGATATTTTATAGTACTCGCAGAAAGATCCCCCCAATTTACAATGTTCTTGCTTCATCTGGGTCACATCCCCAACTCTACTCTCTGCTTACACGTGAATTGGAGCTATGTTTACTCACCAAGGACTGCTGGTTCTGATTTCGCTGAAGTATCTTCACCCAGCACTGGGGTGCCGCAGTGCAGCGGACAGCCACGCGTGCTGCGGGGCTGAGCAGCTGAGCTTGGAGCCGGGCAGGAACCTCCAGAGAGCTCCTCTCATGGCACAGAGGAGCAGCCGCTCCCCTTGGGTCATCGCAGCTGGGCTCAGTAAAGAGCAGCATCGGGCTTTTCCCAGGAAAGCAAACTCCCAGCTCTAACCCTGTTCAAATCCAGCTTTCAGAGAGTAGGTCCAGAAAATTCCCAAATTCTAACTTTTTGTTTAAAACAATGATGCTGATGCATTGTTTCTACTTAATTGAGACAGTGGGAGCTGAGTACCGTTAGAAGCAGTAAGCGTAAATATTTTATGGTGCAATTATGCTTTTTAAATTGATAGATTAATCATTTGAAATCTGAACTCATTACCAGAAGGTTTGCAGGTCATGCAAGGTTTTATTAACAACATTTGTTTCTTTTTTTTTTTTCCCCCCTTCACAGCATACTACATTGATAAAGTCAAGATTAAAGGCTACTATGCATTTAAGCTGACTGAAGAAAAATCTAAGCCCAGATTTGGATTCTTCACTTCCGATTTAAAAGGAAAGCCTTCAATAAAATTTTACAATAACCTGATAAGCAACAACGGCTTTCCTGCTGACTATTCAGCCTGCGATCCCCCCAACCAAGAAAAGCAGTGTAGCTTCTGCGTGTTTATTTCTCAGAAGAAGCCGTTAATTTTCTTTGCCTGCTGCCTTTTTTCTACCCTTATGCTGCTTTTAACCATCATTGTTTTTCACAAAAGAAAAAGAAGAAAACGTTTTAAGGCAAAAAGCATCCAGCGCATCTGTGTTTCATTTTGAAAAGGGGGCAGACGGCCGCTTTCAGTGAGATCCATCGCTGGTCGCGTTCTACAGAGGCTGACGCAGATCAGACAACTGTAGAAAAGCACTACGTGAGTCACTCCAGTCACACACACCAAGCGTTTCGTTGGAAAACGGGAAGTAACCCTATGCACAGGAAGAAGAGCTACGACGACAATCCTTTCTGGTGAAATTACTTTTATCCACCTGCTGTATGTAGAAGTAAAATTCATCTACTTAAAAAAAAAAAAAAAAAAAGAAAATTTTATGACCGTCCTGTGCCTTGGAATAACCTTTCAAACAGTTTGACTTGAAAAGAGATACTAAGCTGTGAGAACTGATATGCACTTTTCTATGAACCTCTTTGGACCAAAGCGTCTTGTGATGTATATTCGTGTTATGAATGTTGGTGAGCATGAAACTGCAGTTGTTAGGGTTTACAAATAAAAGCGTTATTAAAACCTACAAACTCTCAACTAAGTACAACACCAAGAATGAAATGTGCTGGGCCAGCTTCTGAAGATACTTCTGAAAGAACAAATCCAAGTTAACGCCATTATCGACCAACATACCTGTATCTCTCATATATTGGGTGAAGTAGAGATCAGAGGTTAACATTTTAAGCAAATGTAACTGGACCCACAGGAGACAAGTCAAAATAATATACAATCACTAGTTTTCATCTCCAAAATGGGGCACCCGTAAAAATTTTTACTAGCAGAGAACATCAAAAGAAATAGTTAACTATTCATCTACTCGAGAGAGCGATGAATGTAGTTCTAAATTGCACTTTTTCATAGAGATAAATATGTATTATCATCTGAGCTCTGCTCATGTGCCAGTGCAAGCCATGGGTGGGATAAAACGATGAGAGGAGTTTATTGGTATTGCTGCATTAAACAAAAGCTACCAACCCAGGCATAATGCTCTGAAAGGATAAATGAACCTGCTAATCTCATTTAAATTTCGCAGGGACCAAACCCAGAGGTTTCCCTTGGTCTGGTTTTGGTCATCTCAAAATGAGCCCAGCAAGTTTTCCCGTGAACTGTACCATCATTTAAAATTCACGTTGGCCAGCCTTTTCAGTCACGGCATCAAATTGCATGCTCAGATCATCTCTGCCCAGGCAGGTACCACGCACCTCTGCAGAGGGGTAGAAAAGCTGCTCTAGAAATGGGAAGAAGGGCAAAAAGAGGCATCGGTTAAATTCCTACTGCCTTCCTCCACTTTACAACTTTATTTTCCAGTGGCTAGTACCATTTTCAAGACACGGTGGAACCCCCAGCCTGTTCCCATTAGAAGCTAGCTACCTCCGCTGTAAGGTCCCCCAGACAGACGCACGCACTTTATCCGTGCACCAGTGCTTCTGAAGAGAGGAGGCACAGAACCACATTGTCTCTTCCAACTGCATCTGAACACACAAGACAGCATCAAACACAAGGGAAACGATAATGGGGTATGATAAAGCAAACGAGAACATAAATGATAAGGTATTTTGGCCACTTACACACGGCAGCTTTGTGCAAGGGCTACTTCAAGGATATGTGCAATCAGCTGAACCCCAGACTCCCAATACTTGACCCAACCTTGAGTCTCAGTTCATTTCTCCATTATATTTCAAGTATTGGTCAACATCACGGAAGGTTCATTAATTCAAAAGGTAAGTACGAGTAAAACGATGGGGGATTCAGGCCCATTTCACACCGTAACATGTTCTACCAGCGCAGCAAACAGCCCGGCTGTTGGAGGTGCGTGCACCCGTCCGTCGCCCGCAGACACTGACCGCTTATCGCTCACAGCAACCGGGGGATCAAACTGAAGCACACTACAGGGAAACTCCTCTTAAATTCCATGGGCGTTGTGGGAGCAGAGAATTTTGGAAGACTTCTTTATCTGCACACTTTGAACAGCCCAAGAAACCATCCTAAAAACGTTCAGCAGGCCAGGTACAAACTCCGCGCCTGCTGTTTAGCACCGCTGCTTTTCCAGGCTCAGAGACACTGGTACCGCACACCCCTGCTGAACTCGGTAGAAACATGCAAGCAACGGGCAATTCTCTGAATTTCTTAGGCACGCACGGATGCTTCCCTCAATATTAAGCTTTAGCCACTTGTTGCCAAGTATGTTTCTGCACTATCCCAGTACTTTCTGTGAATCTTTTTTCAGAATTGAATGTAGCAAGTGGTAATGTGGATTTTACCACAGCACAGAGCTGGACAAAACCCCAACTACACGGCAAGATCAGTAACCAAGCGCTATGTCCTCAGATGACACAAACCGCTCTTGGTGAAACTCAGCAATAAGCTCTGCCTGAACTCTGAGGTCAAGTCTTTGGTTTTCTTAATTGAGCAATATAGCTAAAGCGTCGTATTGTCAGACTACTTCCTCTATCTCTGTATTTAGTTTAAATGGTCTTATAAATCTGGTTCTACTGATTCCAGTTTTGTTTATAATCTACTTCAGATTCTGTCACCACAAGTCTGAATTCCACTCCAGAACTGTACACAGAAATCAGTTTTTCCACTTTGAGGTTCTGAAATGATGTGAAAGAACAGTAGTCTCCGTCCTGGGAGAACAGTGTTTTTGCCATTTCGTAATGCTATGACTTAAAACCAGCACTTCATGACTTTACACACTGGGTCCACGCTCCACCAGCACGAGGTTTCCAAACCATCAGACTTCGTTCGTCTGGATCTTCTCAGAGACCGGTAAGCAACGTGTACACAGTGCTAACGTTATCTTGCATTACTCTCTGACAATCTGCTTCTCCAAAAGCCAAAGACTTGGAACAGGTTCACGCAATCACCATTTAGTTCTTAAAAAAAAAAAAAAAGAGGCCAAGATATGAAATAGGTTTTGTTTTATTAAATCTCTCAGGGTCTTCAGGCTTTGTATCAGATTCTTCAAGCTGGTACTTGCTGATCAATGTCTTGTGGTGGTTTGTTTCAGGATCCAGACAACTGTAAATAGAAAGTTAAGAGCTTTTAGAAAGGTTTTAGCACTGCAAATGTGAAAGTTTATAGACATATGACAAGTTAATTTACCTGACAGTTTTAACGCAAGACAGACATTAATAGCTCAAAGAATTTCCTTAATTTTATTCAGAAAAGATTACTTAAAGATGCCTTCAAACAACAGCTCACGACTGTTTAACGAGCGGGTAACAAGTTGTTCCGTCTCTCAAGGAACTCGGAACAGCACTAAAAATAATTTTTTCAGTAGCTTGCAAGTGTCTGGCACCTGGCTGGTGATAAAAAAAATTCTAGTTTATGAAACTCACTTCATTTCCATCCTCTGTCTCAAACTTAGGTTCAGAAGGCACGCAACATTTATTTTATCTGCAACTCAGCCTGTCTCATCCTGCACGAGCGTTCTGTACCATGTGTGGAACCACACATAGCTGAAATGCATCAAATTCCTTTAGCAGTTAAAATTCTTACATTATCCCAAAATCCTTGTACACAACTTCAGTAACAAATGCACAAGGTAAAGAGTCGTCCTTGTTGAACTGACCTGTGTTGATAAGCATTTACACACAAACTTCCCAGAAGACCTTTATATATAAATTACAGGCTGACCACTTTTCTTAGTGGTCAGTGTCCAGCCAGGGGGAACATCAGTCTAGGAAAGTCTTCTCTGTAAACAGCTGTAAACCGGTCTGTCATGCTAGGTCAGCTGCATTTAAATTCTCAGCCACCACCGTAACTAGCATTCACAGCGTAGAATGCACCACTTTAGAGTTAGGTATTTCTCCATACAGTAGCATAGCACCAAGTTGATGAGAGACGGAAAGTTGCTGTCAAGAGACCTAGCAAAATTTAAGTTTTACGATACCTCTTACGATGCCTTTTACAAGCACAACTCCATCCCTGTTGGGACACTGCTTAACCACAGCCTTGTTAAAGTACATAAACCCTGCCAAGTCCCCAGATTGAGTAACCGTCTCTACACGGAAGATGTACAATCTGCGTTAAGATGACACCAACCTATTAAAGAGTTTTACTCATCTGCCTGCTGTACTGTTCCTTTCTCGGAGACATAGATACCATCCAAGAATTTCCTGATATCCTTGTTCTTGACGGTAGTGGCTTGCTGGATCAAGGCGGCTGCAGACAAAGCAAGACCATTAGCACAAAGCAAGAGGTCCGAGCCAACTCGTAGCCTTTGTTTACTCTCCAATGTTTCAACTAACAAATGAAACTGTCATCTGGAGAAAGGAATTACCAACTTGAAATCCTGTCAGTTCTAACAAAAGCAGAATGCCTTTCACTGAGCCCCTCTTGGCAACTTGGGGCAGTGGCAGTTCATTACTGCACACTCGTACCACTGAAAAGCTGAAAAGTTTGATGTCAAAAAGGCCATCAATACTGACTCAAAAAAAAGGTTCTGTGGACTTGTAAAAACATCTCTAAGTTTAGGAAAAAAGTGTGTGAAACTATGAAAAGCAGTTACGGTGACTAGAGGAAAAAAAAAAATTCTGAGCTGTCGTTTACCTCAGGGTCTGAGGAAAAAAAGGCAGTTTGCTAAGTTGACATCTTCAGATAAAGGTGGCCCTATCATTCTATCTTCCCATGCATCTACTTTCACAAACCTGAATTGGAGACCAATTCGATGTCATTCCCTTCAAGGATCAGCTCATCCTTCTGGGCTTGAGATACCGCACAGGAAACACCTACAGAAAGGAAAACACACGCTCTACATGATTGGTGAAGACATTAAGTGTACTAAAGAAACAGTATCCATGTCCCGTCCCAATTTACAAATCTAGAAGGTAGCATTCCAGGCAATAATTAGCTTCTATGACTTTGTTAAAAGTCTCCCCCAAATCCCTTCCTGGATTGTCCTCCCTCACAGTTTCAGAACTCAAAGATTAGTGCAAGTCATGCTCTGGATTGAAAGCAACTAAGTGATATTCCTATTTACATGTTACTACACTGCAGCATTAATTGCCAACACCGCGTACAAGCCAGAGATTTTGCCAGCATGGCTTCGTCAGCTAGGTGGTGCCATTTTCCACATTCTTATGTTCATTAAGACAAAACTGGAGTCACACCAATCAAAAGTCATTAAAAAAAACCCTGCCCCCAACATCTCAAGCACCATGTTTATACTAGCAACACTGTGCACACTCACAAGGAGTAAACACCAGGACATGCAAGAGCCTCACAGGAAACTTTGATTTGCAAGGAGAATAACACAAGTAAGTTTTTATAGTTTGGTCTATTTAGTCAATAGATGTTAGCTTTTAAGCCAGCACTTTACTATCATTGATGTAAATGCTGAGTTAAAAAATCAAATACAATAATCAAACCCACCCTTAATATCCCACAGTAAATCAAAGTCAAAGCCACCGTAACTCCGCACTGTATCTACCAGAGTTTTTGGACAAGTCTGATGCTTTCATCTAAAGCCACCCCAAAATACCATCAGTCACCCTAACTATCCCTACCCACACCTTCACCAGGAGCGGAACTATCAAAAAAATGGATATGGAAAGTCTTCCCTACAGTCTTAAGGTAACTGCGTTTACAGAATCACAGAATCATTTAGGTTGGAAAAGACCTTTTAAGATCTTCAAGCCCAACCGCTAACCTAGCACCGCCAAAAGTCCACCACTAAACCATGTCCCTAAGCACCACATCTACCCATCTTTGAAACACCTCCAGGGATGGGGATTCAACCACTTCCCTGGGCAGCCTGTTCCAGTGCCTGACTACCCCTTCGGTGAAGAAATGTTTATGACATGTTTTGTCTCCTCCTTTCGGAAGTTTAACAAGCTCCATCAAATGCCTACCGTGTCAGACATTTTGCTAAAACGCCAAGTACACAAGATGTAAAACGAACAGGCAAGATGATAATTTTGAAGTTTATCATACATGCTCCTAGACAATCGGGAAATTCCAAATACACCACCACTTCAAAGACCAAAAATACGATGTGGTGTGAAACTTGTTGATGTAAACACAAATCTAAAATTAAAGCCCTGCAGTTTACCAACACTGTCAAGATCTCACAATGATGAAAGTAAACACTGGGCTCCTTGTGACTCGTATTACAATAACTAGCTAGAAATGAGTTATTAGCTAGCTCTCATTACTAAAAATAAATTACAACAGCATTATTAACAATAAATCTCAACAATGGCAAAGGTATCATAAGATTACATAAATTCAGGCAGGCAAACACTGTTTCAACAATCATTCGCCAGCTCCGCTATCAGTGGCAGCACCCGAAGAAAATAGTTTAGAAACCCTGGTTAGAAGTAGCAAAGTACAGCTGCAGATATGCTCACCTGGCCTCATCCGCACTCTGCGAATGTACTTCTCTCCCAAGAAGTTTCGGATTTCCACAAGCGAGCCATTATCCTGTATGACTACGTTGATTGGGAAGTGAGCGTACACTGACCTCATCTTGTAACGAAATCCCTAGGATAAAGGGCATCAGGACATATTGAAAGCAGAATGCATCCAAAGGGTAAAACAGATGCATCAAATTTGCTGGAGATATCTAAAACCAAAGTATATTGGAAATAGTTTCTTAACAAGGGCAAGCCACTGAGCCCAGGAGACATCCAGAGTTTATTGTTCATGCTTTCTTCCACCTGCAGAACTTGTTTGACAGCACGTGCAAGAAAAGAGAAAGAGAGAGCAAGCTACATCTTGGATGCTTAGAAAAGCTCTCACTAAAGTAAAAGGCTGTCTATTGATGTCGGTAACAAAAATGACACGAGTTATCCTATTTCAAAACAGAAACTCACCAGTGTAACACCCTTTATCATGTTCTGTACATGGCTGCAAATTGTGCGAACTGTTGCCAGCTCCTTTCTGTTACCCCACCACTTGTCCACACGTAGCTGTGTTAAAAAAATAAATAGAATTAACAAAGTTTTCAGCTACACTTCAAAACTAGGAATGAAACATTTTTGTGACAAACTAAGAGTGAGAACTTCAGGTAAACTACTTAAAAGCCCTCCTAAGCAAAGCACAAAGATATTTTGCTTCTTGGAAAGACTATTAGTTAAAGGCCCACTTAGCTGAGGTCTTTTAAGTCCTAACCCCCAGACCTGTAAGACATCATTTTTTCTTCGTATCTCATTACTAACAAATCCTCAAAGAAGCTGGGATAGATATTCTGACATCTTAAGCTGAAAGACGTTTTGTCAAATGCTAAACACTGAACAGGTTGTTCCAAAGTCAGTCTCTCAGGTATTATCTATCAACTTTCTAATGAAACACTGTGTGTGGGTCCAGAGTTTTAATGCAACGCCAGATGCTTGTGAAAAAGTAGCTGAAATCAGCCACTCTTCCCTTTTTTTTTTGTCATCTTTAAGACAATACAAAAATACTATGCATTTATTTAGAAAACATCTGCTTTCCTGATGTAACTTGCTAATTCTGGAAATTAAATGTAGAGATTTAGTTTTTGTCTAGCTAAAACTTGCCAGTTTATAAAACACAGCACATAGTGATCAATCCCCTTCCCAGTAACTATCTGACTGCAATAACAAAACAAAATCAATTGACAAATTCACTCCAACGCATCACAGTATTTCAAGAATTCCAGTTCCCGAGTAGCTCCCGAGGTTCCACGATACCAGCCTCTTTCAGAAAACACAAAAACACACGAAAAATTAAGCAACTTACCTGCAGCTAAAAACTGTGGTCCAATCTCCTACACTCCCAAGAAGTTGTAAAGCTAACTGTAATGCTACCCTCCCTCTCCGGGCAGAGAAACGGCCTCTGCAGCACTCACCTTCTTGTGTTTCTTTCCCAGGAGGGAGAGCTCCACATTGATGTGGTTAAAATCCCTTCGCAAGGTTCCTCTGGGGCCCTTTACAATGACCGTCCGGCCCTTCAGCGAAACACTGACTGGAAATCAAAGGCAAACGCAGGTTAACCGGCCGCGGGGTGGGCACCACGAAAGGCCTTTGCAAGGCGCAAGCGGACGTACCTTGCTCGGGGATGTCAACGGTCTGGTTGCTGAGAATGGTCTTCATCCTGCGAAGGACAACCCAGAGCAGCTGCAGACCCCCGGGGCAAGGCCCTTTGCCGGCGCCCTCTCCGCTCCTCCCCCGCACGCACCCCAAAACGCGCCGCCAGCGAGCGCCGACCCCAGGCCCCCACCCCCTCCGCCCCGCCACGGCGCCGGGCTCCCCTTCCAACACCGGCACATCCCGCCCGGGCCCCGCAGGAGCGGCGGGAGGCGGCGGCCTCAGCGCTCAGCTCCACAGCGGGGCCCGGCCGCGGCCTAGAACGGCCGGGGGAGGGGGAGAGGGGGAAGGCGGCCTCCCGGGGGCCTCCCCGCCGCAGGGCTTGGGACGGGGCGCGGCGGCCGGGCCCCGGGAGGCCGCCCGCGGCCGGGCGCGGCGCTCGGGGGGCTGCCCGCGGCGGATGGCCCCGGATGCCGCCGCCGGCCCGCGCCTCACCTCGCAGCAGGCAGAGCGGAAAGAGGCAGCGTCTGACGTCATCACGTACTTGTAGCCGCTCCCGGGCCCTGGACGTCATCACGCCGAGGTAGCCGTCCAAGAGGCAAGAGTAGCCGAGGCCTGGCGCGCGCGAGCTGGCTGAGGCGGGCAGGCGGGGCGGCCGAGCGCTGAGAGGATCGATCGATCGATCGGGCGGGCGGGCCGGGTCCGGCTGCTCGGCGGGCGCCGCCATGTCGCTGCTGCCGCGGGGCCGCCGCTGCGGGGCCGCCGCCGCCACGGCCGCCCGGCGGCTGCTGCTGGGGCCGCAGGCACGGGTGAGTCAGCGCCGCGCCGGGGCCGGGTGCCGCGGCGGGGTGCCGGGCGGCGGGCTGCCAGGCGTACGGGGGCGGGCGTTGCGGCCCGGCAGCAGGGAGACCGCGGGACGGGCCCCCGGCGAGGGGACGGGGCGCATCGCGGCGGCAGGGGACCCCCCCCCGCCCAGCTCGGGGAGCTGAGCCACGGATCCCACCCGCGTCAAGCCGCTCTCCTGGGAGCCGGGCCGTGCTGCCTTGCCCTGGGACGGCCTCCGCCGGCTGCCGGCCCGGCGGCGCAGCCTCAGCCACCCCAGCGGCTGCGCCTCCAGCCCCCAGCTCTCCAGTCAATCCATGCAACGCTGCTTCTGTCCAAAACCGGTGTAGCTTAGTTTGATATGAAGATATTTTGGAAGAGGTCATGCTTTGTGTTTCACGTGACTTAAAAGGAAGACGAGAATTACGTGTTTCACTTAAAGGCAATTGGGAAAATCCTTACAGAAAGCGTACGTTAGCCACCAAGAGGACAAGTGGTTATTGAGTATATAGTGCTAGTACATTTATAATTCAATAAATCACAGCGTTGCTTCTTTTAGGTGTGTGGGAGCCATGTGTGTAACCCGTACAGAACATCAGGTTCTTTGCCAGAGGAAAAAAAAGTGTTTCTGCAAAATGGACCAGACTTGCAAGACTTTGTGTCTGGAGATCTGTCCGACAAGAGCGCGTGGGCTGAGTATAAAGGCAATTTAAAGCGTCAGAAAGGAGAAAGGTAACTGTGATTTTAAACAACTGTAGTTGCTTCCATGCACTACCTTGCACGTTTAGTATTAACTACAACATGCGCACAATGTACTTATATTAAATTCTGTCATACTGGCTTGCCAATTTCATAATTTTTCAAGAAAGAACAAACATGTTATTAACTTCAAATGCATAGAAAACATGAAGACATGGTGGTATCTTCTCACTTGAGTACCTGTGCCACCGCCTGTATTAAATTACAAATATACATCGGTAGGTAAGTGTACCCTACTTTAGTGTCGAAAAAGCACAATTGATAGAGTAAAACAAAAAATTAAGACTAAACAAATGCTTAACCCCCCGTATTTCCAGTTATAAATTTGATCAGACTTTGTGATAGCTGTGTAATGTACGCTGCCATTAATTGTTGCAGTCTCCAGCGTGGCACTGTTAAATCCCACCGGTATGGTTAACAGTTTTAAACCTTCCAATGACAACAAACTCCTACTCTTGAATGTTGGGATGATCATAACCATGGAAAAGAGAAATCTGTTATGACCATGAATGATGTTAATATTGGTTGTTGAGTTGTGTCAATTTTCAAGGAACCTTTCCTCGTTGGGATCTGTAACAAATTAAAGCGGATCTATGAAGTTAATGGAAGCTTACCATGCAAACACTTTATTAATCTTTATGTTTGCTTGATGTTATTCAGGCTGCGACTTCCTCCGTGGCTGAAAACAAAGATTCCCATGGGAAAGAACTACAATAAACTAAAGAATACCTTGAGAAGTTTAAATCTTCATACGGTAAATCTATTTCCAACTAAGTTTTCCTGTAGAAATAAGGCATTTTTTACAGATAGAGAATTATTTCTCTGTGGAGGACAGGTAGAAATAATGTCTTGCGTGATCTTCAATGCTGAAACCAAGCCCAATGCTGATCCTTTTTGCCAGCAGTGAATTTTACCTATAAAGAATGAAGACAAATCCAATAGAGTATTTCATGGTTTTCCTGCTGTGATTTTAAATGCTAGGGTTTACTACCTGCATCACCAAAGAGCTCAGAAGATGCTATGTGTGACTGTTTTTAATGGAAACACACACAATTTCAGAGTTACATACATGTTTTGCATGAAAAGAAATACTAGAAATATATGTATTTCATTAAATATACCTTCCAGATGGTAAAAAGTGGTGGGTATACATGGAGAGCTTTTTTTCCTTTTTTTTTTTTTTTTCCAGAGTAAGACTATGCATCATAGACTTTGTGAACATTTTATCAATTTTTAAATTTAAAATGTTAATGACAATCTGTGCTAATTAATGAGGCGGTTATGTGGCTGAGGAGTTCTTGGAGTTGTGAAGTACAGGAAGAGAATGGTAATGGATGTCAGGAAACAATTCTTCTTTTCCTAGCTATTCTGCTGCCTTCTTACAGAACAACATGGATCTCCTCGTTTATCACAGAAGGAATTATGTTTTGTTTGTAGGCGACTATTGAAACTGATTGATAATATAATAATAATTTTCAGTAACAACACTGAAAAAAGCCAGGTACATTACTGTTGTTTAACTTCAGGTATGTGAGGAAGCACGTTGTCCCAACATTGGAGAATGCTGGGGAGGCGGTGAATATGCTACAGCTACAGCTACTATTATGGTAAGCCATTAACCATTTCTTAAGTATTCTGTTAACGTTTGAGCTGTTTGTAGTGTATTGTTGGATCCCCACTGTAGTGGTGTGGGTTTATGGCAAGAAATTTAGAGTAAATCACTGTCCTCGTTGCTTTGCTTAGTATTGGGATTTATCTGGTCTAGCTTACGGAGCTGTTCTCTGCTGAGCGATAGCGATGTGTACAATGTAAAGGCAGGAATGTCTTTCTTATTTCAGCTGATGGGTGACACATGCACTAGAGGCTGCAGGTTTTGTTCAGTAAAGACAGCAAAAAATCCACCTCCACTGGATCCCGAGGAGCCTTACAACACAGCAAAGGCTATAGCTGAGTGGGGCTTGGATTATGTCGTATTGACGTCTGTGGACAGAGACGGTTAGTACGTTGGCTCTCATCCCTTCCAGTCTAAGCTCTCATGTGCCTTACATGGGGTAGACGCAGACGTCAACAAACATTTGTGACTCAGCGCAGTTGTTGAGGATCGCTATTTTAAAGGAGTGGACAGCGCTGAAACTTTGGAAAGTTTCTACATATTAGTATTTCTCTATGTCTGGTAAAATATAACAGAAGTTATGCTGTTATTAAACGTCAAGAATATTACAATACTAAATATTTTATAACTCATTTTTTGCAAAATACATAGATATACACCATGTTCTATTACTTGGTTAGCAAAAAAACCCCCACAAACATGCATACACAATACCATTATAGAACTTCCTTCCAAAAACTAAACCTGGAATATATTCTACGTAACAGAACTGAAAGTTGCCTTTTTCTAAGGTTGTAGTAGCTCCTTTGTGATGACACCACATAGGCGGGGAAAACCATTGTAAAGCCTGTTCAGTATACTTTGGTGGAAAGTCTAGTAGCTTCAAAACGGCTTACAATAAAAGAGCAATAATACATCTGTTTCAGTTTTTGTAGAACTGTTTCTCAGACCAAAACCATAAATAGATAAAGCCATTCTGTGCTCAGGCTGACACTGAACCTAGAGGCGTGTAAATTCGGAGTTAACATTTGAAGTCTGCCCTCGACGATCACAGTTAGACTTTGTGCAGAACAAGGCTTGGTAGAATATCTGTTGTAAACCTTTGGTGTAAGCGGTAAGATAAGACCGGGGTTTGACTGCCTTATTAGTTTGCATTTACATTTGGCTCTGTAGGTTTTTTGTGGCTTTGCTAATAAGCAAATACATTTCTTGAACTGAAAAATTAACTGAATAATTGAAATACTTGTAGATATGCCTGACGGTGGAGCAGAACACTTTGCAAAGACGGTCTCTCATCTGAAAGAAAGGTATATCATTAATGTATTACTATTATTAAAACTGTAGAATGTGGTACTGCATAGAGGTCAAAATTGCCTTTAGCTGGATTATTCCAGGGGCCATGCAAATACAGAAGTCTGCCTTTAGCCTATCTGTGCCCCCTTTTTTTTTCCTGTTTTTCATCTTTCTCATATAATGGCCCCAACGTATTTTGAATTTGGATGCATTTCCAATTTAGCCCAGGCTTATTTCAAGCTAAGCACTGGATGACTTCTTTGACCACGTAGCTCGTTTACCAGGAAATGAGTACATACTTATTGAGGTATGTTCATTCTTGAAGCTCGGGGCTCAAACACTGGATTTAGAGAACAGTGTCACCACGTTACAAAAGACGTTGGGTTTCTCTTTCAGCAGCCATCAGATTGCTTTGTGTTCTCCCACAATGGCGGTTTCTAAGTCTGTGATTGTACCTTCCTGCGTTCCCTGGCTGTGCCTTCGTCACTCCCTGCATCGGTGCCCTGGGCGCCGTTTGGTAGCGTACTTGCCTACCTGCAGATTTAATTTGTATAACCTCGTTTAAGTCTTTATCCAGCGTATCTTGGGACTTGAGAGGTTCCTGCAGTTTTCCCCGCCGGCCTTTCTGAGCTGAATTCTGGCTCCTGGGCACCAAGGTCAGGTTCCAGGGCAACACCACAGAGCCTTCTTATCCCAGTAGGCAGGGTTAGAGCTCCTCTGTATTTTGGAGCTACGATATTAAACTCATGTTAAGTTAACAAAGACATGTGAAAAGTCACGCATAAACAGTGAACGTGATTGAGAGACCGTTGGAATCGCTTTTGTATTTATGATTTGGCTTTCCTTCTGTTTCAGCTCATATCAGTAAAATCAGGAATTAAAACACACGATGTTTTGTTGGAATTGTAATACAAGTATTTGCAGAAATCTGTGGTTTTAGAAGCGTATCCTGAATTAACTTTGCTGTGCTTATCAGAGCATCGTTTATTTAGTTGTTTTGGTTTTTTGCTATATTGAGTTTTTTAAGGAAGAGTGACACAAATCCCATAGGTGTGTTCATTTTCAGTCTCTCCTTTCCAGGAATCCAAAAATCCTGGTGGAATGCCTAACGCCCGATTTTCGAGGGGACCTGAAAGCTGTGGAGAAAGTGGCGGCGTCGGGACTGGACGTGTACGCCCACAACGTGGAAACGGTGCCGGAATTACAGAGGTAAGCCACGGTGCTGCGTGGGAAGCACGAGCGGGCGGGGGGTCGCGTGAGAGGAGCTCGCGTGGCCGGGGGCGCCGCCGCCGATCGTTCGGAAGGGCCGCGGCGGGGCCGGGCGGCGGCGGGGCGCGGGGGAAATGGCGCGGGCCGGCCCCGCTCCCAGCCTGCCCCGCGCGCCGCGCCCTGCCCGCCGCCCGCCGCCAGAGGGCGCCCGCGCCGCGCCGCGCCCCGGCCCCGGGGCGGCCCCCGGCCGCCGCCGCCTCCCCCCGGGGCGCCGCCGCCTCCCCCCCGGGCCGGGGGCCGCGCCTCCGCCCGCCTCTCACCCCCGGCCCCGCCGCGGGGCCGAGCGGCCCGGCCCTGGTACTCACACCGGGGCGGGTGCGTCCCCTCGCGTGGGATGCTCCGGGGCGTTTCCAGCCGGGGTCAAGCTAAACAGCTGAACACCTCCAAGTTGCCGTGTTCGCCGCGTGGAAACTAGCAGAACGCACCTTCCTCGGCGCCTCTAACTCCTCTGCACCCTTTCACGCTTTTTTCCCCCCCCTTGCGCTGAAAACGTGAAAAGGAAGGTCCGCGATCCCCGAGCCAACTTTGAGCAATCCGTACGTGTGCTGAAGCACGCTAAAGAGGTCCAGCCCGGCGTCATTTCTAAAACCTCCATTATGCTGGGGCTAGGCGAGACAGATGAACAAGTACATTCAACAATGAAATGTAAGTGGTATTGAAATGTATGCTGAAATTCACAGGTATGAATTTCAGTGTGTTGGAAAACAGTTGCAAGCATCTTTGCCTCTACATGCAAATCAGTTTGCTGGTGCAGGAAATGTTTGCTAAGCTTTATCGGGGAAAAAAAAAAAGTTTGGTTAAAAAAGATTGAACTTCTGAAATATTTTGCCTTCATATGGCTTTCAGATTCAATTTGACAGGTAGATCCAGCTCCTGTTGATTTCAGTGGAAGTTACAACTATCTTTGTGTGACTATATTAATATCCTTATCTTTGAAATACTTAAATAATGGGCTTGCAACAGAGTTGCCTTATTGTGCATTCCTTTTTAGAAATAGAAGACCTTATTGTTTAAAAATAACTTATTTTGGCTTACTTAGATGCAAAAAAAAGTTGTTACTGCCCTTGGAGCTGTAGCGTGCTCTTATGTTTTCATATAAATGTATTTTTAAGAGGAGAAAATTTCACAGTGGTAAGTGAATGCAATGCGCTTGTAAGAAGAAATTCATAAATCCTATGGCATTTCTCCCATATCCGGAAAGAACGTCTACCTGGCACTTTATTTTGTGTACAGCCACCCTATTTAGAATGCAGTGATACAGTTTAGTTTTTCTGCAGCTGTCCCACAATCTGGACCATAAAATTACAGTTCCTGATTTTCCCTTTCTTCCTGCCTAGCATTTCCTAGCCACAAGAGTATCAAAGTTCAGATTTGGTCCTGTTTGTTTTCAGGCCACTTTCATGGATTTATTCGGAGATTTATTATCATCGATTTATTAACCGTTACCCACTACATTCATTCAGTTACTCTAATTTTGTTTTCTTCCCTCCTGTGGGTAGGAGTTAAAAGAACATGCGAATGTGCGGGTATTGAACCAGTTTCTTTACAGAACCCTATCAATCTAAACAGAGAGTCCAGGGTAACAGTGAGTGTAATGTTGTAATCAAAACACAGTCTTTTCTTTCTGTTTGACTTGGAGGCAACCAGCCCAAGTAGCCAGAAAATATATGGAGGTATTAAGCTGATTCCTCAAGCCATCCCTTTGTTTGGAATACCCCACTCGCTGCAGTGAACATAATTCTTCAGGCTAGCTGACTGTCAGGTGTCTGGCTGTCCCTCTGTGAGCAGACTACCTGAGCTCATTTGCTGTATATTGATTCTAGTATATCCTCAAATTTTAGCAGACAGAGTTTATGGAATTCTGCAGGCATCAAAACTAACATACATCCTTAAACTGGCAAAAGATGGTGGCAATTTCCCCTGGGTTTGTAGCTCTCCAGAACTGTCTGCGTCTTTTCAGCATGAAGACGCTTGAAACAGTGGGGAGGTGCCAAGCATACGTGCATACATCCATTTTTTGTCAAATGAAGGCCCTGACCTAAAACCACAATGAAAAGCCATAAGATAAAAAAGACAGGAGCGTGTCATCCCTGCAGTGAGAGACGTGACTGCAGCGAGTGCAGCACAATGGTATTCTCTCTGGCTTTAAACTGGATGGCTCGGGTCTTGCAGCAGCACAGAGCTCGGAACGAGGTACGTGGCTACTGCTCGTGGAGGCTGCAGGTTCCCTTTGCTGGCAAGCAGAATGTAACCACCACAGCCTGCTGCAGAGCGGCCTTTGTTAGACTTGGAAGGAGGGTGTTTTCTAATTGCTGACAATCCCTTGTGATCTTTCTGCCACTAACAGGGAATTTTGTTTTTACAGTATTGCGGGAAGCAGATGTAGATTGTTTGACCCTAGGGCAGTACATGCAACCAACAAAACGTCACCTAAAGGTAAAAATGCCTTTAATTTACAGGCAGCCTTGTGGTCTGTACCTTGCACAGTCAAGTTCCCTCTTTCTAAATTGAGGCTTGATTTGCATCCTTACCTTAACTGCGGATGCTGGGAAAATTTTCCTTCCGTGTTTAATCTGATCTTCACCTGTTACAGACTCTTTGCTAAAAATGACCTCAGCTATCTAATTCCTTCCATCTTCTGCAGACTTCCCGTTGCTATTAGCTGGGGAGACAGCTGGAGCCGAGGCACGATTCTGGAAAACAAGAGTTTCAGTGTATGTCTCAAACATAATGACTCAAGCCAGCTCCCTTCACAATCTCATAGGCTCTCCCTTCACGGTGCCGCTTCAGCTGGGGGAATTACCGTCATCGGGTTCTGTAATCTGTCCAGAGCTTGAGTCTCTGTTCTGTTACTGTGTTTCACTGAAATAACTGTTAGTGAAGAGATTTGTAGGACTATGTATTCTTTTCACTAACTTGGACAAAAAAAAAGGCTTACTCGAAAGGACCACCCAAAACCAGTGATGAAAATGATAAAGCAACAACAAGAAATTAAATTCTAAACTTTTCAGCTAAATATGAAAAGCAAATAAAATGCATTCTTTTGGTAGAAAGCAGAGAGAAAATTCAGTTTGTAACTCGACTGCTGAAAGTTTTGGAGTGTAAAATTTTGAACTTGCAATATAACTGTGTTCCATGTCACTACGTGCTAGCTATAGCCATTTCCTTTGCGTTAATACCTGATCAAAATGAGTTCTTTTCACTCAGGTTGAGGAGTACGTAACTCCTGAAAAATTTAAGTACTGGGAAAAAGTAGGAAATGATCTTGGATTCCATTACACTGCAAGTGGGCCTTTAGTGCGCTCCTCCTATAAAGCAGGTAAATTACTAAAAAGCATTAGACTCTTTAGCACATAACATTTTATTATATAAGGTTAAAACGGGGAAGTAATATGCAACAAAGCTCACCTTAGCTCAAGGACACCTCATATATTCATCCTTTTTTTTTTTTTTAATTATTTACACTTACTATCTTCTATAGGTCATCTAAATGCATCAATATGACAGTAATTGGTATTTGTACAACTGCTGTGCTGCTTAAGCTAATTTTTTGCCAAACCTAGTTTGTAGTATACTTAATGCGTGAGGCAGGATAGAAGGTACCCAATCTGCAAGCTTTCCTTTACATTCTGCCTCTGGGACACTTCAGGGTTTAATGGGGCCCTTTGTTGTTTGCGATGTAATTTTGTTGCTTTAGGCAGAATTTATTTACAGTGCCCTAGAAATAGACACATTTATGGCAGTGCTTTTTCTGACAAAGCACTGGGTATTAAGTAGCAGCTGATATTAATGGAACTGTTGTGTAGCTCCAACATCCTCCATTTTCCTAAGGAGGGAGCAGAGAAGACTCATCTGGGGCACTCTGCATCTCAGACTGTTTTAATGCCAGCTCAAACGAGATTTATAGCAGGTTTCAATACAAGTTGCTGATACCTTATGAAATAGGAATTAATTTTTAATTAAATCACTTCACCTTTGCCTGTTGGAAAGCAAAAAGTAGCAGAGCTGTTTCATAAAATTGGGCATAAGGAAAATCAGGATTGGGGGGCGTTGTTTGTTGGGTTATGGGTTTTGTTTGGGGTTTGTTTGGTTTTTTTTTTTAACATCCTTGCTGTATGTATTGAAAGTGCTATTGTATAGAATTGAATTACTATAGAATAGTGGTAAGAACAATTGTATTGCAGAATAGAGTACTCGCATTAAATGAGAATGTGTATTGTTTTGCTTTATTTCATTGAAATACCTACAAATAATTTTGATGCTTTTTTTGCCTTTTAATTAGGTGAATTCTTCTTGAAGAACTTGGTAGAAAAAAGAAAGACAAAAGCCATCTGAAAATGAGAGTGAACCTATTTAAAGCAGCGAGTTTTAAGGACCCTTTTTTTCAGTGCATAATTATACTCAGTTCCAGAAATGCAGAAGAACAGATGGTGGATGTATGAATAAACTTACTATCTGTCCAGAACACTTTCCTCTCATCAAAACACTTCACAGTATTTTACCTAATTCCTTCTGGCAAGGCTACAACTACATAGTGCTTTTAGTGTTCAGCAAAAAGTCAGAAGATGGATAGAACTGATTTTGAAAGAGCGATGGAACTGAGGTGGAAGAAATGTAAGCTGGAAAAAAAAGGACAGATTTAAGTAAACAGGTTTGATAATACATCAATGTTGATGCAGTTAGGTACTTGTAAAGATGCTAACAACAGGTAATTCGAAAGGTACTGATATTTTGGTGTATCTTACCATTATGTAACACAAGTTTGCAGGGACTCTGGGAAATAGAGGAGCTCTATAAAGATTGTGTACATGACGAAGGACCATATTAGGGCTGTCTTGAACCACACCAGAGAAAGTGCCGGTAATACTCCTTCGAGAGATGGTATCTCTTATCCGCATCTTAAGAAAATGAGCTGTACCATTCTGATAGCCAATGCTTTTCAGGTGCTCACATGTCTCAAACTGTGAGCCTTGGTAAACACAAGGTATCAAGTTGAAGAAAATGAGCCCTTTCTGACAAGAGAAGCAACCCTGTGTAGATACCATATAATTTAAACCATATGGAGAATCAGAGTTGCCGTAACAGCATAAATAGAGCCACCCCTAGTTCGGTTATTTGGCTGTAACAAACCCCACCGAGTTGCACAGGTGCTGCTTCTGTATTGGGTATGCAGAACTGCTGCTATTCCGTGCTGTGCTCCTCCACGGGTGTGGTCTTATCATTAAAGGAGAGTTAAAAACCCAGTCTGAGGGTGTGGTGGTTGCGTTTGGTTGGTCTGGTTACCTGCCCCCTTGACACCCGGTCTGGCTGTTAAATCTGAATGCAGAGAAGTGAATGCATCATAGATGAAATGGGAAACCCATTACATGGCGTACTAAGCGCAAGCAGAAATAAAAACGTGGCTTATGGTATACTGGCAGCTGTAAATTCTTCTCTTTACAGTCATGGTAGTTCCAAGTGCATCTCTCCCTAGTAATTCTCAGTTGCCTGCGATGGACATTAGATACAGCTTTTGAACGGGCTTAAGCTGTATCTTCATGAAGTTATTTGGGAAACATGCCAAGAGTTTGTTACCTGGTCCCGAACTCTCATCATTCAGGTAATCCTAGGGCTGGCTATAGTACTTGTCTGAGTTACTGTAGTCTGTGCAAAGCAGAGCAGCCCCTCCGCCCACTCCACACTCAGCAAGATGTCAGAGGTAAGGCAGCTAATTAGGAAGTTAATATACCGGAGGAACGTGGTATTGTCACGAACAACAAAAATCAGATGATACCACTGAGGCCGGTGATGCACAACTGACACTTCACAAAATGAAGTATAGCAATATTAAAGCATCATGAAGACAAATAGCCTTAAGCTGGAAGGAATGTGCTAATTAAACAGTGTAACAGAAGTGTAAATTAAGGGAAGAGAAACCTGAGCCATGAAGAACAGAAACAGAAGTCAATAAATAGCTGTACTTTGTAAAGGCAGAGAGGAAGGCAAGGCTGCTTTTTTTAGAAAAAAATATTAAATTTTAAAATTTTAATTTAAAAGAAGTCTGACCACTAGTCTTGGAAGGACCAGGCATACTTTGAGCCAAAAATGCCCTGCTTCGGCTGAAGTACACTGAACACCAGAGCAGCGGAAGGTTATCAGCTATGGCAAGGCAATTCAAGACTCCCTGCACAGCAGCAGGCAGGGAGGGGTGCGACATTAACTCCAGGATACCCGCATGTTTAACAGCTGCCAGCCTTTATTAGAGACCCTACTATAAATAATCGTTTTTGACTTGCCTACAGAGCAGATTTAACGGAATATTACTGTAGCTTTTGCCAAGTTACTGCTCTTTCAGCATATCAACACCAGAAATAAGGAAAAAGGAATTCTGAGCCATACAGCTATTATCAAACTGGGACGAGAGGACATTGCACAGTAATTATCCATGACTTCTTTACAGTGAGAGAAATAATGCTTCTGGAGAGAGTTGGGGTTGTTCAGCCTGGAGAAGAGAAGGCTCCGAGGAGACCTTACAGCAGCCTTCCCGTACCTGAAGGGGGCCTATGGGAAAGATGGAGAGGGACTTTTTACAAGGGCACACAGTGATAGGACCAGGGGTAATGGCTTCAAACTGCAAGAGGGTAGATTTAGATTAGATATAAGGAAGAAATTCTTGGCTGCGAGGGTGGTGAGGCACTGGAACAGGTTGCCCAGAGAAGCTGTGGATGCCCCATCCCTGGAAGTGCTCAAGGCCCGGTTGGATGGGGCTTTGAGCAGCCTGGTCGAGTGGAAGGTGTCCCTGCCCATGGCAGGGGCGTTGGAACCAGATGATCTTTAAGGTCTCTTCCAACCCAAACCGTTCTATGATGATGATGAAACACAGTCCACTGTTATTTCATGTTAGAATTATTTTATGAATTGCTGCTGGGTAGTTTGGAAGAGGATCTTGCACTTTTACACAGCTGCCTGCTAGCTGGCACCAAGTTTCACAAGCTACATAAGCTGTTTTCTAACTGCATGTTTTGCTGTGGTTTCTGAGGAAAGCAGTCACATTTTGACTTCGTAGATTTTTTTGTTTTTAACAGTCTTTGAGGACCTCTCCCAATTTGTACCATAAAAATGATGAGTCTTCAAAGTTCTTTTCCTAGTTAAGAAAGCCTGCTTTTACAACTATCTTCCTTCCCTATTGCCCATTCAGTTTTTCCATAACTGTACGTTAAAGCACCAAACTCTCGCAGAACTCCTGGTTATAATTCAGCACAGGTTTCATGGCTATCTCAGTTTTGTTTCCAATGAAGTTTCATGTTTAGTGACATTTTCTTTTTGTATGTCAATCACTTCATTCTGTCAGTTTGTTTCACAAAGCAGCCATAAGATATTTTAAAAAACAATCTTCCTTGCAATCAGGAAAACATCAAACTGAGTTTTGGGAATATGATTTCAAGTTGACACAGACACTTTAAAAGAATGGTCTTTTTTAGCATCATTACATCAATCTACTATGCCGAAGCATAATTAAACGTTATGCAGCTGACTAGAGAACTGCTGCATCTTCCAGTGACTTCAAGCCTTCAGGCTAAATCAACAAAGCCAGAGTGTTCATTTAAGAATATTTTAATTTTTTTTCCTACTTGATCAAGAATTAATATTGGCGTCCCCTTCATTTAAAAATACAATGTCCAGTATTTATGCTTCTTTACTACAACATGTGGCAACTTACTGCAGATGTTCAACTTGCAACAGAAATTCTCCACTTGGAATAGAAAAAAAGCAAGAAATGAAAATTGACTCCAGTATTCCTGAAGCAATCACGGATAACCCATTATGCTTTCCTGCATTGTTTTACAATTCATTTCAAACTTTAGCTGTTGAGCAAGATTATAGCACTACTGTAAATTCCAGATCAACAGAAGAACCTCAAGTGAGAGAAGGGTGAACTTGTTGGCCAGTACAAAAATCTCACCACTAACTGCTCCTATACTAACTAGTCGTGGTCAAAAATGTGTTTGTTCTGTCCACTTGCCATATTCTTGCCTGTCATATGCCTGGAACCAGACTAGTTTTAGCTGCACAAAGGGCTGAACACACATACACAAAAGAAAAATAGTAGATCTTGCCTGGCATTTACAATTTGTCTGGGCACATCTTGGGTAAGACAATTTATGCAGCCTGTATCATACCATTCATAGGCTTGTATTAAAGCTGGATTTGCTTCAGCTGCTGTATTCACATTTTTGCAGTGAAAAGCAGTGTTACTGTGGGATTGCATTTTATTAAGAAACCCATAAAAAAGAATTTCAGAGCACAGGAGTCCATTACTCATATTACACAATTCTCATCAAGAATTACATGCTGTAAGAGCCCATAGACAAAGACTCAATAGCATTAAAACCCATCTCTTAAACGCACTACTCGAGCCTTCAAAGCAGGAATGCAAGTCATCTCCAATTCTTATTTCCCTGGCAACTGTACTCTGAAGGGGACAGCTCATGATTCACAGTGCTGCAAAAGCTTCCGGAGCTCGCTCTTTTGGCCTGTGGTAAGGTTCTCTTGCATATATGCAGGGTAAGTATTTCGGTATCCTGAAGGCATGCACCACCAGCTGTTCAGACTGGATTCATCCCACAATCCCAGTGTCCCACTAAAAGAAAGCAGCCGCCAAGAAACTAAGTCAGCTGACTCTCCAAGAAAGCGAGGGACATGCCAGTACCAGTTTTACCCCTTGTTGCTCTTCAGAAAGGATCTGCCACTCCCCCTTTCCTCAGAAAGGGGAGTTAAGAGTGATCCCACTGTAATGAACTTTCCCATTCTTTATCATCTTTATGACTGAGCCACAAGCCACTATCCAGGCTTTGAGTATGTGGGTAGGAGAAACAACAGGAATAGGGATACAGCACCTAGTTCCTCCATCTCCTTGGGACGGCATGTGAAAAGCCGCTGGAAGCCTGAGCAACACTAATCAGCCTTATAGCTCTTGCACATTCCTAACAGGAGCAACGCTTCACACGAGAGTTTAATGGCTCATCCGTCTACTTCAAACTGATGAGGACAGGTCCCATACAGAGCAACTACTACTGCAGCTGTGTGCAAGTTTCCGAAAAGCATCCTGGTTTTCTGAAGTCTCTACTCGCCCTCCCTGTTAAGATGAGCCCTGAAGCAGTGCCGTGCTACCCTGAACATAGTTCAGGACAAGAGAGCCTTTGAGCACAACTTGTTCTTAATCCCCAAGGAGAAGTGACCAGCTTGCCCTCCCAGGCACTACGGGGGCAGAGGTAGTCAAGAAGATGCCTACCTGCAAAGAGGGGGGGATCTGCCAGTTGGATTACAATGCTTACAGGTACCGCAACTGTATCACAGGGTTGTCCCTGCTCTGTGGGTGTTGTACGAGAGCAGCGCTAGTGAATCGGGAAGAGGAGATGGCACAATGAAAGATGACAGTTTGATTTTAAGCCTCCATAATTCCCACTCACTTTAAGATTCTTCTGTGAGGAGTGCATCAGAAGCCACTTATGATAGCAGAAAAAGCTCAAGGCGTATTTGCCCAAAGTGCTGAGTGATTGCTGCATAATAAGTCCCTACGTGGAAGCCATTAACGTACAGAATCTGGTTCAAGGATACAGCTATTTCAGTCAGATAACGCTGTCTTGTACTGTCTACCCAAATTGAGGATTTAAGGAACTTGTATTACAAATAGCTGTCCTGAAGCTTAAATTGTATCTGTGTTTCTGTGGGTAGATAGTTTTGATAATAGCACTTATTGCCAAGATGACACTGATCTTATGCTCTGTTTAACTGTTGGTATAGCGTACTTGAAGGCACACGAATAAATTCAGAAGGTATTATGTGACTAGTTACAGGATATTTCTCTAACACCCCAACACTACTATATTCGACTAAGGTGTCTATGCCTTCTAGTATGAAACCTGTTCATGGTCACCCTTCTCTATCCTCCCCTCCATTTCACAACCCCATGCAACAAGCCAAACACAAGCTCTGTCATCTCAAGGATTTTAATAGCACTGGCCAATTGAGAATAATAAAAACAAGTAAAAACAAAAGTAATAGTAAAGGCAAAAATATCAAGATAATGTAGGAAGTATTCATTCCTGCTAATTAAATGAGGTAGCAAGCTGACTAACTTATGGGGCTGAATTTCTATTTTTAATCATTTCTTAACAGCAGAGAATAATTTTTGCAGATTCATTAAGAAAGCTGCTTTCAGTTTAAGTATATAAGCAGAAAGGACGGGAAAAAAAAAAACACCACCCTATCAGGTAGCTTTGAAGCCAATACTTGCTTGCTACTTGGACTGATACCAGATTAAGGTAATTCTGCTTAAATTCGATGTTCAAACAAGCAGAATGCTCCTCTGCTGAAGATAGGTTGTATTGCTGTAACTTAGGAAAAAACTTGCCCCAGGAATCCTATTAGATCAATAATTTATGTGGCTGCACATGGAATGTAGGCAAGACAACCAAAGAATCAAAAGTAAAGATCTGCCAGTGGATCAGTTGATAGCTGCTAGTCCACTGTTATTAATTACATGATAGATGCCTGCAGAATTATCTGGCCTCCCAAGAGATGCAGTTTAGCCTGCACCAGTGCCAGCTGATCCCAGCCAGGATTGGGGTATTATTGTTGCAGTCAGCTCTATTTTAGGGCTCAACCCAAATCCTACCAAATTCACTTAGAGCTTCCCTTTTGACTTCAATGCCAGTTAGACCAAGCATTTAACTGAGCAAAGAATTACCCCAAAAGAAAATAAAAGATTGGCGAGACCAAAGTTCCTGATCACTGTCCATAGCTGGACTAAAATAAAAAGACATTCCATTTCTTTTGCTTTCATATCACTTGAAACAGTTAAAGTGCAGTTTAGGAACATTTCTGGAAGCAGAAATCTGCAGTTTGAAGGTAACTTTTTCCCTTAAAAGATGATTCATTATTAAAAACAGGTCTGTACCATTTTCAGTAACCAAAAAAAATTGGTATAAAAATAGAGATTTGAAAATAGACTGAATTCACATGTACCAGGTACCATTTCTAGTGTAAAACTGGTTTTTAGTTTATGAAAAATATCTTTCCTTAAAAAACGCATAGGCTTACAGTTATTAATCACTAATAAGGTCCACAGAATTCCTTCAGTACCTATTAAACATTATACTCTAGGCTTTTTGACAGGTGGGTCCTGCAGGCTGAACTTAGGAATTTCACATGAAGAAGCAAAAGGAATTCTTTTGGCTGACACCTTCTTCCCAATTGTTTCAATCTGAAAAAGAAAACACATTTAACAAGTGAGTGTGGCAAGCTAACATAATGATGTCAGCCTATGAGGAATCTACAAATTAAATCCAGGACCATTTCATGAACACTGGAATAATACAAGCCACAAAGCACAGTGTGCCCAGGACAGTTTCTGGGATTGGAGTTGCAAGGACTTTTTTTTTTTTTTTAAAAAAAAAAAAAACCATCCTTTCACAGGTGCCTGCTTTGCCTACTTAAAGCTGCATCTTGCTAATTCGAACATTCATGTGCCTCAGCTTCCATAGGACTATCGGTACAAATATCATAAAATGTTTTCTGGATATTCAGAAAATGTGGGTTTGGCCCCCTTTGTCTAAAAATTTATATCCCGCAAATTAGGATACAAGAAGCTTTTTCCCCTCCTTAATGCAGTGGTTTCTTTTTGAAAACAACACAACTCTGAAAGGCTAAAGGGAACCAACTCTATGTAAGAGAAAGCACGTAAGAAAGCCAACAGACACATAAACTAGGTACAGCAAAGTTCAAAGAGTGAGGCAGGTTCCCCTAATTTCTAGGTCAAACTAATGTAAATCACTAAGGACAGAGCTTATAGAGGACAAAACACCAACTAGCAAAACAGTTCAGACACCCAGTAAACAAGGAGAGCTGTAGCTTTCCTCTTGAGTATGCAGTGCGAGTCAGATGCAAAGGACCAAAAGACAAAATACTTTAACTATTTTAAATTTAACAGAAATTCTATGAGTATATTCTAGACAGACATCCGAGTTAACTCTGAAAAGATTTGTTTAAACAGTCATGTGAGCTGTGTATACCATATTTGCCCATAACAGTCTCAACTGACTGGTTAAATCAATCTATACAAGCCTGTTCACAAACAGTGTAAATAACTGAAAAAAATATCAAGAGAGAACGCCTATAGCCATTATGCAAGTAATCACAGTACTCAGGAGTACACAGAATGAAGCACAACTGAACCATGCGTCTGATCTGGCTTGTAGATTTTGTTCTGACTACGTCTGGCTGAGATGCTTCTATCAGATTATTCAGGGATTTGGTGATTTTAGTATTAGTCAAATTCTGTCTATGCTAGAAGTGCTTCAAGGCATGCTGATGCTGCTGAGTGCTGGTGGCAGTGTCTGATGTAGCTTGGATTTTAACAGAGCAGTCTATGACAATAGCAAGGCAATGCAGGAAGACAGCGCTAGTGAAGAGACTGAAGCACAGATGGGTTTAGATTTAAAGTCCTCACCTGAAGAGGTTTTTTTCCCCTTGCTACTCAGTCATTGCAGAGGGAGAGAGAGCAAGAAGGGAAAGAGCAGAAGGAAAGAACCATAAGCAGCAGCATCACCCAGCTGATTACCTGGAAGCCAATGACTTGTAGCTCGTTGTGAAGATCATCTAGAACTCTCCTGCCATCAAAGATAAATGCAGGCTTCAGCATCTTCTTATGAATACGTTCATAATCCAACTCCTGTAAAGGGCAATTAAAGCAAATACAATAAATAAGTAGCATAACACTCCCTCTTTTTTTCTTTAGTTTATCTTCAATAGAACATTTACCTTAAACATGTCCCATTCAGTGCAAATTACAAGGGCATGAGCTCCATCGCAGGCTTCATAGGGATCTTTACTGATAGTGACCAACCGAGACACTGTAACAGAAGGAAAATAAAAGCTTTATTCTGCACACATCTTTAGCATCAATCTGGTGCATTCCTAGCAAATGAGTCTCTCTCCTTGCCCTATACAAACAAGGGGTTTCAAGTCACTCACCTAGAGATGTTTTCTATCAAGACATTTGTCACTTTAATTTCATTTATTTAAATGAAAGCAGCTTGTACCTGGCATCTGAATAGAGTCAGAGCACTTAAATGTTTGAAGTTAAGCTTTCTAATTTGATTTTAACAGCCAAAAGCATCTCTAGAATTTGAAGTTACTATGGAGCATTCAAATGCCGATTCTCCCAAAGGTCACTGCCTGTACAATAGCAGCACAGCCCGGTTCTCTAGTGTGAACTGTGTGTTAACTAGGAAGATGCACGTGGCTCACTAGGGGCTACCTTCATCCTTTGACTGCCCCAGTAGCTGCCTAGAGGCAACCTTCACCTCCCCCTCTGATTCAAGGGCATGTCAAATAATGTACACCCTTCACTCTTCTTCATCACAGCTCATTCTCCTCCATTCTCTTCACCTCTAGAAGCCTGATCTTTCCTTCTCCCCCATCCATCCATCATCTCCATTCTCCCCCTGCCCAATAAGGAAAGAAAACAAAAATCCCAAATACCCCCTGCTTTTTCCCAAGAAATTTCTAGTCATAGATGAATATTTTTAAGTCTTCTTGAATTTAAGGGAACAAGTTAATTTGGAAATGGTATGGGGGAGGGGAGAATGCTCTACAGTGAATTCCAGAATTATTTCTTTATTCTTACTTTAGATATGCAAGCAAGAACTAAGGCAAGATAGGACTCAGGACACAAAGGAGCTGACAGAACAACACTAGTCTCTCCTACTTCTAGCTATTCTTCTTTCTCTTCCTTTTAATTATGCAGAGAGAGAATTCTTTGCATGTATTAAAATGAATATTTATCAAAAGAAAAATATACAACAGTACAGAATTAGTATTTATAGATAAAAGCTATGGCAAAAGGGGGAAAAGTTACAGTAATCCTCTGAGCTATGACAATCCTCTAATAAGCATAGCCAACAGCACATCATTGCCATGGTGAAAATATGAAAATTAATTTACAGTATTTGAACAGACCTTTTGTATTTTGAGAATAGGGTAGGGAGGGAAGGGGGGAAATAAGCTTTAAATAAGCATTCTTACCTTGGTTATCTTCTGAGACACCTGGATGTGAGAGATCCAAGATTATTTGTTCCTTAGGTACTTTAGGATCATAGATATGGAGCTTTGCTCCTTCATCCATTAAATACTTGCTAATGTAGATACTGGATGACTCTCTAGGGAAGTGAATCAATCAGTTAAAGAACGAGATAGCATGTTCTAAGTAATGAAAGTCTTCAAGTGTCATGATATGCAATGCCAGAGCTTTTATACCAGTTTTACATTAAACAACTTAGTGGTAATACATGTCAGCAGCAAACTCGAAACCTCGAGGGACACCAAGGAGAATAATATGGAAAACAAGTTTACATCTCTTTTGCTGAATCATGCAAGAGACACTAAGCCCCAGGACTCCTATTGACCATAATTAAGAGGGCATCAAGCTTATAAGCATTCCCCCAAACTGCAGTTGGAGAGAGTTGTATCAAGTTTGAGCTTTACAGGAAAACAGAATTAACCACCTTTGGGAAACAAAGCTGAAACTTTGGCTTCACATAGCAATTTAGAACCAGCTGCAGAAATGTGTGCATTCTTTTCTGTGGAGAATGGAAGGACTCTGACAAAAATTTATCTTTGCTTATGCAAGTTAATAAGGACTAGAGTTATCTGCTCTACCTCCTGAATGATTCAGGTATGTTGTACAGGTCACAAATCAATTGTTTCACCCATATAAGAAAGACTAATCCTTGTAACAAACCAATTCAGTCACAAGAGGTTAAGGGTCCTATATCTGATCTATTTTTATTAATGCAATTCAAACCGGGGAGTTTAGCTGGTGACAAGCGTAGGGAATCCACGTTAGTGAACAGAATTTGCTTTCTTACCTTGTGTCCCCAGTATCCTTTTTGAATGCAAACCCTAAAATAGCAATCTTCTTATCAGTGACAGTATTGAACAAGCTGTCAATAATGCGGGAAGCAAATCTTCTTCTCTGATAATCATTCATGTCTATTACCTGGAATTATATAAAACACGATGGATTTTAAACTATAAACAGATTCTATTCACAATCAAGCCAAGCTACCCACACATAAGTTTAATAGAGGCTTAAAAGAGAAAGCTAAGTATTTCTACTCAGTATCATAAGTAATCCAAAGAAAAATTTAGTTAATTTATCAAATTCTGAGACAAATCCTATTTTAATCAGTGACTGTAGATGCATATACACACATACTATCATGCATTATCTAGGTCAAAGGCTAAGATTTTTCAGATTTTTTTTTTTTTTAAATCTACAACTTATTGTGTTCTAGGCAGAAACATGGAAAGCAATTTCAGTGTTAGAGTACTTGATGTCACATGGGCATCCCACTACCAGACCTACATTTCCTTACATGCCATGGATAACAACTGTGAGAACATTTTTAGCCTTTTTAATCCACACTAACAGATTTCAATACACAAAACTAGTGTCGTTAAACCAGGTTTTTAAGTGCCTCACTTTTGTTACTACATGAAAGTGGGTTCACTCACTCTGATTGTTCCTGAACTTTCCTCCAGCCTGCTTCATACTTTGATCGCCAGCCCTTAATACACAGAGGGTGCTGGATCACTAGTAGAATACGAAAGGTAGGTTCCCCCACCTAGTCAATGTTCAACATGGACTGGCAAGAACTACACTTCCCTCTCAGTTTTGAGGCTTTCAACCCAAATCAAGAATTAACAGCAGCAGCTGTTAATACATAAGATATAAACTACACAGTAGAAGGATATTGGTGAACCAGATTTATTTGGGGAAAAGAAAGAAAAGCAGTGAGATTTATGCAGTTCAACAGGGTGGTGATGGGGAACAAAGGAAACAGCTGACAGGGTAAGAGGGACACATTTATTTTTGTAGGTATGTTTTCAAGGAATGAAGATTTCGGTATTAGAGAGCCCTGTCCTGTCTACAGGCCAGAGAGACTAAGAGTTAGGATTCTAGGGCTGCTCTGATCAGCATACCTCCGGAATTTGCACCCGGTCCTCAGACTGGTCTGAGGTCTCCCATGTGCATGCACTGGGATGAGCTGCTGACAGTGCGGTGCTCAGGCCACAAAGAAGGGGTTCACACAGTTGCTTATGCAGGTGCACATGTGTGTGCGTTACATGACTTGACCACCGTGGGCTGGGGCAGATAGACCTCTGCAAGATGACAGTGCTCTGAGGAAGCAGGAGGTGCAGGTAGGGGGTTGCACTATGTGAACACAGCACTCTTTACCTTATCCTAACCCTGCAGCAGCTGTTCTTACTATCCAATTTGTCCACAGCTTAATAAGCCATATGGAAATACTGCAAAGAGGTGCTCTTAAAGAGAATAAGAGAGCATAAAAAAAGCATTAAAAGCACCTTAACTAGTTTGCTTACATTAACAATGCAAATTTCTAGGGGTTTGTTATATAAAAAAACACTTCCACACAGAGCAAAGTGTAAGTGTTCCTATGCCTTTCGGTTGCCAAGATACCAAGTAGGTTGCATTTTGAGAAGGACCCTTGTGATCTCAAAAGACAGAGACAAACCAATTTGTCTCTTTCAAGACAGTATTAATTTTTCCCTGTTCATCAGATTAACATTGAGGTAACATGGTTAGTTCCTGCAGCTCCTAGCTGCTCCAGGGATTGCCCATTTTCTGCTTACATCTTATACTGAATAAAAGCAGTAGTTCTTAAAGCAAATATCAGGACCTAGGGCTCCTTCTCTTTCCTAGTGTGCCAATGCATTCAAGTCTTACACTGAACGAAACCTCTCCTGGATGCTTGCACAAGGTTCATGCAGTATGTTAGCCTCAGCTTCACTGATGGGATTGCAAGCCTCTCCACCATGGACTAGTCTATCCTAATGAAATGCACTTTTTAAGTAAGGAAGATGTCAATCTGAACCTCTTCAGAGGCAGACAACATAAACCCCATGGCTTCCTTGTACCAAGCAATTGATGTAAGAGTTATAGTTGCAAGCAAGTAACTAGGCTGCTGACTAGCCCCTGGCAGGAGATCAAGCTATCTGAACAGGATGTAGAAAGCCATTGAACATCACAGATAATGTAAAAAGCTGACAAAAGTCACAGACAGTACTATGAGGGATGACTGAGTTTTATAAGCAGTTATTAGTGAGATCCAGCCAAGCTTCACATAATTAGAAGGGAATATGAGGGACCTTTTGGGGAACAGACCCTTGCAAAGCCAACCGAGCCTAGACAATCCCATCAACAGTACCACGTGGCCATGATGACCTAGGTAATGGTATAAGAAATACTGGACTTCAGTATGGATGTGGTACAACTGACCAATGATGAAAAAGTAATTACGGGCAGGTTGTTTATTTGGCAGCAGACTGGGATGGAGAAAAGTGAGGGGGAAAAAAGGCTAGCCAAAAGGAAGATGGGGAGTGGGGGGAAGCTGCTAATAAGGTAGGCAAATCATGCGCTTGGAATTCTGGGGGCATCTGCTAGGCAGCCTTGTATTTGATCACCACAGCCTAAATCAAGACAATAAACTAAAGCTGCTCTTCTGACCATACCACATTTGTCAAAGCTGCTTTCTCAGTCAGGACTGGGAAGAGGGGCGAGGTGCTTTCACTGGTTAATAGAGAAGCTCTTGCTAGTACAGACTGAGCATCCTGGTACTGCTGCGTTGGTCCTAGCCCGAGAGCATCCACATCTTCTCAACCATTCCTAACATGAACCAGGGAACAACAGTAACCACGTTCATTTAAAAGAATAGCAAGTTCTGCTGAGTTCCTTCAGAAAAGGAACTGTAAAAGTAGACCCTGAGGAAAAGATCATAAGCTCTGAATTCAAAGTGGCCAGAGATAACCAAGTGCAAGAGGAAGACAGGAGTCCAGACATGCTTGTACTTCACATTTTCTGCTGCTACTTCTAGACAACTTCCCAATCCATTTGATCCAGACAACTTAATTCACCCCAATAAAGCCTAAGCACCCACAAATATCAAATGCCGGTGTCAGGCTGAGGGCCCTAAAATGTAAAGATGATCAGCACTAAGGTATCTGCTCCTTAAAGCTGAAACACAGATTATATGTGGACAATGCTCAAAAGCTCAATGCCTGAAAGCTGAATGCTGAAGAAACACCACGCCCTCAAAAAAATTAGTGAAGAACTTGTACCTGTTGCCAATAGCGGGCTACTTCAGGTAAGTTCAGTGCCTCACAGAGGTACACTAAATTCAAGACGTCCTTCTGAAAACAGCTACCTCCAAATCCTGAAAGAGAAAATGGTTATTTTACAGGTGACTAAGGTACTATTCTAACCCAGTCTTTGGAATCAAGTAGTTTTTGGCAATCATTGACATAGTCAGCATTATAATTTTTCCCAGTATTTCACTGCTAGCAAATGAAAACCTTAACAATCTCTCAAAATCCAATTCCTGAACCTACTTACTTTGCCAGTTACAGAAGCCCTAAAACCTGTTTCAGGTCCCACTGAAGTCAATGGAAGTTCTACCATGTTTCCCTAAGACTGGGTTAAGATAGCCCCTAAGTTTTTATTATTACAAGTGGGTGGACGAGCTCCTGGGTTTGCTCTCCCCACCACCCCCCAGAGGTTTAGATTAATATTTCTCAGAACAAGTATGTTAAGATTAGGTTCTTTCCTCCCTCTAATCATTGCCAAGAACCAAAGATCACCACAGCTAAGGTGACAATTAATAGAGAGATCCTTGACCCCTAGAACTTTGCTCAGCAGAGTCCCAGAAGCAACACGTTGTAGAATAGACTATTTCAGTTGGAAGGGACCTACAACTATTATCTAGTCCAACTGCCTGACCAATTCAGGGCTGACCAAAAGTTAAAGCATGTTGTTAAGGGCATTGTCCAAATTCCTCTTAAACACTGACAGGCTTGGGGCATCAACCACCTCTCTAGGAAGCCTGTTCCAGTGTTTCACCATCCTCTCAGGAAAGAAATGCTTCCTAACGTCCAGTCTAAACCTCTCCTGGCACAGCTTTGAGCCATTCCCACATGTCCTATCACTGGATACCAGGGAGAAGAGATCAGCACCTCCCTCTCCACTTCCCCTCCTCAGGAAGCTGTAGAGAGCAATGAGGTCACCCCTCAGCTTCCTTTTCTCCAAACTAAACAAACCTAAAGTCCTTAGCCGCTCCTCATAGGACATGCCTTCCAGCCCTTCCATAAGCTTTGTTGCCCTTTTGTTCATGCCTTCCAGCCCTTTCACCAGCTTTGTTGCTTCAGAAAAATAAAGTTGCAACTTCTCTTTCCAGTGTGCCAGGCAGGATAAACCACGCACTCTGAACTCTCAGGTTTCAGATTGCCAGGGTCTAGAGCAACCTCAGTCCTAGACATTTTACCAGAAAAACTGATTCATGCTAGTACTCTACAGCAATATTTTCACACACTCATGCTGTAGAAGACTTTGGAGTACGAGATCACTTCAAAACACTACTAGTAGCCCTACTGCACTATTAAACAGAAGGCCGGGGGGGGGGACGGACGGACGGACGGACTTTTTGTTTACCAACACTGGCTTTGAGAAACTTATTTCCAATTCTTTGGTCTGTTCCAATAGCTCTTGCTACTTCTTCAACATCTGCTCCTGTAGCTTCACACAGAGCACTGATTGAGTTAATGCTGCTGATTCTTTGGGCAAGGAAAGCATTAGCTGCCTGTAAATAAAAAAACATAGTAAAGAGAACTTGATTCTTCCAGAAACCCAAGATGCCCACAGACCAAAGGGAGTTACTACTGGAAGGATTACTTTAGTATCTATGTAACTCTGTTGAGACACAAAATGGTAACATAATTAGTTTAATACATCAATGCCAGTTAATGGGATCTAAACAAAATAACCTAATGCCTAACTTGCAGGGCTTGAAACATTTTATGATTGTAACCAGTTTCTGCAGCCCTGGAGGCTTACTCTTAGTAATAAATAACACAGCAATAAAAGCGATAAAAAGATTTCATGGAAAGTTGATATCATCTATTAGCTCAACTGAGACAATTGGAAAAGATGAATATCCTTTGACATATAGACTGGGTTCTCCTAGCCTCGTCTTCTTTCCTAGCTGCACCATTCAGTGTCAGTGAACTTCTCTTTCTGAGCTTTGTCTCACTTACACCCTTTGCTCATTGCAGACAACAGCAGTAACACTAACCAGTTTAGAAAGTTCTGATGACCAGGTATTGGTTGTGAGGATTTTTTCTTTGGGCACCCAGTGCTCATAAACAGCACAAAGAGCACGGACAGCTTTCTGTCCCTCTGGAGAATCATCTCCACCAATAAGCACTCTGTCTGGGTTCTTCAGGTCCTTGATGGCTGTTCCTTCTGCAAGGAACTCGGGGTTAGACAGCACCTACGGGCACAGAAATAAACAACAGATAAAAGCCAAAAGCCAACAACCAGCCTTTAAATACACAACTCAAAGATTATGCTTACCTGCAAATCCAAGTTAGGCTTAGTATTAGCATCAAATATTCGACGAATGCTCTCTGCAGCACGTACTGGAACTGTGCTTTTCTCAGTGACAATTTTATAGCCATTTGAATTTTGTACAATTCGCCTAGCACAAGCTTCAATGTATTTTAGATCAGCTGCTCGGCCTTTTCCCATCCCATAGGTCTTTGTCGGAGTGTTAACCTAGTTACGAATACATGGAGGAGGCAGAAATGTTACAGGTCTCTTAACACCAGAGGTACTGATTATTATAGTTACCATATCAGATGAACAGCTATTAGCTTTCTCAATTACCCGTTTTGTCTTCTGAAGAAAGCTCACTGGCCTCTATTCAAGCAGAATTTAAACAAGAGCAATTCATAGCAGCTCTGCAGGCTTCGGTGAAACTTAGTCCTTATTCTGGAAACACCAATTAATTTCTTCATGATTACAGCCAGCCACTTCTTGTTTCCTATCCCACATTAGGAGTGTGAAAATTCACATTATAAGAGTCTTGCAGCTAGTGAGGCAGTTATGGTTTAAACCCACTTTGCAGTGAAACCGAAGTGTAGAGCTGCTGAAAATTGCTATACTGAAGTACACAGAAAAGACAACATGAGGGAAAACACGTCATTTAGATTAAGACAGAAGGTCCTTTTCATTACAAACTGAAAGAAGAAATGGCAACAACATGTAAAACACAACAGCATGTTTTAAGCCAAGGACAGGTGGCAATACATGGGCTGTATTAGTGGCAGTCATCCATCCAAGTAGCATTCATTTTAGACTTAATGAATGGAGAAAAATACTATCAGAAAGAGAGCTCTGTACTGAGGTGCCACAACAAAGAGGAGCTCTCAAGGAAAGAGGACTTAAGTAACAAAAATAACTCAACTGTGGCCTACCAAGATGAATAGCAATCAGTTCTGTTGGATTCTGCATTAGGAACAACCTTCTAGATTACAAAACGTCACACTGTTTATGTTTGACTGGATCCTCTTCCTAGTGGTGTCAACAGCTTAGAAATACTAAAGCTAGAAAATATTAAAGCCAGCGCCCTCTTCCATTAATATACTGTTTTTTAAAAGCTTTAGAAATAAGTCATCTTTGTAATCCAATAATCGGTATATGACTTTGCATCCCTATCTAGGAACCGTATCAATATTACTAAAGTCCCATAGATTTCAGTAGTACACTGCAATGACAGATCTGCACTATATTTTGCTGTAAGACCCCATATATATCACCAAGCTAAACATCAACATTATCATTTTGACAGCCTGTTCATTTGTCAAATGTTCTACTGGCTATAAGAAACAGATAAAAATAAAATAAAAAGCTTACTTAACACTTTTCCCCACAGTACACAGAAAGACAACGAGAAGACTGTGATACAGTGACAGTACATTGCTAGCTGAATCTATATGACAAAACAAAGGCCTCTTCCTAACATAAGAGCAACATAACGATTTGATAAGACAAAAAAACACACAAAAAAACAAACACACAGAGCCACCTTCTCCCCCTAAACTTACAGAAATGAATACAAGATCAGCTTCTCTAATGGCATCATCAATACTGGTGGAAAAGAAGAGGTTTCTTCCTCGACAGGATTCTACCACTTCTTTTAACCCTGGCTGAAAAAAGCAGAAAAAAAAAAAAAACCAAACAGTTAAGGTTAATGCAGTTAGAAGAACAGTGAACTGCATGCCCAAACAAACAGCATACCATTTCAGATACAGAAAGACTTTTTTTTTTTTTTTGCTCAGTGTGGAATGTTTTTAGTCTGCCAGATGTAAAGTAAAGCTTCTGTAGATTTACACAGTGAAAAAAATAAAGCCCTTTCTTATTCAAAACACTGAAAATGCTGTCCCAAAACTTTCAGCCACACTGAATTATTATTTGCACAACCAGATTTTAGGCTCCAGTTATTCCCATGCTCAATTGTACTACCATGAGCAACAATTAAAGAAATACCTGTAGAGTGACATCAAGCAGACTCAAGAAGCAAAGTCTTACAATATTCCCTAGGCTGCAGGCAGAGATGTGGTCCCAACTCTCCTTTTCCCTCAGCCACACATTCCATGATCTCCCCAACATCAGATCTAAAACTGATTCAACACAAAAAACCCACAAAGAAGTCTTCCACCAAATTAGCAAGCCCGGATCCAGTGAAAGGCAGGCAGCGGAGACACGCAGCAGATAAAGCCTACTCCTTTTGGCAACCACTCATGTTTGGACCAGATTAAACTTATCATCATGGCACCACACCTGCAGCGTGAAAGAATCTCAGACACAGTTTGATGAGATTCTTTCAAGAGACACATACTATGCTGGAACACTTTCCCTTCCCTTAACACCTCCACACAGACAAGAGGAGCAGAAGGCCATGTGTACATGAGCAATCCTCCATATTAGAATGGTCTACAGAATGACTTAACTAAGACATAGTTGTCATAAATAAACTATATTGAAAAATAAAGTCATACACTGTAACTTGGCAATCAAATGCCCAACTTGAGAGATGGCTATCATGACATGAGCTATTTGATTAAGTGCCAGAAAGGCAAAGGTTCACTGGAGGGAGAGAGGAAAACAAAGCAGAAGCTTTCTTATGCAAGACATTTTTGCTGTCTCACGTTATAACAAATACCTACTTAAAAGGTAAACACAGGTCAGTACAGGCAGAATAACATGTGTTACAACCCATCAAGTGTTCCAACTATGGTCTTACTGGGATGTAAATAGAAAGGCAGCCCACTAGACAATTTCTGATACTGGAAAGAAAAAACCCAAAACAATAAATACAAAAATCCTCACTGTGCAATGACTCAATTTTACAACTGTCTGAACTAATTCTTGGCAGTTTTTATACATTCTTTGTAAGTTAAGGACACCATTCCAGGAAACAGATGTTGTGAGTTTAGGTTGGTTTTTTTTTTTTTTAAAAAAAAAAATGCCAAGACTAGCTCTACTTTACCTCATTCAGTTTAAGTGTTTATAGAAAACAAAGTACTTGCTTTTATGATCTTTATTCATGTCTCACCTGCTAATCTGAGCATTATACACATCTTCCTTTGAATATGTATGACGAAGAAGGTCTATTCATCTTTGCTTAAAGAGTCACAGTATGGGGGCGGGGGGGGGGGAACCAACTATATGAGTGTTACAGCACAGACAGGATTCAGAAGACTTCTTATAGCAAAAGAGTAACTGTTAGTACCAGGGAACATGCCTTGTCTTTGGGAGCTGAGTGAAGATAATTTTTCACTCCCATTAACAAAAAGACCTCAAACCTATAAAAAGAAAGAATGAAGGAAAGAAAGAGACCTATTCTTTAACAGTGAAAAAGAATGAAAAAGAAAAACCAAGTGTAAGAGAAGCAAAATAGAAAAATACTTTATACGTCTTCAAATTAAAGTCATTCTGTAATGACAGAGTGACAGTGTGATACATTTAAAAATAATCTTTATCTGACCTAGTCTTCCCAGGCCAGATTGGAGGTTTATGGTACAAGTGAATCAGGAACGTGACTGTCCCCATCTTACTACATGGTTAAGATGGGCAGCACAGATTGGATTTTGGCAGTACTCAGAATGGGAATAAAGCTTACCGCCCAGTAAGCTTTCACTCATATCGTACTACAACACAGCAGACAATACCTGTAGCTGAATAAGAGGACTATGTTATGATTCAATCGGGTCCAAAAGGAAAGTCAGCATGATTTAACACAATTCACTATATAGTGAGTTACATTTTTCCTTACATATAATCCTTAAATACCTGCCTGCACTAGACATATTAAGTTATTTCAAAAATCTGGTTTAATGAGCAGTAGTGACAAGCAGCTGTTCCAGAATACTCTTTTTGAAGGACATCACTGTGCTATACTTATCAAGCTTCAGAAGTGGGCCATGTGGAAATGCCATGTGGTGGGAGGGAAGCAAATGCAATACCGGCTGGAAGAAGAGACAACAGTGAGACACATTTACCTCATAGATTGGAAGCGTATCTGAATTCCAGGCATTGATTCTGGCCTCATTGACATCCACAACAGTAACTTTGATATTGGGACACATCTGTGCAATAACACTACAGGTTGGCCCACCAACATAACCAGCACCAATGCAGCAAATCTTCTTAATTTCAAACATGATTGCTCTAGTAAGAGGAGGGGGGAAAAAGGAGGATTGAGAGTTATAAAGGAAAATACTGGCCAACAATTCAAGGAAATAAAAGAGCATTAGTGATTTGAGATTTTATTACGCTGCCACAGAGAGAAACGTTTTCTTACAGCTGATCTCTCAAGATGAACGGCAACGTCCCGCTCCCGCCCGGGACGGCCCTGGAGCCAGCCCCGCTCCACGCACCGGCCCTTGAGGAAGCGGTTGCTGTGGTCGCTTTGCAGCCTGCCAGCGCAAACACCACCCCCCAGGCCCGGGAGCTGCGATGCCACGACAGTAACAGGCGTGAGCAGGGACCACTGCTGCCGGCAGCGCGCAGGGGAGGGAGGGACCGCCGCGGCCCCACGGCGGGCAGAGCCGCGCCAGGCCGCGCTCGGCCGGGACCCCCGGGCCGGGCCCGACCCCGCCCCGTCCCCGGAGCCCCTCGGCCGGGAAAGGCGCCGTCAGCGCGGAGGCCGCAGCTCCCGCCTCCTCCCCGGTGGCGGGAGCGGGCCGGGAGCCCGACCCCGCTCCGCCCCGGGCGGCTCGGGCCGGGGCCGACCTCGGCGGGCTCCATCCCCGGGAGCCCAGCGGAAAGGTTCCCGCCGGCCGCGGCGGAGCGCGGCTCCCCGGCCGCAACCGGACCCCGCGCTCTGGGGGGCGGCAGCTGGCGGGAAAGGCCGCCACCGCCCCGGGGAGCCCCCAGGCACAGCGACGGGGCGACCCGCGGCCGGCACCGAAGCCGCAGCCCAGAGACTTACTGCGGGTGGGCGCGGTCCTGCCCCGCCGCCGCCGATCGAGCTGGAGGGCCGCGGCGAAGATGCTCGGCGAGCTCAGGACAACGCTCCGCTAGGAGCGGGGCGGCGGCGGTTATTTAAAGGGCCGCTGCGGGGCTGAGGCGGCTGTTTCATCCCGCGGACGCCGAGCGAGGCCGCCCCGGCTCCTCCTTTCTCCCGGGGGCGGAGGCCGGCGCAGAGCCCGCCCGCCCCGCCGCCTGCCCGCCGCGCCCCGCCCCGCCGCGCCGCCGGCGAATGGGCGCGGAACACCTCAGGCGCCGCCGCCGGCCAGGCCCGGCCCCGGCAGCGCAGGGGCGGCTGAGGGGCCGCAGGGCCCCCGGGCCCGGCTGGGGTCTGCGCGGCCTGGCCTCGGGCCTGGGCCTGGGCGGGCCCGGCCTCGCCGCAGCGGCTTCCCTCAGCCCTGAGGGAGGGAGAGCGGCGCCTCTCGGGGCGCTCGCCGGCCTCAGGCGGGACCGCGCCCACGGCCCCTTTCCCCATGTGTCTGTTTGGGGGTTTTACACCTCGTTCCCCTTGGTTTATTTTGGGTCTTTTTTGCATCCTGGTGCCTGGTCTCACCGCCTCCTTCTGGGAGAGGGGTTTAGGCTGCGGCCTGCCCCCCCCCCCCCCCCCCCCGCCCGCCCCGAGAGCTAGTGGATGGGTCCTCAGGCCATTTTGTCCCCAGAGACGATGGTGACGGGCTCCTCCCGGCCCCGCCACAAGCACCGCCGGTGCCCCCAGCGCCCTCCCGGCCCCGCCACGAACACCGCTGGTGCCCCCAGCACCTTCCTAGTCCTGCCACAAACACCACAGGTCTCCAGCACCCTCTTGGCCCTGCCACAAACACCGCCGGTGCCCCCAGCACCCTCCCAGCGCTGCCGCAAACACTGTCGGTGCCCCCAGCACCCTCTTGGCCCTGCCACAAACACCGCCAGGCAGCTCTGGCTTGGTGCCTCAGGCCTGGGCTCCCAGGGGGTCAGGTGCCACCGGTGGGGTAAGGGAGTTCAGCGGGGTGCCTCACTGAACTGTTCCCCTCTTTGGCCTTGGGCTGTTTTTATAAGAGAACCAAATTCTGGTAGTCAAATAAGTGTGTGAATCATTTTTGGTCCTTTAGCTAGGCTTAGTGGGAAACACAAAACTCACTGTACGTTCTCCTGTAGCGTAGCGCTGTCTCAGCAAAGACATGTGAATAGAAACATGGATAGGTAACAGTAAAATAACAGCGTTTAAAGTCCAGATTGCAAACATTGCCAGAGTAAGGAAATAACGAGCTCGCACTCTCTTGCCCTTGTGATCTGGGCACTGCCCAGGGATCTCCTGCCTAGCCGTATTAAAGTTCTCAGATACTAGTCTTGACTTTTGTATAAATGGGATAAGTTATTAGTATACTTTGTCTGACTTTGGGAGCAGAAAGACTGTGAGAAATCTGCTGCCTGTTCTTCTCCGTTGTGTTCACGTTCACTTACACTGCACCTCCTAGAAGCTGTAGGGGTTTTTTGCTGCATCTGCAATACTGCAGTCATTTATGCTTTTAACAGATCACCATTTCTATGTTAAATGTTGCCAAATTAGGTGTATAATATATATGTCCTTGATAATGATGCAAATAAAGTATTGCCTTGTTCTTACGTGGCATTTTTGTCCATAGATGTTAAAGTATATAAAAAAGAAATTGGAATTATTGTTTCTGTTTTATATTTTACTCTGTTACTATTTTACTCTGGAGGACCTGATCCTTCTCTAGAAGAATCTGTGCCTACTTAAGTGAGTACATACTGTAACTCACTGGTCCTTTAGAAATGGTACTGTAAAATACGTGTGTTGCTACTGAAAGAGCCTACTGAGGTTTGCAGTCTCAGTGCGGGGTCCTGGCGGAGTCAGTGTGGTTAGCCAAAGAGCTGCCTGGCAAAGGTGCAGGGTTCACCGTGTTTATCCTGAAGTGAAAACAAGTAATGCCTTGTCTCCTTGCTAATTTGCACAGATGTCTCAATTTTCAACACATCCTTTTTTCCCAGGAAGCCTTGGCAAAGCGAATAGAAGCTTGGTGAGCTCTCACTACTGAGTCAGTCTTATCTATACCATCATCTTCAAAACACCTGTCTATCCCCATAGGTCTCAGAATCACCATAAATGCATACGTTTGTACTGCTAAGATCTGGTCCCTCTGTACGTGCCTGTTGCTCTCTAGGCAAGGCCAAATCCGCTTCAGATCCTTTACGTGGTCCCTGAAGGGTCTTGGTATGGTGAGCGTGCTCAGCGTGTGCCTGACAAACAAGGAATGGATTTTCTAAACGCAGCGGTGGTCCCTGTGTGCAAGGCCACGGTTGTGAGAAGGAGCTGCCTTTGCATGTTGCCGTATGCGTGGGTAGTTCGTAGGTCATGAGAGTCAGCGAATACCTCCTAGTTACTGCGTTCGCGAAGAATGAGGGCAGGAGCTTCAGAGCCTTCCTTGGCTGGAGGGTTCAGGCGCGCGTATCCCAGGAGAGTGCTGCGGCCGGTGGGTTATAAAGAAACATGGGGATCTAATTCTCCACCTGCAGCTATGGTAGTTCGCCAAGGAGATCGAAAGGAAACAGTTTTTCGGTCTGGTAATCATGGCCCTGTCCTGGGAGGAGAAAGGTCTGGGTTGTAGTGTATGTATGTAGTGTATGTAGTATATGAAACAGAGAGCTGGAAGAGTCCTTGGAGCAGGCCAATCGACCCCAGTTTCTTTTCTCTTAGCAAAGAGCCTTTGCTGATAGACTACACTGTCACACCCCCTGCCTGGGATGTGGATCTTGGATTCTGTTTTGCAGAATGGCACAATTTCCCCGGAAAGGATGAAGAGGGCTACTTGTGTTTCCCCATAGCCTATGCTCTGGTGGTTAGGGCACTGCTGGGAGGGGAAAAACGCAGGGCTCAAAGTCACTGCAATGAAAAGCGCAGGGAGTTTGGGTCTTCCCTCTCGTTACACAGTAAATTCTGAATTACTAGGTGGGGTTTTCTTTGTTTTTCTATTCAGGCAGACCCATCATTTACATAGAATTTTTTACAACACTGCACAGAGGCAATAAAACTTATGTAAGGCTTCAGGGCACACCACTGAACCTCCTGAAGCACGCTGCTTGGGAAACGCAGCCCTGTGCTGCTTCAAAGCAGATGAGGCCGTGTTTTTAAATAAAAGTGTGAGTTCTGCTCCCGTTTTTTGAAGGCTCAGGATAGGCTATGAATCCTTTCGCAATGCAGGGTCAGTAACTTAACGCAAGGAATGGGATTTCAGGCGTATGTTTTTCTTTAGCATTGCCAGTTGACTAGATCAGACGGATCCTTCTTCCAGCGTATTGGTCAGTCCGGACCTCACTCCGAGACAGCCTTTCCTTCCCACCGTGTGGGGATTTTTCTGTACCTAACTCAGGGCTATAGAGTCCCTTCTGGGAAATGCCTAAAAATCAGGTGAGTAAAACGAAGTTTTGCAATGCCCGTTTCTTGCGGGGACAGAATGTTGATAATCCTTCCTTCCAATTAGCAAAACATAATGTATAAAAATTGAAGCTTGACAAATTCAGAGTCAAGACCAATGTTTTCTAATAGTGAAGATAAGTAACCACTGAAATGATTCAGAGATGGTCCAGGATATTTTCTAGTGCAAAAAATAAATAATTAGTACAAATCCCATGGATGTCAAAACAAATGTTCATAGTAGTCCAGTTTGGCTTCATATTTATGAGTTTAATACGTATGTTATGCAAGATTTTAACTAAAATACTCCCCAGCTGGTAGCTGAAAGTTATCTTAGCAGGGCATCCGTTCAGTTCAACAACAGCATCAGTGAAGGGTTGCCACTCTCCAAACCAAGTTTTGTGCCTTGCAGCCTGGGTCAGAAGTCTCCCTACAGGGTTCACCTCAGTGTTAATTTTTTTTCAGATAAGTTCCTATGTGTGTTATTTTGGAATGAAAATTGAGACAGCTACTGGTAGGACTGATGAGTCACTGTGCCATTCATCCAGGATTTTACATTTTAAAGATTGTCATTTGCATCATAATTTACCTGTAAGTAATCTATGCTTCCAAGAGCACCGCTCACTTACACATCCTGCTAGGAGCTCGTCTTTTCAGACCCTGACATTATACAGCCTGAACTGTAATTCATGGAAGCATCCGTGTCCATGAAAGGTGATTATCGTAATTCATACACACCTGCTTGAGGAGAATAGGCAAGAGGTATTTGTAAATTTTAGGCTACAGATGATACACACAGGGCAGAGTTAATAACCTAGTCAATAACCTAGTCTTAGGGGATGGATTCCAAATGGTATATAAAATCAAAAGATACTTAAGTTTTGACAATACATTTCCTTAGGTACCTAAAGGTACATCATCTGCCTCACTCTAATCTGGCCTGAGAGGTTCAGTTGCCTGCCTCATATCTAATCTTGATCTGATCCTGAAAATGAGCCATCCCTTTGCTATATTCTCTCGTAGACCTGACCTTTAATGTGTGCTCAGGCAAAGGCTAACACCAGCAGGATCAAGCGGCATGAAATCCAAAGATTTAAGCCTGCTTCATTCAAAAAGCTTGGCCGAGGAAAGTGGTAATGTCTTTTTAATATAACAGCTCAATGGCTAGAGCACATACGTTCTCCTCTCTGTGTGGAAAATAGGGGAGCGGGCTCCAGGCCTTATCTCCGCCTTTCCAGAAACCACGGAGCAAAGGGGCGATCCGAATGCCAACGGTGGGTGGAGGGGGCACTCTTCACCTCTAGTGCACAAGCTGTTCCATTACGCAAGGGAGAAATCATGATTTATGAAGGATTTGGGGGATGATGGGAAGGGAAAGGAAGAAAAGAAAGAGCAAGTGAGTGCATGATTTTATAATCTCCTGGCTGGCACCCTGATGTTGGAGGTGAGAGGAAAAGCCGGCAAGGAACCCTGGATATTAAAGACATTTTGTATCGTATCTAAGGAGTGCTTAATGTCAGGCTAATTCCCCACCAGATTTAGCTGATCGTTAACTAAAGGCAGCTGTGTTTGTGTAATCAGTTTGTGACACTGACATCTGACACAGATTCAACAACCACCATTGTCTATCAAGCCTTTCTTTAACTTTTGACACAGCACAACCAGGAGGCAACCCCGCGCGTAACGAGTAAATCTGAGCTACTCGGCAACAGCCCCAGGCTGAGGCACAAAAGTGCCCAGAAGATTTGTCCGCAGACCAGTTGGATCGGTATTTGAATCTGTGCTTTGTATTTTACAATGCTAAGAGGAAGGAAGGAGACGCAGCTAAAGAGATTACACAGGGACGTGTGGGACTGGGCATGCGTGTTCCTCTGGAAAAGGCTCCAACAGCTGCATAAAGCAAGCCATACGCCAGTTTTGGACACAGGCAGCCAAGTGCCCGAGCTCCTACGTGCGCTCAGAGCCAAGCACAACAGTTAACTGCACAGAGCCTCTGTTAATGAGAGACATTTTCCACCTGGCATGTCCCTGCTTATGCCCTCTCCTCACCTCTGCCTCTGGCTCACCAGAACTTCGACTTTGCTGTTTGGTCAGACGGTTTGCCCAAACAGCTTATGATTAATACAATATTTTTGTTAGTGACAACCAGCACCCCAAACTGCAATTATTGGTAAAATTTGTCCTAAAATGCAGAGAGCTTTTGGTCAGGGTCAACGTGCCTGCCTGTATAGGGCCCAGAACGTCTGGACAATAATTTCAGTGGGATTCATGGACAATATTGCAATAGAAATAGAAACCAAAAGCCACGCAGGATAAAAACATTTAAAAATCAAAGGAAGGCCACCCTGAAAACTCTGATGAGGATGTCCTCTCAAACCCTATTCCTTTAGCTGTGCATGACAATGTTTTGTTTTTCAGTATATGACCTTCCTCTAATTAGATTATTTAAATCTCTCGGTATACACAGAAATTATTCACACTTCCTCCCAGGCATGATTACATTTGACGGCCTTATCTATTGTTTAGTAAATACCTCTTTTTTTTTACCCTTCTGATGTTCTTCTGGAAACGACACGCATTACACCAGGGATCAAAGCCGTTCCTTCAGAAGCAGTGCTGTGGGCAGCAGCATTGCTTTTCTGAACATGGAGCATACTACGTCTCCCAACAGGAGAGCCATTTCAGGCACAACAGCCATTTCAATAAAACAATAAGGAAGCCTTAGATGCTAAAACTAACGCAATGGAAACAAGAACAACCACATAAGGCACTGCTTTTCATCACAGCCCCACTGGAGAGAAATCGTCTGGTAGCACGACTTCTTTGAAGGGTTTTACTCAGCTGTGTTGTCCCATTGCCTTAACATTTGTTCACATAAAATAAGGTGAAGATTTGCTCCACTCTTACAGAATAGCTAAAAGCAAATTTGGCTTAATCTCTTCCCCTACATACTGAAGCCCAACAGAAGCATACAGCCAGAGGGGGTGTCAGAGGCAAGACGCACTTGTGATTCAAATTGCAAGCTAGCATTTGACGTAGTGGGAAACATGATTATTTGGATTTTCTATTTCATCTATATGAAACTGAGGATGGAAAACAAGGCTGCGTGAAATAACTAGGAGAGCTGAAGAAACCGGATTTTTACTCGCCATCACCACGACGACAAAGCAGATTTTGATGTGTACACGCGGTGCTTGGTGTAATGTCCAGTCCTGTGGGGGCTTCTGTGAATCATTTTCTTGTAATCATATTCAGTTCCTCATTTATCATTTCATCTACAAGTTCTGCTCTAAACTGAGCTCCTACATCTTTTCTAAGATTGACTTTTTATATCGAAGCAATGACTGTGGCCTTCAGAATGTTGTACAATGGTGGGGATTTTTTGTTGACCTGCTTGAGAAACGTATTTTCTCGGCTCTAATATCTTCTCTTACATTTTAAGAATATTTTTTACATCGGAAGAAATTAATAACCTTCAAGAATTTTAAAACAGGTATAAGTCTGAAAACTACATAGTCACAGAAATTATTCCTCTGTTTCATCATTTATAGCTTGGGAGATGTAATAACAAAACCCTTAAATGTGAAAGACTTTTTTTTTAAAGCTTGCTACTTGTGATCTTTGATTAGAAATTACTGCTATATTTTCAATTAACGTTGTATAAAATATTTTATAATATCACTTTCCATGCAAGCAAGAAGAATGAAACCTTTAAAAAGCTGCATATATATGGTGAATTAATATTTATTGTCATGTATCGAAATACATTTGTTTCAGACACCCTCTTTGACCAGCACTCTTATCTGCGGATGTTAAAAAGGTAATGCGGAAGCCAGGTTCTTCTAGTTATTATATTTAATTATGAAGCGCCTGCTGTGGGAGTTGGCAATAATTCTGATACAAGATCAAGTAACATAGGTTCAGTTATTCTTCTTGTATGAAAAAAGACAAATCTTCAGCTGTCGTCGACGAGCGTAACAACCTGGAAGGCAACAGAGTTGTGCTGTTTTACGAGTGAGGACGTGGTTCACCGTGGGACAGTGTCAGCCTCTCCCCCCACCCCAAGGTCCACCTCCATGCAGTGAATTGCCCTGCAGGCAGCTGGCTGGTACTGAACAAGTAAGGGTTGTAGGAGAAAAGAATGCAAGTTGTCCATTTTCGCAAGGAACCCACTTCATGTTCACGGAATACTTTGCTGCAATGATTTGATGTATTCCTCCCAAACATCCCAGATGGGATACAATTTTTTTTCAGGCTTTGGGACAGAGCAGTCTTCTCCACTTACCTGGTGGTCTTGAACAGCCAGGCCTCATGCAGATCCGTTCAACATAGTTAATTTAAATTTGTGGTAATTTCCTTTCTGCATCGCTTTTCATAATAGGCATGTGCGTCCTTGGCAAATGTTTTAACAAGTATACTTATAAGTAAAGTTTAGCTTTAGGGGTTATTTATAACCTCATGTTCGAGTAAAAGGGTAACTCTTGATAAGCAAGCATTAATGATCTCTGATTAAGATGATACTGTTTCTAAATTGACTCAAATCCCTAAAGCATTTGTTATTAAATTATTATTTTATTATTAGTATTACTAAAAAGAAATTCAGATTTTGTTTCCGATTCTCTGGTGTTTATTACCACTATCTCTGGATAGCTGTGTATTATTTTAAACCTTAATGCTCTCCTGGCGTTTTCCTTTTTTTCCTTGGATTAACACAGGGACCCCTAACGTGGGATCTGAGCTGCTGCTGAGGCAGCGCTCAGCATTTCATGCTCTGCCGCCGGAGGAAGAAGAGCACTGCGCGCCATAGGAACAGCGAGGAAGCAGCAGGTCTCTGCTACTTCTACATGCTGCCTCGGATCCACTGGAGCATCCTTCTTCCTCAGAGCAGCTCTGCATCCAACACTGCCAAGAACCGGGACCAGAAGAAAATAGACTGCAAATCCCAAAGTAGTAGGATTTGATCTAAAATGAAGTAACATAATTGGCATATTTGGTCTCTGTCATGACTTTTCTTACTATGGTATTTCTAACTTCCTAGGTTGCATAACTACTTTGAAGAGCAAAAGACAGAGACGTCCCTGTTGGTCATCGAAGTATCTTAAACCTTGGGAACTGCTTATAATTTGTTCTGACTAGCTTGAGATACATACAGAAGGCAAGTGTCCATTAGAAAAGTTAGAATTTACGTTTTAAAAGTTACACAGATGACATGCTATTTTTACTGATACTTATTTTTAGATGATTTCAAATTACCTTAGAAATTGATAGGTTGGTGCAGTCTTAGATCTTGTACAAAGACTAACAGAGAAAGACAAGAGGCTACTAATGATTGCTATTTATTTTGTTAAGTCAATAAAAAGTGCATAGTACAAGCCCTTTATCCCAATCCAAGTACTCAGTAAAAGATTACTAGGAAACCGCAAATGGCACAGATGATTTTTTTGTTTGGCATAATTCAGACATTTTAAACCACCGATTTACATTAGGTACATCACATCATCACTCTTCCTTTTTCAATCATGAACATTACAAGGCTAAGTGATCTGCAGACAATACATGAGTACATACGATTTCTCATTTCAGAATATAATAATTGTGTTAAAGCAGACTCTAAAAATACTATTGTTTTAACAAAGTTCTAAGCTAAGGTATAATTGTAAACTTCCCTCCATATTTCCCAATTGCTACAACTTGCATCTCTTGCTAACCGAGCTTAAAACCCTCATTACAGAATTAATCGTATCCTGAAGTTTCACATACCACTACTCTCTTCCACACTTCTTCTCAACATTTACCATGAACATCTGTAACCATGATACAATTATTTCATCGCAAACCACATCACTAAAGGCCAGATTTCTGCCACCCTTACTAAAGCTGCTACTAGTACATTATCTCAGAGTAGTCCCACAAACTTCAGTGCAACTACTTGATGAATAAGGCACTATTTAACATGAATAAGAGTGGCAAAATACAGTCCTACAATTATTTACTTTTATTTTAATTAAGAGTGGTGATCTGAAGCTTATATCTTGGAGGGAGTATCTGAATTTAAAAGGCATATATTTTGATGTGGGATAGTGGCCTGGCTCTTTAGTAAAACATTTTACAATAAAATATTTCCAATTTTTTTTTCTTTTACATAGAAAATTTAAAATAGCAATTTACATGAGGAAAGCATACATGTATAAAATCACTGGGACAATTACTTAGAGGAATTTCAAGCAAAGACAGTTCATTTAAATGTAAACCACAACATTACTCTGAACAAAAAGTTCATTTGCCAAGACTGTTAGAGCTGGGTACACATGGTGAGTTTTAGAAATACATACACAGACATTTAAAGCGAGACTGATCCTCACAAGCGAGGAGCTGTAAATCTCCCCGACTTCCAATAGAGTGAGAAGTGGCACTCTGTCTGAAATGAAGCCCGTTTCAGTTGGCTTTTTAATCAATTGGAAGCCTGTTTTACGCATCCAAGAGTGAAGAATTCTGGCCAAAAATTCTTGGAGAAAAGGTCAGTGTAGGAGATTATATATATTTTCTTGTTGGTTCAACAAAATTATTACTTGTTCTGTTCAAAACAGTATGCCAAACAGAAATGTACACGGAAGGCAAAAAGCAAGCACAGTCAGATTGCTTGTCCCAGTGACGTCTTCACACAGTGTTTGTGGCCTGTACACCATAGACACAATAGGGCAAATTCTCTCAGCTTCTCTGCTGCAGCTCCATTGCTTTACATGGCACTGCACTGATGTCACTGAGAGCACCTGGCCCAATCTTCTTCATTTTTTTTTTTTCATTTTTTATTTTTTACACATGCTCCTATGCTTGGGAGCATACTATTCCACAGAAATTCAAAGGGCAATTACATCAAATTACAGAAGCCTTTCTTCAGGTCTACACTGTACCTTTACAAGGAGGCTCAGCTGGCCTGCCATTTACCCTGAGGAGGAAAACCCTACGTCTGTCAACCATGGGATCTGATGCGAGATTTTTGTTACAGCCCATTAATACAAACCTTTATGCATCTTAACGGTTAGTCCCCTCAGCTCCGTAACTGAAGCCCTCATGAAATAAAGGTTTGTGGAGTAAGGCTTTGAATTCCCATACGTCTGTTCTACTGACCTTTACGGAAAGAAGCTTCATGTTGGTAACATAAAAATGTTCTTTACATTAGTCTCATCAGTTTTTCAAATTGATCAAGAAAAATATACAGTGTCACTTTTCTGTACATCTTTAAAATGTTCTTAAATTAATGTACATAAAAAAGTCATTCCCATTTGCTACAATGGGAGATGTGCACAGGTACGTGCACAGCCACACATACGCACACATAAACACGCCACACATACACACAAATATTAGAGGGAAAAGACATGCCATATGTAGTCACCTGCAAGTTTGTTATTCTGCAATTACAACCAGTAGATAAGGATGAAATGTTAAGAATTGCTGATAACATACAGGTGAAAAAACCTGAATATCCAGTATATGTTGTATAGCAAAAGTTGGTAACCTCAGTAACCTCTTGGTGTGATCTCATCCTGTCCAATATCCGTTACATTATGGCTAAAAACTTGTTAAGATACCGATTATTAAAAGACTATACCGGGACAGAAAATTCTACCAAGTTCTTCTTGCTAAATTTCTCTTTTCATAAAGTCTGTAAGTAAACAAATCCAGTTTTGGAATACATTTTTTTGACAATATATTGAATAAGATATATAATTTATTAATGAACAAGATTAAATTAATTTTGGTTTTGGTGGTATAATGTTTTGTGTAAAGTTCCCAATATATATGTCAAAGCTTTGACAGTGGCAATTATCACATTCACTTCTTTGCGCACACGTGCGCACACAAACACACACACACACGCACAGTATAATTCTAGAGGACAATCCGTGCTTTTGCCAACAACCCTGAAAACTATGTTAGTGGTCCAAAGACCAGACTAAAAGCTGCTCTGAAGCCAGGGCAAATATAAAATAATTTCAATTTTTCACCACGTAACTAAGCTAATAGTTGCAACCATAATATAACTCTCAAAAGCATACTGGAGAAAAAATATGGATTCATCTGAAGAAAGGTCAGTAACCTTCCATTATTATAGATGCACAGGGATTTTCTTTTTCTTTCAATGCATATCAGAAATCACTGCAAAGAAATTAAGATAACCGAAAGAGACTGAGTGGAATGTCCACAGTAACGGTAACAACTGAAAAACCTCTGCAACGCCTTATCATTATTCAAATTACAATCTACTAGGAATTGTAATAACATACAAAGCAAAAATTAACTTAAAATTGAAGTCACTAAAAGCAGTTCATGAAGATAACTGCTGAATGATAATTCTGCTCTATATAAATGAGAAAAGAAAACAGTATTGAATGGGGTTTAGGAGTAATCTGGTCACTTCGTTCATTTGGTCGTGCAAGGTTTTAGCTGCTGAACTTTTCCAATACCGAACGCTCTAGTCCACTGGTGGGGCTGGTGGTTCTTGTCCCTAGGGGGAAGGAAGGAGGAAAAGAAAGGGAAAAAAAACACGTACAGGATTAGAAACAGTGCTTCACATAAGAGGATTTAGCAATAAAAGAAGAACGCGGAAGAGTTAAACTGTGCTTTCTTTTAAGATCTTCCAATGTCTCTTTCAATATTCAGAGTAAATGAGCATCAAAGAACAATACCGTTTCCTGCATCAATAGGGATTTTCCCATGATCCCACACCCAGGACAAAGATCACCTTCCCAGTGTCATGCTGTGATTTTGTTTACTGACTTCTCTTAAAGCTGTGATTTTCCCCTTGCACATAAGAAGGCAGGAGGCTGTTCCAACCAGGGACAGCCAATGTCCAGAGGACATTATGACCCACACTCAGTCACCTGTGCCTGCTCCATCCCATGGCAGGCCTCACAGGTGGCCTTCGTGATTCTACTTGCACTTTGGTTTTACTCATTTTCATTGTTCCAAGAAAATACAGGAAAAAAAAAAGTAAGGAAAAAATGACTGTAAGATAGTCTGTGTTAACACCAAATACATTTAAACTATTGTAAAGTCTCTCTGCAGGGCACTTTAAGACACACTTACATTATGTGGGCTGGTTGGCTTTCCGGCTGTGTTGGATCCTCTCAGATTACTAGGTCTCAGTAAGAACAAGACAAGTGCAATCACCACCCAGGCCATCATTATCATGGCAAAGCTGACACCATTGTCACTGGAGGAATTTGGTCCTGGCACTATAGACAAGGAAAACTCAAGTTACAAACCAGAGTGACAGCAGAGTTCTTTTCTCAAGATGAAAACAAAAATGCAACGTAAGTCTCAGAAAAAAAACTGAAATATTTTTCAATTGACTTTTCAGATTAGTTCTTCCTTTTGGCTTTAAGACAAGTAATTCTTGGTTAGTGTTACACTGCTTTTTTATCACGTTTCTTATCCCTTTGAAAAAAGAATCTATCTCATAAGATTTCACTGGAATTCCCAGAATTATCATGAATATTTCTTACTTCACATCATTAACTCTTAATGACCTGGAGATGATAAACACATACTTTGTGTTCAAGAAATCAAACTTGATTTTTAAGAAATCAAACTTGAGGCAAAAAAAACCCGGGAATATATTTATGTGGGAAAAAAATCCACACCTGCATGATCGTGTTTTTTGCCTCACACAAATACAAAAATGAAGCTAAAGAGATGAAAGCTTAGACTCTGTTGTTAGCCTACACACAGAGAACAAGGTAATTCTAGCAAGAAGGGAGCAAAATAATGGTTATAATCTGTTGGTTACTGTAAGTTATTTATTGAGAGTTTGTTTGAAGAAGTGTCAGTGTCAAGGTAGCAGATCTCCATGACTGGTCATCCAGGTCATGTGGTATTTCTGACAGCATCAAGGAAAATGTATCTGTCAGAAGGGGAAAAAGTGCTGAGGAGATACATGAAAGAGTGAAACCGAGGAATACAATACACAAATTGTACACCTAATTTCCATACAAAATGGCTGAGACATCAAAGCATGGAAATAAAACTGAGAAAATCCCCTCAGACTGGAAATGGCTGGTTAGTCTTTTTGGATCAAGAAAGTCTTGCAAACACCTGCACATTTGAAAACATCAACTTTTCTCCTCTGAAACATAATTTCAGATGATCAAATTGTAACTGATGTTGTCAGCTAAAGTGTAAACCAATGTATAGTTAAGTACCTATGGTACTTACGTGGCCCCGTTTACAATAGTATCTAAAGACCTAACATCTTCATTAATGATGTGGATAAGCAATTAATACAAAGCTATAATGAACAACCTTCAGAAAGATAAGAGCTATTCTATTTTACTACTCAAGCTGAAAACTTTAATATCCGGGGAAATTCCACAGGGACACTCTTATCTGTCGGATTTTCCAGTTGTCTCAACCCATTTGGATCATCTCGTGATGGAATCAAGTTTGGGTTCAGTATCGGTTGGAAGTTGTTCTTATTTAACATTTGCTAGCTAACTTACACCCAGTGAACTGCTGGAGTCGGTTATTTCCTCGAAGGTTAACGCTGATCCCAAAGACCCGTCCTCACCACTGTCACACCGGGTAGCATTTTTAACAGAGGCTCTTCTATGAAAGTGGTTTCTTCATAGCACAGCTAAGACACAGCGGAGGGGCACTGTGGGGAAGCTTACAGCTACTCCATTCACAACACTGCTGTTCTGGGAATAAGACTTCATGAGTCGGGGCTGTTGGACTAACATTCCTTACCGACATCACATGCACTCAAAAATGTCGATGAATAAAAAAATTATTATAGAAGTTCACATTTCTCACAGTACCAACGAAACCATTAACACGTATGAACAAACGAAATTGCCACACAGCTCTTGCCTTTTAAATGTCCAAAATATAGACATTTCAAAACTCAAGAAGCTGCTAATGTAGAGGAATTTTATGGCTAGAAGTATATACCATTACAAGTGACAATTCTTGTGGAGATCTGAGTGAATAAATGGTGCTGTATATGAGAAGAAGCTACAGTGCAAAGAAAATAAATGAGAATGCTACAGCCTTTAATTCACTAAATTCTAGAACGTAATTGATTCAGAAAGCATATGGAATTGTGCAGGTAAGCGTTTAGACTGCAATTGCGTTGAGGGAAAATATTGTTATCAACATGACCAGTATTTTAAATCTTGGATGACCTTTATATATGCAATCCAGTAAACTAGCATATAATTTGGCATGAAAAGAACAACTGCTTTATTTTGGGTCTTCCAGACAACATTAATAGCCACCCTGAGACTACCTTCAGCAGCACATAAGACAGCCTTAGGTACCTGCTTTGGCACATATGTTCAGTAGAACACTGAAAATTCAGATCCCCTGTTACGCTGGATTCCCCATACAATGCAGAGAAACAGGGACTAGTCAGGCTGCCTTCTGTAAATTTTGCTGAACCATAGTGCACTTAGGGTCCAGGGTTAAACAAGGTTTGGGGTAAATAAACACTGCTAGGTCAGCTCATGCTACAGGTCAGGGAAGGGAGCAGAAGGAACCACAGAGGGAAACCACAGGCGTTCGTGCAAGACACAATTTCTATTCAGCCTGCGTTGTAATACGGTTTGGATAGAACCAAATGTGCTGAAACATGTTCTAAACTAAGTTAAGCAAGACAACAGCTTGGCCCTGTACTACCTACTCAAAGCATGCCGGATACTAAAACAGCCACAACACTGTTTACGCTATTCAAGTACCGTTAAACCCACATCTCTCAAAAATGACCATGTGTTTTAACATGGACATGAGATATTTCAGAATCTGTTACTTTAATCTCTTAACATAAGGAGATGAGGATAAGCAAAATCTCACATAGCTGGGGTGAATCACACTTTTCAAAGCTTTGCATCACAAATCAAGAGAACAGACAAGAAGCTGTTTCAGCTACTGGGAGTAATAATATGTAGAAGACGACAATCTTTTGCTACAAAGAGCTTCATCACTGAGATCACAAAATAATCAGATAAGACCAGCTTATGGATAAAGAACAGTTGAGTGAAGCTGAAACCAAGCAGGATGGAATTTATGCTGATGGGCAGAAGAACAGATCTTATTTTTAAGAGTTCACAGCCACAGTGCTTTTACTTATAATTGATATTTTTCCAGGTAATTCAGAAGTGGGTTTTTTGATTCCTTGAAGAATAAAGGCTATCTTATAAGAGCACATGTGGATGATATTTTTTAATATTTCCAGATGGCTAGAAGATTGTCCTGTTCTGACCTCACAGATGAATGTCCCTGCCACCACCCATTTTGATGGATGGATCTGGTTATTAATCTCCAGTGCCTGAGAGACACCAACTAGTACAGAATGTAGCAGTACATATTCTCCTGGTAATTCATTGAGTGAAATGAAACTTACAGTCTCTAACCTGCCTTTCCACATAACACCAAATCCAGCCCAAGGTCTTTACTTTCAGAGTATCTGGTCCCCTGGGCTCAGCATACCTATATATCCCCAGACCTCTGAATGAAACCTGTGAGCAGTTCTGCCCCTCTGGTTACCTGGAATTTTTCCACATCATGGCTGAATTATCTCCATGCAGGAGAAGGCTTTATGGGGGGCTGGTCTGAGACTGTGGAATGAACTCCCATGGGAGCTAACGACTATGGTGAATCCTATCTGTTGCTCCACATATGAGATACAGTTCTTTCGCTTGCTTTTTCATATAGAAACAGACTAGGCCACATAAACTAGTCTTCTCTCAGAGAGAAATGAGAAAAAAAGCTACTAAAATGATGGTAAAAATAATTTCTAAAGATTAAAGGTCAACCACCTCCTCATTGTGCAACTGAAATCTCAAGAATACAGTATTAAAATTAATAAATGCCCTTGTTAAATACTCCTTACATGAACTTAGTTCTCCTCCTAAAGTGCTATTTTTCATTCAGAGTGAGGTTTTACTCTAAAGAAAATGAGGAAAGATTGCACTTCTTTTACTATAAAAGTATATGCCATGTGGTGCTTTTTGTCTGCCCTCTCATGGTAGAAATATCTCCTTTCGGATCTTCAGCTTTTTACTGTTTAACATCTGCATGTGGGAAGGCAAAAGCATGCTCTCTGACTTGCGCTGCCTTCTTTTCACAGTGCTTTTAGCCTTGCCTCTTCTGTGAAAGAAACGCAGGAAACCATACGAAGAGAGGTATCTTAGAGATGCATCCTCACAGAAGACAAAGAGCCTGTGGGACTTCAGCAGATAATCCCTGCAAGCTGACACTCTCAAAGGCAGGGATAAGGAAACTGAAGAAAGCCAAAAAGGACTTGAGCAGAGGAAGGGGGAAGGGAATTACCAGAAAAGGGAGGGAAGAGTTGGCAGACATTTCTTGCCATTAGGTTAGGCTGCTGTGACTCCCCTAGATGAGTACAACTCAAGATGAATCACAGATATGCATTCATTTTAAAATACATAAAAATTTGGGAGTAGACAACATTTGAGACAGTCATCTCTGACCATATTACAAAGTAGTAGAGCACTGAGAATAGTGCTGAAAATATGAGTGTGGTAAATCCAGGTCACAACATCTGGGAATTGCTAGAACACAGAGAAAAAACTCAGGCAGTGGCCCCTCATTTCCTTTGACATGGAAGGCTGACTGTGAAGGGCCATGAGCCATTGGAGCAGCTCAGTACCAGCTGGGGATCCTCCCTGGGCTGGATGAACCGCTGATGTTGCAACTGCAACACACTTCAGAGAAATCTTCCCTGCTCCACTTGCATTAGACAGAATTCAGAAAAGAATTATCGCTCTTATTCCTCATTTCAAGGTAAACTGTAAGATCTGATTTGCTGGGCATAAACAATCCCAACAGCATATTAAATGTGTTGCATATTCAAAACTTGCAGCCTTTTTTCTCCAAGGCACCCACTGAAACGGAGGGAACAGTCATCAGACTCTGATGCATGCTTTACCATCATAGCAGATATTCTGACGGAGACTCAGCAGAGGAACAGGCATCAGAGTGCCCAAATGCTCTCTGAAGTGGTGCTCATATCCTCCTGTACATAGGAGTACAAATCCGAAAGCACTGGTCCTGACCCTGGCAGGAAGCTCTCCGCAGGGTAGTCACTACAATATAATGGTACCAACAACCATAAATAAAAATTCAGAGCTAATAACACAAAAATGCGAATGAGGGAGCCTTGGTGCTACTGCTTTGATCTGGCTCCAAAAATCTAAAAAAGATCTGAAATCAAGGGTTGAGAAAACAAAGTGTGCTCAGGAAGAATCAACGCAGGGTGTTTCTGAGAACTTCCAGCTGGTAGCAACAGCATAACACATGACGCTGCTGTGACACTGGCTGAACCACAGCCCTGGCGTTTCCCGAAACAAAACCGCATATATCTCATCACTTATTCCACAACCTTGCAACTTAAGAATCTGTGTATGACAACATTCCCAGCTGCGCTTCCAGAAGGAAGACCAAATCCTGGGAATGAGCAAATGGGTGGGAGTGAAACAAGCTTCTTCACATCGAGGTCCTGAAATGAGGAATCAAAGTCAGCGAGTAACAGGAAATGGAGCCGTGGGACCTAGGGAAGAGGAGGCCCACCTCAAACGTAAACTCATCACGGTATAGCTCATCGGAACGGGATGAAGCAATGGACAGAAGACTGGCCCAGAATTGTTTTAATCTGTCTCTGAAAACATGTCTAGAAGCTTCTCCAGGCTCAATCTGTTTATTTTTGCCTTTGACTCCTGGGAGTCTTACAGAGCTCATGTTGGCCCAAGCACAGAATCACAGAAGCATCACAAAATAATCTGACAAATAGGCAGTCAGTGTCATCGCATCAGCAGAAAAATACCTTTGCTGGAACTAAATTTAAGGCAATATAATAACGCAGGAGAGGATTTAGTCTATAATTTTTGCTTTGGTTTTTGAAACAAACCACTGGTTTGGAACAATTGCTGCCAAATTGCTTGCATCTGCACAGACAGTTATTGCAAGGATCTCTTTCAGGATGGAAAGCTATTTGCCGCAAACCATTCACATCCCCACTGTACTATAGCTTGGTAGCATGAAAGCTATCCCACAAGCTTTGTGCCCACACATAACAGAACTTACTCATTTACACAGTCTTTAGGCTAACAGCTTCATAAATATTGACGAGCCAAGGCTCCCGAGGCTTGAGTGAGAATGACCTACCATCGCTTGGTTTTGACCACGGACTAAAGCTCAGAAAGCTTCACAGCCTGTCTGTGCCGACTTCTAACACAGAAAATACTGTCTCCTGTCACCGGCCTCTTTCCCTCTCCTACATGCCTGTGATTTAAAAAAACCCCCACACATAGAAGTCTAAGGTACGGGAGACGAAAAAGTCTGCCTTAGGACAGGTATATTTGGGAGAAGAGGGGTGCTGGAAGTCACAGACACACAGCATAACTTGGAAAGCCCAAAAAGAAAGAGTAAAGCCAGCAGCACTGTTATGGCACACGTGCGCCCCACTCTTTTTCAGGGGTTATCTGGGAAAGCTCATAGCTTTTCCCCTTCAGCCCAATGCAGCAATGAATCTGGGACTGTTTCACGCTGGGAGGGCACAGTGCAAGTCCAAGCTAGATGCCCATCTCTAAACAGGTTTTACTGGGCCGTGAAGAAGGAGGAACATGAGAGTGAACAAAGGCATGCCCTCTTCCCAAGATCCTGGAAACTTGACTGCACTGCTCCTAGACCTCTAGAAGACACAGGCACCAGCAGCTCTTGCTTCCAGGAACACTGCTCAGGTGCTCCCTGCTCCCTCTGAGCATTACTGTACTCCCGATGCAGGCCAAATGAGTGAGTTCATATGCTCAATTGGTAAAGCAATATAGGAAAAACAGATCCACTTCATTTTTATTTACAAGCATTTGGCGATGTTCCCTCTAGACCATGAGAAGTGTAAACAGAGCGCCTCAGGGCAAGCTTACATTAGTGCATAACCTCCGCACAGCCATGCTTCCCTGCAGATGCTGGTAATATTTGACTGTCCTAGTAATGCTCACTGTTTGGGAGAATTTTTTACACATATTTCACAGCAAATTTCAAGGAAGCGCACACATCAGTACTCTGCTTTGTTAACTACGCAGCCACTGAGTCAAACAGAAATGCAGCCACGGTGTACGTCAAGTTATCAGTCAGAGCTGGCAGGGAATCTCCTCTGCCTCACAGTGAAGCAGAGCGTTCACCTCACTGGCAGTACGTCACTCAGCCCCGGCCGTGAACACGTGTACATGTGGGGGTCTGTGCTGAATATCCAGTCTTCACTGGTTAGGCTGCTATGGCTGCAAGGAGGACAAATAAAGCCCCCCCCAAATTCTCTCCATAGGGAAAAACTGAAATCAGTCTATTTGGAGGCTAATGGTAAGAGTCATTAATGCTTGGGGCCCGATCAATGGCCATGCTGGTATACTGATACCTCCAGCCTGCTCACCATTGCCGCTTCCATACAATGCTTCCAACGTACATCAGCATCACAGATTCTCAGAAAATATTATCCCCCCCCCCCCCCAACAATTTTAGTACTGTAGGATTTTATTTCATGTAATATGTTCCTATGACATTAAATCAACTGCTGCATTTTCAAGACCAGTCAGACTGTATTTTAGTTACTACCGTTTATTTTATTTCCATGCGCCTGATCTCAATAGTTACTCACATTCCTGAAGGCATTCTGTATCTGTGCAGTACGACTGGGATTGTCTCAGCTGAAACAGAGAAAAAGAAAGGCATGACACTTAGCAATGAGACTCGGTCAGCTTTTACCGAAATCATGGTTTAGTGTAATGTCAGAGCACAAGTTCAAGATAGGGAAGATTATAACCAATCCTTTACTGTATCGCACTTGGCTTATGGTGTGTGAAGAACCCTAGGTACGGAGGTAGTTTCTGAACACTATTCACATAATACCTTTAAATCATCCTACTAAAGTGCTATTGCTTCCACACAGGTTGCAGCCACTTTTATGGCTTTCTAAAATTCAAATTAAAAATCTGTAGTGACACAGACATTGTTATGTACAGATTTACTCTCTATACACATTTTGGGATTTATCATGGATAGGTGTTACTATTGTTATCTAGATCAAGTAACATTAAAATACTCTGTGATTACATAATAATAAATGATCACACTGTGATAACAGTTATGCACAGAGAAGCAGAATTCAAATTTCATATTTAAACTTAGCAATCACTATTTTTTCCACCTGAGATCTTTTAAAAGCAGATTTTTATATGTATTGTACTGTTTTTTCTCTTTACTAATGGGTAAAATTTAAAGTGCTTTTAGCAACTGTAATGACTATTTGTATTTACAGACTAGGTAAGCTTGCCAACTGCAAGAAAAGTCAACACTGGCTAACCTGCAAATCAGTATTAACTATTTTACAGATGACAGAGTCAAAAAAGAAAGACAAATATCACATTTTTTATCAGGCACAGAGAGGTTAAATGGATGGGATATAATCTGCTGTATTATGGAAATAGGTTCTATCCTCTGCTTAGGTAAACTACATGGATTAATAATAGAAGTTTTAAAAAGTACAGAATTGTTACAATGCCTTGGTTAGAACTGACATTTGCTTTTTGACAGGTTTTATGTCACAGTAGTGTCACAAATCCCAACACTTGTCACAACAGGCTAATCTGTTTATTATCAGTGTAAATATACAAATGTAGAAGAGAAGATGATGTTTCTTACGAAAGAAATATGCGAATAATTTCTACAAACCCAATTTCCCCTTGTATTGGCGTAATTGATTTACTGTATGTAGTCATAATATTATGCAAAGCACATCACGGAAACCGACGAGCAACCGAAGGAGGAAGACATTTGGAAAACTTTAAGCTCCCTCCTTTATCATAATGATTTTCCATGACTGACGCCGTTGAGAAAGAAAAAAAAATGTAATTGGAGATTAATCTATTCATTCTTTCATTAATATATTAAGATCTGCTAGTGAATTTACTGAGACTACAAAGAAGTTCCTTAGGAAGTACTGGGAAGGCTGGATTTAACCTTTCAGCTATTTCTATAGTTAAAAACAACAGCAGGGGAAATTCAAACAAAAGACTTCTACTTACCTTATTAAAAAAAAAAAAAATCTATCAAACTATGCATATTTCCTGCCCTTCTTATATAAAAGCAAAAGTTGATTTTATTTTCAAACTTTGGAAGTCATTCTCAAAGGGGAGGTTTTACGTTAGCAATAGTACCAATTTGGAATATCTGACACTGAGAGATTCCTGAACTGGGAAAACTGGATATCGCTATACCTGCATTTTAAAGAGATCAGCAACATAATTATCTTCTGTTTGCATAAGGGTTTAATTCTGGAGGGGGCTTAATTTATAATCCCTACTCTGTAAAACACAGTTTACAGGTATTCTTCAACATGGAATGATGCCCAGAATTAAAATGGGTAACAGTTATATGATCAGAAACACCGTACAAGTCAACAAGCATATAGCATCTAATTCTCCCTCTGTCCCCAGGATGGCTAGTACTCACACAGCGCATCTAGTTTGCCCAGATAGGTAACACTGCCTTGGGGTGTTCTGGCCACAGTATTAGTTATCTCCCATTCTAAGTGTTACACTCTGTCCAAATACATCTTTTTTAAACCATGTAATTAACGTTTCTATAAAAGCCATCTCAAAAAACAGTGCATGTACTTTTTGTTGCTGTTAACATCCTGTTCCTTCACCTGCCTACCAGACGGACTTCCACTGCTAGCACAAAAAAAAAAGATGGAGCTCCAGCTTTGACTGACATAAATATATTAACCACCAGAGAAGCTTGTTTAATAACAACAGAAAGATACAGCTGGCTACAGCTATACCTTTCTTGGAGAGCGGTCTCAGTGGTGACCACGATCACACCATGCTTTTTCGTTCACCATCACCTTGACCGTTTCTTCATGAAAAGCCTACACACTGTCTGGGAATGCCTGCTGACTTAGGAGGCCATCTGATTAAGGCACAATAAGTATTAAATCCTGGGGATTTTGTGTGCCCAGAGGGTGCACTCAGATACTGAGTTTTATCCTATGGGCATCCTTGGTGACTTCTCAAAAGACAGGACAGGCTCCAAGACCTTAGAGTGAAAAGTACTGCTGGAAACACCAATGATAGAAATAGTACAGTAAGCAAGCAGTCTTAAAAAAAATACCATTAGGAGCTGCTCTACAGATCTCTGCTGAAAAAATGCTCTTATATTACATTATATCCTGCCAATATGGAAAAAAGTCTGCTTATGTATGGAGGAATAATGAATAATGTACAGAGGAACCTTTACAAAGTACAGAGCCATCTGTACTTTGATAATGGGGCTGTGCTTTCCAGAGGGCTTGGATAACAATTATTCAATTTTTTTTCATGGGGATTTAGAACCTAACTGTACAAGGTAGGTTTAGAAACCTCAAATTATGTTGTGAAACAGTTACAAGAGAAAAGTATGAAAAAACTGCATTTTTTAATAATTTGTATGAAATTCCTCTAAATGGAAAACAATACATAATCATATAATCACGCAGATTTAAAGATCCCACCTAAAAAAAATTACACTTCATAGTCTCTGCTACATTCATATCCAGCAATACAAATATTTCTTAGAAATATTTCTCAACTATTCCAGGTAATACAAAAATTTCTTATAAAACCTACTCATGCTGGAGAAGATTTGGTCAAAATGGGACCACCCACAGACTCAAACAGGTTTTAAGAAGCCATGGATCACATGATAAAAAACACACTCAAGTATCTTCTCGTGCTCACTTCCCCTCCTGACTACAAGCACATGCAAAACCTCAGTAGTCCACGAGCAGAAGCGCTAGGAGGGCTCTGTAAGCCAGGGAGCCAGGTAACAAATCTGTTTTTAACAGCTCAGTGACAGGCTGCATATTGTTCTCTTGGGATGAAACACAGCAGATGACGGAAAATGAGCAGCCGTAAAAACAGGTTTTTCTCCATTCACTCGGGTGAACTAGTTCCTAACTCTGCAACTCAACACAAATCTGATCCCTTGCGGTCATTCAATTAGTCAAAAGACGAGAAACGATTCTGGCACGTGTATGAAACGCTTATGTAAGCTGAATGGCTGGGAAAGGTAATGCCTTTTGCTGAAACAAGAACGCTGCTTCTACCAATTAGCTCTCTCTTGATAACTACACCCTTAAGGGACATAGCAACTGTTGAAAAAAAATTGAATGTGAGATATTTCAATCATCGGGTAATTGAAAAAAGAGCAATTATCAGGGACTGGAAATAATTTGTATTCAGATTTCCTATTCCGATGTGGAGGGGGAGTTTGGATGAAAGTTTGTGGAGTAATAGTAAAAAGTCAAACCAGACCTTCCCTATTCTTAACAAAACCCTCAAAACGACTTCTCAAATAAACTCAATGTTTTTCAGACTGGGAACACTACAGATTGGATGAGAAAAGTCTCAATAGAGAAGGAATTCTTAGAATATATTAACTCGTACATACTTAAAGGCAACATTATTAATGGTGGTTTTGGTTTTATTAATATTTCAGAGATCTTTCTGTTGTCAAAAATATGAATTTAGTGGAAGATTAATAGCTGAGTGCCTGATTTGACACCTGCTAAAGTCAGCAACAGCCTTTTCATGTTTTTCAGTATATTCTGGAACAGGCCCTTAAAAAGAACACAGAAATTAGGTGAGTGAAATATCAGGGCTTATTCAACAAAAGAAGAAGAGAGTACAAAATGTTACAAAACTAAATATTTACAGAAATTGGTTTTTTCCATTTAAATGAAGAGGATTATATCTGAATTTTAACATTCTCTGTGCAGTTTGTCATCCAAATACAATAAATGGCTTAGTGCATGTGAGCCAAAAAATTTATCTTTTATTGTCCAAAATGAAGTAAACACAAATTGTAAACAGCATGAAAGCTAAAAGAAACCTAAAAAGGCTCCAAAATTTTCAGTTTTAATACAGTGCAAACTTGTAGGTACTACAAGTAAAAATACTAATTATAAATGCACATTATTTAAAATACAATTGTGAACTTTAATTCCCTCCAAGAACATTTAAAATCTTGAATAGCTTAAGTTAAAATAATTCAAATTAATAATCCCCACACCGCAAGAACTCTTGGTCAATATGAGTATTTGGTTTCTATGGAGCCCCTCATAAGTTCTTGGAACTGGGAGGCACAGTGGCTGAATTACAGCAAATCAGTGTCCACTTACTGACATATTTTGAATGTAAACCAAACACAATGCCAAAAAGAAAAGAAACTGAGTTACTTCTAGTGGTGAGACAAGGGCTCTTCCTCGCTCTTTCCCCAAGACACTCAAATTTTGTGTTGCAAACGTAAAAAGAGCACATTTAAAATGGCTCCCAGATCAAATCTGAAATAGCTCTTCGTTCCTTTTTTTTTCTTTTTCCAAAAGACACAGCTTTTAGCCCCACTTCACACTAACACAACAGTGATCCTGTGATCACAGCAGTGATCCTGCTCCTTTGACACTATATATAAAGTACAGTTTTAACATGCCATCTTGTGGATCAACAGCATCTACCCATCAAGCGTACCTGAAACCCGACTGTCTCCTGCTGCTACTCCTACAACAGATGCCATGTTCTTATAGGAGTCTGCACAGCTTTTAGCAATGAGAGCCACCACTTTCCACAATCCCCAGCTGTGAACAAAATGTGAACAATCACAGTAAAGGGACACCACTATCGGCCTCTGGAAACTTTTTTGTAAAGTCACTATATTAAGTAAAATCTCTATTTCTTCATGTGCAAACCTACTATGGGCACACAAACATGCCACTGTGTGGTGAAAACAGGGTGTGAACTTTTACTGCATGTTAGCTGCTCCACAAAATCACTGAAGTCCAAGTCAAATAGTAAGCCCAGTGAAACAGCTTCATCTAGCTAAACAGAGAACTTGTTTTTCCAATACAGTGACCTCAGCCACTGGGATCACTTCAGTCTTCCCACGAAAGAAGTGAAGCTACTTTGCATTTACCGCTCATCACAGATAGCTACTGTGGAGAAGGAAATTCAGACTTCTGCCTACCTTCACAGTAACTTGCTCTTGTGTCAATTCCCTTGCTTCCTCTTCAGAGGAGTTTTCTGAAACTCTTCAGATGAGTTTTCAGAATTTGCTACTCCAGAGTTCAACAGTCTCACAAACCCTGGGACTGGTCCTGCGATCTCTGCTCAGACAAATGTATCTTTTTTTATTAAAGTCAACAGCGTCTTGCCTGAAAAAAGATTAAGAGTTCCTATCCAGTATGAGCAGTTTTTAAGAGTGAAGTGTATCATTTGAGAGTCAAAATAAAAAGACAAAGCATATAAATATCAGGAAGATAGCAATGATCAGACAGCTCACCAGTTTGTCATTTTTCAGAAGAAATAATGGCATAATCCCTGTCCAAAAGCACTTTCCAACTCCAGAAATGGTGTAATAAAGACGTAACAAAACAAGAAGACAGGACTAGTGGCAGGAACACAGTACAATAATCAATGAAGTCTAGTGTGAACAGCAGATGAGATGAAAATAAATTATTTATGTAGGGATAATTAAAGTAATTGCCTTTTAGAGTAACTTTTGAGACAGCTCAAAGCAGAAATAAGTCCTCAGAAAAGACATGAATGAGAAATTAGCAAGTTCATGAGCCAGGTCAGGAAAAGACCTCCATACAAAAAATTGTGATGGAAGAAAGCCCAGAGAAATGTGTGAAAGAAACAGATAAATTAGGTACAAAGATAAGAGAGCAGAAACGGATAATGGTGGCAATGAAAAGAAAAGGATAGATAAGTACGAAAGCAAGGACAAATAACTAACTTCATATGGTCATTTATCCCATGAATAAAAGTAAATTTAAAATGGAATCATAAAGGCTGTTGATAGAAAATTTTATGCGATAACAAGGGCAAAATATCGTCGCTTGTGAAAATACTTTTTTGCAGTTTAGGCCAGTTGTAAGCTCTGCTTTTTCTCTCCAACGATGCCAGAAGATGACAACACCACGGCATACTCCTGATTGCCTTCTCATGCTTCTGGGTAATGATATCACTGTTTAAGCTTTGTTGGCAGCCACATCTGTTCTGTCCAAAGTATATAAACGATTTAGTAAACAACATGATAAATAAATTGCTGTGGTAGGATAGGCCAGTCCTGAATACAAGCCAAGATGCAAATTGAATTGTAGCATTATCCATAGAGTTCAGATTTAAAGATGCAAAAAATGACACCTACATGCATTATTCTGCTACAAGCTGGCCAACAGAAATAAGAGGAAAATAAGGGGAAAAGAAGGGCATACTGATGGAGTTGTCTCTTAAACTACCTTACGTTCTCTTAGAGGAACAAACAAGGAGAAAGTGAACACTGCCTTCCCCACTCCTACATCTTCTATGAGCATATGCAGAATTATAATAAAAGAAATGATTGTTCATACAAGGACAGAATAACAGTCTGCAATAAAAATACAGAGTTTGGTCCTGTGAGGTGACAAGTAATTTTCTCTCCCACGGCAAATGAGAGAGAAGGATGGTTTGTACCTTTCAGAATAATATTCCTAGATTACAAAACAACTCTTAAGACTCAGAACCATCAGCCAGTTATGACAGAGGGAGAACATTATTAACTTTCATACTGAAAGACATGAAATTTTATGGAGGAAGATGCAACAGAGGGACCACTGTGCAAACAGGAGCCCTGATTCGGGCAAGAACTCATTCTTCCTTTTATTTTCTCATTTCTCTTGGGATCGCCGTTTCACCTCGGCGTCATATAGATCCTCCTTTTCCATACTTCCCTCACATTCCTCCAATTGTATGACTTTTATTGGTACTTCATTTTACAATTTTGCTGGCCTTGAGGACCTGGGACATCCCTACTGAGGGATCCCTACTGCCAGGACCCCTGGCATCCTACTTTTAGTGAGCACAAAGCAGAATGAATTAGCAGAACAGGGAGAGTCAGGGAAAAGAAGATGAAGCAGTGTGATAGTCAGGATAATTACAAGGAGCTCACAGCACCTCTGACTACTTGAAATACTAGACAACAAATGGATGAAATAGAATATTACACAGTATTACTATAGAGGCATCTGAAAACATTCATGAACAACATACATAGATCTCCCAAGAGGGCATTAGCAAACTTATACTTAAAATACAAAACCAGAATACATGTGGGTTTTTTGACCAAACAGTTGAGTATCTTCTGCAAAATGATGCGCATTAGCAAATGACAAGGGTACTCCCACGTAGACAGCCTTGAAGAAAAGGCTTAGAACTAGGAGTTCCAACAGATAAGTACAGTTTGCTCTAAGTGTTGATTACATCCACATGCGGCCGGAGAGAAAAAGCACAATTTTCTCCTTTTTCCTCGCATGAGATGGCTACAACACAGCTCTGCTCATCAAACACAGTTCAGCCATTCATAATACAGGTTATAGCTATTAATTAACTTCTGGAATATCAAGCTGACAGAATTTTCAATGCATAATTTTCTACACTGCTTGCAATACTGTCACACTATGCATGTTTTGAGGTGGTCATGAGGCGTGACTGAGATTCTTTTATATGTTTTGTTTTGTTTTTAATCTATACTGGTTAAGAAGCACCAGCAAAGCTCAGGAATGAGAAATGCAAAGAATGACAGGCACCTTCAACTTTCAGTTAAGTCCTGATACCTAACCCCTTATAGGAAAAAATGGTCTTCATGGGACATAGACCCGAGTGGACACCATTTTTCATGGCTTTTTTTCTTTTTTTTTTTTTTAAACATCCACTTACCTGTCTAGACAATAGTCTCCATTTAAACTGCTTGATCTAGAGCTAGTTTCTAGCTTAAAGACCATTAGCAGTGGATGAATTCTGTGATACAGTTTTGGGCCCTTAACCTGTGCAACGCCAGCACCTTGAGCACCCAGTGAAGGCAGGAAAATGAAAGTCAGTGGAGCAAGAGCGCTCAAGAACAGGCTCACACCCTGCCACTCCAACCTTGTGTTTTGGCCCAATGCCTTAGGAGGTGCATCAAGTCTTTTCCCAGGCATCTCAGAAGGACGATAGCTTCTTTGTCCTAATGAGGAACCTAAGGTTCAGCTGTTGGGAAAGGTCCTTTTTGAACTGGCTTGAATGCCAAGAAATTGGGAATTGAAGGCCCAGGTCTGGAAAAAAAATGGGCGAGAGCAAAATGCAATTTCCTGCTCTTGGGGTGGGTGGCTAAGAAGGGCCATAGACTAGAAGCAGTAGCAATTGCTATTACAAAAAAAATTAGAAGGCAAATGCCATGGAACATGTGTAAGAAGTCTCCAGGGCAACCTCCATATTTAGAAGGTCACTTTAAATTCATCACAAATGTATTCAGTATAGTTGTGCTGCGCTTTCAGTAGAAGGCCACGTCAGTAGGGTAACTCACTTCTGCTGGTTGCCTGAGGGACTATTTAAGTCGGGCTTGGCTGTGCTGACATCTTGAGAGCTTTTCAACCATTTGCAGCACACAACGCAGATCTATTTTAGTCATCTGTGTTTATTCTGTGCTGTTTGCACAAGGTCTCCCTTAGCCAAGATTCATGGCTATGCTGGATACTATTTCAGACTATGCCAGTTTATAATAGTAAGACTCTAAAATGACCTGGCCAAGAGAATTATGTGGAAACTTGGTTGACAAAAGAGTGTTTGAACCAATTGTGTTGAAATAGTTTGAGAATTTGCAACTTTTGCTATAAAAATCTAGGGACACCTCAAAATACAACAGAGATTAAAATAAAGAATGATTTGCTTTGTATCCCCCAGAGTTTCTGAGACATTCAAACCTTCTGGTATAGCAACGTAACTAGACATGGGCCATTACTTTGCAATTAGCTACAGAAGAACAAAACACAAGGTTGTAATTCCCACAGAGGTCTGTAAGGCCATCAAATCTCTACAGCAGAACTGCTGGCAGTTCATCAAAATAGGTCCTTTTGTATTACAGAATTAGAAATGTTTTCTGTTAAAGAACATATTGCTTATTTTCCCCAGAAACTAGTATGAGAGAATTCTAAAGTCACACTTTCTGTAAAGCAAATAATACTGTATCAGAAGGGGGGGGAAAAAAAAGGACATTTACATCATACAAAGTTATGTGTGTTACTGGCTTGCTTTGACATTTCTAGCCACTAAGTAACCATACACAGGTCTCAGGCTTCATGGAGGATGCTTTATGCATAATTATCCCCCACCACCACATACACTGTGTTTTCAGTCTAGTTTTCAGACTTGAACTGAGCCTTGGGCTAAGATACTCCATGAATCAGCCATGCTTACTCAGAGAGCATCGAAGTCTGGAGGAATAACATAGTGCTATCAGATTTTACCAAAGAAGTAAAAAAGGGAAATAAAAAGGTTTAAATATAACATCATTCTTATCCAGAGATTTGCTATCTTCTGCCACAATTAAGACAGGAGCCATTTCCTCTGGATACCACAGAATGTCCTTCACCGTGACTCTTTCAAACAACTGCCCTCTTGTTTGACAGATTCTGCCCCATTAAAGTACTTGATGTTGTTTGTTGTTCTTCATTCTTGAACTTTGGCTCTTCTTGTCAAAATAAGTTTTGCAGATGGAGGAGACTGAACAGGAGATAAAATCATACAGGCTAACAGACCTGTCATTGTCTTTTGGCAACTCTTGTGTATCTGCAGAGGATGGAAAGTCTTGTGATATTTTTCTTCTATGCTTACTTCCTCTTATGGAAGTTCCCAATTATCTGCTATATCCATAGAGTAAATAGTAAGCCCAACATACAACAGTCAAATTGTTACATAACACCACCAAATCATAACAGATGTTGCCATGGGTATTACATACTAGAAATGACATTTATGAAGTCACAGCTGAAGACTTTAGATTTCTATTGTTTCCTAGGAATATTTGGAAATCATAATATTTGCTTATTATTTACAGTGGCCATACCACAGAAATTTACCATGTGCGAAATTTTCACGTTTTGACACCAAGGAGAACCCTGAAAAATCCACTTCAGGAAAATGATAGAACATTCAGCATAAGAGAATTCAATGCCACTTAAGTATGTATATGTAAGTTATAAGAGCCGTGGGTATGAACAATATCTCCCAGTTAACCTAATAAGCAGCAAAAAATCTTTTAAAAATATCATGCGCATTAGAGATGCACAGTCCACTGTCTATAAAATCTTCATGGTATTATGAGTCAAGAAGAAAAAAACTCAACAAAACAAACCCCTGCTTAGTCAAGCAAAATGAAGGACAGAAAAATAATCAAGCCAAGTAGCTTAGTAAGAGTTAGGCTTTTTAAAAACAGCTTTGCTTGTTTGTAATTTTCTGTGGTGTTGTTAATAGCAGAGAGGAAGAAGAGTTTAAATGACAATAGCTTTTTTTTTCATTGTATAAGCATTAGTTGTAATGACAAGATGAACTGAAGTCTGCATTTCAAATAGAGATTTAAACTATATGCTATATAAAAAAAATATAATGTATTCATCCACAAATTGTACTTTGAATACCAAATACATTTTCTAAGAATTACAAAGTAAATACATCCATTAAATTAGAGATTAAAAGTAACAATTTAGGAATTAAAAGGAGAACTTCAGGTTGTAAAGTCAGACTTTTTGACCTCCTTCTGACCTTGGCATAGCAGCGTCATTCAAATTTCCCATACAGTTAACTCTAACAGAAAACTTGTGTATTTGAATATGTATTTTTAACTCTACATGTAATAGTCATAACTGAATACATCATGCCTTTTTCATTAGTAGAAGCCTTAATTCTTATCAGTGTTGTTCTATACAGGTATAAACAAATTAGTCTGTAAAAATTAGTTTACTTCAACGCAAATGCAAGTTATTAAAGCCTACATCAATCACGGGGTTTTTGCACAATGTCATTACTGGACTGAAAAATCCTGAAAGTACATTTCCACACTGGGGCATCTCTTATAATCACGCTGTTATTCTGTTAAATTTGATCTCAACTCTGAACTTCTGGATTTACAATGCTCAGTCTGGAGGTAATTACAATCGACTTGTTATACAGTTTCGTCCAAAATCCCAGCTATAACACCATTCAAATGTGCTCTGGTGTGTTTTATATCTATCTAGGTTAAAAAGAATCAACAATTAAGTAGGTATAGGGAACCATTCTGCCTATACAGCATGTTTGGATATTTTTTTCCCCCACAGGCTGAACAACTACAGACTGCCTAGCTTTCTTGTATCACAATGGTTTTGGAGTAAAGGTTTTGAGGATCCAACTTTTAGAGGCAGTGGGCGCCCAGTCTCCATTGAGACTTGTGGGGTTCAGCAACTTTGAGAACTGATGTCCAAGGGTTCCTTTTAAAACAAATAGTAAAATTCCTGTTTGCTTATGTTGTGTAAGATTGAGTGACAAAACAGCAACTTAGAAAGCAAACTCTTACTGCAGCATGAAAGTTACAGATGCAATAATGAAGGCTTAGCAAGTCTCCTGCTAAAATCATGCAACAGGTTACTTGAGGATAGTCTGGCTGCTGATCGGGACTTTTGGGACTTTTCCTCTCTAGATTCTGCTGGATTATCCCAGCTAGTGATTTGCTCTTATAAATATTTAGGAGCATCTGTTTTGCTTTTTAGGATAGATGAAATCTGGCATTTCCCCTTACTCGTCACAGTTTCAAGTGCTAATTTGTATGATCTTTTTGGAAGCTGGACACTGAGCAATAGACTCCACTCCTGCACCTACACAGGAACACTGTTAGACTGGTCTTGGTGACTGCCCAAGAGGGTGCACCTACAATGTGCTCTGTTTACATTCACAACGCAGGAACTAGTGTGCCTCCAGATGATCCATTTGCACCCACCTTACACTGCATGGAGCAGCCCAGGAACAAAATCTCACAGACTTTTGTGGCATTACTTCTGACTTTGGACACAGCTCACCTACATCATTCATACCTAGAATCCTCCAGCCACAACACAAAGAGAACTGGCTGACTGGTGCTGTTGCCCATCAGTATCTTCAAGCAAAAAAGGAAAAGATAAAAAATGCTGAATGGAGGTCGAAAGTCTGAACCATACTGGTTCAGATTTGCATCTGACAAGCCTCAGAGGAAAGAGCAGCCAACACGCAGCCTCCTTTCTCCCTCCCAACTTCCTGAAGCTTGTTCCTGGGGGTTCCTTTGTCACCAATGTAGCACGTGTCCAGAAGCCTCAAGGTCCAGAATCAATACAACTGTGGGACATGGCACAAATGTCATGTTGAGAACAAGAGGAAAATCTTTCTTAGGAAAGAACATGTGTATGAGCATCCGTATGGGGGAAGCAGGTAGAGCTCAGAATATTTTGAAATTGTGCCTCTAACTGGGAAGCGTGAGCTAGGATGGCTGGGCCCTGACGTAAAGGCTCCACAGAAGAGACAACTGTTCTCCACAGAAGCCTCAATTTTCTACGCCCTTGTGCCAACAGCATTGACCTTTAAACAGTGCATAAGTAGACTGAAGGATGCGATTACACCCCTGTACTCAGCACTTTCAACCCATAACTGGAATACTGCATCCAGTGTCGGGCTCCCCTACGCAAGACATATTTACAGACTGAAGTGAATTCAGCAGAGGATCACCAGGGGTTGGAGCACTTGCCCTGTAAGGAGAGGCTCAGGGAGCTGGGCTTGTTCAGTCCAGAGAAGGAGGTTACTGAGAGGACAGAGACAAGCTCTTCACAGCACTGTATGGCAGAGGGTACAATACATTCAACTAAAACAGTGGATGGAAAAAATTCTCTACCACAAGGACTGTCAAACATTGGAGCATGTTGCCCCAAGAGGCTGCGGAATTGCTGTCCTTAAAGGTTTTCAAGATTCAGCTGGTACGAAAGCCCTGAGTGACCTGGTCTGAATTCACTATTGACCTTGCTTTGAGCAGGAGGTCGGCCTAGATGACCTCCTGAAGTCCCTTCCACCCTGAACAATTCTGATAACGGCACCAAATGGGCACACATCCCTTTCACTTCTTGTACCTCCATCCCCCAAACAAGTCTGTTGCCTGTTCAGCAGTAAGAAAGTGAGTCAACCTCTAATGACTTGTGACACTCAAGAGAGCACTGGCTGCACCACACTTGGGAACTACCAGAGGGAAATGATATCAGGCCCATAAAGCACATGGAATTGGCTATGCAGACATGCTCTATTTAGCTGGTGTCATTTTGGACCTTGGTGCAGCTGGCCACTACATGAATGTGGGCTGTTTGGCAACTCCAGCTTTGATGCGTAGTCCAAGGGTCTTGTGGCCTGTGAGATGACAAGTGCTTGTCATTTTCCCTTGTCCTTGTGGGGGATCGTTTTGCCTTCTGCTGCAGCCACTGATGTAGCCCTCCCACTGAGAGAGCCTGGTCTGGGGTATTTTGGCTCCCAGTGTGGCCTGTGTGTTTTTGAGGGGCATTCTGTGTGCACAGGCCCAAGGGTGCAATGTGAGAACACGATGACACAGGTTCTGCAGTGCTGCGTTATGGACATGTGTGGTGAACTATGCTTACTCTGAGCAGAGTAATTCTGCAAAACGGGATCTGCCAAGCTCCCTGAGAGCACACACAGGTACAGCATCTGCCTGGCTTTAGGTTCTTCCTCTGGCACTCCAGAGGAGATAGTGTAACAATGCACTCCAAGGCTAAGAAAGTGTGGACACTCAGGATTTTATGTTCAGGGTGAAGCAGGACTATATGAGTGCAACCCACGCATTTGCAAGAACAAGCTATATATACTTCCTGCAAAGTGCTGTTCAAAACAACTTTGTTTTTTTGTGGATGTATGCACATGGAAGTGGTTTTATTTTAAGGGCAAGCACACAAATGGATTCCTTATTCCCAGACATACATTCTTTGGGGACTTACACACTAGCCCCACTCTTATCATAGGCTAGTGGGTGCCGTATCTTCCTGATAATCTTCCTAAAATACCGATAAGAAACCTCTTGAAGATGGGCCTGATCCTAGAGAGGGATGCTCTTCACACCTACTGCCTTGAGCAGCTGATGTACTCAGTAATTTAAAAGGACATTAATTTAGGCCCTAAGTAAGAAAATGGGATAAAAACAAATTTATGCAAATCAACAAGCAGAAGTACACCAAATTAAGCTGATGTAAAATGTGATCTTAAAAAAGAGTTTAACCAAATTAGAGTTGTAATCAAGTTCACCTAATTGCTCACAGTTCACAATTGTTAGTGTTATTTAAAAAAAAAAAACTACATACTTTTACTTAGGAAAAGTAATTAGCACTTTGTAGCTTTTTTCAATGGACATTGAACTAAGTTCCATACGGAGGCTAAGAATCATTGGTATTTTACAGGTCACAGTTACAGCAATGTAAAATAACTTGCTTGAAGTTGCTCAACCATATCAATGACATAGCAAGAAACAGAACCCAGAACTCAAAGAGTTTGCAGGGTAGTTTCTTTGTTTTCATGCAGACTAAAAAAGGGTTACAGAGAAACATTTCAATAGAAACACTGTCAATGCTGTAAAATGCCCTGGGAAATAACAGAAAGCTACCACTTGTATTAACTATTCAAAAGCTCATCAGAAAGTCAGATACACAGATTCTAACTGTATACGCAACTGAATAAGCAGAATCAAAAGCATCAGTAACTGCAAGTCTGCAAGAGCTGAAGTAATGTCTGAATAACCACCCTTCCAAACATCCTCATGTTATCCTTACCAGATTAATCAGTCTTCTCATTGCATGTTCATGCGAGCAAATGCATTCGCAAGGATCAAATCCACCTTCTGCCATGGTTCTCTGGATAAACCTGAACTGGTCTGTGAACACCTAAGAACAAGAATAAAAGGACAATGAACTCTTTTTCAACTGACCTTATTTTCCGGACACTCACACATCAAGTTTCAGTTCGTTTAATGCCAGGGTGAAAAAGCAAAACAAAGCAGGGTAATCCTATTATTCCTTTGGCAGCATGAATGAAGAAGTCTGGTATGTGCAGTTACATTTTGATGTTGCTGAAAGCAGTGTTTCACACAGGCTTCCTTAGAAAGCCAAATAATTTTTTTGCAAGAATTTGTGTGTCTCCCCTGTTTTTTTTTTTTTTCTTCGCATACATCCTAACAAACAAGAACGACAAAGATTAAATTCTGGTCTCTCATCTGCATAGTGGGACTCTTAAGTGTATGAATACAATTTGAAGAGTCAGGGGAACTTGTACTCCTAAACCCCTAACAAACTGCTGGCATTCTTCCTCTGGATCAATGTACAGGAAAATAATTTAAAACCCAGTAACTTCTTTGCTAAAGGAAGAAACGGCCATCCTTATTGTATAATGAAAGCAAGCAGCAGGGGTGCAAGAGTGGATGTACTTGGAAACACTTTAAAAATGGAGCTGCACACACTAATTTTAGATCAAAGAAGTAGGTCATTCACTTAGCAATACAGAAAGTTCAAAGAAGCTGTAACGGGAATCAATTCTAGGTTATTCACCTGCTAAAACCACTTACACCAGACATGTCAAGCATATACAAGCGTATCTTTACTATTTACCAATAGCTTCTCAGTGACTTAATTGATGGTCAAAATGGGTAGCAGACTGCTAGGCATTTCTACCCTTGTGGTCAAATCAGGGATTGGTTTCTCTCGAATGAAGACTCTTATGATGTATTAGATCAGTTCTGCGTAATGATACTTCCAAAATATTTTTGTTAACTTGGCATCAATAAAGCTAGATTCAGACTGTGTTTGTGTTGCATGCACTAGGGCCCTGATGTGAGGTAACTGGCAAACTTAATAAATGCAGCAGCGTAGAGCAGACACATCCTCTCAGTTTCCTAAAACAAGTAGTTTATGAAGGCGCCAGCCATTTGATAAGCATGTGCTGAACCAGCAGATGTGCTCTGCAGCCATCACCTATAAAAACTTACAGCCTTGATCACACATAAGCATTTTAATGTTTTAACCTTACTAGAAGAAAGAGGAATAACCCATATGGCTATAAGATATCTTCATTCAACAGAACGTATCACCACAATAGTTTTTCCCTCTTGGGGGAAGAAAGAAATGGAAAAAAGAAAATGCATTTCAGAAGTCCTTGCTCTCCCAATGCCTACCACTCTTCTGTATTATCCTCTGCCATGGCGGACAGAGCCAGACAGGACAAGAAGGTAAGAGATATCCGTATCTTCATTGTGGAGTCTGAACATCAGCGCCCTTATCTGCTAGGGTCTCCACTTTTTAAAAAGAATACTGAAAACTGAAAAAGAGGAAAAAAAAATATCAAGGGATGGAGGAAAGGCTTTTTGCCTAGACACTAAGAAAGAGTAATCTGGCAATGTACTGAGAAGATGACTGAGAGGTGACCTGATTATGTAGCGTACAAGTACCTTTGGAGAGAAAAATAAACCTGACTTGAGAAGTTCTTCAAGGAGGAGGTGATCAAGAACCAATGACTGGAAGCTGTAATCAACCAAATTCAAAAGAGAAGGAAGGCATACATTTTTACCATTAGAGTAACTGACCAGTGCAACAAACTGCCAAAGACGGCTTTCCCATCTCTCAATACATTCAGACATGCTTCAGCCAAATACAGGTTACTGAGTAAAGTACACAAGCACCCAAGTTTAGTCCTCTTATAATGTCCTCCAATATACAGGAGATCACAGCAGACGATCTATGATTATTTCTGAGAGTTAATTGTAAAGCTACTACACTAACTTTCCTGAAGTTATCTCGGAACCACTAGAACTGCACAACAACAAGAGAAGAAATTTCTTAACTACACAAGCTCTCTGGATGATATGCCACATCAACCAGAATAGGCTTTCTAAAACTAGTTTAGCGCAAGGAACAGATAAAAGCACTGACTGCTAAATAGTGCAAAATGGTTTCTCTGGACATAACACTGACATCCAAAAGAAAGTATTTGAACCAGTAAAGTTGTAAAACAATAGTTAATTGCAACATGAAAGAATTTAGGAGTCAGTAACATCTAGCAATGTCACAGCAATTAATAGAGGAGTGTTAATCTATGTACGACTACAACAAATCAAAACATCAGATAAGACTCATCACCAATGAAACCAGGCTAACATTCTTTGTAGAGCATACAACTGAAAAAGATTAGACAATAAATGGGGAAAATTAATCTGTCATATAACATCATAAGTTTAAGTGGAGGTGCGCTAGAAGGAATTTACCCCAAGGCATCTGAATTGTACATGATGAAGTACCTTAATGAACTAAAATAAAGCAGAACACGTCACCAAGTAAAATGCTATCCAAGCTTTCAACAAAAGATCCCTTACAAGCTTTCTCACCTTCACATGATGCTGAAAGGAATCTTCCTTTATCTTTCCTTCCTCCAAGCCTAGAACAAGCTCTTTCATCAGCAAAGCACCGAAGACAGACCATCTATTTTGGGAACAGCACTAGGTTTTCCCCCGATAAAGATGCTAAACTTGGGTTATTTTATTGCTTAAAAAACCCCAGGTAACTAATCCCCCTTTATGCAATTATTTTTTGTCAGGAACCAGAGGAAACAGAGATTTTATATGTGGCTGACCGGTTATAAAGAAAAGAGAACCACCCTATACTATATGATGATTTTCACTTGTAAAATGACACTCATGTCTGTATTCCTCATTAAAACATTCTTGGCTTAATAATTGTATCATTTGTGATACACTTCAAATGCATAAAGTACTAAATATCAACTAAGCTCTGTAATCAGATCCCTAAGTTTATCAATGTTCTGTGACCCTGTGCAAGATTTGGTAAATGAGACTAGTATTTTTATGTATCGTGGAGCAGGATTCCTTGGCACCACTGTGTGCTCTTAGGCAGCCCGTTCGTATCAAAATCCTGTTCCAGAATTGCAATGTGCTTCCTGTCTGCCTCCCGGTAATTGCAATTGTCTGATCTCACGTCAGCGGCTAACTTTTTCTGCCCAGCTCTGACCTCTTTGCTGTGAGTCACACCAGCTCTCCACCTTTTGCAAATACAGTTCTTCTACATACAATCTATCACAGAAAATGGGAGGATGTGCTCCGTTCTTTTCCTCATGACCTGGAGAAAGGAAAAAAAAAAAGCTTGTAGTTTTATTTTATTTTACCTCAGTTATTTTTCTGTATGCTTTCTTGTTTATTGTTACTTTGTTTTTCTTGGAATTTATAGAGTAACTGGTAAGACCACAGCAATTGGTAAGGCTATGATGTCAAATACCTGCAAGTACTCTGACTGGGAGAGTTACTCTTACTCTACTTAAAATTACTGTATTTTGGTTTGGCCATATTACTGCTAGCACAGTATTTAATTCACAGGGTTTACAAGCAGCTGGAAGATACATTTGGTAAATATGCCAAAGCTCTCACTGGTAACAGCTGAGAAGGTATATATTATGGCCTCTAGACTAAGCAAACTGATAGAGAGCATAATAAAAGAGAGAATTAGTAAACATGGACAAATATGATGTACCATCGAAGAGCCAATATGACCTTTCCAGTGTAAAGAGGCCCACAGAGGCAATCATAAACAGTACTACTGAAATTAAAATACTGTAGTCAGAGCCGGAATTACTATAATTCAGGAGCAAAGTGGAGGACGGTCTCTGATGATCTAAGACAGAAATAAAAGCCCACCATTACCTTTCGACTTGAGCATCTATTTGAAATTGTAGGCAATGAAGCCATATTGAAAAATATTTCTAGTCTCTCATGATTTAAAAAATAGCATTCTCAGTTATAGTAATTATTGCAAATCGTTTCTTCTTTTATTATCTTCCCCAATCCCAGCCCTACAGCTGTGTATTATATTTTATACACCCTACTATCAAAAAAGCAATCTTTATGGCTACAATCTGATTGTTTTTTTGTACCTGGAGACTCTTCTGTATTTTAAATTATTGCAACGACTATACATTATTTCCCAATCCAGCAACACCTCTCGAGTAAATTGCAGGCAGCTGGTGAGCTCTGGGAGACAGAAATTATACTCTGCCTCTCTCCACCCTAATCATTACAAAACTGAATTCCTTTCTAGCATGAAGGCAAACAAGAAGTTTTGTCAGTTTTCCATGTGCTGGACGCTCTCCAATGTGACTCCAATACGATGCTGATTAGCAAGATTGTCAAAGCGCACATACTGGTGATCTCTACTCCTTGGTATAAAGGAGTGTGTAAAAATATTTATAATTCCAGTATTCAAAGAAACACGCACTCTATATGATACACAAATTGGAGTCACTGCAGATTTATCATGGAGTAAACTTGGCATCTTCAGCATCAAAACTCTAAGCCCATTAACTCTTATGTTTCCTGGATCCAGGCACTTTTTAAAAGTAGACTATCACACACACGATACATACAATGGCTGAAGACTTCCTCCGCTAGGAACTATTTTTGCTGTGTTGCTATTTTCTTAAAGATTGAAGGCAAGAAATCCCTGGGAGGAAAATACCTCACAGTACAGCAGACAAGTAACAGAATCTTTCCACGTTACTTTAAAGAGAAACAAAACCCTATTCAGCTCCTCGTTACTGTTTTTCAGCCAATTGCAATAACTCAAAGCACAATTGTCAAATATCGCTAACAAGCCATAAAGTTAATTTTGCTTCTGCTTTCAGTTTGAGAGAAGTGTGGCAGAACAAATGAAAACACATATAAATTTTAAAATAAAAATGTAGAAAGAAAGCAAATGACTTGTTATGCCTCTGCAGGCATTCAAAAAAAATGATAAAGGGCTAAAATAGCAAAAGCCATACACAAAGCATGAACAATTCACTGCCCCAAAGATAAAATGTTCATTTTTATCTTACTGTCGGAGGCAGAAACCCTCCCTCCTATACTCTTCCATGATCTCCTAAAGGATCCAGGTTTCCATAAAAAGAATTTGTTCTCTTGCCTTTTTACCTGCACCTAAGCCATCTTAGTATCTATGTTTTCTTACAATATCTGACCCTTTCTGTAATTATTTTCTTCACAGCACGCTCCAAGTTTGGTTCTTCTGTATCATCTTACCCATCTCCAAATGACCTCCAAGGATTCTCTTCTAGCATCTAAAACATCCTGTACATTGGCCTCGCATAGCATAGCACCCTTGCAATCCTGCACATGAAATCCTGTCCCAGAGAAACTACCAGGCACTGGGGCTGTGTGACCATAGTACCCATTAACCCAGGGCGTGGAAATTTGCTTCAGTTAAAGCAAGAAGAGACTGCTGCGATCAGCTCCTCATAAAGCTCCTAGTCACTGCTTTTGTAGGACTCCTTCTTCTCTTCCTTGGCCACTCTGTCCCCCTGGGTACCATCAGTGCTCCAGGGGCCACAGGCACCTCAGCTGACTCGTTACTGGGGACTTCAAAATGCCTCTTGTACAAGTGGTTACTCCAAAATCTGTTTCTAATCCTGCTTCTTCTAGGGACTGGACTCACTGAATCCTGCCCAGTCACACACAGTCCAATTCAACATCAATTAGGCAGACAGTAAAATAATAGATAAAGGTATCTTCAGTGGGGCAATATTGCTTACTAGTGACCAACCAACCAAGAGGAGCCTAAACTTTCAAATCCAGTGAAACCCAGGCAGACTCAGAATTTTCTGTATTTGTTATATAATGCATTTTCCTGTTGATTTCCATCTTCTATAATATTTGTACTTCATGCACATCCACCCTCCCACAGAATCCTGAGTGTTTTGTTAGTCTTTTGACGAACTACCTATATCCAACTTACTAGTCTATTATTTAACTTCCTATGATTTCAGTTGTATAGCTAAACTTTGTGAGTAAGACAGGCCCAGGAATTTTATCCATTGATATCTGCATCAAGTTTCTCTTCAGGTTGGGTTAGAGCATCGAGGGGAAAAATAATATGCATGGATTTGGGATTTCTCTCTTAAAAAAGCAAACCAGAGATATGTGTAGATAGGACTGGCTGATTTCACCTGCAAAGATCTTTGTGAAATTTCTAGGTTTTTTCAATTGCTACTAGCAGAAACGCAGCACATTTCCTATCACCAGAGCAATGTAAAGGAGGAACAAAGCAGAAATGGTAACAGAGCCATTAAAAAAGCATAGGAAGGGAATAACTAAACACAGGACAAAACTACAGGACAGTGTAAGAACATAAGAGCATTTGTAGCTGAATAGGGAAGAAACATCACAAAAGGAACTACAGAAATAGGGAGAAAATAAAGAGAAAAATAAGCAATACTTTAATATAAATAAATGCTATTCTGCCTGAAGTTAATGGATGCATAATAGGGGAGGATATCGCACTAAATCAAAATTAATCCAGAAGCCAAGGGCCTGGCATAAGTATCCAGTGGAGGTGGTATGCAATTTTTATGAGAGAGTTTTAAATTGTTGGGGTTACAGAACTGGCAAAAATAAGCCTGAAGATTTCTAAGGAAACTTCCTTTACAAAGCAACTTCCTCAGTTCAAACAAGGCTAAAAATAGGTTCTGTAAAAAAGAAGAATCTTGTATACAAATTGATACCAATTAAAACATTCCAAGGATCTGTTCTCCTCTATTATTGTAATTTAGATAGTTCAAGTTAATATCCCCTCATAGAACTCAAGTCTGAAACACTGCAACATTATACTTAGCTTTTTTATAATGGTAATTTTTAATCCCTTTTATTAACAGCGCAAGAGAAGCTCTCTCCCATCATGTCTTCCACATTTACAGCTCCATTGTACTTCTACTGAAACAAATACCAGCGCTCCCATTGGCTTCAGTGGACCAGGATCTAGTAGTTCTGCAAGGTCACAGATCCCTAGAGGACTACTGATGATCTTTTTCTACCAGGCCTCCTCCTGGACATAAAATTGAGTTTTCAGGACAAAAGAAAACCAACTGGCTGACGGAGCAGCAAAAGCAAAACAGCAGGATATAAATGTGGGTCCCGCCAGAAGGAGCACTGCCACAGTAAAGTGTGGCTCCAATTACAGCTTTCTTCAACTAATTGTCCCAGTTCAGATCATGCATTTAGCTTTTCTAGGGAAAAGAGCTGCAATGATTTTGATGGCTGATACAATACCCAAAGAGGGTTCCTAGACATCGCAACGCTTTCAGAGTAGAAAGCAATCCTCTCCACGCTCTTTCCTTACAGTTCCGGGGGGTGGGGGGAAAAGCAGCTGATTTTGTACTTGAAAGCATCAGCACGTCTCCCCGGACTTCCAGCTGCAGCCTAATGAGTTCGCAAGCGTATTTCTGCACTGCAACTTTTCTCAGGGTAATTAACAAGATCCAAGATGAACTTTTCAATGCAGATTAAGCTAAGCCAGTTCCTTTCCTCATGGAAAAGTCAGTGCTTAACCATGCACACAGATGTATGCAACTGGTGCTGTTCTTGTTGGTTTCAAGAAAGCCATCAAGACCAGCAGGAGCTCCACAAGAGAGCTGCTCACCCAGCCACATCCAGCTCAAGGCATACTAGCGGGTAACTTTGCTACCGTCTCACAAATCATTTGGTAAGTAAATTATGAATTAATTTGCCAGTGTCATCCATCTAGTGCTTCTTACAAATGCTAATTTAATACAAAACAACTCCTTAAAAATAGAAACAAAACCAAAGAAACCAAGAAATGCTTAGCCAGCCACTGAAGGGTGCTACAGTGACATGCCAAAATCAGGGAAGGAGCTTTTGAGCAGGGACAGGCTCAGAACTGAGAAATGCGTCCTAAGTATCTTCCTGATGTTTTTTTCTGATGGTCTCACGAGACTACTGGAGCACTGGTACATCCCTTGTCCCCACAGCACAAGTCCACCACTGTGTGACCACCACAGCATTGTGAGCATTGCTGGGCCACTCGCATTTTCACCCCGATGTGGACATTTGGACTTGCTCTGAGTGGGTCAGGAAATTCTTCTGGTGACTCTGCCAACAGCGCTAGCACCTAGAGCAGCGAAGCAGGAACCAGAGCATGAGCACTTAATTACAATTATCGTCAAAGCCCTTTCACAGCCAAGCATCACAACTCTTCTTTCACTGAAGTATGTGAAAAAGTTGACACTGCTTTAAAGGGTGTAGCATGCAGTAGGAACCTGGTAGAAAACTTACTATTTGTGGACGAGGCTAACCAAGGTTAGCTGAGGTGCATCAGTTCGACACAGAATGGTATATCAGGGAAATACAGAAGATGACACAGACGCTTCTTTCAGTTTAATTGAGGCTTGTCAGTGTCAAGTACTACTCTCAGAAGACAAGAACCCATACATTAAAACACCCCACTGTTCCAGTACTGTTCCCCACCTTCCTTTTCATGGCTAGTCCCCAATACGTGAGGAGAGAGAGAGATTTCAGGCTTTAAGGCTCTAAGGCTGATGTTAGTGATCAAAACTGAATTCCCCAAGGGGAGCTAAATAAGACCCACCAAGATTTTAAAAAAGCCATTTACTTATTCCCATGCAGGTGGCTTAACATTTCTTCTGGGCAAAACACTTGAAATGGAGCTAATTATGCACATCCAGTCGTGGACCAAAAAAGCAGTCCAGCTATTTTAGAATTCATTTACTGATATTTCATACAGAATGTTATTGCCAAACTCCAGCTGTCAGCATTTGGTCATCCTTTTGTTAAAATGATGACATTTTGCTGAAAGAAATCTCTTGGAATATGAGAGCTAATTAAGAGAAGATGTCAATGACACAGAACTTTGTCCAAGAATAATACCCTCTTTCTGCTAAGTAAATGCTTCAGCTTCACTTTAACATTGATTTCTAGTGTAGGACACCGTGACAATAGTCTAGGACAACAAAATTATTGCACTGAATGACTAATAGCTATTTAAGCATTTTGTTTGACATAAGTTAACGCAAAAGGGTGAGCTATCCTCTGTAAAATTACTAACACGTATTTTAACCAGTTTACAGAGTAAACTGGGAGCCTCTCCTGTGGTCTTCAGTAAGGCAAGAACTCTAATTAACGTTAACGGGATTTTCCGCTTGAGTGGTGAGTAGAAGAGCCAGCTCCCAGGCAAATTTGCTTACTCTCCTGCTTTTGGTTAGTGTCTCTGGCACTACAGACTGCCCCACTGCTTGTGTGGACATTCCTCTTCCCATTCCCCAGCAACAATTGCCAGTCTCCTAAATTCAGCACCCCTGCAGCTGTACAAGCAACGCATTACTGCTGGAAGCAACACATATTGAATCTGAAATCCCTGCCAAGAGCACTTCTGCACCAGCACTGAGAGGACACCCATGCTGTGCCACGCCAACCAGGGCTACAGGCCCGTGTTGCAATGCTTTGGCAGGCCTGATTCTGAGCAAGCGGCTACACACAAAAGAAGAGCTGGCCTTGCAGGGAGCAGACTTTTGCAGGGAGGCAAGAATAAAGGGTACTTCCTGCAGATGGAAAACGGCGGAGGTGAGCATCTTGCACTAGCCTCCCCATGGGAGTAGAACAGGGAAACTGCCTTTGCTGTTGGTTACCCCGCCCATGAGATGTTTTGCACTTAACTTTCAGGCTTCATAATACAAACCTAATCATTGACTTTAAAAGACTAAGTATGGAAAAAGAATACGTTCCTATAACAAACTATGTAACCTATCCATAAAACACCTCTCCTGTTGTTCCAGAATTTATGAATCAAAATTATGACTAACACATTCAAGTGCACCAAAGCAACTTGAGACCTCAAAGCAGATCCAACTTTAAAGCTCGCCCAGCGAGGGTCAGGGCTCAAACTCATGAGCAAATTACCAGGGTGTCACAAAGCCACTGCACAGCAGCTGAGCTGGAGCAACAGTCCCCACACATGCTCTTCGCCCATGAGAACTGTGAGCGAACGTGACTTTGCTTAGTCTGTAAGAGAAAAATATTAAGCTGAGACACTTCAGAGCTGCCCCAAGTGAACGGTGAGCACCCACGCAGTTACCGAAGCTCAGATGGCCTACAATAATTCATTATTTTGAAGTAATTATTTTTGAGAGTCAATCATTGAGAATTCTTAATACATTTCATCTCTTTGCAAAAATAAACATATAAAAATTCTCTTATTCACTCCTTTAAAAAAACGTAGTTTCAAAACAAATAAAAATGAAAGTTTTCCCACTCTATTGAGCCAGCAAGTGCAGCCCTGAACCATGAGCTATGAAGTTTTTGAGACTTGTTTTTATTAAGAGTACAATTGTTTAGATTATAAAATACCTTAAAAATCCTTAAAACTGTAAAAATACACTATTCCTTAATGTTACTCCAACCACAAAATTATACTGAAATTCTTTGGAATATTTTCATTATTTTTTTCTCCAGGGATGACATATGTTTCTAATAACTTGCCACTGAGCAAACAGATTTAGCAGGGTAGCAGCATGCTGAGAAAGATAGCAGGATTTTCAATTTCAGATGAAAGCAGCTCTATTCCCTGGCAGCCCTACTCCCAACCCCTTTAGGCCAGATCAAATTTTATCTGAAGCTAGCGGGTGCCTGTCTTTGACTTCAATGGAAGTTGAATCAGGTTTTCTACATACCTGCAGTAAACAATTTGAAGCTTATCAATTAGAATATTTTTAATCAGTACTTATACCAGAGGGAATCTGTAGCAATTAATAGGATTTCTGGGCTTGGTTATTTACATATGTTTAGCTAAAAGACAACCCAGCTTTTACCAGAGAATAACATCCATCTAATTCAGCAGACTCACAGACTAGTTTAGATTATCAAAAGGAAAGTGCTATGCAAATTATACAAGTCTCCCCTGCACCTCCTAGCAACAGATTTTAAAATCTATTACATTAATTTGAACAAAGAAAATCTATGGTACTATTTCACGAGATCAGGATGCAACACGCATCTCACCTTTGGCTCCACAGTTTTCCCGCAGGAAAGTAGGTATTTTTCATCTTTAGACACTTTTGTTCTACGTACTAACTTGAAACAAGCACCTGACAATCTCTGTGGCTCAAGAAAAGTCTATGTATAAGAATATTTCTATGTTTCATGGAGCTCTCCAATAAAAACTCTATCTAGTAACTTCAAACAGGGGTGCTTAATGACAGGTGCCATCTAATCAGTCCCACCTAGATATGAAAGCAATAAGCCCCTGACGACACCATAACCACTTGTGCAAGAATTCTTGTTAAACTAAGGCCACTCCCACCAGGAAGCTTTGCTTCACACTTGATTTAGTCCAACTATTTGAAGAGCTAACCCCCAACTTTGCTTCACATCTTCATATAATTTCATTTGGACAGCTGTTTTTTCCCTAAACTAACTTTTTAGTGTATGAAAACTGACATAAACTATTTAATCAAGTTCTCTAAAAATATTGCCTTGCTAAAAATAAAGCTTTTATGATTAACTAACAGGAAATATATGAACATATGCATGTGAATATATGAACAAAAAAAGATGAAAGCTCTGTTACTAGAGGTCTGTATTTGACAAAGATTCGACAAATAAAGCATCGCAGCTGCTTATATCATGTAAATGGCTGGTGCTACATTTTTTCACAGCTTTTCTGTTCTGATAAAAATCTTTTCTTTCCTAGGAAAGCTCAGTGCTTTGGATCTGACATTTGTCTAGCAGTTTTATAAAGTAAGAATGAAACTATATTTAGCTCCAGAAAGCCATGGTTTTTAATGCATGCAAAGATGCAGAAGAATCAGAACTAATCTTAATGAGGAAAACTTTTATCTAGTGTAATTCTATCTGTTCCCACCCAAATGGGACTAATTTGTTCCATTATCTGTAAAAACACCAGCTAGACACTTTGACTAAAGCCTCTGAAGCATATTTGTTCAATTAATAACCATGCAAATGTACAACCACTCAATCATGCCAGAGGCTGATCCCCAAGCATCTTCAAATCTTGCATGAAAAGCCAAATCAATCATCACTAAGGGACTTTTTCCTTGCCCCAGCCAACACCGTGGAATAGGTGATGGGCTGGAAAGAGGAGGACAGGACCATACTTCTCCACTGCACTGCTACTGAAGTCCAGCAGAAATAAGACTAACACAGCTAACACAGACTGATCCTTCTCGTATCTCTGACTGTATTCCTTCACAATGAGGAGCTAAGGAGTCTTTCTTCAAATGAAGCTCCTTGGGAACTGGGGAAGCTAGCTGTTCATGAGTCAAGGCTGAAGGAGCTATTCTGGGAAAACAATTCCATTTTCTTTTTCCCTCTTTTTTTTTTTTTTTACCTGAATAAGGACTGCAAAATTTGACTCTGTGGTATAACCTTACAAAGTTTTCTTAGCTTTCACTACTTACAGAGGACTTAGGAGCACTTGGATCTTCCGAGAAGTACTCAGCATCTTGCAGAATCAGGTGCCTCATTAACAACTAGATAGATCTTTACGTATTAATAAATTGAATCTATAACCTAGGAAGTTAAAACGGAAAGCGTGCTTGACATCAAGTGTAACAGCATGTATGTAAATGCATGTATGCAAAGCATGTATGTAATAGCATGTACGCAAAGCAGGCTCACAGGCTCTCTGATTTGCTTCCCAAGCAGAATATGGACAAATGACATCAATTTTTCTATGTATACATGCATCTGCCAAAATATTTTTGTGTTTGTTGTGATGAGTAATCTGATAAATGTTCAAAACATACAGAGTAAGAATCTGATACTTGGTATTGTCAGGCGGGGCACTGTACACCTTCTCCATTCACATGTGCTTATAAGAAGAAAAAGAGGATCTTGCTACTTTCATTGTACTGGCCCCGTGAAGACTCGTGATGTTGTCAGGCCCAATTCTGCTATGACGAACTTCAGCAGAGACAAAATTTGGTCTTTAAGAATATACGTCAAGTACCTAAAATATCTAGGAGGGAAAATTCTGAAACACGAACATAGACTTTGCTTTATTACACATCTGTTATGCAAATAACATTCACACACCACTAACTCTGGAGTCTAAATATATGAAAGTAGAAAATGAGAAGCTAATAACAAAACAAGAAGTCGGTTAGAAACTAACTTTCTCTAAACCCAAATACTGACCTTCTGAAAGCAGGTACAATAGTTACAAAGTGATTAAAACCATAATGCATTATGAAATTGTTTTTATATAGACTACTTCTTTAACAACAAGTGTATTATTCTTATTTTTCCGTTAGAACGAGGGAAGAACATGGATTGCAGAATGTTCCCCATGTAACTGGGCCATGCACTCTGGAATTAATGGACTTGACTGTAGTTTGGGTAAGGTGCTGCAAAACCATCACAATCTGCACGGTATAGGGAATTTCACAGAACCATGTGCATTACATTTATTTCTATAGTCAGCAAAATAATATCCAGCTAGGCTAAAATAAGAGCTACAGAACGGCTGCTACCACCACCTCAGTTCTATAGCAGCCCCTCCTGGCTCACGGTCCTGAGCAGGTCAGGGACATCCCTGCCTGCCAGAGAAGCACACGCGACAATACTTTGTGGAATGACCAAATTACACATCCAGTACAGCCTTGCACTTGTTTAGCACCTTATACAAAATTATCTTAAACCACTTAGAATACAGAACTCTATACCACTCTAGAGTCAGGCAAAAATTGTAAATCTTGTATTTTACAAAATGGGGCAAAAAGAACCAAAAAGGTGGGACTCGCCCACCTCAGCAGCAGGGGAAGGAACAGCGCTCAGGACTGAACTGACTAATGTACTGCTAACGTTACAATCACGCTTCTTTTGCCAACTGCTTCTACCATTTCAAGCCACGCTGTCAGTGACAGGGTCACTTTTTTAAATCAATGATCAACAACAATAGCTTGATTTCTTTCATCTCGACAGGTCACAAGAATTGGACGGAATTATCAAGGATTTATTCTCTCTCACTGTATATAGGAAAAAATCAAAAGTAAGATTGATTTCTTTTGGTTTTCTCATTTTGATTTTTTTGAGCTGAGGTCTGCTTTTGGAAAGTAACAGAAATGAGTAAAGGTGGATAGCACTCTAATAGCTAAGTATGTAAAGACTTCTAAGAGTAACCCACTAATGCTCACTGCAGACACATACCTTCCCCAGTAGGCACACTAATAACATTAACATAATAAGCTATTAAGGCTAAAAAGTTAGATGTCCTCACCTCTAAAAACTGGAGATGGTTTTCAAGACTTATCTATATGCATAGACATGGATGTTCAGCCAATATACAACACAAACAGTCCCTACACCAACAAATCCATAATCTAAAAGACACTCCTGAAGACTGACTAGCCAAACAGGTGTTTCCTGGGAAACGAAAGTTTTTGATGTAGGTCATGTGCCACATTCACGTAGAAGCGGTGGTTAGCTGAGGCCTCCGAACTGCCCTGGAAGGCAGTGGCTGGGCTGCAGGGCAGGACATCTGGGGAACCCGGCACCGTGACAGCTGCGGACAAATGACCATGGACAATATCTGGCGGTCTCCAAGGCCAATATACCCCTTCCCTGCTGTAATCCGCTACGAATCACATCTTGGCGCACGCATACGAAGAGTTCCTGGCAGGAATCCTATCTTTAATACGTTAAGGGCAGCGTGACGCTGTCCTTTCCCTGATCTTATCTTTCACAAGACATTGTTCAATTTCTCCCACTTTAGTTGCATGCGCTTTTCAAAAAGCAGGGAGCAGCCTGGGAGCGCACACCCTGGTGTCAGCATGCCACTTCCAGCTTCTTTAAAGAGAGAAAACTAAAACCCTTTGGCTCAAAGTATCAGACCGAGATCCTTTAAAAAAAAAAAAAAAAAAAAAAAGAAGAGACTCGACAGAGGAGTGCCACTTTGCACTAAAAACCCCGACAACCAGAAAAACCCAGATCAGAACAGCTGTAAAGCAGACGAGCGGACGCTTCACCGGTTGGAAAAAGAGGGGGGCTGCCTAACAACGTGCGGAGCGGCTCCGGCTCTCCCGGTGTTTACCTTCCCGGGCACCGGGCGAAGCGCCCGGCAGCGGGGCCGTCTCTGTACCTCAACGGGCTTGCGGTCACCCCCGCAGCGCCCGCCGGGGGCTCCCCGGCCACCCCCCGGGCCGCGCCGCCCGGCGGAGGGAGGGAGGGAGGGAGGGACGGGCGGGGGTGCCCGCGGAAACCCGCCCGGCTCTGCCCGGCCCGCGCCCTCCCCGTCCCCGCCGCGGCGCCCCCCGGCCGCGGCGCCTCCCCGCTCACCGTGCTCTGGCCGCCGTCGCGGGGGCGCGGAGGGCTGCGGCGGGCTGCGGCGGGCGGCGCGGCTCTGGCGGGCCGCGGCAGGGCAGGGCAGGGCAGGGCAGGGCGGCCGGGCTGGCAGAGGCGGCCCCGCGGCTCGGCCCCGCTGCTCCGGGCCGGCTCACACGTCAGCCCGCGCCACGAGACCCGGATCTGCCGGCTCCCGGCGGCGGCGGCGGCGGCGGGGCCGGGGCGGCGCCGCGCGGCTCCCGCCCCCCGCGCACGCCCCTCCGCGGCGCGGCGCGGGCCGGCCCGACCCTCCCCTGCGTGGGGCGGCCGCCAGCCCGGCACGGGAGCCCGGGGGCCGCCCGCGCCGCCTCTGGGCGGCTCGCCCGGCAGGGACGGCCGCGTCCCGGCCTTCGCCGCCCGGCGCAGGCGGGCTCGGGCGCTGCGCGGGCAGGAGGGCAGGCGGCCGCGGTAGCCCGGCGCGCCGGGCGCTGTCATTTTCAGGCAACGCATCGGCCTTCAAATAAAGCCGCAGTAAGTCAGGGCTGAGAAGACGCAAGGACAGCGGTGGCTCCTCGGGGGCCTGGTGTGCGGCCAGGGCTCTGCGCCCCTGTCCGAAATACGGTCACGTCGGCGGCTTGGCCCCCAGCCATCACCCCCGAAGTGCGAGGGAATTTACAGGGTAGTTTCTCCCCTGGAAATCTAAAGCCTGTTTAGGAGCTCGTGACTCACAAGGCTTCCCTGCAATTAAAGCATCCCTCAAAATATGCATTTAGATGCTGTGGAATGAAGCTGGAAAGGAAAATCTCAGATCACGGCTTCTCACGCCAGCCGCTTGGGTTCACCCGTGCCTAGCCACGGAGCTGGATGGACCACGTCCTGTCCTGGGGACAGTGGTGCTATGCCATCGTGCAATGGGATTACACAGGGGAGAAAATCTTGTCCTCCAATATTTCCAAGGGTGGCTCCCCTCCTCCAAGCCAGAAAACAAGGAAAGTGCTGCAATTTCAGGGAGAAAGTAGGTTTGGATAGGAGTTGCGAGTTCGGACAAGTCAGTACCTCCTCGTGGCACCAGTGCCTCATAGAGTCTGATATGGCCCACATGTGGGGACAACCTCGGCTGTTCGCATCGCTCTTTGCTGTTGCCATGGGGCTTTCAAACCTCCTTTCATGGCTACAGTTTTCTTCTGAAAGTTTTTCTCTATCCTGGGGTGTCAAGCCTACGCTACTCTGCCAAGTCGGGGGTGCACTGCCAGCTGGCAGCCTTGCACGTCCAGCCATCGTTGGCGTGCAGAGCCACCTCTCCCTGTAAGACGCGGGCAGGCAAACTCTGCTCATTTAGGGCTGGCCCTGGCCGTGACGTTCCGCTTCCTGAGAGGCAGCGGGCAGGCTGCCTTTGTCCAGCCATGCCACACAGCCCTGACTTGCTGTGGATCTCGCCTCTCCTTTCCCATGTTTCAGCCATTTCTCTTGCGTTAGTGCCCAACTAAAGAGAGGCAATACCGAAAAGTGAATCGAGGCACTGACACAAAGCCAGGCCATCACACAAAAAAGCTAAACTATGCAGAGCTCGTGTCGTCTTGTCTTCCTCAACCAAGGGAACTGAACATCTGGTAAGGCACTAAGGATGCTAAAATTTATCTTTAATTTGGAAATACGAAACTACATCCCTATAGTGTTTCCTGGGAGAACAGGATTCTTGACAGCCTGTCCAGGAGTTCAGAGTGCAACAGGAACCATGAACATCAGCAACATCAAGATATGCTTGGCCAGAAGTATACTTTGGCTGTCCTAGCCAAACACAAAGCTATCCAAGACCACGGTGTCAGAGGGCGGTCATAAGCAGAATGATCAACTGTAGCTGCGTCCTTCCTCCCACCTCTCCCTCGGCCATCCTCCTAACCCTTCATCAGGGAACGAGCCATCCTAGAAGCAAGCAGAGACAGCTTCCCAACACCATTAAGCAGCCTTGCCCATCTGTCTCCCACCCCTGGCACGCAGGGCTAGTCGTTGTTATAGAAAATGGATCCGAGATCCTGAAATCCCCAAAACAGACACAGCTAACCACTTGTCCTGGCTCACACAAGAGAGGAGAGCAATAGCAACCACGCAGTAGTGGGGAGGAAGGTTCCTCCCATCAAGTGGAGGCAGGAACACTGAACACTTCCATTTGCTTGCCGGTGGGTAAAGCCAAACAGCCTGCTGTTGGTAAAAGGGTGGCAAGCATACTTGGGCCAACTGTTGCAACTGGAAAGAGAGTCTCATAATGATTGATTCTTGGAGAATTGAATTTGTATAATCCTAGAACTGGAAGGGCAAGACTAAGTGAGCTAGACAGGCAGTCTCAGATGCCTTGTCAGAAATAATACGAATCTGCAAAGCATCTGTAAAGGAGAAGCAGGAGCTGATGGGGATGATGACTGAGTGATCTGCAAGAAAGCAGTATGCAATGATGGCACTCATAGCTAAAGCTGTGACGTCTTCCTCTCTTACTTTGAATCAGATGCAGCCTCCTCAAAACTCGGCGCATCACATCTTTCTGGCTCATTTCTCACATCGCCTCATCCAGGAACTCGCATCATGCCTGGTAATCTCTTGAAATTGTCCCTTGATGAGGCGTGCAAGCAGCACTATCTGGCCTGCCAGCCAGCCCTCCAGGTGAGATGCAAGCACTCACACCAAGCAGCTGCCCCTCCCTACTCTTGTTTCTTCCTCCCCTGTTGTTACTGCAAAGTTCTGCATATCTGTAAATAGTTCTACATAACTGGTCTTGGTAAAAAGCTGAGCTTTTTTTCAGTACTGTACTCTGCATTATTCACGCTGCCTTTTTGACAGGAAAATAGCAATTATTTTTCTGATTATTTTTCTTCGTTCAACATGTACGTTTCCATTGGCATTCTTGGAAATATGGGAAGCTAGTGGCACTAATGAAGGATGGATTTGTGAATGGGTGATCCTCATGGATGAAACTTCACACTATGAACTGTCAAGGAAGAGGGGCAGGCAATAGGAGCTACAAAAAGTAGAGACCAGGAACAAGAGAAACAATGCATAAGCTTATTGCTTTCCAATCAGCAAGTACATCTATATAAGCAGAAGGTAGCTGGGTATTTTGCATAAAACATTCTGCCAGAGCATCCCTCAGAATTTGGCCCTCCTGGTTCCCACGGGCAAATGAACAAGCCATAGCAGGCACTGATTCTATCTCAGCTTCCCACTTCCAGGCTTCAGCCATCTGCTCCCCCTTACACTCACAAATTTAGTGCACGATACAGCAGTAAAACGAGATCCTGATATGGAGGCTGTTTTCAGACTCACTCTGTGAAGTCTCCTTTCTGGCAGTCAAACCTTGATGAAAACAGTGATGACTTAGGCTACTTTATGAACAAAGGCATGAGATGCATTCAAGATCAGCTAGTAACAAGGACGGAATAGTAAATCCATTGATTTTGGCACACTAAAAAGAATTGTGCTCCCACTGCCAAGCTAAAACTATGAAAACAACTCTGCTTGAAGGGCAGAAGACGGTAATGTTCCTTCTACCAATAACCCTGTACAATGGAGGAGAGTGGGAGTTGAGCAAAACTTACTATGACATTCTCTACATCTGTCATCTGAAAGTAGTGTGGATTGGGCACTTTGTAAAGCAACAGGCAGATGTCACATTCCACATCACAGTCCTAGGTTTCAACTGTTCTACCCTGATAGGTAGTGGAAAAGCACGAGTCCTGTTGGTGATATAACTTGCCAAATAATGGATGAGCTTGTTTACAGATACCCAAGAACATTACTTTTCCCATTCTGAAATTCTCTTTCTGCTGCTTTCTTCTCATCTTTGCTGCATAACTCATACCACTAAGCATTGTATCGCTCACATGCAGATACTTTGTGAAGTGGAAATTCTTCATCTGCCATTCATGCAGGTTCATCAGATCTGAAAAATGACTTAGAAATGGGGCAAATCCTCTTAATGTAACTCCTTTTCTGTCTGCTCCCTCTTTCTTGTATGCAGTCCATAATGAGTAGATGATAATGCTATTCCCAGAAGCAATCTACATGAAACTCTACTGCAAATTTTGATACTGAAGAGCCACTTGGAAGATGTCTGCAGCATGGTCTGAAAATGGCATCCAGGAAGTGGAAAGGAAAGATTATAAAGTACCCTTGCAGTAGCAAGGTAGGAGTGGCCTTTTGGCAGCAACACTGGGTTTTTGGAAAGAGGGATCTAATTTTGGAAAAAGAAGCCAAGTCCTTAGAAAAGTTGCTCACAAACATTCCTAGAATTCAGCTGGGCTGGCATCTCACAAAGCACTGGAGAATTGCAAAGCACTTTGGGATACTAGGCAGCAAGCCTGTGAATTAGCTGGCACAAAGATTATATTGTGTACTTGGGTTAATTTAACAGAAATTTAGTCATGTGATCACCACTGAACCAAATTTATACTGCCAGATTTTCTGTCAATGTACAGATGAAAGCTTAATGAACATCCAACCACAACCTAAGCTGTCAGGACTTACAGAAAAAATACAGCCCGGTGGAAAGAAGAAACTCCACTGAAGTTGTCAGAGGATCTATGGAGGGCTTTTGTGCTCCTGAAGCATCAACACACCAACACAGACTCTGAGATAAATTAGCCACAGTCCAGGGGAAATGATCACAAAGGATTGCTGCAATGCTGCCAGATCACAGCTGCCCAATGAACTTTTCCAGACTAGGAAATGGAGGAAGGAAATCTGAAGTTGAGGGGATGACAGGGATTATTTTACACTTAACTAGAATACCAACTAGCAACTTACAGTAACTATGAAACGCAAGCAGGCCAACTGGGGCACTTACAAGATCAGGCTTGCAAAAAACATAAAAAAGAGAATTAAGATCTGAACTAACAAATTGTTAATGATAACACTCACTGGTAAAGATATACCATCTGAACTAGGCTGAAATGGATCTGTAGAATTAGAACAGTTAAGTTCTCAGTAACCACACAAGTTAATGAGACAAAGGTCCACTAAATTTCATTGTGATTGATAATTATGCAAACAGCGTCAGGAACATATTTTGCAAATACTTTGGGAAATCCCCTCAAAAAATGCGGTCTAAGTGAACCAACACTGGTATAACCTTAACAAATTGTTTTTCCTCTGGGGCAGAAACCATAATAGCAGCTGCACAATTGTGGTGGCTTTCTTGCAAAGAAAAGATGAGAAACAGTGTGAGCTGCTTCTTTAGCAACTGTAGTTCACAGTCATAAGCTATCTGCAACCATAAACTTACTAGCAGCTAACATTGCTATATTCATCTGAAAATTGCTGCCACTCGGGAAAAACACATCTCATGTCACCCTCTCTCTATGTTGAGAGAGCCATTTCAGCATTCAGTCTGAAACTGCCTCTGAACGTGAGTCAGAGCCCTCAACTGTTACAGTTCTCACAGACTTGAAATAAAAATGAATCTCTGTTCATTTTCCAAGTGAACATCTAATAGAAGCAGCCATATCTAATAGACGAACCACAGGCACAAAATGCAAGCTGGTAGATTTGATGAATGTTAGTGCAGAAGAAAATGTGAGAGAAGGAAATGAAAATAAGATCCCAAAGGATTTTTTTGGAACACTTTACTACATCTAACTAAGAAGCAGCAGAGAGTCAAACTTTTCTGGTCAGGAACTGGGAATTACTCTGATCTGAAATGGATATATGCAGTTTTGCAGTTGGTATTAAGCACTCAGTATATGACTGAAACTTAAGAGTAATCATCTATTAAAAAGCCAAGGCATTATTTACCAAGAAAAAAGAGAGAACAAAGAGAGAAGACATTTCAAACATCACTGAGGAGGTGTATCAAAAGGCATAACTCTGCCAGCCAGTCCTTGGAGATCAGTGTTCTATCACATAAAACGTGGCAGCATCTCTGTATGGACTACAGAGAACTAAATCAAACTGTTTGAAAATAATCTAATCTGTTACCATTGTAAGTGATACTCTGGTTTCTGTAGCACATTCAACCATGCTTTTCATTTTGGATCTTAGAACACGAGTATTGACAAGTGAACTAGAAATGACTGCTTTCTCAGCTGGCCAAGATCTGTGTGAACATAATGCAAAGGTTTTAGCTTGTGTACATTTGCTGTTTGAGGATGTGGTATGATGCAGCTGGACGTTTGCTGCAGTATGTCAAACCTGTTGAACAGGAGCTGTAAACCCTACAAGTGGTTTGGTATAAGAAAGAAAATTAGGATTTACAGAACTTGATACCACTGTCAGGTCAGGAAAAAAAAAGAATTCTGTAGTATTCAGCTCACACTTCACAGTTTACAAATCTTGCAAAAACACTGCACAGATTAAGAGAAACCATTTCAGTGTTCAAGAGTGTGAATTTATATTTTCAGTGTTTAAATTAAATGGGTTCTTGTGGTTACTTTGTGTTAAGCTACTACGGTCAAAATTGGACATAGATGTTGTCTCTAAAACTGGGGCTAATTACTGAAAAAAAAGTTGGAAAGATTTGAAGCCAGTGCTGTATTTTAGCAGAAGTCAACTCCTCTGTAACGAAACTACTGAGGGAGCCAGACTCTTCTCAGTGGTGGCCAGTGACAGAGCAAGAGCACTGGGTACAAACTGAAACACATGACGTTCCAGCTGAACATAAGAAAACATTTCTTTACTCTGATGGTGGTTGAACAGTGGCAGAGGTTGCCCAGAAGGGCTGTGGTGTCTCCATCCTTAGAGGTACTCGAAATCCAAACGGACATGGTCCTGCTGGGCAACCTGCTATGGCTGACCCCACTTTAACAGGGAGGGGTGGACTAGATGATCTCGAGAGGTGCCTTCCGACCTCAACCATGCTGTGGTTCTGTGATGCTGTGCCACTCAAGAGGGAACCCAGGAGTAGGTACATCTGCAGAGCACTTTCACCACAATTTCAGTGGGAGTAAAATTATATGGGATGGGTGATATTAAAATATATGGATAGTAAGACACCTGGAAAGATCGGTGCAGGAAGACACTGTATATATATACACTACGTGTATATAGCTATGTGGCTAGCATAATGTCTGCTGTATGTTTGGGGAAGGGACCAACAGCATAACGTCACAACGTTCCTAGGACTAAGAGTTAGGATCTGCAAAATCCTGAAAGACAATCATACAGCATGACTGAATATCTCCCAGCATGACTAACCTCTAATTGGGGAAAGATACAGTCTAGAATACTGCCTTCTAAAAGGTGACAACGTCCAATTTAGCATGTAATCTTTTTGCACTGTCAGGAACGTGGGAAAGCTGTAACAGGGAATTTTATGCAATGGGTTATACTTCACTGAAACTGCTATAATTGCTACCCCTCATTTGAGAAGAACGTACAAGACAAGAAGCTCCTTACATCTAAACTAGATCTTCCACCTAAACAAAGGCATATGCTACTACTGAAAACAAAGACACAAAGAATACCAGGGATTTTCTAGATAATGTTCTGTGAAACATTGTGTGCCTGAGAGAGATCCAAAGACCAGAGAAATTGCTTACTTCTGCTGTGTTCAGGGAAATTGTACGTTACTTGATAGGACACTATTTGAGCCTTGTTTGTTTAACCTGACTTCTCATCTAATAACTTGCCAGATCCTATGTTCTTGCTAGCCACATGGCCAAATGGGAGACAATCAGATTAGGAAAACAACAGAACCAGCTTGTCTTAATTTGTATTCTTGAATTGGTCCTTACCAGTTTCTATGACTTCAAATGGAGTTCAATTAACTTTTTACATGACTGTGGTCTAAACAGTGACTAGTGATTTAGACTTAATAATTTAGCCCTAAATTAGTATTCTACTGTAGTAAGATCAATAGAAAAGTTTTTTTTTCCCTGATACAAAATTGTTCTAGTCTCCAAAATGCAGATATTTTAGGATGGTATCAACAGCAATACAGCTTGATAAATTACCCATCTGTCATGGTTGAGCTCTTTTTGGATGATCTCTGACAAACTTCACTATTTTGTAAATTTTTATTGTAGACAGTTCCAAAAGACTTCCATCAGTTATAGATTTGGTGCCCGTCATGACAGATTATACTGTAGTTTAGCAAGATGGCCGTCATTAGAAATAAGTTAAAATTCTAGTTAGAATTTTAAAAAAGCCTCAGAATCCTGAAATTGCTAGATCAAGCAATAACAGCTGAATGCAAGAGCTCCAGATTTCTTTTTTATTAAAAGGAATGATATTTTCTTACCTTTCAGGATCCCTAAAAAGTCTTGTCCTTTACAAAACAGAGAGACCACTGAAGGGATTCGTAACAATTGATGATGCAAAGTATACTGGAGCATGCTCTCTCTGTGGTTTGGCTTCTAGTAGATTTCTGATTTTACTGCATATATTCTTGTATTATATTGTGGTTATTCATACATCTTTAATCCATATTCTCTTATAGCTGGAAACCTTTTTGAGTTGGGACCACATGTGTAACACTATCGCCTGCAGGAGTTTGATCTCCATTTTGCGTATACCTCTTTGCAAGCCTGCATTGATGGCTCTACATCTCAGGTTACAAACAAGAAGAGGAAAAGGTGTCCACTCACATCCTTTTCTCCTGAGAAGACAAGGCAGTGATGTAGGAGGACAGTTTGCAACATACACTCCCTGAATAAGTGTTGTCTGTCTCCTCAAACGAAAAGGGAGGAAGCCAGGTGGAAGCATCTTTGAGACCCAAATTATATCTACATGCTGTCAGTTGGACCACTTTGTATACAATGAGCTTTCCAGCAGTTAGCTTAACTACACTTTCAAGAATATGAAAATATTTTGGCAGTTAAAGACCACTACCAATGCTGTGCAATTAGGCTGTGACTGCATTTACTTAATTTACTTTAACAGAAAGTGTTTTTATTTTGTATTTATTCTGGATTCCCATATTCATTCAATTTTTAATGCTTCACAATAATTTGCTGTTCCAGTTCTAATTCTAAACTCAGCTCTCCTAATGAGAGACCCTAAGTCCACCCTCAGGCCATCAATCCAAAATATTAATGCCATTTTATCTTCTTCTCTTACTTACTCGCTGGATTCAGGTACTTCCCTGGCTACCACTGCACTGAACAACAAATTTAAGTGTCCACCTTCAAGGTCCTATATACTTCAGTCTTGATGACATTTATGAAATGGAGCTTTTCTGAGCATCAGCCTGAATCTGATTTCAGCCCCTATAGTTATTTAAACAGCAGGGATTGTTACTCAGTCACAAATCCTAAGGACATGAGGAGAGGATGATATCCAGCTGGCCAGGAAAAGCTGTCCAGCTGCCCTTTTAAAGCAGCTTTAAGTCCCTTTTGTACCTGTCTATGAAAGGAAGACTGCCATATCTAATTAAATAGAGTTACATAGATTTGATAATGTATTATAAGTTATTACATTAATAGATGGTAATACAAAATGCTTAAAATGGTACAAATACTTCACTCAAGGTAGAAAATGTTTCTGAATGGAAAACGAAATACCAGCAACGTAGCATGGTGGCTGTATGCTTTACATTATTGGCCAAATCCTCTCTTCCCTTATAACTCTAATACTCATAAAACTAATAATAATAGCCATGTTAAGTTGTGAAATCTATTTCTGTATTCCCAGCTTGCTTCCATTTTGAAAGGACCCTCAAAAAGATTGCTATCTTCTTTTTGTAATAGGAAGAAAGGAGTATAGCTTTACACCTTTTTATAAGAAATGCTTTTAGTTCCCTGTGGTCAACTTGCCCGTCTGCTGAAGCCAAATTTTTCAAGGTAGATGCCCGCTCATTAAGAATATTAATAAACTTGGGACCTCCTGCAGAATTACAAGAACTGCCTCATAGCTGAACCCGCTTTTTTTTTCTTCTTCTTTTTTTTTTTTTGCCTTTCATGAACCCACAAGAAACGGCCCTTAGATCCCAAGATGTATCTACCACCAGCTGAAAATCACTCCTCCACAAAGAAGCAGAAGTTTAAAAAAAAGCCATAATTTTGCTAACAAACTTAAAAGCATTGGGGCTGTTTGTGTCTAGGTTTTCCAACCTAAAACATCAGGTTCAGATGTAACATTAATTTAGCAGATATTGCTAGGTGACCAAATTAATGAAAAGTCCAGAGCGTCCTGTCAGTTTCTAATAAAAGCCCTTAACAAGTGAAGAACAACAGGGTGTTATTATTAAACTACCAAAAATTGCTGCACATGCATTATTTAATGAAAACTTTGCTAAATCTTGTTTAAGCCATAGATTGATTGATGTAAAATCAATAGCTGAATTAATTTCCGACCTAACTCCACTAAGTCAAATGAATTGCATCATATGAATTCAGACTGAATGACTTCAGATTACTCTGATGTTTAGTTAGTACACTTACTGCCTTTTTAAGCATATATATTTAAGCTGCTAATGACATTAAAAATACAATTTGGAAAGTGCTGACATCATGAGTGAATACCGCCTCTCTGTACTGGGAACACCAAACAATTTCTACTCTACTGTTTTAAGCATTTCTGCCTGCCGAACTCCTACAAGTTCTTCCCCAGCACCTTTACAGGAAAGATTGGAGAAGGCAGTAGCAGTGCCATGAAGCTCTTTGTCAGGCAAAGAGCTCCCCAACAGAGGGATCCGTCGGACACGAGCAAGCCAATCTGCCCTGTTCCACCCGGGAGAGGGCACTCTTACACCTGTCCACACAACCGGACGTGGACACGGATAGGAGGAACAGGAAAGTTAAGATGACAGCTTAAAACTCGGTCAACTTGCACAACCAGTTAGTTATTTTTATGATAAAGCTGATCTTCGGCATGAGTTGAGTCATCTAGACGCTGCCACAACAGGAACACAATATGACAGACAATAAACGTGCAGGCTAAATTTATGTTCATAGTCTCTGAAATGTGCTAAATGATACGCAGATAAAAAAGACAACTTCTGGCATGCAGGCCTCTCTGTTAAAAGCTGGGATGACAGAAAGAGAGCTGTAAGTGTAAGTTTGGTGGAAAATTAGGGTTAAATTTAAAAATAACCTAGTTTTATGAATATTATTTGTTGCTGATTTTTTTTAAATAAAGCATTATTATAAATAAGCATATGAAGATTTAAATGCAAGGTGCATACCATCTATATCTAATACAGCCTGTGAAGTTAATCCTCGTATGGATGCCTCATGAAATAAACAAAATAAGAATTAAAAATATGCTACAGGTTCAACCCCTGTTTCTACTGTGTTTGAAATCAACGTACAGAGCTCTTGAGAAAGCTCACCTCTCCAATAAGAAATCCTCCAGCAATAATGAGAGAAGACCAAGCCTGGCATTTTTGATTTTTCTAAACTAAAGAGGCCAAGATGAGGAGGGGGGAAGTCTTGTTCTGCAAGACACAAAGCAGCAAAAGAGGAACAGAATGTTGCATGCTGGAAAGTTATAGTTTCAAAAATGACATTTTCTTCCAATCACAGGAAACAATTGCAATAATTCCAAATTCTCTCTGAGTAATTCTGATAGAAAAATATCCTATTGATATGAACAGAATAAAATTAGGAGTGTATGGAAATGAGAAAAAGATCACCAAGAATCTTAACTTGAAGAAAAGAAATTTAATCATACTTAGTGCTGTCATAAGCATCTTGGAGTCCCCAGGCAGTATACCGGGGTTGGGGGGCATCCATAGTCCCAGACAGATGAACCATGCACATGGTGACTGCACTGTATGTACAGCAAGTGGCTCCAACACGCACAATTTGTGCATGAACAACAGCCACTTTTCCATTAAAATGCGGGGAATTGTTTTCCTATAGATAAGTTGTAGGGATAGATAATACTTCCTGTATTACATGGGAAATAATATAGTGTTTAGGATGTTTGGTTGTCCTAGCATTGGCTAATGAATATTGGCAGCCTTTCCATATTGAGAGCTTGGGCCGAGGTCCTACAACCACTCATCTTACTTTATAGGCACTGATCCCATAAACTTTCCCCCCACAGTAATCTTACATAGTTTGAACTTCATTTAATACACCATATTTCCTACTCCCACTTCCAGAAGTATTTCAAAGCAATATGCCAAACATACTACACAATGAGTGGATATCCAGAATTGTTTATCCCACTCTATTAGTTACGAGCAGCACCCTCTTAGTTATGATCACCACCAACGAGCAAAAGTATAGACCAATTTGCAGCCAGTTTGTGAAAGCTGCTATTGTAAGAACTGTTTGGTATAAGGCTAAATTGATGATGGGATCAATGAAAGAACTATCTCCTGAAATCAGATAAACGCCAAAATGTTGTAATTCAAAAAGTAAGCTGACTATCTTCAACGGACTACACTTTTACATTTTGTGTATGGATTTTTCTAAGGGTGAAAGACTAATGACAACTTAATTCAGAGGATAGGCACAGGGCTGTATTATCAACATACTATAGAATATATTATGAAGTCAGACAGAGAAGTCACTGAAATCACAGAAAGAGGCTATGTTCTAATTTTTTCTAAGCATTTTCTTATTTCACCAAAAAAAACCCAAACAAACCCTAAACCAAACCAAAACAAAAACACCTATTCAAAGACTGCTAGTCTATCTTCCTGTTCTGGCCTAAAACCCTGTAGAGTCTTCTATAAAATAGTGAACTACAGTAAAGCGTAAAACAGTATAGGAGGTATACAATGATAAGCCCAGTGTGCTGATTACATAAGGTACTGATTTTTATGCAGTATTTTAATCCTGGCAAAACTCACCACTACTCTGTTCTACCCCCCAAAAAGCCTTTCTATATCTATCTTTTACCAAAGCGAAAATTAACAGAGTATATGGTGAATATGAAACAGCTGTGAGGTAAGTGAAAGACACCTATTTAAGGACAAGGGAAAGGAATGGGGTATACTAAGGAAAAGAGATACAGTAATTCATATTAATTTGATTTGCTTTTTGCAGTAACAGACTGACATTTGTAATCCAAATGAGCACAGGAAAATGAACCTAGATACAAACCAGGCAAAATCATTGCCTTTTACTGTGGCTGTTACTGGATGCCTGCTACCTGTAACATACAAGCATACTCACAGGAAGACAAAGGATTCTGACACTTGATAAAGGTCATGTTTTCCACTCCATTCAGAGCAAAATCTGAATATTAGAAGCTTGGCTTCTTTCTATGAGCTGTCTGAAAAGACATGAGGCATTTAACCCGGAGATTTTATGTACTACCTTCATAATTTTTGTCTATAGTAGTCAATAGGAGCTCAGCACACCATAAACCTAACTTTCATCTATGAGCTCTAAGAGGCAGGGAAGAGTTATTACCCTTATTTTACAGGGGAGAGCCTAAAGCATAGAGGAGGCACAGAGAAGCCACAGCCTACCTCCTCAAAAGGAACTTAAGACACATCAGTGGAACTTAGATGTCTAAATTATTCTGAACATGAAGGCCCGAGATTACACTAGAACTCATTAAAAAGAAATCAGGCCTAATGCAAAATGGTCCTTCTCAAAAAGGTACTGAAAACTTCAGCTGAAAAACTGCATTGTGTAGTGCAGTAAAAACAAGTTTTGGTCTGAAGAAGACCTAATTCGATGAACAGATGCACATGGTACAACATTCTTGCAGGAAAATGGACTTTTTCCAGTCAAACCACAGGGGAAAAGTAAACATACACAGAAAAAGGACTATATGCATCTGTATATAGTTGCCAGATTTTTTTTTACCAGTTGGGCCTATACTTTTTTTATTGTGTATATAATAGTCAAAATGCTGTGTATACTAATGGAGATAAATAAACAGCACTTGCAGATGGCAGCCATACCAGAAGTAGACATTTGTTGAGATAAATGTCTATGCTGTACATTGTCCTGCACTGCACCATTAAGAGGAGGCACTATAAAATCTTTCTTTAGACCTTAATGTCTTGAAAGCCTCCAGTTCCTGAATAAACAACAGTTGTAAATGCAATGTCATGTTCCCCTCTGAAAATCTATCTATGCTCTTCCATACCGTACCGTATTTTGTGTACCTCAGGCTAGCAGGGATGGTTACTGGTACCCCATTTCAGTTTTCCAGACAGAGCAACATCTGTGGCTTGCCGCGTTTGCTTCTGCAATAAAACGTAACAGTCCATTGGACAGGACTGATGTTCACCTTTCACTCCACTTTTAAAATCTTGTAGCAGAATCCATAAAAAGAAACAGTTCCTTACGCTGCCTCCTCAGAGTTGCCTGCTGCTGGGCCTGCGAGTCCCCCTGGTCCCTTGTGAGGAGGCAGCAGCGTCTCCAAGGGAAGGGCGAGGGTGGGAAGCGGGCAGGGAGCTGGGCCAGGACAGAGATGCGTAAGGAACTGCAGTTCTCTCCAGCGAGCATAAGGGGGAAAAAAATAGATGGGAGCTGCTGTATGGGCAGGTTGAGCAGATTCTCAAGCCCTGTGAACCCCCCCCGCCCCCCCCCGGTTACTTCTGCTCGGGGCTTCACCAGAAGACACGTCAGCGGCTCCGTGAGCCGGCTGTTTCCTCAGGGACGCCTCAGACTTCTCCCCTGCTGCCTCGGACCCCCCCGGCCCAGCCCAGCCCAGCCGCCGGCTCAGCCCTCCCGAGGGCACCCCTGCACCCCCTTCCCCGGGCCGCTGCCTCGGGGCTCCCCGCTGCGGCGCGCTGCGGGCACAAGGCCGGGCCGGGGAGGCCGGGAGGGCCGCGCTGCCCGCGGCGGGAGCCATGGCAACACAACCGCCCTAACGCTGCCCCGGGGCCCGCCCGCGGCAGGGCCCTGCCTGCACAGGTTTCTCCTCACGGTCTCGCCAGGCGCCGCCGGGAGCCCGCCCGGCCCGTGACACGGCCAGCGGCGGCAGGCAGGCGTCTCCCGGGGCGAAACGCCCGCGCCTCCTGAGGAGGCGGTGGCATCCTTCCCTCGGGGGCAGCGGAAAGGAGGAGGCCGGGCGCGCATGCCGCCGCCGCCCCCGCCGGCCAGCGCTCGGCCCCCACCGTCGGGGAGCCCCGGTGCCCGCTCCGCTCCGCGCACACGGCGGCCCCTCCTGAGCGGCGGCGGCAGAGCCGGCTGCCCTAGCGCGCATGCTCGGCGCGGGCGCCATTTTGGTGGGGCCGGGAGTTATCCAGCGGGAGCGGCGGCGGAGCTCGCTGGGCCCGGCTCGGAGGCGGCGGCGAGTGGGTGCCCGCTGCGGAGATGGCCAACATCGCGGTGCAGAGGATCAAGCGGGAGTTCAAGGAGGTGCTGAAGAGCGAGGAGGTCAGAGCCGCTCCCCCCTCCCGCCGGCGCGCCGCCGCCACCCTTCCCCGTGTGTGTGTCTGTGTCTGTCTGTGAGTGCGGGCAGCGGGGGAAGCTGCGGGCGCCCCGCCGGCCTGCGCGGGGACCCCGCTTCCCCCTCGGCCCCACCTCCCCGCGCTGGGGGTGGGCCCGTCCCACGGCCTCGGGGAGGGGAATGGCGATTCCCGGGGAGACGGGACCCGCCAGCCGCCGGGAGGGGGGAGGAGGGGGCCGCGGAGCCCCTCCCCCAGCGGGAGCCGCCGGCGGCCCGAAGGGGGAGCGGGGCCGGCGGGCCGGGCGCAGGAAGTGTGGCGGCGGCGGCGGCAGCGGCGGGGGGCGCGGCCCGGGGAGGCCGGGCGGGCAGGCCGGCCCCCGGCCAGGGTCCCCGCGGCCGATGCCCGGGAGCGCGCTGCCAGGCCGGAGGCGGCGGGGCGGGGCCTGCCCGGCGCGGGGCGCCCCCGGCCCGCGTCCCCCCGCACGCGCCTGGGTGCCGCCGCCCGCGCGCGGGCAGGCCCACGCGCCGCTCCGCCGGGAGAGGCTGCTGCCTGCGGGCCGGCAGGCGATGGAGGGAGTCGGGGAGGCCGAGGTGGGGGGAGCCGGGCCTCACACGTCCCCCCTGGTCAGCCCCCGCCGGAGGCCGCAGGGTATGGTCCTAACCTGTTTTTTTTTTAAAGTGCTGCAAGTAAATCCCTATTTATTTAGGTTACTTTAATACAGAACTCCCTTTATCCCACCGCAGGCTTACTCACCTTCAGGTGGATGCTTTTAAAGCCTCGCTCATTTCAATCACGTTATCTCTTTTCCTGAACAGTATGTTCTGAGGTATGTGGTGGCCCGTAAGAGAAGCTGACTACTTTCGGGGCACATTAGAGAAGTTCTGATCAGTGTGGGGGAATACATAGCAGCGTTTGCAGGGTTGCATCCGTACAGCTTTTGCTGTCTCTCTCTCTCTGAGTTGGTGGACGTCAGCCAGATAGGTTTTAATGGTTGTGTCGTCATTGTCGTCCTACTTGGGATGATGTTGCAGGTTAGATGCTTGTGAAATATTAATGTGAGTATGTAACTCTTAAAGCTGGTGTTTGAGAAATCTGGACATATTCACGGAGGAAAAATCAAGAGGATAATTTTTGAAAGATACTAATGACTTAAGGAAAACGTGTTTAGGGTAGCAGTAGTTGATGTTCTTTTAATTTAAGTGTTGCTATGCAGCTTGAACTAGCCCCTAGAAAAATGTTTTACAGCCTTGTTTTACAGCTGCCTTCAGAGCCCAGGCTGATTTCATCAGCAAATAGAGAATTGCATGTAAACTAAGAGAAATTTCTAGGTGGATATCTTTATATCAAAGCTAGAAAATCTAGACCTTGTACCTCATATAACCAGCTGATATTGTGGGAACAAAGAAGTCTTTATTTGAAAGTGCTGTCTAAAGGCTTCAAGACCCTTTCCCTTTGCTTTACATAGGAAAAAGAAACCTAAACTTACATAGGTTTTGGGGGAGATCCATGCTAAATTTTCTTCCTGTAAAGGTTGGATCTAGTGAGCACATTTTTCACTATTCCTGTTTTAGTCTGTGCATTGAAGGGCTCAGTACAGAACATTGGAAATAAATAATATTATGAAATAGCCTTTAAGCTGCCTAGAGCTTCCCAGAAATAAGACCACAATTCTTATGAAACGAAAATTATGGAATTTTAAAATTACAGTACAGAAGGGTTTGATATTTCTTCTTTTTCCTGCCATTAGCAAGCTACGTATGCGTGTTACACTGATATAGCAGTATTCATAAAATTGCTGTTTACAGAATATACTAACTCCCCTGTCTTGAATGCAAAATTTCAGCATTACTTAATGGTTGTCTAAGTTGCAAGCAAAGTTTTCTGTGAATGTTTGTGCATTCAGAGGCAGTCAAACTATGATGTCAGTACCACTGAGCATGAAAACATATGGAGTGAGATGGTGAATGGAGGTATAGCTAAATACTACAAGTCACAGAGGGGAAAAAATGTTTTGTATGTGATTTGTGTACTAAAATGATTATTAAACCTTGTTTCTTTAAAAAAAAAAAACCCACAACTTTTTTCATGAATGGTGATGCTAAATTTCTTATTTAGAAGTTTTAAGTCCCCCTCTGGGGGCAAGGTGGCTCACATTATTTGCATTTAAATTATTCTTGATTTGATGCTTTGAGCTACACCTGAACATGAAGAGCAGCCCCCCTGTTTCCTGGCAGATGCAGTATGAACACCAGTGCCTGGGGGAGGAGGCAGGCACACTTGGAAAAAGTACATAGGAAGTTTGTTCTCTGTCTTCTTCTAGTACTCACCTTTGGGCTGAAATAGAGTGGTGGAACCAGAAATGTTTTTAAAAGGGAGCAGCTGGGTGGCAATTAGTTCCTTCTGCAGTTGAAGTATGTATTGGAAGCACCACATCTCACTTCTAAATATCCCTGAAGAAAGAGTTCTGAAAAGTGTGTTTATCCTTGCCACGGTGAAGGATCTATGGATCCTTGGACAAGGATGCTAGGGATCCTTGCTATTCATATGACTAAATATACTTTTAATATTACTTAGTGCTTTCTGTTTCTCTGACTTAAATAGCATTTCTGGGAAGTCACTAGAATGTGAATTTTAGACTATCTTGCTCTCTGGTTTACAGATAAGCAACGAAGGATTTTTAATTTTTTTAAGTTGAGTCTGGGGCTTCTTGTGTATTTTGAAAAAAACATTTGAAGTCTTTTCACACTTGAGCAGCAGAAGCATTTTTGCTCTGCTTGCTTTATTATTTCTAGTTTTATTATAAGCCCTACACATTAACTTAAGAAATGGGATATTGTGTATTGAAGAGAGATCCTTGTAACTTTGCATCTCTTTAATATTTGAATTAAATAGATGAAACTAACAACGATTTCTTTGTCAAGGGTGCTCTCCAAAGTATGATTTAAATAAAACTTTTTACTTGTGTGTGTAGAAAGAGCTTTAAAATTCAAAGGTAGACGAGGTACTGCATCTTTAACAAAGATGAAGCTGTTAAGTTAGTCTAGGTAGTAACTTGACTGGTTAAATATGTATTAAGGGTACTGTACTATGCTTGTATTAAAATTCTAAAATTAGTAAGCAGTACATTAAATCATATCACACTCCAAATCCTAGTCTAGGCAAGGCATCAGTCGCTCAACTTTATCTCTTTTCTTGTTCCATCATTTCATTAGTCTGTTATCTTGTTGGGTTTTATGGGCTGAAATTCTAGAGACGTGAAACATATTTTGGACAGAAGTGTGAGGCTGCAGCATGATGGAGAAACCAATAAATAGGTGGGGGGAGAACAGTATCCCACTTTTGATAAGTGGGAGAAGGCTTTGGCGAAGTTTAGCTGGTATTATTTCAGAATAGAGTTACTGGAATCCTGCAGTAGGTAGCCAAATCCTTACCTGCTTTCTGTTTATAAGCAGCTATCTTACGAGAGGAAGAATCTGTCTGGCATTTAACAATGAATAGAAACATGTTGAAAAATCTTGTGGTCACTTAAAGAGTGATGCTGAGAAGTGGTTGTAGTTCATCAGGTACGTTAAACGACGTGTGACTTGTTTTCCTATTTCAATAGAGCATTGGTGTTACACTGTAAAGAAATTATGTTATACTAGCGTTGAAGGATTCGATGTTTAATTTGCCACCCAGTTCCTTTTATCATGTAGAAATGTAAGGTGTTTTCTGGCCATCTGTACGTCAGAGGCTAATAGATACCTTACAGTGAAACCACTACGCTGGTACTGAAGGTAACACATTGGGAAACATAGCTTCCTCCTAGCAAGAAGAGAGTTGCTGATATCTCTACCACAAAATGTTCTTCTCTTACAAATATCAAGAGGCAGGGGTTTATCTGCATGGGAGGTAAACCCAGATAGAGCTGAGAATAAATTAAACTCAGCTCAGTTACAGAATACGAATAGCTGCATGAGCAGATATCTGAAGTAGCAGTTAAAATTTGTAACTTGCTTGAATCCAAAATAGCATTCAAGCAGAGACAGTAGGCTAATGGCAAAATTTGAAGTACTTCATTTCCAAGAAGGAAGTGGGTATTTGTTTTGGAGTCCGCTATGTGTTTTTGTTATTTACAGGAGAAAGGGAGAAGGGAAAGGTAATGGTAATCTCCCATACCATGTCCCTTCTTAGGCTTTTAGAGTTCTAGTGAGTAGCTCTGGTGTTTGCTTTTATCACTGCCTTTAGTGGTCTTGTGATTTGTGTCAGTTCATAGTAAGATGCGAAGTGGCATCTCTGAAATTTTCTTGCTATTTGGAAAAACCATAAGCATTTAATCTTCAGGCTCAGAAAAACTTCATTACTTTGGTTTGTTTATATTTGGGCAGTCTTGGGTGCTGGAAGTTGAATTCACTAAGATGGAAGCTTTTAGGAGTAGTTGTGCTTTAGTGTTGGAAAGGGCCTGTTGGAAATTGTGGTTGCTTGTTTTTCTTCCCATTTATCAGAACCACTGCAGGTATATAAGAATAAGATGTCTTCTATCATGGCTCCTGAATCAGCAACAGATTTTTTTTAAACAGTGTCCATTTTCTGCTAATACATATGCTTAACTTTTGATTTGTGAGAATAGCCTCGTTGAAGTCAGTAGAGGTTTAGTGAATGCAGTGGGACTGTTTGTGTGAATAAAGCTAGAGTGTGCCTAGTTAATTAAATGGTGTAAAGATGAGAACTTTAAACTGGCATTGTTATATTGGTGCAAGTCTCTATTCAGCCTCTCAGAAGGCTTGCATATGATGAAAAAGTGGTGGTGGATGTCAGTGCATTGGAGCTCAGGGCTGCTATGCAAAGTGATTTTAGTAGGCTGGAGAAATGAATGGGCTGACAGGAACCTTTCGAAGCTCAACAGAGATAGGTACCAAGTCCTGTATTTGGGAGGAAATAATGCCATGCATCAGTACATACAGACTGGAGACTGACTGGAAACAAAGAAAAAGACCTGCATGACCTAGTGTAGTGGAGAGCAAGTTGAACATGATTCAGCAGTGCTTTTGTGGCAAAGAAGCCCAACCATGTACTGGGTTGCATTAGCAAGAATGTGGGCTGTGAGAAGTGATTCTTCACCTCTGTTCCTTGCTTATGAGACCATATCTGGTGTACTGTGTCCAGTTCGGGGCTTTCTGGTGTAGGACGTGGTATTGGGTTTGCGTGGCAAGGTTTTGGTAGTGGGGTGGGCTATAGGGGTGGCTTCTGTGAGAAGCTGCTAGAACCTTGGTATACTGGAGCCCAGCAGAACACCATCAAGGTGGTTAAGGGGCTGGAGCACATGATGTGCAGTGAGGGGGTGAGAGAACTGATGTTGGTGAGAGAACTGTTCAAAAGGACATCTTCCTGTCATCCATAAATACCTCATGAGGGGCTCTGGAGAAGAACAAGACTTGTCTCAGAAGTGCGCAGGGATAGCATGAGAGGCAACAGACACAAGCTGGAACATGGGAAATTCTGACTGGACACTGGGAAAAAAAAAAATTACCATGATAGTAGTCAAACATTTAAACAGATTGACCAGTGAGATTGTGGAATCTCTGTCCTTGGAGGTGTTCAAAACTCAAGAAGTTCTTGAGGAACCTGCTCTCATTGGACCCGCTTTGAGCAGGAGGTAGGACTAGAGGCCACCCAGGTGCCTCTTCCTACATGATTTTATATTTCTAATATGAGTTTGGTTTTTAGTTACTTAGTTTTTTCTGTTTGTGAAAGAAAACATACAGCCAGAGGCTCCAACTCTGTTGCCACACCTCATAAAACTTTACCCTGTAAACAAATTGAAGAATTTTAAAGTAGACTTTTTCTTTTTAGTTCAGAAGTTTCCGCTATTGTAAGACAATAATGAATCCTCTTCCTCTTCAAATCAGAGGCCGGGTTTTTCTGGTAGATGCAAAGCTGTCAGGGTTTTTAGGTTGAACAAGTTCTGGGGTGGAAATCTGAAGGTAGAACAGATAGGAGATCCATAATGCTTCTTTAAGCTGCATTTCTCTGAAATGTGAAGATCATATTAACTTTTAAATAGTTGCTTGTGACATCCTTTGTATGTTGCCAAAAAGAATTTTGTCTACTGTGTATTTCAAGCCATGCCTATGATTTTAGGCAAGACAAAGTTTACACCTGTTGCCTATAATTACATAAAAAGGATGCTGAAATGCCACTGTGCATCTTTGGTTTTCTTAATTCCATCTATGGTGTGTTTGGTTATATCTTCCAGTTTGTACTGGAAAATAATGCAGAATGGATCTGTAGATCTTTGCCTTCAAATGAGTTTGTCCATAAGTAACTTTTTTGGTAACTTGTCCTGATTTCAGCTGGGATAGAGTTAATTTTCTTCCTAGTAGCTGATAGAGTGCTGTGTTTTGGAGTTAGGATGAGAATAATGTTGATAACATGCTGATGTTTTAGTTATTGCTGAGCAGTGCTTACTCTAAGTCAAGGACTCTTCAGCTTCTCATACAGCCCTGCCAGCACAAGAAGCTGGGAGGGGACGCAGCCAGGACAGCTGACCCAAACTGGCCAAAGGGCGATTCCATACCATATGATGTCATGCTGAACAAAAAACTGGAGAGGTTGGCTGGGGAGGGGCAGGGCTGCTGCTCAGGAACTGGCTCAGCATTGGTCAGCAGGTGGTGAGCAATTGCATCGTGTATCATTTGTTTTGTGTATTCTTTTATCATTATTATTATTTACCCTTTCTTTTCTGTCTTATTAAATTGTACTTATCTCAGCCCACGAGTTGTACCTTTTTTTCAATTCTCTCCCCCATCCCACGGGGCAGGGGGGAAGCGAGCGAACGGCTGTGTGGTGGTTAGCTGCCTGCCGGGTTAAACCACGAGTCCTTTTTGGCGCCCAGTGTGGGGCTCGAAGGGTTGAGATAATGACAGAACTGACCAGAGTGTGTTAAAACAAATTTGTTATAAGCACTTATTGTTAGGTTAATAGTTACTGGTCGCAGTGTTGATTTATTTGCTCTCAGAGCTGTTGTGCTTGTTCTCAGAGCCGTGCTATGTAACACCTTACTTCCTGTATGTGTTCCGTCTTGTGCTGTTGATCATCTCTGGGGCCTGGATTAAGGCTATCATTTTGCTGTACTGGGTAGCACTGGCTTATGATATGATAAAATTACTGGTCCTGAGGCTAATCTGGTATTTGTACTCAGCATTGCCGTCATCTCCGTACTTCGGGAACCATCTCTCAGAAACTATTAATAGTTACACTCTTTACCTTTTCTCCTCGGGGAGCCAATTTATGGGGGAGACAAAGCAGGACCCTTTGCTCTGCTCCTTCCCCTTCTCTTCCAGGCTAGTTACAGTAGCTCTTGAGAATTTTGAATATCCTTGGGATGTTCAAACCAGCATGTTCCTATTGCTATGTCTCCTGAATGTGTTTCAGGTCTTGTTTAAGGTTAAACAACTATTTAAGAAGACCACCCAGAGATCTGCCCCGAGGCTGGATGAGCGGCAGGGTGTGTGGGATAGTATGGGCAAGTACCTAGGATGGTGGGCACCTCCACCGCTTTGGAACTTCACCCCTGAACAAGTGCAGAACCCTGAAAAACTAGTAAAATACTTGGAAAAAATATGCTGTCACCCTGGAAATTCCAGAGACACAAATCACTGGAACGTGCTCGGGCCTGGCCCACGTCTATGGGGCCCTGTTCAATGCTATTCCGTACCCTCAAGGGGAAGAGAAGGTCTCTCGATCTGACAACAGAGACAAGCACTGCGGCTACTCCAACCTCAGCAGCAGGCACTGCAGCTGAACCAGAGAACCAACCCGTGCCTGTATCAGTCACCCCTGTACACAAGAAGAAATACTGGATGTGAAAGTCACTTGTTCAGCAAGGAAAGAAACTCCTACCAAGAAGGGGAAGGAGGAAGGATTGGACAAGGCAGGCTACTCTGAAACAGGGCCATCATGAAAGAGGGGGAAGAAGAGACAGAACTCATTTATGAGATGGTAACCACCTGATCCCTATCCCTGAGTGAGCTGAGATATGCAAAAAGATTTCAGCTGTCATCCAGGCAAGCACATTGTCACCTGGCTGCTCTGATGCTGGGATAATGGGGCCAGTAGCCTGGAATTAGAGGGTAAGGAAGCCAAGCGGCTGGGATCCCTTTCTAGGGAAGGGGGCATTGACAAAGCGATTGGAAAAGGGGCACAAGCCCTCAGCCTCTGGAGGCAACTCCTGTCAGGCATGAAGGAAGGGTATCCCTTCAAGGAAGATGTTATGTGTCACCCAGGCAAGTGGACCACCATGGAGAGAGGTATCCAGCACCTGAGGGAATTAGCCATGCTGGAGGTGATTTATGATGACCTGGACAACAAGCAGTTATCCAAAGATACAGATGAAGTCAGATGCACACAACCCATGTGGCAGAAGTTTGTATGGAGTGCACCATCGTCGTATGCCAGCTCACTGGCAGTAATGACCTGGAAAGACGGAGACAAATGGTGGATGAATTGGCTGGCCAACTCTGGCAAAACAAAGAAAGTCTCTCTTCTTCCCTGCGGGCCTGCGTCTCAGCTGTGGAAAAACTGTCCTGGGAGTTCCAGCAACTCAGAGGATATGTCCTACACCACACCTGTACGGGCCAGTATCTCAGCTATTAGGAGTAAGCATGCCTCTGCTCAGGAGAGGGTATATAGTGGATACACACCATGGGCCGCCCTGTGTTTTTAGCTGCGTGACCACGGAGAGGACATGAGGAAGTGGGATGGAAAACTTACCTTGACCCTAGAGGCACGAGTATGTGAGTTACAAGGAAAAACAATCACAGAAGGGGTTCTTCCAGGAAAATGGCTGCTCCAGGTTCCGGTGGGCAGTTCCGCAGACAGAGTAGAAGGGCTGATCTCACTTCTGATCTTAATGAAGGGACTTCTGATTCGTATTTACAAGGAGTAGCGAATACTATGACCAGGACTAGAGGGGCCCTGCCTCCAGCCAGGTGGAGGAGAGGGACAACCAGTTTACTGGACTGTGTGGATTCGATGGCCTGGCACATCAGCCCCACAGGAGTATAAGGCTCTAGTGGACACCCATGCGCAGTGTACCCTAATGCCCTCGAGCTATAAAGGGGCAGAACCCATTGGTATTTTTGGAGTGACAGGGGGATCCCAACAGCTGACTGTATTGGAAGCCGGTCAGCGGGTGGTGAGCAATTGCATTGTGCATCACTTGTTTTGTATATTCTTTTATCATGATTATTATTATTATTTACCCTTTTTTTTCTGTCCTATTAAATTGTATTTATCTCAGCCCACAAGTTTTACCTTTTTTCCAGTTCTCTCCCCCATCCCACTGGGAGGGAGCAAGCGAGCGAATGGCTGTGTGGTGGTTAGCTGCCTGCCAGGTTAAACCACGACATAACTAAAGAATAGTTGGCTCAGAACAAAATGCATTTACTAGGAAGTTTTAAGAAAACTGCTTATTATTCTCACTTCTAAGGTGATCTTTCTGAATTATTAGTTTACTTGTAGTTTTATGCCTGTTTATCTGAACCATGTAGCTGGTTTTCAAGTTCTATGAATATACCATTGCACTTTTAAGATCAGTATTACGTAGATACTAATAAGCACTAGTATTATAAATATTACTTAAATATGTGATTCAAAATACTTAACATATAATGTTAGTGATGATTTGACCAGACCTATGAGTTGGCCAAGTATTGGTAGTGGGAGTATTTGTGCAGGGAAGGCAAGATCTATTGCTTGTTTCTGTGTTCAGTTAGTGGCATTTTTTCATGTTAACATGTATCCAGTTGAGTCCAGATTTCTAGTGAATGGTCCACATGTCAGTTGGCAGAATCGTAAAGATTTTGGGAGTAAGTAGAAAACAGAAAAAACTTGGTCTCCACTGGAGTCAGGCTCATTTGGTTGTCTTTGGTAATCTCTTAAAAACCCGAGGAAAGAGAGCAGTCGCTGGTTACAGGACTGGGTTAGTCAGTTTAGGATTAGGGGTTAGGCTGCGGCTACCAGATGGTACCTTCTGACCACAACTCTTCGTGGACCTAAGGGAGAGTAGGAATTACCCAATCCTTTAACCTTCCCAGTCTCCCATTCATTCTTCTGTGCTTGTTTCCAGGAGTTTGGCTTTAATAGGAAAGAAGTGTACGAGTCCTAAGGTTAGTTCACTTTGCTCAGTATGAACTTCAAATAAAGTTTAAATAAAGTTTTATCATAGTAGATTTGTGTAACTATAAACTGCAAGAAAGTGCTGGCTAACAGTCCAGTCCTGAGTTGTCTAATGGTCTTTCAGTTGCATTAAACTTGTTAAACTAGTGCAAGTACTTAGTGTAGTTCTTAAATTATTCACCTGTGAAACGGTTTCTATCTTGTTTCATAATCCTAGTAAGGATTGTTGTCATTACTATACTTCATCACTTTTACACTAATAATTGCTGCTGGTCTTAAATTGAGAAAATGCTTTTGTTTGAACTGGATCATTAATATGCAGACTATCTTTTTGTCTCTGACAAACTAGGTAAAACTTTGCTGCAATGTAGATAAGGAAAATAAGCAATTTAGTTCTTTTATGGCAAAGAGTGTGAATTTTGAGAAATAGCATTCTGTAAGGCACTCTAGGGATGTAGTCCACTTTTGCACTCCTGACTTATCTAGCATTTTCCCTTAAGATTGTGTCAGTGTTAATACTTGTAATATTTGAATTGGGAGCACTTGAATGTGCTTGCCATGAGTATTTCATAAAATAGTATCTGCATAATAAATAAAGTACCTCTGTGAGCAGCAAAAATAACCTTGTTTGAGGACCAGATCTGTGTCTGTTATTCTAGTATATTGTAACGGAATTGTACTAAGGCCATGGATTGCTCCTTTCTAGTCATCAAAGTGTCCGCACAGGTGAGTGATGTGAATATCCCTGGCTACAGAAGAAGCTTCATTCAGCACTTATGCTTTATTGGACACCATAAAACTCAGTCAGTCATATGGTATAACTCCAGTTTGGCTATGCTTATGTCTAAGAGAGCTGAGCTCGTACTGTGTATCATTCTTCTCTGGGGATGCTAATAGGGGCTATCCTGTCTGCCTTTGTCTGTTGTCACAAGACACACAGGAAACTAATTTGTGTTCATTATTTCTTCATTTTTATTTGTTATTAGTCAGTAAGATCAACGGTTCATTGGGAAATGGAAGGCTAATGGTTATCTAAGTCTAGTTACTTTAGAAAATCAAAGTTTAAGGTGACGTGCTTTCAGATTCTGAAATATGTTTGTACAGTTTTTTTATGAAGGGGAAAAACAAAGAAACAAACCCACAAATGCATTAGTCCATGTTTTACTTAAATAGGTAGTTTAGTTCAAGCCAAATATATATCGCTTTTTATTTTTAGCTGAAAGTGAACTGTGAGAAGGCCTTTTTAAGTTTTTGGTGTGTTAGGATGTGTTTAAGTACAGGAGGCTATTGTGAAATAAGTTAGCATATACAGATGGAAATCATGGTAGCTGTGTTGTATTTGCTCCCTTTCTGGAAACTCTTAGAGCCTTCATGATGTTTAGTTAAGCCCTTCCACTTTGGAATAAGGGTGTCCATGTGGGAAGCTAGTACAGAAAAAGTGTTCTGAGCTATTTCTGCAAGTCTTCAAGCTCGGGGACTGTGAGTGAATTAGCATAATCGATTTAAAATGAGCTGAATCCTGTGATTCCTTTATATGTAGAATTACTGGCAACCTAAGTAGGGTAGACTTACAGAATTGACTGCAGAATCTGCATCAAACAGTTTTGTGTGTTTATAGAATGACTAATTCCAAGTATGGTTCAAACTGATTATTAAAGCATACTTTATCTTCAGGGTTTTTCACTTGTTTTGCATCAAAGACAGAACTGTGCATAAAAAGATAAGGAAAATGCATCTTGTGTTCCTGCAAAATTGCTTGTTCATTTAGGCTTTCCTGAGCAGGGTTATCCAGACCAGGAGTCCCTTGCACTGTGCCCATTCTGATGTTGAGTATCTCAGTGGCACTCGGATTAGGTTTGGGGAACTCCTGCCCATGTTTAATGCTCCTAGGTACTGTAAATGTCTTGTGTAGTTAGATGTACCCTGTGACTGTGTAGGGGCCCTTACACCAGGACGGGAGTGTAAGTATTCTGTTATGTACACAGCTTTCATGGCATAGCTTTACCAGCTTAACCACACTACCCCTTAGTGGGACAAGCAGTGATTGTATAACTGCACTTAGGGCTTATGCCAGCATAGCTGTGTGTGTCAGTTACACCTCTGTGACTGACGCAATGATTTTGTCAGAAATAGTTTAGACAGACACTAGATCTGAAGTTTCAAAATCCTTTTAAGTTGTCCTAAGGCAGTACCAAGAAGCAGTGTCACATTCCTCCTGCAGCCTGGTCTCCTCTTCCCACTTTTGTGCTCCTTCTCTTACTTGCAATGTTTGTGGTGAATCAAATCAAGGAGTTGGGTTAAAATGGAAGAACGTTCTTGCTTTAATTCAGATGTTTGCTGTGCAGTTGTATGAACACTTGCACAAAATCCTGCCCCCTCCTTCATGTTAGTTCTACGAGGACCAGGAGGAAACTAGGACCTTGGCAGCTGTTAGACTGGCTTAAGTTGCTGTGAAAGTACAGTCTCTTACATTTTTTGGTAGAGTGATGTTTTAACAGCTGAACATTAGCAAGAATAGGTCTTTAGATACCTTAAATAAAAAAAGTTTTACTAAAACTTGGTGATGCTCCAGGTCTAACTCTTGCAAAATGAAGACATTTTTAGTATTTGAGATGTTTTGTGTTCTGACAGGAAAAAAAAGTCCCGCTCAGTATTGTTCTTGTATGTAAACACGTGTAATAATACAGAATTTTAAGGCTGGCACAGGTTTAGTCTCTTGTTAAGATATTTTATTAGAGTCTTATCAGATGCATTTAAAAAGTAAAGCAGTGGGTCTATTACCAGTACTACAGAATTCACACAGTATTCATATTTGTAGCTCCTTAGATATATTAAAACACAAGTTACATATTAGTAACATAGTCTATTGATCAGTAAATGAAAAAAATTAGTATGCAAAAATAATCTCACATATTTTTACTAAAATGGGCATAACTCTAGAAGATACATGTGAATATAGTGAGATGAAATAGAATGTGAAATGTGGAAGAACTTCAAGACTGAAATTGATAGGAGGGTCAAAGAATGTGGGAGTGTTTTAAGAAAATGCGTTTCTTTGTATTGACGTTTTCTTATCTAGGAAAACTGCTCTTCAATGTGCTTTAGACAGGCTTGTTCCCTCTCTTCTCCTTGCCCTGTGCCAAACATTTGATTATTTCACAGATGAGCGTTGCTCTGTGCTTTGAAGGTCAGCAAGAGCTCTCTCTCAGAATGCAAATGTGATCTGCTGATCTCAACTGACAGTGCAGTGCGTTTACTTCGTAGCTGTGACTGTGGTAATTACCTGACATTTCTGCTTCTCTTAATAATAACAAGCTCAGGCTCTGGAGGTGCACTTGATTCTGGCTTTTAAGCTGGAGTGAGTCTGAAGGAATACTTGCAAAGTATAGAACTATTCCCTCTTGCTTTGGTAGCTCTGTGACTGGGGGGGGGGTGGACCAACAAAAACCCAACAATTTTACAGACCTCAGTATTTTCGAAGCTGAATTTGCCATTTTGCTGCAGGACAGTGTCCTGCACTTTGCTTCCTAGTAGAGTGATATATCCTGCCTTTTTGCTGTTTTCCCGTTTCTTGCACAATAGTGAGCTAAGCGGATGCAATGTACTTCTCCTGAGCTACTCCAGGGTAGCAATTGGATAAGAAGGTAGACTGTTGGTTTGAAAGGAAGTAAGGCCGGGGAGAGGAGAGGCGAGGCTGGTAGCTGACTTCTTAGACAGCAGCCTAAGAGGTGGGCTTTTGTTAGGATCCTCCCTTTCTGGCATACCAGGGAAGTGGAGAGAGCTGAATCATTTGGACTAAGTTGAGAGAGTTAATGGTATCGTATCAAAAGAGTATAAGAAAATAATGTGGCAATTAGGGCAAAACAAAATTACTTTTAATATTTATCCACATTTATTTATTTGCAAGGGGTTGGTAAATAGAATAAGAATGAACTTGGGTTTGTTTTTTAAGTTATTAATTTAAATAATTGCTTAATGGAGTAAACTGCTACTGAAAGATTGGAGTTTTCTGCTCAACACTTAGGTTGACTCAGAATACTACTCATGGCCTTTTGCAAAAATAGCGTTATGTGGATTTCATTATGATAGTCAATCAGAGGATTTTTTTTCTATAACTCTGTTGAGGTATGTTCATGCTAGATTTTGGTGTAGAGTAGGACCGTTGTGTTAGAGTATAAAATGGAGGGGAGGGTAGGAAGAATTTTATGAGACACTGGTAACGTTATAGTACCATAGATTAATTTTGCTAGCGTGGCTTCAGATTAGGGTGAATTATTTCTTACTTCATTTGGCTTATTAAATAATGATCCTTATAGCATCAGTATAAAATGTTTGGATGTTCAAAAGTACCTACTTTACATTGGTAAATTGTAGCTCTATTAAAGAAGTAACTAAATTTTGATTAGATTTTAGGTAGGTTAAGAAGTGTTTATTGCCAGTTTACCTCATAGAGGAATCAATTTAAAAATTGTGTCTGAAAGATAAATAAAAAAGTAATTTTTTGATGGTGCGATTGGGAAATAATTAGTGATAGAAAACATTTTGTTTTACATGCATGCCCTCCCTCACAAGCTAGTGGACTTTGTCCTTGGTTGAGAAAATTCTGGGGAAATTTTTCAAATTTATTCCTTAATCTTTGCTGAAATCTTGGCATGTACATTCTTAACATTTTTGTCACTTCTTAAAACTTATTCTTAACGTGTAAGTTGCTAGTCTTTAAAGCACTAAATGGTTACAGAGTTTTAATACTTTAGCACCTTTTATTGCAACTAGACTTGTTTATCTGTACACCTAATTTATAATTTACATATGTGCCTTTTCAGCTTAGGGTTTTTCTGTTGGTTTTGGGGGGCTTTTTGTATACTTATGTTTCTAGAGTTTTCTATGAGTTATTTTCTGTAAAAACAAAGTAGATTAAAATATTAGTACTTTATCCAGTATACAGTATGTTCCCCTTAAGATGGAGGAAGATCATGCTATGGGACCTATAAAATCACAGACTGCAGATAGTGAATTGCTGTATGGAATAGCGGGATTTTGTGGTTTGGTTTTGTGTTTTGTTTTGTTTGTTTGTTTTATGCACAGAGTTATTCAGAAGTAATGATTGGATTTTAAATTCCAAATCTAATTCTGTTTAAAGTAGGGTTCTTTTTTGTTTGTGTGTGTTTGTTTTTGTTTTTATAAATCCTTGTTTACCATCTCAGCATTTATACCCAAAGATATTTGATATGAATTTTGCATGTGGTATCTGAATATGTAAGGTGAGACAGATACACTTAGAACATACCAGTAATAATTCATTTTGACACTACCTCATTATTTTTAAGAAAGTGACATGCTGAATTGAAGCTATTAATATTGCTAGTAAACATAATTTCTTTTCCTTTTTTGTTCTGACCACAACAGTTTAAAACATAGTATGTATGCTAATGCATGCGTAGTGGAGAATTTAGCCTGTTACCTTTCTTTACAGTAATTTTATTATGCAAGGATCAAAGGTGTAATGTTAAGATAATGTCATGGGGGGAGTAAGTAGAGCTGGTTGGTTCTAGAATAACTTCACTTCTTTCTTGTATGCCATCGTCATCTGTTATTAAGTTTATAATATATTTTGTAGCCATGGCTGATACAAAAGTGTGAGATATTTTAGGGGGGGGTTGGGGTTTGGTTTGGTGTTTTTTTGTTTTTGGTTTTTTTTTTTCCCCTTCTACTCGAGAGGGTTCAACACAGATGTCAAAAACTGCTGGCCATGTAATTAAAAAAAATGAAATATTTAAAAACATCTTATTCCTGCATTTTTGGTTAAATCTACCAGTGTCTATCCATACATTGCCAGCTCTGATAACAGGCATTTTTATGCTGGTTACTTGAGGTTAACTTTTTTCTGATAGCCTACTTACGAAAATGACTGTAGAATTTGGAGGCTTTTTGGAAAGCATAGAAAATTCCGATGCACTTGTAGTTCCTACATCTTATAAAAACAAACAAACAAACAAAAAAAAACCCCCAAAAAAGTCATTTCATCTACCTTCAGTCTTCAGGAAGTAGACTTATCAAGATCGAACTTGGAATATATAATTTTCTTTTTTATGTAGTAAATAGTATTTTATATGTGGGAAAGAAATGTTTAGAAGAGCAGTGCAGTTTTTATCACCTTGTCTTAACATGCTCCTGTGATGTTGATATGTTATAGTTTTGTCTTGGCTCTCTCTTTTCCATCACAGAAGATAAAAAGCAAACTTTGATTTTTAAGAGTGGAGGTACTGGAGTGGTTAAAAACATAATAGGCCATGAATAACACATGAATAAAAGAGTTTTTTAAAGGCAGATTGGAGAAGAGAGAAGGAGGTGGCATGGAAGGCTCCGGAGGAAGGGTGGATTAACTGCAGAAAGAAGGCAGGTCCCTCTAATGACGGACTCCTTGTTAAGGCCTGTAGACTATGGTGAATAAAAAGTACAGAAGAGCTTGTTGTCTGCTGAGAGTAATATTACAGTTTTACATCCAGAGCTGGTCTCTAAAAGGATTTTAGAAGTGGAAAAGACGTGTGTGATAAAGTCTTCACAGTGGCAGAACTTACTCTTCAAAGTTTCTGCTGGAGTGGGTTGTGTGTTCTGTACAAGGAAGATATTCAGATATAAAACTAGACAGCGTAATTCTGGATTATTTTTTTTTAAAAGAGGAGTCAGGCAAAGACAAGTCAAAATATAATCGATCAGTAGCTACTGTGATAAATGTGATTGAATCTTTGGGAGATGCTCACAGAATGACTCTTCATGCAGGATTGATTCCTTTGGGTTTCTCTTTAGAGATAAGGCTTTTGTAATGGATGAAAGTGCCTTATATGAATCTTGCCCAACTTTTCTGCCTCACGCTTTTACTTTAATCTCCACAGGGCAGAATAAAATTGGGTAAACAAGACTATAGCAATGCATAAAGAGTTTCAGCAGTTGGGATGGTCTAAAAGGTGACAAATCTTTTGACTAGAGCCCTAGTGTGAAGCAGGGGATGCGTTTAAAAAGGGAAAAAAGGCTATATGTAATCCAACTAGAATATGAAGAAAGAGAGATGAGGGAATGGCATCATGCATTGTGTAATATGTTGCATTAACACTCTTTTTTTTTTTGTCAGTCTTGATCAAAATAATTTTCAGGTGTGATGATGGGAAGTTCTGCAGGTGTAGTGTTGGACTTGTAGATTCCTAGAAAAGGATTTTGGTGCCAGTGGAGTTTTCTCATATTGGTGAGAAAAGCTAGTGGGAATTGTATTGCTACAGAATTTAACTTCTTTGAGGTTATGGAAATAAATTCTGTGCTAAGATCATTGGTGTCAGAGGCATGCTTTTGGAGAACTCTGCTGTTGGTGACATTTTAGAGACAGCTCAGACGATTACGGTGGAGGCCAGGGATTTATTCTGTTAGAGCTGCTAAAATTAAGTAATTTTATCCTATGTGATCCTCATTAAGGGGAAATATTGTAGGAAAACACTCCAGATTTAATTGGGTGAATAATCACTTCAGTACAGTTACATGTTAGTTATTGCTCCAGGGATGAAGGAAAAAGCAAGAATTGGCAAGGTCAAGCTGAGTTGCACCTTGAAAAGTCTATCCGAATAGCATGAAAAAGGTTCTTTAGCTATCTAAATAAAAAATGCATTTGTTACATGGAGGGCATGGTAGAATTTAAGCATGAACCCGAAATTAAATTAATCCTTACACTGAAACAGTGTAATGTAGCCTGCCATTTTTCCTCAAGGTTCTGTACAAAGGAAATAAGGGTATGGAGATGGCTACAGCTGTAGTAATAAAAGCAGTCATCTCAAATGGGGGAGCCAGGATCCCCGACTCTTGAAAGAAACTGAGCTTAGCAATAGGGTTTTGGTTTGTTTGTTTGTTTTTTACCAGATTTATGGAGTCAGGAAGGATTTTATTGTGAAAAACACCTAGTGTGGTACTAATTGAATATGAAGGTGATTATCCAGGCTGCTACAACAGTGTGCAGGGCACTGAAGAAAAGTAGAAAATTAAGCAAGCTGCAGCATGGGTTAACCATAGATTGTCTAATTGAAATTCATCCCTTTTGCTATTGCTTCAGTCCTCAAGATGGAGAGTTACGGGTTTACTTGCAAAGAACAAGAGCTCCTGCTGTCAGCTTGGAGCCTACCAGGTGAAGTTGATGGAGGGAGAGCAGGAGAACCTGAATAGACCTTAGAATGACTGCATTACCTGAGCAGGTAGTTCTGGTGACTTGTTAACTGTGTTGGTTATTTAAACCAATGTGCTGCTTTGTGAACTAAGAGGTAATGCACGGAGGCAGCACCTCTTCAGTGACTGCACTGTGCTTTCTTGGAGGACAAAAACTTCCATAGGAAGCCTTGCTGGGACCTTCTTACTTGATCGCAGCCTTGTGTCATGCTGCCATGGAAGAAGACAAATTTGATCTTAGGTTATGCTGGTCGTGATGTATTTTCAGTGAGTGCAACAGAGCGTTCGTGGCACTGATTCCGAGACTTCATCTAAATTTCTTTATGTAGGGCTAGTTAGGTGATCATAGGATGTAGAGTGCAGAAATTTTTAAAAAATCAGTATGGCGAGATTAAAATTACAGCTTGTTTAGAGCAAAATTAAGGCTGAAAAGGGAAATCAGTATAAATGCCATGTATTTTGCGAGGGGAATAAATACTAGAGATACAAAGAAACTTCTTGAAGCTGGGAAACAATGCTGTCACAGGTGGGCGTAAATAGATTATAACGTTACCTAAATTGTAGTTTAGAAAGCTTTTAGCAATTGTGAGGTTGTGGAATGAGCTGCCAGTTGGAATAGTGAGAGCAAAAACCTTACAAGGGGGGTTGGAAAGCTTGCGGGAGGATGTGTTGCCTATGATTGAGTTTGGATGCAGAGAGGGAGTTTCTTACAGTGCCTGGCTGTTGGGGAGGGCTGTCTTGCTGGGACAGTCTGTCCTTCTGCTGCTCAGTATTATGGAAACAAAGCTTTGAAAGAAAACTGTTTCAGTTGCTCTCTGGTTAGGCAACTTGTATGAACAGGAACAAGAAAGAAATCTAAAATATATTTAAAAACATAATTTTATCGGTTCTATTAATAACTGCCTTTCTGTGATGTCTTAGCTAAGGTGGTGAAAGACAACACAAGATCTGATGCTGAGCTTAAAAAAAAAAAGCTAGTTTATAGATATAAATCAGTAAAACAGAACTATTACATTTAGTATTTAACTGGCTTTTGATTTTGGAGGTGCATGGTGTGTTCTTAATTTGTAGCGTGGTTCAATCTTTGGTTTTTTTGAAGTGCAGTACTTGGCCTCAGTTATGCAGTTGCAGGTGCTGCCTCATTTGTATGGGCTGAAGGATTTTTACCCAAGTTTTAAAGACAAATGTGTGTAATTATAGATGTAAAAAGCTCCCAAATCACCATTGGAATAATTTAGTGAAACTTTAAGGGTCTTTTCCATGGTGAAACTTTTACTTCAACTTTGATTTTTCTTTATATCTGTGAGCACCTCTGGTCAGAAGAGCACCCTCTTTGTTGCGGGGGGGGGGGGGGGGGGGGGGGGGGGATGGATGGACGGACTGAATCTATAGAACGTTTACAGGAAGGAAATAGAGGTAATCTCCCAGCTGTTGTTCACTGACTTCTGCATCCTGAACGGTTCACATCATTGATAGATCCAAGAACCAGTTGATGGCAACCATCAGCTTTATCTGATTTAACTCTTCTCTCATAGCTGTCAGCAGCCAGGTTTACTCTGAGGGAGAAGTGCAGCTGCACGGGGCTTTTTGGCATAGAACTAGTTGGAACAATTTTAAAGGATCTGGGAAGATGATACGAGTTCTTGAAACAAATAACATGGGATTTGGGAAATCTGTATTGCAGTCAGTGTGCATGGTATACAGAAGTGGCAGAATGGACAAACCTGTAATTAAGTACCTCTAAAAACTTCATAGTATATCTTTCTAAAAGGAGATTCTGCTTTGATTCCCCCCAAAAAAGTTACTGGCTGAAAGATTTGTATGAAGTTCACTAACACTGCTCTCTGGACTTGGAAAGCAAACTCAATGGAATGAGTATCTCTGGCTAAACACTTCTGAGAATGAGTTTCTGGAAAACATATGTTTTTTCCAGTATCAAAATACAGTGTTTTTATTTTGTAGGCAAGTTGATATGGGGTGTGAAAAATGTTGAGGAGGTGACAATGAAATTCAAGTGTATAAATAAATTGTACCTTTATGCCTAAATATTAAAGATAAACATGATCTTAAGCAAGACTACAGTATTCTGTTTAAATCATCGTATTGTTTAAAAATAGTGAGCACTCCATTTGGGGAAGTCTTTCTGTATTCCAGTGAAAGTGACAATCATGGCTATTATTAATTAAATTGCTCTAAACAAGAAAAAAACCAATGTGTGACTCTGTCAAATTAATTTTATAGTTTAAGATATGTAAATTAATAGCTGATTTGAAAGACCACGGTCTTTTTAGAATGTAATCAACTTAAAAATACAACTTTAGATATTATATTGCTGGGTTGCTTTGCTTATTTAGTGATAGTATAAATAATATTATTAACTTCTAATGCTTCACAAATAGTCTGTTTTTAATGAAGTAAAATTCCAACTGGAAGATAGCTATTTGCTTTAGGTTACTATACTTTAAAATTTTTATTTATATATATTTTTTTAAAAAAACTATTATTCTAAAAATTTAAAATACAATATTTTGGGGGAAATCTCTATGTCAAATGCTTACTTATGATTCTTTGTTTCTCTGTTTATTTTTAAGACGAGCAAAAATCAAATTAAAGTAGATCTTGTAGATGAGAATTTTACAGAATTAAGAGGAGAAATAGCAGGACCTCCGGACACACCATATGAAGGCAAGTAATGTTTTTGTGTATGCAATCATTGTACACTTCAAATCATGTGTCTTGAGATGCTTTTTTTGTAAAATTAATTTACAGCATAAAAATGTCAAGCTATGTGTTTTAAAATAGTCTCATTTTTTTTAAATACAAATTTAAGCTTGAAAAATATTTCAGTTCAACTTCTGTGGTGCCTGAAGACAGATCTGTTCTACAGTAGGATAGACTATCCCATATCAAAGGTTCATTTACAGGTATGAGCTGTGCAGTGCAATTGGTATAATTCTGACTTTTAGTTGTTTGTTTACCACCTTGACAGTTTAAGCTCTTTAGCCGTGAAGCATCAGGAAATTCAGCTTCAGAATCTAATTTAACTGTATGTGTATTTCTGTGATCTAATGTGGTGGTCATTAAAAAACAAGTTGCATTTTTCTATCTCAAGGAGAGATGCCGTTGCAAGTTAAATTTGGGATTAATTTCAGGCATCCATGGGTCCCAAGGCTTAATTTATACTGGAATGGGGGACTCTATAGAAGAACTTCATGTCTATAGCTCTCTACAAAAATTACACCTTACTGACTTTCTGGTTTATTAAAGCTGGTAAAGTAATTGTGCATCTCTTCGGTGTGGAAAAAGCAAGGTAACTTATTACATATAGAAGCTTTAACAGAAGCTAATATAGCATACTTCATCAGAGATACCAAATTACTCAATAGTGCTGGTACTTGTAAACTTTCTGTTGGTGTGTAATATACATGGAGCTGGCAGACACACATTCTGTTAATGTTCCTCGATGATAAATGAGGATTTTTTTTTTTTTTTTTAACATTTTTGGTTACTTTTAAATGGTGTTTTATTCAAATTTTCCATGCCGGGTATCTACTTTGATTTGAATTTGAACTTCTAGTAAAAAAAAAAAGTCTCGATGAATGTTACAGGCAAATAAATGGTTTTGTTGGAAATTAAAACAGTTTTCCAAGTTTTCAGCTGCTCTAGTTGCTCCATGCCTTGGAGCTAAGAGTGGGACTCGAGTATCATCCAGAGACCAGACACATGCTGTTTGTTATTATTTTGAAAAATAAATTCTCATCAAGTGGGGAGAATATCTGAAAATTGTTGTGTTAGGTACAGGCGTATATGCACTCGAAAGCGTTAGAGGCTACTGATGAAAATCTGGTTGTTGCATCTTCGCTAAGGAGGACAGACACTCTTGTGATTGCTCCTCTGGGCTGGGAGCTGCTGGTGCAGCAGCATGGGACTCGAGAGCAGGGAGAGTCTCCCCAGTGCCCACCCCCCTCGACCCCGCTGGTGCCCAGGGCAGATCAAGGACGAGGAAACAGCCGAACAGAGGTTGACATTGGAGAACACTGGGCAGCAGGGGTAGGAGGTGTCAGACGCTGAGGAGAAAGGAAATGAGCCTGGAAGGGAGAGACTATAAGAGTAGAAGCATCTGTAATGATAAGGATGCCCCCCTCCAGAACTTGCGTCCCAGAGTTCCTCTGCTGTCTAGCAAATAATGGCCATTTCCCCCCTGCCTTCCCCCGTGTGTGTGTCTCTCCTCATCTTACCAGCCACTAGTGTTTAGTTGACAGAAGATAACGTCTGGAAAGAACATAACCTCTTCTGGTTATAACATGTACCTTCAATTTAAAAGAACTGTGCTGTGGACCTAAAATGCATAGTCATGCTGGTGACCTCTTTGGAAGCGGATCATTCTGTTCAGTGTAATAGTTCTTTTGCAAATAAAGCTGGTCCTGTAAAACCAAGTCTTATATACAGATGTTAAGATGTTGCAATATTAAGTAATTGGATACTAGGAAACATCTGAATGGTGGGGGGAGGGTGTTGGTTTGGGTTTTTTTCATGTTTGTTTTTTTTTCCGTTCAAACAGAATTAATCCCCCTTGGGTGAGTTGGTTTGTCACGGCTTGCCATTTTTTTCCCCTCCAGGTCAGCATTACCTTGGCTTATAAAATGGACCCTTTTTGGAGACTGTATTGAGAGTTATTTGAAATGAAAGATGTATTCATGTGTCACAAAAGTTAAAAACTGTATAGCAGTTCATGAAGAGGGTAAAAAAAGATTGGAATGCCTGTCTGCAGAACTGGGTTCTGTGTGATGACGGATAATTCAGCTAGACCAAAATTTCAAAAGCTGAGCACTGTGTATTCACATATTCAGCATATCCTGCTAATGAAAATCAGCAATACGTGTTTAGTGTGGAATTTGTTGATGTGAAATGCATGCATGCATACCTACATATATATGAGTACATTCAATGATGAGGATAAAGTAAATGTCCCTTTTAGGGGGCTAAAACTATTAGTATTCTGATTATGGCAGGGATCTCGTGGAACAGCAATGTGTTCGTATGCTTACTTTAATCTAGAAGGCATATGCACCAAGGAGCAAAATGAAAGTTACCAGCAGCCCAATTTCTGGCATTTCCTGATGCTTGAGTAATTTACTTTGAAACCTTAATATCTCTGTAACATGGTTTTATGCGTTTATTCCCTTATGTAATTATGAAGGGTTTGCCAGTGTCTATAATAGTTTACTTTTTATGATTAACGCAGCAATGCGTGCTGCATAATTACTGACTGATCTGCTGTCATCTATAGTCTGAACATTGACACGGCAAGAAGTGCTTTATTAAGAAAAGCTAATTAATGCAGTAGTTCAGGTCAGACAATTCTGTGATACAGGAAGGAATGCCAGGACCATTGTGAAGTGAAAGAACAGTAATATTTATTGTTGATCGCAGTTGGTGAGGTATCTGAAAACAAACTGCTGCTGCAGAATTCTTACATAGGTGATGTTGGGACATTGGTTTATGACTGAGAGGAAGAATGCCATCTATTGTTGACAAATTTTACAGCTTTTATTTTTCTGTCAGTAGTGTCAACTCCTATTGATCAATTATCAGAATATTGCAAGACACAACTTCAGTTGAAATATGTTTGCATCCCACGTTAAAACATGTATGTTTGGAGAGAGGACCTTTGAAAGTCTAGATTAATAGCTGCTGGGTCTTACTTGATTCAAGAGTTTTTCAGTAGATAGGTTGGTTGGTTTTTTTGTTGAGTTTTTTTTTAAACCCTGTGTAACCATGGTACTAATTTCAAGCCAAGCTTGCATGTGAGCCACAGTAACTGCAAAATTTATAATAGGGTATTTCTTCAAGGAAAATAGTTAAAACTTGCTCTAACTCTATTATGAGACATATGCTCTGGTAGGAATACAGAAGGAATATTCTGCCATTACTGTTTAATTCAATCTTAAGTATTAAATAGCTATGAAAAAGCCATACATATGCATACTCCTTTGTAAAAAATTCCGCAGAAATATTGGCATGCAGAAGTTAGTATGTTATTCAGTTGCATTTTAAATGTAGTATTAAGGAAATTAATATCCAGATTAGTTCAGTTTAAGTCTTCAAGTCTATATTTTTAAATGTAAACTTCAGTGCACGACAGCAATACTGTATAAATAATATTACCAACTCATTAGTCCCTGCAGTTTTAAAGCCTTTTGGACTTGTACATTCCAGGTGGAAAAAATGGGCTGCTAAACAGCCTGTTATGCAGAAGCCTACAATAGTCTTTTAAAGGCAAGTTTTAATAGTAAGCAGAAGAAATGGCAGTACCTGAGGACAGGCTTTATATTACCTTACAAAATGGTGGGGCAGTAAAATCATACAGGGACTGATGAATTTTTGCCGTCCAGGAACAGTTCTGTTTCTTAAGAAAAATTGATGCTGAATTATGCTTCAACTCAGACAAAAGGAAAAGCAACCGTACTTAAGGTCTGTTGTTGATGTATGTGTCTTCAATAATATTTTGCCTGTGCTGTCCTGTAAGCAGACAAGCAATCAACTTAAATATTAACTATTATAAATTTTTGATTTATTGGCCTTTCTTCTGTTTTCTGTTAAATCTTCTCAAGTTACTGTAGTATTAAGTGAGAAAAACCAGCTGTAGAAAGTAGTGTAAAATACCAAACTAGTAACCAGTTTCAGGTGTAGTGTATTAGACTAAATTACATTTTAAAAGTGAGAGGTGTTAGTAGCTGCTAACATGCATTTTGGCACAGATAAAAAGGTGTCATAGACTATAACTGTTCAGAGTATTCCTTTGAGGTTTTTTTTCCCCTGCATGTGAATTTTGCTGCCTATATTGAGACTACTTGAGAGCTGGCTTTGTATAGAGTGATTTGCAACACTGTAAATCACTCTTAAAATCCCAAAGGAAATAGATTGCAGATACTTCAACTTTAATTTAAGGAAATTTATAATTGTAACAAAGTATATTGAGGGAGGGAAAAGGTTTCTTTGTGAAAGGACAGCTGTAGGATGAGGAAAAAAGTTGCAAGTGAGGAGAAATGCTTTCAGTTTCTATAAAAACTAAATGTCTAAACTGGTGTATATGTTTTGTTACACTGTTCTTTTTGTCATTGAACTGCTGCCTGGCAAATGATCTTCAGTGGGCAGGCAGAGATAGTTTGAGATTACTCCAGAAGACATGAGTATCGATAGTAAACTTGAACATTAACAAAACTATAATTGAAATAGACATTGGTAATGATACTGTAACAGGGAGAGAAAAATGAGAAGTGTTTAGAAAAGGGCAGTAGGAGGTGATTCTGTCCACCAAGCTCATACTATCCTTTATTGCATGCTGTAATCCTGCAAACTATAGTAATAGTACTAATGTGTCAAAGTGTTTGCGGAAGTGGAATAGAAGTAACTACTTCAGACAGTAATGTAGAACGTCGTAGAAGTAACATTGGAGTGTCCCTTATATTTTTTTTTTTTTTTTACCAAAGTGTGGAAGCTTTTTTTAAATTATTCAGTTGAACGTTCTTCAGTTCCAGAAAGTTTAAAATGAAATATAGTTAATTTCAGTTGTGTAATTTGAAGAAAATTTATTGGCATGAGGTATCAGAAAGGAGTAAAAATGATGTAATATCCCATGTTCAGCCTGAATGTACCTGTGGTCTATTGTTTCATCTGTTTGGGGGATATTTGATTCATATTTTGGTATATTTTACTGAAATAGAGCATGGAAATTACAGCGTTGGAAACAAACTATAGGAGAATGTACACATTAAATATACCTAAGACAGACAGATTCTGGTTTGCATAAACAAATATGACTTTATTAGGTTGGCTTTATATGCATTTATTTATAAAATATATGAAATTTAGAAGTGTCCTCTAGCTAATACTTCTGAGTAAATTTGAATGACTTGAAAACCTGTCCATTTAGAAACGTAAGCTTTATTGGCATGAAAGACAAAGCTTGAGTAATATTCTTTTGTTTTAATTTCTAACTTGTCTTTTGCAGGTGGAAGGTATCAACTAGAGATAAAAATTCCAGAAACATATCCATTTAATCCTCCTAAGGTACTGTAAACGCGTTTTTTAGATAAAATAATTTTGCTAACAAGTTGTTTTTGCGTATTCTTATTTATTTGCTTGTGTGTGTAGTCTCTTTGTAGTACCCATCTTCCTTTTTTTTTTTTTTTTTTTTTTTTTTTATTCTCCTCTACACAGGCATTGGAGCTCTCATCTTTAGGTAGAAATAATGCAGGATGCATAGCTGTATCCAATCAGGAGTACACTCCTGATTATTCCTTAAAGTACAAACTGGCAAGTTCTGGGGAGGTGCTTGTGCCTTACTATTGACCCTCGTGTAACTTCTTTTTTGGCAAGATAAATACAGTTTTCAGATAGTTTTATTTGATGTAGAGAGTACAGCTATCTTCCCTCCCCCTCAGTATCATTGAATAAATGCTGTAATAGGTAATTATTCATTCTTTTAATTTCTTGGGCTCCATAAATTATATTCAGTAGAGTCTTGGGTCTAACCTACCAAGTTTCTAGTAATAATTAAATAGTGAGGTGTACAGTTGTGTGACTTGAAGAACCAATAGAGAAATATAATGGTCTTACTGCAAGTCTGTTGAAGGAATGCATAAAACGTGCACATGGATGAGAAAGAGAAATGGCTGTGGTAAAGTCACTCGTACATACAACTTATTGCCCTTTCAACTTTACTGTATCTTTCTAGCACTTTAAATTTGTGATTCCACTTCCCTCCTAAGCGGATCAATCTGAGTAGTGTTCTCCCCAGCTATATGCAGCTGCAACTGTATATTCCTGTGCCCTGATTTAGTCCCTTCTTCAGTGGCTTCTGATGAATCAGCAGACTCCTGAGTTGTCTTACTCAGCTTCTTGATTGGTTTTCTGTTTGTCTGAAAGACGTCTTTGAACTAAGAGCGTGTCCTAGATCCTGATTATTTTCATCCTGGTATGTAATACTGGGAAGGAACTGGGGAAGAGGAGGAAGGGAGAGGTGCCAGTAGCTCATAGCTCCTTGGCTCTTGTCCTTTGAATGACTTCCTTGAGGCTGGAGTGAAAGACACAGAAAGTCTTAATGAAATGTCTGTTGGTTTCAGTTCTTTCATCTGCTTGTGTTGTGGCGGGAGCTAAAATAAGGCAAGCTGAAACAGGTCATAGACACTGAAAGATGGGTCCATGGACCATGGTTTAATTGCTGCTTTAGGGCTTGGTGGTTTCCATTTCCAAAGCTTATAGACAGCTGTTAGAAGCTCAGTGCACTGTAGCATAGTACTGCTTATTCTGGAGTCTGTAGTCTTGAACTGGAGGCCTTTTTGCTTGTGTCTGGCCCTGCCTTTCATCTGAAAGATTTCTTTATCTTGTTCAGTATGTGCTTTGACAGCCATTGTTAGCCATCATTCACTGTGAGAAATTGCCTAGTATTTACATGGCTTTTTACATTTTCAGAGTGATTTAGAGAGTTGAGGTAGTTAATAAGTGGCCCAGCTGACATGATCTCTTATTTTCTGTCTTGGAAAGTGGAACTGTTATGGTCTTGCCTATTTATACACCATGATTGCACTGATTTTATTATAGCCCTGCATGTACAGTCTTTTGCTGTAGTGCCTGACAAATAACATGTTCTCTGCACTGATTTGCTTGCAAATCAGGGACAAAAGTTGAAAGATCTGTGCTATACGTAAAATGTTTGTCAGGAGTTTGGGGTGAGGAGGTAGAAATGAGAAACAGAGACAGGTCAAAGTCACTAGAAGGCAGTTAAAGTGCAACCTGAAATAAGGATTTTGAAGAAAATAAAGGTGAAATTGCTAAAGGCTTGTATATATTCCTTTTGGAGGACAGCTTTGGGTTTTGAGACTTCTAAAAGAAAACGCTGCTTTTAACTTTCTCAGTGTCTTTTAAAAAAAAAAAAAAACCCAAACAAAACAAAAACCAAACTGATTTTATTCATGCTTTGTAGGCATGAATACACTTTATTTTAGTGTAAAAATATGGACGTGATCAATGAATGAATGCTGGGACTAGATCCTTTCAACAGCAAAGAAAAATAATTGTAATCTTCTAGTTAGGTTTTGGTTTGTTGAAGAGCTTTGTGCGTATGGGTAATGAGAATGGATGGTTGTAGAAGTAATAGCATCCACCAAGGAAACTTTTATCATACTTCTATAGCTACCAGCACTTTAGCTGAACAGTGAGATCCGATGCCTATGTCAAGAGTTCAGGGACTTGTTTCACTTTATTAAAAGTGGACTTTCTAGCATTTACAGTATTGGAAGTTTCTAGCATTTACAATGTTGGAAGTTTTGTCTGTATTTGACCATCTGCTTATGTCGAAACACTCTACTGCTGGAGGGTATTTCTAAATGGCTTTGTGTGATGCAGGGATGCGCACACATGACAGTGTATGGGAAAGCAGTTAGGGATGAATTTGGTGTCCTCGAATGGGCAGTAGTGTGTTTTAGAGTAAAGCAAGGCTCTGTCTAACAAATAGCCTTGCAAACTTGAAGCTTCCCGAAATACGTGGTATCGCGTGTCTTAGTTCTGTTTTTTAGCTTGATACTTCCTAAATTAGTATTTCTTTATTATTAGAAATAGTGCATTTAAAATGTTTACTAATATACTGCATTTAATAACCATTTTTGTTTCTAAAAATTGTCTTTTAGGTGCGGTTTATCACCAAAATATGGCATCCTAATATTAGCTCAGTCACTGGAGCCATTTGTTTGGATATTCTGAAAGATCAATGGTAAGATTCCATATGGCTACAAATGTGCAAAATCAAATATACCAGTGTCCTGGATAGGAGGCAACAGCTCAAGTTGCTTTTCACACTTTGCATTTGTAATTTGAGATATCCTTAAAGCTTACAGTATTTCAGTATAGTATTTTGAGTTGAAAAGATACAAATAAAATGATTTAAGTGGTAACTTTGGAAAGTACTAAGTAGATATTATATGCATAGAGAGCTTTTCCAAAAATTTTTACACTAGGGTTGAGGTGAACGGTTTATTGTTGTTGATATTTTGGGTGTTTTTGTAGGAGCTAATTTTTTTATTTATGTAGTTCTTTTCCATTAACAAATGCTACCTATTGCCTCCTGAATTTTGTCCTTCCAGCCTCCTGAGGTGTAAGCAGAAAAAACCCAAGTGCTTATCTTCATTGTGATTCTTGACTTCTACTTCCAAATAAAAATTAGTTCTGATAGAGGTAAAACAATGTATGAAGTGCATCTGAGAGTATAAAAGATAACCGGTCAGCAACAGGAAAGGGAAAAGAAGAGACTGACTGTACTGATTCTGCATCACAGTTATCACTGATAATATTTGATTTGTGCCTCTGTAAACCATTTGCCTTTTAGTTGCTGGTCAGTTGCTGACTTTTGATTACTTAATGTTACTGAAAAAGTTTTAGTAGCCAAAATCTGTGGAATAGACCTGTAAGTGTCCAAACTGTAACAGCTGAACTCATTGTTCATTTGTTTTTCCAAGTGATACATTTCATGTGGTTTGAAGATCGTATGCACCAATTGTATGATAGACATGATATCTAACATGAATGGAATTCATCTTTGTTATTTTCTTCCATGTCTGCCCCAAAAGAATAGGACTGTAATTCTGCAGCAGATAATATCTAATCCACACAAGCTTCAAATGCTTGTTAATTCAACAACTTCATCAAGACTGCTCTTGGCCAAGCAGACATCAGTTGGGTTTGAAAGAGAAACTCTAGAGCAGAAAGCTTGAGTTGAGGTCTTGCAGGTAACACATCCAGTGTATTCATCTTTTACAGAGTGAGAAGATTATGCAAATCATGTCGCACAGGATAGTGTAAATTACTAAAATGAAATCGTAATAATCATAAGCTGTTGTCTTTTTCATTTCTGGAACTGCATATTTTTTCTTAAAGTCTCGGAGCACTTGGTGTTCTTTCAGGCAGTAGAATCTTTCAACATACATGCCATGGTACATGGTATAAATTTCTATCAGTAAAGCCAGTGCACTTTTGTACCTGAACCTAGTTATTCATACCACCCTACAATTACACTGGAGATTCATACTGTAAACCAGATTAGTGAATGGGTATGAGGTTGGCTGGTTGGTTTGTGTGTTGGGATTTTTTTTGATTTTTGTTTGTTTGGCTTGGAGTTGTTTGGGTTTTTCGGCAAAACAGATTTTGGAGGGTGTTTTTAACGGGGGTCACTTCACTGATTTGAACTAGAGCACGTAAACCTGCTCTCCCAGCTAGTCTTGTATCACTTAGAACAAGGCTTAAGTAGTGAGGATATGGGAAGGCAAAAATTCTTAATTTCTAGCAGCAAAAGTGCTTAACATGGAACTGCATGCGAGTGTCATTAATACTCTCCTGGGAAGAATTTATCCAAAGTTTTTAAGCTCAGGGTTTGGTTTTTTTCTGCCATCTTTTGGTACTCCTTCATGCACTGTCTAGTTGCTTTACTCATAGTATCAAGGTCTGTGACTTTTAAAAAGTATCTTCAAGGCTGATCTTTCCATACTGAAGACCCAAAACATCATGTTTCTCAGAAATGACACTTACCTGGCATTTTCCACTAGAAACTTTGGGAAAAGACAGTCCCTACCAGAAGTCATGCTTATTTATCACATTCTGAATTAAAACCAAAGTAATTTGACAGCTTGCTTTTTTTAACATCATCTTGTTATCTTTATATTACTTTAATATATTCCCTAATTAGTGTTTTCTGTGGAGAAGGATGGATGATCTTGCTTCTGTAGCAATGAACTGGGATTCAGGAGACCACATTTTGGTTTCCAGCCCTGGAATAGGTCTTCTGTTGTCTTTCAGCATTGCCAAGCATCGTGACTTGAAACAGTCTTGCAAAATTCAGTCTTATCCCCAAACTGCTGCTTTAAGAGTGAAGCAGTTAATAGCTTTAAGATGAAAGTTTCTGGCCTTTTCAGTGGCTGATCAAGCTAAAAAATATAAAATACTAGAAGGCAATAAAGACCTAAAGAAATCATGAGCTTCAACATAATTTTTTTTTTTTTAGTCAAAACCATTGAGATTTGGAAAGGAAGAACAGGAGAGGAGATAGGACTTGCGTTCTTGTAATCTTTGAAAGTTAGGTCTTGCACAGATAACTTAACCCGTGTCTTAGTTCTGCCTGATGAAAAAAAACCATTAATAACTTTCTTTGACAAGATGTATACAAAATAGGTGTATCGGAACAAGAACTTGGCTTCTGTGCATTTAACAGGCTGGCACAGGGAGCACTGATATTATGCCACTTGCATACTGTTAAACTCTTCCTCGGAAACACGGTCTTCATTTGGAAGCACTAAGGAAAGAATTTCACAGAACTTGGTGGTGGCAGGGGGAGGCTTCCTATATTCTATAATCCCTTTTCAAATGATTCTTAATGTAGTGATCTCTTTGTTTTCTAGTGTTTTTTTTAATCATAGAATGCTAAGTAAAAATGGCTTGAGCATTGTTGAAGTGCTTGTCGAAGCCTCTGGTCCTTTGGAGAAGAGTAAGGTGGTGTGGCTACCTCCATCCTTTCTTGTTTGAAGAATTTCAGTATTGTGATAGATAAGAATTTTTTTCTGAGTAGCTTCCTAAACAATATTAACCATTCATATGGCTTAAATAAGTTGTTTATTGTTCTTTGGTATATGCTGTTTTAGCTATTTAGACTGAGAAATGCCCATATCACCATGTTTTAAGTTTCCTGCATGTGTAGGTTGAACAGGTTTGAATAGAATGATAGCTTAATTAGAAAGCAAACAAACAAAAAAACCCCAAGCAACACCCCCCAACCTTGATAATTCAATATTTAATGGATTTTACTAGGTAAATGGGACAGATGCAGTTCTGAAATATTCTAATGGCTGTGTTCTAGAAAATATATTCAGTTCCACAGTCTCTCTTGTCAAATCTTTTAGTAACAAGCTCTGTTTCTGAAGTGCCACTTCATTGACTTGTAATGCTCTTAACTGAATAGTGCTGCTCTTGTTGCTGGGTTTAAATGTAAGTCTCAAATTCCAGTGCATATCTGTGATTTTCAGTGAGGTCAGTGGGAGTTGAAGGACAGAATTTGGGCCTATGGGACTTAGTAGGATTTCTTAAAGAGTTAATAAACTGATAAAATACTCATTTATATATGGTGAATACAAAGATTTTAATGTGTTTGTATAGTTATAAAAAAAAAAACTAAACCACTCTTCCCTATTCACCCATCCCATGATAATGATTTTCTATTCTAATGAGCATCGTTGAGATATTGTTCTGCATATTGGCAGGAGGTTCTATCAGTTTGCAAAGTAATGTCTTTAAATGATTTTTTAATGAGTTTAATGAAATTCTTTCTCCACAGTAGATGCTTGATGCTGAAATTCTTTGCAGCTGTGGATTTTCATCATGTTTACATTTGTAAATACCTGTTATGCCAGTTTGTTTGCAAAACAGCTACTGTTTGCTGGTAGAATTAAAATAGGGATATGATTTTGTAGAAGGAGTACTGTTTATGCTGATCTGATATGACTTTCGTTATGTGGTTTCACTTACTGTAGCCTATATTTGTCTTCCAGGCTAGTATTCTGTCTCAAAATTTTATTCTTAAGTATAAAATCTATCTAATACTGTTCATTGAAACCTGAGAACTAAATTACTTGGAAGCTGTTCTGCATAAATCCCTTGAGCAGTGATTATCAAGTGAATGTGTTGTGGCTGTGTGTGTGGCTACAAAAAAACTCTTGGCTGTTGTGGTTTTGACAGTTGAAATAGAAATGAATAATAAGAATTTGTTTTTCGTAGTGGCTGTACTGGAGGATTCACGTTTCAGTTTTAGTCGAGATGCGGAAATCGTTATTATAAGAGATAATACAATTTTAATAGATACATAAGCAACAGCCAGGTCGTAGTAATCATCTTTCCAGGCATCTGAAAGTGCTGGGTTTTGTTCAGGGTGTTTGAGGAGCACTGAGCCTCTTTAAAGCTTTGAGAAAAATGCAGAGAATATTAACATTGTTCAAGGGAACTCTTCAGCAAGCAGGCTGTCTTTCCCCCCCTCCCCTGCACTATGTCAAAGCTATTCTATTACTCTCTCTTTTTCTTTCCCTAATGGGTGCCCAGTCTTGTGTTTCTCCTGTAAATAGTGACTATACAACGGGCTTCCACTCAAAGCCCTTATTCATTTCCTCCCTCCTTCCAGATGCCATAAGCCCTTGGTACAAGTTCCCAGAGCTTTTCTCTTGGATTAACAAGCTTAGTTATTTCACAAACGGAATAAATATTGCAGATTATTTTAAAAAATAAAAAATTTTAAAAAATGTTCCCAGCAGCCATGTTTGGTTGACCGAGCGGAGCAGCAATCTGCTGGCCGCAGCTGTTCCCATTGTTCTGCTGGGTTACCTCTCGGAGTAAGCAGAGAGATTGTTTCCAGAGAGGAATGTACAGAACATAAGTAAAAACTTCCTAAATGGAAAATTACTTAGCCTTTAAAAATGAAGAAGAAAAAGAAAAACTGGCAGTGTTTCATAATCCTCTTAGGACTCTTTCAGCTCATTGAAAGGTAAGAGATTTCTTACCTCAGGCATGCTGGGCACAGCTGGCTTGCCATGCTTTTTAATATTATCTCTATATTCATCCAGACTAGGGGTGCTCTTTTTTTAATGGAAATGCCCCAAGATATTACCTAAAAAAAAGTAAGTAAAATATATATCAGCTTGCTTTGTTCTGATTCACTCCAGGTTTCCTGTATTGTTTAACAACTGCAATGCCAATAGAAAGCCTGGTTTAGGATGTCTGGAGTGGAGGCTTTTAGTATGAAATTATTAGAGGGACAGTGCTGCTCTGTAGTGAGCTCTCTGCAGCTCACTGCTGGATGTTACTGGCCTTTCCTCCCATTTTGTAGATGTCAAACTTGCAAGCCGGCATAGTGGCTAAGCAGCATTTTGGGGTGGGAGTGGGAGTCAAGGGTAGACTTTAGGAGAAAACAGGAGCCAATAATGTTATGGGACAAAGGCAATGTAATGTCATGTGCAAGGCGAATAGGGTGCTGGGATGTAGCGAGTTTTACCCGCAAAACTCATGATATAAGCTGCCTGGTTTTTATTTATGATTGGTCAGGCTTTCATTGGAGTAGTGTACCCACTTTGAGCATTGTATTCCAAGAAAGGCAGGAACCATAGGAAAAATCCGGAGTAAAGTAACAAGAATGATAGTCTAAGCAAGTATGGCCTGCAATGGAAGAGTGGAAAGCCATTTTAGCATGCAGAACATCAAGCATGGTGAAGCATTAAAATAGATTTTCCAAGAAACTTGTGAGGCTCCAGCTAAGAACAGATTAGACAGAAGTCTGTCAGGAGTGATGCAAAACCTTGCCTTTGGCAAGGAGTAGAGAAAAAAACCTAAACCCTGAGCATGCGGCTAGCTTGAGTTACCAAAGGGAATTGCTTGAACTCCGTGAGATGTTGCGCATAAATCCGCACCTAGAAATAAACTTCAAATATAAGAAGAGAGGGAAATATTCCTCCCCCACCCCCCCGATTCTATTCTGGAAAAATAAATCCTTGAGGAGCACTGGAAAATGCAGGACACATGTATCTTTCCACTGGAAGTTCATTTTAAGGGAAAAACAACTTTTTTTGCAGCACATTTTTCTCTAGCTTGTAGAGATGTCGTGGGGGAGGGGGGCATGTGTTGGGTTTTTTAGTTTTGTGCTGCTATCAGCATAGATTTTCCTTCAGAGCTATGACGAGAATTGTTTTTGCTCTTCGCTGATGAGGAACAGGTCCTGCATTACTAGTGTCTGTAAATGTAGTTCTGGGCAGCCATCTCTGTTCATTTTATTCTCCCACAAGAAGGTAATGGGAAGGAAGAAGAGCTTTTTAAGGTGCTTGGGAAATGAGAATCTATTTTTAGCTGTCCCTCCAGTTTCATCTGGGAATCTTAATTTGTGTCTGAAAAATTAAGACTAAGCTACATAGAAAATAACAAGACTCTCTTAATTTCTTTGATCAGGAAAGCTAATTGGTGTCCTAAAGGTAGAAGATGTTACACGAGTATACAATAGTTAGACAAAATACGTCAGGTTTTCTTTACCATTATTCACCAATTTTAATTTCCTTTTTTAAATACAAACAGCAGCTGAAGCTGTAACAGGTTTTCTTTTATGATTTAAGGATACTACTTCTTTAAACATTTGTGTTCAATGAAGACTTTGTCTTATTATGCATGAGATGTGAAAGCCATTTTGAGACATGAGACTTGAAAATAAGTTGTAAACTACGTTTTTAAGCCTTTTTACATATGTAGCTAAACTAGTCTTGTCTATAAACTTATTATTTTAGCATTTGAGTTCTCTAAGCGTATAGCCATCTGTATATCCAAATGGATGAGGTATTTATTTTTATTACTCATTTTGAAATTGGAGTGTCAGAACAGAAGTTCAAGTCCCAGTATGTTTTATATAAAAATCTACAAACATAACAGATGAACAGGGACTGAAAGGGCCTAGCAGTCTTGGAAGCCAGAGACAGCTGGAGCCAGCACAGAACTTGTGTTCTAGGTGTCCATGGCACCTCTGGTCCCTTGGTTCTTAGGAATGCCCCCTGCTCCCCAAGGTGTATTTTCCACTCCTAGAAGGTACAGTGTAAATGGAAGTAAATTGCATATAAAAGTGGCACAAGTGGCCGCAACCCCTTTAGTGTCTTCTCGACTTTAAATAATGTCAGTATTTTCAGATGTCTCTAAAGTAGAAGGATTTCTGTAAAGGAAAGTGCAGAACAGCTTTTATTTGGTGAAAGTAACTACAGTATCAGTTACAGTTGATAGATATTTCACGTTAAGTCTATCTTTAAAACTACACTAAATAGTGTAATAGAATTACTTAACTGGGAAAAAAGACTTTAGGTTTTATAGCATGTGTCGTGGATGTGGTAGTTCCTGAAATTCACTGCATAAAAATAAAAATGGTTAAATCCATTTGAGCGCGGTAAGGCCTGAAAGACTTGGCCTTCTGTGACACCCAAAGGTCGGAAGAGTAAACACATTGCATTATGTTCATTTAATACTAGCAGATACCACTGTGAATTATGTCATCAATACATACATTAATTAGATTAATTTCATTAAATAGATTAATTTCAAGACAATATAAACCAGTAGAGATCACAAAGAACAGGAAGTTTATTATAAGAGTGAAATAGCATAGGTACATGTAAAGGAAAAATATTTCTGTGTTCTTTCACTGAGGTTTTTGTGTGTGTGATTTAGGCGTGGAAAAACAAGATGCTTTGTACTCTAGAGTTTACTGTGCTAGCTAGGCTCTCATCACGAAACTGAGGATATGTTTCAGCAACTAGGTGTTCTTTATCTGATTAAGTATAATAGTACTAGTTAATCCCCAGCTTTGTTTGTAAATTAAAGAAACATTCTTTGGCTTGGAAGAAGCATTCAGCTTGGAACCTGAAATACCTAAATTTAACTGGAAGATAATCTGAAATTCTGGGGGAAAAAAATATGTTTAGTTACTAAGGAATAGGTTTGGCAAAGAAGAATTATATGTTGTGAAGGTTTTGTGATTTGTCAGAATTCAGATCTAAAAGCATGAGGGTTTTCTGAAGATTTAAGTCTGCAAAGTTCAGCTTGAGGGACTTCAAGCTGATGTGGCAGTTGGAATGAGACAATATGTGCTAATTAAAATCTCTGTCACTTGGGATGTTTCTCACTTGCGTTTTGATGTAGAACACTGCACTGTGAAAGCTCAGTGATGGTTATCAAGCTAAAATAAAAAAAAAGTTTCTAAGGAAAAATTTTCTAGAATTAGAAGCCATTAGGGAAGAATGACATATTTGAATGGTTAGTGACATAGCAGGAAAGCTGTAAATGTAAGCATCTAGGAATATAATATTCAGGTGTCACGAATGCACCTCTGACATTTTACCAGCATCTGCTCTCTGTTCATCGGTATACTCTGCTAGAGTACTGCAATACAGAGCCTTGGTACTGGAAAATACATACATTTCTGCAATCTGAGACTAGAAATAGGCTTGCAAACTGTTTCCTTTGTATCTGGACCATCAGGTCAAGCTCTTCCCCACCCACTCTAACAGACTCTCTGCATTTACTTTCAGTCTTCTGAAAAGAAGAAAATATTTTCTCTTGATTGAAAATCGGAACAGTTTGTCTGTAAGAAATTGGATGCCTGTGTTTCACAACTTTCCTCTGGCATTTCATGTGCCATAACGATTTTGCTCAAATCTAAGATGCCACATTTTCCCCACTTACCTTTCTACTAGTACTTAAGCAGAGTAAGCAGTTTTGTGTGTTGGCTTGAACATCTGTCTTTGCCTTCACCACAAGAGTTAAGAGTCTACTCTTCAAATCAGCTGAAATACTGAACTTTCACAGATTCTGTGGGGTCCTTATTTGGTTTCCAGCGTGTGCCAGCAGAAATGGTAGATCAGAGATAGTATTCATGATCAAAATCTAATGAAACTGTATATTTAAAGTGTTACAACTTTCTAGATTTACAGTGTGTAACAATTTCATACTTTCACTTTTCTGAGTCTTGGTTTTCCCTTACTAAATTATTGAAGTCTCTTATTCTAAATATACTTAGAGATCAAGATAAATGATGAGAACTTAACCTTAGAAGTTCTGACTCTAGAGCTATGCTACCTTCAACAGGGTTCTTTCACAGGGGCAAAAGACTGACTTTACAGCACCATCGTGATTACAGAATGTTTTCCTGCTTCCAACAGTCATGTCAGGTTGAAATGAGAGGACACCGAGATAATATTTTCAATTGCACATTCTGTAGTAGCCAAACCATTTTATTATTATAGTAGTAATTTACTATGTAAATTTTATTGAAAAATATCATTAAAGCTGATGCAATGGAAAACATATCTAATGTATAAAATTCCTTATCTGTTACAAATATTTAAAATATAGGTCACTATTTCTGTATATGCTATTTCGCTATGAAGAGTGCCAGCAGAGGGAGCACACATGGGCTACCAGTTCAGTACCTAGACCTTACGCAAGGTGCTGTTACTGGTAGTAAGGAAGGACGACACAAACTTCAAATTGCCCCGCCGTCCACCCCCCGAGATGAAATGAATTCTGTTAAGTGGGCATGGTCAAATGTGTAGGTCAAGGACTGTATTTTCCAAAAGCTTAAGAAAGCATTGTTAATAAGAAAGTCCACATTTAAAACCCTATTTAAATATATATATTGAATGGTATTCTAATACCTGTAAGCTGCAGCAGTTAAAAATTACGGTGCTTAGACTTACAATCTGTACATGTACTCTTATATCTGCTATGGTACTAGCACAGCAGCAAAGGTGAGTACAGGCATGGGATTTGGTAAAGTAATTTTCAAATTTTTAATTTTAGGGCAGCAGCAATGACTCTAAGAACAGTGTTGTTATCGCTGCAAGCATTGTTGGCAGCTGCAGAACCAGATGACCCACAAGATGCAGTAGTGGCAAACCAGGTAAGATACTCCATTGACTGTGAATTTGTAACGCTTCTGTAACCTTTGCTAACTCAGATTAGGTCCCAAACCTTGGGGGAGATAAAGATTTCAAAGAATTTATTGGAAAATTGCCTTACAGTAAGTGTGAGTTACTATGGTGTTTTGTGCTCTTTACTCTTTGGATTCCAGAGTAAGTAGCAGTTATTTTACCATGTCAGGAGGTTTATTTTGATAGTTTTGTTCCTTATTTAGCTTGTCAGAAATGTCAGGAGATAACTGCATAGTAAAATGAATTCCAGTATAACTTGCCTTTTAAAATTTAAGGCTTCTAGTATAAGGAAAGCAATGTTGCATTGGTTTAAAATGAGTTTTAACTTGATGGTGTTCATTGGATTTGGCTTGATATGTAGCTCCTCTTTCAGATTAATATGAATATTGTTGAGCGTTGTATTTGTGTAATGTCAAAACTTTATGAATAGTGACTTTAGATGAATTATTGTTGCATTTAATCCTGAGGAGCAATTTGTCTGAATGAAGCATCCTATGTATTTTACCTTTTCAAGTACTTGGGATAACTATTTTAGTCACTGGTTGAATTGGTATCAGTAGAATTCTGTAATCAACAGGGTTTGTTACTTTTCAGACAGTAGCCATAACTTATAAAAAGTAGTAACAATAAAATGTCGGTTGGATCTTATGCCATACCAGGACTGACATGGTTCTATTTAAAGTGTTGATGAAAGATAGGAACAGTCATTCCATAACTTCATAGTCTGACAATTTTCAACAAAGTCCCGAGTATGTGTGTGGTGTTTTCCTTTTTACTCTGCGGGGGGGGGGAGAGAGAGAGAGAGAGAGAGAGAGAGAGAAGGCCTGGCTTCCCCACTGGCTGGTGGTAAAGGTATAGTTCAGTAACAAAAGAACAAGACAAGTAGAAGGTTCTTCCAGCAACAATCTCATCTGTATCTCCTGTAAGTCAGGACCCTCCAGGACAGGGTGACAAAGGGTGCACCCCTTCCCTCTGAAAATCTGTGTAGGATGATAGCCGTTTATCAAGCCTGTCAGGATTTGGAGGGAAACATGGAGATGGGAGGTAGCCCATTGCACCACTGGGTGGGGGAGAGCTGTTTGCTGCTAAGTACCGAAGGCTTGCTTGTGGGATTCTGCAGTACTACTGTAAGGCTGCTCTGGGCAAATGTCCCCGAACACTTCTGTCAGACTGAATTGCTCTATGCAGGGAGAATTGTTGCAGAGGCCAGCAAGGCCACCAGGCATTCCCTGCACCGTTTCTTCTTGCCAGATGCATGCCCTTGCTGTCACACTCTCCCTTTATTAAACAAACCCACTTCTTCCTTTTTTACAAGGATAGTGTTTCCCATTCTGGCCCTGGTGGTAGAATTTTGTGTGGGAATCATAACAGTCCCGCAGAAGCACTTGAGCTGGAAAGTTTTTTCTCGGGCAAAAAACTTCATGGAACTTCCTAGATTCTGAAGTGCGATTTTCCAGGCTGCTTCTCAGGTGCTTGTGGGGCTGTGGCATGGCCGATGCAGGGAGGATTCAGTTTCTCCTGTTCCCTGCAAATGCCTGCATGAAAACTACACTGGGTTTGGCCTTGAGTTAAGAGCATGTGTATGTAAGTAGAAGGTGATTAGAATGTCTTTGAGAGATGTGGTGGTAAACACCCAGTTCCTTCATGTGTTTTATTTGGTGGTGGGGTCTTTTTTAGTTTGTTTCGTTTGTGTTTTTTTTTTTCTCCCCCAAACAAAAATTCACAAGGAATTAGTTATCCTCCACACTCATTTTTCATTACGTTAATTTACTAAACTATGTGTTAGGCTACTAAGCTGTCCAGGGAAATGGCAGTGTCCTACAAGCTCTTGAGCTGAATCCCAGGGAGAACACAGGGAGGACTCCTGTTTGCATAATGGCAGTATTTTCAGACACCAGCTGTCTGGTGTCAAAACTACTTCAGCTAGTCGCTGGGTTTTTAAGTACAACATTAACTGCCTCCGATTCCTGATATAGAGACATCAGTAAAAGGTGCCTTTAGGCTTTTCTCAATTCAGTGAGAAGCTAGATTATTTACAGATACCTAAGTAAAGGAATTTTATTTATAGAACACTGAAAGCTAGTTCTGAATAAAATGAAGTTATGCAGCTATGACTAATCCTTTGCACTTCAGCTAGTTGCTTTCTAGGCTTGGCAGCGTTCTCAAAAATATTAAAAAAAATATGGGGGAAGATCTCGTAAGAGCAGAAGAATATAGTACTTCAGAATGCTACTGATGGTTAACTTAATCCTTCCTCTTTTCTAGTCATAACAACCAAAGAAATTTATTAGACCACTGTATTTATAACACAGTGAGTTATTTCCAACAATAGATTGTCTCCCATGTTTGTTTTAATGCCCTTAATAATCAGATAGTAAAAACACAAATTACTTCATGTGGAGCAGAATTACTGGGAGGTGTACAAAGCACACAATGCAGTGTAGTTGGTGTGCGTTGCTATAGGAGAGGTAAGATGAAATGTAGAGTGGTAAAAAGTATTGTATTCACTTTGACAGTGCTTTATAGATTTAATGATTGTTTTCATGTATGAATAAAATGCTTAGAATGATAATCAGCCATGTTTCTGTCCTTAAAATGCATCTAAGTATTTGAATAATATATTTCCAAATATCTTGTCTTATTATTTAGTGCTAAAATGTATTGTACATCTAAAGGTGGGAATACCTACTTTATTTTTAAAGTGTAATAATTAAGGGAAAGAGTATTTCTTTTTTTTTAAGTACAAAAAGCTTAAACTTGATATTCCATACAATAGTTGCTAAAATAGGAAACTCATCTTGCTTTTCTGAGTACAATTTATGACAGATGACCTACTTTCTTGGCTTTTGAGTTCTTGGCTCAGGCTGAAAACACTCTGTGCTAAGGTCCATTCTGTTGTTTATTAGAAAACTTGTTAGTGAAGAGATTGGTGCAAAATAATATTTACATACCCTGCATGATTTTTTTTCTGGTAAATGATAGCTTGCATGAACAGGTTGCAGCTTCCTAGCTTTTTGCACACGCTCACACGTTTTTCAACCCTTCTTTTGTCACATACGCTATCAATATCCTTATTCTCAGGAGGAAGCCTGGTAGTAAAATGTCAGCCCTGACTGAAAAACCGCAGACCTACTTGCGGTGTATAAAACCAGGCATATTTTTAAGTGATTAGAGAAATACATTAGAGTAGTATGCAGCATGTACATTCAGGAGATGTTAACATAGGGATAATTTGTGCTCTGCCACACTGAATATAAATTTTCAGTAGCTGTGCTAAATATAGCTACTTGACTTTTGATCAGTGCAACTGAGAGCAGTACCTGATTGTACACATAAAATACCTATAGTGCGTAATTTAGCTAAAGGCAAACACATTAAATCAAATGCTTGCATAGGTTTACTCTATGTGTAATCTTCCCCTCCAAATTTCATTTAAAAAATAGCAGTATGATCAGTGTGAAACACTGTTGAATATGTTGTAGAAAGAATGATGGATTGGAATCTGCCATATCATCTTGCTTTTTGGTTGGATTGCTGAGTTGATTTAACTTTCCCCTTCTCCCTCCTCTCTCTTTTGTGTAGTACAAACAAAATCCAGAAATGTTTAAACAGACAGCTCGACTTTGGGCACATGTGTATGCTGGAGCACCAGTTTCTAGTCCAGAATACACCAAAAAAATAGAAAACCTTTGTGCTATGGGCTTTGATAGGGTAAGTATATATAACTTAAATATTTTTCAGTAGCGGCAGGGCAAGTGTACGTATATAAATACAGGGAGTCATTAGTATACTAAAGTAGACTTGCTACTTCCATGACCTTTTGTAGGTCTACTCATTCTGTTTTGCTAACTATTTTTAAGAATTGGAGTTCTAAATTACTACGTTATTAGTAAATCTTGTGCACTACCGCTGCCTTTTCTGAAACAATTTTTCTATAAATCATTAGTTAGGATTTAACAAATGGTAAACAAACGTGTTCTGATTAATCTGTGAACTTTTCATTCCACTCCTCAGAGCTGCAGATTCACACACTGAAAATGTTATTGCTTTTGTTTTCTCATTGCAGAATGCAGTAATAGTGGCCTTGTCTTCAAAATCATGGGATGTAGAGACTGCAACAGAATTACTCCTGAGTAACTGAGCCATGTAGAGAGAGCTGCTTCGGTAGTCCAGCTTGCCCTTTCTGGAGGAGCATCACCATCTGTTATTTTTAGGATTCTATATAGATTCTCTTTTAAAACTGGCACTCTTGCCTGATGATGCTATCTAGGCACTATTGGAGACTGAAAAAACCGCTTTGTAAATAAAGCTAATTAAACGTCTGTGTAAATTTAAAAAGGGGAAATACTTTAATTTTTTTTCTTACTAAATATTGTAAAAATTCTTTGAGCTCAGCTAAAATAATGGGGGAAAAACATGCCTACTTTAGTGTTTAGCAGTGTGACGAGGACTAGCAGGAACTTGCTTCAGGATTTTGATTTAGTAATTCAGAAAGCAACATTTTTGAGTGTTAGTCATCAAAATTGTTGGTGCCACTCATCACAGCTATCTTACTGTTTTTAACATGGATCCTATGTGCCTGTGGATTGACCTATATTTGCATGCTTGTACTTAATAGACATATTAGGTAGGGTCGCTGAAGAGAGCACCATTGAAATACTCGAGTGTTCTTGTAACTTTTTTCCTGAAAGATTTTCAAGACTTACCCAAAGTTCCAAATGGTGACCTATTCAGAACCAGTTTCTTTCTAGCTTATTAATTGGGAAACCTGATTCTCCTCTCCCTTACATCATACAGCTGAAAATCCTCACTTAGGTTATGTTTCATCATCCGTGGGTATTATGTGTGCCATTTACAGTAGTCTAGGCTCCCCTTTAAAAAATATATTTTGAATTATCAGTGATGATTCTCATCCACTGTGTTTCCTACACAATCTCATAAGGACTATGCCTCGATATAGCACAAAAAGATGGAGCTGGTTTTCTTTCCTTTTCTTTGTCTTAAATAGATGTAAAATGTTCTTCAGTACCTTCTGGATAATACGATTTCACTGGGTTTGAAGGAGGAAAAAGCTGACTCTCTGGCGTACTGAGAATTAAAAAATTTTTCTTTGAGTACTTGATATGATGCAATCAGCTGTTTTTTGCAGCGGTTTTCTAGCTTTATTTTGGGCTTCAACTTAAGGATTGCTTACCAGGTACTTTAAAATTCATCCTTGCTTGCATTTTTCTCTAGTTGACACATGGAGGCTGTGTTGGTGTTTTTACTGTACATACTTCAAATGCACATAGAAGTAGAAGTGTGTTCTCAATTTAGCTTTCTTTTGGATTGATGTTTCTGATAAACGAGAACTGAAATCTTACCTTGGCTTGTACATACAGTCAGTCTTTTTATTCGTATTAAAATGACATTTCATCCTGAGTGCAAAAGCTTGAAAATTATTAGTTTTGCAACTTCAAACACTAGTACATCTATTTAAAGAGAGCTGTAATGTCTTTGTGAATATGATGCTAACTTTTGAGAATATATCTGACAAGGAAGTTCAGAGAAATCCTGAGACTAGAGACTGGGGATTGTGGATAATGGAGTACTGTATAAGTCATCTTTTCCATGACTGTTTTTTCTCCAAAACTGTGGATTAATGGGGCGGGGAAATACATGTCTGTTTGGGGTTTTTCTGGAGCTATGAAGTACAAGTTGAAATCGTTTCACACTTCATAGACAGTCTGTTTATAAATCATACTAGAGGAAATCAGGAACGTTATTGTCTCTGTTAAATATCTGGAGCATAGTGGTAGGGGAACAGGACCAGAAAATAGAGCTGTAGAGACCTAGCTAGTTCAGGGATGTTCCCTGTACTGCTCTGTCTGACGTGTCCCGACTTAAAGTATTTCAGGGCACAGACAGTAAATACTTTGAACTCATATCAGTGCAATACTAAATGCATTTGCTTAGTCTTTATACTTACTGCTTTTTAAGGTGTAGTCAGTGATCAGTTTTCTTGAGTTAGTGTAAATCATTTGCAACGATGCCAAAGGAAATGAGTTGTTTTGTCTTTCCTTATATTTATTTATTTTTTTTAACAAGAAGCTGCTACTGTTCAGCTGGTTTGCTAGGTGAAAACCAGGGACGGTAGGAAACTATGGCAAAATGCCACTTGTGTTAATCTCAAGTTGCTGTCTTTTCTGTTATACAGGCTAAGAACGTCTTGATTACATCAACATCTATTTTTTTTTTTTTTTTTTTTTTTTTACCCTGGTGGTAATTATAAATTGCTGACTACTTTCCCTTGTTCTTCGCTGCTATTTATCAAAAGAAAGAACTTGGAAGTCATTGTCGGGGACATAAAATTTCTCAGTTACGGGCTTCTGAACGTGGTAAGATTAGTCTCCTAAGGACAGCAGGTTTTCCCAGCAGTGTGTGAAGGGGTAAAGGAAGCCAGGGAAAGGGGAGGGGGAGAAAAGAGGAACCGGCTCTTAGGTGAGCGTGGCCACCTCTGAAACAGTGCCCTGGTAAGCTTTACTTCTCTCCTGAAGTTACCTCATTTTCTTCTCTACTGCAAAACACTTGTCTTCCCCTTTCCCCTTATGCATAGATGTTGGATACTGGGTTTTGCCCTCCATCCATGTGCTTGGTAGCAAAGATATCTTGATGCTAGCTCAGGTGCTGGCAGGGGGGAAGCTTCTCAAGAAGTGAGCTGGGAAGGAAACATGACCCAGCATTAAGGAGACGTCTATGGTCTGAAGTCCCTCTGCATTTTGACACACGAGTCCTTTATAAGGAATGTTTTTGTGTTCTTGGTAATTATCAGAGTTGAATATAGGGATAATGTTGTATGAGGTTAGTTTAACTGCAGCTGGGGCTGAGCCCTAGGAATTTTGCTGTTAGTGTTCGGTTTATCATTGTGAGTTTGTACATACCAAATGGTAGCTCTGTTTTCTGTCTGACTGACCGTTGCTATATTCAGGGCCCTGTGCATTCACAGACGTGGAGTTGCCATGCAGTCCACTCCAGCTGCGGACTCAGGCTGCTCATTGACCACTTTCTTACAACAAGAACATAAAACATGGGTATGGTTGCTTTCGAAGTACAAATAAATCCTGCATTGTCTTCCTCTATTGTGTAAGAAGATGGCTTGAAACAGTAGTTTTGAAGTCTAAATGGCCCCGTTTTTCTAAACAAGGTATTGGTAACGACGCTTACTGATTGCCAGAGCATCAATCAGATTTCACTGCTGAACGTTTTAACGTGCATCCAGCAAAGTGGTTTATCCCTTGTTTGTTTTATTGGTGGGGAACAAGAAACTCCTATCTCGTCCAGTTCCTCAAAGAGTAAGGTACGGCTTTGTTCAAAGGCGGAGAAATGCCCTTTCCTGTTGCCAAAAGCCTCCGTTCTCCCCCGAGTGCCAAAAGCCCTGACCGTATCCCACCCCCACTGCCAAACTCACAGCTGCCTCCTGTTGCTTCTGCAAACAAGCTGTGTTCTCAGCGTGACAAACCGGTGCGTTTTGGAGACAGAAGCTTAGGGACATATCCTTCTGGAAAGATGAAGCACTTAGTGCTATTCATTCTGCATATTCCAAACTTTTTTTTTTTTTTAAAAGCTTGCCACAGAGTACATGGGGCCTTGACTATAATTGGTTTGGTAGTATTTATCCAAGCAATTAGGTACTAATGGTGTAGAAATATGTCTTTTTTTTTAATTATCATTGTATTTAACTGTTTTCCAAGTAAATTAGTATTGGAACACTGTCATAAGGAATATAGGATTTTTTTTTGTTGTTGTTGTTGTCTGAAAGGAGGAATTAAATAGCCAGAAAGAAGCTTACCTTGTAACGCCAAATCTGCATTATATGGTGTGGGTAACAGAAACATTTAAACTATGCAAATTTAAGCTTAACAGCTGTGAATCAGACTAGGCACTTCAGAGCATACGGATTGCTTATTTAATCGGGGAAGGGAGGAGGGGAGGGGGGGAAAGGAAAACACGGTTTCAAGGAAGAGTTCTTGTTTACTGCCTTGGTCGTACGCTGAAGGTGAAGCGCTCCATTTGCAGCGCAAGGGGAAGCCCGACTGTGTGCGTCTCCCTTGTTTCCTTCCTAAATTCCAACGAAGGCTAGCTTAGACTTGGAGGCTTGCCCAAAGGGGGAAACGTTAAATAATTTAGCAGTGAAAGTTAGTTTTACTTAATGTCTGCTCATCGGCAGACACGAGGAGATGACGAGATGTTCTCTCCTGCTCTGTTTGTTGATAGAGTTGATGAGGAGCATCTCGATGAGCGTGGCCACTGACTTGTCATCAGGTGGTTGGTTTTCTGTGGTTTTGATGAGCAATTGGCTCAACAATAGATAGCGAAAGCGCATTTCATCGTGCCGTCTGTCGCATCGCAGAACTAAAGCGTGAAAGTAAAGATGCTCGTTGGGTGCCTAAAGCTTCTTCTGGGAAGACCACATAGATGTTTTCACTGTCATCGGCCTCGTTTTCCAGGCACAGCTTTCTCCTGTGGCTAGGCAAAGGGGCAATTGCTTCTTCCTTGATAGTTTTCTGATCTATCCCAAACCCATCAGTAGATCACGTAGCTTGCTTTTCCCGTTTGTGGTGTTAGTGTCATCAGCTGATTCATCATCGGCCTCACAAGGCCGACTGTCGTTAACGCATCTTGCTTCTTGCTCGGTTATTCCAGCTGCAGCGCTCTGTCGGTAGCAACTCCAGATTTGTTCTCGCTGGACAAACTCTTGCAAGTCATCTGCACTGTACTGTGATGTGATGTTCCTTCCCTGCTGTTACCTGCTTTGTAGGCATCAAAATAGCTAGCCGATCGCTTATGGTGCTGAGCCATTCATCGATAATGTAAGTTAAGATATACGACTCGACAGATGAGGAAATGTACTGTGAAAATGCTGTACTTGTCCATTTTCCGATTTGCGGCAACTGCTGGTGCTCTGTTGTGGTGTCTGAAGGAGGCTGCCATCATACGAATGCTGATGTCAAGTGTTGAAGAAACCTGCTGTTCACTTACCTTTCTCCATCCTAAATTCTGACTTTTCTAATTTAAAAAAAAAAATAAAAATTTACCAATAAAAAATATTGCAGGAGGTTGGTTCCTGAGCATCAGGATTCCTGTACAGGAGGAGCGGGGGGGCTGGAATGAGGCATCAGTGTTTTTTGTCTTGAAAATAAAAACTACACAAACACTTTTGTACACAAATGATTTTTTAAATAAACACACATTTTAAAAGATGTTGATTTTCACTGGGAATGCTTAACAATAAATGCATGTTTCCCTGAAAACAGTTTTCATTTTATTTCTGGTAATTCAGATTGTTGTGAGATTACAGGGTATATTGCCTCCATGTTGGTCATGAAAGGGATGATCATTGTCGTGATGCACATTGAAACTTTTTGAAGAAGAAAATCATGTAACTGCAAGCTGCGTAACGAAAGCATGCATTGAACTAGGACTGCCTCGTGCGATAACCTAAGAAATACACGTAGATGTACACCACCACGTCTCTCCTTTCAAAGGCGGCGTCTGAAGAAACGGAGGCGGTAACTCACAGAGGAAAAAGTTTTTCTTTGGATTTTCCAGCACCGCTCACGTTTCTCTCATCTTTGTGCGTTTTAAACTACGTACTTCGTATAAACTGCAGTTGGCTCTTGCGCGGCTGGGCAGTGACGCTGCCCTGGGTCTCGGCTGTAGAAGAATCTAGCCGAGACGATGACCATGGATTTGGTTGCCACCAGTACATACTATTCACTTTTTTTGGCATTTGTCAACGTTTTTTAAATGGGGTGAAGGGGTTTGAAAGGTAGCGCCTGCCCAGCGGAAGCTACGGCCGGGGAGGTTGCAGTGGAGCTGGTTGTAATACTCTGTCTCAGATCCATGTCCCGTCTTCAGGTGTGTGGTGGTCGCTGGGCAGGTTTCTGGGCAGGCTCTACCAGGTGTGATAGTGCTGCGCAGCTTTATGGTGTGAAAACGGGGGTAAGGGGGATTTTCTTGTTTTGGTTTAAATTTACTATCGGCAGGAGCTATGTTGTATTGTGGTACCTTATTCATGAAGAGGGGCGAGGGAGCACTCCCCAGCCCCTTTGCTGGGGGTGGGGGCTGCTTCTCTCAGCCTGCCCGCTAACTTAGAATAATTTTTTTTAAAAATCCGTATTCCCTTGTTCTTGTAGTTAGACACTACTCTGACATGAGTAACTGAGAGCTGCTTTATACTGAAATACTTGCAAAGTTGTCCAACAGCCTTGTCATTTCTTCCAGCACCCCAAAACTGGAAGCGAGTTCACGGTGGCAATGGACTGATAGTGCTTACGAGCTCGGCTCCTCCTGTGCTCAATTTTCTCTTCCAATAGCTGTAATACTGACACGCTTCGCTCTCAGGCAGGTGCCTCTGATACTGCCTATGCAGCAAATCCAGGATTTTAAATTGTTTTAAGGTCAAGTCTGGGTCTGGATCTGGAGCACCCGTGTCTGGTATAATGTCAAATAAATTACGTTGCTTCACTTAGTGGCTGCTTTGTGTTGAAATACGTGAAGGCTTTAGGTGGGTTTGCGACAGCCTGGTGTAACGTAAAGGGTAACGGGCTGGGATGTTGCTGGGGGGAAGATGGGAGAGAAGCTGCTTTGCTCAGCTGGTGTTCCCTGAGCCACCGGGCCCTGGGCGCGCAGCTGCCTTTGCTTGCAGGCGTGGGGCAGGGCACGGGCCGGCGGCCCCCCGCTCGCACAGCGGGTGGGAAAAGGGAGCGTGCACAGCCAGCGCCCTGCCGTCCTGCCCTGCTCTCCCTCCGGCTTTCCCAAAAGGACTCTTCTCACAGCTGGCAGTTCACAAACGTGATAGGCGGTGAGGAGTCAAGGCTCCTGCGGATCCTGTCGGAGAGGTTTGGGAAGTTCCTGGATCGTGGGAGCAGCCCTTGCCTGTTTCAGGGCAAAGCCGGCTGTCCCCGTTTTAAACATCTACCCACTGCCCCGGTGCAGAGTCGGGTATGAGGGTGGCTTCTTCGTGGCAGGAACACCTCGCTGGTCACAGCCCGAAAAAGGATGAGCCAGTTATGCTCCAAGGTGGGCTGTGGTTCAAAAGGCAGACCTAGAACTGGCTGGTCCGTTTCACGCTGCAGTCAGGGGTAGCCTGGCAGATAAGCAGCATTTTTAACGAAGAGCGAGCACTGGAAATCGTGTCATCGCCACAGGTTTGAACTTCCCTGAACACGAGGCTGAAGAACAAACGCCAGACAGGGAGTGGGTCCCAGGTGTTCCTGGAAGTGGTGGCCAACATGTCCTCACATCGCTGCGAGCCGCTGCGTTGGAGGTGAGGCGGTTCATCTCTGTAGAAAGTGATTTAAAGGATCTGAAGCTGTCGGTTCAAATGGATTTAAAACCCCTTATGTTTATGGCTTTTACTGTTAAAGAGGAAACTCTTGAGAAATGAACCCTGTGTATGCACTTCCCAGAGGCAAATGACCCGCTGGGATGGGGGCAAGAGGGAGGGATGTTCTCCCTCTTCTGCTCGGTGTGCACATTCCCCATTACAGCATCTTCCACATTCAAGTCCTTCAATGGCCTGAACCACATCAAAAATGCCAGCAGTAAATTGTCTCTAGGCCGTACTTGTCAGAAGGGAGAGCTATTTGGAAGTAGACATGTATGAACAAAGTTGTTACCTAAAGTTGACCAAGGCAGATGATGCCGAGGTGGGAGAAAAAAAAAAAACAAAAGGTTCTTAAAAACAAAGAGGGAAAGAGTTGTTCCTTGTGGTGTTTGTGTGCCGTTCTCCTCACCTGTGAGGAGTTCAGCAAGGGGAAGTGCAGGGGATGAACAACCCCGGGCACCAGTACGTGCTGGGGCAACTGGAAAGCAGCTTGGCAGAAAAGGACCTGGGGGCTGGGGGCCTGGACCAAGCTGAACACGAGCCACCAACCTGCCCTCGTGGCAAAGGCAGCAAACGGCATCCTGGGCCGCGTGAGGCAAAGCGTTGCCCGCAGGGCGAGGGAGGTGACGTGCCGCGCTGCTCAGCAGTGGGGAGGGCACGCGCCGCTGGCCCGCGGGGCCGGCCCGCTGTCCGTGGGCTCGGGGGCCTCTGCCTGTCACCTCTCTGCAAAAGAAGCAAATAAACAGACACGAAAGGGCCGCATCCTGTAGATGGGAAATGACAAAGCCCCCTTCGTAATAAAAAAATTTAAAAAAAAAAAAAAAAAAGACATTTTTAGCTTAAAGGTATGGCGTTTTGGAAAGCAAGCAGCTCAATGATGCCGAGTCAAATGAAATTCTGATATCATCTTGGCCAACTGTTTTGGGCAGCTTCCAAAACCATCCTCAAGAAAAATGTGTGCAAGGAGGAGCCGTAGGAGGAGGAGCCCTCCCTCGCTCCCTGGCAGAGGCAACGAGTGGCCTCGGTGTGCGGTGCAGCTCCCTGGGGAGAGGGCGGCAGGGGGAAGGGGCTTGGGCACAGCGGGTGAGTGGTCTTCTGGATGAGGAGCGCGTTACCAGGGCCGTTATGGGATTTCAAGGCTGAAGAGTGACCAAATAACAAATAGATTTGAGTTCTTAAGATTTGAACAAGATGTCGAGTCTGTCTTACTAAATTTAACAGGAAGCTTGTGATCGTAGCTCTGGGGGTGCCAAGGCTGAGGGGCACAGGTGCCCTCAAAATGGCCAAACAGTATCTAATACCTGATGGTTACATGGGAAAGGGGTGTCCAGCACGCTTGGAGAAAGCGTGGAAGGAGATGGAGGGAGGTGGTGGGGACGAAGCGGTGCCACAGCACCGGTGGTGCCCGTCCCCCTCCCGCGGGCACAGGAAAAGCCTCGGGGAGCAGCAGCCCGCAGCCAGCCTGGGGGCGATGAGTCAAGCGGGTGGGCGCAGCGATGGGCGTTTCTCTGTGGCCAGGTCACGTACAAGGGATGCGATCGCAGGTTGATATTAATTGGTCAGGAATAAGTTTGGCCTGGAAACAGGAAAATTCTCCCTGGGGCCCCTTCCAGCCCTCTGCTCCCCTGAAGGGGCGGCTCTTCGCATTGCTGCTGTGGGTCGGGTCAGGCCTGTGCCCCCAGCACCAGGTGGAGGTTTGGGACCTGGGTCTCCACCAGGCACCCGGCCATTCAGGCGGCCGCAATGCTGAGCGCGCGCTAAGAGGATCTGTGGCTTAGGGCATAAGCACTCGCCTGTTTAGGCCCTCAAAAACATGCAGAGGGGCACGGCGGGGGTGAGGTGCTTCTCTGCCCCGAGTCACTTGCGAAGGCGGCACGGGGCTCCCTCTGCGCAAGGCGACGAAGCGGGGCACGGGTCCCGTCCAGCACCGCGACCCCAGCCAGCCCCAGGCCAGGCAGCGTTGGACTGTGGGCCCAGGCAAGCCCCGAGACCCCGGCAGCCTGGACGGGGGCGAGTGCCCGCCACGATGCAGTGGCACGTAGGCCGAGCCTGGCACCTACGCGCGATGCGTCCCCGCAGCACCGCCCTTGCTGGGCCACAGCAGAGCCCCGCCGCCTCAGCTCTGCTGCTCCAAAAGCTTCTGCCACGCGCACAACCGCTTGGACATTAAGGAAGCTGCTGCCAGCCTGAACTGTAATAAAATAAATATATTGTTTTAATTTTTTTTTAAGTAAGTAGGTCAAAGCTCCCTCCATTATCCTACTTAGAAGGATTTCGGTAACATCTGCTGCGTCAGTGCATCGGCAGGGTCGGTGCCTGAAGGTTGCAGGAGATTATACAACAAAGCCCTTGCATTATTCCCACGTGCCGTCCTTACCAGATCCGAGCGCCACTGACACGTTGAACTTGGTGTTATTAACCACTGTCATGGCAAAAACCCCAGGATCGGCAGGAAGAGAAAATAAGAGAGGAAAGCTCCTACTGCGAGGTGAAGCTCCTGACACAACTTTGTGTATAGGAGACCAAGCTCAAGTAATGCTCGATGGAAACAATTATCATCATTTTAGAGGACTTGGAGCCAAATACTCAAATAGAAATCCACCACCCATTTCTCTAGGGATGTACCTCCAAGCACAACTTTATGTGTCTTCATTGAGAAGAGCCTGGCTCCATTTCTTTATGCTCTCCCATTTAGGTATTTATACACAGTGATACGCTCTGACGGATGATCTTACCAAGAAGATGTCTTTGAAATTTGGAAAGCCAGAGAGATGACCGTGTCTACCGCACGGTCAACACAGCAGGACTGTAAATGCCCCCATGACCTGGTATGTACAGTCTGTGAGGGTTTGGTGTTTCAGACACCTGTGGAAACCAGAAAGGATTAAAAATACACGCTACTTTTGGGTGGGGGAATGCTGGATCTCCTGTGATAGCTTGTAATAGTCCAGATGACCAGAAAATTTCCCTAAAGCAGTTGGAGATTTGGCCACTCAGTGCACGTTGACAGGCTCTCAGGCAGCTCCCGAGATGTCTCTGTGTGGCTCATAGACCGGGTGACATTACAGTAACATACAGGTTACCAGAGCCAGAATCCGCATGGTAGGCGCGCTGCGAGAAACAACTCCCCAGCTGATGAAGGGAGCGAGTAACGGCAGCAACCTGTGCGGAATTAGGGAGGACACCTACGCTGAACGTGGAGCGTCCTTGTGGGAAAAGCAGAGTTTAAAATCTTGTTATTAAAGCAGAGCCTGATAAACTGTGAAAGCATCCCCCCAGAAGCATGAGAAACGAATCACGGCACGGAGCCCTCTTTCTCCCCAAATCCTTTTATGCTAGAAGCTACGCTCACATAGAGGAAAGGGAGAATGTAAGGCAGGAGACACAATGTGCGGGCATGGATGGATACAGCAAAGAGGGCCTTGAAGAACAGCCGGGAAGCAATGATGTACTGCGGCCGCAAGGTTGAGAAAAGGGGATGGGAAAGGGCACGAAGGAAAAGTACAGAGCCATTGCAGTCATGTCCACTCCCAGGGTCTGCAGAGTGGCTTCCTCGTCCGTGTCCCAGCCCAAGTCCTGTCCTGGCGTAAGGGCAAGAGGAAGAATGGACAGTGATCGCTGCTACCACCATCCAGAGTAATTTATCCAGACTACAGATTTCTCTCTCCTTTCCTGGGAACACTCAGGGATGGAAGCAACCAAAAGGTGATGGCATGAATTACTTGGGCAGTGACAACCTCTCCTCATTTCACAAAAAGTGGAAAAGAGCTCATGTGTAGGGATCAGTGCAGTGTCTGTGCAGGGCACCCTGCGCGGGCTCTGGAGACGGCACGTAAGCCTCCTGAGAGAAGGCTGATGGCTCAGACCTCTGCTGCTAGTGTAAGCCCACCCCATTTCTGGTTTGGGGGCAGTACTGAGATGGATGATGCAGAGGCACCTGAATATACGGCCAAGCAAATGGTATTTTGAGTTTTCACCATACAGCAGGGCAAAATATTCTGAGCATCCCAGCTTTCCTTGGGGCAGGGTGCCAGACTACCTGCCCGCCGCCCAGCCAGACGCTGGCTGTTGCAACTATGGCATGCCAAGGTAAGAAATCAGATTATCGCCTATGAAGTTCCTAGAGCACGCAGTGATAACCCACCTGCTTTACAGCAATCGGACCCAACACCAAAGCAACTCAGCCATAATCACCCGCCAGCTCTTGCTTCAGAAGCTTTGGTGCGTCAGGGTCAACATACATCAGTCTCCGCTTCCAGGGCAATGAGACGAGAATTAAACGCCTGAACTTAAGGAGCAAAAACGTGTATTTCTTGTTCTGGAGCATGCCTGCCTTGCAGCATTATGAACACACATCTGAGCTCCTGTGGCTGTTGAAACAACAGTCTTGTCGTGGGAGGAGGACGCTCAGTGTATGCAAAGTTATTTGGTCATGTGTCTTGCCTCAGCGGACACGCTGCTGAGACGACACTGCTGCCAGCATGACTTCAGCGAGTTACAAGTTAGCTCGGATAACCTCTGTGCTCCCACTGAAAAGCAGATGTGTCTCCTGATGGCTCTCCCTCCTCATTAGGTAACACAAGACTCGACTGCGCTGCCCCTCTGTGCTGCCCACGGACGCCTCAGCTCTGCTGACCGTGGATCTAGCTGCGTGCTTGGTGATGAATCCACCAGGCTCCAAGTTGAACGGCTCCTTAGAATCACAGAATCATTTCTTGCCAAAGCTAAAGGGGTCACCACCAGTCCCGACTCTTCCTCCTGTTGTCTCGCAACACCCAGCCGTTGCACACTCTGACTGTTGCCTGATAAAAGTTTGTCTTGACTTTCGCTAGGCAGAAGCAGAGAGAAGATGCTCTGTTGCGGGTCAAAAGGTCTCTCCACCAGGTTAGCAGGAGGACTTCTTCCAGGGCAACGGCAGGATGCCTGCACACTGCCTGTTGCAGGCAGTAGTTCCAGTAACTCTTCATGTGCCGTTTGTGCCGAGCGCCTGCGAGCGACGCCAAGGCCCCGAGGAACGCGCTCACATCGTCTTGAGGCACGTGTGATGCCAGCCGAGTTCAGGTGCCACGCTGCTCCTACCAGTTGCTGGAGGAAGTGGGGCTGCTGCTTTGGCTTTTGTAGCCTGAGTGAGGGGGAGGTTGTCTGAACTGCAACAAGCCTGAACCGACCTTTTCCTGCGGTCCCACTCGTTTCTTTACAAGCAGCTGCAAATGCCAAGAACTTGCTCATTTCCTTTCAGACTGCAGAAAATAAGGCCGGGAACTTGCCTTGAGTGAGAGATATTCCTACCCTGAATTTAAAGTATTGTTGTGAGTCAGATTTGTGAAAGTGGTCATCCTGTGGGTCACCACAGCGACTTGGTGCCGAGGAATCTCTGATGGGAGCCGTGGCCACCTTCAGTTAGAAACAGAAGATCACCAAGCGAGAGGTCGAAGGGAGAAACGGGGTCGCTCACCCCCTTTGGTCTCTCATGTGGTAAAACTACAAGAATAAGAAATTTTGGATCCCCTCTCCTGACCCAGGCTGCGCAGCAGGGAAGGGAGAGGCTGTCAGCCACCGCCTCTGCTTCTGAACCAGGGCTTCCAAGTTCTGCTCCTGAGGAAGCCCTGCCTTGTTTGCTGCCTTCCAGGAACCGCAGCAAATGGATGCAGGGAATGTTGGGCTTAAAAACTCTTTAAGGAATGGAACCTGCTGTTGGTCTTTGATGTTTAGAAGTATTTTATCTTACTATTTGAGCTTCCCTCTGACCTTTGGTACTCATCAGCAGGATGATTCCCTCCTCGTCAGAAATTTAGGCATGAGAAGGCTTCAAGGGACATACCAAGTGCTGCCGTACAGACGAACTTCGCTAATTGCTGCTTAACACCTTGCTATTCCCTAAGCAAACCTGTTCCTGCACCGAGATGCAGTTCCTTGGGCTGAGACCAGCTACTCTGTGACTAAGGCTTGGTTATCAGCTATGCACACCTGCAGCCTGCCTGGCAAGCAGACTTCGCAGTCGAGCTTCTTCACTTTGGGCTATTTCCTTCAGCACCGATTTGGGACTTGATTTCTGTGCACAAACCAACCTATTACCGCTGATAAATATAATAACGGAGCACACATGCAAGCAAACCAGGATCCACATGGATGATTTCGTAAAGCAGCAAATCTCCTGTGTATTGCAAATGTTTGGTGATCCCAGATCTTTTGGGATCTGTAGAGGAGGCAGTTTGGCTCTGATAGCCCCATCAGTTAACCTGAAACCCAAGAGCCCGTCAGATGTTGAACTTGGTCCAACAACGTGTGCTAAGTATCTAATGGCTGGAAGTACATTTTAGATAAGGATTTATTATTTATTGGTTCTTGAACTTAAAGGCTTGTCAGTATGTGCAGAAAAGATTTGTAATGTGTATTGTTTTTCCTGTTTAAGATTGCTCTAGAAAACATTATTATTTTGTCTAAAACAAGTATTCAGGTTTAATTTTGTTGAGTGGAGGAGGTTTAATTTAGTACCTTACAAAGTATGTTCTCAGAACAGCCCTCCTGTCTTACTGTTATGAAAGCCGTGCAGTCCAGGCATCAGAGGACACAAAGAAACAGAAATAAATGTATGTCCGCTAAGAAACAAAGCCACACTTTTATGAAGATGGGAACTTAAAGATGATGAGAACTTAGCTCTAACTGCGTAACTGAACGTGAAACCTCAGCACCTTCAAATCCTACACTGCATAAAAGCCATAAAGACTGGGTTTTATCGGGCTTCCTTTTATTCTTTATCGCACATTAACAAGTGAAAAACTCTGAGCATCAGTTTTCTTATTACAATGAGAGAATCCCCATTCTTATGCAAAATATTTTAAAAACTCATATATGGCCAAGTACAAAACGCCCACCTCTTTCTTTGGAATAATTTGCCTTCGATTCCACCATTTTATACCAATTACTCTTTAATAGATTTTATTTTTAAAGCATCAGAAGAAGTACTAGCAATGCATAAATTATGTATGTATAAGAATTATGCCTGTACCTCCCTGTATGTGTTATGAAGGCTGAGGGTTCCAACCACTTGCTATCACAAGCGAGGCTGCTGTAACAACCCCTGGCCTTAGGGGATACTGTTCTTACAGAAAGACGTCCGTCGCCGAGGCCCCTCTGAACCGTACCACCGGTGCTCTCGGGCCTTTGGCGAGGGAGTAACGGGGGACAGGCAGAGGAATTCTGTACGTAGCCTTGTCCGGGGCAAGTTCTGAAAAGAAACCAGTGGGCCACCAGTAGACCTTTCATATAGTTTGTATGCTGCATTTTTCATCAGCCAATTCTGCCCAGCATAATTTGCTGCATGAATGTACCGATTTTCTTTGACTATACTGATAATCAACATACGGAGGCAACTCAAACGTCCCCTTAAAGAAAACAGAAGAAACTCTATGTAACTCTGCTTGTAAAAAGACAAGTGAAAACCCTGCTCTGAGCATGGCGCTGAACCTCCAGAAGCCCCTTTGAACCTAAATTATTCTATGATGATTCCTTGAGTAACTTGACATTTGAACTGATTAAAAAAACTGACCAAAAAAACCCAACACCCCCCCTCCCCCCCAAATTACCCACTTCACAAAAATCACAGCTTTTGGAAAAAATTCTGAATATTTGCGATATTTGGCAAGTCCAGATTTCAAATCATTGTTAGAGGCACACCACTAGGTACCACAGCTCATTTCTAGAAGAGAGTTTCTTTTTTAGGCAGCACCTAAAAACTTCTACCAAAAACATTTTAAAATTGGTTTAAACCAAAATACTGTAACTTTTGCACGAGGGAAGTATTTGACCAGAACACTAAGAAGAAACTACATTATGATCAGTAAATCCATCTTGTGAAATTATTTCAGTTTTAGAAATCAAACCCCCGATGGATGTGTAATTAAATGCTTTTAAAATCTCCCAGTGTCCCTCTGTCAAAAGCATTTCAAATCCTTCATGTCAAAGCATCGCAGATTGCTTTAGAAAAAGACTTGCATATACTGCTTTGTGAAGAGTCTGATTTTCTCTGTTACAGAAGAAAAATAACTGTGACCCCAGTCAAACGCTCGATAAGAGACTTGGTCATTGTTTAACAGCACACAACCGCGCCCTGGCCATTTTAGGACAGCAAGCAATCCTCAACTAACGTCAAGAGTATCCAGCTCTTCTATAATGCATCAAAGGATTTCAAAACAATTTGCAAAAAAAAAGGGGGAACTGAGGCACAGGGAAACAAAGTGACCTGTTCACTGTCACTCTGCAGCCCAACCCCCTTCTTCCCATACAGCTTTACGAGATAAAGCACTGTAACTTCACCTAAAAATCTTTTTAACTATGTACCTGTCTGCATTACTTCTTTGCTCAATACAATATTTCTATGAACGTCCAACACCATGCACAGATATAGCAAGTAGTTTTCTGTGAAAGAAAATAAAAAAAAAAAAAAATTAAAAAAAGACTGCCACATGACACCTAGAAGCGTTTATTTTATGCAACAAACTTAAATATGATCATGTGTACATAAAAGTGTACACTGTATCTATGCTGAACAATGCCAGGAAACATAATATTGATGCAACAATCGTCTAAAATAAACATTAAAAAATGAGCCTGGACAGGAAGACAAAATGCAAAACAGACTTACTTCCAATCAGCACAATGCTTAAAATTGAGAGCAATCCTAAACATTTCCAACTTTCCTTACAAAGCTGCCAAAGTCCAACTATTTTTAAAAATTGATTTTTTTTTTTTCTTTACATCAATAATAAAAATCTGGTGACAAACATTATAAAATCAAATGCTGGACTGTCTTTACTCCTTTAAAATTTAGAATATTCCAACAGAACCGCAGGAGTAAAAACACTTAAAAGTGATATATGTTTTTATAAAACAAACATCAATATGTACATTTATTGCAAATTATATTAAACTAAAATGGAGGGAAAATTAAAAAATGAAATGTCTACTTGCGAATTAATAATAATTTTAAGTGATTACTTTCCCACTCTGATAAAAATCAGAAAGCAACATTTATAAAATTGCCACCACATGACTTTTCATAGCAGGGAACTGAAATCTGTACACCTTATTTTTGCAGAAAAGTAGGCAGGCAGAAAGAATTATACATAAAACAGTCTCCAAAAGTAAAGCAAAAAACTTTTTTTGTGATTTTTTTTTCCTCTAGTCTTGTTTAAAATCCATTCAGTAGACTTCTACTTTTTCTGTGAAACATGGGAATACCTGGCTCTAGGATCATGAATTTTCAATGTCAGTGTAAGGACCTCCTCTGACTTTCTTTAAAAAAAAAAAAAAAAAAAAACCAACAAAACAAAACAAAAAAAATGCAGCATGAAAATTAATGGTGTAAATACACTTTTAAACTCCAGAATGCAGGAACTGGAACCAAGTGTTAAGCAATTTGCTTAATTATTGACTTTTCATAAAAAAAGTCTCTGGGGAAATAAGTACAGATGCTTTTAGCCTCTTTCTCAAGAGTTTCTGCTTTACATTTCCATTGAGAAGGATTAATTTCATGTGAAAGGGAAGCATAGTTTTCCTTCTGGTTTCAGAGCTGAAAGCTGTATGTTTTGAAGTAATTTCAGTTCCTGTACAGGAAATTTCTGAATCCTAGTTTTTGCAGAAGCTTGGAGCATGCCTTTATTTGGCCTTCATTTCCTCCCTTTTCGAGCGAGTTTTCTTTTTACCTTTTTGGGGGGAGAAAAGGAAAAAAAAGTTAATTTTAAGGACATGGAAATTACAACTGATTCTGAATCAAAATCCTACCTATATCATTTACATTTTAGCCTTTACACTCTTTATACTGTGATTCTTCCAACTCCATCTTGTATCTTCTCAATGATTACATAATTAATTGAATATAACTGAATTTCCTTATTGCATAGCACAACTTCCTGATAAACTTGGAAATATGGAATTATTATTATTCAACTTGTGTAACTGAGTAATGATTTTTCAGCATAAATAAAAATACATTTATCCATAGCTTTCACTGGAATCAGAGAATAAGAATGGTATCTTGTTCTAATTAACTGTATTTAATTACCCAGGTTTATAAAAATAGCCTGTCTTACTTAAGAACAAGCACTACTTCAAATGTTTTTCAAATATTTACAGTAACATGTACAGGTCTACTTAAAAGCAAAAAGAAAAAAACCCACCCTGTCAGACACAGCTATTTTTACATACATTTTTCTAGAAGAGAGAAAAATTTCTTTGATTCCCTATTGTATAAACTACAATAAAAAACACAGAATTGTCCTACATAAGATGCCTGCTACACCTTAAGGAAGCCTCCCTCTGCTATCTCTGTATCCTCAGTATCTTCCTGGCTGCTCCCACAGGCCTTAAAAAGATCCATTGCATTTTGGGAATATTCTGGACTTGAGTCTATCTCCAACAGTGAATCTCCATCACTTCCAAGCACCTGGCTTCTGAAAAACGTTAACAATGTTTTGGTATTTTTTCCAAGAAACACTGAGGTATTACATATTTCAAAGACGCTATCTGATACAGGTGGCTTATTTAAGGCTATGGATAGTGCAGTTTGTCATGAAGACTTAAAGAAATGTGATGTATAAAACAAGCATTGCAAGGCAGCACACAAATACTACTCTCTTGAAAGACTGAACCATTTACTAGTATATGAACCTTGCTGTGTGAGGAAAAGGTAATTCTTTTTGATCAAGGTTCTCTGCAAGACCTTCAATTTACAAAACCTCTAGAAAGAAACCATTCTAATGGTTCTTTCTTCCTGCAGATTAAATTGATTTCTTCCAACACACTGGTTTGCTGACCATATCTTATTGCTCTACAACTCTGGACACTTTTGCATTAAAATTATTATCGTATGAGATTCAGCTAAACAAATTCCTCAGTGTTTATGCATGTTTGTGGTTTGTTTATATTGGAAATCAAATCACCATATTTAAACACTGGAGTATAGAAAAATAAATTATCATCCAAGAGCTGTTTTGTAGTTTACATAGTTCCAAATTCTGCTTTTGTTTTACCTAAAATATATATATTAAAAATTTTTTAATATTAACAGTAAACCAGCACAGACCCAAAATATCAAAAAAGAATTACTGTGAGAATTACAACTTTTTCTGTTCATTAAAGATGGTCAATTTTCAAGCCTTTGTTATCAATGAACTGAAGCAGAGCAGAGCACCTGAATTCCTGTGTACGTGGCATTACTGAATGCACTTGAAATAGTCTCAATTCTTAGTTCTTTTACATAGCAATGCTAGTAAGGGCAACCAGGATGCAACAGACCAAAAAACCCACAATTTGGTGAAAACAGGTTAGAATATAATGTTCTGACCAAACAAATTCAGTTCTCCAATTCCAGGTGCTCTGATACTTAAATTTGAAAAATAGAACAGAACACAACACAACGCGTGTTGGATCATGATGTTTATAAATCATTGTGGTCTAGTTGTGCCATTTAGCATATGCTAGATCTGTTATAATTGCAATTTCAGGGTCTATCTTGAGACAGGAAAGGCCTACCCCACCCAGGCATGGATTTTTAAAAAATTTATTTATTTTTACCTTTGTAGATCAATTTGTCTCTGTGCTGCTGCTGGCTTTTTTGCTGTGTCTTGTTGTTTTGGTGCTTTGGCGTTACCTGCCTCTAAACTCCCTGGACTTTCTTGACTGACTGCTGCCCTTTTCCTTCCCCTGACAGGTGGTTTATTTGTTTCCTCATTTTTTGCAGTGGTACCCTGAGGTTCAGGTTTGGGTGGACGCCCTCTCCTGGTTTTTGCTGCGAGTGATGGTCCTGTTTCATCTACATTTTTTTCTTCTGGTTTTTGATGAATATTCTCAGTTCCAGATGCCGTTGCTGTTCTTTTTTTCCCACGGTCAGTGCTGTTTCCTTGTGTAGCCTGATCAGAATTAATCTCCTAGAAAATAAGTCATGAATGTGAAGGAAAAAAAAGACTCCCAAAGGCAAACTCAAATTGTTACTTCCTTCTGACAGAAACCTGAGTTTATGAAACAGAAAGTAAGGGTTCTTATAAAAAACACATCACATGGGCTTAGATCCAATAAAAAGTTTTACTAAAAAAGTTCTACTTTTGGACATTAACCTTGCAAAAAGATTTTCTACACTGTGTATAATGTTAATATCTGCACCCAATGTATCTTTTAGTTGCTTGAAAGCGAGATTACAGCAAGACTGATAATCTCAGCTCCTCCTATGACGGTTCTTCTGGACAAGCTCCTTTTACTGCCTCTTTGCCAACTGACAGGAGAGATGCCAACTGACAGGAGAGAACTGAGGAGCAGGAGCAATGATTCTGGTACAGCAAATGATATTTACTTCAATATATGCAAATTTTGAGACCAACCTTCAGTAAAGGTGCAGATTACTAAAACCAGTAAAAGGAAAAAAACAAGGCTTGCAGGCAATAAAAGGGAGTAAGACCTAGTCTCAAATGAAACTTGCTGTCTTTGTTAATTCTTTGTCATGTCTGAATAGGTATGGCCTACATGCATGGTTTTCTCATTACACTGAACAAGGTAATGGAAGTGATTAAATTTAATGAAGCAGTGTCTGTATATGTGAAACAGAAAGGGTGGTGGCAATGTAGGTCTCTACACAGAAAAGTATTCATATGGAAACAAAGAGGAGGCAACTGGATGCTGGACCTTCATTTGAAAACTGGCTTCCGAAACAGTCAGGAGGAGGGGCAGAGAAAAGGGTACTGAAGAAGTACGGCTGGGATGACTTAGCAATTTCAAACACACCAATTAAGGCCACTCACTATTGTAAGTGCTGTGTCTGAACCAAGGCCTTTTTTGTTAAATACTCTACCATTATTTCTTAAATGTTTAAATAAGCCAGGCAGTCTCTGTAATCTTTATTACTGTTCTAGCAGCTTCAAGGCAGACATTTACAACTTCTATTCATAAGAACTTCACAGATAACCACTCTGAAAATTTCAACTAAAGTCAGGTTTCAAGAACCTAGAAAGCATCTTTGAAGATTTATTTCATAAATGCTTTGCCTAACTTCTCTAATTTTTCAGAAAAACCCTATTTTCAGGAAAAAGAAGAAAAAAAGGAACCATACTTGCAGATTTGGGAAAGATTTTTTCTTCTTCATTAGCTCATGGGTGTGAATATCATGTGGATGTTATTTTAAAAGATTAAGAAAAATTAACTTTTCCATGTGATGATACAAATCCAAAACACCTGCTTACTACTCTGATTTCATCTAATCAAAAAGATTGAGTAGACATATAACTTCTTAAAAGGCGTACATCATGAACCATCTATGTATCCCTACATTATTACAAAAATCTATTTTGATTTTAGAATCTCAGGATCATCTAAGTTGGAAGCGACCTCTGGAAATCATCTGGTCAAACCTTCTGTTGAAAGCAGGGCCTCAGGGTTTATCCCCGGCCCTTGACAAGCCAAGCCGTGAACAGCAACGTTCCACCACTTTTCTTGGCAACCTACTCCAATGTTTAATTTTCCTCACAATGTAGATTTTTTTTTTTTTCTTGCATCCAGATGGAATTTCCCCTGAAGTAACTTCTGCCTGCAGCCTTTTGTCCTGTCACCATGCAGCCTTGAGAAGAAAGTACTTCCATCTTCTCTATAAATACCTTTTAGATATTGAAAGACTGATTAGATCCCCCCAAGGCTTCTCTCCCCTAAGCTGAACAAGCCCAACACTTTCAACCTTTCTTCATATGACAACTTCTCCAAGCCTTTATCATCTTGGTGGCCCTCTGCAAAGCTCTCTGCAGTCTTTCAATATATGTGTTGAACTGGGGATGACATCATATTCTGGACACAGTATTCCAGGTGTGGCCTAATGAATGCCAAATAGGGTGGAATAATCACATCCCTCAATCTGCTGGCTGTACTCTTGCTGATGCAGCCCAGGACCCAGGTTGCCTTCACTGCTGCCGACTCACGCTCCACTGGTTGTCCACCGGGATGGTCCCCCAGGTCCCCTCTCAGCCAACCTGCACCCAGGCCAGGCAGATCCCAGCGTGTTGTACTGCTGCTTGAGTTTAATCTATCCCAGCTGCAGGACTTCACATTTACCTTTGTTAAGCTTCATGCAACTGTATGTTTTATAAGTTAAAAGATCATTATGATTTAGGCATGATCTTCTCTCTCTAATGGAAGGAGGGAAAAACATTAAAAATACTCAAAGTTTAAATAATATTTGAGTTGTGACACAATCCAAAAGTTGGGTGTTTATTTCATGCAAGAGGACTACTTGAAATTTTCCTTCAGTTTTTTCTTCAGTTAAAGCTACAGGTGCCAACCTTCACTCTGAATCATAGCCTTACTGTCATTTATGCCGGAAAACACAGAATAAAGGTGGGAATCTTCTGGAATTTTAGAACAAAAGAAGGAAACCCCTTCCAATTTGCCTGTCCTATTTTTGAGCACATGAGCTCAAATGGATAAAATAAATAGCAGTTTTGAAAATAAGGGGTCTGCTATTGGGCTAGGAAAGTGATATAACTACATGAAATGAAATCGGACATTACCAGTTCCTCAGAGGCCACCTGCAGTGATGTGTACTGAATAACCCCCCAATGCCACGCTTATTATAGAGATACGGTCCATAAAATCCCCAGACATACCTTGTTTTTCACAGGTTCTGTCTTTGCTGGTGTGACTGAAATAATCCTCACGGGATTTTCATCATTTTCACTGACCCCGGTTTCTGATATATCCGAACTTTGTTCCCTGGTGGCATGATTGAAGACAAAATAAAACCAAAATATACAGAACAGAACAGAAGAAGAAAAATGTTTGCAATTATTAAAAAAAAAAAAAAAAAAAAAAAATCAGTGCAGACAGGCTAAATTAGTTAACAAAGTTGAATTTGCCTGAGTTCATACTTAGATTTTCTTTCCCAGAACTGGGAAAGGTCTGAAAGGGACTGGCTAGTCACTGAGCCAAATCTCTTATCATAGACACAATGCCATGTAATTCTTTTTGCAAACTTAAGAGCAATGCTCTAAACAAGGCTGGGTTCTTTTTCCAGACAGAAAAAGCCGATATAGGCAAAGGTAGTAAAGAAAAATAAAGACCAGCAATGCTCAAACTTCACGTTCATTTACACAAACGTATGAAAGCTTTAAAAGAAAATAGTTTAAAAAAAAAAAAAATCAAGATTATTACAGCATATGTCATGCGCACTTATAGAAGAAATTCTGCACTGTTATGCTTCCCTTTGGCCTTATGAAGTGTAGTACCTAGAGTTGACTTTCTCTACTTTCTTTAACCCTTTATCTTAGCCAGTTAATCAATTCCAAAACAAATTAAACAATCTTAAAATTTGAAAGTGTAAACTCTTTCTCCAGATTTATGACAAATTTAAAAACTCTGTATCCACATAAAAATAACACTTACTAGAAGACAGACCTAATATTACAATCATATGTTGCATCTTTCCACTGAGATCCTGTTCCTCTTCAGCAAGCTCTTTTTAATTGTTCTGAATCTTAAATAGATCACAATATGTCATCTACATCAAAAATGCTTCTTGTTACCAATCAGGATTAATCCTAATTTATACATCAAAAATGTGTGAGTTGCAAAATCTGTTTAGTATTAATTATGGCTGGTCTCTTCAATTAATATATTTTCTGATGTAAAGGTATTATGAATATTAACCACCAAAATTTCGAAGAGTATAGTGTCTCTGCTGCTGTATTATATGTAATTACAGGCAGGCCACACCTAAACACTGTACTGAATTTCTGTCTACTAAAAAAAACCCCAAAGCAAAAAGCAAAGATGGAGATTTTACCTATAGAGAACTATTATATTTTTTAAAAACAGACAAAATAAAAAAACACTCTTCAAACACATAAGCACACACACCAAATCACCTCCTGTCCTAAAACATGCAAGCACACTGGAGAACATGAAGTAAAGAGTTGATGAGAGAAATTTCAAACTCCTGTACCTTGATCTGTTTCCTGCAGAAGAGCTCAGCTCAGAGTTTACACTGATATTGCTTCCAGTTTCTGATCCTGTAGTTCTAATATACGGTCTCCTTCCAGTTGCAGATAATGGTTTGTTTACTGTACCTAATACACCAGTTGGTTTTGGCTAGAAGAAAATGTTCAAATCTTTAAAAATGGGAACCTCAGATACATATTTAATTTTAAAAATATTTTCTTGAGTATTTTAAAATATTTTTTCTGGATTAACAGTCTCAATCACAATGCCGTTAGTTTAGAGCTACAGATCTCACCTTTACTTAAAACCCACTGTCTATCGTACTTTTATTTCTTATAATGTAACAGCACTTCATCAATTGCCTTGCACTCTCTCTCATGCTTTGAAAGGACAGCAGCTGGAGAAGTCTCAACTAACACCAAAACGTTAGGTAATATTAGAGGACTGAAAGGATGTGGCAATATCCTTTCAGTCTCAACATGGTTGAGAGCCTCTGGGTAAGGATGAAGGGGAAAGCAAAGCAGATGATGTTGTGGGAGTCTGCTATCAACCACCCAGCCAGGACAACACCAATGAATTATTCTACAAGGAATTAAGGGATATCTCTAGATCAACTACCCTTGTCCTTATGGGTGATTTTAACTTCCCAGACATCAACTGGGAATATCATACAGCGGAGACAAACAGGTCCAGGAAATTTCTGAAGCATGTTGAAGATAACTTCTTGGTGCAGGTACTAAGGGAGCCAACTAAGAAAGGTGCCCTCCTAGATTTGTTGTTTGTAAACAGAGAGGGACTTGTGGGCGAAGTGGTGATTAGTGGCCGTCTTGGTCACGGTGACCACAAAGCAGCTGAGTTTCAAATCGTTGGCAATAGGAGAAAAACTGCCAGCAAAACTTCGACCCTGGATATAGGGAGAGCAGACTTTGGGCTGCTGAAGGAGCGAGTTAGTAAGGTCCCCTGGGAATCTGCTTTTGAAGGTATTGGGGTCCATGAACGCTGGTCACTTTTTAGGAGCCATCTCTTAAAAGCACAGGAGCAGCCAATTCCAAAGTGTAGAAAGTTAAGTAAGTGGGGCAGAAGGCTATCTTGGCTGAGCAGGAATCTTCTTCTAGAACTTAGGTGGAAAAGGAAAGTGTACGGACTTTGCAAGCAAGGACAGGCGACATGGGAGGACTACAGAGACGCTGTTCACCACCGTAGGGAGAAAATTCATGCAGCCAAAGCTTGAGTTCAAGCTGGCCAGCACTGTGAAGGACAACAAAAAGGGCTTTTTATAGTATTTTAATAGTAAAAGGAGGACCACAGATAACATTGGGCCGTTGCTTGAGGAGGTCAGTCACCTCACAAATAGGGATGTAGACAAAGCGGAGACATTTAATGCCACCTTTGCCTCTGTCTTCTACACTGATGATGGGCCCTGGGACCCCCAGAGCGCTGTGTTGGAAGACCATGACTGGGGGGATGATAAACTCCCAGCCGACCCTGACCTTGTTCAAGACTTGCTGCTCCCACTGGATGCGCATACATCTATGGGGCCCAATGGGATTCATCCCAGGGTACTGAAAGAGCTGGCCGATGTCATTGCGGGACCTCTCTCCATTATTTTTCAACAGTCTTGGGAGTCTGGAGAGGTCCCACTCGACTAGAAGCTGGCAAATGTCCCAATTTTCAAGAAGGGTAAGAAGGAAGACCCTGGTAATTACAGGCCTGTCAGTCTCACTTCAGTGCCTGGTAAAATTATGGAGAAAGTTATTCTGGGAGTTATTGAAAAAACACTTGAGAGACAACACAGTCATTGGCCACAGCCAGCACAGGTTCACAAGGGGAAAGTCCTGCTTAATCAACTTCATTTCCTTTTATGACAAGGCCACCCATCTAGTTGACCAAGGAAAGCCAGCAGACACGGTGGTTGTGGATTTTAGCAATACTTTTGATACTGTCTCTCACAATATACTTCTGGATAAACTGTCCAACACACAGCTAGACAAGACCATAACACGCTGGGTGAGCAATTGGCTGACGGGTCAGGCTTGAAGGGTTATAGTTAATAGGCTTACATCAGGCTGGCATCCAGTCACTGGTGGGGTTCCCCAAGGCTCAATTTTAGGGCCAGTGCTCTTTAATGTTTTTATTAGATGCAGGATTCAAGTGTACCTTAAGTAAGTTTGCCGATGATACTAAAGCAGGAGGAGCTGTGGAATCCCTCAAGGGTAGAGAGGCTTTACAGACAGATCTGGATAGAGAGCTAGACAATCACCAACCGTATGAAATTCATCAAGAGCAAGTGCCTCATTCTCCACCTGGGACGGCGTAATCCTGGTTATACATACAAACTGGGGGACAAGAGGCTGGAGAGCAGCCCCGCGGAAAGAGATGTGGGGGGGTTGGGTTGATGGCAAGTTGAGTATGAGTCAACAGCGTGCCCTGGCAGCCAAGTGCAGCCCCACCTCGAGTACTGTGTGCAGTTTTGGGTGCCTCAATATAAGAAGGACATGGAACTATTACAGAGCGTCCGGAGGAGGACGACCAAGATGATGAAAGACCTCGAGGACAAAACTTGTGAGGACCGTCTGAGGTCACTTGGTTTGCTCAGCTTAGAGAAGAGAAGGCTGAGGGGTGACCTCATCACAGTCTACAACTTTCTCAAGGTGGGCAGTGGATGGGGAGTGCTGATGATCTCTCTCTGGTGACCAGCGATAGGACACGAGGAAATGTTATGAAGCTGTGTCAGGGGAAGTTCAGATTGGACATTAGGAAAAGGTTCTTCACAGAGAGGGTGGTCGCTCACTGGAACAGACTCCCCGGGGAAGTGGTCATGGCACCAAGCCTGTCAAGAGTTTAAGGAGCGTCTGGACGACGCTCTTGGTCATATGGTTTAGTTTTAGGTAGTCCTGCAAGGAGCAGGGAGTTGGACTTGATGACCGTTATGAGTCCCTTCCAACTTGAGATATTCTGATTCTAATATCCTCTATTTGCAAACCAAAGCACCTCTGGGAAAGGCTTTCCAAAATGTGATGCAGAATTACGTTCACTGCAACAGCAGGAAATGTGTACACTTCTGCCATACAGAAAGCTAGTGTAAAAGTATTTAACACCATCTATCTATTCTGGGGTTCTCCGATACAGTGATGGTATTTTAGATCTTGCTATGGCTGGTGTCTGTTGACTGATTTGGTCAGGCTGGATATGCAGCAGGAAGTTTTTTATTTTGTCTCTGGAGAGGAGTCAAGGAAGTTTTCATAACTGGCATGTCACATTCTTCATGTACTTTTACATTTCCTCAGAGACCCAGTTAATTTATTAAGACATTCCAACAAGAAAAAATAATTCCCATGTGTGGAAGTTATGAGGGAGCAGGCAGGAGAGAGATACCACAGATGCTGGAAAACATCTGGCTAGCAAAAAAAGCAGTGATCTCTGTAGAAAAGGCCTGTTACTGAGCACATGTTCAGTAGCTGCATCATTTAGTGCTAATACTGCATAACATTTACTTAAACATATTATTCATATAATATTTTATTTGCTCTATTTACTGACTATTTTATAAAAAGTAGGAAGCATTCGGCACAGCTAATAGGAGAGAGAAAAATGTTTAAGAGACAAGAAAGCACTCCTGCAAAACCAGCAGGTTGCAAACTTCTGGCACCTACTGCCATAAGAGGTTGTGAAGGCAGAACATCAGGAGGTTCAAAACCAGAGCAGAGACATTTGGGAACAAGTCCATAAGGAGATATCAAAACCAACAGGCACAGATGCAGAGTCTAGCATCCCATTATAAAAATTATGAATGCTGGGGGAGTAAGAAGGGGAATGTACTGCAGAAAGCAGCTAGACTTGCACGCTCTCCCTAATCATGTTGTATTGGTCCCTCTGGAAAAACAATACCAGGCCAAAACAACCATTGGTCTGAGTCAGTGGGGTATCCTTACACATCTGTGTTTTCTGAAATGGAAGTAGGCAGAAAAAGAAGCACCTGCTTCTGTATTCTATTAGAGCATGGAATAAATATTTGTTTTGCCAGAACACTGCAAATTACCTAAATAATACTAGCTTGGTATGGGACATTCCTCCCACCCCCAAATCTAACTCTGTTTTAACAGAATGCAGGAGAGAAGCCTGTCTTATACCAGTAAGATTTGTTTAGTTAAGACACAGCTTTAGTCTACCTTGCTGAACGCCTTATCAAAAAAGAAATGTAGTAAGTTTACACAGCCAACTAAACTTGCTTCAAATGCATTTATATTTGAATGTTGTCAAAGGTGAAACAATTACAGCACCAGACAGATACCTTCTTCTGAGGATATTTAAAGCACCAGTCTGGTACTGGCTGCTGCGAAAGAAGGTGGTCTTCTGTCTGCCTCCTCCCTTCCTAACGTAACTCCAACCCAGCTCACTGAGTAGCATCCAGGCTGGTGTCACAGGGTGAAAATGAAGCAAGGAGAGGCAGGATTCTGAGCAAACCTCACTCGCATGAACTACCCTGACAGTGGAAACTTTTTGTATAAATGAAAAATCAGTGTGAGAAGAAGGAATTCTAAGCCTTTTAATTTAAGGCTATTTACAGAGTGATCATTTGTCTCTTACAATGAACAATTACCACAAAGTTCTGCTCTAACTGAAGACTTTAGAAACTAATGCAGTAACAGAACATGAAAATCAATACACACACATGAAATTTATATTAAAACCATGACTTACACTCTTGTCAAGATTTTTATATTTTACAGGTCAGTAAGCATTCTTTCACTAAGCTCAATTAAAAAAAAAAAAAAAAAAGCTAATTTTTTTGAGTTAGACTAAAAAGCATTTCAACATAATTTAACCAGAACCTAGGAAAGACAGTTTCAGAATCCCAAGAAAGGACAGCTGATGGTAAAAGGTGTAAAAATAGGTTCTGTTTTTTTGTTTTTGTTTTTTTGTGGTGCATCCCCGCCCCTGTCGAAAGACTTGGTGTTCTCTCTCCCCTGTGAAGGTATCAGCCCAATTATGTCTGAAATAAAATGAGACATTCAAAAGGGTGTAGACATTTGCAGTTGAACATAACAGCATCAACAGCTATATTAAAAATACTAAGATTGAAAATTTAAGACCTCCAATGCTAGTGGTGTCACAATTCAGTATCTGCATCATAACTTTACGTCACGCTTATTTGAATAATGGAAAATCCTGTGGTTATGTGAAAAGCTGTAGTTAATGAAGAATCTATGCCTCAGTGCACAGGTAACAAATCTTGGTGTTGTGTACTCACCAGGTAGTATGTTAAAAGCATTAATTATGGCATCAAATAAAAGAATCACAAATTATTGTACACAAACTCTTAATACAATTTTTAAACTACAGCAGTCCAGGACATTTTAAAAAAATCAAAAGTAATATTCAAAGAATTGTAACTTGTCAAAATACAGTACCTTTCCTGTCAAAAGAAGAACCCTTGTCTCTTCTGAAATGTAATTCCTGTCATTGCAGAAATCCTGTACAAAAAACAAAAAAAAAAAACAAAAAAAGAAAAGAAAAGAAAAGAAAACCAGTTTGTGTTTGATCTCTCAATCTTGCTGTTGTTTTTTTTAGATATACATGATTGACTTCTCAAATTAGACGCTACTATCAAGGGCTACAGATATTGCACACCATGCAACTTGCTGACAAATGGATCAATCTAATAAAGACAGGTTAAACTAGTATTTTGGAGATTTGTAGCGAGCATTACTGAATGACAGTATACCATACTTGAAGTTGGGATTAACATTCTTTCTTATTGAATGTCATGAATCATTTGAAGTAAAGCAAAACTGTGCTCCCTATTTTTTCACTTGCACCTTTTTAATGGGAAGTCCAAAGAAAGGAAAAGAAGTGCTCTTTTCTCTAAACAAGTTGAAAGTTGCTACCTTTGTAAACTGTACTCAGAGTGACGAAGACCAAAACACTAAATTTGAATGCAGGTAGCTGCCACAGACACCAGCTCCCTCTCATCATGGCATCCGCCATTTCACAATTAAATAAGCAAACTAAAGTTTGCTTAAACAGACTCTGGAAAGGCTGTTAATTAACAGTCTAAGACACTGAAAAATGTGAAATTCAGTACAACCAAAACATCAGCTCTGGTCCAGAGAATTACTTTGGTTCCACTCATGCTTTTTAGAAGTATGCCTCTTAAAGAACAGTAGTACTATTGCTGACAGTACAGCTGTACCCACCAAGACTATTACTAGGCAATAAGAGGACCAACTTGTACAGCAAGCTCATTAGCCAAACAGCTACTGACAGATATAAACATACCACGGATAACATAAAAAAATGTTTCCTCTTTCTTTTTAGTCTGCTTTGTATCCTAATTCAGATATACAGTCAGAATATACATATATTCTCATATATTCAGATGCACTTGTAAAACACTTTAATGAAATGATTTAGCAATACATGCTAACATATCAATATTTATTCTAATTAGCTCTCACCTGGTTACAAACATTTCTGGCACACATTCGTAAGACATAGCTAGCATAGGATACAGCCAATGTTAAAAAATTTAATTGCTGACAATAATATATGCATTTTCTCCCTCATGATATTATGTTATGGAGATAACCAGCTCTCAGTTATAAAAATCAAAGTATTTCCCCTTATTACTTCAGAAATTAAATTAACAAATTTACCTTTTCAGGTTGTGTAAAAAATTTGGTTGGCAATACAGGGTCCTTCGGTGAATCTGCATTGCACAAAGCACTTTTGCTGTTGATTACACATAGTGCTACATCACATACTGTATAAAGTTTCTGAAGAAAAAAAGAGAAGTATGCTTTAGGAATTACTTACTGTTTTTACAGTGTACAGAGAATGTAGTTCTTTAAGAAGTTTAATCTATGTGTTAAAATAACCACCACTAAGGACATTTTGTAATTACATCATTAACCATACTGTTGGCTCTTCAAACACATACAGAAGTCCCCATTTTTCATATGATACTATTTAATAAAAAGTAGTAGTACTTTACAGGCCTATGGTGTACAATAGAAGCTCTTGCTCAATCAAGTCACCATAAATGGTTTCTCATCTCTGCTAGAAACTAACAGGTTTAACAGTAGCCATATAATATAGTATTTCCTCCCCCAACACCAGAAGATACTTATGTCAGGAAACTAGGCAGTAGGAGTTAAAATAAGGCAGGCAGGCAGTAACAGAAATATTTAACAAATTTTGTTTATTAACTTCATTAGGTATTGTGTGCTGGATAAGGTCAGCAAGGTTCTGAAAGAATGAGATTAATAACATATAAACAATGCTCGCAATTAGCCCTCTCTCTAAAAGACCATAAAAACATCTACGCTAGTGCTTTCAGATTTCCTGCAAATCCTGTTCATCAACTGCTTGTGAAACCCTTAGCCCATCACCCAGCACTTATCTGAATTGCATTTCTTACTTCATTGGCCTTTGGCTCATCAGGAGACTGAGCATCTCGGGTAAGCTTGATGTTTTCTGCCATCTTTTTCATGAAGGCATGGCTATTGTTCTCATTCTTTGTCATTAAAACTTCAAGCATGAACCACAGGCACCTAAAAAGCCATAAAACCACAAGCAATTACATTCCAGCTTTTATACTGCAGTTCCCACATATAGCAATGTCTTAAAAATTTTTGTCAGCTGTACTAGCTTTTTCTTAAGAAACCACAATCAATTTGAAGATGATATAAACAGATAACATCATCTGAGGGTGTAAATAGAGTCTAGACCTTTAACACACAGAGGCTTAATCGTACTCTTCAGAATAGATCTGCCAAATTATTGTGCTTCTCTATTATACCTGTAAACACTGCCCAAGCAACCAACTTTTTTATCTTCCAAATATGAATAGAAGCAAGAATTCTGGTGCTACCATCATCTAGATGAAATTCCATAATCACTACCTTGGGCTATGTCTATGTGCTTATCAACAATGTACCATGACGACACTCAAAACAGGCTTAAACAAATCACACTGCTGCTAGACTGTTACCCACACTATGTGGTTTAATACTGGAATTCAAATAGGAGAGAAGATCCAAAATGGAGCAGGTCAGATTCTTGCTAATGCTCCATACGGGAGGAAAATACATCCTTACAGATAGAAATAATGAATTAGCTTTCCCAGTTTTCTTTCTTTAAATCTAGTTTATTTATAGGGAGAACCCATTATATTTTGACTAAAAGTTTGTTTTAAGAATTTTTCAACTATGATATAAAGCATAACTGGTCCATCCATACTATCATTTGCTATCAAGCTTCAGAGCTGCATGTGGCTAGAGGGTCAACAACAGTCATAGTATAGTAAAATAATACTTAGTAGGGAAAGACATATGGGTGAGTCCGAGAAACGCAGACTTTGCCAGGAGCTAATTTAATTCTGAAGCTCTGGAAGAGAGATTACCTTGTTGAAAGAGGCTAATAAAAAACTAGAAAAACAGGATGACTGAACATTAGAATTCCCTGTCCACAAAAGCCCCAATCTTCTTAACTGATAGAAATTAAAGATTGTAATCCAAGAGATGAAGAAACAGTTCTCTCAGAAACTCAGAGAGGGTTGTGCTCCATGAACACCCTTAAATAGTTATCTGGTGTTCAAATAAAATAAGACATCTATATTCTGACTTGTATCCAAGAGCTACAAAGGCTATAAGTAAATAGATGTGTTAAATACCTTTACATCCATCTATTCACTGTTCTCAAGAACTTAAATGGGATGAATATAGGACCGATAATGTACCACACTGACCCAGCTTCTCCAAAACCCTGTGTTGTCCAAAGATTACTATTGAGGACAAATTTTACGCTGGTAATTCCAGTTAACACATGACAATTTCAATAGCTTGATTTCCTCACTAAGTTAACAAATTAAATAAATCATTATCAATCCTGAACAAGACCTTTCCAGAACAACAGTGGGATTCCATGTAGAAGAATATGTACCTAGAAGAACACAGTCACATAAAGTTCGTTCATTCTCTGTATCCCTTTCAATATTTTTGGAATATGAATTCGGAAGAAAAAGACACTGTCTCAAGACAAAGAAGAAACTCAAAACATGCCTCTGGACGACAAGCTTAAAAAACTTCATAAGAAAATATATCACAGATTATGGTTAAGGAACTTGCTAAGCATGTATTTACTTTACATGACTGTATTTAGGCCATGTAAAATCAAAATGAACTAGGGAGACAACTACGAAACACATTGCCAGTCTGCTTTTCCGAGTTTGCAAGCATCTATGTTAACACTTTAAAGTGAACACTATGACTCTCGGAACTCTTGAAAGAAACACTGTAGTGCATTACATGAGAAAAATGTTTTGCATTTATCTCAGGAGACTCTTCAGAGAAGTATTCCTGCCAAAATTCCTGTACAGAGTATTTCTTTGTTTGGAGCAGTCCTCTCTGGCTTGTTCAGCCAGCCTGTGACAAACACGAGGGAGGAAATTTGACGACAAAGGAGAGCTAAACAAGGGGTGTCCAAAAAAGCTCTGTGCACTAGAAAGCACTTCTCAGAGAAAGTATTAACTCAACAACTGCGAATCAGAACTTGTTCCATGCATTTTGGATAAAGTACATGCTGGAGAGTGCTTTCAGATGTTGCCAGGAACAGGGAGTCCTGGGACAAAATGTAGACTTGATGATTAGGTAAGAAATCTTCACTGACTTCAGGTTCTGACCAGGTATGAGTCAACTAACTCAGAAATCAGAACAAATTCAGTTTTTCATTTAAAGAAAGAATCAGACTTGGACTCTCACAGGTGAAGGTGCAAAAAGAATTAAGATGTAAACTGGTCTCTTTGTGCCAAGAATGAACTGCTTTTCTGATGATGTATATTGTAGTATATGGTTATACATGCCTTTGTAATACCAAAACGACATAGGTCACAGCGGAACCAGACAATGCTTTAACAATTTAAAAAGAAGTGTTAACATTTAACTATTTTTTAAAATTCATTACAAGACATAAAGGAATACAAAAGTTATGTTTAAGGTATGAAAGATTACTTGAGGCATACAATGTGTCAAACTGGAAACAGTACAGAACGAGCTTCTGTATGACAGGCTTGTGTACAATAATCTGGGCTGAATACTTTAAGAAGCACTAAGCCTGCACTGCAGATGTATAGTGCAAATGATAAGTCAGCAGCAAACTTAGCATGAATTCTAGTAGGTTTGCATGGGAGAGGGAGTTTCCAGTGAAGCAGGACTCTGACCCAGCATCAGTGGCATTACATTTTCAAGTTTTGGAGAAGCTCTGTATTTTCTAATTTCCAAAATATTTGAACCGACATTACTTGGCATCTCTTAAGTGTGTTAGGAAATTCTACACGTATTCCTAGGCACAAATACAAGAATCTAAAATCATTACTTCACTTTAAAAGAAGCCTAGACAACTCACTAATTTGGTATACTATGGTGTGACCTATAGGCTACCATTTGGGCTTTCAGAATATACTGCTAAGCAGTTGTTGATGCCTTCTTCCCTTGGTTGAAGCATTACGCATTTCCAAGATTACTTGGAAAATAGATTACTGCAAAATAGAACAGGAGTTCCTCTTCCTAATTATTTTTTTCCAAGCATAGAAAAACTAGCAGCATAACAATTCTAGAATCATTTGACACTTACTCTTTGACATCACGAAGCTGATCAACATCCTGAGGTTTTGTGAAATCTGGATCATGTGCCAGTAAGTGAATCATATATGGTACCACATATTCAGGCAGCAAGGATAGCAATTTTTCTACAGTAACAAAAAAAATCACAAATAACCTCTGTATTATACACACACACATCCATCACAAGAAACACTTTTTCGAAGTATTAATTTTCAAATATGGAATATAAAATTTCAACTTGCATTTTTTTCCTGCAAATTTTAATTTTAATGATTCATTAAAAATAAATGAACGAGTTTTACTACTCCAAAACTACGTGGTCTTACTTCAGGAAGAAGATCATAAAGCCTAAAATATGAGAAAACAAAATTTTATTTTTTGAGTAAAACTACCACAATAACAGCATTGTATTTTACATGTATAATTCTCAGCAATGTACAGAGAAGTATTTTATGGTTTATGCTAATGCTAAACTAAGTAAATTTAGATTTGAATGTGTCTAATATAAAGATGAGGAAACAAATTAAAACTTATCCAGTGTTTCTTTACAAAAGCAATTTGCTTAAGTTTTAATGATTACTCCTTCCAGTTTAGTATTCGACTGTTGTATTCTTAACAATTTTACTGAAATACTAACCGTTAGCCATAGGATTCTGCTTAATATATTCTCTTCGTATACTGATGTTTTTGAGCAAGCACTGTCTGGCATGTGCTCTTCTCTCTTTCACAGGGTCTTTGGCACACAAAGCAAAGATTGCCATATATTCCAAAGGGAGCAGTAATTTCACAAGTGCCTTATGCAGTTTCTGGGCAAATATCTGCCTCACTTGGTAGCACTCATCCTACAGCAACATAAAACATAAGAGTGCAACCATAAAAATCCTGGTCTTGGAAAAAAAAAATTAAAAAAAGTGCATTTAAGGTGGAATTATGAGGAGACATTTTAAAAATATCAACAGGTGCAGCACAACAAATATTTGAAGTTTCAAGAACTCTTTTGAAAGCTGCAGTGAGGAATAGAAAATACTCAGTGTAGCAGCAACAAAAGCTCAGATATAAGGACCCTGAACTCAATTAATTAAGATTCACTTCAATTCAAATGCAGTTACTTACATTAATGACAAGTGCACAGAGCTGGAACTGTTCTGGGGTAATTATTTCATGGTAACAGGGTTCCTGTGCAAGCTTCATTATTGCACTACCAGCAGCTAATCGCAGTCGAGACATATCCGATTTACTATACAAACATGAGAGAAAAAAAAAAACCAAAACACAACTCTCCACAACTATCCTTAAATTACTTGCATGTCACGATTTCTTCTTTTTACAAGATCAATGAGCAATTAAGGTTTTTCTCAGTCAGATCAGATCACCATTCTATAGCTTCAGATCAAACTAAATTAACACAACCAAATTTGTGAAAATAAGGGGCTCTGCTTTCCTCACAAAAAACTTAATTCCAGTAAAATAGTGAAATGAGAAGAGTCAAGTTTCTTGTTTTCGTATCAATGTCTAAATGAAAGCAACACTTCTGCCACAGATTTTCTCTTTCCTTCCTTCATACTCAGAATGAAGATGAGGTGCAGTTACCTCATGGTTGGAATGAAGAAGCTCCGCCCAAGATCACCCAACTTTTAAGTGTGTTAAGTCTCATCACTCAATTGTTTTCAAAGATACTCCTGCAGGTCTTTTACTCTCTAGAATGTCTTTTACTATCAAGATATCTACAGGGTTCTGAGTTAGATTACTAGTAAATTACAAGAAAGAGGGATTATCAAGCATATTTTTGTACTAGCCATTCCACTCCTAAAATTAAAACTCCAATCAGATCTGTTTTGTATCATCCCATTAGCCAACACTGTGCTCAACTTAAAATTCTAAAAAAGGTCCAAAAGAATTAATATTCTTTGAAATTCTACAACACAATTGATGGAAGCCTGAAAGGAACAAAATCTGACCTGATTCGTTTCTGTTCTGTCAAGTCTCCTTCACTGACGAGCATAGCTGATAATAACCGGAGCGTGGAATTTGCAGATTTTGACTGGTTGTTTTTCATACCCAACAGCCAGCGTACCAGAAGTTTAATTGCTTGCACCTACCAAACATGAACAAATAAACAATGAACTTGCTTCCTAAAGTTGAAAAGGCACTAAAACCTACTGCTGTCAAGCTGAAATTTCCATAGACTCCTATTTATTAGAGCTGATGTGTTTTTAAAGGAACAGAATGAAGCAGTAAATATTTACAGAGTGAAGAAGGAAGTAGCAGTCTTGGTGACATCAGGGCATTTCAACTATGGTTCAGTGTCTTCTCACAAGTGCATCTAGAGGATGCAGGATACTTGCTACATGATTAAAAATAAGAGCAACTAGATAAACATTTCTAGAAATGGCCATAATTAGATTCATGATAAATAGCCTATAAAGATGAATGAATAAAATTCACCAAGGTCTCAATTTATTTCAAGTCTGCTTACAGTCAGTAAAGCCAAATTACCTTTCTTGTAAGTAAAACTAAAGCTTTTGAATCTCTTCATTTTCTCAACATTCAGCATAATTAATATCGGTAAGTGAAGACAGCAAAATGCACGGTTTCTACCAGTTCTATAACTGTGTGTATAATCCACAAAACCTCTAGAACACTGCATATTCTAAGGAGACTAATACAAAAGTACTCAAAGGGATTTATTCTAATACTCTGCACTGCACAACTTGGAAAAAAGTAAATTTTTAATCTCAAATATACACATTATTATTGACAGCAGATCATTCACCTTTGCTAGTACTTCTGGAGAAACTTCTTCATCTGGAGACCACAATTTTCCATTTTTCTCACCTGTTGACTACAGACATTCATGTAAGTTTAAGAACTGGTTCAACCCATACAGAAAGTATAGAGGTAAAAATGGAAAAAAGTCATGGACTAAGCTTTCTTTCACACAAAGAGCTTTTATAATGCAATATCACTGTACTAGCCATTTATAGAACATTCCTTTATTGACTCATTTAACAAAAAAAAGCTCTATTTCCCACACAGTTAATAACAGGCAAACAGAATAGTAAGAACTTACCAAAAAAAGAAAATCTTACCCTGTCATTCATTAGGAGATCTTTCACAATGAAATTTGCGACAACAGATTTCATTGGAGAAGCAAACTGGTCTGGAGCCAACATAGAAATATGACCCAATGAGACTAACGGAGTTATAAGTTGTTCTGGTACATCAGCATTCAAACTTCTACTAAGAGGCTGAGGAAGAAGAAAAAAAAAAAAAAAATTCAGAATTCAACTACAGATAAGCAAGTTAGCATGCCTAATTTATTTTACTGCTGGAATGCTGATGAGTTTCACAGTTTTTCCATAAGAATTAATAAGGTTAGCAAATCAAAATGGAGAAAGAATGTGATTTCCTAATTAACAGAGTAACCAAAAATCTCACTTGAGATAAGAGCAAAAAATGAATGTTATATTCTCTTCCTATTTTAATGGTGAAACACATTCAAACCTGAGAGATACGGAAAAAACTCTGACTCATTTCTATCCAGGAGTTGTGAAAACCTGAATCCTAACTGCAAATGGCAGAAAATAATAGCAGGTAAAAAAACCTTGGAAACCACCAGGGACATTTCTATCAAGCAATCACTATTCCCCTTCCAGTTAACAGTCACCAGGATAATTCTGCGCTGCTGTATCACTCAGCACACTCACATCGTATTCTGGTATTAGCGAGGGAACATGCACTCTGACAGAAGTCCAAGCAGAGATCAAACTCAGTAAGCTTAATTCAAAGCTTTTCACACTTCTGAATTATGCATAGGTTCAAAGACAGCCAAGATTAAGAACCTAAGCTATTTTACAAGTGCAGATTAATAATATTATTTAAGAGATTACAGTGAAAAGTAATAACCTCTCTGCTCTGTATAAGGTGACTTTTTGCTTTATAACTTGTCTAAGCAAGCAGTAAGTGAGCAGTAAGTTAAAGTCTGAGCTTACAGTCAAGTAGTTATTCTGCACTATCTTCCTCAGTGAGAAAGTGCTCTATGTGCAAAGACCTTAAAGCATGGTAATTTAATACAGTTCGAAAGTAAAGGATGTTATCTCTCATTTAGTATCTGCTAAATGTGTCCCATGAGATTTCGTGTGGATCATTCTAGCACATTTAGTTTATTTCCCCCTAACTTTTCCCATGTAGACAAAAAGGAGTACCTTATCTATCAGACACCAGAATATTACAAAATCATGACTGTAAGAAACAAACATTAATAATTTGCTATTATAAAATTAATGACTTATCTCAACTACCATGCACCTGTAGGCTTGCTGACCTCACAAATTGTTATCTGTTAATAAACAGTATGAATTAAATTAATGGTAATTACTAGTATCAATTAAGAAGAACAGAAACAAATCTTAAAAACAAAAAAGCAAGACATACCTCAAAGATCTGTGCAAGTTGCACTTCTTTATTTGAAAATATGGCATGTATACAGTGAACAGCTTGTTTTGCCTGATGAGGAGTGCCTCTTTTTGCTTTCTGATGCAAAATCGGAATTAGTGTTCTGTGAACATTAAACAAAATACTTCAAAATGCAATTTGCAATCTACAAAAAATAAAGCTCTTCACCTATACAAGTCTATCCTTACAGTCTTATAAAGAAAGCATTCCTTTGAAGTCTGTTCAGGAAAGATCATAATCATATAGTGAAAAGCAGGATGGAATTGTATTTAGTAATATTTGTTGAACACCTGACTGTACACAGTTAAGCAGAAAAAAGCCCACAGGGAAAAACCAAACATGAAAGAAAATAATGATCAAAATAAGGCTGTTTAGGAAGCCAAATATAAGGTGGGGGTAACCTGACAGGTTCAGCTAGGGTAAACTCCTGGGCTTGTTATCAAAGCTTGGAAGTGACAGAGCTGAAGAAAATTTATTAAATAACCATTAAACATTAGCGTGCTTATAGGTCTTTACTACCTTAACTTTGGTCTTTAATCGCAATGTACACTCAAGTGAACAACCGCTTTGTTCTGAGCTTTTGCATTTGAGTCCCCTGAAATCCATCTGCTGATCAGAGGCCACCGAAGGAAAGAGCGGGGCCAAAGCCGCTCCAGAGACCGGGCTGAGGCTGCTCAGGCTGTTCGGCTCCACTCCTGAGAGAGTGCTGGCAGGCAGGCCTGTCCCCCGAGAGGTCATCCTCTGAGACACTAACTCATGAGGTTTACCATGCAACTCACAGAGCAGCTGACACGAGAAAACAAAATTGCCTAGAAAGCATCTGACACACAAACATCTAAAAAAAAAAAAAAAACCAACTCGCTTTCTTGAAGGGCTCAGTAACAACACAGCATTTAGTACACGGATTATTTAGCACGCAGCCTTCACTGACACACTCTACATAATCAGAATCGGCAACAAGAGATGGATGAAGAGCTTGCAGGGTTGAAAGAATGAAGTCTCAAACATTTTCCTCAAAAACCACATAAAACCCAAACCCAAACAACAGACCCCTAGAAAAATGTTAACAGTATCCTGAAGTAGGAGAATGTCTCTTCTCAAACCTGCTAAAATTCCACAAGTTGGATTACATAAGAACCAAAATAGCAAAGAATTCAGTAAAACCCACAGCTAAAATAAGCTTCAATGCCTAACGTACAGTTTTCATAGTGTAAGTACGTGCACATTAAAGGGCTTTTGCCAAGCAACGGTGCATCAGTTACAAACCATACCTCATCACACCCCAACTGACATAAATCTGCAAAAGGTGAAACCCGACATGTTTACATGCACCTTTACATGTTCCCACCTACGAGTTTACACGTGGTCCACAGGCTCTCTTTGGGCATGGCCAATGCTTCCATCAGACTCAAGAGTCATGTGGCAGTCCTTGCCCATGGACTAGGGCACAAACCTAGTCGTTTCCCACACGAGGAAGAACTTGGGCTACTGCTGGTGACCACTACTTCAACAGACAGCAGGCAGCCTGTTCACACGAGCGGTTTTAAAAAAAACAGGTCACTTGAAGCAAACTATCTTGCTGATTATATCAAATCTTTCATTTATGATAAAGATTTCTGAATATATAAAATCTGGAACATCTACTTGTCCTCAGACTTCTTTTTCTTTGTGTCAGTGTAAACACTAACATGGTTTTGGTTTTCAGAACGTTAACTTGACTTGCTTGCCAACCATGCCAAAGGCTAGATCTCCATTTTGACAGTGATATTTTTAAGTTATTTGAGACTGCCCAGACTATACTTCAGCAATACCTGGCTAAGGCACGAAGCCAAAAGAAACATCAGCAATACCAGCCCCCTTTTTTTTTTTTTAGTCTTGACTAAACTCCAGTAGGGAACTACAGACCATTGGGACTATACTGGGAACTATACTGACAATGGGGATTGCTGGGCTTTTCATTCTCTTCACCCCTACAAATGTCTTAAAAGGTGTCTCATATATGCACTTGTAACATTTTTCTTTTGCCCAAAATCTTATTAAAATCCATAAGAATTGCTGAGGTTACATCTTCAATTCACCGAGAATTTAAGGTGTACATTGGTAGGCATTTTTAGCATGGTAATACCCGAGATGCTGTTTCAATATATGAGAACTTGAAACCTGTGCTTTTTAATCTGGATTAGTTAGTTACTAACAGGCTAATTTTAAGGTTTTAGATGTTACCCACAAGGTTTTAAATAGTAGATTATGCAGCTATAATCAGCAGTTAAAGCATGAATTGCATAATGACGACTTATAGACAGCCAATTATTCTTTGTTAGAAATTCATGCCTACTTGTGGATCTTGTTTTCCAACTTGTTTCATAACAAACAGAGCTGTTAACCATCAGCGATTATATTTTCGTTCCTTACAAAGATAGAAAAATTGTGTGAAGGACAGATATGAGTAGAAATGATGCCAAGGAATTACATGTTCTCTGTATTTCTGCTGTTGCTTATTTTGTAACCTGGGAAACATGCTACACGCTGGTTTTAATGTGTCTATTATAAGAAGATTTTTAAGAAGTACCTAACATCTTCAATGAATACACAAAAATTGCAAGAACGCAGAATTTAAAAATGAAGAGACAGAAAGGTAGTGAAGGAATACAAAATTATGGAAGAGATGTTCATATTTACAAGACTATAAAGTAATTTTAGAGGCAACATATTGAATAAACTATCAAGAGGCAAAATTCCAGGTCTGAAAAGCAGCATGTAAAGAAATACACTCACGATCTTATCTGTGGCAGGTCTGTTTCTATTTTGTGACCCGTGTTTCTGAAAATCTGTATGGCTGCCTCAGCTACCTTATCGTCTTCCATCCTGAGGCACTGCAGCAGAGACTCATAGGTCTCTGCAGAGTGGAACGAGGTAGGATGTGTAAAGGACAGAACCTGTAGATACACATTAAAAGAAAGGTATATTTATTCATGGTAAATGAATCATCAGGAAAACAAAAGTTATGGCTGTTCATGAGCACTACCATCAACATAAATAGCTATTACATATCTCATATGAGATTATTACATTCAATAACTGCATTTTGGAGAAGGTGATATAAGCATTTTGAAATAAATTCATTTATGCTTTGCTCTTCAGCTCCTCCCCTCCTCCAAATATTTTATAAGATACTACGTTATTTGAATATGTAAACTTATTTATTAAAATGAATACTTATTCAAGAGTAATAATTTATATTCCAATCTATTTAAGAATGCCTTTTTTCAACTTAATTTAACTGAACTGAAATCTTAATTTCTCCAGAATCTATAGTCCGTGAGCAGAAATCAAGAAGGTTAAGATATCTACAAACAAAACATAGATTACTGTCCTTCTAATCTAAAGCCAATGAAATAGAACACATTCTGTTAAATAGGAGAAACGTCAAATGAGAAACTAAGCATACAGAGATTCAAGGCAGGGCAAGAGAGAACAAAAGGTTATCACAAAGGAAAACTACATTAAGTATAGTAACATTCAGATAACATACGGTAGGGAGAACAATGAAAAGCTGCATGTATTTTGTGTATTCTTTGCATTTGTCTTATCTTGGTTTCTTCGCTCAGAGTTGCCTACTTGCGTGAGTATCAATGTGTGAAATAACATTCTCAAAGATATCCACGTCACAGCAACAAAATCTTCAACCCCGGCAGATTTCTTTTCTGAGCTACATTAGCTAACAGACATTACTTCCTTGTGTACTTCTGTATAACTATTTCTACCATGGTCTGCATTACCATATTTGGTGCGATGTCTCCATAAACTCCATGTCGTTCATTCACGCTTCTGAGAAGTCTCACTTTAATTATGTAACCTTCCCCTCCATTCCCTCCTATGCTTTATACTACACTTTGTAACATATCGAAAATAAAGTCTCATTAGCGAACTGCCAAATCCACCACAGATGTTTCCCAGATATTTCAAATCCTTCTTTCTCCCCCAGCCATTTCTCATCACCACTGAGAGCACAATCCCCCACCCCCTTTTATTTCCCTCTACATAACTTGGCTTAAGTTTATTGCTTGCTTTCCTTCCAATATCATACAGGCCCCAAAGAACATGCCTCTCCTAATTTCCTCATTTCTCTTCCTCTCACTTTACCTCTGCACCTTCTTCTATATGACTTCCCTAAGCTGAAACCAATTTCTGCTTTAATGTGCGCATTTCAACTCTTGGCACCCTTTTCAAAACATACTTCTTCCAAAAAAACATCTCTTTCATTATTCTTTTCTCAAGTGATTATTAATAACCACTTTCATACATTGAAAAAGTAATTAGCTAAATATTAACTATTAAAACCATGCTAACATTTAACTGTTAGTCATACAACTTTTGTCCCTTCCATTACAAACTATAGCTGCATTAATGTAGATTACCTTGAGAAGTTCAAGTCCTGCACGAATAGCAGTATCAGGACTTACACCCTCCTCTTCATCATCAGCTGTCCCCTCTATGGATTTATTCATTAGTTTTACTAGTGCACTGAAATAAGAGATACAAAAAGAAAAAAGCAAATTAATGTGACAATGTACAATGTTAAAAGGCTAGAGATATCAGCAAGATTACTTAAGTTTTGACAATAAATAAAGGGAAGGCAATAGCCCTTTGCGGGGGGGGGGGGTGGGGGTGGGGTGTTGTGCTGTTTGGTTTTTGGTTTTAGATTTTGGTGTTCTTTTGATTTTTATTTTTTTTTTTAAATCAAGCTATTCCATTATTCCCTTTCCTTCTGACTTAGCTTTCTGTAAAATTAATTCTTTAGGAGGAAAAAAAAAAACAAACAACCAAACCCACCATGTTGGCAGCATTCAGCTCAACACAGTTGCACGAGTTTCAGAATGTAATTAGGTTGCCAGACAAGTCTCAAAAGAAATCCAAACATTCTCTTACACAATCCCACAAAAGCTAATTAATTCAACTGCTATATAAGAAGACTGTGTTGCAGTTAACTACGTGAAAATTATGATCATCATTTTCACCTTAAGCCCCACAAGTAGCAGTTTCACTGGGAACAAATACTATATTTTTAAAATCATTTGCAGACAGCACTGCAAAGAAGTAGAAGAAACAAAAAATCAAATTGCATTCTCTAGGCTGCTGGAAATGAAGACATCTACATAGGAGTTTTTTTTTTAAAAAAGCATATTTACTGCTAGGACAGGCTAATCTAGATCCCCAAAACATCATCTTTTTTTTTTTTTTTTTGGGTGTGTCATTTAAATTATCTTTATAATCGTTCGTGAGACAGTATGATCTTTCAAACTTACCTAATGGCTTCTGAGTCAATATGTACAGGGGCAATTCTTTCCAAAAGAAATTTGACCATTTCCAGAAAAGGATTTGTTGGCTGCTTAGGATTTGCAAGTTTCCGGGCTATCTCTCTCTACAAGAATGTCAGACACAAACAAGAATTATACTCATTTTACTTACTTCTTAAGCATGTTGAATAAGCTAAATATAGCCACTTCTTTTAACCACAGAGATTGTCTATATAATCAGTGAAACGTATTTTAAAGGGGGCTGCTGTTATCTCCAAATCTATCTTTATCCCATTATATTGAAAGCACACATACTTTACCAAACTATTTAAATGTAAGATGCATTTAGGTTTCTAGTGAGAGTTCTTCAGAGTTTCTTATGGAATTGCAGCAGCAATTACACCAGCAGAAGGTGGATAAGAAGATAATTTTTGTTTTGAACAGAAGTCTAAAAACCTCTCAAAGAAAGGACGACTTGACCTTCCTTCTCCTAAAGTGCTGGATGCTGCAGACCCTACAAATTAGGAAATTGTTCTAACTGTTATGCTAAAATATCTTCAGGCAGTGGGAAGAAACCTTCCTCTTGACATCGCATCACTGCATTCCCAAAGTGCAAAATTTACTAGTTTAGAAGCAGACATACTCTGTTCCCTTCCCTGGACAATTTCAGAGCAATTAGACAAAACCCAAGAAGCCTATGTTTGTTTGTTGATGCTCTCTGTTGTGATTTCTGTCAATGAAATTGCTTACTTTATTTTAGGACCACAATTAAAAAAAAAAAATTAAAAAAAAGATCTGTGATTGTTGGCACAATCCGTAAATCTCTGGAAAAGTCCAATTTAATATTAAGGTGTGTATTTTCATCAAAGAGGTTAAACAGATGAGAGAAAGACTGATCTCAAAATAACGTTCTAGGAAGAAAAAGAAATTAATAATATGCACATGGTATAATATTTGGCTTGCTGGTACTCAGAAGTTTAACCAGTGTCAGAAGACAGTTTAGGAACCTTACCATAAGAGAGACATTTGAAATAAAATATTTTAAAAAATTAAACTAGTCTTTTAGTCTTTGTGCTTGATGCTCATAATCCCAGGAAGTAATAAAGTTAATGTTTTCTTAGGAAGCAAGATGATGATCATAAATTATATTTTCCGTAACCTCTACAGGTTAACCAAAAAGGTATTTTATGAAAATTGGAAACATATAAAAATAATGTTAAGGTACCAAAAGAGACGACTAACTCTGAATAACTGTTTTAAGCACAAATATTTAAGGCATAAAAGTTTTCCATTTCCTTACCACACAGACATCTGCCTGTTTACAAGAACATGTAGGGCTAATTAACAGTTCAAGCTGGGACCGAAGTTTCTCATCGTCACCCAGAACCTGATTGAATTTCTTCACAAAATCTTGTGCTTTTCCAGGATCTGGAAGGTTTTCTGTATGATTAAACACAATTTAACATAAGATAAATTTGCCACTTCAGCATGCCCAAGATTCACAGAAATACAATTTCCAGGAATGCTGTAATAACAGTTTATAGCACTTATTAACACTTACTTGCTATGGTCATCAGCTTTCCAAACATGGCAGCACTGTTTGCTTCTGACTGAGGACAACAGCAAAAACAAAGAACCAAATCAGCGATATCTCCTTTATAAAATATACCTTCAAGCTGATCTGTTAGTTCTTCTGCAGCACTTCATCCTACTCTGGAATCTTATGTTTTATGGTTTTGTTTTAAGAATAAACACTAGAATAGTAGAACAGTATCATTAGCAGCTGCTACACACAGAAAAAGGGGGAAAAGAAATCTTCTTGCAGTATCAAAGAACTGCAAAAATTCACTAAGTCACATAACAGATCAAAATCAATTGTTGGTAAAAGACCCCAAAAAACCCCCCGAACAAAACAACTCCTCCAATCCCACCCCCGCATCAAGCCCCTTCTATTTAAACTTTCTGGTAGTTTGAACATAGAAGTAAAATTCCAGTATAAATACTTAAAAACTTTTGTTTTCAAACAAACAAATCATTGCTTTATTTTACAACATATTCCACTCTCAAAATATGTTATAAAATCAGAAACAAAAAAAAGTATGTCAAAAGCAAACAAAAACTCGGAAAATTTTTTTTTAAACTTTTTCCAGAGTTATTGACCAGTAATATAAAATAATGGTAAACATAAGGAGCCTATACACCTTTAAGCATTACTGAAAGTATCTTTACTTAATGAGAATGGAACATTGCGTATATATATAGAAATCAACAGAATAATAAAGTCACACTGAACAAATAATATATCAAAACCCCCCCCGTAAATTAGTCTAACAGGTCCATTGGATAAAGTATTAATATTTTCAAAACCGTACAGTGGGCTGCTTATGCAAGTCTAGTAATTCTCGTACGTGACTCCTTAGCATGTTCTGGCACTTCCACATCTCATTCAGTGCTCTGCAAAAATGCAAAACCAGAAAAGAAAAGCTTACCAATTTGCTCATGACAAGAACAAGCTGGATGTACCAGTAAACAAGATTGATTGATTATTTATTTATCTTACAAGCGTAACATCTGCTAGGTACAAGCAAAACATACCAAGTATTGAAAATAACCATTCTGAACAAGGTAGAACCGATTTTTTTCTTTTTACAGAACATCACCTCTCTTATTATTCTACTTGGAACAATTTCACATATGCAGGACAGCCACGGTATGTCTTACAACCACCCAGATTATCTTGAAAATAACATTTTCAACATAAAAAACAGGCCACTATCAACCAGAATTCAGTTATAGATATCTTCATGGACCCTAATATAGAGCAAATCTAGAAGTCCTTACTTGCGCATTTTTAACTCTGCATTGTTTTCATCGAATGAAAACGAATAGATAAAACCACTCTTCTCAAACATCAAGGTATCTTTTAGTCCAAAGGACATGTAGAGTGTGTATATAAAAGGGAAATGTTTTGAAATACTACTTGCAAATAATGCTAAGCATCAGTTACTTATATTTTTATTTAAATCCTGATAATACAAGTAAGATTATACAGATCTTGGAAAAGCCTGAGAAAGCAAGTATTTGCTGCATACAAATGAAACTCACTTGACAGCATTTGGATCCAAGCTAGCATACAAATAGTACAAGCACTTCATTCGCTCTTCCGTTTCCAAATTGTGTGGAACAAGATACTGAGCAAAGATTTTTTCTACCAGTAATCTGCAGGAAAAGAAGAGATAAAAACTACATTCCCAAAAGTGGTGATACCTTTTAGACAAGCTGAAAGAACAAGAAATATAGGAAGTCATTGAAACTAGATTTTTCAACAGAGAAGAAAAAAAGTAATGGTCTTTTTCTCATCTGTAAAGATCCCTTCCACTGTTGATAGAAAGATTAGCAAGAACTGCTTCTTGAGAGCTTTTCCATGTTCTTTCATTTCCACCTCTAAGAGGGAGTAATTGTTTTATTTGTCACCATCCAAATTCTCCTTTTTCTTTAGGCTCTGACAATCTCCCTTTGTTCACTCTCATACATAAGAGAAAGGGATACAGACAGTAAAAAGCCCAAATAAATGAGAAAGAATACAAGAATATAACTCGAGAGGGAGGAAAAGTAAAAATCTTAAGTATCCTTGAGGGAAAGGTTAAGATAAAACTGTAGTATTTAGGAAAAAAGGCAAAACATTTGAAAGTACTCATTATTCTAATATAGAAGCTAAAAATCAGCATTAAAAAGGTGGAGACAAAGGAACACCAAAACATAGATGACAAAAGAAGCAAAAGGGAAACTAAGCGAGAGCAATACAAACCAGCAAATTATATCTTTTTTAAAAAAACAATAATACATATTTAAGGATTTACATAAAATACAAAACTTGAACTACAAAATATGACTGTACAGTTCATCTAATTATAGCTCCCCCCCCCCCAATGAAAGAACATTCAGACATTAATTTAATCCATAGCAATGAGAGCTGCACACAATGTTCAGCTACACAATTTGATATTTATGGACAAATATTTTGTGTGTTTGAATTTACGAACTTTTCCACTCTGATTCCTAGTAAGTACTCTGGGAGTGTCTTGTACAAAGAGCACAGAAGGCAGTGCAGGTCAAAGAAAATTCCAAGAGACATGATGGCAAGGCAGAGGAATAAAAGGATGATCATGAATATGGATACAACTACCTCAAGGCACCCCGTTAATATTGAAGAAAACTTGGCTTTCTCCCTTTAAACGTACATTTTACTACTGATGACTCCAAGAACTAAATTGGGCAACAGGATCTTCAGATCTCAGGAGCCTCATCTCTGTTTATCGTACTAGGAGCTTGGAGACATCAGAGTTGTCTGTATACTAATTTATGAACATTGCTCTAGCCCATGTCTCTACAGATACACGTTCTAGAAAAGCTGTCAATGCTAACGGTGAGACTGTATCATGCCTCCCCTCATCCATGTTGGTTAGGGTAAAGATTTACAAATAGGGAATTCCTCTGAGACACACTTTTCCCCTGTGAAGAAAGTCACTGGCTAGCATATCAAGGAGCAGGTAACGGGGCAGCGTTTAAGATGTGGTTATTGTACTCCATTCCCTATGCATCTGCTGTAAAACAAAGCAGCTCAGAGCACACAGGCGATAAGCTGTTCTTACAGCTGGAAGTTCTCAGTCTTGAGCAGACATGCACATCAATAGTCAAGTAACATCAAAAACATTATCAAGTGACTGAGTTAAGGATGTGCGGAGAAAATTCGTTCTATTCCACTTCACGCTTGAATACTGTGTGATACTGCGCTATTATCTTTTGAAAGAACTAGTGTTATCCCATGCACATAATGGAAAATTCTCCAAGGCTCAGACAGCTGTTCACTGTTACTTTTTATCCTCCTCCCTCATTATGGAAGGAAAACAGGCCAGAGTTAGCTAATTTTGACCTATGCTTGTGTGTTTAAAAGATTGGATGGACTCTGTCTTAAAGATCAGAGCATTTCTACAGCTCTTCAGGTGCTGAAGTACTAACTTTCTAATTCTGACAATGACAACATTGAAATGCATTTATTCCTCCCCTCTGAGATGGGGAAACCAACCCAATGGTGGGACTGAGCAAGAACTTCATTGTCAGCCTTAAAAACTATTAGAATTTGAATTAAAATTCAGGGTACCAAACTGAAATAGAGGAACACTGAAAAATCAAGCCACCAATCTTTCAGTGTGGATACCCAGAAAACAAACAGCATACAATCCATGCCTATTCATGCAAAGACCAGTTTCAATGGCTTAATCAGACTTTCAGAAGAAATAACGTCAGAGAAAGAAACTCAGCTTTGATGACAGTCTTTCTGTAAAATTCCTTGCCTTGTTTCCCTGATAGTGTTCTGCATTTCCCGTGAGCAGGAATATTGAAAACATCTGCCCCATTCACTATGGAACTTTGATTCATTCCCTGCTCACTATCAAACCTGTGTACTGACAGTGTGACATGAACATGCTAGAAAAACCACGAACGAACCTCTCAATGCAAATTAAAGCCTATCTGATGCATATACATATGCAGAATTAGCTTTGTATAAACTATGTGGAGTTTTCTTAAATTTTCACTATTTGATACTTGTACCTCAGCAGACTTTCAGTGTAATTTCTGTGTGTACAGTCTCATAACCATATCCTCTTTTTAAAAAAAAAAAGAAGGCAACTTATCAAATATGTAACTCTGGCCCACTTATGATCAGCCAGATGCACTGCAGCGGTAGGCATTCACTGTCGTAACTGGCAACTGAGGGAGGCTATTAGCACATTCAGTCTAGTCACTAAGATCATGAAACATACTGAGGCAGCATACTGTATAAGCAAGATGCTAAGAAACACTATAAAGAAATGGCTGATTTCTGAGTCTGCTGTAGCCTGAAATTCTGTCTTTGTGTGCTCTCATAGTTTGGCTTTCCTTGTGAAAGACAAAGAATTAATAGTGAGAGTTGAAAACTATCTTCCAAAACCTTGGCCAAGATACTTTTCTCTAAGCCAAAGTGGTATTTCAAAAATTAAAGGGACTGAGTGACAAATCAGGGAAGACTAGACAACAGGGGAAGTACCCCTGGTATTTCTTCAGCTTTTGTTCTACCTAAAAGGTCCATTCCTACACAGCATACCAAAAGGAGATGTCTGTGCACGTACTGTGGTGCGTGCATGCACGATGCTCACAGATCATGGATTTTAACATGCTAGCCCCTGGAAAGTAGTAAAGGCAAACAAGAACTGGGTATAGTATATGCAAAATTTGGCCATTTTTTTCTGCACAGTAGCTAGTTAATGATAATCCACTATCATCACAGATCTAGTTCTATCCGTAAATAGAATGCATACATGAATAGATAACACAATTATCCTCGATATCTTAGTACATGTCTTAATGGTTATTAATTAAATATATCATACTTAAAACCACAAATACAGAATGTGATGTAACAGCTTTCTCAGGATAAGCACATATTTTCAGAGTATCTCTTATCACTATACAATTAAAATTAGGAAGGCTTCAGTTGACTCACTTGTCATCAATGCTATTTTGATAATATATGTGCAAAAGTTTATCCTTTATCCAGCTCACTTTCTCTGCAGCATCTTTTCCAGCCTCGGCATGAAGACAATACTTCTTGTATAGCTGGGCAAGACCCATCATAGCTTCTTTTCTCACTCGCCACTTGAGGGGGAAGAAATGAAAAGGAGGCGGAGAAGTGATTTTGGTAAATAAATATCAAACATATACAAAAATACAGTAAAGATGTAGAAGTGTGAAAGACAAAACGGCCACATTCCAACCTCCTATATTTAGACACTTTAAAATCTGAAAAAATGCTGTTTAGAGCCTCTAAATGAGAATTTGTAAAGCCTACATAAGGGTTTTCTTCCCTGTACTATGCAGATTAAGTATTTTCTGTACAGAGGAATCCTGTACTCCTCTGTGCTGAGCAAAGAAAATCAAGGATCTAGCCAGTATAAAAAAAGTTAAGTACAGCTTAACTTGTATGCCTGAATAAGTGTCTTCTTGAGCCAGGATTCGGAAGACTTACCTATTCAGAGACAGGCACCAATCAGAGGTGGCAGCCTTCTTTCGCCCCACAGCCTTATACTGTCTTACAGCACACTTGTGTAGAAACGGGAGATCCAGAGCTTAGGCCTAGCTAAGCTTGCTAGGGCTTCAACTCTTAGGCCACTTTCCAGGACAGTGGGAGAGGCTCTTTTTGCTTAAGCCTTGAAATAATCGCTGTAAGACTCCAGGGACCCAGGAAAAAGCCAGACTGCAACATCCACAGATGGAGTTCCTGGGTTCTCATCCTTGCTTTTCATGGCCACTACTTTATCCCCTCATGTAAACAGGAAATATCCCATTATTGAACACTTTAACAGACAAGATCCATAAGCCCTCCTACACTGACTTGTGGAAAGAATCATACTGGAACAGACTGAGGAGTAATTTAGAGAGAATAGTGTCTCCCACTGAATGATTTACACAGAAAGCATTAGAAGACACTTGTTTTCCCTCACCATTTAGAAGAAATGAATGAAATTCAGACTGAAAAAGAAAATTTCTTCCAGAACACACTAGATACCAATTTTGGCCTTGAACTCCAAGGACTAACAATGCTCAAATCATTTAACTCTATCAAGCATAAATGTAGATACTATTATTCACACGGTGTGTAACTTCTTCAATCTTGTTAAACTGAGGGCTTGTTTTAATAACACCAAGTGAGATATTGCACATTTAATTTCTTAATAGCTTTCCTGAGTGACTTCCTTTTCTTGAAAGGCAAAGAAAAGAAAAATCTTGAAGATAATATGGCTTATGTCAGCACAACAGTCTTTGACATCACTAGCTGTTGGCGTAAGAAGTATCAAGAAGAAGATGGAAAAAATAAAATTGTATTTTGCTACATATTTCTTAAATATTAAACCCACAAGTAACAGGTCAAGATAGTAATGACTTTGACAGTATGTACTATAATACTTTGTTTTGACAAAAGAGAAACATTTTAGATATAAATAGATGTTATTGTTTAACTTCTCTGCAGGAATTTGTTCACACCCATTGCGATCTAAAGCACATTTTAAAGAAAATAAAGGTCTGAAAGAGAAACATTTTCAGAAAAGTATGAATATTTTTCTGCATTCAGATATACCCTTCCAATGCAAGTGATAGCTTCATCAGATGTCCTACACGAGTCAGGAAGGACAGCAAAACTATTGTCAGACAACAACGGAGAAGGATTACAGGAAATTAATTCTAGAAAATTTACACCTAAAATGAAAGCAGAGTACTTAACAAGGGGTTATAAAGAAAGGAAATTTGGATTGTCAGTAGATTTCTGATCATGGAAATTGCTGTAGAGAGTAGAAGTCAGAGCATGCAGAAAGGCAGTTTCAGGCAGAAGATGGGAGGCACTGGAGAGAATGCTTTGAGACACCATGAAGCAAGTCACTGAACAGGAGACACAGGTAGAAAAAAAGAGCAAGGTGCCACTGAGAATTAAAGCTGAAATAGCATACAGTAGGGTAAAAGATGAAGGCAAATGAAAATAAAGGGGAATGTAATAATCAATTTCAAAGGGAGCAGATCAATAAACACAGGTAACAGAAGTACTACCCTGATTTAATTAACAAAAGAATTTTGACAGCCTTAGCCTCCTTGGTTAACCAGCATAATTAAACTCCTTTGCAGAAGACTGCTGGGCTAAGTTAAAAAAAAAAACAAACACCTGTTATTGAAAGTTCAAGATAATCCCTTACCTGTTGGAATATCTAACCTATTCCTTCCATAGAGTTAAGAATCTTAAAATCTTTCTCCTTCGTCTGGAAAAAGCCACAATGTTTTTTAGCACACACAGAGAAGGAAGAGTTAAAACTAACACATGCAGAAAAATGCATAAAAAGAAAATGGGAGTCTGCTCCTATGGCTCCTTATTCTATAGCTTCTGACTTCAAGCTGATGATGTGAAAGTCTGCTTTCATGAAGCAACTAAGTCTCTAGACCACAAAAGCTGTTGGGAGAAATGGGAACAGAAGTCAGCTGTCAAAACTCTCCTCTAACTTTTCAGATTCTTAAGGTTACTCCATTATAAAGGAAAAGTACCTGAACCATTTTTAGAAGCTTTAAAAAAAAATTTTTTTTCTCCTGAAACTAATTATTCTGAAAAGCAAAGACACTGGAAAGACCCTAGAGACAGTGCTCCAATGAAAAATTCTTCAGAACAATTCTTATCAAAGACTGGATTCCAGTTTTTGGGAAGCATCTGTTCCCAGAGTTACTTTTCCAACTGGACCAATAAAAATGGGTTTGAAAACTATAGGTGGGGGTGAGGGATATGAGAAGAGGGGCGGGGGGCATGTGTGTTTGGATTTTTGTTTGTTTGTTTGTTTTTTTAATAGCTGTAATCATTGTGCAAATGCCCATACAGATCGAGTTAGTTAAGGACATTTTTTTAAAAGATGAAGTACTGTCTTCTAGCCAAAATATTTTACCCTAAAAAAGTCATTGGGCTATCTTTACTAATACCGTGCCAATTAGAGCAGGGTCAGCAGAAAAAACAGATCAAGTAAATGGCGTAATAGTTAGCATGCTTTTAAGTTTTCTAGATTCCACATTGTTTTATAAGAAAAAAGGCAGAATTGAAATGGCAGATTAGCATGTTTAAACAATCAGCATTTTACTTCAGCCTGTTGGACAAGTGTTCTTTCTATTGTAATACCTATACTCATTTGATAGATGATTGCAGGCCCAAAAAGAATTAGATGAAGTCAAATTGATGAATGATCACTTAGGAGTTTGCAGTAGATTTGTCCAACAGAAACCTGGCTACAAGGGGTAAATGCAGTCAGCAGAAGATAATAGAGTTCTTTAAAGCAAAAGAATAATTAAAATAAGTATAATGCATTGTGTCTGAAACTGAAAAAATCATACATAGAAAATATAAAAGACAGTTACATGGACATATCAATGTCCCTCTCCCAAACTGGAGAAAAATCCTTAAAAAAAATGCTGAAAGTTTACAAGTCCTTGATATTCACTTTATAACACCAATTATATTTACAAAGATGTGCTATATTGTTAAGGCCTACTTCAAATGCTAAGTATTTGTTGTAGTAATTTCTAGTCAATCCTCAATTTTCATTTCTCCTCAGGATGTATTTTCATTAAAGTTCCCTCAAGAGATTTTTATAAGAGAAACATCAGCTAGGAGGTAAAGTTATTCTTCACTGATGAGTGCCTGAAAAGGCACCTAACCTTGAAATGTAATATATCATCAAGCCTATGACTGGTGTGAAATCACGGAGTCAAACATATTAGGAACATTAAGAAGTACCACACTGGTTTTAAGGCTATACGAACTGAAAAGCCCTAGCTCCGTAGAAATGAGTATTACAGCTGTAGAATTGATTGCCTCTTACCGATGGCGACATGCTAAAGAAGAACAGAGACACTATGTAGAAGGCTGTCCTGGTTTCAGCTGGGATAGAGTTAATTTTCGTCTTGGTAGCCGGTATGGGGCTGTTTTTTGGGTTTAGGATGAGAACAATGTCGATGATACACTGATGCTTTGGCTCTTGCTAAGTAGTGCTAAGCTGTTGTTAAATAGGTGCTAAGTGGCGCTCACACTGGTCAAGGACTTCTCAGCTTCCCCTGCTCTGCCGGGGGCACAAGAAGCTGGGAGGGGGCGCAGCCAGGGGGAGGGCTGGCCCAGACTGGCCACGGGGCTATGCCATACCATATGACGTCATGCTCAGTATATATAAGCTGGGGGAAGAAGAAGGAAGGGGGGGACATTGGGCGTGATGGCGTTTGTATTCCCAAGTAACCGTTACGCGTGAAGGAGCCCTGCTTTCCTGGGGATGGCTGAACACCTGCCTGCCCATGGGAAGTAGTGAATGAATTCCTTGCTTTGCTTGCGTGCACGGTTTTTGCTTTGCCTATTTAACTGTTCTAATTTATTTTACTTCAGTTATTAAACTGTTCTTATCTCAACCCACGAGTTTTCTCCCTTTTACCCTTCTGATTCTCTCCCCCATCCCACTGGTGGGGAGTGAGCGAGCGGCTGCGTGGTGCTTAGTTGCTGGCTGGGGTTAAACCACGACAAAGGCCCAGTAATAACCATCCCGTTCTGACTAGGTGGAAGTCCCAGTGTGAAGCGGTGGTTACACTAAGTTTTTTGATCTCATAAATGACTTTTGGGGCATGTTTGTTTAATGGCTGAAAAAGAAGGAAGGTGGTCTTAATCACTCCTGAGAAATCACAGAATACCAGGTTGGAAGGGACCTCAAGGATCATCTGGTCCAATGTGCAAGGTGAAGCTCCAGGTACAACTAACTGAAGAGCTGCTTTATAATAGTGAACATACTCAAAATCAGTATTTCTCTTTGTGTAAAGACAACATCCTTTTCTCAAAAATCCATTACAGTAACGTTGTCATTCAAAAAGTGGAACATAAAAAAACACAGAATTATTTTAAAAGAATTAAAGTAACTAGCTAGAATGACATAGGTTACAGAACGGATGCCTCCTATCAAAAAGGAACAACAACAAAAAACCCAACATGGCTACACAGCACACTGAAGTCTGCTATTAAAACACCATCCTTCAAAGAGCACAGAGCCACATCCAAGAGTGTAAACAGGAAAGAGTATAAGCTCTGGCAAGCTGAAGGGTAAATCCAAGTTTCAGAACCAAATTATTAAAAGCTTCTTAATTAAACATCTTCACCAAAGCCTCCAGAAGCAAGAAGCCTTCCAGACCCTTTTGTAGGGCTGAAAGACAAATAAGATTTATTTCAGGAGAGAGGTCTGAAGAGGTTTCTTAAGGTGTCATTAGAAGACATTTTAAACAAATTAATAAAATGAGCAGTAACAAAATCATTAAGACCAGGTGGTATCCCATCCATGACTTCTACAGGATTTTAGAAATGATACAGCAAATGCTAACTATTCTGGTTTTGCAATCCGTCAATGAACAGATTGAACACAGAAAATGTGAAAGAAACCAAAGGGTCCCAAGAGGAAACGAGTGCCACTCACCAGAACATCTGATTTTGAATGGGCAAACAGGTTGAAACGAAACAGTAACAACAACAAAGAGCAGACACTACTGAAAAATGACGTTACGGGAGTGAGTCATTACACTTTACATAATGGGAAGTTTTGTCTAAGAATAAATTTTAGCAGACCCACAAGTACATCACTAAAATGCATTAGGATCCCAAAAAACGTCCAACAAAGTCTCACATCAGAGGATCTTAAAATAAAAATCTTGTTGTGAATTAATTATTAACTAAAACATAGGAGACAATGGGTGGAAATAAATGACTGGTTTTCACAATGAAGGGAACAAAGAAAACCTATTGATGGAGTCAGAAGGGAATCTGTGACACTTAACTTACGAAAAATTATTAGAAAATGAATGGAAAAGTATAAAATTTACTGAAGTAGTCAGATCTCACGTTATAATGAAGAACTGCAGAAAAATGTCATGCTACTGCATTGTTACAATACGAAATGAAAGAAATTCAGATTAAGGCCAGGTTTTTCCACCTGCATTAATTCTGCATGTATAGTATTAGGCAATGTATAATCTAAAATTATTCAGGAAAGATACTGAAGTCAACATGGATGTTTTCCAAAATTGTCAGCTCAGTGCTCAGCTATAGCATGGAAAACAAACAGAATGTTGAAGAATAAGAAAAAAAAATATCATAAAGTATGTACACAACACGGTGCACACCTTGAATGCCATGGCCAAGTCTGGTCACCTTGGTTCCAACAGAATATAGAACAACAAGACAAGAATGACCAGATGTACGCCATAATCAATTTGTGTGGAACTTAATCAGGTGATTCTTTAGCTTGGAAAGCAAAGGAGTGGAGAAGATACGGCATACATGTTTATTAATAATAAGTGGGTCAAAGAATATATATTGTTTTACATAATGCAAGAACTACAAGATACCCAGTGAAATTATCAGACAAGTTTAAAACAAAAAAGTGAAGTTACTTTTTCCACACATGTATTAAACTTGAATTTACTGATGCAGACGCCATGGATGCTTATGAAGTACAAATAAGTTCAAGAAAGAACTTGATAAATTCATGGAATAAAGTTCCACTGAAAGCTATGATGAACATGATCAAACAGATTTAAGAAATCTTTGAATCACAAATTGCTGGAAGCCAAAACTGACAACTATGAGAATGATACTGGGCTATAGTGACCTTTGGCCTAAACATATGTGGCAATTCTTATGCTCTTACAATATGATCTTATTTGCTTGACAACACTTGATTGGTGCCTCCATAATATGGAATCTACATTAATATGTTTTGGTAAGAAAATTATTCTTGTCGCCCCCCCCCCCCCCCCCCCCCAGCATTCTAGTTACTAGTCAACTCTAAGATTCTCTGTTTCTGTGCCTTTTTTTTTTTCTTTCAGTTTTACTTTTACCAAATTACATTAGAAGCAGATATTCCTGAAAATAAAATACTAACACTTACCCGTTTGTCTAGCGTTCTTTCCCTTACAAAGCCAAGCAGCTGGTCATTGACTAAAGAAAGATCTCTCTTGCCCGCGGTAATAATGGTAACAATAACATCATGTCGAATGGCTTCTTCTGGGTCATGTGATCTAACCTTCAAATATTCTGTTACGAGCAGAAACAATGAAAAGCTTGGCTTTTTTATGCAGATATGATGAACTCTGATTTATTAATAATATTAAAACAATTAAATGTCAGTCACATATCACAACCATATAATCTATTAAACATATAACTGCCTACAGGAAACACCTGTTCCAGCATTTTCTATGTTAAATATAAAACAATTATATAACTGTAAATATCGGAAGAATATAAAAGTGAATAGCTTTTACAATAACCTCATTTGCAACAAGCAATGAAGTAAAATAAAGCCAATTAGAATATATTGAAAATAAAGGGGGGTGGAGGAGTGAGAAGAAATGAAAAGAGCAGAGACTCTCATTCCCAAAGAGCTAGGAGTGTAAATAATAAATGAAAAATACTAACAATTGCTGTAGGTTAGCTTGCATCAAAAAAGAACAGTATTTTCAGTTAAGTCTGAAATTATGCTCACAGCTAAAATGATGCTGAAGTGAAGGAAGAAACTTCATAGTTTAGATCAGCACAACAGCATTTTCTAAACTCAGTGGAAGAGAGTACTGGGAAACACACTGACTGTTTTTTGAAAATAAATCAAGATGTTGCACCAATATTTGCTTTGACTTGCCAAGAGTTTCATTACAATCTGAAATTACTTTAAAACTCATTTCTGCAATAGGTAGCTTCTTAAAGACTCACTCTGACAAAGTCCACACAATGTCACACACTCCTCTCTTTCTAATAACTAGCGCTTGTCTTCAGCAGAAAGCAATTACTCAGTAGTTGGCTCTTCCATCCAGCATCAAGCATTGGACTTGATACGTTTTGGAACTATACTGTTATGTACAGAAATAATTACATTCTGCCTTGCTCATTTCTTAAATTATTCTAAACCCCTGTATGAGCATCTCACCAGTGAGGTCTTTTGCTAAGTCTGGATGGTTCATTAAACAATGACTGGCGAATTTCACACTCTCTAATCTCACAGGGACATGGATATCGTTGAACCTAGAGGGACAGAAGATGATGAATGTTAATTTTTAATTAGCCTTGCAAATCAAGATTATTCTCTGTATAGTATCATGTGTTGATAGTATACTCCATTAACTATTAGAATACTTTTGTATGGCAAAATAATACAATATAAATGTTTTGAATTTATCTCCATAATGTACATCATACAATTTTTTATGTTATTTCATGTGAAATTAAGTCAGGACTAAAATTAAAGGATGAATATGCTATATGCGGATGAAATGCTGACCCAATGGATTTTGTCCATTGACGTTTGAACATAATTCTCCATATACTGTCAGTTGTGTGTGTGTATATATATACATATGAAATTATAAAAATATAAATTGCCATATAGCATGTACCATTTGAAAATATTTCCGTTTAAAAAATGATAAATTTCTGTATTTACTTAAAAGCAAATATGTCTTCACTCAAAAAGGTAAATGCCAAATAAAACAGATATAGTTGCAGATATAGCTGAACAGTATGAAATTTCAGACAATGCTGGCATATCTATTGTGTAATTTCTGCTATGTATGTAATGTGCTACCTAACCTATACTTCCATAGCTGACAGCAATATAGCAGCAGTCCTTCAGGCTCCTTCATTCTAAAATATAACTACATGCAATTCTCTGCTTCAAAGATTTAACAAAAGAACTTGTTCAAATATAAACCAACAGCTACATCCCCTAAAAACACAATGAAAAACGCAATGTTATCAGAAAATTCAGAACAAAAAGAATAGAAATTCAAAATTCTATCTCTGTTTCTCTTACCGCCCAAGAAAGCACTGCCAAAGAGGACGATTTTGTGTGGCCAGATCAGAATCTTTGGAGCCAAAGAGTTTAGCCAAAAGTCGAACAACAGCCAAACGTTCTTCTCCATCATTGCTCTAAAAATCAAAACATGAAAAATGAACTGTAAATCATTATCCATAATATCTTAATAATAATTTCTGGCTTCCTTTTCCTTCTGCTTTTATAAGTTAGATTAAAAAGTGAGTTTGAAATAATTTCCTCAGTCTTCCTAATTTGATTATTAGATGAATATGAGTAAAAATATAAAAATACCTATTAAGTTAACATATTACATCCACTGAATAGATGGCTGTGCTTTCAAAATTCCTTCTCTTTCAGGAATACCCCCCCCCCCCCCAGTAGTTTGAATAACGTATATCCCTAACAATTTCAACAATGGATGATCTTATTTTTGTTTTAAAACATACTTTAAGACTATTTTATGTGTGTGGAAAAGACACCAATTAAGATATTTTAAATAGATGTGCACTAATAAAAGATATATGTAATATCACCAAGTACCTATTTCTTGGTTATTTTTCTTTGTTGCCACCATACCCTGTATGTACATGGACACACATGAAATTATTTCTCTTGTCCACTTACAATCTTATGAAAGACAAATAGCTTTTTAATTAAAAAAAAAAAAAACAAAACCAAAAACAAACCCCAAAAAACCCAACCCCCCCAAATCAGGATAAATTAACTGTTTCCAAGGATTCAAAAGTAGTCAGCTGACTTATTAGCTGAGTATGACAAATCTGAGAAAATATTTGGAAAAACTTCCTCTATTTTTAAAACATTATTTCACAAAAGAAAATTCTGCAAAACAATACTGAAGCTGACAAACTTGCATTTCATGAGATAAACCAACCACAGCCCAATTACTTTATAAATTTCAGGTGAAATCCGAAGATAAAGTACATACAACTTTTGCATTAGATCATATGAATCCATCATTATAATGATTATATATTTTGTGTGCATAATACACATTTGCAAGCACAGAAAGCACACGATTTTATACAACTTTCCAGTGTCCTTCCTTTAATATTACATTTATCTTTAAAATAAAGTGATAAATATAAAATTTTTATCCCTCCAGTAGAACACTCATTAAATCTACAGCTCTGCACCCATAATATCCACACAAATTTTATTACTTGTTCAAAGCTACACTGTAACCTACCTTCAGCTTGAATTCAAGCTGTGGCATAACAGACAGCAGTAAGTGAGGATCTATGGCAAAAAGCTCTTGTATCAAGTCAAACACATGTTCTGATAAATCACTTACTGAAGACTTTCCCAGTACCAGAACCTGGTTAAAAAACTAGAATACAAACAACATTATTTAGCAGCACTATTTTTAAAAATTATTTTAACATAGTATCATTAATACTTTAATTCTAACGAAATGCACATTTTTTCATTACATCAAAGCATTTCACCCTTACGGTTTTGGCTCAAGCAAATTACAAACAAACATCCCTCATAATTCAGCTCTATTACTTCCATCCAGATCAACTAATTCATGGTAATTTGATAAATTAAAATATCAATAACCATCTCCCCAGCAAAATTAACAGGTAATTAAAAAATTGTTAATTTAAAATGCATATTGATCCAATAGAAGTTGAGAAAAAAATTTAGCATCTCATTTATAATTTTCTTGTCATTTAAAACCAATCCAAATTCAAGATCACCAAATGTTGAAAAAGAAGCTTCTCTATTTTTAACCCATTTTACAGAATGTCAGAGGACTTTATGATATGTCTTGTGATATTTGACGGTAATGTATCAAGGTTGTTAGCAATCTAACAGAAAAAAAACCCAAAGTAGTCTAAAATATGAATGATTTCTTTTGGATTTGTTAAATTTTAATCTGCTTGATATGCTTCCTATTAGATACTGTGGGTTAATATTATTTGAGCAGTGCAAATGCTACAAAGCTATTACACACTTGAATAAGAAAGTAAGAAGAATAATATTAAATCAACTCAAAGGTCAGTCTATGTACTATCCTGTTTCCAGCTATGACTAATTACAAAAGCTTAAAGAAACAGGGGAATTGGAAAGTGGTACTTGTTAGTGAGACTCCTTGAGCTTTTAAATACTTACTGATTAATCTTTTATGAATTTGCCTAATTCCCTTTTTAAACTACTCTGACTTTTAAGAATTCTATTGGCTTCAGCACCAAGGAAAGGCAACAGAATGGACCAGACTACATCTCCCACACGACTGTAGTAGCTATTTTAATAGGTAGAACATACAATGTTGACATTCAACAAAAGGAATTATAGTAGAAGGAAGCCTTGTAAAAAATTCAATTCTTTATGACTAAAGAAGACTATTCAAGTCTTTATGACTAAAACAAGTTTAGGACGGGGGGAAAAAAAAAATCTAGTAAAGAGCTGGTAGTTTGAAATGCTTCATCTTAAAGCTTGGTATGAAATGAGGCTGTCTGGTTGCTGGACATATGAAGTACTAACAATTCCTTTTGTTGCAACAGGATTTTTTTGGAGGTCACCTATTTTCACAGCCTAGATTTAGGCTTAACTTTAGACTGAGATGGATAAAAATTATTTTCCTCTTCACTTATTTGAAACACCTCACATACTTCTTTAACAGCCAAGCTAATAATATCCTATTTCGAAAATGGTATTCTTGCAGCTGCATTACAAATTGTGACTTTTATAAACAATATTTTTAAACAAACAAACAAATCTCCAATAAATCAAGATAGTAACAAGAATACTTGTTACTTTTAGGTAACATGGATTAATTAATTTACATACGTTGGCAATACACGGTTCAATGGTCTGGACAGTCCTTTTCAACAGGACTTTTGCAAGATCAAATGCTTGTTTATTAAGGTTCTGAAATAAAGAAAATAATAATAAAATTTTAAAGAGACAAACTATTTCAGATTACTTTACTTTTCTCTCCCAACCTTCAAAGACCATGACTTTAGAAAAGGTATTCTATTTGTTTTCAAAGCTATCTAAGTTCAGTTACGTTAATTCTACAACTACAGACTTTGAAAAATCTTACAACTAGTTTTTCACACACTTAAAAGAAATCTAACCCAAAACCATCACTTCCTGCACATTCTTCTAAGACTTTATTGCTCCAGTTGCCATCTTTAACATTGCATTCATATCTACAAGTTTTCACATGCAATCACATTAAAAATTTTGAAGAAACATTACCCCACCTCCATACTTTGATAATTAACGTGCACCAAATTTTGCCACTGAAAAATGAACTAGTCTAACTTACTATTTAAATGTGGTTTTGTTTCCCCCTCCCATACTCATTACAGGTATACCCTGTACCAAAGTTCAGCCTTGTCTAGAGGGTAAAGCCGTGCCCTGACGTCTCCATGGACTGTACTGTATGTTCTGACATAGCTCACAGAAAGCGCCTATGTTTGGGCATAGTTAGCTGCAAACTTTCCAAGAAAACGTTTGATTGTAACATAACAAATCTGAACATTGTTTTTATTACCGTTGAGCAAGATAAGGAATGTAACTGCACTTCTGAAAAATGTGACTGTCCAAATCTGCACAAAATCCAATATGCAGTATCTTATCTTATCTAAGGATTAATGCGGGGGGATGGGAGAGGTGGGGTGGGGAAGGAAGGTGGATTAGCTGATTGCCCTGAAAATTACAAATGACTAAAGACAAAATACAGGTAGAGCCTAAGGATGACTGATTCTTGGAAAGACAGTATTTGGCAATTCTACACTGAGAATGACTCCTTCATGTTCTTTTAGCTGATGAGATGACAAACCGAAAGACAGTTCATCAACTGATAGGAAAGAGAAACAAATGGCCAAAGGCTCAAACAAGTATCTCCTCAGTCACCACAGCACTGAACTGATGTCTCATTATCAAAGACAGACAGATATGTATACTCTTCTCAAATTCAAAAGAAAACTCTTTCTCTCCAAACCAGACCACGATTAAAATCTTGTTGGCAGGTATGTCTGTATTAAACTAAAAGACTGCCAACCTCATACAGAAAAAAATATTTTATTTGGATCTTGAATACAGCTTCAAAGATTTCTTGCAATGAAGTTGTGGGTCTTTTTCCCCTAGACAGACTAACCAGAACTGGGAAAAAAAAAAAAAAAACAAAACCAAACAAACCCACAAAACAAACAAAACCCAAACCAACAGCCACCCAAACACAAAAAAAAAAAAAAAAAAAACCAAACCAAAAAAACCCCAAAGAACAAAACACCAAAACAGCCTAGAAAGGAAATATATATTGATAAAATAATCAACTATTAATAAGTAATAAAGAAATAAACAAATAATCAATGTGTTAGGAGAAAAAAATCCTTGAAGGTCTGGATTGGCCATGCTGTAGAGGATGCAGAAGAAAATACTGATTTTAAATACGTGAAATGTATGTTTTTAAGGAATAACCTTGATAGTAAGAGTGTGAAGAAAAATACTGACTAAATAGCACTGGTTTTAAAGTTAATAAAAAAACCTACAGGTTGGTGCCATAGGTGGTCTGAGAAAAATGTGACATGCCATACTGCTATTGAAAACCTGGATTTACTAGAGGAGAGCCACATTAGCACGCACAGAGAGAACAATGTACAGTAAAGCCACCTTACTGATAAAGGGGGTACAAATGAATATAATTTAGATGCTAAGGTAGACTCTACTTCATGTCCAGGTACTGGTATATTTCTCTTTTTTTACTGCAGTATTGTCTTACAAAATATAAGAGAGTTTAAAAAAAAACCACCAAAACCCAAAAAAGACCACCAACCCCAAAAGGAATAGAATACATTATCCAAACAACATATTTCAGCTCCTTTACAAACACGAACTTCCATTAAGTGTAACTGTCTAGCCACACTGATACTTTTATTATGTCACAGCAGAGAATGACTAGTATTCAATTGCTTTGCACGGACATAAAAGTACTGTTATTATACAACTGTGCTTTTCAAGCAATGGTGCTTCCAATTTACATACCTAAGGACAAACAACTAATATAATCACAGAATTTCCTAGCAGATCTGTTCATGAAAGGAGAACGTAATTACCGCAGTCAAACTTTGCTAGGCAGAGCAGACAAAAGAACTTTCTGTTGCTGGGGTTTTTTTGTTGTTGTTTTTTTGTTTGTGTGTGGTTTTTGGTGTTTTGTTTTTTTTTTTTTTTTTCTTCTTTCTAAACTACCATGGTAAAGCAGTAGTTTAAGTTCTCTTGTTACAGGAAACAAACAAGTTAAAACAGACCAAAATACTGACCAAGGTATGATACTGAGCACCGACTACAGCATATTATTCGCTCAGTCACAATGGCCAAAAGCCAGTAAGGACTGGCCACCAGTCCTCTAAGACATACTAAATATGCAGTACAACCCAATATTTACACCAAGTTTACCTCCCTCTTTATCATAGCCTTGCTGGAGAACTTCCTTCTTTACGCAAAATCATATGATTAAGCTAATGATGTTAATGCTAAAGGAGCATAAGCACTTTTACTTTGCCTACACCAAATAGTCACGACACACTGTTCAGTTGTACAAGGTTTACCAGGTCTTTGCACCCTCAGAACAATGCGCACAGTGGTTAACAGCATCACCCAGCACCTGACGTACCCATCTCCACTCCTCTATTTCCACTCCTGATCTATACTGCCTATCATTCTAAGTTGCTTCCAACCAAAGAACAGCATATTTTCAAAAAGACTCTTTTGCTATTGATTCGAATAAGAGGCTTCCCTTCCTGGTAGCAGTTTTAATAAGACATCATCTTGTTGCTGTCAATTAAAAACGAGCTGATAGAATGATATTCCCTTCTCATGGTCATGACAGAAGGAATGCAACCTGACCTCAGAGAACAGATAACTTTTATACACCTGTTGCTGAGATTTCACATGTAAATGACGATGGCCACGCCTTAGTCACTCCTGTGCTATACATTTCCATGAATCCTCCCTCTTTAGGTAACCAAAGGAATAATCCCTGCTTTTATGTGCTAATTTAACTTTAATTATGTAGTCATGGATGGAGCTGCCTTATTTTTGTCATTATTTTAAATTAATAAATGAACAAACAGAAACACATACTCGGTAATCAGAGTACAGTTCATTTACTGTAGCTCATAATTGAAACTTACTCTTCTCCATACAATTTTCAGTAAGAAGCACAAGTGCTTTAGCAAGGGAATTTTCTTGGTCAATGCAAGGCAACACTAGCCTGCACCTCACTTTCCCTGATTTCACGGCTAAGGGACTTGTGTTTATTCTCCTTTCAACTTTATTTAGCCATTACAGTAAAGGTACTTCAAAAGCTCAACTGCAGACCCAGTGACCAGGTACTAAGTCAGGCAATGAAACCAGAAGGACAGCATCAGCAACAGTTCATGAAGCTGACTGTAAAGGGGGAAAACCTGTGGAAAGAGCTGTGTAGATGGGCTAAGACAACACCTGCATGACAGCAGCAATCTGTAGGAGGGGCTCACATATGACTCCGCTAGAAGAAGGGGTGTCACTTATAAGTGAGTTAAAGGGATGCTGAACTCTGCAAAGGGCAGAAAGATTATGGAACTCAAAAGAATATGGAGCACTAAAAGCAACCAACTAACTAACTGAAAAAAAAAATATGAAAAAAGAAGTACTACGCTTCAGGTAATAATTAGGTTTTATTAAATGAAAAGTTGGGGGCGGGGGGGATGGACACCAATTAGGGAGGTGGAGGGTTGTCTGACTGGCAAGCTGAGGCAAGCAGCAAGTCACCACAGAAGTCCTGGGGAAGCCCTTTTTTTTTAATTAAAAAAAAAAAAATCTTCACATCTTTTCAATTAAAAAAAACCCCCAAACCCCCAAACAACCCACAACCCTTAAGATATAATATTTTCCTATTGCATATTACATTTGCTTGAAAATACTTAATTTCTGTTTCAGTACAGAGTTCCTGAGGTGGCAAGTAGGCAGAATCTCTTGATACTGAATAATCTAGACACAGCTAATGAACACCACCGAATAATTCCCAAAGGAATTCAGTCCACTGTTACCAAGGCTGGGGGAAAAAAAAAAAGCAGTCGTGATGGCTAAAGTGTGTGGAGAAATAAACAACAAGCAAAAAGCAATAAAAATATTGTTATAATGGTATATTACTATAATATTTTACTTTGCAGACCTTGTGTGCAGGAATGAGGTTAATCAAAATGGAGTCCAGCAGCTCCTGAGTTACTCCATCGCCTTCCATGATGATAGAACTCATCAAATCCAGCATATGCATTTGTACCTTCTGGTTGTGGCTATTACTATGATGATAAAGAATATTATCAACACTAAATTTTCAGACCCTGACAAATATTAACAGTACTGTTAAGAAACAATGTCTAATGTTGTCCAGTTTGCCCTCCCTTACACTCTTCACATCTCAAATCTCAAAACTATTTTATGTGCCTTTCTTCTCTTATAGAAAGCTTCAAAAACCTAGAACATCTTAGCTTTGCTTGAAGAAGTGAAACAAAACAAAAAATAACAACCATGGAAATACAAACATAGATAAATGAGTCAGAATGAAATATAATGCTGTAACACGAACAAGAAATTTTAAAACACATCTACTTTTAGACGCACACCCCTCCATATTGTCAGTAATTCGCACTCATTTGCTTTCCCCATATCTCCTCGTTTGGAGGAATAAAAACTTGCTCTATTCAGACTTACTTATTTCTAGACTATGCAAGGATTCAGTCTACCCCCAAAACTGATGATATTTTGACAGTTTAATATAATTGAAGCAATTCAACTTACTTGATAACTGAAAAAAGAGTCCTAAAAAGCTGAATAAAAATTTCATTGCAATCTTCCAACTCAAAGCAGATGTTGTAAGATTTAACCCAAGCTAAATTCTAAAAGAAAAACAGGATATTCAGGATATTACAGCTTCACATTAAGTCACATAAATATAATCGTGTTAGTTACATGTTTTCTATTTAAGCAAAAATATTATACAATAGACTGTAAACCCTTTGGGGAAAGAGACTGGATATTTGCTTTGCATATGAAGAGCTCTTAACACAAAGGGGCTTTTCAATACATCCAGAAAAAAACTAAATATAGAATAATCTGATTTTTTATGAATAAAAGCAGATTGACAGAAATTGTTAATATAAGTCCATGTTTCTAGATTTTTTTTCTTCACGCTATGAAACAATAGTTTTAAACATCAATAAAAGATTTACAAACAAGATACTGTTTCTAAATGCACAGACAACTCCCCCCCCCCTTCTTGTCAAGAGTAGGTTTTTCTCATGTTTTTAAACCAAAATCTTATATTCCTTCTCCCATCACTGGTATAAGCAGATTTGCATTTTAACCAGCATTTGAAATTCTCTCTCTTCATGAGGTAATATAACCTCAACAGTGCATGATACGAAAAGCAATGTACAGAATTGTAAGACAAAGGCTTAATGTTAATAAATACCAATCATTTTAACATGTCCTCAACTATAGGCCGCATGAACTTATTAAATGCAAACAGAATTATAACTGCTAAAAGAAGCAACTCATTGAACTTTAATGACCCTGGTGCGATTTACAGAATAAAAGAAATTTCCCAGGCATACATCTGGAGAAAGACTGATTACGTTTCTTAGGCTTACAGAGCAAATACCATCTACTGAAAGTTACAATTATTGTGTTACCTCTAACAAGTAAAAGTATCTGTTAAATTGAGGGCTCTTCGTGTCCTCCAAGCCTTTTAATTGTCTTGTAATAAACAAGAATATGTCCTGTCAAAAAACAATAAAGTGTTTACAAGCTTGATTCAGCAGAGTAAAAATACAACCCTTTAGTAGTGACATCTACCCACATTTACAAACTCATGAGATGAGAACATTAAATTGTCTTTTTTTAGGCACTGACAGAAAGCTATCACCAACACAGATACTGGTTATCTAGTATTCCTTTACACATCTCTGGCCCTTGAAGTACTACACTGACTCACAGGACTAAAGCAACATCTCTTCCAATAGAACTGAACACCAGTATAAGTGCAAGTAAAAAAAAAATTTTTAGTTCGGTTTTGCTGTTTGGTTTTGGTTGGGGGGGGGGGGGGAGTGGCTGGTGGGGGGGGGGGGGGGAGGTTTACACAGTAAGAGAATGAGGTAGGAAGAAAGCCTTTATTTTATAAAACATTTTTACCTTAAGTTTGTCATGGGAAGTATATGGAGCTTCAGGAGCATAGATACGAAAGATATCAGCCAAGCAACATGCTACAAGGAGGCGCACATCTTTATTGGGATTCCTGAGGAAGAATTCAGATGCAAGGTGCAAGGCTAATGGGAGATACTGCTGCTTCTCATCCTCCGAGTCCTGGTCCATATCCATGAAGGTTTTTACCACCATCTGAAAAACACAGAAAAAAACACCATTTGAGTGCCTTCTGCTTTTATTCATAATTATAAACAATACTTTCTGAAAGGATGCAATGCTATTAATATATGTTCCACTGCATAATCACTGTACCACAATTTTTTTTTGTTAGGACAAACATCAGAAAAAGAGAAGTGTTAATCTGATACTTAAAGGCTTATTGAACTTAGTATTTTCAATTAAGACACTGAAAAATGCTTTGCGGTTCTGCTTATTTTGCCAGTCTTAACCTGAGGTGCAGCACAGAAACTGCTGCACACCGATGAGGTTGGAGATGGCAGCATCTCTTCATCAAAGCAGTCCCAGACCAGTTCAAAGTGAGGACTTGCTTCAGTATGGACAATACGAGGAGCTGCAAGCCATCTGGCCTAACATACAGGCCACAGTAAAATGCAGCTGCTTTAAGAGCTATGCCAAGACTCAAGAAGAGCCTCAGAGGCCAGTCTTATGCTCTGCCTGTATCAAGGCACAGAGCTCAAGAACTACTTTACATACGCACAATCCTTTTATCTAGTTTAAACGAGCTAGATACCAGATAAGAATTTAATCCCTCTTGTAAAATATGTCTGATGTTGCAGATCTATTCTTTCTGCCTACTCAAACCTGCATCTATAGCCTTATCTATATAAAGAAAAAAAAAAACCCACATGGTTTCCTTGTTTCTTCTAGCGCAGCTAAGAACTACTAATTCCTATGAAACGCCATCAAAATTGTTTGGTTCTAATTATTATACAACCCCAGTTAACCAAAACATCTCAACATAATCATTTGGCAAAACTGAAAGCGAGAATTTAGTTTGAAGAAATAAAAAGTTGCAGGTTAAACATTTGGAATAGCGTTTGTTAAAGGATGAGGATGACTTCTAAGATGTCAGCACAGAGCCGGGAGATGTGCTACAGATTCTTAGTATGACCTTAGTCAAATCGGTCTTCGTGTCCCATTCCTCCATGTCACTTGAGCATCCTTAGAGTTACAATTGTGAAGGACAGCCGTATTGCATACCAGCAGGATTTCGTATACCCATTACACACACAGTATACACAGTACACACATTAAAGAGATATAAGAGAAAGCACAGAATGATAAATCTTGATGGGTCAAATTCACCTCTAGAATATTAACTGTAAAACACAAGAGGAGATTGAGCTCACACAGCTAATAAACACATCTCTTACTCTTGCCACAATTCTTTTGTCATCGTGTCATTCAAGTGATACTAAGGTTGTTCCTCTGTTATTAAGCATGCCCCCGCTTCCAACATGAAAACACTGTCTTTCAGCTTTACCTCCTCCCTGAGTTTTGGAACCCAGTTTTAAACTCAGTAGATCTTATAAATTAAAATAAATGTTTGACAGCAACCTTTCCTACAGTAAGTTACTTAAAACTCCTCCTCAATTTCTATAAATGTACAAGTACATTCCTTCGTGAAGCAACTTACAGCAAAACCAAAAATAAAGAAACAGAGAAAAAAAAAACCACAACACAACACTAGAACAAAAGAGAACTTTACAACCACGGCCCATAAAAATCCAAATTCTACCTGCACTGGCCTGCTTCCCTAAAAAGATTCTTAAGCTATATTTTGAAGCATTAGCTGAAAGGACAAAACCATCCTTCTACTGACAGCACAGGTCTGTCTGTTACAGTGTCACACATCACCTGTCCTTCCTAGACACTGGAATTAAAAAAAAAGAAGATAACACAGTCTTCAAAACCTACCATATTCTTTCAATAAGGAAGGTTCAAAAACCGAACAAACAGACAAACAAACCAAGCCACCACCAAACCAAAAACCATCGTGATGCAAACCCAAGAAAACCACACCATGCTCACTCTGCTGGTGGCAGGACAAGGACTAGTGGCCTTGACTTGCAGCATGGGATTCAGATAACTATTACTGAAGGCTTTGAGAACAGGGTAGAAAGGACTAAAAGATCTGTGGATCCTACCCTGGAGAGTGATGATAAACTCTATCTGTATCATATAAACTTGTCCCACTAAAGTTCCATCCAGCCTTTCTACTAATTTTATAGATAACCTATATAAGCAATCTTTTGATCTTTCTCATAAGCCCCATCTCCTTTCTCCCTACGCGTATCGTAAGCTTCATAACCAGAACGCCCTCCTAGATTCAGACCTTTCTTTGGGTTCTCATATTCATATGACAACATGCATTAATCTTGCATATATCCCTTCTCTGATATGTCAAAAACAGACAAGGTAAGGCAGGATGGTACTGTGAAAACTCACAAAACTTTCCCATTTGGTAACAAAATGTTAGGATATTCTGGGATTAAAGTAAGGAAACTAGTCTTTGGCACTGTCTTACCTGTCTGAAAACAAACCAGCCTTACAGATTTTCCTGTGTTGCTCTTGCATTCACAAGAAACTGCCAGGAAATATCCATAAAACCTCTTTCTATTTCCCTGCAAAGCACTCCTTGATATTTCTTTTCTATTACAAAAGAACACTTGGGCAGTAATTGGGCCATTGGCAAGCTGCAACTGCTATTTAACGTAGTGATCTATGTTTCCTCCATTGTTTCTTTATAGTCCCATATCTGCTTGTATTTGTGTGTTGTCTTTTGTTTTATTATCAAGTCTTTGGTGCATGACGTTCTGTTTATGGCATGCACAAAAAATGAACAGAATACTATTTTGGTCTTTATCTAGGATCCCAGATACCAAAGCAATACAAATAATGAATAATATGTACGGGGTACACAAAATACATAGTATAATGCAAATAATGAAAGTAATATATAAACAAACTACAAAGGGCTATACCACGGTTAAAAGCATGGTGTAAATTCTTGCTAGTGGCAGGACACATAAAAGATTCAGGAAAAAGGGAATTAATGAAGACTTGCATTTAAGTACAATCCATAAATTTGTTCGACTGTCATCACAGTTCAACAAAATAATTCTATACATTTCTTGAATATATGCCATTAACTATATCTAAAAATCCGACAGCCTGGGAGTAGTCTCTATAGCCAAGCAACTACTGGTACTGATTAAGGTATTACACAACAGAATTATTTCCAAATGCCTGCTAATCTACACATGAGATTAATTGCTAAAATAGAAAAAAAGGAAAAAAAAAAACCCTCCAGACATGAAATACAATATACGCTTGGCTCTTCACACTCGCTAGGAAGCCAAGAACTCGCTCAAAATTTCAGCAGTTACAGGACTGGTACCCTTGCCCTCCAGCACAACTGACAAATGAGTTATCAAGGAACAATCAAGAGAGCAACTTAAACCTTTAGAAGTACAAGATATTGTATGTTTGATGAAACCACTTATTTGGAACAGAACCGCATAACCTCGAGTACAACACAGAGATCAACAACTGCTCCATGATCTCCCGGGGTACTCGGGTCTCTCTCTCCGCAGCCACCCCTTGTCTTGTTTCCTCTAAGACAGGAACTCATTTCCCTTCCTTCCCCCATGTTTGTACCACGTCTAAGGCGAAGTCTCGGTCTAGGACTATAGTTCACAAATACGTCCATAATACAAAGAAACAAAATGACAACATACTGGAAGCTCTTTTCTGTGTTAAGGTCTGACAAAGAAAAGTTACATCTAATCACCTGGGATTGGTATCACTTCGGATACACAGAATCAATACAAATATTAACATGTAAAGCTAAGCATACTTATCCAGCCCTTCCCAAAAATCTTTCTTAAATTGTATTGTAGTCATAGTTCCCATAGCTCTCTTTGTACGTTTCCTGTTACAAACTATGGGCTTTGTCAGAAGAATTAAAAAAAAAAAAAAAACAAAAACCAAAAACCAAAACCACAATATGCAAGTTGCATGATGCCTAATAAATATTGATAGCATCTTATGAAGAAGTTATAACATCTTATGAAGAACTGCTCATAATTGGTTCAGAAAGATTTTCATAGTTAAAACTTTTTAGCCATACTACTGCAATACTGATATTAATTGTGACAGCTAGAAATTGATCTATTAAAAGAATCTGCTAATGAAACGGAAAACCTGAAGTAAACTACATATACAAAAGACTAAAGGTCCAAATAATTTAAAGTTTTAAATTATTTTTCAACCCAAACTGGAAACCATTCATGTAACTAGTGATATGCATAAATGCAACAATGAGGGAATATGACAAAGCAAGTAAGCCCCCAAAAATTCAAGGCTGTGGTTAATATTTCATTGAACCAGGGGGAAGAAAAAAAATATGATTGCAGAGATGAGACATGAATTGCTACTGCCCAACAGATTTCAGTACAATTATTTTTTCCAAGAATCTGCATGTTAAGAAAATCTTCTTTAGTAAAGTTATTCATATTATAGGTATTCTATTAAAGCAAATCACATTCAAGATGTCATCTGATCCATCCTAACTACCCTTGTTCTAATTGCAAAAAAAGCCCCAAACAAACAAAAATCCACTCCAATTTCTCTTTGTATTAAGGTTTTCATTTTAGATCTAAAAGGAGTCTCAATTTCCCAAAGTTTTGGTTCAACCATTACATAAATATTTCTCTAGCAGAATGAAGTAGTTATTTCAGAGTTAGGTATTAATTATTATCATAAGCCAGCTTTTCTTCCAGGAAAAAATGATTAAACTGTAACAGGAACTCACTACTTTTTCAAATTACAGTACTATCGTTTAACTGAAGTCTTGCTGTACAGTCAAAACAGCCCTAGCTAGAGCACTAATATTCAATTACATAAAACCCTACAGACTTGGTAGCTTCCACCACAGAAAATTGTTACTGTCCTCCATGCAAAAACCAGGAGACAGAACAGTATTATTTAAACATATTAATGTAATATCATTCATTCTTTTCCAAATGATTAAGCACTCAATTTAAACACTAATTGCTAGCAAATGTAAACAAGATACTGCTATTCACATTTACAATTAAATTCATTCTGCATTGCTTTTGATTTAATGCATCCTCATTAAGTTATCACATACTGGTACTTTAGTTACCTTGCAAAAATAGAAGTGTTAAAACTACTCTAGAAATTTTCATTGTTGCCATTTTTACCATAATACCTTGAAATTCTAATTATCAGACCAAGATTTTACTCTCCCAGGCTCTGCAAACAGCTAAGTGAAATGCTCTGATTATAACATTGGAGATGGCGCAGAAATGCAAATGCCTTCATTCCAACTAGCGAGAACAACAGTTAAACTGAGACTGCTAATAGCACATCATGAACATACTGAAAATTAAAGAATTAAAATCTTTCAGGGAGGCGTCCATCCGACTCCGTAAAAAGACACACTGTGCAAGCCAGTCACTCTGGGCTACACGTTCACCTGTTGGGCAGAAATGCACAGAGCACGACGGAACTGAGGCACAGATGTCTATGATGACATCTACAGACGTCAGCTCAGCTTTGCCCTGGAAGTGCCTAATTCTCTGCACTGACGATGAAAGCAGTTCAGTGTGACTGGATGCCTGAAATGAGGTGAGATGAACTCTACCTGCAGTTTCTTTCAATTTCAATTCTTTCTTTTTTCTTTCAACTGAAAGACTGTCAGCCTTTCAATTGCACTGAAACATACACCAGAGGTTGCCAAAGCGTTGTTCACAGTCTGCCCACACCTCATACGCAGTTTACATGCGGTCTGTTTTCAAAGACAGTAAATCAGCATAGTAGCTTGCCCTTATGTGACTCAGCTGCATGTGGCTCTTGTGCAAGACCCATGCCTCAGACGGGAATACTAACTTTTTTGCTGTTCAGATCCTGGTTTGTGTTTATTGATCACGTAGACTTAGGTGCATGGTTTGTTGGATCAGGAAGCTCAGCTACCGCTGAAACGTATTGATGATTCCTGTATTATAGGGAGGAGAGCTATATAAACCCAAAGAGAGGACAGGGTAATCGGTGTAGATAGAGAAAAGACTCAGGACGCTACTTGCAGAGAGGAAGAAGCAGGCAGGCGTAGGAAAGCCTTGCTGCAGTTGGCAGGGCAAACACAAACCTCCAAGCTAGTCATAGCATGAGAAAGGTGTGTGTAGGTTGCATTTGTTTTACTGTTCTTACAACAGCTTATTCATAGTATTCCAAAGAAGTAACATTTAACCACCCTTGGCTTGAAAAAAGACCAGGGAAAGATACTCAGTATTTAAAAATTCACCTTGCAATCATCGAAAGAAGAAATTTAACAATTGAGATAATTTGATACCATTTACTGTTATAGGAATAACATTAGAAGTTAACTTCAGTATTAAGATTAAATACAAAAGGTATTTGGAAGTAAAACTTCCCCAAATTGATGTAAGCCCAGCTGACTCTTCCAGAGCTTGGACAGCTCAGGGAAAGATGTCAAGAGAAGGCTGAAATCGAAGTACACCCAAATGCTGCAATGTTCAACTCTGCCATCAGAGCGTTTTTACTTCTTTTCCCCTCACGTGGTTTAAGCATTATTATGGGTGACCCTTGCCATTAGCTATTAACAACAAATTATGTTCTTTGACTAAGACCTAATTGTAAAACATAGCAAAATCCACAGACATGCTTATCTGGGAAAAAAAACTTCTGAATGGTGCAGATTTAGGATGATAAGTCTTGGTCTCCCTCAGATATAGCCCCATCTATCAGGCGGAACCACCAAACAAACATGGAAAAATGGAAATTATTGTGTGGATAGAAACAAAAATAAAAAGATCTCAAAATATTCAAATCAGGAGGACCAGATGATTGTTATTTCAGAATCTTTAAATACTTGACAAATGAAATCACAAGACTTAGCAACAGAGGTTTTGTTTGCCTTTCTTTAAAAAAAAAAAACCAAACAACAAAACAAAACAAAAACCCCAAGAAACCCACCAAAAAAAACCCCACAACCAAACACACAAACAACAAAAACAAAAAAACACAAACTAACACCTGAACAAGAAGGATACCAACTGGCCAGAAATTAGCAACTGTCAACCTAATAATCAAGAAAGACCATCCTGCCAACATATCCAACAGGCTGACATCAACAGGATTTTAGAATACAAACCTGATTTGGAAAGGCTAAATAAACACAGAAGTTAAGAAAACCAGGGTAACACATAAAAAGGGAATTACTTTGCTAACCTGATAAACTTCCCTTGATAAGATAATCAACTCTCTAGACAAGGAAGAACAAGACAGGCAATTTGTCTGAGTGTCAAGAACAGCATCACATTGAGCCACATAGAAATTGAGGATGTTGGAAGAGATGAAGCTTCCTAACCGACAGGACCTTTTCGATCTGAATGAATTTATTGGTGGAGAATGGTGTTATAATTGACCCTATTTGCTATTTCTATAAACAACTGTGGTACAAGAAGTAGGAATGGAACTTAATGACAACAGTTAGGGACCAGCAGTAGAGGACAGGACATTATACAAGAAGAACAGAAATACCAAAAATTAATAATTGCTCAATGGTTATAAGTTTAAAACCAAGAACTTGTGCTATTAAGAGCTTATCAGCTGGAAACAACAGGAGAGAAAGATGGGCATTTATTAAGCAATTGTAAAGAGATTATGAGCCAACAAGAGGCTATGTGCATGAAAACAATGAAAATGCAATTGCAGGATATGACAGAAGTATTTCCAGTCAAGGAAAGGAAAAAACAGCAATACAACTCATGAAATGCTAAAAATACTAACTGCTGATTTGAACCACATCACTTAGGTCTGACTACCCTCACTGATTAAAAAAAAGAATTCAAAATGGGAAAGGTACAGAAGGTGGCTACCAACAGAGTCTCAAAAGCCCTTTCTTGTAAGGGGATGAGACTGTGGTGTGCTTAATCTACCAAAACAACAGCCAAAGGTCTCTCTTTTAATATGTCTTAAATACAGGAGTGCCATCTATGCACTGGGAAAAGACTGCAAGTAGAAGTGGGTAGAAATGGGCCAGCGGCATCGCTAGCCTGAGAACTGGGGCTGCTTTCTGACTGCAGAAGCACACGCTCTGGAGCACCATCCTCTCACAGGGCTTCACTTCATGGCAAACAATTCCTTTCCAGGGTCCACATTTATCAGAGTCATAGCTAGACAGAAGTAGCTGCACTAATTAAGCAAGGCGCATATGTGATCACAGAAACAATGAACTGGAAAGGAGCTGATGGGTTTTTGTGAAGTTTTGCTGTTGTCATTAGTAAAACAAAAAGTAGCGTTCCCTTCCTGGTACTGTTAGTAACTCCTGCAAAATAAATTTTCTTGCCCAATTTCCACTACAAATTCTATCTCTACTCTGTGCTCTCTGACAGGACACTTAACTGGCTCTGAATAACTCAGAAAAAAAACCCCAAAAGTAGAACAAAAGATTATACAAAGCATATTGCATGCTCTCTGGGGCAAAGACTATTTGCTTCCTTCTTTATAACCTGCTCACCAAGTGAAGCCCATCACCAGAGTTTCTAGATGTGACTGCAGATGTATCATAAGAAATGTAAAACTTACGCAGGAATAGTAATGGTAGCCCGTACAGTAATATCCCTGTGACTAGGCAAACAGTTTAACTGGCTGCTCTTCCCCTGGGGACTAACCTACACTGGGCTTTTCTTTGGAGGTTTGGTCAGCTGCCAGATCACGAGCAAAGAAGTCTTAGACTTATAATTTACCGCTATCTTCACATTGGTAAAACAGCATATTCTGTATTATTTTACTTACATCAAGCAATTCTGAGAGCGTTTTCCAGGAGCCCAGATGTTAAATTAATTTGACATATGAAAAAGCAGAGAGACTGACTACTACTTACAATAAACAGTATACGGAGCAGTTCACGAGTTATTTGAAGTAGCTTTCTTGATACATGCATTTTTAAGTAACTACATAATGAATATAAATATCACACACACACAGCATCATAATCAAAACAGGACAAATATTGTTACCAATTTGGGAGAGATGTTGTACAATTGCCCACATGTTGTATCTCCATAATTAACACACAGCAGAATTCCAGTTCTGCTATAAATCTAGAATAAATCTAGAAGATTCCTCAAGTAACATAACTGCAACAGATGAGTGGAGAGGGGAGGGACGGCAAATAAAATGAGAAAAATTAGATGCCTTAATATAAAATGTCTTTCACAGCACAAATTAGAACATGCTGTTTAAATAGTGGTGGAATATTTTGCCCTGCAAAATCAGTCACGTAATGTTGACGTCTTGATTATAATAACTTGTATGGACTGTTGCAAAGAAAGGTGGCAAAAAAGTATGCTTCCCAAGATTACAACAGCACAAAAGGAAGTTAAACAGTGTCCTTCCTGCCCAGCAGGAGATAATCCTAATACTATTATCACTGCATGTGATAAGTTTTGTACTCTTTGACCACGAACAAGCCCATGGGAAAAATAAGATTTATGATGTGCAAAGAAAATACTATATGCCTGTCCTTATCACTCAAAGTTTGATAAAATACAACATCTTATTCATAACTGAGTATTTTAGACAGTATCGTTGACTTTAAAATTTTATTGTAGTAAGATTTTGAAGATTCAAAACCATTTTTATACAACCCTAGTTCCTTCACTACCGTATGTAATAGTGAGGTGCTTTTTCCTTCCAGCCAAATGATACTTTAAAGCCAAGCCTATTTTTTTTGTCTTTAAGCAGGTACCACTATGCTTCATGTAAGAACATCCTATAAGTTCATTTATATTCATTGTTGTAACAACATGAGATCTTTCTCATCACTCCACTCCTTTGAAACGGACTATTTAAGCTGCTAAAACAAAAAAAAACCACCACTCCCATCAAAACAGGCTGTGCTTTTGTTTGTTCTTAAGACCTTAAAATTTGTCATTAAGGAGAAAGTAGATTATACTCAGCTTTAATGGCCAGGAATTTAACAGAACTTCCCTTGTAACTGACTGGAGTACTATCTTTCTTACAGTTCCGTACACACTGACAGGGTAAAAAATGCCAATGGAAGATGAAGGACAGACAGAAATTCAGACCTGTTTGCCAACCAGGCGTCACACCAGTACACAGTTCAAACCCCTCTCCCAGTAGCTATGGTTTGGTTCCACGTGACATGGAAATCCAGTTTAACCACTTGCTGCCACCATCTCCTCCTTCTTTTCCCCATTACTCACCCTGTCCTGCTTCTGTCCATGCAGTGCCACTGCATATTTTGCACTGGCCCCAACACTTGTTGAATAACTCCATGAGTCAACTTAACTTACTAATCTGGCTGAGAACCTCCTCAGAAAAAGTCCCAGATAGTTTTCCGACAGGCATAGTTAGATCATGGATAGATCTGTTATGTTCCAGAGCCAGGAGAAGGGAAGGCAGATAGAATTCAATGGCCAAGACCAAGGAGGGAAGAGGAACTTATACCCTTCTGGTACCTAAACTCTTAACAACCAACCTAATAGCGACACAAATTCTTAACCTTAATAGTGGCAAGCACATGAAGCCCGAAATGGGCAGCTATATGTGAATCTTACTAGTCCCCCAGAAAATTTACCTTTATTATTATTCATTAGAAACTAGCGTAAGATGTGATCACTGATAATTTTAAATTCAAGGTCTCAGAAGCATGTTGTTACAGTAATTTCCAAACCTTGTATCCAATCTATCAGTTAATTTATTAATTTTAATGATATATTTCCTGGTTTTGTATCATGACCTGAGACAGCAGAGGTTCCCCATTTACCCTTCTAGACCATCACTTTTACTTTGCCTTGCAGGTTTTTCTTATTCTCATCACATCCTCATCTCATACCTTTGGAGGCAAAGGCTCACTAGAACTGCAGTATTGCACAGAGCACATTCACACAGTATTCAAACAAGCACATATGCCTAATTTATATAAGGGAAGCATAACATCCATAGTGTTTACCATTTGGCTCCTTACCCAGCGTTAAGTTCTATTAGATTTTTGGAGAGAAGCTGTTCAGTGAAAGATTTCACTAAGCAGCCTAGACTGATGCATCAGTCTTCCCTGGCTTAGTCCTTTACAAGTCAGCAAATAGCTTTGCTTTCTCTCACTATTTCTCACCTTGCTTTTACTGACATTAAGCCTAAAAGCTTCCACTGGATTCACCCCACTCACTTAAATTATTTGACTTAATAAGAATTCTGTGAAATGCTCCTTGGTTGTGATCCACCAGACCAACTCACCTCATCATATTTCCTGTTTCCCAAACAGCTAAAAGGTTTTCAAGTGTGCGGAGTACTATCTAACCTTAGGTCACTGTATGGTTCGTCATTAACAAAAATTGTTTCTTTAAATCTACTTTTTGTTTACAGTCAGTTTTTGATGCATGACAAATCCATGATTTGAGTGGTGCCACAGTACCAATTTTTATTTTATTTTTTTAAAGCAATCCAGTCTTCGGCAGTATCTAGTATTTATTACTGGAAAGATTTGTAACGGGATTCTTTCCAATTTTCCTGCCAAAGTCTAACAATTGTTTAAGTCCCTTAAAGAAGGTTCATAAATTAAAACACTGAAAGCCGTCTAAGTTCTCAGAAACCTTGCTTCCACATATATAGATACATAAGAAAACAGTATTTGCAGAGGGACTAAAAAGAGCCTATTCTTTAAACATTCTAATGATAATTCAAGACATCATCAGTTAGAAGCATTTCATTAAATAGTCCTTTTCCCCTAGGTATACCAGCAAGTGTTATATATGGCTGGGGCAAACCCAAAAAATTCTTAAAAGCATATTCCCCACGGTGAAGGAGTTTCTCTTTCCATATGAAGTTTCTCAAGTACTTTGATAATAGCCTCCAGATGTGAGAGAGAGGATTCTTTATAACCAGCTCACTGCTGTGTGATAATTCTTTTCCTCTTCCAAAGAGAAGGTGGTGCTGGACAAGAACAACAATGGCATTTTCATTTATACTGTGAATTGACTATAAGGGTTCATTTTGAAGTGAATATTTAGGCTCAATTCTCACAACAAAAACATGTGTTAGAGTTTCACATTAAAACACAACTAGAGGGCCATGCTTCCAGCAATACTGATGTTTTAAAGACTATATCCATGTCTATTTCTACACCACGGTGCAGGTGCATCCCGTGGTACACCACACAGTCTTCCTGACTCAGTCATCCAGAAGCGGGTGGGTGCATGTCTGTGTGTATAAAGCACATCATGCTCTTTTCTGCTTGTGTTCCAACACAACCAATAAATGAGACAGAAACGGTATTTTTTTCTAAGAAAATACCGGTTTTCTATTTCAGCAGTCTTGTAAATTGTGGTGAGTTGAAAACTTGCTATACCTACTGAAGCAGAAAATTATGCAAAATATTTGTACCTTGTAGCTCTGATTGCACAGTCTGCAACAGCAAGAGAAGAAAGAAATTAAAATTTCTTTCATGGAACTCATTCAATGACTGGCAATTACACATAATACCATCGTACTCAATAGCACAAGAAGGTATCAAGGTGAACAAGAAAATACTCTTCAGCCATGGCGTTCATTTTCTGGTTTCTTTAGGAGCCAGATTCCACTGAGCCTTAGGACTGAACATCAGGAGGCAAGTCATGTGAAACCCTAGCACGAACCCATGTCTAGTGACAAAACTGCACTGAAGAATTTTGTCTGTATGCCTGTCATCTACTGGAGCCTTAATAAAGGACTGTCATATTAACGACAATTATCTAGAATGCAGAAGACGTGGGTTTCCATTCCCGTGTGAAAGGCTGGACAAAAATTAGAATTGTCAAACTGTAAAAAGTTTTGACATTTCACAATCAAAACTAATACTACCAACCAGCAACAACAACAAAAATCCCCTAACCAACGGCACACCAAATCAGAGCCTGCTCCCCAGACGGCACTGGCTGGCAGGGACATTCCTCTTCATCTCACTGCAGCAAACTTCAGCCAGACACACTTCTGCAAAGAATTTCTATCAGACAAATTAGCTTTCTCCAATGAAGCACTATTTTACCAGAAAATTTTGCTACCTGTTGAGCACTATTATTGATATTATTAAGAAAACAAAACCAAACCCAAGTTTTATCCTTAGGCAGCTACCAAGGCCAAAAATAGGGCACTCTAGAATGGCCTGAAGGCAAAATGCAGAAATTTGCTTACTCTGCGTGTGGCTGGTGGTTTCATTTTATTTTTAAGTAGCCCCATTAAAAGCAGAGTTTCTGGAAATTCTTAAAGTACAGGAAAAAACTGGTGTGTGAAAAATTGGACCTGAAACATATCTGGAGTGGTTTCCTGGCTATAAGTCTTATTTAATTCTTTAATAAGGAGGAAGAAAATTATGTAGAATTAGCGCATGGCAAGTATTGTATTGGTAGAATTCAGTTAATAAGTTTAAATTATTTTACTCTGAATAACGACAAGTATCCCTAGTAATAAAGACTTATTTCTGATACATGTTAAAAGAATAAAAAATTATTTTTAAGAAATTTTCCATTTTAAAAATTTTCTTTAAAATGGGGTAGGAGACTAAAGGAAAAATAAAAGGCACCAGTATTGCTGACATAAGGATATGAAAGTCAAATACACAGTGCTCAGCAACAGGATGATGCTAAAGACATAATGATTATATGTAGGTTATTCAGTTTCTGAGAAATAAGCCTAGAAAATGAATATGACAAGCCTATGCATTTTATTGTAATGTAGGTAGCAAAGAATAATAAGAAAAGTCTTCAATAAATTCAACTTGTAATATTACCATCATAATTGCCAATATTAAAAGTGTGGAAATACTTCAAATTTAATACATTATTTACAGAAAGCATTTTGGAGGACTTTACATGACAATATTAAAAATGTTATTTTTCATTATTTTACTGTTCATTTTATGATACAGTATTTTCACACAAGAATGTAGACTTTTCTATTTTGGGTATGGGAGTGAGGTGCATTTGTATGTCCAAGGAAAAAGTAAAAATGAAAAAGGAAAAGGCAAAGGCAGGAGACTGAGGAAAAGAAAGGAAGATAGAGACAAAAAAAAAAAAAAAAAAAAAAAAAAATCAGAGTTTTTCCCATTCATGTCTCCATCTCATCTGCTTTTATTTGTTGGATCTTAATGTTTACATTCAATCACCAGTCACAGGACTATGTTTCCACTTGGTTCTAACTTTGCTAAACATTTTAATAACATTTTCAAGCCGTACAACTATGTTGAGCTGATCGAAAATTATCCTCCATCCAAAATATGTATTCTATTTCCAAAACCAAGACTTTTATTTTTGCCTAATTAAAGAAAGAAAACTGCTTTTTACAGAGCTCTACTATACCTTTCTGGATTAGCAATACTGTTTTAAAGGACAATATGTCACCTCCCAGAGTTGTGGTGGTTTTGTTGATTTTCTGCAGTTTTAATTTTGGGCTAATAAAGATTTGTCTGGGAATTCTTCTCTAGTATTTTGAGAACTTTAAGTAACTCCTGATTTCCTCCAAAAGAGTTGTGCAACTATTTTGCCTATCAGTTCCATCAAATTCTTGCCTTGTGGCTAGCTAGAATATGCCCGTAACTGCTGTACTTGTCCCTCAACATTCCTCATATGTAATCACACAGCTTTATAGCTACTGATTCTGCTAAGATAAGAAGCAGGCAATATACCACATATAAGGTGTTATTGCAAAGACTTTTTTTTTTTAAGAATATTTTCAAAACATGTCTGACTTTTTTTAAGAAGTTCCAATAAGGAGTCCTCTTATACTAAAATTTTCTTAGTGAAATATGTAAAGATTACCAATGTCCCAAAAATCATAAAGATCACTGAAATTTCCTTTATTTGCTAAAAAAAGACTTCAGATCAATACTTCATGGCATGACCCACTCCCACTCCAGACATCAGGCACCCAGACTATTCTTGGTGAATCTACTGACATCACTTGCATTGTGCAGTGTTTTCCCATTTTAACCCCTATATTCACTTCTGCTTTTTTCCTGGGATTTTCTAAAAAAAAAAAAAAAAAAAAAACAAAAAAAAAAAAACAAAAAAAACAAAAAAAACCAAAACCAAAACCAAAAAAACCCCAACAAAAACAACCACACATGCAAGGAAGAACTAAAATCAGGCAGACTTCTCAAAGTTAAAGGCTGAAAAATCATTGTATACAACTTTTATTAAAAAATACACTATTTAATTATTTAATATCTTTAATATATATATTTAAATACACTATTTAACTTCAGTGTCAGAATTAACCATGCTGAATTTAGATTAAAATAACATTTCACTAAACTACATTGCTGAAATCAGCAACCTGCAAGTACTAAGTCTCATTTAAATAGCTGCCAGCAACATTTGCATAAAGAATGCCTAGAACAGGAATCACAGAAAATATTTAGAGGTCCGACATACTTAAAAAAGCACTTGAGGCACAGTAACTCCGTATTTGCAAAACACTTTGTCATGTTCATCCAGAAAAATCACTTATCCTCTCCATGACAAAATCTGAGAAATTTCAACCCCAAAAGTACAAAACAACGTAAGAGTCAATCCACTTCTTGAGGTTATGGCCCTAAAATTACTTTAACACCTAGTTTAATACTTTATTAGAAATAAAGTATTTTGTTACCCACTAAATTTTACAGTTTCTAAGAGTCTCATAGTACAGTTATTTGAACTTATTCAGTAAATTCTACCAATACAACCGTACCACTGTCTCAAGACAGCGCATACACTGTAGCAGTGAGTAACTTTTGCCTTCACTTGAAATAGCTGGAAGATGTGGCTGATTCCCTTTATAAGATCAGACACCTGCAACAATACTAACCTGTACCCCAAGCATAAACATAAATTTGGCACCCGTTGGCAGAGGATTTGGTCATTTCACAAATGTCTGCATCTGTGACAAAAAGCGCCATAGAGAAATCCGAGAAGCTTACAGAGAAGGCAGCAACCCTCGACCTAAAAAATGACGATTGCCCAGAACACATAAGAAAGCGCACACTTCATCAAGAGTACTGGACTGAAGTGGCCTGAAGCCACAAGCAAAAATTACACCTCATTGTTTAAAAGTGATCTTTGTTTTTATTTCTCTGACTCAAAAATTGAACAGACACTCAACTTCACTTGCTCAGCTGAAGTGACCTCCTCAAAACAGTAGTCCACATGCATGTGCTGGAAATTTAAAAACCAACTAAACCAAGGAATATTATAAAAAACAATGATTGAGAAAATTGAAAAAAGGAGGGGAAATGTTACCCCTAAAAGGACACAACAGATTTCTCACATACAAACTCTGCAGGAGAACGACGAGTTGACCAGATGATTGTCAAAATAAACCACTTGATCTTTCTTAAGTATACATGAGACATTACATAAGCACAAAATTTAACTTTTCTTATCTAAAAACCTAGACTGTAGAGTTATTGCCTTCAGGTCCTGAATCCCATATAAAGTTCTCATGTTTGTCTTTACCTTGCATATACAAGACTTAAAATACATGAAATTCCATTGCTTTTACTCTTCAAAAGCCAAAACAGGATGAAACTCAGTTTCATTCATGTACTGTAGGTTGTTTTTCTGGTTTTTTTTTTTTTTGTGTGTGTTTTAATTTTTTTTTTAAATCACCCTCACGATCATAGCATGCAGGTCAGCAGCCTACTGAAAATGGTTTTCCAAAAAAAATGGTGGAATGTACCTTGCTATGTTTGTTTTCTCACCTTTCCATCCTAAAAATTAAAATATTGAACTGTTACATTTTTTTCTGATTGAATTGGTGGCAGGGTTTTGTGTTTGTTTTTTGTTTTGTTTTGTTTTTTGTTTTGTTTTTTTATTTTTAATTAGAAATCAAAACATTCCACAATGCATCTTCATAGCAAGAAAGGAAGACTTCCAAAGTGCACTTTGGCCAACAGATTGTGGAGGTTTGCAACAGCCTTCAATAGCTGCAGGAGTTCACTGGACATCCTAAAAATGCTGTTGGCTAAGATTTATGATCAGGAAACAAAAGCTGTCAACTATAATCTTTAGTGCCTAAAACTCAGGCATTAAGCCGAAGCTATTTAGCACCTTAAAGAAAAGGGCTGAGACCTAATATTTGACTATGAATTTTATGGGAAATTAGCACAGGAGGAGACAATAAGAAGTTACTGCCCAAGTAACTTATATTGAGGAAAACGCTTCAGTATTTATATTAGGTAGTCCCAAAATACTGATACATTCATGACGGGATTAATCACAGAATTCTGTTCCAGATGTGGAGAGTAGAGTGAATAACTGTAATCTGGATAGGGCTGAAATTCCTAGCCAAGTAGAGAGGCCAGAAGGTGTTACTCCCAGATGCTACTATTGGCAGTTTCCTCACTAGTGGGAAATACTGCCCTGTACTAAGGACCAAAAAGAAATAAGTACTGAAGAGAAACACCCAGCAAAGGAAACTGAAGGATGGAGAAAAATGCTTCCTGCTGCCTGCTTGAAACCACTGCCTTCCTCAGCTTTAACTTCAAGCATCTGTCTTTTGCCAGAGCTCCAACTGCTCACACACCGGGTTGTCTTGATAGTGGTAAAATCATGGGGTAACATACAAATCAGGTAGTGGCCATCTGCATATGGTTGACACTATGTCTACAACATTTGTTTTGAATTTGCTGAGGAGCTGCTTTCAGATGTCAAAAGGAAGACTTCAGAAGACAGTTGATTCTTGTGAAATTCAGGCATTGAGAGGCCAAGTGGTAGAAAAGTATTTTTCCATTACTGAATATACTCTTCCAACTTAAGCATTTTGTATCGTGTATGCTTATCACTCCTCTTGGGTGAGAAAACAGTATCTTCTAGTCAGCAATCTCAGAGAAGCCCAGGAAAACTAGAGCATCTTCCCCCTTCATTTTTAATATGACAGTTTTGCATGCATTCTGGTCTGAATTAAGACAGTGCCAAGTCAGTTTATAGTAAAATTGATATTAGCCTCCATCTAGCTTCCCTTTGCAACATGATTATTATCTAGAATCAATGTACCTAAGTTTCTTTGTGTTAGTCAAGCCTCTGAACATTTGATCCATTGGTCGTGAAGGGTATCAGTTACTCACAATTTTTTCCACGTATCATCAAAGACATGAAAGGTAGTTAGAGATTTTGAATCAAGACTCACTTAAGGTCTCCAGAATTTATTTACAAACAAAAAGACTGAACCCCAGGAATCCCAATATACTACTGCCTGGTGAATATATGCAAAGCATATCCACACATTAATTTCTTATGCATTATCTTGAAGCCTTCTGAATTGAAGATTACAAATAAAGATTTGCTTTAATAATAATACAAAATGAAACAAGCCACAAACCCACTCAATAACATGAGATGAAATCAAATTATTTCAAAGTGAGGATTTGTATAATCAAAATTATCCATACAACTTCATCCAACAGTTTCTGGCAATGTTCCCATGCAGCTATTTTCATAGAAGTTCCCACATACAAACAAATCACTACTAGAAAAATGGGTGAAATTCAGTTCTAAGGCTGGCTGAAGTTTGGCAACTACAGAATTTTGATGCATACACCACCACAAAAGTGCAAGCTCTGTGTAAACACTGTTTCTTCAAAGAATAAACAAAATTATGTTCAAACATTTTTCAACAGCAGCCAGATTTTTGGCCTATCAAGGAGTCCTTAACAATATATTCTGCACAGCTCTCAGGCCCTGAAGTGTAAAATATGAGTTAAATGAGTAAAATTTAGAGACGAGAGGTTTCCACTTTCTATGAATAATTCTGGAAGAGCTTCGTGTGCAACAGTAAACTCATGGTCTGTCCCTGCTATGAGCCCTGTGGAGTGTTAATAATGCTGGCTTTGCAATGACACAAAAAAAGATTCTACTACTTGCATTTTATCAGTTCATGCTTGGGGAGGCGGGGGGAGATATTTATGGTGCCTATCTGCTGGGTAGTACAATTTTTTTTTAATGTGTGATTATCTGGAAATAAAATATTAATTTCTGCATATGTGTGTGTATGTATGCACACATACATATTCCCCTACAGACAGATATACATCCTGTAAGTTAGCGCAAGTGTTTCTTTAAAGAACAATCAACTACAGCAGGCATTAGGAGGGGGGAAAAAAGAAAATAAGAATGAGAGCTGGCGTGAAGACAAATCTGTTTGCAAGCACCGGCCTGTACCGCCCACTGTAGTTCAAGTCACAGCACAAGACTCAGTGGTTTGGACTGCAGAACAGGAAAAGACCAGTCTAAACATCAAAGACCACATCTTATAATCATAATACTGGTACAGAACTGTGAGCCATTGGGCTTAAGGAGGCCTGAAAAACACTGAAACCTCAAATTCTTTCTTCTGTACAAATGGGAAAGACAATAAGGGGAAAAAAGAGGAAATCAAACATTCCTAGAGAAAGGAGAAGTGCATGTAAGTACCTCTCACTAAATATTACCACACCAATTCTGAATTCCAATATAAAATCAATTTATTTTGAAAGCAATCATTTATTAGTATGAATGGCACGACCTATTACAGCAGCCACTCAGCTAAAACATCAGAAAATTCATTGTGGATTCCACGACATTCACATTAGCTCAAAATTACGGGCACCAGCACGATCCACACATTTGCATATAAACGCGGCACTGATTTCAATTGTTTCTAACCAGAGAACATTCTCCTCTGTATCTTAGTTTCTTTTTCAGATGTGGAAGGGTAGCATATCATTCACTGCACTTACATTTGCTGCTCTCTGAAACAAGGGACACACTTTGTTTTGTATACAGATACTGCCTCACCAAACTGGAGGGGTGGGGGATGCTTGTAGAATTTCTTAGGGTGCAGTTTTACAGCAGTGAGTCAACCCAAATCTGCCAGACCTGTCCCTCCATTACGCCAGCACGCATGCGACTGATGACTGTTGCTACTGAAAAATGCCTTTTTCTGGCCACTTTTCAGATAGACCTGCTTCTTGAACCAGCTCACTACATGATTGTAAAAACACACAGGGGAGGGTGGGACTGCTTCAGCCCAATCTTAGGGTGCAGTTTAATGAATCTTTAAGTTGATTTAATAAGGTCAAACCCAATAAACAGTGTTCCAAATTAAGCCATCACTGCAAGTAACAGTTCTGCCACCCCAAGATTGTCATACAGCTTCTGCCAGCACAAGGAGGGGGTAGCAGGTGACTGCTTAAGTCACACTGATCCAAATGGAAACTAACCTGGGAAAAAAAGAAGTGTTTTTGAATAGGATCACTTCCACAATCCAGTATCCTGCAGGCCACAGACACACCTGCGTTGGCATGTGGAAAAGGATGGCCCACAAGCAAGCAAGAGTACTTCACTGGCTCAAAGCGCTGGCTTTGGTGTTTCTGCTTCCACACATTCCAGTAGCATGAAGCAGACCGGGGTTTGATTCAGGGCAATCCTCCAGCTACTGGTGTAGCAACTCCATCCTTTCCAATTATACTACTTTCCCCCTCCTTGCCCACAGTCAGTATGTGCTTCTATTTTTTACTCTTCTCCTCTTACTCTTCACAAACTTGATTTGTGTCTACAACTTTGAGAGTGCTGCTGACTCAAATACAGCAAATGACTTTGAATCGTTATTCTCCCTGAACAGCAGTGGCAGCAGTGGTGAAGATGAGAAACTGTTTCCTTCAGTGGCAGCGTCAACTTCAGAGTACCCAAAGTAGTCAGGTACAACAGTGTCAGGATGACAAGCTTCCACAACGCAACTCTGGCACTCTGTAAAGAGGACTGCATTTTTTTTCATGTTTAGATAAACTAACTTGCTTTTGACTATGTTAAAATACCCGCTACGCAGGTCAGCTCAGATTACTAAGCTGACTTGCAATACTCTGCAGAACTAACCTGTCATTACTTAGCCCTCCACCTTTTCACCTTCCTGATGAAATTATTTTTGCCTACAGTTTTGTTTCTGAGCAGAAGATTGATAGAGATAATGAAAAGCAGTGGGAAAACCCTCAACAAATCCTCTAAAAATGTTAGCAATTAATATTTTCTTCATTTATAAAATGTTGAGGTGATCGGCTAGTTTTAAAATTAATTTTATGAGGATATTGCATGATGCCAGGCTTTTAACCAAAGTGTTGACAGGCATTAAATCAGATAGTATACAGAAACTTAAACTCATCACAGCCCACATACAGACTGAAGTCGGAGTGACTCTGAAGAGTCTCATGACGGTGTGAATTAGGGCACAGCTCCACAGCACAATTTCTCAGGAGGCAGAGCCAGTCTAAGATAGTCCCTGAAGATGTCTCTCAAACCAGCTTCACTGCTAGATAAAACGTAGTGGAGAACTCCATCCTCACAGATGTAAATGGGTATGAGGAACCAATTTTAGCATCAGAAATGGAGTGGCACACAGAGCTGCAGCTCTAGGATGAGTATGCTTTAACATGTAGATGAGTCTACATAGCACATATAGATGAGTCTACATAATACATCCAACTCCGTCAGAATGCTCCAATTTGCACAAGAACCTAAACTAAGAACAATAGGCAAAGATGTCAAAATGAAACAAAATGAAATGGCAGCTTTTTTACTTTGTCATCTGACTGAAAGTGTTTTAGCCTTTAAAGGGAAACAAAGGCTAGGACTGAAAGAGCGTAACTTTGGAAAACATTACACACCACCCCCACTTTCCCAGCTGAGGTTTAGAAACATAGCCTTTAACTTGGTTTTCACTCCCAGTTCAAAGAGATTTTTTTTAACAACTTATTAGGTTTTCTACTGACCTACTTCCAGTTGTACCAACACGTATATATTCTACAAAGATATAGTTTTAGTACTTGGTGAACCCTCCCATTTCCTAAAGCAAAATCCTCATGATTTTACAGCAGTCTAGACTACCAGTTCCAACTGGGACAAAGCTGAAATCTTATTTCCAGATTTCCCATTTCCCTTAGGCTGCAGAGTTATGCCTACTTTCATATTCTACATGCAGTTTCTAAGAAAAAATGTCACTAACAGCTCACGAATGCAACTCCTAGACCTTCATTTACTGACTTCACACAAAGCAAAAATAGTACTCCTTTTCTTGCCACTGGAATTTTACTGGCAATAGCAGAAATGGAAGCTTTAGAGAAGAGATGGATTATAAGTTTTTCAGAAGTAGTGACATATGCCAACTACATTTACAAAGGATGACTGAATAAGGTATTTAAATAAACATGTATTTTCAGCAAAATGCTTTAAAGTTGCCTTGCATTTCTTTGTTTTGCTTCGTAAGTGAATGAATGTTAACGCTGCAGCAGTTCAGTGCTGAGGAAGAACCACCTGTCAAAACCCAAACATATAGGGTAACCTTTTCCACCTCCCCCCAGAATGCTGAATTCTGTTTCTACCATCAAAAGTAAGTATTGAGGTTACTTTATTTCCTTTTATTACTGCAACAGCTTAAGAATTCAACTTCCCTTCACTTATCCTACAATACATTGCACCATTGCGCAAACAAAGGGGCATAGTTTCTGGATGATTCCTCTTCACTGTTTCACATAAACGAAGTTTTTAAAGAAAAATTGTATTCTTTCTAACTGACATCAGGACTAAAGCCAACCAAAAGGCACTGCAGTCAGTGAGAGTTAAGTGACCAAGTATCAGGTTTCACTCTTAAACCACAAGAAAAGAACAATTTTTATATTCCTCAAAATTTAATTTCAAATAATTCCCTACTAAATTATGACTATGGTTTGATTAAATTTCAATAATGAGTTTATTATGGAGAACCATTACTGCGTTTTGGATAATTAAGTACATGCATATATTTTCAAACAGTAAAAGAAGAACACCACAGTTAAAATACAAAATAATATTAAAATAACAGGATTTACCCGACTTTGACTACTCTGTCTGAAGGTAGAGTAAAAATTTTAAGGGGAAATATACAACCGCATTTTCCTTTCATTAAATTGGTAACACAAGTGAAGTTAATCAGTTTATTTTTTTCAAGGAACAACTTATTTTAATAAACTCCTTTTCACATCCACACTATGGCATCACCATAAGGCTCAAACTGCAAATTTTCTTTATATTAAGCACTTCCTAAGTTCAACTCTACTTTCACTACACACATTTTGCTTCTGCATTTGCAGCACCATCATGATTCCAAGCAGCCAAAATAAACAGAAAAGACAAATTATGTAAGAAAAATACTACAGAAAACATTAACTAAACTTAGTAATGGGCATTTGAAAGTTTTAGCTCCTTTTAAGTGGTTTGGGTTTGTTGGGGGTTTTTTGTTTGTTTGTTTGTTTGGGGTTTTTTGGGGTTTTTTTTGTGTTTTTTTCTTTAATTTTTGCTTTACCCTTTCTGTAATAGCGTATCGCATAAACAGTTTTCATCAAGACGATCAAAGAACGCAGGTATCATTTTTAGTTGTTAAAGAACACCACTTTAAGTTAAAAAATTAGTAATATTTTCAAATACCATGCACAGCCCTCTACCAGTCTGTGGGTTAAGAGAGTATTAAAAAGTTTCTGTGCTTTATTTTAGCTGTTTATTTCCTTTATTGCTGCTATAAGAAATGAGTTTTATCATAAACAGCAAAATTAACGATGGCTGGTTTCCAACAGGTCTGTTCCCCATCACTCTCCTCCAAGAGGGCTGCCAACTCACTCCCTTTGCATCCCTCACTCTCATCCTCCTGCACTACCTGCCCACTCCCCTCTGGGTGCCGTGCCTGGACAGCTGGGGTGGGGGCACACGTCCCCCTACAACATTTGAAACACCCGTGTGGGAATTAGTTGAATTTATTCCAGCAAGCACACAGGCTGCTGCCTTTTGAAACGTTTAACAGTGCTGGTCCATGTTCCTTTGCATAAACAGAATTCGGATGTCTCTATTCTGCTCAGCACCAATTTGACAAATCTTGCATCTCTGAAACCTTTGCTCAACTGCCAGCAAGTTTTGAACTAATGTAACTTCAGGGAAGATCAGTAACAAAGAAATCAGACTGCCTGATCAGATAAAAACCTTATTTCATTAGAAAAGCAAGATAAAAACATTTGTCCAGACAAAGCACTATCACATATGCAAAGTAAGCTGAAAAACACAACTATGCTTTCTTTCCATTTTTGAGAGACTAATTCTTGGGCACTTAAAACTACAGTAATAACATTTTCATAGTAAGTACAAGTTTGAAGTTGGTCTTTCGATGGTCTCTCATGTTAGATGCAATGATAAAAATAAAGATCAGTAGTTACACATTCTTTAAAAAAATATTGTAAACCTGCAGATCTAAAGCTATTCCCTGATGGTTGATCAGGTTATTTCCATAAAAAGCCATAAGAAAGACAGACTACAATTGCAGAGGAAAGAATTCTTTAATGACTGCCAGCAAATGCTAATACTACTAAACACTAACGTATCTACTTTTTTTTTTTAAGCATATGCATTTTTCAGGTGCTGTAGCTAGCAAAGAAGGGGGTGGGGGAAGACTCCAGAAATATTTGATTTCTCCAAACTCCTTCCAAAATGTTCTTTCTCCTTCTCTTTCATCTTCAATGTCTGTATCAGTTCAAAAATTATTTGTAAATAGAAAAGACATATGTCTCTTTAATGCTTATAAATGTATTTTGCGAGGACAAAACTTCCTCTCTGTTTCAACAGTTTGGAAAGTTTTGATAAATCTCCTGGAGACAGATGTCAAATTTCTACCATAAGATATTAAAATACAACACTAAAAACATAAGGCCTAAAATTGCTAATGACTACACCAAACAGTGTTTCAGCAAAAGGTGACAGGCTCTATTCGTGGAAGACAACAGAGTACCATTAAGACTAGGGAATATTACTGAACAACTAGAAAGAACCAGGAACTCACTGGAGAATAACTAAGACATTAAAAATGCTGACCTGTCTTCACAGTAAATTTGAACGGATTTTTCCCCCCACTGTGGCTGCAAAACTGATCTTAACACTGCAAGCTCTGACACCTTCATCAGATAAGTACATATCATCTGTCTCACATAAATAAAACATATGTTTAGGATATCCTATGCTATCTAGGTACTACAAAGTTTTCAACCTTCCTTTCTAAGCAGGAGCATACTTTGTGCCAATTTTATCTTTGTTTACCTTTAACAGTACTTCATCATGCTTAAGACATCTTTGCAACAGCCAAATTCTGATGTCAGCACAGCAGTGGGAATACAGTTCATTAGTTTGCTGCAGCTGCAGAGCCAGCAAACACACATTGCTTTGAGTGACACCAATAATAAGCATGTGTTTTACATTTCCAGGTAACAATGGTGATTAAGAAGATATTGCAGTCTGGAAAAATTTCATATATGAAGAATGTTTAACATAGATTGGGGACTAGACAAAATTTTCATTTCTTTAACTACCAAACCATCTATAATATGTACGAATGATGTGAACGAATGATCTGCTAATTATTTTGTCTGCTGTTTTTCTTTTTGGTAGCAAAAGATGCACATAGGCATTAAGCAGACAAAATAATATGAATTGATTCAAGTAGACAAGGAAGAAAAGTAACCTCAGATGATGTTTGATTTCCCTTCCTATCAATCATCTCTGCATTACTGTCTGCAAACCAAGGGATAATTTTTCTTTCACTTCATAGCACTGTTGTGAGATTAACACTTTGTTTATGAGTCTTTGAGCATAGCTAAGGCTCCTGCTGTTTTGCAAACTTATGCATACAAACTCCTCATAAGAATACAGTGATATGTCAAGGATTTTGTATCCAAATTTTATTTAAAATATTTGAATACATAAGAAGTCTCCCACGTTATACCATAAAAATACATACTGACAGGCATACCCACCTAAAGTAAATGATTTATATGATTAAAGCATGTCACTTATACTAAATACAACATCAGTTCAGCTCTGCTCTGCCACAACCTTCCAGTATAACCCTAAGAAATATTTAACCTTCAACATTTTTTTAAGTTTCAATTTCAATGAATGCTTTTTCTTCAGGAGAGGGGGGGCAAACCCAGAAACTCCTAGTTTACTATCTGTCATTCGTTATTTTGTATGCTTTTATCACAACAACACTTATTCATCTCTTTCCCAAGGTACACAATCCTATACTTCTCAAACCTCTAGTCAGTCTCCTCAATCCTCATGTTAATACGGTATTCGGTAAGTGATTACATACCTTTCTTTTTTTTTTTTCCTTTAAAAAAATGAAACAAAACTAAAAAAAACCAACCAAAAACTTGAAGCCATTACTTCGTTCAGTCCACAGAAAGGACTTGCTCTGGAGTTATTCAAGGCTGTTTGGTAGAAGAGCATATTGCCCAAAGGCCACCTTTGTTATTTATTGAAGCTGGAAGACTATAACTGAAGGAAACCATTGCAGGAAAGGAATATTCTATGCCATGTTTTAAAACAGTTAAGCCTGAAGACTTGCATGCTAGCCTCCCACTTATTACAAAGTTTCTATACGATGCTTGTTAAACAGCCTATAACAAAGTTTTCACAGAAAATGTTCGTCATTTTCCGGGTTCTTAAGCAGAGATGAGGAGGCCTGGTTTAGAGGCACTCAGAAATATAACTGAAATCAAAGGAACTTGTGGTTTGAACATGTAAAGTGCAACAGAATGCACAGTCACTTCAGAACTCACATTTTAGAAATGCCAAATCAGACATATGAAGCCAGCTTGTCTTTTTCTTGTGTTTGGGTTTGGTTTTTTTCCTTTCAGTAGCTCTTCAGTTCCCCATCTTTTGAACTGTGATTAACATCATGTCCTCACCTCACAAAAAAGCATTAGTACAAGAATAAAATTAATAATTCTTCAAGGTTTATAATAGAATAAATGAGGGCATAAGGACTTCTCAACTAGTCTGTCCGTTCTGCTGGTCAGTCATTGGAAGTTATCATTTCTAATTCAGCAACATCTATTTTTCCCCCTTTCAAATTGGGGCTTCTTTTCTTTCACAATATATTTATCTTCTTGTTGCCAGGAAACCATTAGAATAATATTGTACATGTGAAATTGCCATCAATTAGTGATGCACTTGTAACAAAAGAAAATTATCAGATAGAAAAACAAAGGGTCTCATCATCAATCAATTCGAAATTAAGTAACATCTGGGTGAACTGGGTGAGTCTACATGGTCTATTTCTCTAAGGATTGATTAAATTGGGACATTTACAAAGCAAACAGCTAATATTGCATTGGAAAAAAAAATCAGAACAAGATTTCTTCTTCTCTGACTAGTGGCCTGTCCTAGTTAATGAAAAACTTGATTGTTACCAGAGTCAAACTAATTAAAAAGATTAAACTATGAGCAAAATCAAATTAGAAATTTGGCTTTAGGCTTATGTGGCCAGCAATAGCTCAAGAACATTGCAAACTGCAGTCTGCAGTTAAATACAATTAATGGAAGTTTTAAAATTGTTAGAATAATTAACTGCGGATCATTTCTGTAACCTGGCTATAGAAAATCCACAAAACTACTTACAATTCTTAAATGTAAGCATGTAAGTACACGCAAGTCAGAGGTCTAAGCCATGAAAATACCCACGTCATCTAAGTCTTGCCAGCAAATTGTATTTATTAACTAATACAATCCAACATACTTAATACGTATACCTTTTCCCCTCAAGCATACCAAATTCTAGCGTATGACAAAATATAAAATAGATTTTCTTCTCCCAGGTGATACTCTAATTTACGTTTTTTTTTAGTTTCCTTCAAAATAACTACCTAAGCATAGCCAGGTCAGATCAAAGGTCCATTTAACTACACAATCTCAGAGAGTGGTCATTAACTTATGCAGAAATATCAGGGTGAGTAAAGAGCAATTTTTTTTTCCTCTCACATACCTCCAGCCTACTCCAAAACATTTAAGTAGCAAAAAAGCATCCTTTCTCAATTTTAACATTATGTAACAGATGCCTAAAACACACCTGTGCATAATATGATAAATTATTAGCATTAACTATTTCTAGTGATATTAGGATAATCTTCCAAAGATAAAGACACAACAGGCCCAACAACAAAGAGGCCCAACATCTAATAACCAGAGGAACATGCAGAAAGACAATGGGAAGAAGGAGAGGGAGTGTTTGTTTCACTCTGGCACAAATACATATCAGATAACTAAGAAATGCCACGGGACAAGATAAGGAAAACTTCAAGGCACACTAGGAGTGCTAACTTCTCCAGATGATCACAAGCTAGGCCTTGGGGTGGGGTGGCAGGGGGAGAATTGGGGAGAGGGTGGAAGGGTGTGTGTGGGGAGCGGAAATCAAAAGAAATTTTTACAGAAAATGCCTTGCCAGACTGCCACCGTGGGAAAAGCAATAAGACTACTGGACTGATTGAAAAACAAAAGGAGAATCACTCCCCAAAACAAACATAAAAAGCCACCCAGAAAACAGAATATTAACCCCAGCTATGATAAAGAACTACATCGCCCTCAATAAATTCTAACCTATAAAACTCTTAATTTCACAAAGACAGGTTTTTACACGGCCTTAAAGCTTTGTTAAAAATCTCTATGCTGAAACCTAATTTATCACTCCTTTTCCTTTGGAAGGTTTCAGAAACGTCCCCTCTTTTTTTTTTTTGGTACTTTTGTGTCTGATTAAATGTGTTTTTTACAGATTTTATGAATTAGCATTGCTCGCACTGATATCTATAGGTAAAATAAAACACTGCCTTATAAATGTTTTCCTTTTTTCTACAGACTTGTCGTACACTTTACCAAACTGTATAGTTGTTGGTACAAAGCTATATCTGAATTCATCATCGTGCATTACTTCTTTTACTTAAAAAAAATCCAGCAGGCGAGATAGAGATGGGGACTTTTGCATTGCTTCTGCAAAACTATCTCAAAAGATAACATTTGCAAACTTTCACATTTAAATTGACTCTGAAATTCCTTCAACGGTCTAAGACAGGATTGCCACAGAAAGAAGTTGCTTTTCCCCCCTATGCCAGAACAAGCATTTGTGAGCTCTCACGATAAATCAGGCAAGAAAATGATTCAGGCTAAAATTAACACAGGTTTAGGGTTTTTTTTCCTCCTAAGTTTTAACCAAGATCTGTTCACCCATCCGTTTTGGCATGTGGCAAAACAAAATGTTTGTAGAGAGGATACAGAACAGCGGCTGGGACAAGCAGCAGAGAGAGCTGCTTCTTTCAGTGGCGGTTCTGGCTCTGCCTACAAAGGCTGTTTAAGTCAGTCTCTCAGAAACTCTATGCATTTTGGATTGATGGCGTTATTTTTAGTATATCTGACAATTAAGTATACTACTATTAATCTTAGTCATAACGGTGACAAGGTTATATATAAATGACACCAAAATATTCTCTTGTGACCAAAGAAAGTTATATCTGAGATTTAATACTTTACTGACAACAATATACAAGTCTGGAGTTTGACAAGGCAGTAAAATACAGTCAATTTTGAAAAAATTTCAATAGTCATAGAGAAGCTTTGCAGCAAAGCAGATGCTGAGTTTCTAAAACTTCTTTCAACCTTCAACTCTCTTATGGGAAGAAATACAATATTGCTAGTATAATTGTTCTCAACTGGTATTTAGTTGCTGGCTCCATTTTGGAACTGAAGAAGGACTACTTGGGTGCCTTAGAATTGTTTTCTGCTTCTATCGCTTGGTTAAACGAAAGTTATCACCTCTCCTCACAAGCCTTACTAAATTGACAAGCATTTGACTTACAGCCCTGAAACCAATCACTATATAACTTGAACAGCTGCACTGTAAAGAGGAACATTAGCAAAAAAAAAAAAAAAAAAAAAAAGTCATTCTGTAGGCAAAGTACAGTAAGCCTCAACTCTCTGCTACATGCTAGCTGCCTCGTTTGGTTAAACTTAATTGGATCTATTAAATGGACACTTGTCCCCAGCCATAGCACACCACAGTTAAAAATCACTTTTTCAATAGCTGAAATTATACATCACATACTGTCCCACTCCAAGAAGGCACCAACCCATCAGTGTAATCCAACACACCAGAAAACACCTTTGACTGCCTTAAGCACCTGAACTGGTGTTTCATTCGTCATACATATGCAATCCAGAGGCTCTTCCTTTCTACATTGCTCAGAAGATACATGCTGATTTTAAAATTCTCAATACCTCCATTTTCAGGACAGTGCTAATGTTATCATACAGATATATCAAAACACTGTAAATGAATCTGGCCTACATTTTATTACCCACAACCCCAGGCAGAAGGAGGGAAAAGATAGGAAAACATTCTTTTTAAAAGTCCTTGGCACAAAAGCTGCTGCTCAGGCACTCTGGGACAGGTGCCCAGAACGTCTCAAGTTCCAATAATAAGAAAAGCCTTCATTACGAGAAGAGGTCTGGACACAAAAATACAGATGTGATATCAGAAAAGTTGCTAATAAGGACACAAATTTGTATCCAATTAAGTTGACCATGACTTCAATAAGCCAAAAGAACAAAAATTTGCAGGAACTGACCCAAAGCCTGGTGGCCAAAACACCAAGTTACACACGCATCTTCTGTAACAGACACCAAGCATCTTTAGATTATGCATGGCCAAGAAGGCGGCAAAAAACCTACAGTTTCAAGGATTGATTCATGCCTGAATTTATACACTCTGCTAAAGCTGGCTTTTAATATTAAATCGTATTTAAAGTTGTGGAAAGTTATCTTTTAATTGAACAAAACTTTTCCAAGCATTTCCATCCCAAGCACTGCATCATCATAATATACCACATGCCAAAGCGAATTTGTTTTTATAAATCAAGTTTATATCAAGATTTGGATTTCATAAATAAAGATTATAGATACATCTATACAAAAACATAAGGAAAAAAATACTTGTTGGTTTAATTCTAAAGTGTACAGTGCTTCCAATTTTCTTGATACTTCAGTAAAGCCAATATCTGACAAAAAAAATGCCTCAAATTCAGATTAAGCAGTACCAATAAGATAAGAAAATTCTTCCTCTGTTGTTTCAGCGATGGTAGGTCCACTAACAAAGTATTCGTTCTGAAAATTGTGACCAACTGAAAATTATGACTGAAAATTGACCAACACACACATGTGAATTCAGGAAAACATATATGCATGAATTTGAAATTCTATTATTCCTGTTATCTAGGAATAGCAAGCTCACCACTGCAAGTTCTCCACCTGGGACAAAATAAAATACCCGTTTCAATGAGCACCCCAAAACTGTACTCCTCCCCATTCCACAGACTTTGAGTCGAGGTCTCTGTCCAAACAATCAAAACTCTAGGATCTTCTCCTGTAATTTGCAATATTCCACTGGAGTTTTGAAAATATTAGGCTGGACTTGTCCACTCAATAATTTTCAGAACTGTAATTGGACAACAAGGCTCGTTTTCAGAGAAATAACTGACATGTGCCTTGCTGCTCTGAAAGCAAAGCACAAAGCCTACATTCTCTTCATATTTATAGGTTAAGACATTTTTCGATGTACTAACTGCCTAGCCAAGACCATGATTTCTATTTTTCAGTCTTTGTGGGGTCACTGTTATGATGGGAAACAGATCATCAGATGAGAGAGTATTTCCGATCTCCAAAAAATTATTACTGCACCTCCACCCTGGGCATAGGATCAAATCCCAGGTTATGACAACTTTCTAGTCCAAAGACTATGGCGTTAACAAACGAGCTGTGCCAATATTTGATCAATGCTCAACTTTCTTCCTCTATTTTCAGCATAGAGTTAAGAATAACACTACTGTATCACAGTAGTATTTCATGTTTCCAGTGGAAAAAGGGATTAAAAAAATAGAAAACAGAGATAAGCCTCACAGTCCCCCAGGATGCTGTCAAGCAAGCAGAGAAGATGCTTTTGTAACAGCCCCTTTTGCTTATGAAAATTTAGCAACTTTGCCAAGCACCAGTTATACTGAATAGGAAAGAAACAATATGTATATCAACTTGCAAAATCTGAGGCAGGTTCTACATATGAAACAATTTCAAAATTCCATCTACAAATCCCAGAAATTCATCTTCACTGTTTGTGAACAGTACTATCTTTTCAGTGAAGAATACCCTTAACTAGATCTACGTGCTTCCCCCCCTCAACTATGCTTGCTCAAAGTGCTGGAACCCACAAAAACCTTCTAGCTTACCAACAAAAATTTTCGGTACCATATCCTGCTATTATTACTTATGATTCCACTTCAGACCTCTCTGGAAAACCGTGGATGTATTGTATTTCACGTACAAATTAGCAGTTTAAGGTATCGACTCTAGCTTTGAGAGAACGCGCAAGAGCAGAGTCACGAATTACAAAAATGACTCCTCTTTTAAGGAAAAGCAAGGAAGTGGCATTCCCATAAAGGTCTGCAGGCAAGAAGGAGACCTTTCAACTATGACAAGGAAGCAGTTCTCTGGCAGTTCTCCTTTCCCGTGATGAACGTTTACCTTAAGAAGAAAAAGTTGCAGGGAAGGGGATGGTGGTCAGGATTGCTCACCTTTAACCGTTTAACCACCTCATCGTTGGTGATTTTGTCCGTAATTTCCTTCACTCCAGGAGGATAGTAGATGATTTTACCATCGGCAGCAGGTTTTGGTTGGGTAGCAGGGAAGTCCATCCTGGCGCTGCTGGTTATAAACTTTCCTTCTCCACAGTCCTCTACCGGCCTCTATCGGTCAGAAAACAAAAGTTCAGCAGAATGGAAACGACTTTCTAACCCTCTTTTTCCATTTCTCACCCTCAATTCGCAGAAGGCCCCGGTTATCACCCCGCGGGCTGCGCCCCCCGCCGCTGCCCCCGCCGCCCCGGGCGGCGCCGGAGGGAGGCCCGGCCCGCCGCCGCCGCCGCTCCCCGCAACTCCGGCCCCTCCATTCCCCGCCGGCGCCTCCTTTCATTGCGGGGCTGCTCCAGCCCAACACTGTTAGTTCGGAGCCGACGATTTTACAATGAAATTTCGGACTCGATCGAAGGATGCCCCGGGGCCGAGGGCCCCTTACGGCCCGAGGAGGGGGGCCGGGGGTGCAATTCCCGGCCCCGGGGGGGGGGCCTCGGAGCCGGCGCACCGGCCCCGGAGCCGGGAGCCGAGGCCTAAACAGTTAGGCCTCAAAACTATCAGGAGGCAGAGAAACCAACAGGAGAGGGGGAGGGAGGGAGGCGGCGGCGAGCGCAAACAAAACACCCCCGCCGGCCCCCCCGCCCGGCGCCGAGCCCCCCGCCCGCCCCCCCCGCGGCGGCGGGAGCCCCCCCGGGGAGGGGGCCAGGCCACTCTCCACTTTCCGTTTGTTCCCGCAACTTCACGTCCCCTCAGCCCCTCGCCCCGCAGCCCCTCCTCGCCCCGCCGCCCCGCACCCGGCCGGGCCCACAAAGAGCCCCCCCCCGGCTCGGCGCACACACCCCCGCCGGCGGCGGGGAGGGGGGCAGCGGGGCGGGGGGAGCGGGGCCGGAGGGAAGCGGGACCCGGAGCCGCCTTTACCTCATGCAGCTCCGGAAGGTGCAGCATTGAGTAGCCTCCGTGCCGGGTGGTCCTCGCCGCTCCGCCGCCACCCCCGCTGGCTGCTCCCGCCGCCTCCCTGCTCCGCGGTGCGGCGGCGGCGGCGGCTCCTGCTCGGGGAGGGGTGGGGGGAGGGGGAGGCTGCTCGGTGGCGGCAGCGGCGGTGGCGGCGGCCGGGGAGAGGGGGAGGCTCCGGCGGAGCGTGCGCCGCGGGGACACAGTGCCGCTCTCCGTCCGGCCGGGGAAGAACAGCCCGGGAGGAGGCTCCGCGCCGCCCCCCTCCCCCTGCCCGCCCGCCCTCGGGCCTGGGGCCGGGCCCGCGGCGCCGCCCAGCCAGGATCCCCCGGCCCCGGGGCAGGGGCGAGGCCGGCCAGTAAGTCTCGTACCCCGCCGAGCCCCGCGCAGGGCGGCGGCGGCGGGCAGTACCGGGCGCGGCCGCCGCAGCGCTGCCTCCCGCTTGGCGCCAAAACCCCCGGAGCGGCCGGGCCGCGGCCTGAGGGCCGCTCTCCGGCCGGGTCCCGGCCCCGGCCCCGCGGGGCTCGTCTCCTGGGCGGCGGGCGGGCAACGGCCGGCTCCGAGGGCGAGGCCCGGGCGGCGTGGGGCCGGCGGCCGGGATCGCCGGGGAGGGGGCCGGCGGGTTCCCGGCTGCAGGGCGGCAGCGCCGTGCGCGGGAGGGGCAGGGACATGTTCGTGCTTCCTGACGGAGCCGGGCCGCTCATGGCTGCGCGGTCTCGCCTGGCCGCTCCCTCAGGCCGCCGGTGGCGGCGGTGAGGCCTGGGCGGCGGGATGAGTAGGAAAATGGGGGGAAACGGTGTGTGGGGTGGCGCAGAGAGTGCTGTGGCAGGTAGGAGTCAATAGCCCTTCTTCAGGCAGATGGGGGGAAGAGCAGCATACACGCATCGACCTCCAAATTTCTCTTCCTCGTTGCTGGCAGATGAGTTTCTCGAACATTAATTTAGTTACAAATCTTCAAGAGAAACTTGACTGTGCAGACCAAAGGAGCCCTTGCCAGCCAACTCAGGAAATCCTTCCATGCAAAATGTCTGTGTAATTTAATATTCTTTCATATTTCCAAGAGATGGGGTATGTCTGGAAAGTCAGTAGCAAAGTGGGATATATCTGTCTGTTTTGAATCTGCATTACGTGCCCTGCACATCTGAAGTATGGGTGGCTAGAAGGTGTTTTCCAGATGCCTGCCCGGCTCAGAGAACCTGTGTGTGACAACTGAGAGATGACTTTTAACTGATCAAGACTAATTTAGCTGACTGTTCTTGGTTACTCGAACCAGCTAAAAGTATCATTCTTCTCAGTTTTGAAAATCTCTCCTGCATTTTCTATAGAGCAAATTAAAGGCGGGAGGCTGGGACCAGTCCGCGTGGAGGCACGGGTTTCTCCGCAGGGGCCTTGCTGGGCACAGCAGAGGGGCTGGCGTGGCCTGCCAGTCACGCAGGAAAGATGCAGGAGAGTGAGGGGGTGGGAAGGGGGTAACTTAAGTGAGATTATGGTGAAGTACGCCAAATTCCAGATTTACAAGGTGTGGGAGGGAAACGTACAAAGACTGAGGAGCTCTCAAGTACTTCTGGGGTAATAGCACGCGGGTAGGAAATTTCTCTCGTACACCTGTGTTCCTTGTCTCCCTGAAGTGTTGTCCCAGGGGAGCTAAAGCCTTGAATGTCCATAGCCTCTGTGAAACCAGCTCAAAAGTATTACAGTGAAAATAACTGAGTTGCAAGGAGCACTTAGGAGATCTCAGACACTGATTTGGAAATCTAGATGGGTACCGCCAGTCAAGGTGTTTAAATCTGGCTGCGAATCCAGGCTTAGATAAAATGATTCTCTCCAGGCTTAAGGATCGATGAATTGGGGCATTCACAACGGACAGGTGACCATAAGAATGGGATACGCGGTTCAGTTTTAATAAGGTTCTACTGATTTAATAAATGAATAAAGCCAACACCAAGCATTTAAATCTTCTTCCTAATCCAAACTTTAGAGGCTGTTTAGATTTTTGCCTTAGAGCTGAAGTACTCAGACTAGTTATCAGCTCTTATTTGTTGTCAATAAAATAATATGTATTGTCAGAACTATTATACTTTTAACAAATTTGGGTTTTATATTCTTACATTTGTTACGTTAGGTGTATCCTTACACCTAATTACATTAGGTGCTTTGCTTCCCAAATTGAATTACTAATATAAGCAATTAATTTGGTGTAGATTCCTTACTTTTGATACACGTGTATGAACACAATAAATCAGAAACAAATCCTAGAAGATTATTCTGTAACTAAAAAAAGAAAGTATGTATCAAAAACCTATATGAGCTGTCTTCAATTTAAATAGAAAAAGAGAGAATGTGAGTAAAAATGATGCAAGAAATAAATTTGAAGTGACATTTGCTGAGGTTTTTTTATGACACAAGCATAAAGCCAGGAAGACATTAGGCAGGCTTCTCTTTGGGCAGAATTGAAGTATTATGGATGTCATATTCTAGAAATTTCACCTAAGTCTCTGAATTTTCTGGGTTTTAATGTTTACTTTCAAGTATTGTTTTCTCGTTACTGAAAAGTGGTATTTTATGTATATCATTAATGTGACCTACAATGTCGTAACATTTTCTTGTAATCATGTGGTTACAAGTTTTTCCACAAAGTGACACCATCTTTACCTAGAAACTTTTAGACAACAAGTCATGAAGTAGGAATAGGAATGACAAGGTAGAGGGCTACGCTCCCACAACTTGTTTTTAGTCTGAGTTAAGGACAAACACAGTGCAGATCCTCTAGTATGCACTTCTAGTCACTTTTATTTTCCGCTGAAGAATAAGATAAACTCTTGCATTCTAAGGCATATGTACACTGTAACTAAGATGTAGTTAGATGTGGCAGTTCAAAGATTTCGCTTGACAGTGGCAGGCAAAGTTTGCTCATTTAATTAAAATTTTGTTTCATCTTGAGCAAGTTGTTTGTGAAGCCCTATGCTGGAGTACTCTTGGTTGTGGACCAAGATCTCTTTATCTTCTTGCAGACTTCAGACAAATAGTGAACCTGGCAATTACTGTGGAGTAATGTTCAAAGATTTTTAATTCTCAGGATTTCATATCTTTTAATATAACATAGAAAAAGTCCTGAAATACATCAGTAGAAAGCTGAGTGTCCAGGAGAGGTTCACACTAGATTTCTGCTTTCACAGGTAACGATTAGTCAGCAGTATGAAAATTTTGACCACCCCTCAGCGTCAATGTTGGAGTTGTTAGCTACTAAATGCAGGTGCAGTTTCTACTAGTAGCCTTTTTCCATTCCTGGTATAATTTGCTGTCTGACTGTAGGTTCTGGTATCAACACAACCTTGCTGTGTTGTATGCTTGCACATACCCTAGGTCCACAGCAGGAGTATTTTGCCAGCATGCTAGTGTAAAACTGTCAGAGTGCTCTCAGGATAGCCATTAATTTAGATGCTGTTAGTCAGATATATGGTGTTTTGGATGAGTCTTAGAAAAATCACGATCAGCAAAGTGGTTGAGAGAGGAGTAGGTGCAATTCTGTAATCATGGGATGATTAGGCAATGGTCCATCTTTTCTCAGAGGAGAAGCAGCGGGATTTGTACTTCTGCACCATTTGAAATTCTAAAGGGGTAAAACAAAGCGTGTGGTTCTGATATCACACCCAATTAAGGGAGGTATGAATGAACACTTAACTGCCAATTAGCTTGAATATATGCATGGCATTTTCAGAATGTGCAAACATAAAAGCTTCAGATAATCTGACCTGTGGTACTCTTAATCTGAATAGTCCTGAAATCTGCTCGCAGATATGATTACAGCTGCTAGTGTCTGGTTTGTTGCCTTTGCTTGTTTGACCTTCACCCTTCTAATTTCAGCAAGCAGCTGAGAACTGACTTGGACTCTGCTTCTTGTACAGCTGTAGCCAGGTTCACATGACCCCTTGGGTTTTAATGGATGGCTCAGTCTAATAATAAGACGCAGTCCGTTAGTCTTTACCCAGATTTTATTGACTCCCTACCTGGACAAATTTATGTTGGAATTTACTTACTTATACTCCCATTATTTTTATTGGAATGTATTTACTCCAATCTGTTAGTTGTCTGTTTGTTTATTAATATATTTTAGACTGCCACTGCAAGTGTAATTTATAAGCAGACTGAAATAAAGGGTGCTGAACACTCTGGCGGGGCAGTCTTGTGTCTTCTCTTTCTGTATCACGTCAGGAGACGTTAGAGGAAAGTACCAAGAAAAGAAGAATGTGGTGTTTTTACTGGTAGGGGAAATAGCGCAGCACAAGGTTTTCAGAACAAAATGGCTTTCAGGTGAAACAGAAGAGAGTATGGAGTGATTACTTTAAGCGCAGAAAATCCCTTAATTCATGTTGATTAAATTAAGCTATGCGCACATCTTTCCAGGAACAGCTTAACGGTTGTCCTCAGGTCTTTGTTAGTACAGTAAGCATGGATAGTAATAATGATCAAGAACTAAATAGTTATATCAAGAGACAACAGTGTGTCATGAACTGCAGAATAAGTCATATCTGTCAGTCAGCTGGGCAGGCAAGTAAGAAATCCTATCTGGTGGGTTAGGAAAGCACTTGTCTTCCTAATAATAGCTATGCTCTTGAAAGCTCCTGCTTTGCAGAACCAGGTGGTGGAGTGTGGTCCTTCACTATGAAATCATTTAAGTCACAGTCAAATAGGTCAAGGGGTGGGGGAAGCTTAATTACTTTTTTTCAACTCTAGCATTTAGCCAGTTTTTGATATCTAGCAGGTTGCTTTCTGGCAGGTTGCTTCCTAATAATGAATGCTTCCCTTCGCCTCCCCCCCCCCCGCTGAAACCTATTTATTTTTTCAATGATACACATTTTTTCCTGCAATGCACCAGTTCCTCTGAACTCAGTAAAAATCAAACCCTGGCAAATAATTTTTTGTCCTCAGTTTTGCGCAGAAGCTTTCTCTCTTTGCTTTTTGACTTTGGTACTAGTCCTTGTTTCCGGTTGTCTTTCCTCTTTGTCCGTCTATTGATTCTCTCACACGTGCAGTTGCACACAGCTCCTCCAGTTACAATTATAGCCTTTACGTTTGCTGCACTGGATCTTCAGAGATATCCCTGAGGTTTCTAATTAAACTTTGCAGCGTAAGGTATCTTTGATAACAGCACCTAATTGTTTTAACTACTTACTTTTATAAAAGAATTGATGTTTTTTACATCTGCTGTAAATTGAGAGCAGTGATTACACCCACCTGAGTTAAAGGTGGCTTTCTTCACAATGATGTGGGTTGCCATAATGAAAGAGCTCCAAAAGGTATCCCATTCCAGAGGGTATTTGCAGTGAAATTACTCCCAGCTAAGAACAGACCAAGAAGCGTGTTTTGTCCTGAAAACAAGGACTTACGTGTGCCTCCCGTGATCTACATTGACAAAGCAAATCCGTAAAAGGGTGGAGGACTTGTGTGTATTGTCTCACGAAGGCCATCAGCTGGAGACACAAAGGGCGTCCTTGGATAAGAGAAGGGAGTCCCACGACTCGCTGACTTTTCATGGAGTACCACCAGTTCTGAACAAAGGGAAGGACCAAATACTGTATGGATGGTACACTCCTTTGAAACTGGTCCCTAGCCATAATCTGTCTAAATGTTATTTTGCTCTGGTTTTGGTAAGGAGGGCTTTCTCCGGTGCTGTCTGAAAATGTCCTTAGTCCGAGTCATACTTGGAGATAGGGCAGGTATACTCGCCACCGGCCTTTTGTGGTATCAAGACACATTCAGAAATTACAAGGATTGTCATTGTCAATATATTTAAGCCATTGTGAAAAAGCGTATACGCTTGTAATTTACAAAGTACTGTCTTGACAGAACAATTGCGCTTGTTCCCTTTGCTTGCAAGTGAAGTAAAATCAATTTATTGGCACCTGCATATTGGTGATTTCATCGGGGAATTTTTAGAAGCCTCCTTGATCCGTTGCTAGTTTTGAGCGTTCAGAAACTGAAGTCACAGCAGCCTACTGCGTGCCATCTACCCACCTCCTTTCTAGCTGCTCTCTATTATGATGACTTGTCACCATTCACTCTGTAATTACATTCTCAAGGTTATTTCCATCTCTACTCCTGATGCGTCCAAAGCACATACATTTACACCTATTCATTTCTGACAACCAAGTCTACTTTTCTCCAATAATATATTTAATATGAGCATTTATCATCTTTTCTGCCCAGGAGACATGCAAGGGTCTTCGCTTGCACCACATCTCAAAAGCTTCAATTTTCTTCCTGTCACTATCAATAATTTCTCAGAATTCACATTCATAAGTTGCTACAGAAAAAAATTAAGCATTTCACCAGTCAAATCTTTCTACTTTTTGAGGTTAAATGTTTTGTTCAGGCTTTTATAAGGGAAGCCATGGATGGATCAACTATTCTTCAAATTTTTCCAGTTTCTATTGGACAGGTTTTGATTGGATAAATTTGATCCCAGGTAACTGAATTTATGAACAGTCTCTGTAGCTAGACCATTAAGCATGAAGTTAGCTTATAGTCTATTTTTATTAATTAAATAAAGTTATTTTATTTATGGCACATTCAAGAATAGCCTATATTTTTCATTAGCCTTTTATGGGCTCTCTAATACTTGCCGCACGGCAGAAGCAGTTGTGACAAAGAAAGTTACATCGTCAGCCAGAGGTCACTTAAAAGGAGTCCACTTCAAATTCAACTTTTCCATTTTGTAAAGTCCTTCCTGGATTTTTTTTTTCCCCCAGCCAGGCTGCAAGGAAATCTGCAGTTGCCTGCAGTTGTCATAGTAGCGTATGGCTCTTTATGTTTGCTTGATATTTTTTCAAATAACAAGGCAGATTTGGGAAATTTCTGAGTGTATGGGACTGCTTAGAGGAAATACCACCGAGGAAACTGGGAGAGTTTGGTAATATATTTAGCCCATGGTGGCTGCCTACTGGAGGGAAGACGGTACGAGCAGAGTCTCTCCCTGTGCCCCATTAGATGAGAACTGTCCTATGTTCTGTTAAAAAATGAAAAGATGTGTGGTACTAACAAATTCTGATTAAGAGCCTCCTTCGTGAAAAGTATCATCGATTGTATTTGTGATGCTGCTGTTCCTAATTCTTTCACAGATAAGTCTGCTGCTCACAGTAAAGAAAAGGATGATATGAAACTTTACAAATGAATATGAACTTGGAATTTACCATTATGGTCAAAGAAAGATGTTTGATGAATGGATGTGCAGTCTCAGAGCTGTACTGTAATGATGGGGTCATTTCACAGTGATGGATAGGTATGTGGTGTACTATTCAGAGGCTTAAAAAGGGGTTGCATTTATCAAACTCAGGAAAGCATCAAAGTGTTCGGCATGGCTTTGTGAGCGATAGAATCGTTACAATTTGCCTTTGAACAAAGTCAGGAAATATATTGATCATATAGGTTTATGCTGCTAGGAAAGCAACTAATGATGATTCAATCAATGTGTTTTGTGAACGGCTTGAGGGGATAATCATTAAAACGTTACACCACTCCACCATTTCAGAACTTGAATATGAAAGTCGGAATTTCAAACCCTTGTAAAGAACAATTTGCATTTGAATTTACAAAATAAAATTACTTCTTTGGGTTGTGCAGCTCTGGTCACTTCATCCTTACGATTCTAGTTCAGTAAACGCACTGGATGTTTGCATCCACGCAGGTCATCAGCCAGCATGACAGAGGAGCACACTGACAACATAGCGATCCAGCAGCAGGGAATACTGAGTATCAGTGGAAGAAGATTTGCATAAATTCAGGACATGTGGCAGCAGAGAAGGTAACTAAGGGTATTTGAGCCAGTACTTGAATGGGTATTTAACAAACCACACATGAATTGGTGTCTAAAGAGAGGACAGAATATCAGGTATTGAGTAGACAAAGCCAGAAGTAGGCTAGACAAGGCAAGAGCAAATACAGGAATGAGAAAATCATCTTCTTGACAAACATGAATGCTTAGTAATACAAAAGCTGTGTTCACAATAGTCAGATTTCTAACCAAAAATTCTCCATGATGGAATATAAAAAAGTCCATGATAGTAGAGTGATGGCTGAAGGTGATGATATTAAATGCCAGCAGAGGGATTACTGCTTGTAAAGTAGACTGATATGTATCCACTTACAATTTCACCAACATCCAGTACCACTATTTATATCCTATCTGAATTTGGCAGGGCAGCTCATGTGTACTCTGTGTAATATACTATAACTACACTGTATCAAGCACATAAATGCTTGCTTAAGTATATCTCTCTACTGTTCTTTTTATCTTCCAGACACTGCACACTTGTACCTAATCATTTATATTTTCAGGGAAGTGCATGCTAAAATTGTAAACTTCCTTTATCTGAGACCATTAAAAAGGCAGACAAAGACTTTTAGCCAGCATGTGAACATTTAAGTCACTACTTTAGATGTACTCAGTTTTTGCTTATGGAATGCCATTGATCTATATTTAATCAATATTTTTTTAAACTTCCTTCAAGATCTGCTCAGGAGCCACCTCTAATCCAGCACATGGAGAAGAAAACGTGAGTGAACCAGTTTTTTCATCCATTTTCAGTATCATTTAGCTTGACACTGCCTGGATGCACTGTTAGGCTTTTACCCTTGCTTCAAAAACTGTAACAATAGGTTCTCTCACACAGCTTCATAGTAAAAAAGATGTAAATGAAAAAATACGTTGACAAGTCTATCAGATTCTGAATATAGTAAGAGAGAACAGAACAATGTTTGTTACTTCCAGGAGAGAAAAACTTTATCTAGCAATAGGTCCTTAAACCCCCTAAGGAAGCAGCTTCATATAGCAAGTAAGAAACAACACTAAAGGAAGTACACAAATGCTGCCATGATCTATGAATAAAGCCAAGAGCTTTATAGTTTCCTGAATTTAGGCAAATTGCAGTAATATTTAGTCTGTCTTACCAAACCCTTATTTTGGTGTTTGTCTCTGTGTTCCTTTCTAAAAGGTTTGACCCTTAGCCCCTTGCCGGATATGAGAAATGGGAACACAAGGAAAGGTATGAATGAGCAGGAGAAATGGGAAGGAGCAAAGATGAACACATGTGGCAGAGAATCTGCAGCTGGCCGAGCATTAGGGAGTTTCACGTGAGCAAACAAAAAATGCAGAGATAAAAGGTGAAATAAATAACCCTGAGTGAATTGCAAGTACATTTTAAATATCGTTATTTGTGATCAGTAAGTACAATTTTGCCAAATTCAAGCTGAACTGGAGAAGCCAAATTCTGAGAACAGTATGATTAGATGTTCCATTATATATCTTAAAACTAGTTACACCTACAGTTCATATTTACCTGACACGAAGGCTCCTTTCAAGTTCAATTTTGGCTTTGCATACTTGGAAGCTACAAAAATAATCTTTTCTAGAACTAGCTGAACAAACTTGCAAGAAGATTTTTAAAAAACAGAGCATACTATTAAAATTCAAAGTTAAAAAGGAGATGGTCGTGGATTTCTTTTGCCCCCTGTTTACATATGAAGGGGAGTTCCAGGTCAACTGGAGAGCTACATCAAAATATATTGGGAGCTTTTGTTTCTGCGTGCATATGTCCTGCCTGCTTTTTTGATGCTGCCATGGTTAGTAAATGTCTTTTCACTGAGCCCAGGGAAGAACATTATACGTGACAGTGGCTGCAGTCGCACTTGGGCGTGACACAACCTGCCATCCACAAAGTGGGGAACCTGACAGTGCAGAGTGTTGACAGGTAAATGAAACAAGCGTAAATCATGGAAGTGTTGTTTGTTTTCTCTTTCAGTCCCAATAATAGGTTTAAATGTAATCCAGATAGGGGTTTACTTGTATGTGCCTTTGATCACTGCTGAATTTGGAAAGTAGATGTATAACCAGCAACAATTAGGAAAGTCCCAAAACATTTGCCTTTAAGAGTCATCAGAATCACAAACTGCATAATGCTGCTGAGGAAAATAATTACCAACATGTGTATGGATGAGGGGAAAATTGGCAATTTTTTCTTCTGCTGAGTATTTAACCTTTTAATTTTCTACTCTTCACTAGTGTAGTATATGTAGTTTATTTTTTGTATGTGGAAAATAGGCAAGTTCATCACAAACACTGATGTAAAGATAAAATTCTTACTTGGTTTTGAGGTACACATTGTTCTCTCCTAACCATCACCACTGCGCAGAAGAAGAAGTCGTAGCTCAGAAATTGAAGAACTACATAGAAAATATAAACTACTCACGTTTCAATGTTCTTTTAAGTTAATGTGTTCTTTCTTCCAGGTTTTGGGGAATGTAAACAGAGGAATAAAGTAATTGAAAGAGTTCAGTGTTTGATCATCTATTTGAAGAAAGCTTAAACATGTTTTCATGCTGGTTCTATCAACTGTTTTGTTTTGGTTTTTTTTTAATAAGTTGTCTATTACAGATGGGCCCAGATCCAAATTACACCACCTCTCCTCCATCCTGAATTGTGTGTGTGAGCTAAATCTGGTTACAGATACCAATCTGAATATCATGAGCTAGGGCAGGGTGGAGTGGAGCTTGTCCTAAGATCTGACTCCCTCGTTCTCTGGACTTGGAACTGGCATGTCCCAGCTAACTAATTTTTACCTAGTCCTCAAATAAATCGGAAACTGTGGACTGCCCTGTTACAAGGCATGACTGTCGTTTTATGTCTCTGAAACCCTAAGGTGGTCCTTAGCTGCCTGCGGCTTTCTAAATTTGAGTTTCTTTTGTTGCTGGTGTTACTCACTGGGAAAGAATGTGGCCCCATTTCCAGTGACAGAGGGTGTGAAATGTTAAAAAGTAGAAGTGATAGGTGGATTTTAAAGGAAACAAAACAAAACAAAACAAAACAACCAAAAAAAGAGGTCAGAATTTACAGGAAAGCAAAAGAAGGCCCTGCTCCCCATTCAGCAGGGACCAAATAGCCATGGACTCGACTTCCTATCTAAATAATTAGGTTATATCATGTGACAGTTACAAAGAATCACATACCAAGCAAAGGATTTCCTTAAAAAAAAATAGTAGTCTATACAGCTGTTTTTAAATGCACATCACTCCCTGCTCCCTTCCCCCATCCTCCCGGCTTCTTGTTTCGAGCATAAGACATGCAGCATACAAGTTATTCAAGTTTAGAAACTAGTTAGTGAAATTTAATTCATAAATGAGTGATAGTGGGTTTAGACCATGACAAGTTCCCTAATTTATTTTTATAAGCAGTTGGAGTAATTTGCAGACATTCGCAACAGAGGTCAAGCGCAAGGGTTGCTGTAGCTAGCCACTTCTTGTGTAACAAATGGTGAATGAGGAAAATTGACACTAAGCAGGACACCTTGCAAGATACTTAGCTATCCTAGAATTTTGAAGCCATTGAGTTGTGGTATCAGAAAATTTTGTAATTTTGTACACCGGTCTGGATAGGATCTGTACTTGGAAATAAGGCCTCTATGAAACTCTTTGGGGAAAGAAATAAAATTTTTTTTTTTTTTTTTTAATCTTCTATTAATTGAAGGTCAGTCACTGTGAGGTAAACGGATTCATAAATCACTTATGATTGGTGAGCAATTAACTTCTGGTAAATTAATTGTACAGACAGTGGAGTAGAGTCTGTCTTAACAGGTAAAAGCATTTGTCCATTCAAGTGACATTAATAGATGATTGAAACTTGCCTAAAATTCAGGCTCATACTGAACATTAGATCTACTTAGAAATTCCATTCTGCAGCAAGGTTTAATGTTTTAACATTTAAAAATTTCCGAATCGGAGCAAACAATAGACATCCCAAAACTTCCAGTAGAATGGAAATACTGTTTTATTTAGAATCACTGAAAAGTTTTAATGATTTTTTTTCCAGTATTTTAGTAAGGTGAAATGGACTGATAACCTTTAACATCACAAAACCCATAAAATATGAAAATATATAAACTAAAAGAAGCCAAAATTTTAGTTGAAATAATATTACATAGTCAAAAGAAACCAATAACTGATAGCTTTTTTTGCCTTTCTTTATAATGTCAAATTGACTTTTTCAAGAAATGGTTTGTTTTCAAGTGTTTAATTCTGCATCTCATTATGACTCGGTCACATTAAGTAAACTTGGGCATTAATATATTTGAGGAAATGCATCTCTCTTGCTCTAAGGGAAACAGTTACTTTAGGTGATACAGAATACCTTAATGTGATAAAATCCTAATACGAGCAAGGTAGTTTGTAGTTTTTACATGCTATCGCAGTGAAGGTAAACAGGTAGGAACATAAGATTATTTGAACCCTCTAATACATATAATCGTTCCAGCTAAAAGAAAAAGAAACAAACTTCTTTCCCTTTCTGCCTCTGCCCCGTTTTTTCCATAGTGAAGACAAAGTCCAACATAGGATGATTCGGATTCAGTAGCTATCACTTATCTTAGGGACTTGACTCCGGATAAGATATCCCAGGAGAAGCTCAACTGCCCAATAAAATAAAATGCTGAAGTCTCACTGCAAATTCCTGAATTACATTAGTTCTGTCTTAACCTAGAAAACTTAAGCGCAGTTCAAAATCGGTGCAATTTCTTCTGCAGCTGTGGCTGTCCTCTTAACAACAACTGCCTGAAGGCAGTTACCTTGCAGATTGGAAACCTGGAGATTTTCTGTCCTGGGGCAGTTTTGTTCTTACAGCTCTGGCTTTAGCAATGAATGGAGGCCATTAATGATGCTGCTCCCTGGAAACATCCTCTTTCTTGATCAGCATACAACAATTGTTTTGTAAAAACGAGTGAGTAAACTTTCACATCCTGGTCAAATTCCAGTTCAGACAACAGCAGCCTGCTTACAGAGTTCCTACAATTTCAACTGGATAGTACATTGATGTCTGTTAACCTACTCTGTGGTATTCCATGGTGTAGTTAAACAGCTGTTGTGTTTTGTTTGAGAGGTGGTCTCAGCTAAGTGATGTATGTAGTGGATCCCTCATAGTGTTTTTGGGGGTTTTTTTACAAGACATTTTGGGGATGGTAAAAGTTACAGAAGTGTCAAACATTATTTTTTTTTTTTTTCTGTTAAGCTTGGTCTAATTACTGCAGTGATATAAATTAAATCTGATTTTTAAAAATAATACAGATATGCAGCTTTACTGCTAGCCTTGTTCTTAGACCATGTCTTAAATACAAAGATCTCTAAGATCTCTGATATTAAATTTGCTATGGGATAGGATCAATGCAGTTTTTAAAAATAAAGGCAGTGATATTCAACAGATAAGAACATGACAGTTACAATGAAAGTCAGCTTATTACTTTTTATCATGTGCCAAGGAGGCATATTAAGCATCGTTTGTTTTTCCTTTCTGCAGTTTAAACAGATTTTTGATACCCATGAAATTTGACATATCGGATTGATAAAAACAGCATAGCAGAGAACATCCAATACAGGAATTAGATTCACCACAAATCAAAACCGAAGTGTGAGCTTATTCCAAATTCAGAAGGTCCTTGTAGCAGTGAGGCTTCTGTCAGCTATATAAGCATGACCTCATTCTTTGCTTGAATGGAAGATACAATTAAGTGTAATTCTTTACTTCTTGGATTACAACATTTGTTGTCATCATGTCTCTGCATCTCCTTTTCAAAAACCCATGCATCTTTGTATATTCTGGCGATGTTTAGTATATCAGGTAGAATAAACAAATTTTATTTCTGTTCTGCAATATGTCTGGAATATATCATTAAAGCATAAGTATTTTAAATGGAGACTAGTAATGCACTGCTTTAGAATGCCTTTAAACAAGAATTTGAAAATTTACAACTATTAACTTTCAGCAGTAACCTTATAAACTGATTTGATAGTTTACTGATGGGTAGGTGAATCAAAGTACTGATTGTTAAGTAACTTCTCAATTCATTAGTGGTAATGCTGGAATTAGTGTGACCTGCTCGCCTAAAAATGTGATCCTATTGAAACCAGCAGAATTTTTGCTGTTGTCTTCAGTGCGGCAAAAATTGCCCCATGATCTAGATTTTTGCTGCTTCTAAATACTATTTTTTCCCCATTTAAAATAATGCTGAAATAGAACCCTGTATAAAGGGAATCAAAGCATTATTTTAATATAGGTGTAGTAAAAATGCACTATTTGGAATGAAAAAAATGCATATGTGAATTAACTAACATTGCTGTGGTGACACCAACCTGACAGTTTCTACAGTTAACTGTGGAATGAATAGCGACGTGGAACAGAAGATCATTATACTTCCAGTATAGAAGCCAGATGTGGAGTTCCTTTACAGAGATAAAGCACCACAATTCACTGTGCATTTGACTTAAATCTGGAGATGAGTGGAAGAGAAGAGACAGTTATGTGACTTATTCTGCAAACATTTATTTTTATAAAGCTTCTCTCCTCCCCCCCCCCCCCTTTTTTTTTTACTTAAGGAATTAAATTTCTACTTCGGAAATCAAATTCTGGCTGAGGAAAGAGTTATCTTTTGTAGAAACACAAACTCCAAGATCATGGACAAAGTGGAGACACATACATTCCAAGAAGCCAAGTTAAACATCTGAAATCAGCATTAAGGTAAATCCATTAGGGGGAAAAAATAAAAAAGGGAAAAGCTAACGCTTTTTATTTCCCCCAATGGTAAATGAAACCTAACGCTGGCAACAGAATGTGGAAGGCTCCTTAGGAAGAGGAAGGGTTGTAGCATGGAGGGACTGAATCAACTTTTATGAAAATGTTTCCTGCAGGAACTAGATGAGGGCTGTTTTCATCTCTCCTTTTTGAAGGATGGAAAAACCCACGATAATTCGGGGCTTTGATTGTATATTTTAATGGTCCAAAGTAAAATTCTGAATAATGATAAAAAGTATACCTTAAGTTCCTGGAAAGATAACTTATTTCAGATTTACTGCCAGCAGGCATGAATTTTTAATGCACCCTAATTTCTCAGGCATTTTCCTACAGTATTTATTATTGTATATTCAACATGTTACTGTAAGTAAAAATAAGTCTTTAAAACTGACAAAGTTAAACATGTCTTTCTTGCCATACCAGAATGTTCTTCAAACCAAAAGTTTAGCTGCAAATTGTTCTTGCAAATCAAAATCTAATCTCTTTTAACTTTAGACCCTCAAAGACAATTTGAGCATAGAAGAAAGGAAATCACAATTTGCTGAGTAGACTTAGGCTGTATATAATCAGAAACATTAAAAGGGACTGACATTTCCTTGTTTTTATGGCCCAACTCTGCTAATAATACTATTTTAATGTGAGTTATAACATAAGCAAGAACATAGTGAAGTGTTTTTGCTTTGAGAAGGCAGCATTGTAGAAACTGAAATGGAAAATCTGTTGTTACAGCATTCAGTGAAGACCAGACTAAACACTTGAGCCAAACAGCACAGATTACATGCTGTATGCTCAAGCCACTCCAAGTAAAAACAAGCCAACTGTAGACATAAGGAGAGATAAAGGAATGAAATAAGAAAAAAAAACAACCAAAACAATAGCAGATAATAGGTGATTATTGTGTTATGTTTGAAAAAGTTGTGTGAAAACTCAAAAAAAGGACACACAAAAGAACCTCTATTACAGTGATTATAATCTAGATACCAAAATCCCTCCTATTTAAAGTGTTAACTGTGGTAGGGAGAAATCTGCCAGTACCCAAATTAGTCTGGCATTTTCGTGGTGTCAAATACTGTAATATGTACAACTGGCAAAGCACAACATAGTTTCATGCATCAAGTGCCAGCAGCAACACCCCACTAGCAGTGCAGTTCAATGGAGGCTATCAGACTCCAGCGTACTGAAAACCTCTCTCTTCCTCTTTTTTGGCAACCTTAAAAATACAAAGACACAGTCATTAGACTGGAATTTACATGACCTATTTTTCCAAACGTATGATTAACGCATTACCAGCCTCACGCCCTTAAAGAAAAACGATTTTGTTTCTGATAGTTGTCCAGACACTGAGCACATGAAGTAAGGAAACAGTTCCTAGTGCACGCATGAAACCACTTGACACCACATGCACACACAAATTCGGATCAAGGCTTTTCCTCCAGATTCGGGGACGTGGACAATATCAGTGTATTGAATAATTATTTATTTTCCTTTTGTGAGTCATGGCAAGAGGCAGCTTTTTTGAAACTTAACAGTACGTCCCGTGGATGAGTATATATATGCTTTATGTATTCTATTAGAAATGTAAATGTTTGTCGTTTATTTAAGTATTGCACACCATATAACTACAAGATAAGCACTGAAATAGCAAAGTGACAGGCAAATTAGCCACGCCTAAATCAATTTAATTCTGAAACCATTAAATGCTTTTGAGTACGAATTTCAAAATTTCTAACATTACTTTGATTGTGAAATATATACAATCCGACATATAAAAACTATTTGCTTTTCAGTTGCTGTGCTACCAAGGCAGCACTTTGGGACTGTCATCTCCACAAGCTCTAGAGAAATTACTCTGAGCACCCTTCCGCAGTTTTCACAAAACAACTGTAGTGAGCTACCCATGCATAATTAGTTCACCTTAAAACTAGCTATTATTTTTGCACCTGCTTATTCTTTATTCGCATTAAAACTAAAGTTACATCTCTAATGCAAACAGGTCAGTCCGGGTGGCAGAGGGAAAGAGTCTCCAGGCCCCAGAAGCAAGCAGCGATGGGAGTACGAGTGACTGAGGCACAAAGATGGCCGTGACTTCTTGGTCTTTCTTGCGAGCATGTAAGATTAGGTGCTAAATAAGCAGCGCTTTAGTAGTCTGCTGAAGCTTCTCGTTTCCCTCTTTGAAGGGAAATGAAGGACAAATGAGGCTCGGGGATGCCACCTCGTTCTTGAATGGGATGAATCACAATGTGAGGGACCTTTCAGGCTGGGAGTCAACCTTACTTCCCTCGGGGGGAAATGCTTCTCCCCTTTCACAGGGGTGTCCTTGCTTCTGTTCCCTCGGAAGATCACAGTGGGACACCTCCAGCCAACATCCTCCTGAGGCATTGTGCCTCGATGGGAGGCGGTTGAATAGATGGTGGGGAGGTATCTCAAGACAATGGAGTGTGGGAAGGCACCCATCTCCCTCTGGGAATCAGATGAACAAGCAAAAAGAAGTGGAGACCCTTCCTATTATCTTGCTGGGGCAGGCGGGGAGACAGAGCTGACAAGGATGCCTGTGGCTACCTAATGAAGTCCTATTCTTAGAAATCAGTAATGGGTAAACTTCATCAGTAGTTTTCCAATTATATCTTAATGCCTGTTTGTTGACCATGAAATTTCGCAGATCAACAAACTTCTATAAAATTACAGAAAAGTTTCCCAGTAGAACCTCCTCATCTTGAGCGTTATGGTTTTTGGTTTTGTTGTTTTTTTGTTGTTGTTGTTGTTTTTTTTTTAAGTTTTGCCCCTTTTCTTGTGTTGATAGATTCACAACTCCTGTTCAGGTGCCTAGTTCCCTTCATGGTGGCTTCACAGCAGTTCTAATTTAAGAGTTGCTTATCATCATCTCAGTCTGTCAGAAACATGTCTCTCGTCCATCTTTCCATCATCTTCCATTGTCCATCTCCATTAGATGTCCGTTGCTTGCTGCAGATAATGAAGCGCTCTCCTCATCAGTTGCTCCTCTCCTGTTGCAGCTCATAACCTCCACTGCAATCACTGATGCCAGATCCCAGCAGATTCTCCTCCCCTTCCTTAAAAACCTCTTGGATCTCGTCTGCCACTTACATCCCATTTCTCCTCCGGCATCAGCCCGCAGATCCACTGCATCACTCTGGACCGGAGGAGCTTTCTGTTCTGCTGCGACGTTAGAAATTGCTTAGTAAAATCAGGGCAGCGGTACCAGAAGTTAAACGTTCCTCCTTTTTGTTACACATCTGAAGCCTGTCGCTACGTGGCTAACAGATTTCACTGTACTCTTAGTGTAGGCTCTGCCGGACTCGCCTCCGCCCGCAGCCTCTGTGCTCTCTGCAGGCAAGGCCGGCCTTCCCACGCCGGCCTTCCCACATCGCTGCCCTTCGCGAAGGGGAGCACGCGAAGCCGCTATGGGCGGTCGGGTTTCATCGGTAACCACTGGAGAAGGCGGCGAGGGCCGCCTCCCGGGGGCAGAGCTGCCCTCAGCCGGGCAGGGCCGGCCCTCAGCCGGCAGAAGGCGGCACCCCCCGAGCTTCTCCTTTTCCTTATGAAGCGACCCCTTCGGGGGGGAGGTGCCGCCGAGCCCCCGCTGGACGCCAGGGGCCGGAGGCCAGCGGCACGGCCCCGCCGCCGGCCCCCCCCAGCCGCCCGCGGCACCCGAGGACGGGAGCGGCCGCCGCCCCCGCCCACCGGCGCCAGCTCGGCCTCCCAGGCCGCGGCGGCGGACGCGGCCCGGCGAGGCGCGGCGGGGCGGGAGCCGGGCGGGCAGGGGGAGGGGGGCGGCGCGGAGCCTCCTCCCGGGCTGTTCTTCCCCGGCCGGACGGAGAGCGGCACTGTGTCCCCGCGGCGCACGCTCCGCCGGAGCCTCCCCCTCTCCCCGGCCGCCGCCGAGCAGCTCCCCGCGTCCGCCGCCGGCGGAAGCAAGCGAACCGAGCGGCGGGAGGTAAAGGCCGGCGGGGTCCGGCGCGAAGCGGCGGCACCGGGGAGGAGCCTCGCCCTCCCCCTGCTCCCGATAGGGCGCGGGGCCGCGCCGTTCGCCGCGGCCTCCGCCATCTCGGGGGCGGGGAGGCGGGCAGCTCCCCCCGGCGGGCGTGCGGGGCCCCCCTCGCCGCCTGCCCGCATCGCGGCGGGCCCGGTGGCGCCGAGGGGCCCGTCCCCGGGCGTCACTGGAGAGGAGTTGCCTGCGGGTGGGAGGGGAGGCAGCGGGGCGGGTGCTGCGCGGCGGGCCCGCCCGCCAGCCGGGGGCTCGGCCGCGGGTCGCGGGCCCCCGCTAGCGGCTCCCTGCGCGGGGAAGGGGGAGCGTTGTCGCGGGGGGCGGGTGGGCCCCTCCGCCGCCGCGCTGAGGCCGCCGCTCGGGCCTGCGCTCCCCAGGGGCCTTCCCCTGGGCCCCGCGGCTGGAGCTGCCGCTGGGTCGCCGCTCCCCGCCGTTGTAGTGGACGCTACGGGCGCTCCTCAGCGTGAGGTGCCGGCTGCCCGCCTTGCCCCGCCGGCGGCTCTTCCTCGCCCCTCACCGTGTAAGGGCGCTCGGCGGCGGCCGAGGTGCCCGGTCTTCCTCTCGGGAACACCGACTGCTGCCTCCGGCGGCCCCGGGGAGGGCCCCGGCCTGCCGTGCCCTGCCCTGCCGGCAGCTGCGGCCTGTGTGGCGGCACCGGCCGCTGGAGGGAGGGCCAGGGCTGGCCAGTCGGTGGAAGCGCCTCGCCCGTTTGTCCCGGGGAAGCGATGTGGAGTGCCTGTAAACTTTAAAAGCATCTCCCAAAGAGTAGAGCCCCGCAAGATAAATCCACCCCGTCCAAAATGAAATCAAAAGATTTTTAGCACTTTAAGGGGTTGTTGGTTTTGAGCAGTCGAGAACCGCTGAAACGTGTTTATCGTGTGGTTATTTGTGTCCTTCGTAGCGTAGTATTTCCCCGTGCTTTGGATGCGGTCTGTAGTTTTGCTCATCAAGTGCCGTAAGGTCACTGGGGCTTTGGAGGAGCCTGACTCCAAAAGAGAGGGAAAAAAAAAAACCCCACATTTACTATTACTCTTTTTAACTCTTGTTCTAAATGACTGAGAACAGTTTGACTATTAAGAGACACTTGAAATGTTTTTATACAGCGTCTTGACAAAGTTTAGTATGCATCTCAAGTCTTTCAGTGGGACCTTGCAGTGAAAAGATGAGAATAATTCATGTAGAACTTAAGCAAAAAACCTCCAAAAGAATTTTGGATATTTCAGGTAAAGCAAAACAACATTCATCCATTTCAGCTTCACTGGAATAAAAGCTCTAGACAGTGTGTCTTGGGATGTGATTGGAGAGCTGAAAGTTGAGAAACAAACCTGAAGCAAACTACAGAAGGGCAGAAAAATTTTAAGTATGGTATTTGTTTGTAAGCATGGGAGTTTTAGCCCTGATTCATGTGGGTACAGTCACCATGACGAGGGCAGGGCTTGCTTGTGTCATGTGTTTGCAGCACTTTCAAGTTGCAATAGTTTGTGTTCCTATAGACTATGTGAAGAGCTTGTGAAGGAAATTTAACATCATCAAAGCACATCTTAAAAAGCCTTTAATTTCCTCTTTATAGGCTTTCTCCTTTTGTATTTTGGTTTTAACTGTGGAATTGCCCTGTGTTGTTTTGTGGTCTTGTTTACACTTTTTTTTTTTTTTTTTAAGAACGTTTCCTCTATTTTTATTAACATTAGTGCATTTCAGCTGGGGAAGGCACTGATACAGAGGGAAGTGAGATTCTTAGTGTTACCAATGTGAAAGCGCAATAATACCTGGCAAAAATGTTAGCTTAGGGATGGTGTTAGGGAACATCCATGGTATACCTACAGCTGTTTCACTTTATGGTGTAGGTGGATTGTTAGCTGTTACCTTGTCCATTTTACAAAAGAGAATTATGTTGCGTTGAATTAATGTAAATACGCTATAATAGGGACTTTGGACGATTGTAGTTCTGAGGTGTTGCATGGTCTCTCTTCTTTCACTCCTACCTGTGTGCAGATCTGTAGTCTGTGCTAAGTGGCTGACATAATCAGTCTAATTACTATTTTAAATAGAGCTCTTCTGCATATGAATTTAGCTCTGGTAAAAGTTCCTGAATTATTAACCCTTGAGTTTTAGGAAGCTGCTGCCTTTGTTTTTCTTAGAGAGGCTCTGCTACTATAAAAATGTCAGTAGGGTGTTAATTAGCTGTCAGTTACACTGCCTCTCAGAATTAAGTAAGGCTGTACATTGATACTTCCTTCTGAATCCAGCTGTGGTTACGGAAGAGGTTAAGTTTTCCAGCTGTTTCTTCTCATGACTCCACTGGGGATTTTTGATCTACCAGTGGGTTGGTTTATGTAACTGATCTGTGTTCCATCTTAAAAATTGCCTGTGTTAACTCAAACCACCATTTAAAACTATTTAAATTGACCTGACTGATGTTTTTTACAGTCATATAAGGTGAACTCGTGTGAACTACTTTCTGAAGGTAAATGACAGGTTTAAGTCTCTATCAAGTCAGTAATGACAGTCATTTGGAGGCTGTAAGCTTTTTGTTGATGTGCCTAGATCAGGATGAGGTCATCTATATGTGATTTACATTAAGCTGAAAATAGTTTTTATCTTTTTAATAGCTGTGTATGTGCTATGTTCAGGTGGCCTAGTGGCTTCAGCAATGGAAGTGCATTTGAACATATGAAATAGATATAATTGCCCTGATAGGTATGTGTAATGTAGTTTCCAACCTAGGACCTGATATGTGATTTTAATTTTTTTCCCCCAGAAAGTGTTTAAGATGTCTACATGAATAAGCTATTCTCATTCCTATCTTTCTTTATGTGATTTGTTTTTTTGCTTCCTTTTTGAAGTTGTAATTGTATGGTGCAACTTGAATCAGTGTATTATGTGTCACTATAGTATGTTCCTCTTTGGGAAATTTGGAGTGGTTCTCGTGTCGCTGTTGTACGTGGACCACCAGCAAAGTTCACAAACTGCTTTATGTCTTTTTCCAACCTGACTCCTCAGCGTCCTGGTGTGGCCACTGCTGTTCTGAGGTCACTGATGAACAGATAACACCTTGGTGAAAAATCTGGCTTACGTTCCAGCGCATCATGTGCTCTGATGCTCCGGCAGTCATGATCTTCTCACCAGTCTCCTGTTCTTGCAAGTGCTTTCTGCAAACCTGAACACATCTTCATTTTGTTCCTGTGTTTATGCCCGTGCTGAAGTCCAAGAATTTCTTGTGCTTCAGCTTTGTCTCAGTGTGCAACAAACCTTCATTTAGAGTCACAGAACTGAAAACCGTATGAGGCTGTTAGGAGAGAAGTGGCAGCTGGGGATCACCAGAGTGCAGCACTGTATGCGTCATGGACTTGAAGGTCTTAAGCAGACCTTCAGGTAGGAAGAGATTATATGGCAGAAAGTTGGCTAGACAGTGCTGCCTTTGGATTGTTCTATGTATCAGACACAAGGGAAACGTGTGGAGCTGAGAAGCCTTTGTATGTGGCAGCACCAGAACCAAGACCTGGGCACGTTGCAGAAGCCCTGTTAGGTGTCTACATAGGTCTGAAGATTCATGCTCTGGAGTCTGAGTCTTTGACAGCCACTTCCCTTTGTTCCCAACCACGTTAGAGTTGAGGCGTCATTTATAGGAAGAAAATAAACATGTCTTTATTTGCATCAACAGCTAAAGCAAGCCAAGATTTGAGGAAATAGCATTTGCATTTCTTGTCAGCCCTGACTGCTGCCAGTGCACCAGTTTCTGCTGCCAGTGCAGAAAACTCTAAATAAGTATTCTTTAAATGTTCCGCTTTTCCTTCCTCCATAATGCCACCTGCATGTCTGTGCCCATAATAATAAGCATCACCTGTGATTTTCAGTAGTACTCCTCTTCTACAGTATCTTCTCATCTTGGTGGAACCAGTCCTCACCCTTGCTGCTGCCTTTTTGCTGATTTTCCAAGCACTAAAATAAATGCTCACCCTTTGGTCAGGTCTCAGTCACAGAAAAAAAACCCCAAAATTCATATGAAACAGGAAACAGTAATATAGCAGAATACAGCAGTATTAAAATTAACCTCATTAGGAGAGTCTTGCTCAGCTTTATAATGTTGTATTTTCATTTTTTTTGTCAGCCTCAAATATTTTGTGCATTAGATTATATCGTAGCTTCTTAGCTAGATCTTGTCAGAGTTGCAATTTATAAAAGATTACAAGCTATTTCCAGCAATTCAGAGAGGCACCAAGTCTTGAATTACAAGAGGCAGGCACTGCTGTCTGTATGAAGGCTTTTCAGAGGCAGGTATGAAAGTTCATCTGGAGGGGATGTGAAAAGAAATTCTGTTGTGCTGAGGAACTGTAATTTTGCAGAGGCGTGTTACTTTTATTCACTGCCCTTCAGCCTGACTTTTGGACAGAGTCTGTGGAAACACGGTGTGGGCAAGTCACAGCTCCGTCTGTAGGAGTCGTCTTTTCTCTCTCCAAATACCTCTCTCGTGCGCGCTGTTTTATAACGTGGAGCAGAATACAATCTTAAGCAGTAGTACTGACTGCAGGTGTGAAACCGCAGAAGCACCACCATAAGCACTAGTCTGGTCTCCTTTGTTGCAGCCTGTTACATTGCTCTGGAGGCCAGGCATAGGTCATGGCAAAGCAGCTGAGCCTTGTGGAGTTTGCACTGGGGACAGCCCAGGTAGGCTGAGAGCTCTGCCTCCTGGAAGATCTCCCCTCAAAGCTGAGTTCGGCGCGGGCATGGGTAACCTGTAGTTCAGCATGCTGGAGCAGGGCTGAGAGAGGTATGGGAGGCTACCAACGAATGTAGGAGGGAAGCTATAAAAGGATCTGATATCTCTAAGCTCTCCTAGGGTTAGAACAACATTTTGCAGATACTCTTATTATTTTCTGGGAAAAAAAAAATCAAACCAAAACCCCCAAGCAACAACCCTCTCCACCTAAACAAGCAAAACAACTGGTTGTTGATTTTTCTAGCTTGTCAGGCTGCATATCTGCACCCTCCGTAATCCCAAGACTACTTGTTTTTTTGCCACATCCCAAGCTTGGTGCTGGAGAATGTGCTTACTGGCGACTCTCCTCCTCCTACCTCACTGCTTTAATCGTGCACCCAGCAGGAGATCTGCCTGTCTTTGAGAGAGCACCTTTCTGGGAGCTACTCCTCAGCTGTACGGAGGGCTTCTAGCAAGAGCAGCTTCCCAGCTCAAAAGGAGACTGCGTGATGTGAAGTTCGACAGCTTCTGTCACCTGTCAAACACCAGCTGACTGCCACTGCAGGTTGACTTCTCCTCATGATGTGGCATGAGCCTTTGAGTCCTTCCTAGCGAACAGGGCTCTGCTCTTCCTGAAAGTTGTATTTGCTTCCTAAGCATCTGCTTCGGATGAGTTTGTGCTGTTTTTGTAGCCTTCAACTGTGTGTGTACTTGGTGGACAAAGTTTTTGTTTTGTACTCAAAGCAAGATTTATTTTCTGGTGCTGCCTCAAAAGAATCCGTCTCTGGTCCAGGCCATACGCAAGGCTTAAAAATCACAAAAGTGGAAAACCCCCTAGCAGAGCAGATTGCATAAAGCAAGTGTATTGAGACATATGCATCAGTGTCTTGCACTTTGACAGAATTTGATGTGAAAAAGAGGACCTTAGTTAAAACTGTTGAAATAGCCAAAGCCCCTGGAACAACCAGTAGAACTAACAGCGAGTGGGGAAGGAAAAGAGCAGAAAAGATGCTTAAAGTGTTTTTAAAAGGGCTTTGTCTCTAGCTGGGTATAGATTTTCACATTAAATAACAGCGTTTAGGTGGCCTGTTCTGTTGCTGACTGCTGGCAGAAATGGAAGAACACAAAGGGCTCCCAAACAGTCTCCTTTGCTACTCTTAAGCTTATTGAGAAAAATCTGCTGGAAGGCATTTCCTTTTTTTCTTCCCTTTTTTACTTTGTGTTTTTTAGAGAGGGGACTTGAACGTTATCCAAAAAGAGAAGCTTCTTGTTGTATGAATACAACTGGAGAGTACAATGATTGGGTCTCAGTTTGATTCCATTGGCTGCTTTTTTCTCTTGTGCTTATATTTAAATACTTGCTTGTTTTGCACCATTTATGAGACTTCAAAGTGCAAGTGAACAAATGTGTAAACAACCTTTGTATTTTAGTGCATGTGTTAGAGCCTGATTCAGAAAGCAGAAATGTGAGTAGTGGAAATAATGTAGCATTACACTGTTATCAGGTACACTTCAGCCCTTTTGTTCTGTTCTAGGCTGAATTTGTATTCAGTGATGAAATGTTCTGTAAAATTCAGCCTTTCCTGGTGTGGTTTTTGTGAAGCCACATGTTTAAGAGTGGGGTGAATAGCGTTCTCTGCCTGCACCCTGTCCTTTACTTTGTGGATTTGGATTCTCATCATCAAGTTCTTGCTTATGTGAAGTGCCGTGTATGTTTCGATGATAGTTCTTAATGCTTTGGAGCAGTGGAACGAGGTTAGATGCAAAATGGGAGATAGGTTTCTCTATCTCTTGTGAAGACTGTTATAAGGTAGTTGAGTTCTCAACCTGCCATGTTAGGAGTGCGACAGAATGTTTGTTCCAAATTCTTTACCTGATTTAGGTGTGTATGCTTGTAGGATTTTTCTTTTTTTTTTTTTTTAATTTATTTTAATTTGATTGAAAGCACAAGACTGTTGTCAGGAAAGTGAACTCTAAGCTAATATGTATACTGGAATTAAGTCAGGCTTTGAGTAGATCTAACATCTTTGGTATATACAGAGTGAATTAGGAGTTTGCAGCCTCTTCAGTGAACAGAGGTGCAGTTTTTTAGCATTGGTGGGGCATTGCAAATTAGTGGTGTATCTGTAAGTAACATATTCTGATTTTGATGTACCAGGTTTTCTTTGCCTAATTCCCCACATGATGGAACAAATCTTTTCTTGACCAGCATGGATATGTAAACCTTTTGAAGATGGTTAAGAACTGTGGTGAAGAACCAAGTGGAATGACAAGTGAGGAAACTTACTTTTATTCCTAACTAATTCTGCTGCCATTATGTTATTTCTTTACCTGATCTAAGTGAGCTTTTTTAGATGAGAAATCAGTAGCTGAAATCAAGTAGGTGTTCTTATCATGTTTGAGCTCAACTTGGCATGTTGGGTACTTTGTCAGTAAAATGTTAGCTGTGCTTAATCTACTGAAAACAATTATGTTTATTTGCTCAGTGTTAAAACTTTGCTTAAAGTTGTATGGTCTGTGAGCAAAATACCAATTTTAATTTGTGTTCTGATCATTCCTTTGTCAGGAGGGAGCATCCACTTCTGCTGACGTCTAATTTGTATATTCGAAAGTATGGTTTCCTGACAGAAGAGTGCATTGTATTTTTTAACAGCAGATCTTTATTAAATGTGCCGTCAGTGGTGGTTTTGGAAAGATGAAAAGGGACCTACTGTGGGGCAACTCAGTGAAGCTGAAAATGTAAGTTCTATGCCATTACTATTTCATTTGAATTACAAATATAGTTTGGGTTTTTTTTTTTTCCAGTCTCCAGCATGTCGGTACATATATATGTGTGGGTGTGTTTTTTAAAAGCCAGAAGATTCAAATGAATGATAAATATTTTTTGTAGTTTGCAATTAAAAAACTGTTTAAAACCCCCAAAAACCAAAACCAAAAGCAAACCAAAAAAAACCCAAAACACCAACCCCCAAACCAACCTCTTTTAAATGTATGGAGTTAACTTTCTTAAATTGATCTGAGAAGTTTAAAAATGTATACAAATCAGGCAGCTTTGGTCATATTGGTTGAGTGTTACATTGTGTCAAGGCTGGAGGCTTCCTTTGTCCTTAAAAAAGGAAGAGAAGTAATATTGATAACTTATTTGTCATTTGAACTTGATCACAGTTAAAACAGAAATGTCCCATGCTGCTGAATGCTTTTAGTAAACCTTGAGTAGCGGCTAGAATATTTTTTCTGGTCTGTTTGCTTAAAAAATAAGTTCTCATAATGACTTTGAAAAAATATATTTACTGCTGATTGTTTCCCAATGTAGTATCTCTGATTTAAAGAGCTGGTGAATACTTTGGTATCAACTATCTAACTCACTTAAAAAGTAGTTTGGTATATTTCTTCCTTTATTATCAGTGTCTCTTCTTGAATACCACCCGTTTCCTTCTTTTCCTATACTTGAGGCTATACGTATAATAGGACTTGCGGTCAGTCCACTCTACTCAAGAATTTTGACACATCTTGAAAACGCAAGCTACCATGTGTAGTTTCTGAGAAGACATCCCAGTGTAAAAGATGTATGAGATGTGTCAGGCCTTAATCAGATCTTTATTCAGCAACTGCATATGCATTTTCATATTACACTGAAAGTGGAATAATAATGCACATCTCAGGCCTGAGACTTATATTGCTTTTCCAGAAATTTTAGAACAGTTAGATGGTGCCTAATATTGTTTTATAGTAGCTTTTGTTTGATTTTGTAGAAATATAGTTCTTCAACAATATATAGCAGTTCTTAGAAAGCAGGGGGGAATTTCTAGCTTTTGCTATGGAAAACAAAAGATGTTTCGCTGGACAAATTTAATGTAGCCTCAGTGTAAACATGACTCATGCCTTTTAGCTTAATTTTAGAAAATGCATTTGTAGCCTGATTTTTTTTTAATTTCTTCAGAGTTCTAGGAGAATTCTTCACAGCAAGTTTGCTGATGTAACAGTACTGGTTAGCAATGTGATGGCTTGCGTATGACAAGTCTATGTTAGCAATTATTTCCTAACATAAATGAAATCTTAGATCTTTTAAAAATAAAAGATTTAGTTTTGGAGGGTCTTGGGGATTTCTCCCCCCCCCCCCCCCCCCCCCCCCCCCAATTTTTTGTTTGGATGGTTTAAATGTTTTGAATTCTTTAGATTATGTGTCATAAGAAGGAGTACACTTTGAATTTTTCTAAGGACAACGTATAATTAAGTTGAAATAAAGTTACAATTTGCTTTACCTATGTTGGAGCCTGGAGGGTTGGTTTTTTTGTTGGTTTTTTTGTGTTGGTTTTTTTGTTTGTTTGGGGGTTTTTTTTTTTTTGCATTTTTTCCCCTTAATGTGAGGAGTCTGACCAGGATGACTATTCCACTATTTTGGATTAATTTCTTCTATGGGTAATTGTATTAATGAAAATAAAATGGAACCTTTTGGAACATGTGTCTGCAAGGGAATGCCTTGATTTAAATTCACTCCATGCTTTGTGGAAGACTTTTCTTATATATTTTCTTAAGACTGTAGTGCTTCATCAATTAATTTATCAATTTAGTTATGAGAGTGCAAAAAATGGAGGGGGGAAAGAAAAACTTGCATGTTTTTCCTCTTCTCTATAACTGACAGACACTTTGTATTTATTGGTCATCTTTCTTTCTTTTCCCTGGGGAATTATCAACACGTTCTTAGAAATAGTTTATGAAACGATTGGTTTTCCTTTCACTGGAAAGGAAAGTTGATTGTTGTTAGTAAGATGCTGGGATTGAGACTTGAGATCTTGGTCCATCCTCTTGCTGTGCGAGATCGGCCACTTCTCTAGGCTTCATTGTTCTGCCTGTCACACAGAAAAGGCAAATGTGTTGTGTTAGGCTGGTTACGTCGGTGCCTGCCTGCTTCTGTAGTGACTGGCTTTTCTGTAATGGATGCTGATCTCTGGCTACGTGTGTCTGTGCCTACAGAATGTCTGTGATGCATCCATCTAGCTCCTTAGGGGTAGCAGTGCTGGAACAGGCAACACCTGAGGCTTGTAATCTACCATCAGAAATGAACTCTGGCCAGCTAGAAAGATGATGATGATAAAGCGCCCTGACCTGACAAGTCTACTTTTTCTCTTCTAGGTTGGTAGGGTTTGAAAATGACCTTATTTTGTAGAGAATGCCGGTATCTTAATATCTTTTATTTGTGAGATTGCTTAATTTGAAAGGTAATTTTCATATGGGCAGATTTTTGTACATATGCTTGTTTGTAGTAGTTGAATTAAATTGAGAGATCCGTAATGTCCGGAGATGTGTATTTCTGAAGACCTATGAGTGAAGAGGTGCTCGTAGATTTGCTTTGTTTTTAAAGGTGAAGTTGAGACTGCCACAGGAGTATTGTTTTTCATCAGTGCTGAAATGAAACAGCTGTTTGCTCTAATTGGATGTGTGTCGAATGGTAGTACCCAGAACTGACCAGCAAACCTCCGAGTATATTGCAGCCTCTGGCTAATTGTCTAGAATTCCCTTTCAGCGTGTTCAGCACAGCCCTGCTCTTCTAAATCATTATGTTATTACAAGTCCATTTTCATCTTGGGGAGGGGAAAACCCTAATCCACAACAAACTACAGACTGATTCATACTATGTTATCTGGAACCAATGAATATAGCTGACCTGAAAGTCTGGCTATTGGGTTATTCAAAATTATTTCCTCTTTCATAGTAAACTGATTTTCAAAAAGAGAAACTTGAATATCTGAAAAGGCAAGTCTCTAGATAAAATCTTCTGTAAAGTTCAGGGCGTGCTCTTAAAATTACTCCTTTCAGTTGAGCATTTTAGTGTTATCTCTTATGTAATACAGTACAGTGCGCTTTGTATGTGTGCAGGCATCTATTTTTATATACTTTTATTGTGCTTGGTAATATCAACAGAAGGTAACGCCCAGGAATCTGTCCAGCAATTTAATTGAAAATATTGTGGTAAACAAACAAAATTCTGCCAAAACATGCCTGTGATACTGGCCATGGTAAATACCTTATTTAAATGAAATCCTGGGCAATGCTGATCTATCTTTTTGATAGGTTTAACAATTTCTACAATTTTCCTAAGACTTTAGATGGAGAGATGGGACAAAACGTGGATCTGTGCGTTGCCTTAGCATATGTGGCTGTAGTGGGAGTCACCAAGGTTTTGACCTGTGTGTAGGTTCTGAGGTGACTGATGTCTTTTTCCCTTCTGCCTTCTTTTCCTTTCTGTGATTAATTGTGATAAACAGTTTAGGCCTCAATAATCTTGAAGCAATGCAGTGTAAATTCGCTGATCGAGATTCATGCAGACTGAAGCGTGGGCCTTCGTTAGGTCATTAGAGTAAGGCATCCTAATATATAGTGGGATCTACAGCCTAATGCAGTAAATACTTCACTATGGGATATTCCCTTCCCAATGTAGAGGCAACTGATTGTTAGAAGTCCTAGCTACAGAGCAGGTTTTTCAGCAGCAGGTCCTTACAGGATTGATCATTATAATAGAGTCAGATTAAAATGTTGACAACACGTGGAGTGTTCTGCTTAAAGTCTCTTGGTGCTCAGTAACGTCAAGGTGCGTCAATACCATTCTCCCTTGCAGGATCTTTTCTTTGTCACTGAACGTGTTTCAGTGAGGAGCAATCCCATTTTTTAGCACTGACACATTGTGTGAAGTTAGGTCTCAACCTGTTTTACTGGCTGGAGGATGAATCAATTAGAAATATGAGTTTGAAAAACATGACTTGCTATAACTTTTTTTTTTAATTGTTTTGCTTGAATACTTTTTTTGTGACAGTGAAGAATGGTGTAAGGATGGCTAATTAGAGAGGTGAACCAAAAAAAGTGTAATGAAAAAAACAGCTGCAATTGTCCTAGCTCAGTCTGGCTAACTAGCATCTTTCACTGTTGTTTCTCCTTTATTTTTGGAAGTCCACTTCTTCCTTTTCCTGTGTATTGTTTTCCTTGTCATGCATTTCAGACTTCCTTGACCTCTTCATTGTTCCAGACATCTGTCTTGTTTGTCTGTCTCAGGTCCATATACATATGGTAGAAACTCCTGGGATCCCAGAGTTGTCTGGTTTTCCTTACATAAATTTCTATGATTTGGCAATGTAACAGTCCATGCTCTTCTAAATGATACTTCTCTTGGTTGCTGGAAGAGATTGCTAGAGAATAATGGAGAAGTTCTGTCCGAATCTGGCACTAATTTGGCATTGTCATTTGTGTGCCAGTGATCCAGGGAGGGAAGGACTAAGTGAACTTGGAGGTGCTGCCATTGATTTATCTGCACGTGTTGAATTGCTCATCACTGGCAAATAATCTTTATATAGGAACAGATATTTTATGGCCTACTCAGTAACTGTTATCACTAAATAGTGACTCTTTGCTGTAATTAACTTCAGATTCTCAGCCTTACCAAGGTTTGCTAATATTCTGAATAATTATTTGTAAAAATTATAAATTAATTTATTATGAGCATAACTAGAACACAACAGCTTTGATGTTACTTGATCTAAAGAAGAAAGTGAGATCATGCCATACTCTGTGCTTGTACTTCAATTAATAATTGCTTTCCTTTTCTATAGATTAGTGCAGTAATTGCAGTTATTATAGATGCCATAATGTTTTAACTAGATGTATTCAAAGGCTTTATGGCAGAAGTGGGGGGTGGTAGTGGACAGAAGCCTCTTCTTGCTTTATGGCTTATAAAGCTGTAAAATGTTTTTAACAGTTAAAAAAAAAAAACAACACACAGGCTGAGGTTGAAAGGCATTTCTGGATGTCATCTGGTTCAACCCACCTGCTCAAGGAGGGTCACCTGAAGCAGGTTGCTCAGGGCCATGTTTGGTCAGGTTTTGAGAATCTGCATGGTTGGAGACTCCACAACCTCTCTGGGCAACCTATGCCAGTGTTTGAACATTGAAGAACCCCAACTGTTTACTCTTAAAAAATCAGGGTGGGAGTGGGGGGCAGAAACTCATGAAGGACTTCTGAAAGATTTGGAGATGTCTGTTATGTTTTCCAGTATTTTTGTAAGAGGAGCAAACTTTCTGAATTTTAACAGAATATAAGCATTCCATAATGTTAAATGGTCATTGGTTGGTGTTAGCAGAGGAATATTTGTGAACTGGCTGCCTTACGTTGCTTCCTTTCCTTTTCTGGATTTTTCTTTTAAACTCCATTTTATCTGTTCTCTCTTCCAGACACAGATTTAATATCTAGTTAGTTGGAAAATAAGGCTGCTATGTAGCTGTCAGCCATTTGAAAAGAAAGGCAGCCTTCTAGAAAATGCTTTCCTGGATGCTTATGTGTGGTTTTTTTGGGTTGTTTTTTTTTTTTTTTTTTTTTTTTTTTTATCTTTTAGCTATCTAAATAGGAGACATGGAAATGTGACTGTGTATTTTCTTAAAATTTCTTTGTTCTCTTTTTTCCAGGTCTGCTATTTCTGTTATGCGTATCCCAGTTATGAGAGGGTTTTTTGTGATTTCTGAGCTTGGTGCTATCAGCCTCACGTGAACGAACTAAAACGAAAAGCAACCTGACTTTCAGAAAACAAAATGCCACGGAGAAGGAAAACTGGTGGGAGTCCTTCTCGGAAGAATGGCAATTCTGACAGAACTGCTCTTGCTGTATTCCAAGGGGACCCAAGCCTCTCAGTGTCACCAGGAGTGCATAGTGTCAATAAGGAAGAGCTCTTCAACAGCATGTCAGAAATGTTTTCTGACCTAGATCCTAGTGTGGTTTATATGGTTCTGTCTGAATGTGATTTTAAAGGTAAATAATGTACAGTTGGCATTGCAGTTTTGTTCCATATGCAGACAGCTCTTAACTAGGGCAACTCCAGAAAAGTTGGTGTGGGTGTTGCAAGTGTATTTGTGAGTTTAGCTTTTAATGAGTAGGTGAGTCATAATATTTTGAAATTTTATAGCTCTTTCCATGCAAGATTCTCCAAGTTTGACAACGTTTCTGTGAGGCTGGTAATTTGCAGTAGCAGTGTGCTCCATAAGTGGAAGTAGTTTTAAGTGGCTTGTTCTGTGACACAGAGCAGCCGGTGGTAGAGTTGTGAGGAGAATCTTTTTTTTCCAATTAGTTGCTCTGCCATATCGGCTAGATGCATAAACTGTTTCTGCAGGAGGGGTATTTTATGTTCTAGATCACAATTTTTTAAGACAATGGTACACCGTATGTGGTCCTGGCAGCATTTGCTTTTCCTTGAGTACTTGAATTGAGCTTTTGTTTTACTTTCTATTTTGCACTGTCATCTTGTTATCTCCACTGAGGATTAGTTTTTGCAGGATAAATTCTGTTTGTCATGTTGAATTCTCTGCAGCCTCAGTTAGACTGTGTTTCTCTCCCTGTATTCTGCCAAACTACATACCCACCTCTTCTGCCAGACTATTTTCGTATCTGTGCCCAGTCCTTCCCATGCTTTTGTGGTTTTGAAATTCTTCTATATACAAGTTAATTTGCTCATGATAAAAGTAATGGATGAGATACTGGATAGCAACATCTGAGGAGTTACTTGGCAGGAGAATAAGTCATATATGGAGCATTTTAATCAATCTGTATTCATATGATCAGATGTGATTAGCTGAGATTTTGCTAAGACTATTTGCAAAGAAAGCAGAGTTTGGCTTTTTTTTATATGTATGAAAGCTAGGTCCGTTAAAAGGACTGCTTTTATTGCTGTTTTTACCTTACCTAAATTGTATAGAGTTTATCACTTAATAGCACTCTCATGTTTATTGCTATGATTGTTATTCCTTTTAAAATTGAAATTGATGGAATTACTGATTCATGCTTTGAACTCTTACTAAGATTTACCTTTATCAAAATAACAGATTTATCTAGAAGCTTATTGGAGAATTCAGTAAACACACTGAGTTCATTATTGTGTTGTACTATTAACAATAGTTTAAAAATGGAAAGATTAGCATCTTTTCATATGAGTAATAATAAGTTGCTCATATAGTAGAGAAGATGGAGGGACAAAGAAGATTTTTATTTAGCATGTGTGCAGAAAGAGTTGCACTTCAATGGACTTAGACTTTTTTCTACACTGTCTTTCAGGAAAACAGAAGCTTAGCTTTAGAGCTCAAATGATACTTGTGCCAGGTTTTCGTTTTGTTCATGTTGATCACAGGCAACCTATACTCCATTTAGTGGCTTTACAAAGAATTAATGCAGACACTGGATTTTTCAGGCTATATTGGGTGTGACATTTTCCATTGGGCCTAGCCATAATGAACATATTTTGCATACTTCTATCTCTTAGTCTTCAGTAATGTTTTTCAGTTCATTTTACACTATTTCGCCTATGTGAGATGGGTTAGAAATAAGTGTCCATTTAAACACCCAGTTCTGTCTTTTTTCCAGTTGAACTTAATAATTTTTAGACACTATTTCCTTAGTAATTTTTATGCTTAATAGGTTATTATTTTGCAATATGTCTGTATTGCGTTCTGCCTTTACCTCTAATGAGAAACAGATCAAGGGAGTTGCAGAAGGCATGTTAAAAGATGAATTGGTGAACTGTCTTTTTGTTGTCTCTTTAGTTGTGATAAATACTCCTTCATGTAAAGAAATTGCATTCACATCAGCTTGTGTTTGTTCAGTTGACCATGCTTTATTCTCCACCTTATTCAACAGTAGAAAACGCTATGGATTATCTGCTAGAGCTGTCCACCCACGCCAAAGGAGTCGCATCTTCAAAAACCTTGGGTTTTGATTCAGTAGCATCATCACTAGCTCTTGTTAATCAACAAAGATCTGTTGCAAATGAAAGAATGGGGGAAAGTACTGCAGAACAAAGTAATTCTGAAGAAGAAAAAGAAAAGGTCCTATCACCTCATGTGCAGCTGACTGAAGAACTGGATTCTTTAATAGAAAACGCCTTTCAGAGATACAGCTTGAGTGATGAATTACCTAATTCTGCAAATGACCAAATAGTACATAAGCACTCTGTGGAACTCGATGGCTTTAATGAATTTCCTGAGCAGGAAAAATCTGATTCAGGCTGCAATGTCCTACTTTTTCCACAGCAAACAGGGACAAATGATGAGGTTTTAGAAAGCTTCTGCTGTTCTCAGCCACCAGTGAGTCACCTGAGCATCCAGACAAGCTCACCAGCTGCATCAGACACTTTTGCACAGATATTGGAAGATTCTGATTTGTCAGAAATACATATGCAACATGATGTAGCTTCAGAAGTTTATAAACAATTGAATGGAGAAATATGTGGAAATTCTGAACAGACACAAGATACTGTTTTGGATCAAATAAGTGTGACTGCTGCTTCTGGTGAGTCATCCCAAAGACCTCTGGCACCTGGAGTAGCTGTCACTGGAGATCCTAATTCAGGGTGCCTGGAACAGCATGAAGAGGTAGTGCCTGCCTTTAACAGCCACCAGAGCACTTCTCTTCCAGAGGCCTATGTCTCTCTTGAAACATCCAGTTTCAAAACACCCAAACCTGCGGATTTTCAGCAAACTCAGCAGGGTTATAACTTAAATTTTTCTACCCCATCGTGTCAACCTCAACAGCACTGGAATCTCATGGCTCCCGTGTTTTATCCATCCAGTGGAAGTCACAGCTTTGTAACTCCTGTGGCTGTCAGTCCAGGGCAGTGGAGACCTGTTTCAGACTATAGGACTGTGGAAAAAGGACTTTTTTTTTCCTCTCCAGTGGTTTCAAATGCCTGGGATAGCAACCCTTCTCTGAAGGTATGGGGAAATCAAGATAGAAACTCAAAATTGAACCTCTCGCAAGCACAGCAGCCACCTGTTTGTCACATGATGAGAAAAAAGATGCACCTTATAGGTCAAGTACTTGTTCTTCTCAGAGGTGTTCCAGGATCAGGAAAATCATATTTGGCAAGGTAGAACATCTATATTGTGAGCTTCTAAAAGAAATTGCTTAATTGTGTACAGGATTTAGTGCAGGCAGAGACAATTTTCTGATATTTGTAAATAGTTATGCTTATACCCTAATTGCCAGCTACATGGCAGTGTAGCATGATGAGTAGTAATAATTGCAGAGAGCTGAATTGCTTGCAGCTCCATGATGTCTAGTGGAAATTGGAATAGGAGGGGTTAGCTTTAACTTCTGTCACTGGCCAAAGGAGTTTATGTCAGCAGAGGATCATTGCAGTAGTATTGGGTCTGCTGTGTTCTTCCAGTCCCTGTTCATTTCAGGTGTTTCCTTCCAATAACATGGGTGGAAATACGCCAGCTCTTCATAGGCAGAAATTCCCCTTCCACTGTTGGAATTCCTTTGTGTAAGTAGTACGTGTGGAGCTTCTTAGGTTGAATTCTTGATTTCTTTTCTAACTCTCCAAAAAGCCTAGATTGAGCTTAGACTCCTTTGGCCGGCACCTGAAATATTTGATGCAATTAAGACTGTATGTGTATTTGTCAGCATGAAAGTATGTCACTCGGTATAGATGGAAAAACACCTCCCTTGTTTTGAAACGAGACTTCTAGGGAACCTCTATCAGCTCATTCCCCTAGATATCCTCAGCCTTTGGAAACGGTGTGAAATTATTATAGATCATCTTTGCCTGGAGGGTGATTTCCCCCCCCCCCCCCCCCCCTAAATTTGCTGATTCCATTCCAAGTAATCTTGGTTTTGTGCAAAAGTTTAAATATATGTATGTATGGTAGCAGATATCAGGGCTGGGGAGGAGAAGAGGGAAAGGCTATTTACTTCTTGATCTTTCACAGGACTTTGCTTGAGGATAACCCAGGTGGAATCATTCTTAGTACTGATGATTACTTTTATAAGCATGGACAATACCATTGTGATCCCAGTTGCTTAGGGGAAGCACATGACTGGAACAGGAAACGAGGTGAGAAATAAATAAGGGATTAGCTTGCTTGTTTATAGTTCAATGCTTGTGTGCTGTTTAAAAAGCTGCCCGTCTTGTAATGCCTGTGTCACGGGACAAGCATTTATCCCATCATAGAAGTATTTTTTAATATGTGTGCGGAAAAATAATATGAGCACAAACTCAGAAGTCATCTGTCCATTATGTGTTTTGCAATTAAAAATGCCAGTGTCTTTGTCAAAAGATTGTTTTGTCCTCAGATTTCGTCATGGTATGTATTTTGGGTTGTGTCCCATTTCTGGAGTGGTGATCTGTACCATCTCCCAGAAATACTTCTTCTGAGATGAGCCATTATATATGCATAGGCAATAAGTAATGAGGATGTTGATACAAGTAACACTTTTGTAGATATTTTCCTGCTCTTCATTATTTTTTCTCTTGAGCACTAAATTGTTGGCAAATTTAAAACAAAATTATGGGAGCAAGACAGAATAAATGATTTTTTTTTTTTTTTTTTCCTGTAATCGGTGTATTTTTTGATAGTGGCTCCTGCTAAGGTCACCGTAGAACAACTCTTTTTAAACTTTTATTTGCTAAATTTGAACCATGATCACTTTTCTACTGTCAAATTTCTAAGCAGTGGAGAAATGGGTTAATAAGAAATGTGTGATTCAACAATAACTTTGATTGTTCAAGCGCATTGTAACATAGCTACAAAAACATGGTTCTGTATCTCAAAGCTAGTGATTCTAAACATTTCATTACTGTGTATTTAAATTACAATAATTCTTTTGATTTTTCATATTTTATACAGTTCACAGAGTGGACTAATCTTAAGACTGTTATAAAGCCAAGAATTTTGTATGCAACAAAGAAGTCCACTTTAAGGTGATCATGTAGTTTTTTTAGTTTAATTTACTGATTGATTAGTCATCTTGGTGCATTTTACATCTGCATTTTCATTCCTTGATTATCATACATACGTTAATTCAAAAAAATAACGCCATATCTCAGTAGCTTTACATGTGAGGGGGGGATTTCTAAAATTAAAGAGGGCCTTGAAACAGATCAAGCTGTGGCAAGAGTTCTTTACACAGTGGTTGATCATTATGGATTATCTACTTAAAAAAAAAATTACAAATTTAGAGAATTAGTATAAATGTTACGTGTCCACTCTATTAAAACGAAAATAACTATGTCACATTCTTTTGTACACATGTGTCTTTCAGCCAAAGAAGCATTTGAAAGGAGACTCTCTCCTATAATAATAGACAACACAAATATACAAGCATGGGAGATGAAGCCTTATGTTACTTTGGTTAGTATTACAATTTGATCAATGTGAAAAGGGATTGTTGACCAGCATGGCAGCAACATATGTTTTAAAATGAGATTGTCTTTCTCAGTCTAGCTGTTATTCGACAAGGAAGTCTGGAGTAAAAAAAAAGTGTTACATGGAATCGTATTACCCAGCGTCATATTCTGTGCACGTCTGAGTATTGACCTGGCCTAGTTTCCAAGTGACAAAGCCAAGTGCTTTGTACTTGGGAGCAAAAATAAATATTGTTGAGGAAACTGAATTCTGTTCCTCTTTTATATGATGAGTAAAATTATAAGCTACTTTAAAAATATAGTTGGCACTAATTAATACGAGTGATGTTTGATGCTCCATGAAACTTGAAAACTTGGTCTTAGTTTCAGCCTGAATATGACATAGAGGCAGATACCAGCTGACCGGTTGGAGGGCTAGAGTTATCAAATGTTGCTAGCTTGCTTGAAGTTATGCAGATTTACTTAATAATTTTTATTGAAATGATGTAATCAAAATAATGCACCTGCACTATTTTGTGGTAGTAGTGTGGTGCTTTTACTTAGTGACTAAAAGCGACCAGCTTTTCCAGCTTTTATTTAGTACTAAGTAAATGCAATCTACATTTAACTTCCAAAGTTATGTTTAATGATTTAAATAACTTGATGAACTCTGTTATAGGTTTCTCATACTCCAGTTTTCTGGAGCTTCTCACCTTTTTGCTTAATCGTTTCTACATGGGCATCAGCACTTTTAGACTCTAGCCCTTATTTTGCTGTTGATCATTTGTCATTTTGGTTGGTAGTTTTAATAATTTTTAATGGGATTTCTCCTACCATGGTACAGAAACACATCAGAGAGTGTACTATGTAGAACTTGACAGCTTTTGAGCAGATACTCTACATATGCTGCATGTGGTAATGGATTAGTGAACAGTAACACAGATAATTTTTATTAATAAAAAATTTATTTTATTGTCCTTGCATTTATTAACAATTGTCAGATTAACAGTTCTTTCATAAATTAAGTCCTTGATTTTGCTGTATGCTGAAATAAAGGTACAACAAAAGTTTTTCCAGGAAGTGCAGGGTTTGGTAAGGTGATAAGAATTTTTTCTGAAAACAGGAATGGGGAGAAATGGCACAGTATTCACAGTGTTTCTCCTGATTAGACTTTAGGCTCCTTTTCTGTCACGATGAGACTAGACCATGTAAGGACCATTGACTTGCAACTCACTCAAGTTCCCCATATAGCAGGAAGGCTGTCCACAGTAGCTGCGTTAATGTAACTGAATTGCTTGTTTTGGAACTGGCTCGCATCTGGTCAGCTCTGAGCAGCTCTGAATGTAAGCAGTGAGCTGTTCTCTGTCTTGGAGAGGCTGTGTAGACATGTGCATACTGTACCTGGAAAGAGGAGATGTTCTGCAGTCTTGACTCAGAGGAGGTAGAACATTTAAAGGGATGATATAAAATAGTGATTTTTTTTTTTTTTTTTCCCTGTGATCATGGCACACATTTAATTTTACAGTAAGAGATGCATATACATGTTTTTAAAAAACTCTGCTTATATAATCAGAAGTGAAACACTGAACAAAAGTATGTTATTCCAAATGTTTAATTGGTTTCAAAAAATACAAAAAACATCTTTAAAGAAGCAGGCTATACATGTGTGCTTTTTCATAGAAATAAGAAATGGGTGATGTGGCTTGTTCTGGTTTTATGTCTGTTTTATTCAGGCTTTGCAGTTCAAATACAAAGTCATGTTCCGAGAACCAGACACTTGGTGGAAGTTTAAACCAAAAGAACTTGAAAGGTAAGAATGTAAAGGAAAAATTCATGTTAGATTGTATATCTGTCATGGTCTATGACCTTTTTCAAAATCATAGTTGTTGCTTGGTACAGTGGCTGGTGAAGTAGCAAGATAATCAGTCAAGATTTTTGCGAGAATAAGTAGCTTTTTAATAATTTTTTTCCTACAATATTAACTTCTGTGGGATTTTATATGTATAATGAGATTTTTTTTTTTCTGTCATTTTATTCTAATTACATACAATTGCAATCACGAAAACATTACATAATATCTATTGCTATTAGCAATAGATAGCAATAGATACTATGTAATGTTTTCGTGATTGCAATTCTTCTGCATTTAAGGTACAGTGACTGCTCCTTCGGGTTCCTGAGGTTGCAAAAATGATGTCAGGTTGGGGCTGTTCTTCATCTGGCTGGTCTGTTGCCTTACTTGAAATGTTTCTGCTGTCACTGAGTTTAAGGCAATCAGCACCTCATGGCCTGAGGGGGACAAACCCCTGTGCATCACCATTGTTGTTTACCTCTTCTTTAGCAGGGCCTTCCACGCAGTCATAGAGCCATTACATTACATTACAGCCAAAATAGGCAAGATGTAAACCCTATGTAGTGAATAATAAGGTAGCTAGAAAATTGACCGGGTCCCAGGTTCATAGGGTATGATCAGTGGTTCAAAGTCCAAGAGGAGGCTGATGTCCCTCTATCATGAATACTAGGGCCACTACTATTTAATGTACTTTTTATGACTTGGATGTTGGGACAGAGTACGCTCTCAGCAGATTTGCAGGTGATACTGAATTGAGTGAGAGTAGTTTGTTCGGCCTTAAGAAGAGAACGTTAAGGAAGGATCGTATTGTTGCCTTCAGCTACCTTTTGGGAGGTTATAGACAAGACTAAAAAGATCTCTTCTGAGAATTGTGCAGGGATAGGACAAAATAAACATAAGCAAGTTGGAACTTGGGAAATTTTCATTACATAAAAGAAAAAAACCCCAAAACTCACTTTGAAAGGGTGGTCAGGCACTGAAAGAGCTTGCCCGGAGAGTTTGTAGACTTTCAGTCATTAGGGATATTTGGAATTTGACAAGACAAAACTCTGTGCAACCTGATCTAGCTGTACCTCCTCTGAGTAGGAGGTTGGACTATGTGGCCTCCAGAGGTCCCTTTCAACGTAAATTATTTTGTGATTTCATAGTATCTGTTGTCGTCTTAATTTGCATGCTTAGCTTATGTTTGGCCACTTCTCAAGTGAGGTAAGGAAGATTATTTTCTTTCCTAAAGTAGAACTTAAACATTTTCTCCTGTACCTTCAATTTCTGTTTTGCCATCCTTGACGAGATTCACTTGTTCTAGGTGGAACTGCTACAAAGCACATTGCTAATTGGTGTTTTACAGAGTCACTGAAAATTCCTAGCCAAAGGGTTTCCAAAATAATAAGTGAATGGTTTTTCATCAAGACTCAAGGAGTTCTTAGTTTAGCAAAACCAGAGAAGGAAGACTGAATTCAGAAATTTTCCGTACCCAATTTGATATCCTGCATGACTGTCAGGATCTGATATGGCGTGTTTCTGATACTTACTTGAAGAAGATGCATTATTGGTACAGTTTTAGATTTTAGTATTAAGCAAAACATCCTGTTGCAGAACAGGGCACCAAGTGGGGTGGATAAGTCAAGCAGAGCCACGATTTGTCTGAGATTCCCTGTTTGGAATGCCTTAGTGCACTGATACAGAAAGAATTGCCGTTTCACAGCTTTTGCCTTGGCCCGCTGAATTCTGTGGTTAGTCTTGCTGTAAACTTATTAAATTATTACAATGACAGAAGAGAATAATTTAATATACTAATCTGAAATGTTTCTTTTTCATTTTTTTTTTTAATTCATAGACGTAACGTTCACGGTGTATCTAAAGAAAAGATTAAAAGAATGTTGGAACGGTATGAACACTGCCTTACTGTTCGTTCAATATTGGATTCTTCAGTCCCAGACAAATCAGAAGCTTCTGGCTGGAGTGAAGATTCTTGTCAGGACGAAAGCCATAGGTTAGATTCTTTTACTAGCTTTGTAGTCTCAAATAAAAGGCTAAAAATTCAAACTTCATAGCAATGGAACCTGGATAATGCTGTTGAACAGTGAATGCATTAAAAAATTAGTTAAATAATAAAAAGAAATACACTGCATAGTTTTCTTAATTTTTAAGAATTTCAGGATTTCTAAAGATGAGCAGTCAAGGGATCTAGTCAGCTTTCTGACGCTTTTTGAAATCCCCCCCAGTATGGCTGTGTGTTACTTTTCAATACGCCAATCTTGATTGACTTTCTCTTAGCTTAGAAATGTGCTGTTGGATGTATGTTGTAGATACAAAACACTTAAAATCTATAAAATGCTTTTCAGAAGAATGTAGTCCGAAGTACAAGCAAATTACTATTCTGAGTCTGTGTGTTGGTATTAGATGATGTCTTTGCGGTAGAAGGTGCATTCTTTGTGCAGTAGTAATGAGTTATTTACTTGCTTGAGTATATTTAATTTAGACTTGTCTAGATATATGTTGGTTGTATACACAACTATTTTTGTAGTGGCTGATCTGAGTAATGCTGTATATGCATTATAACAATGCATAGGGAATCAGATCTTATTGTAGTTATTTCATTTGGTCTTTGTATGCTTAATGTATTTGAAATTAAGTGAGCACTGATAATTAATGAAATGTAGTTGATTGTGAAAAATGTTATGACACAAAATGGCATGTCCTCTCCTGGTTAACTTCTAGACTTTCTTTAGCATTGAGCCATCAGGAAAGAGCAACAGTCATTAAATAAAAGCATATTTACCAGGTTTGTTGCTCCGAAGGAGTAAATGTCTGGCAGCAGAGTGCTTCAGTACATACCTGAATGCTGGGAATGGGGAAAAATAGACTCCTGAGACAGTATTCTTAGTCTCATGCTGAAGTAAAAAAGGGATGCTTACCAGGGAAAGTTTAGCTTTGCTTAGCTCCTTTTTTATAAAGGAGTGTTGAGGTTACGGCTAAGTCATCTTAAATTTGTTTTCCTCTCACTAGAGTTCTCCAGCTGGATGATCAGTGTCCTAAAAGGTGGTTTCTGGTCTGCAATTTGAAAATACTAAATAGCCAAGACAAAATTTAAAATATGGACAAGTGCTTAGAGAAGGTTTGAAATAGGTTTATCTTTCATTCCAATTTGTCTTTCAGAAAGAGAGAGGCACCTTCTGATGTAAAGGACAAAGAACCTTTTGCTTCTGATGTGGAGCCTCTTGAATTAGCTGAAGATGATAAAACTTTTCCCAGTATTTCTCTAACTTTAGAAAGTAACTGTGATCCTGAACATTTTCAGAAAGAGGAAAAAGAAATGGAAAATAACTTCGTGGAACACAGTTCTGAGAGCAGTGCTGTTCAAGATGACTTGGATGTTTGTTTATCAGATTGTGTAGAAAAAGAAGTGCCCTTGGAGAAGAAAGAAGAAAAGGGAGAAAAAATAGAAAAAAATACTAAAACAGAAATGGATGAAGTTGATGTGACCACGACTGAAGAGACTGCGTGCTTGCACACAGGAGGAGTTGAGGAACACAGTGATAACAACATTCTCAAAGTTCAAACTGAAGCTGAACAATCTGGCGAAATATGTACGGAACCAAAATCAACACAAAGTAGTAACATAGAGGAACCAAGCAGTTCAGCTTTTGACACATCAGGAAAACCAGAACTGCTAAACTTTCTGGGTGACTGGCCTGTAGAACAAACAATGGGACAGAGAGTCAAAAGAGCTAGAAGACTAGAAAAATCTTCTCTGAAGAGTGATACGGAAGGTAAAACTCCCAGTCAGCAGCATCCTGAGTTAGGTAAAGAGCAAGCAGGCCTCCCTGGGACCTGTACTGTTGAAAAAGGACATGAAGAAGAAAATCTAGCCTCTAGCTGTTCCTCTGTTAGTTCAGATAAAGTCACACCGGAATTCCAAATGATAGGACATTGGCCTGTCTCAGGCTCATTAGAACAGAGGCAACAAAGATCAAGGAGAATGAGAAAGACAAGTCTAAATCAGTCTGATGAAGGCAGAAATACTGAAGGTGACATTAATAGAAATGCTCTTGAGACCGTCGATGTGCTCCGTGGGACACCTGTGAACACTGCAGAGCAAACGGATGCAAAGAGTTTGCATATGAACCAACCTGAAACAGTAGCTAGTGAAACAGTAGGTGAGAAAAAACCCCAGCAAAGTAAGAGAATGAGGAAACATCACAAATTAGCCCTCACTTTTACAAACAACAATTTGCCCCATCCCAAAGAAGAGGAACACTTGTCTATGCTTAATACAGCAGAAGAGAAACATGACACATGCTCATGTAGACAAAAAAGTAGCCATTCACAGACTGAATCACAGGACTTTGCTCTCTTGTGGAGATTAGAAAAGAAAATGCTTTTTCCTGAGACTACCAAAGTGTTGCATGGCAGACTAGATGGCTTCAAACCCAAAGACGTAGATAATGCCTCAGATTCTCAAGAAAAAATACCCTATCGAGCTACATATGATAAAAGTACATTTGTGGAAGAAAGTGAACTTACCAATATTGATGAGTCTGAAAAGCTAAATATGCTATGTAAGCTCTTTGAGTCTGTTTCAGTTGAAGCTCTGAAAGATCTGTACGAAAGATGTAACAAAGACATAGACTGGGCCACAGCTCTGCTGTTAGACTCTGATGAAAAATTATGCAAAGATGTTGATACTGAATGCTTTCAAGTAAGAGAAGGTGAGCCAGTTGTTGCAGGCTTTGATTTCAAGGCAAGTACAAACTATGGTGAGAATCTCAAAGACTGTGAACAAATGCTGCAAATAATTGGGGCTGGTGATGTCTCTGAGCCTTCAGAAGACAAGAGCTCATCACTCAGCATTGCAGAAAGTAGGGCTACCAAGGCAACTGTGACAGATGCTGATGTGTCTGATTCGTTGACTGGCACCTCATTGAATCGTACAGCAGAACTGAAAAATTCTGGAGATGCAGCCCCTAGAACTGACGCAGGCAGCTTGGCAGCAGGTATCATTGAGCCATCCGGTTCAGGAAAGCAGAAGATAGAGTCTGAGAGACCTGTTGAAGAAACTATAGATAAGCCATCAGTCTCACAGCTTGATGCAGGTTTATATATACCCATGACTTTGCCTCATGGTCCTAACACAGCTTCTACCAGTTGGAAATTTGAATTAAATAACGAAAGTGACAGTAACCCTTCAGAAAGCAATGCAGAGAATTGCAAAGTGGCTGCTTCGTTACTGGAAATGGATCATGCACCTCTGGGGGGTCCTAGGAGTGATAAAGAACTAGGGACAGATAAAGAAACCCAGGGGAGTTCCAGGGAGATATGTTGTAAAGAAGAAATTGAAACTCCAAGCTGGGATGAAACTAAAGGAAAGATGCAAAGCCCTATACCAGCATCACGTGCAGCCTTCAATATAGATTGCCTAGAACTAACATTACCTCCTGAACTGGCGCTCCAGTTGAAAGAAATATTTGGGCCTGTTGGCATTGATGCAGGTATGGGCATAATTATATCCATATTTTTATGAAAAAACTCAGTTTGGATAAGAAACTTTTCTTCCTGTGTGCTTTTTTCCCTTCATGCTTGATTTTTAGGGAACAGATTTACACAATTCCTTGTGATACTGTTGTTTGCTTTTGTTAATCCAAAAATGGAACTGAACTAAGCATGGCAAAAAATATAAATGCAGTAGTGCTACCTTCTGCCTTTGTCTTTTTGTATGTGCATGTACTTTAAAAGCATAAGAAAATATACTGGCTTATTTGCATTTTTAGCAACAGGCCTTTGAGCCTGTATTCAACCTATGAAGGGATATTAAGATGATGAGGAACATGCAAGTTATGACTGGTTAGGAAAAAATAAAAAGAAAGAAAGCTTTAGGCATAAGTTAAATTGTGGAAGGAGAAGATGAATGGTTTAGAGAGAAGATAAAGTGCGGCTATACTTAAAAGATGAAAACAGCCTAGTCTGCTGAGAGACTATGATAAAGGAAGCCATAAGCAGCTTGAACATGCATCTCAAAAATTAGAGACTGATAGAAAAAGGAAGAAAAGAAAACACAAGGAATATATAGCTTGTTTGTTTTTCTTTTTTCTTTTTAGTTTTCTTTTTTCTTTTTAGTTTTCTTTTTTCTTTTTAGTTTTCTTTTTTCTTTTTAGTTTTCTTTTTTCTTTTTAGTTTTCTTTTTTCTTTTTAGTTTTCTTTTTTCTTTTTAGTTTTCTTTTTTCTTTTTAGTTTTCTTTTTTCTTTTTAGTTTTCCTTTTTCTCTCTTTTCTCCTGAAGATTACTTGATGTGAAACCCTGGATACCTGATTTATTGGTGGGTTTGACTGCTGGCCCCTTAGCCTTCCATGCCTACCTCCTCCTCCAAAAAAAGTTTGGTAGCAGAAAGGTGTCTGAAATATGCCCTGCCTTTTTATTTGATACATATGTACTACTTGCCCTTTTACTTTTGAAACAATATCGGAAACATCTTTTAGGGAAAAGATGTATCATTATGATACCATGATAATTCCTGCCGTTTCCTTTAGAGTTAGAGGGGATACTTGGAGTTTGGTTCTCTGAGTTTGTGTGTTTGAAAGGAGGGAGGTGACTGCTGTTGGGCAGTGGCGAGTATGTTGTGTTACGTTAACGCAGTTGCCTGTGGATTGCAATAAATTAGGGGGAATCACAGTTTCACGAATGAAACTGTGGTTGTAAATTAACAGTAGCTTTGTAAAAGAAGGTTCTGCTAGAAAAATGAAAAAAAGGAGTTGGTCAGGCAGTCATATTTCAACAAGATACAATGAATGTTAACTTATTTTTTCCTACCCTTTTTGAGTTTTTGAACACCAGATAATTAATTCTGTGTAGAATGCCTTTTTTTTTTTTTTTTTTTTTTTTTTTTTTAACTTGGCAGTTACTGAAGTTTTTTTTCAGGAATGACAGTTTGTGCAGAATCTCCAGAATTCAAATTAATAAGTCTAGTCTACTGTACTTTAATTGCTTAGATAAGTTTTTACAGAATGCTTTAATGAATATATTTTCTTTCTTCCATAAGGATCACTAACTGTTGAGGATTGTGTGGTTCATATTGATTTGAATTTGGCAAGAGTGATTCATGAAAAATGGAAAGAATCTATTCTGGTTAGTAGATTTCTTGCTTATGATATGGTATGGCATGCTTGTGCTTTGTCAGACCATTTGTCTCCTGATGCGTTGGTCTAAATGTGTAAGATATATTTGTGAGAACAATGATAAAATACAATAGTAGTTTGTAAAATATATGGAGTCTATCAGCATGTCATAATCATCAGAGCTGTTGAAAGACAGTTTAAGGGATAAAGAAACAGCATGTCATGAGTGCCTCATCACAAAACCAAGATTCTTAAAAAAGAAGGATCATAATGCACAATATCACTACAATTTCAAACTGGCCAAAAATCATTACTGGCTTTTTGACATGTAAGAAGAGTTCTTTTATGAATAATTGTGTATACAAAACATCTCCATGTACATTAATTGAGAAGAGTTCTCTAACCTCCATTCCTTCATAGCCTTATGAAACTCGGAATGCTTTTTGGCAAAATTTTTGTTTGGTTTATTTACTTAAGGTTGTGAAATCTTAGTGAGGCATGTTCCTTTAGTTCGATGTGTTTTTGGAAAGAGTTCTATCTTTTAAACTTCACTTCATAATTATTTTTCTTAAATATATTTCTTTTAAAATACCCAATCTTTGAGAAATACTGAGAGACGTTATTTTGAAGCTGGTTTACTTAGAAGATAACACTTGTGAAGTTTTACTGCAAAATTTATAGCTTACTTATAATATTCATGGTTTTACTATTTTTATTTAGAAGCGTCAGAGGAGAGATGAATCATGTAAGTTGTCTGCAGAAGGTATGTTATGTATTTCTCTTAATTGTAAAAATACTTAATTCTCATTATAAAAATATTTAATTATTTGAAACTTCATTAAGGTTGCAAATATTCGTCTATTGAAGATGATGGATTCATTTATTGAGCTAAGCTTTTATTTATTGCCCTTGGTTCTATTTACCATTTTCTTATGGAGGTGAGGGGGGGGAAAAGAAGTTAATTATGAGCAGAATCACTAGTCCCAGGTAGATGCAAGCAAAAAGCCTATCATTTTGTGTACTTCAGAGAACTTAAACAGAAGCTCTGGCTGGATCAGCCAGCTGTTTGATAGGACTTCTGTAATCTCTGTGGCAAGAAAAGGTGCGGCCAGAGAATTACTAGCAGAGTAAGATTTCTGCAGGTGAGGGAAGGAGGTCAGGAATACAACATTCACATGTTGTTGTCCTTGTCAGAGGAATTGATTGTAGCAGGAGGATGCATGTCCTTGTTCAAAAAGCGTTAAAATCTCTAGCAATCTAGTTTTCATTCAGCTCACAGAAGAAATGTCCCTCTACAGCAGAACCCCACTACTCTTGCATGGGACCTGGGTGAAGACTTGGATTGCAATGTGGGTGCAAACTCTCCACTTGAATGATCAAACAGCACTGTTAGCATTAACTCATAGAAGTGTAAAACCAGATTGTTAAGCATCTGTCCTTAAGTTGTAGAGGAAAGGCAGGTAAACTTGTAAACACATGAGTCAATAATTATCTTATAAAAGCAAACGAACCTTCCCACTTAACGTATGTGCAAGGTAGTTTACAGCCGTAAGATACATCTTGGCACCTGAAAATTTGGTGAGGGAGTCTGATGGTTTTGCTTTTGTTTTACAAAATAGATAAAGATGATCAGACAGTCCTTGGAAAATAGAAGTGATGAAGGTGAAAACAACGTGTTGTTTTCTGTTTTAGCATTAATAATATTGTTATAACAAAACCCAAAACATCTAGACTGAAAAACTTACCTTAATTATTTTGGCTTTGCTTGTGTAAATAAGCTAATAATTGTTTTATTTGTCACCTCATTTTTATTGCTTTTGAAGGTCCTACTGTGATTCAGCAGATAGATACAGATGACTCAGAAATGCTGTTATCTCAGAATGCAGACAGTAAAATACAGAAGAAAAAAATGAGCTGGGTTTCAGGCTCATCTGATGACGTACAGACTAAAAAACCAGCAACATCAGACGTTTTTCCTTTTATGGATCACTGGAATGCTCAGATTCAGAAAGTTTCTCTCAGACAAATAATTTCTGAAGAAATAGCTATGCAGGAGAAACAGGACCTGGTATGGATAGCATCAGTTTTTTACCCGGTTTAAATTTGTCACTATTAATGAAGCAGAATATGTCTTATCTGGTGACTCACCTTTGTGCTGCTGATTACAGCCTGAATTCGTAAGACAAATGCATGCCAATTAGTATTGTTGATTACTGTGATACAGGACTTTGCTTGTGGTAGATGTTTCTGCTTTAAAAAAACAAATCTCATTTTAAAATGTAATATTTTGATTGTTTCACAAACAGATCATGGTGCATTTCACTATACAGGTTAGCATTTGTGTTTGGTTGAATTTTTTTTTTTTTTTTGATTGCTCACCTGAAAAAAAAGATCAGTGTGATTTCCCACAATTTTATTGGGAAAGCAATATAAAAAAAATTTCTTAATTAGCTCCATGCCTCGTTTATTTAGAAGTGGATTGAATTGATTTTAATATTTTTTTGCAAGGAGAACCCACAACATTCCTAACAGATGAGACATTAAAAGAAGTACTTGAGGTTAACCTCGCAGGTTTCTGTACCCACTTGTCAGAAAATAAAAATCTTTTTAAAAAATTACTATTAATTCTCTATCTTCCACATGGTTCCCATACCCTGTCTGCTTGGCATGTGCATAATACTGCCCTCTACTGCCCAGCAGTTGTTCAGAACAGGCGTTTTTATTTGTAATTGTCTCTGATAAGTAGCTCTCCTAAAAATGAGGAGCTTTGCTTCTACTGGTATAGAAGGTTGGATGGATTAGCCTGTACTTTGAAAGAATGGCTTGTGGATTCTTTCTTTGAACTGCATGTTTGTGGCTTACTGATAATAACAACTGTGATGTCCACAGCTTTATTTTCAGTTTGGATTCAAGGAGCTTAGCTTTGTTTTGACCACTTTTTTTTTTTTTTTTTTTAAATCTAGTATTGGAATGATCAGTCCAATTTATTCTGGGCTATAATTATGTTTTCTTCTCAGCTTGACTTCACAAATATGAATATTTATTACAGTGCAGCTTCAGATACACCAAAACAAAATCGTTTACACTGTTTAATAATAAAATGCTGTTTCAACCCCAGGCCCTCAATATAGAGTAGAGAGATGGACTTCGCACAAGCTTAGCATTGGACTAGATAGACTAGCAGGGAATGCATTCCAAAACTTAAATTCCTCCTAAAAAATCCTCTTTTTACTTTGTCTAAGTTATGAGGGAGCTCCACTTCAAATGACTGCAGAGTACTGCAGTGGTGTGTAATACAACTCACCTGTCCCTACTTCATTCTCATCAAATCAGTGTGGCAGGCTGATATTGGCATGTTGTCACTGCTGTGGGTGCATAGCTAGTGAGTAGATATTTTTTGAAGTCTTAACAAAAGTTGGACAGTAAAGTTGGATTGACTCTGCTTTTACTATATTTTGTTCTAATCAAGAACTTGTAATATTTTTCCTTTGTCTTCTGGGTAGAGTCGGGTTCCTTCTATGGCTAGAAAAGACTGTGCTGCTAAACTAAAGGAGAAGCAACTTTTTGAGATGTTTCCAACTATTAATCAGAATTTCTTAATGGATGTCTTCAAGGACAACAAGTAAGAAATCTTTAAAGTTCTTTGTAAAAATGGTACTCTGTAACACTCTATAGTGCACAGTTTACTGCCTTAAATATTGAGTTAAGATACCGCTAAAGAATGGCTTTTTCCAAACTAGCACACTTTTTGTAGATCTAAATAAAGGTAAAACTAGCTGGTCTTAAAAGCAAAAAGGACATAAAAACTCTATGTGTAGACTTCTTTGGTTTTTTGGGGAGTGGACAGTTTTGCTCATCAGGAGAAGAATGTCTCTGGCTATTGAGCTCTGACTGACAGTGGAACTGCGTATTTGCTCTAGAGCTGAGGTGTAAATCAAGTGGGAGAAACTAGTGGGGGTGGTAATAGTGGGTGCACAGAAAATGGCATCCGCCCAAGAGGAAAGCTACCATCACCTGATGTTAGCTGTGAGTACTTTCCTGGTTACTACAGTAGCTTTGAAGAAATGAGCCATCTTGCCATCTCTTCCTGCTGACATTCTGTTTCTCTTTTCTGCATTATATTTCTGTGGTATGTGGCTACCTTCTTAAATCCAAGTTCCTGAGAACTGAATGTTTTTCCAAGAGAAACTTCTTTTTTCATCCTTCGCCAATTGAGTATCTGTCTCTACATACGGGTTTGCATGCCTACTTGTCAGTCTTTCTGCTTGTCCAGGTTGTTATCAAAACCTTTCCTTGTGGGATGTTTAAAATACGTCCTTCATCCATCTCTACAGCTCAAACATTTCACCATCTCTTGTTTTTCACATTTTAAATTCTCTTCGTAGTGTTGCCTTTCCCAAAATGTATCTTTACTTTTGATCAGTCTTCCTCTTGTCTGCTTACTGAATGGCAAGAATAATAAAGAAGAAAGAGGGCTTATTAGAAATCTGACGGCAGCTGATGTCCCATTCTTATTTCATTAAATTTAATAACAAAGCTTGACTGGAAATACAAGGATTTTCCTGCATAATGGTTTCAAAAAACTGAGCTAGTTTTAAACTAGTTTGTACTATCTAAACCTGACCAGAGGAGATTTAAGATGAAGTAACTTATCCAGCCCAAAAAGCAGTGTTTACTTCTAAACTAATGTCTGTTTGATTAAGGTAGGATGCAATTTACTTTAATATTTCATTGTCCTTTTGATATTCAAGTGCCCCTCAGTTACGCTTCAGTCAACCAAGACTGCATCTGTGTGGATGCCAGTAATGCAGTACAGTGAGTCTGCAAGCCTTTTTGTAATAAGGTGGAAAATTCCATTCCAGTGCTTTATTTCCATTGTCATCTATTTCTGTAACAATATCAAGGTTTGTAATATGCATTTTAATAAATGTAGCAGCTATTAATGTATTTGTAAAGTCACAGATTTTACTTATCCTTTACAGCTACTCTTTAGAACAAACTGAACAGTTTCTGAACTGTGTTCTGGAGGCAGATCCTGTAAAAACAGTTATAGCTCAAGAAAGTGTTCAGCAAAATGAAATTGTTTCTTCCTACAGTGCTGCAAAGAACCGGGAGAAGAAGGTATTTTTATTTTTCTAAATAGTAGTTACAAACATATCCAAAGCTATGTTAATGAAAACACCCTACAATGCATACTTAGCTTCAACATTGCAAATTCCTACAGGCAAAAAAAAGTAAGGAAGAGGATGATCCTTTGGGTGAAATATTTCAAGAATTTGAGTATCCACAATATGATGATTTAAGAGCAGAAGCTTTTTGCCACCAGCAAAAGAGACAGGAATGTTTGAAAAAGGCTGGGGAGGCCTATCGCATGGGTATGAAGCCTGTGGCAGCGTTTTATGCACATCAGGTAAATATAGTGCTTTTTGCCTGAATTTAGAGAGGTACTTAAATAGTGAATTAGAAGTGATAAGAAAAACATTGTGCCTACTAAAGTTGATAAATTTGCTCAATTACTGTTCCCTGTGTGTTATATTGAGAATCACCTTACAAGTAAACTCCCTTTCACTAGTAACGATACCGATACAGGAAGCTAATATAACCAAATTCAGCGTGAGACCTCATGAAAGATGATATTTAGGGCTTAGTCACACATGCTTATTTTCTCATAAATCTCACTCCCACATCTACATACTTGTAAGCACCAAGATTTGTGTCCATGTGGTCTGGCCAGGTGCACTCATGTGTGACATGGGCTGCAACAAACATCGGTTTTCGAATCCTCCACATGTCCCTTGGGTTCATCTTAATTGGTGATTAACTGTTTTTAGACACATCTTTTGTACTTTTTAGGAGTCAGACAGGTATTAAGATGTGATCTTTTGCCTCAGAATCTTGTTTGTTTCATCCTCCATAAATCTTGGGCAAGATTGCTGCCTGCTGTCTTTGCTTCCTCATTCTGACTGTCTTTATGGCTACAATCTGTCTTGGGTTGGGATAAACGTGGCGTAGTATGCCATGCTTTTTGCCATCCATCTGGTTTTGGAGTGTAGATCTGCTGCTGATCAGTCTTGTGTGCTCTGGCCTTGGAGCACGGGCTTTCTGGTCTTGATTCAAGCACATTTCTTGGTATATACCAGTTTGATTACCGTTGATCATTGCTGTTGATCACATTCTTGATTATAAGTATCAGCTGTTCTTGTAACCGTTCCTGTAGGTTGGTTTCTCAGTGTCTTCACACGAGACCTTTCCATTCACACTTCATTCAGACCACTATTAAAAATTCCGTTACAAATATCTTGAAAGGCTGTAGCTTTCCCCTGATGTAATAGCATATACAAATTTGGTAAGAATTCGCATTATAGAAGCATTTAATTCTAAACTATGAATTGCATTATGACAGAACAAAAATGTAATAATGAATCACTTGAATTTGCTTATTATCTTAAAACAGCTTTCATGCAATTGGTATAATGTATCGCTCAATGTTTAGATTGTTACTATGCATGTAAGAAATATTGATTATTGGTCTTTATAATGAACTCTTTAGGTTCTCTGTTTATATATTCTTGAGGTTTGGAGAGATTCTAAACAGAGGTCTGCATGATTTTAAATGAAATGTAATTTCAAGTCCTGTCTTACTTTTGTTCTTAGCCATCATGACAAGTACAATCTGGAAATTTATTACATATTTTCTTTTAGGTAATAAAAAGGAAAACTAAGCTACTTTTATTCATGAAAAATACTTTATGCTTGGTGGCCTTAGCCTGTCTTGGGAATCCTCTGCAAGTGAGAGTTGTGGGGCTGGTGTCTCTGGTCTGACACTAATACACTTCAGATGATCCATTTTAAGGAGGTGTAAGACAGACTGTCACTTCTGTTCTCTTGAGCCCTTGTCAGTCCAATACCTGGAGTTAAGTCTTCCATTCCTTTTCAGACTGTGCCTACAGATTGTCGAAGACCTAATTTGTTCCTTCAGTCTCTCAGATACTATCACTGTGAGGTTCATGGGAAATAGTTGGTACTTGTTCACTGTGTCATGTGAATAACCCTGTACTGCTCCTCGCCCCTAATTCCAATAGGGACTCTATTGACCTTGTAAAAGATCATTAAAGATCATAAAAGATCTGTCAAAAATACTAAGAGAGATAATAGGCAACTACTTTAAAAAAAAAAAAAAAGTTTGCCTTTGGCTTGTCTGATATTTAGGGATTGCTTTCAGAAGAATTAACCTCAACTATAACACTCAGCAATTTTTTCCTGGGCTGTTGGGCAGTTTCTCTGACATTGTTTCATTAAATTTTTAGCAAAATACTTTCAGAAAGTAAAATTTTATTGTTAGGATAATAAATCTGAAAATCAGCATGGAGTGTAACTTTTTAGCTTATGTAAAGATCTTATGGCTTCTTTTCTTTCTTGTAAGGCTTTTGTTGTAATTTCTTCTTGGTGCCAGCTTTGAGTAGTTTCTTAAGAACAGATTTCATGAAATCTACTTGTGAGTAGGTCTCACTGAGCCTCTTCCAGAAGTTCTGTTGGGATTATAAATTTTACTGCTTCAAACTGTGAGCTAAAGGCACCCTGCCAGTACTGTGATTTTGAACCCAGCGACCAGTGTGGAGCTTAGATTGTGTCTCGGCGTGTAATAGTTGCTGTGCTTATGAATAAAGGGTCGCCTTCATGAGCAGAAGATGAAAGAAGCCAACCATGCTGCTGCTGTGCAGATCTTTGAGAAAGTAAATACTTCCTTGCTGCCTATGAATGTGTTGGATCTGCATGGTCTTCATGTGGATGAAGCTGTGAATCAGTTGTCCAGAGTGCTGCAGGAAAAAAGTGAAGGTAGGAATAAGCTAATAATTCCTGCCCCCTAAAAGTTATTCTCCTCATTTTCTACTAAAAAATCATGGTATATGGCAATATCGGAGGGAATGAATGTAATTTTCTAACATGTAAAAACAACTGGCTTTTGTGTTCTTTTATTTTCAAAGTTCCCCCAGGGAATTGTTTTTCTTTGACATGGCAATGATTCTTTTTGCTCTCTGTCTTGCCCCTTGTCCTGTCCCGTGCTTCTTTGTAAATCTTCCTTTTCCTTCTGTTTTATCCTTTACTTTTATTTTTTTTTTTTTATTGAAGAGTTGATCTGTCCTTCCTGGCATTTTTAACAGAGGCAGTAATGCAAACATTTGTGTCATCTTTGCATTGTTTCGTCAGAACTATGTTGCGTTTTTAATCTTTACAGAAAAATCATTATGTTGGAATTCTAACCACAATGATTATATTGTTTTCAACTTTTACATGAAAGTGTGCGATTTGAGCTATCTTTCAGTAACTTCCATATTGATTTGTCAGCAGGATCTCTTGAGATCAGAATACTGCTGCTTCCATAAATGTCATTTTGTGCAGTTTTGCTTGAGGGCTTGTTTATTCTCCCAATGGAATGTTCAAGAACTTCATGAGTGTTCTTGCTGTAAAAAGATACATTTTCTGCATTGCTAGTTTACCCTATAAATTTAAGCACACTGGGAATGCTTTTATAAGAAATATTTCTTACACAAGGTACCACTGCACAAACCTAATTTTTTGAAACAGGTACTCCACACAGTAGAAACAAAAGTGTTCAGTGGGGCCTTAGATAATCCTTTTCTTTCAATATACATCAGAGATAATTAAATTGCATTATCTTGTGCTGTTTCTAAAATGATGTTTGTATACTTTAAACTGTAACCTAATGCTTTTTAGATCTAAATTTCCTGACCTGCACTTAAATCAGGAGTCCTGTAATGATGGTAGGGGCTCTCTGTTCAGTCCATTCACCTAAGTCTGGGAAAAAAAAAAAAAAAAAAAGATTATTTCAGTGTGCATACATGGGAAAGGGGCTTAATGCTGTCAGAATTAACAGGAAACTAATACAAAACCCAAATAAAGTTAAGCAAGAGAGAGAGAGAGGTAGTTGAGGAAAGATGTCATGTGAACTGATAATCTCGAACTGGCAAATCTTGGCTTGTTGTGACTTAAATGTCAAAAACTGTGTGGATTTATATTTTCCTCCTTCCTTTCTTTATCCAATAAAATATTATTTCTTTATTCACATTAAGATAAAACGTGAAACAATAGAAGTGTCACTTAAAATTTTAACTAAATTACACCCACCTCTTTTTAATTTTTCAATTTTAATTTACATCACAGGATGTAAATTCCAAGTGACGATTAGATGATAGAAACAGTAAAGCTGCTATCAAATTAGAATGTGATGATCACAATGTGCATACTGCAAGCAATCTAGATTTAAAAAACTTCCCTATATTTTTTCAGAATATCTTTTTCAGAAGAGGGGAAAAATGGCTATGTTTATGTAAAAGATGCATAGCCAGCATGGGAAAGCAAAGTTCTAAATCACTAATGAGAGTTTTCAGAAGAATGGATGGAAAGGTTATACTGAACACCAAGTCTCTGCTGAGGGAAAATTTTAACCGTTACAATCCCTGCTGTTACAGAGTACCAGCAGACTGGTGGTAAACCATATCTCTGTGTTATCACGGGAAGAGGAAGCCATAGTCAGGGAGGAGTTGCTCGCATCAGACCAGCAGCTATCAGATACCTCACAAGCCACAACTTCAGGTGAGTTTAGATTTTTGTTACAGATACATTTTTTTCTTAACCCACATTTAACTAACTGAAAATTGAAGTTAGTTTTAGAATACTGTTAAACGACTAAACAGATTAAGGCAGGTCTGCTGTTTCATAAATCCAATGCAATTGTGTGACACAAACCCATCTTATACGGAGCACCTATTAAATGTTATATCCTTTACTCTGAAATAGATGAAAACACTATGAATTAAACTTAGTCTAAAATAGTTTAATTACATATTTCCATTCAAGGTTGCTATCTTTACTGTGAAAAGTTGTTAATCCTGCTTTTTATTGGTCTCCAATACCTGGTTTAGCTCTCAGCTGCTTACGTGGGACAGCGATTTAGCAAGTCTGGGCTGGCATCAATGTCTTTGCTGCTTTTTCTTTACAGGAGTGTATGAAGCTGACTGTGAAGGTGGGACTCAGACATAGTAAAGACTTCCCTTCCCATTTCCTTCTTACTTTTTATAGAAGACAAGGGAGAAAATCTGTTTTGGAAGAAGAGGGAATGAAAGGGGAGCAGGAAAAGAGCAGAATGAATATAACCAGCTTTTGTTTGTTTGTTTGTTTGTTTTCCAAATCTTCCTCTTAGTTCTTGCTGTTTCCAGCTGTTCACCTCTCCAGACCCTGTAAAATCCTTCTTCACTCTCATATCCAGAGGACATAACACTGATTTCCTGACTCTCACATGCACACATACTTGACTGAGAACGTTATCACTTTCCATATGTTTGATGAGGGCTGAAGGAGATGGCATTGCGCATAGCTTTCACGTTGAAGCTTCATCTTTTCTCGTTTCACAGGTTCACAGAAATAAAACCAGGCTGCCTGAAAGTCATGCTGAATTGAAGGGTTGTCTAGAAGAGAAGAGGAATATAGAAGCTGAGGTGTCAGATTACAGCTAAAAACTTTTTGAACAACTGCAATAGTATTTTGTAATCTGTTTTCAAGGATAGTATTTTATTAGAAATGGTCTCAATTTACAGCAAGTGGTTTTGTCAGTATGTTTCCAAGAAAATTTTTGTGTGGAATGGATCCTTTTTTGAACCTGCAAAAAGAAGACACTTAGAGGATTTGAAGTCGCAGAAATGCAGATTAAGAATTCTGCTGAGCAGTATATGATGTTTTAAAGGGAAGTTAAGGTACAATTTTTAACTATAACTGTCTTCTCAGCATACCCAGTCTGTCTTTTGACCCTCACATATTTTAATTGCTGTGGATTCTGTGCTTTTAAAACATAGTACCTTGTACGAAGTTATTTGTGATTCAGAACTTTGTGCTAAACCCTTCAGAAGAGCACAGGGCAGGTGGGAACTCTGCAACTACTGATATTTCAAATCCAGTTACAGCTGAGTGCTAAATATTTCCAGGTTTCTTCAAAAGTCTGATGTAGTCTTTTTAGTGGCTATTTTGTGATGAGTTGACCAGTTCTACTGCCCTTACTCCATTCTAAACTTCCCTCGATATTGATGGAAGTTGCATATAAAGGACTGTGCATTAAGACCAGCTGGATGTTTGGTAGTTTTGCAGACTTACTGTGATCCATTAAAGGGAAAAATACAATGCTGTAGTTCAAGCTCTACTTACACATAGCTAATACTGTAATTTTGCAGGAAATGCCCTTACTTTTTTCAACACCTGCTGGATTACAAGTGTTTCTTCCTTTATGGCTTTTTAAATGGAGCAAATTGCGTACCGTTTCACTTTACAGGAGTCTAATAATGATGTGTCTTCATTCTGTGTGTATTAAATTTGGTGATTTCCTTGTAGAAAATATGATTGTCTGTGAGACGTTTTAAATGTATTTTTAACATCAAAGTGAACGCTAATACTACAGTAGTAATTGCCTAACTGGAAAATCTGGGAGTACAAAAGTTATTCTGTTGGTGGTGGTGTTGCATCAGCATCTAGAAATACCTCTGTAAAAAACCAAAACAACAAAAAAAGGCCCGAAACAAAAACCTGCAAAATTAAATATAAACATCTGTACTTTGGCAAGTGTTTCCAGTAAGCAATCAGAGCATTTTTTTAATAGAAAGATCTTCTAGAATGCATTGCTACTTTTAATTACATCTTTGCCTCTTGAAAGGCATACAAATTTTTTACTACAAACCATTTAATTTTTGTTGCAAGGCTTTTTCAGAACAGGTATGAGTTGTGTATTAGGAATAATATTGATAGGTTAAGGATTAATGGGAGGGTTTTTTTAATTTTAAACCACTTTTGCAGTAAATTTTATCCAGGAACTACATGCACATAGAATTTGTGTATGAATCCATATGTGTATGCAAGTTCTGCCATTTGTGTGCATGGATAGTAATAAGCAAGGAGCTTCTGTGAGAAAAGCTGTGCACAGAAATAGGTTTCCCTTGGAAATGTGTCTGTATAAGTTGCTGACAAACTGAAAGACGGTGTTTCCTGAATACCCATATTCATTGTAATATATACACAGTGAATGCAATGTACGATAGACCTAAAAATGAGTTTGTCATGCTTCAACAGATACAATAATCTTTTCATGGTGATTTCAAGTGGAAGAATAGCTTGAATAATATTTAATCAAAGGGACTCTTACTGGAATAATACTGTCATAACAAGTTTTATATTTTTTGTGGATACTTAGTTATGTCCCTTCTCTTTTTCTTTCTCTGGGCTGCTCTGTAACCAGTGGGTGAAATACAAAAGATCTGTGCTCCCCAAACAGCACTAGCAGAGCTGTTTCTGCCACTGCACGATGTCCTGTGCGGTGCCTAAAAGGTACTGAGATGACATTTAGGCACTTGGCCTCGAGACAGAAGTTTAGACTATCAGCTGTCCAGGATTGCAGATGCTAGAATTGCCTCAGCGGAGCTAGGATCTTTGTTTTGGACTAAGGAACTTCTTTCTGCTCCTGAACAGGTTTTCCTTAGTGCTGCTGTTTATAATGAACGGAGGGGCAGCTCTTTAAAGCGTAGTCCCTGTTTGTTGGCCCGGGTGGCTGAGTTGCCCAGCAGAGGTCCCAGTGTATGCTCAGAAGTGTTGCGCGTTGAGCTGCTGGGTGCCCAAGCCCTACGGCGACGCGCTTGTAAACAGGGGAGTGCCAACACTTCTGGTTGTTTTGGGAGGAGGCCTGATTCACTCAGCATGTTCACACCATTCCTGACATGGATAAAGGCAGCTTAGATTTCAGTTCAAAAGACGAGCAGAAAAAGTTGTTGTCTTGCCCATCTGTTCATCATAATCTAGTTGTTGACAAGTTTACCCTGGAGATGAGAAACACAGCTTTTTACGTTCTTCTGGCCTAGCAAGGGGGCAACGATTGCGCTTGACTCTCACTTCCCGAGAAAATGCTCTAGCCAGTGTCCTCAGGAGTATTCTTGAAGCCGCTGCTTCCTGAGCCTCTTTCAAAATTGCCACTGCAAGCTAAAAATGCAAGATCAAGGGGACAAAAGAGATTAAAGAATAAAAAGCACATAAACACTCTCTGGAAGAGGGCTGGGACTCCAGAAAGTGAGCTGTTCCCACTGCGCTTCAATGTCCCTCCATATTATTTTTCCATCTCTTGGCCATATTTGGATAAATGCATAAAAAATGTTCAGGGCAAACCCTCAGCTCCACCCCTTACTAGCAGAGTTTGTTTCCTCCAGTCTGTCAAAGTCAGCAGAGGAATACATAGCTTAAGAGCAATTTGGAGTACTTACCTCTCTCCCTCTCTCCATTGCCCCTTTGGGTGCAGGCTGAGGTTCACTAAGGTACTCCGAATACCCTATGTGGTTATAGGTTGATCATTCGCCTACTATGAATTGTTTGATTACAGGCTGAACTTTGATGGAAGATTGATGGTTTAAAATTGTAACATGGGCAGAACAGGTCTTGCCTTTATTGAAGTTAGTGGCAGAGCCTCCATCAGCTTCAGCAGCTCGGGGTGAGGCATTGCAGTTCCAACTCGGAGAAAATATGGTGAGCTCAGCCTTTTTCTTCTGTAGGAGCTTAAGCATGTGCTTAGGAGCTGTGCTGAGCTGGATACAGATTGGAGCAGAAGATCAGTGCACAGAAAGAAAGAAAGTAGACTTTTATTAGTAAGGTTCTCCATGCCTTCAGCTACTTGCCAAACTGTCCAGAAAAAAAAACCACCGGACTTGTATTTCTTTGGCTGGTGTTAAATGTATAGTGGGATGAATTATATCAAATATAATTGTCTCAAAATGGTATTTCAAAGTAGGTTACATTTTAGAACTTCCAGCTTTTCTGATGTCTTTTGCAGCTACATCAGTGAAATCCTGAGGTATCATGTAAATTCTGTATCATCTTATACTTTTGATTAAAGTAGCACTTAGCAGTATTGCCACCAGCACTCTGAAATAACGTGCGACTGTTCAAATACCTATTTTGTGTACCACTTCTTATTCTATTCTTCAACAGCATGCGGTTGTGATGACTGGTAGACTTTAATATGTGACTTTTGGTTTCTTTTTTACAAAACATTTTCACACTTATCCCAATTTTTAATTTAGGAAAACTATCTTTTTTTTAAATGCAAAATTTAATTCTTGTGCTAGCATTGATGAGTAATCTTACAGTAAAGAAAAAAAAAAAAAAAAGGCCCAGAGGTGCAACGAAGAAGGTTGTTCTCCTAAGTAATGTGAGTGTTTAAAAATATATTTCAGTTGATTGTGAAAGTAGTAGGGCAAAAGTGATTTTTTAAAAAACTATTTCAAGATACCTTGATAATACTTTAATGACTTTGGCTTTTGCTTTTAATAGTATGTGGTACAATTTTATTTAAACTTAATGTTTTTACAGGCCTGTTGAAGGACACCTCAGGCAAAGTTTAACTGGCATTTTTTTGTGGCTGTTGGAAACCATTGTGACTTTGGAGTCCCCATGCCAACAATGTCCAGATGCTCTAGTCATAACCTAGAACACCACTAGAACTAGAACATCTGGAACATCAATGTTGTGAATATGTACAGTGTCAGGGAAGATCTTTACGTGGTTAGCAGAACATGTATTCTAGAAGGTTTTACTTCAGGAGGTGAAATGTAACCAATTTGTTATTTAATCTTGCCACAAAATGTGGTGAGTAGACGAGAGTAATTTCATTGTTGGTAATGGCAAAGAAGGATCATCATAAAAGTATATGAGAAATTATACGTAGACTTTATGTTACTGATGCTTGTGTCTTCAAATGCAGTTCACATTTCCAGAATAACACTGCCCTCTTTGCAGAGCTGAGGAGATGATAGAGTATGAACACTGTAACAAAGAAGAGTTCATTGACTTACCATAATTCCCAAGTATCATGTTCTCGTTAAAAAAAAAAAAAAAACAAACAACAAAAAAAACCAACCTCCCCCCCAAACCCACACAAAATCCAACCAAAGCCCAACTGTTCATACTATTTCAGCTACATAAACTGTGCAGAGGATTAAATGACTTAATGTGAATATGCATGTGAAAAGACCTAGTATTGCAACTACCAGTTGTAAAAGCTGTTAGGACCAGTACATTGGATGATATCAATGTCTGTTTTTAAATTAAAATAAAAAAATGATTTTTTTATTTGTATAAAGTTGTAATTTTGCTGTTAACTATAACTTTCATTTTTTACTGAAATACAATTTTGTAATTTGCATTTAGAATTTCTAATGTGAAAAGGAATTTACAAAATCTAGTTTAATAAAGGATTTTTGCCACAAGTATAGCCTTCTGTCTTTCCTTGGAAGACTACGTTTCGGCTTGTATCAGATTTTGTCAAATAGTAGTCTTCAAGTTCTGCATGAAAGCCACTTGCCTTGACTTCAGGATACCATCTGTAGGGAGATGAAGCGACCATCTGCAGGCGTAAAAAGGAACAGATTTGTGGCCTGATTTTAAGTGTTGCAAGTGGGAGCTGAATGCTCACGTTACTGAAAATGAGGGTCATGGTTTCAGATTTTTTTGGCCTGAAGTAGCTGAAGAGATGCTGTTCAGGCCTAGCTTATTTTGTGGGAGAGTGAGGGCAGTGGTGTATATTGAGGGGAGGGGCAGGTACAGCCACTGTAAAGATGAGAGTTTGGGGGATGGAAGTGTTCTAGATAGACATCATTTAGCAAGAGCCCTTAGGTCAGAGGCAGCGACAGGTCGGATCCTGAGGAAGCACAACTGCTGTATCATTGTGGATTCAGAGCTAGTAAGCCTGGCTGTTCCCAAGCCTGCTCTGTGCAGATCAAGTGCAGATATTCCTGTGTCGTGCTCCTGGAAGCATGGAAAGACACCTGAAGAACGAAGTGCTGGCTAGAGTCCAGCCTATTTTATTAGCTCAGGTTGAGGACAGCTGGCTTCCTGCAGAGTCATTCCTATGACTTCCTCGCCTTGTAGCTTGGGTAGACTGCAGAAACGAGCTGGGTTTGTGCATTTGCACAGCAAAGCCCTAACTAATAAGCTGTTCTAGAGAGCGGGGAGAACAGGTTTTGGGAACACACGAAAGCTTGGCAGATGCTGGCTCATTCTGAGCCACAGCTACTAGACCACAGAATCGGTGAATGGTTGGTTGTGTGCTCCTTACTTACAGGACTCCCTGCTCTGGCAGCGTGGCTCAAGGTCCAGCTTGGGGATTAGTCTCTCAAATTGGGTTTTAAAGTGGAAGTACTGCTGCTAGACTTTGGGGCAGGCCAGCAGTTCAACGTGGAGACCCAGCTTGACTCCTACCCTTGCTAAAACAGTCCATCCTGATTCACCAGCTTCTGTTTCAGGTCATGCCCTTATCTCCTCTGTGTGCTGGGCTAGCTCTGAGCTCCCCTCTGCTTGCAGCTGCGAGTTTTCTCCTCAGCATTGCTCGGGGGGAGGTTCTGAGAGTGCTTCTCCCGATTTAAATATGAGAATTGGAATATTTTAGTCTGTCCTTACTTATGGAAATGATTTGAACTTTAAGGCTGAAAATTGAAGTGCGGTGAAATAAAAATGTTGCTTGAGGCAAACAGAAATTTTCAGCCCAGATCATTAAAGTACAATTAAAGGTTTTGTCTGCTGGCAGAATGCATCAGATAGATGGCTTGACAATAGGTGGTGCCCTTGCCAATGGCATAAAGGAGGGTGGCAGCAGCCTTTACCCTGCCCTTACCAGAGCTGTTGTTGCTCTGTATGACATGCACTAGAGGATGTTATTACACATCACGTGCTGTTCGTTTCTTCCTCAGAGGGAGAATACTGTATTCGGAGTATTGTTTTGGTGACTTTTTTTCCTTCTTTACAGATGGGTGGGGTAGAGTTTGTTTTCAAAATATCCTTTCTGCTCTGTGCTAAAGATGGGCAAGACAAGTTCGTTTTGCACTCGGATTTGAAGCTGATAACGTCGGGGTTTCTCCTTTAGCTACCCCGTGTTGTTTTTTGTAGGTTAGTTGTCTGGGTGCTTGGACAAATCAGTCTGTTCGGAGAGTGACACAAAGACACTGTGCTGTTTGGTGAAGTCCTGTGCCGCTGTGGGTGTTGCTGGTGGCACAGAGTTTTCTTGAAAACCCTTGTGGGGAAGGACCCTCTTGATCTTGCTTGACTTTCTGCATCACAGGGCCTGATTGGGCTAGCAATGGTTTCTCATTAGTTGCCATCATTAATTGTGTGGGATAGGTCAGGAGATAAAGTTCCCTTTTTCCTGTAGCCTGAGTGGTTTCTGTGTGGCCCGGAGCTGGGAGGCGCTGTCTTTTGAGGATTACCTCAGAGACCCTTTCCCATAAACGGGGCCTGCGTTTGTCCTGAATGACAGGAGCTTTGGCTTTCCAGCAGCGTGGCATATAGCAGCTGTCTCTTGGCAAGGAAGGGCCTTGTGCCCCTTTCCCCTCTCTGCACTTCTGCCAGATCCAGGAGTCTTTGCCACCCCTGGGCCGGTCTGTACTCTGTCCCTGAGTGCTGGTGAGCCCCTGGGATGCTGAATCAGGTCTGCAGCCTGTCTCTCCCACACCTCAATGGAAAATACACGGTGAGGGAAACTACGGGGCACACAGATACCCTGTAAGCTGTAAGAATCTTTTAGGGAAGATCTATGGAGGCATGTGGATGGGCCATGTCTGAGGGGGCATGTTGCCAGGTGCAGGCAGAGGCCCTGAAATTCATAGAATCATAGAATGCTTTGGGATGGAAGGGACCTTTAAAGGTCATCTAGTCCATCCCCCCTGCAAATTGCTGTGGAGAAGGTTGGCTACTGGATCCAGAGGTCAACCAGTATCCAGAGCCTGCTGTGATGAAGAAGAAAGGCCCATTATAGCATGAGGGGCTTTATGCCAGAGGATGGATGGTGGCATGGAGTAGGGGCATGCCAGTCAATTGAGAGGATGGCAAACACTAGAAGTGATCTGCAAAACCTGATAGGGAAAGGTGTCGTCTGGCGGGTGGGCAGTGCAGAGGTGTCCGGCAGACCCTGAGGCGCCGCAGGACCATGGAGTAAGGTACCATGCACAGATGGGGCACTACTGCTGGGGCAGCCCATTTCCCTCAGCTCCAGCAAAGCAGCGCTGGTGTATGCATACCAGCACCTCGAAGCAGACTGTCGCTGGGATGCGCCATTCAGAGGTCTTGCTGAATTGAGCGTAGTAGATAGGGCTCAACATCCTGTGAGCGACTTGTTTTGTACTGTGTTCAGGTTTGGGGTTTTAGCTTTATTTATGTAGCTTTCATATTTTAAGAATGCTACAGATCTTTGTCTTGACTGAGACAAAAACTGTGTTACAGACTTTGGGGGTGGGGAAGACGTGCAGTTTTGGTAGCTTTTTAGCGAACAAATAGGGCATTTGGTATCCATTCCCCGATGGACATGTAGGCAATCCCTGCCACTTCAGGGTTTGAAAAAGGCAGCCGTGTACCCCCAGTGCCACCAGAGGTCCCCATGGCCTGAGACCCTTGTGCTGCCGGGCGATGTGATCTTTATCTCAAGCTGTGAAAACTGAAAGGACTGAGGGGGAGCACAGGATAAAAGCCACCATCTTGCTTTCCTCCCTATTGCCCTAAGCTGTTTTGTGTCCTCTGGGTCTAAAACTGGATTTGTGTACTCCTCGTGAGTAGGGAACGTTTTTTCATATGGCTCAGGAGACATCTTGCGTGACTTGGGGAGTGCTAAAATGATAGTAAAAATATTAAATGCTGATGCATTTCCTCAGTGTGATCAGGATGTGATATCTGCGGCTTTCTTTGGGCAGTAGGACATCTGAGTGTGGTAGCGCTGCTATGACGATTCTACGGTCTTGGTAAGCAACTGTATGGATCATTACTCTTTTTCTGTTTTCTTGAGAAACAAGACCCTCCTCCACGGCTGGTCATACAGACTGGACAGGAGAGCAAGCGACGGAAATACTCTGCCTGCGCCACAAATTTAATCAATTTAGTCTGTAAATGGAGGAATGGTAGTCCTGTCAGGTCAGGCTGCGGGAGCTCTGCATCATGGTATTTGCTCGATGTCGGCTAACTCACAAGGCATCGCCTCAGATTCCCTCCTCTAAGTCAGGGTAAAAGTAGTCTTCCTCACCTGTGTGTCCTTCTTGCCTTTCCAGATTATCCCGTTACTGTCTGTGCAGTGCCATATGGGCAAGCCATGGGTGACTGGGAGCTTCATTGAGTTGAGTCCCCATCCTTGGAGGTATTTAAAAGATGGGTAGACGTGCACTTAGGGACATGGTTTAGTGGTGGAGTTGGCAGTGCTAGGTTAACGGTTGGACTTGATCTGAAAGGTCTTTTCCAACCTAAATGATTCTATGATTCTGTGATTCAGCTTTTTGGCATTTATCAAGACAGCCATGTAAAGTGGCTATCTTGATATCCTGCAGAGAGAACAGAACGTCCCTGGAGGGATGATGCACCCTGGCTGGCAGGGGTTTTCCCCCAGCGAGCGCTTTGGGAGCAATTCAGGGCACCTGCGTCAGGCTCCTGGTCTGAGCCTTCCCCTGGGGAAACGTCTCCAGGTTCATAGACTAGAAAGGAGAAACTGGCTGGTGAAGCGGGGAGCCTGAGACTGCACAGTATGACTATCCCCATCTCCTTCTTCAAAACAGCAGGAAGTGGGAAAAGCACATTCAAAATACAAACAGCTGTTGCCTTCATCTTGCTAATTTTCCCAAGGGGAACTCCCGCGTCTTCTGACTTAGCTGGGGCAAGAGGCCTAGTTTGTGCTGGCATTTCTTTTCCTGACAAGAATAATGTACAGATTGCAGAAATAGCGAGGCAGGGCAGCGCTGCGGGGCGGGAAGGTGCACAAGGGAGCGGGGCCGGGGCAGGAGCGGCTGCTGGGGAGAAGGGAGAGGCGGTTCCCCCGGCCCGGGAGCCGAGCTGCCCTGCGCTGCCGTTTCCTGGGGCGCTTGGGGGGTTGCTGGGGAGGCAGGGAAGGGGGAGCCCCGGGGCAGGCAGGCCGCAGGGCCTGGCGTGGGGCCGCCTCGCAGCCGGGCTGGTGAGAAAAGCTGCTTCCTCCGGCACTTCCCTGCTCTGAGAGGGCTCAGCTCTTCGCCCTCCTCGGCAGCATGAAAGGAGGAACCAGCGTTTCCTCAGCGCTTCTGGCCTCCGTCAGCGTCTTCTGCCCCGGCAGCAGCGCTGGGGAGCACCTCAGCGGCTCTGACCCTTGGGCAAGGCCAGGGGGTGAGCGTGGGAAGCCGCCCTGGCCCCGAGGCCATGGCGTAGCCTCGGGTTGGGTGTGATTTCTCAGAGAAAACCACTGGAGCCCCCTCCATGGTTTCAGCAAAGCCACTGGGATTATTTTTGCATTAAATCCAGATGGGGGAAGGAAGTGTGAATGTCCCTGGGGAGAGAGAAAATTGCAAAAGTCAGACAATTTAGAGAAACAGATGTGGGCTTGCACGCTATGCGTGTGGAAGCGTTTGCCGGCGGGAGCGGGCTGCACCTCCGACCCCGGGGCTGCCCCGTGGGGCCTGCCCGTCCCGCCGGCCCCTGCCTGGGCTCGCCCCTGCCTGCCCTGCAGCCCCGGCCGCGGCCTCCCCGCCACAGGCAGCCTGCCCGCCCGGCCACTTTTGCCCTCTCCCTGCCAGCTCCGGGGCTGCGCAGCCACTCTGCGCCCCTCGGGGCTGCAAATATCTCCTACGAGCCCCAGCAAAAAAAGGCAAAAAACCAAGAGCGGGCAAGCGCAGAAGAAATCTTGTTCCCTGAATAGGGCAGATGGGTATTTTGGGAATTAGTACCTGATTTTGGGGAAGAAGATTGAATTTGTTCTCAGTGGTGTGACTGCTTTTATGCTAGACCATCTCAGAACGAGACAGGGGAGTTAAGTAACCTTCAGTGCAGCTCTAAGCACGCTTCCCTTTCAAGAGAGGGGAAGTAGGTTTTTGTATTGCCCTGAAGAAAAGCACTTCCCATACCTTGTCCTGACCACTCACTCTGCGCTGGCGTCATGGGAAGAATTGTGCTGGGAAGTTAGCACACCGGTTTCTACATATCAGATACCAAGAAAAAAAAAAAGTATGTAAATGTTACTTTTGTCACACAGCATATGTTGCTGACAACCCGATCTCAAGAGGAATATCCGAGAGAAACATCTTATCAGTAATCCGTACACTGGGGGAAAAGATGTAAAAGTCGTAAAGAGTAGTTCTGTAGTTAAGACCGCAGAAGGCTGTGGTCTCAGAAAGTGCAGAAATCTCTGCCTGCCTTGGCTACACAAGCATATGGGTTTAATATATGGAATAGAGCTATATCAGTCTTGAAAAGAGGCTGGATAAATGTAGATGCCCACGCCCAAATGTTAGTGCCAAGCCCAAGTTTGATCATCATTTGCACAAATCAGGGTTCTCTGTTTTGGGCTTGAGAGCTCAGTGCTGCTCAGGCATGCCTGGGTCTGAGTCACTCAGTGCCTTGCGCCCATCTCAGCACTGTTTGCACCCAGAAACTGGGGTGGCCCGGGGACAAATCCACTGGAGCAGGGGTAGCTACAGGGCTGCTCTGCGGCCACCTGAAGCATAGGACAAGCCTGTTGCTGAAGATGGCTCCATTTCTGCGTTACAGGGGGAAACAGATCTGCTTTTGCAGGGCACTCCTTGGAGTGGATGGAGAGGAGAGGAGAGATGGAGGCACTCCTTAGCCACCTCTACCTGCTAGGTATGCTGGCAGTGCCCATGCTGTGGCTGCCCCACGCTGCTCCTCTGCCTCCTGACAGCCCTCGCATGGCCCTTCCAAGTACGGGATGGCAACCAGCAGAAGAGGTGGCCAGCGTGGTACCTAGCTGGTGTGGAGCCCATGCCCACAACAGTGGGGACCTGCAGCTGTGGTCCTGGCTCCCCGCTAGCAGCACAACGCTCCTCCCTCTGCGCCAGAGCTGTGTCAGCTCCTTTGGCATGTCTCAGGGAAGAGGCAATGCCTCGGGAAGGGGCTCAAGAGTTGAGGGTTGAACTTGCTCTGTAACTCAGGGGGGAGGCAGGAGGGTCCACGGGGAGGGGATGGCATGTCAAGCATGCTCCTGCATTTAGGCTTCTCTGTCAGGCACTCTCCAGCCTCAGTATGCTGGAGGGCTTTGACTCACCCTCTGAAGACCTCTAGTCCTCCTCACGCGATGTGCCAGGAACCTGCCTCATGCTAGGTTTTGGATTCTGTTTTATTACCACATGCTTCAGTTTGTGCCACTGCAATACCAAAACTGAGGGGTGTCTAGCCACCGTGTTAGCTTGCTGAGGAACCAGAGCCTAAATTCATCAAGGCAAAGTAATTAATAGTGTAGGAATTTTACCAAAATCCATGTAGGAACTGCTTGTGAAACTGCATTTTCATTTCCCCTTTCAGATTTAGTTCTCTGACAATGATGAGTAATGCTGCAGAAGTTGCTGTGCCCACTCTACTTTAGAGACTTTATCAGTGCTCTCTGTCATGCTGCAAGGAAGCCTCCCTTTCTCTGAGGTATCTGTTCCTAGGAAGGGAGTGCTTTCACCTCCAGGTTGAAATGGGTCTGGGCAACCTACCTAATTTCCCCTATACTGCCCAGGAACCTGAGGGAAAGCATATAACCACATCCCAGTTTTCCCAACACACAGCTGCCATCTTGACCACATACGTTTTTCCTGCCTCCCTTTGAAAATGTTAACCAACAAAAAAATTAGGCTCTTTTTTAACTAAGTAAGCACACTTCTTGTTGTGTTGTTTATATATCTGGTGCACTGCCTAGACATAAGCAACCATTAGCTTTATTTTGTATAATATAATGATCATCTAGGACAGAAGAAAGGCTTGTAGGGCTAAATACAATGGGTATCAAGAGTGTCATGGTTTAATTCCTGAGCATTGCACATACCATACTATTTGAGACAGACCAAAAGCAGAGCTGAGCGAATTTGAGAAAAAAAGTCAGGCAGGGGGGACAGGAATAGCTTCCTTCCTTGATCTCAAACCCCTTCCTAACATCAGCAGCCTGCTGGTTTCTCCAAGTGAGACAGAAATCACTGGATTAAGAGACAAATGTGGCCTTTCATCATAAACTGGCCCATGTCTTTACATGACAAACCCCTGGATAATGTTATTTTACATAATTGGTCGTAAACCTTCGTTATTTGAGGTTTAAGACTTTATTTTTTGCTGTCCACTTACTTTTCAATGCAAAAATAATTTGCAACCCTCCACTCCACCCCCGTAAATATTTTCCACAACAAAGTGTTTGTTTCTGAAAGTCCCAGATAATGACTCATACTGAGTTTAAAAAAAAGGAGAAGCAACGTATTTTTGAATGTATTAACAATATTCTTTCACAGCCAGATGTTCCCCTTCATTGCACAGCATGAAGAGGTGAAAAGGAGCAGAAAAGCTGCAGTAAGAAAGAAAAAAAGAAAAAAAGAAAAAAAGAAAAAAAGAAAAAAAAAAAGCAAGGATCAAGAGAAACATATCAGGCTGCAATATTACACCTAACTTTGGAATTGGCTATGTGTTGTGCAGCGAGCATGGAGCTGAGGGTCTCTTTGTGGAGTTCCAGTTCACTAGGAAGTGAAGTCATGGAGCAAGTGCATGAAGCGTGTGCATCCCTAAGAAAGGTCTCCAATTTTTTTATTCAAAAAATCTCAGAAGAATGGAAGAAGCGAAAATAAATCTGACATTCAACTACTTTTAGGAAGTTATTGGGTCAAGATGCTCCAGAAAGCACAGTGGAGGGAAATGGGTGGAAATCAACATGTTAGAACACGTTTCTTATTCTACAATCTTGATTTTTCGCTGAGCTCACTTGATTCAAGAATTGTTTATGAAGTATGTTACAGATGGATGCACTCTTTATCCAAAATGCAAACTGCTTAGCCAGATGGCCTCACATCTGGATTAGTCTGCAGCACAAACCAGAAAAGAGTAGTTGCATTTTTAAGCAGGTGCTATCTGTAGCAGACCTAAAATGGGTGATGATCACCGAAGACGTTTATATCAATGTAATTTGCGAATCGTATTTATTTCTCTACTTCTGACAAGCCGCAGCATTCTGGTGGAAACATTTCAGAATGTTTGGGTGTCTGATTTTCTTTATCACAATCGCAATGGAAACTTACTGCCTGATTGCATGCACTGGTATTGGGAAATCCAAACCCAGTTGAAAACAGAAGAATAGGTGTTTAATGTGAAAATTAAGTAACACAAGTTCTCACATAAACTGATAATGCACTGAAGCCCATTATTCAAAATCATGCTCAAACTAAAAGGAAGATTGAAGCTTTTAAGGAGATAGTATTCCAAAAATGCCTTCTGTGAGCCACCCCTCCTTACCTTCGAATTAATTTCATTTCACAGGGAAAATAAACAAATTGATTCCCCAGCCTAACTGTGCAGCACTGTTCTGCAAGCTTTGTATCAGCAGGTTTACAGCGTGTTTACACAGGTTGTATTGTTTCAGCAGCTATTTATATTTTTGGCACAAACTACCTTTCATCTACACATAAATTATCTTTTTGCTTCCTTTTTGCTTTATCTTGTAATTTATTCTGTTCGTTTTTAATCATTTTTGGAACTGGTATGACTTTATCCTGGAATGCATTGCACTGTCATAATGTTAATGTGGACAAATTCATTAGCTGTCTTCAGAGAGTTCCCATCCTGCAAGGAACACAAAACACATGGCTTTAGATCTGAATCAGGCAGCCTGTTCCTACTGCTTCGTGGCTAGAGATGGTCTGAAATGGCTTCACCGAGCCCACAATATTTTCTGAAAAGGACTTGGGTTCCATTTCTCTGCCTCCGGGGCCGGTTTAGAGGCTGCTGGGGAACCCACTGCTCACGCCTCTGACTGAGGAGCAGGCAGCCCATTGCGCTGGTCATCGGGGCCCCTCGCGTTCAGCTCTGGGGCAGCTCTCCTGCCGTGCCAGGGCTCTCGGGCTGCTCCAGGAGTATGGGACAGGAATGCCCTCCCTGCAGTCTGATTGCCTGATCATCCAAAGTGGACAACCTCTTGTGCTCACAGCTCCTGGAGTATAGCCCATAGACCTGGCATTTGAAATCCTAAAACTATTCATCAGAGCTTTGCTTTCAGTGTTGTGGCAGGAAAGCTGGAAGTGATGAGAGTCTGGCTAGCTCAAGCTGTCTTATGCTGGGAAAGGCGGGAGTCTCCACGCCTGTGGTCCCTCCTCCTGCTCAGCCTCCTTGGGCCGGTCAATCCTAACCAATGCTACTGGGGAGTCCTCACTGAATCAAGACAAGCCCAAGTTCAAGCCAGCCCAAAAGTGCCTGCCTTGGGTTTTGCTCAAGGTCAACTAAACATGTAAACTCTCTTTTTTTTAAAGGCCAGGCCATACTCCAGCTTGCGTAAAAATATTCCAAGTCTTGTTTATGCTACTGGAGCGTGAATGGCACATAGCACTGGCGGGCAGGGGTCGATCTGCTCCTTTTCTCCTAGCGCATATAGGGCTGCGCTATGCCATTAGCCGCTGTAGCAGAGAGGAGGCTGCTGTGGGAGCGGCAGACTGCAAAGAGAAAGCTTTCTGCAGCCTGGAGGTTTTGCCCCCCTCCCCCATCTTCAAGTTTTTTACATCTGCTCCCATAGTCACCAAAGAGAGAAAGACATATACACTCATATACCAACCCACAACAAAACCCACACAGGCAGAGCTGAGGAGCTCTCACCAGGAAGCTGATTTACCCTAAACCACTCCGCTGTTTCTTGTCACACTACATCTGGGTCTGCTGTCACTGCTGCCTCCGGATGAGCTAGACCTAGTTGCCAGGACTAATTTGGCCTGTATGTGCAGCGGTCTTTGGTTACCTCTTGATTTTTTTTTTCCCTCTTAATAACATAATTGTTCTAATCTGCTAAAATAGAAGTCCACCTGAAAAAGCCAAGAGCACAGAACGTCACTCTTCTTTTTTCTTCCCCTGTCTCGCCTAGAATAGTTGACTTCCGTAACGTTTATTTCCAACAGCCGCTTTCAGCTTCCTGCGTCTGGTAAGTTCTTTGCGTTTTCTTTTTTTTCCTAAATGTCTTAATGATGTGAATTCATATTCTGAATCAAATTCAGTATCTTTAGTTTTACTTTTATTAATAAGTATGTGAAATTGATTCACATAATTGGTTTTACTTTTAATATCATCTGTTAAATACCCAATATGGTGATATCCTGTTAAACAGTGGTCTAATCCTGCCCCAGGTCATGTATCTTCTGGATTTTCATTTGTTCCAGAGTTTGTTTCCACTTCAGTGTAAAAAGGCCTTGTATAAAAGTAGAAAGAGGGGTGTGATGGGCTGTGCCGTGCCAGTATTTTCCACATTAACTGATGCAAGAAAAAAGAGAGAAAATGGGAATTACTCTAAAAATGGTGGGTCTGATTCTGATCACCTTTGCTGTTGTATGAACTATGAACACAGGAGAGGGAGGCATGTCTGCAACACCTTAAAGGATGGCTTTCTTCCCCATTTGTGAGGTACATCACAGTTATGAGAAAACTGTCCTGCTTCATCTTAAATGTTCTCAAGCAAATTTAGGTGAAGATTTTATTGTGAGAATCTGAGAAAGGTGAAATTTAGGTTCTTAGGACAGAAGTGAGATTCAAAGTATTTTTAATTTGCCAGCATATCTGTCACTGGCTCTGGTTCCAGCGGCTGCCTGGCCCCGCTGGGTCTAACAAGCGCCTCTGCCACCTTCTGAGATGGAAGGGCTTCGTTTGCTGTCTAAATGGCCGCAGCTGTAAGTCTTTGCTTTCATCTCACCCCCACGGCTTCATCTCCTCTGCTTTCTGAGCCAACCGTGGCATGCTCATGGTGTGGGATTCCCTGAGAGAGCAGTACGTGTGCGTGTGCATGTGTGCACATCTGTGCACACCCATTTCTAGATTCTGCTTACAAAACCTGCAACTTATGACGCTCTAGCAGTGGTGGGATGGTCTTGTCACATTGCCAATGAGAGGTAGTTAATCTAAAAGGTGAATGAGGAGGAAGCATACAGAGGCCGGAACCATCCCTCTGACACAGGTCCCCACAAAAAATCTGAATGTGGCTTTAAGATTTTCTAACTACTTCTTTCAGCCGTGTTTCCACCTGTGGATGGGGCAGGACTGGGGCTGTGGCACCTGGAGGAGGCTGGCTTTAACACAGGATTTATCCTGAAGAAAATACTTGCAGAGGAAAAAGGTAGGATGAATGCGATTAGATAGTTGTTAGCAAGCAGATCTGTCAGCACTTTTTTGGTGTCAGTACCCGTCTGCTGCTGCTGTCAGAATAAGGTGGGACTGTGCACTGCATTGTGCTGCTTTGTAGTTCACGTTTCCAAAAGCCACCATTTAGAATCAGTGGATGTTTACAAATGTTCCAGTAGAAAAGACCACACATGTATACTTACTTGACATTAGAACGGGATTTAATCTCATTTTTCAAAGACAGCTCTGAAAATGTATCACACAAATGAAGTCCAATTTACCAGAGAAAGTGTGTACAGACTTGATGTGAATACCGTGTTTGAGACTCGGGCAGTAATCGCAGGGTAGAAAAGCCCCACGTGCACTTGCTTCCTGCTAAATTGAGAGAGTAGGCCTTGGTGGGGCATAATACCAAGCTTTATATTCACTTTATTAGGTGCTACAAACCAGGAAAAATAGTAGTTTTGTATTTATAGACAATCTGTGTTTTTATAAGTAATCTGTACTTGCTAACTAAGTTCCAGAGCAAAGAATTAAAATTTAAATAATGGACTTGATTCTCATGAATAGCAAGACACAAATTCATAGTCCATTGGCAGGGCAAAGTGGCTGTAAATTACTGTAATTTAATCCCATCTTAAGGGAATTTTACGGTGTCAAAGCAGTGTGAGATGGCCTCATGGCAGAAGAGCATCAGGCCTCACATGATTCCCTGTATCAGAAGACAGCCCCTATAGCTACATGCAGCACAGTAAAACCATTAAGTTGGAGCTATACTTCCAGAAAGTTATTAAAAATACTTTTCCAGCCTGGTGACCAGCTTTCTCAAGAAAATGTTTATATGTAGAAGTTTAACAGATTCTGGCTCAGCTGCTCCATCAGGAGTGTGAATTTGGGGATGAGATGAAAGCACTCTCCCTGCTGCATAAACCCAACAACCGAGAGACTGATGCTTAAGTTGCATCAGCTGGGAACAGCTGCCAGTGCCAGGGATATCAGGGAGGCAATCTCTTGTACAGCGAGGGGCAAGCCATATAAATCCTTAAAGATGTAAGCGGACGCTTTGCAGTGTACCGAAAGCACACAGGAAATGAGCAGCAATTGTGGCGGCGGTCTCGCAGGCTGCGCCTCTGGCTCGTCTTGTAGAGCAGCGGGGCTGCACCAGCGGAAGGTGCTGAGGAGCTTTTCTTGGTGACACTTTCTGATAACCAGCCGGGAGGACACCCAGGCAGAGAGATGAAATTCTGCTGTTTCTCCTCTTGCTTTTGCCATGCAGCTCTAGGTGCATAGCAGCAGCTGCGTTTGGAACCTTAAATGAAAAAGATTTTCAATGAAAAATACCTCTTCCCTCTAAAGAAAACACCGCCATTTTCTTTGTAGAATGTTGGTGCTGTGTTTCTGTAGTTTTCATTAAGAAACAGTTAAATGTAACTGAATACGTCGTTCAAGTGATTAATTCAATTTGGCATTGACCATACAATGAAAAATTGCAGAATTTTTTATAATGCTTTTGATTATGGTTTGAAAACAAATAAAAGGAGTAACTGTGAAACTTGCCTTTTTCAAAGTCTTAATGTGACATTTCAGGCATCACGCTACACAGCTTAACATCACTTCCAAATTAGGTTCTCACTTTTTGGCCAGCGGTGTGTGGTTTTATTAAATCAGCAGTTTTCAAATGTTTCCATTCTATGAGCACAACTTACAGCTGAAAAATGTCTTGGGATAACTCCAGCATAGTAATTAAGAAAGGAAGTTAGTTGCAGCTGTCTCAAGCCCACTATTAAAGCATTGTGCCTTTAAAATACTGGACAGGATCATACAAATACAACAGAGCGATGCACCAATACAATTTGTGGGCTGTAGCCTACCATTAGCTCTTCTCCACAAAACCAAATACAGTTTCCTATGTGCCTAGCAGAATTTAGTTGTGCTTCAGTTCTTATGTCAGTGAAGAACTGGAAAACCTTCCTAATCCACCAAAAGTGTTGGTCTGCAGTAAAAGGGGAGACATTTGGAGCCAGCAAAACCTCTGTAACGCAGCAGTGAGCGTGAGCACTGGAAGTCATGGGTATAAAACCTTGGTGTATATCAGGCCTAAAACAAGCAGCTGCCAAAGCAGCAGGGAGCAATAGTCCCCGCAGTCACGTTCTGCTGGAGGCTGCGCAGAGGATCGCCATCACCGCTGGCACGGCAGCCGGAGGATAGCTGGGAACACGGTCTGAGCTCTTACTGCATGCACGTGTTCCTTGCAGAGCGGGTACAGGAGTATTTGCTTGTGCCTAGCCCCGCTTGTGGCTGTGTCCTGTGTTTGTTGCAGATTCTTTGATCTTTCCCCCTCTGCACAATCGCTTGCTGCCGTGTCTGCATCGTATTTCTTTCGCACAAAGAATCACATTTGGTCTTTGGTTACGGAAGCCAAGGAGAAGTGTAAATTCCTAAGGGATGAGGGTGGGGCTGAACTTGGCATGCTTGTCTTTACCTGACAAAATGCATGAACCTGCTGGAAACCACACGTGGATTCTGCTATGGTGTGGGTGTTTCCCCAGCGGGGGGCTGTGGTGACCTATCGCATAGGAAAGACCCAGCATGTGCCGGAAAGGGAACGAACACCTCTCCCGGCAGAAGCTGGCACGAAGGGTTGTGGTTATGTACCGTGCACGATGCCGCCTGTCACACACAAGGGTGACCGTGGAGTACCAGTCTCAATAACTGACACTTGCCCTGTTTGAGGCTGTTGTACCATCTGGTGATATCTCTTTTTCCTCATGAGTGACAGTGAGTTGCTTTTGAAGGTTGCCCTGGTTTATGTCAAACTACAGGTAAGACTGGCTTTCCTAGTATAAAAGTGTGAGACCAAAACCCCTACGTAGTCAGGGGTCTGTTTTGGTCGTCTCCTGTGCACACGATCATTGAAAGAATATGAAACGTCTCACTCTAGCAAGAAAACTGTTCTTTCCTTTTGTTGATAGACATGCCAGTGGACACACAGTTTGCAATTTGCCTTTTTTTCATTAAATGACTGTGCTTAAAAACTGGTAAAGTCTTTAGAGTGCAAAGTTATTGAATTAATGACATACTGAATTATCTATTCACTTCCTCTCATCATCTGTGTGCTTGTGGTTTTCTCATTACAAAAATATATTATAAAACATCTGTCTTAAAAGTCCCTCATGTAATTTCTTTTGTTTCCATCAATTTAAACGCAGGTTTTAAAATTCATGTATCTTTCAGTGGAGTTTTAATTCTGTATGAAAAGCCGTTGGGCAAAATATCTTTGAGTTTGAATCAAGTCTGCCAGGATTCAAAAATAAAGCATGGGAATGTTCTCATAATGTTCAAATGTAGCTCTCCTAAAATATCTTTCTTTTCATATGTGTGATCATTTTCATGCAAAATATATAAAAATCAAGAAAATCAAGGCAAAATTTCTATGCTTCTCACTGAAAAACAGAAACTCTGCGTTAAGATTTATGGTAGCATGGGGATTTGCATGATCTTTAAACCATCTGAAAGCCAAATAGATGTCAGCTTTAAGTATCTGAAATGGCTTCTCAAAATACTGAACTGAAGAATGAGTGAGAAGGATTTATATATTACTTTTGGCGGTAAAGTATAGAGCCTTTTCTCCTCTTAACCTATTCCATATGACGCAGTGCTTTCTGCACTATTATATGTTTCATATAAAAGTGACAAGAGACTAAAGTTATATCAGAATCAGGGAAAAGTGAAGGAAAACAGGCCTTGAAATAAATATTCTGCTCTGGCGTATGGTTGGTGCAAGATATAAATCAATGTAAAATCTGCACTACCAGGTATAACTTGTGCTAATTCCAGGAAAAAAAGAAGAAATCTTGAAAGCATGTTCATTTGAAATTGGGCTTTAACTGTAACTAAGCACAGGACGTAGGCAATTCCATGTAGGCAAGTAGGCATGCCCATTTATTGTGTTTAATTGCATTTACTACAATTAAGGAATTCTAGGGAGGCTACACAGTGAGAAAAAATATTTTCCTACCTGTCCTGTAAATACATATTAACTCTTATTTTATCCTTGTGCTGGGTACAGTGCATGAATACCGAGTTGTGGGATAGATTGTGGAAGGCAACTCCTTTTTTAGTTTATAAAACAAATCAAAAGGATAAAGACCTTAAATCAACAAATGCAGGAAAAGTTACGATAATTGTATGTCTTGTATTGCACCTTCTACTTGATTGAAATTATTTCCAAGCAAGCCCTCCAAATTTTTAACATTTTAATGTACATGCGTGCACACACAAAATCTAAGAATGAATTTTAAAAGATGGCAGTTTCTATCTGGCTGAAATCTAGACTATGATTTTAAACAGTCTAATATATACAGAGACAAGAGACAGCTTTTTGTTGCTGGCAATTCTAAGGGGAAAAGCTAAAATTGTCCGCCAGTTTGTCATGGTAATAAAATAAATAACCAACCAAATTATTGCTGCTTACTTTACTAGCTTTGCTCGTTAACTCGAGAAGTTTAACATTCATCACAGCAAAACTGAACAGTGACATGCAGTAAATCTGCGTTCTTCCCAAATAATAAAAAAATCAATATGTTTTAGCAAGAAGTCATTATTCTGAATTGTTTGATCAACAGAACCATCATTATTTGCTGCTCAGAGCACCTATACATTCAACACATTTTATTCTTATCACAAAATATGCAAAAATAATCTTCCATCAAACATTGGATAATTCTGTTCTAATTGATTTTTTCCTCCTTCACCTTCACCTCCCACTGAAATCAAACTTATGCAAATACATAACTTAATGAACATGGAGAACCTCCTTCTCCTCACCCTGAGGTTAGGGTGAGAAGATCTGGGCTTGAGAGTCTCCTTATTTTGTGATAGGCCTTTTATGAAACCAGAGCAAAGTTAAACTCTGAAAGTAACCTTGGAGATTTTGCGAGGGATCTGTGGCGGGCAGCGGAGAAATGGTAGGACAATTTTTTTGAGACTTTTTAACACTGGGGAGGATGTCACATCACCTGCATTGTTCATACATTAGCTATACTGTTAATATTGATTACTTGTTAGTGTTTAAGGACCTAGTCAAGAAGATCAGGTACTGTGCAAACAAGGGAGAGGAGCGCAGTCCTACCCCAGATTAGAGCCGAAACACCCTGCAGTCAGCCCTCTCCACTACAGCGGGCTCGACACAGGCTCTGAAAGAGAGAAAACCCTTTTGCCAGTAAATGCAAGTGGTATGCAGAGTTGCCAGGTTGTTAGTTTTAACATTTTACCAACTTACACATCTGTGGGATTGAATATAAATCCATGCATCTCCTTAAAAACTAATCATTGTAACGTATCGTAAAGATGTGCCTAAAAAATTTAACAGCTGCACATGCAGTAGAAACGTAATTGTTTACAATGTATGACTATGTAATTTATCTGTATGTGTAAGACTCTATCAGTTATATACCTACGTTATTGCAAATCCAGATTTAGCACAGCAGTCATTTCTGCTCGTGTATACAAATACACATGTGTACCTATATGTAGAAATAAAGTAATTTAAAGACCACGGTCATTTCAATAATGCATCCATTCTTTGATGCAAAATATGTATGCAGGTTTTCAAATGATGGTAAGACATCTTACGCTGAATATGCCTCTGTTTTGTATAGCAAGCTGTAGCAAAGTCTTCTGCAAATGAATATTGGTGTATGTATATATACGTGTCTATGTATGTATATAGACATACAAACACATGCACATATGTATGGATGTCATATTTTTGTACCTGGATGTATAGATTCATTATTGTAATAGTTGTTTTGAAATATACACTGATTTATTTTTTATATTCTTTCATATCCATATGCATATAGAGTTCTATGCATCCAGTCTAGCAAATAATGCATAATTCTGCAAGAAATGACAAATTCTTATTTAAAACTAACAAATATTAGTGGTGTATGAAAGAGAAATGGATACTTCATGATGATTAAGCCTGTATCTGCAGATGGTCAAAAAACCCCCAAAAAGAAATAGGGAAAGGGACAGGCTTTCTGGAAAGAGAACACAATCATTGTTGGAGGTTGTAAATAAAAGACGACTTCACATTTTGTGAGCCAAAAAAATTTGAGGTGATTTTGAAGAGTTAAACCTGTAAAAAAATCTACAAAAATATGTTGTAAGTGCCTTTTTGATTTCTCTCAAACTTCAAGAAAGGTGAACTGTGTTAAAAGAGGATGTGGCATGAAAAATTTGAAGTGGTTTGGGGCCCAAAGCTGCAAACATTTCCACATGTGAATAATTCTACACACACAGTAGTCTCATTGAGGTCAATTACTTAAATAGCATGCATTTTATAGTATCAGTCCTTCAGTTTGGCTACAATGCCGTTAGACTTGGGTGGAAATTTGCTTTTGAACTGGGAGTCCATTCTGATAGACAGAGTGACTTTTCGTAGGGACGTGTGATAGCGCTATAGGCAGCGCGTAGCGCTTTACCCATGTTCATCTGCAAGCGTATCTGTATCCCCATCTGGACCCAAAAGTAGTTCTATGTCAGCAGTGAATATATATACACATATATATATGTATGTGTGTACAAAAACAGAGACTATGAGGGAACGCAGATGGACAGATGGCTGGCGAACTTCTGTGCTCGAACATACACACGTGTGACATTTGCACACCAGCTGCTCCATGTGCGGCTGTATCTGCGGTGAGACTCAAGAAGAATTTCTTCTCTGTTTAAGAGCAGAGAAGAAAAACTATCACAGGGAAGGGTGGGAAAGGAAGGTGACATACCCAGTGTCTTGCAGAAGGGAAACGCTCAGTAAGCGCGAGGGCACGTGCCACGCTTCGGGCACGACAGGCCGCTCCGTTTCTGCTGACTTTGGAGGGTATCGGAGCAGACTGAGAACGGCACATGAGCTGGTCCGCTGTGAAGGGCTTACTTTCCTACTGGGAAATCTGGGTTTACCCAGATTTTAATTTGGAGAGGATGCAACGTTTATACTGAAAACGGGTCACTTTTGAAAATGCCCTGTGTTGCCGTGAATGCCACATAGTCCGTAATTTACAATGCCATGCCATAAACGTGTGGAGAACAATGACTTCAGACTCATGGCTTGAATTTTGAAGCAGGTACTTAGCACTGCCAGATCGCATTGACTTCTATTGAATTTCGGATCTTGGATCAATACATGAGAGTCTTACAGACTTTTTGTTAATTTTTGGAGTGATTCTAATCATTTGTGTTCATGTTTAATTTGTAAGTAGCTGAATCAAGGTGTGATTAGTCACAGCTAAAGGATTCTTGAAGATAAATATTTCTTTCATCTAATTGGGTACTAAAATGAGAGTTAAATAGTTTTTCTCAGTGACTGTAGTAATTTGAATAGATCTTTAGACATGTCATTATCCATTGCTTATATATATTCACTATAGGTACTATTACTAAAGTAACGAACTAGCAATTTTTAATTTAAGATATCTCACTATATAGCTTTATATGTCTGTGCCGTGTGTAAGCATGTGTGTAAATATGTACGTTTTCTTATACAGAAAGCTTTCATCCCTTTACTAGGACTTAACGTCTAATTTCATCTTCTAAACAACATTGGTCTGTATTTGTCATTATTTTATAGCAAGATTCCTCAGTCTCAATATGAGGGAATTTCCTTTAAATCTGATGACTTGAGTTCCCTTGCTAATAATAAAGTTAGCAAGATGACTGAATATTTTTGATCATAAATCCTCTTCTTCAGTTTCAGTTTTTAAAACTGCCAAAGCAAGAAACGGAGGTTCAAATTTTCAGGTGTTGATCCAGAAGTGATTTTTTGCAAAGGCTCCTAAGAAAGTGGTTGTCTATTTTCTCTAAAGTTCATAAATCAGAAATTTAAAAAAAAAAAAAAAGTTTTGTGTTTTTTTCAAAACAAAGCACTGAAATTTGAAAACAGGAACAGGATTTCAGTTTTGTGAATAAGGGAGTGAAAGATAAATTTCTGAGTTGTTATGTGTACATTTTTTTTTAATGCTGGAAGAAGATTGTTTTTGAGATGACAAGACATCCTGGCTTTGAAAATATGGGTTCATTGCATGTTGCTTGCTCTTCTAACTTTAGGAAGCCACTGCAGGTATGATTGTACTGAAGGATAAAATATGTGTATTAAAAGCTCTCATCCAAACTTCTAGGCATCCTCTCAATTCTTTAAAATATAAAAACACATTGAGAGATAGCCTGGCAATTAATTCGTCAGTATCATGAATATACCAGAGAGCTGAAGCATTCCGCCATGAAATAACCTGCCATCTTGCCCTTGGGCCGGAGAATAAGGATGGCCCCTGTGGCAGCCTGCTTGGAAAGCGGAGGAGTTGAATGCAGATTTTGTTTGGGGGAAAGATGCAGCACCTTGCAAAGGTACGGGCTGTGAGCCAGTTCTCCTTCGTGGCAGTGGCACCACCGCTGAATGCCACTACGGACTGAAACGCTGACACTGTCGGAGGCAGAGGGAGGCTGTTTCCTAGACTGGCAAGACAGGGCCGCTTAGTGCTATAGATCAAAATCGTCTTAAAATGAGTTTACAAACCAGGAGGCAGCTAACGCAAATGTCAGAGCATCAGCTTAATGAATGCATGACAGGAAACTTCGCAGCAAGGGGCCATTTGCTTGCGGACCAGCTGCAGTCCCCAGCTGGACTACAGCTGATGTATTAGTTCTCAGTAGCCCCGCGCTGCAGCAGCGAGGCCTGTGCGGCAGTCTGGAGGTTTGTGTCTGAACGGAGCAAGTACAACTCACCCATGGAGTTGAAAACAAGGTAGCATGACCTTGGCAACCTGGTGATCTAGCTGAGCATCCAGACTGGATCCACAACGGCCACGGTGTCTCCGTCACAGGGGCCAATCTTCCCCCTGCTGCACCTTCTGGGTGCTGCCCCTAACCAGGCAACAGCACCTCTGCCCTGTCTTGATTTCCTGCCAGCCCTCCTCCTCCTTCTGCTCGCAGGAGTCGTCCTCAGGCCCCGTCCATGCCCTGCAGCACCCACTGCACCCAGGGAAGTGAAGGTGTAAAGCTGTGTGCTGTTCTGGTCAGTAAGGGTAGTCTCCATGTCTCCTTCCTCTCCTCCAGAGCCTCTAAAGATGCAAGGAGAGTTTTTATGTATCTGCGGTGCAGTGAGGAGGAGCACTGATGATAATCAACACGATAGAGAACTGTAGACCCTGTTTTGCAGACCCCACCTCTGCATGAGGTGGGACTTACAGGAGTATTGTGGGCAGGCAAAGACAATACGTGTATTCAAGCATCACGCAGCAAATGGAAGTCTCTTTAGTGGTTTTCAACTTTTTTTATTAGTATAAATATTTTTATTTCCTTGCAACGTCAGTTGTCTTCAAGAGATAGCGTACACAGAGCTCAAACTGAAAAATTAGCCCGCACTTATCCTGATATCAACAGGAACTGCACTGAGATGCAATTGTGGTAGGGACCGGATAATGGCAATAATAGATAGCATGTTAATTGCTTTAACTCTCAAGCATTTTGTGACTGCCTGATCTAAAAAGCCTGTTACCTTGCCTGTGTGGTTTGTTTACGTATGAGCTAATTCCTTCTAAGTGCCAGCCTACCCGAGGGTGCACTATCAATATCCAAGATAGGTTTTGAAATTTGGAGTTCCTGACTCTTTATTTTCCCCTATCATAAGACACTGTCCATCCCCTGCAGATGTTTAGCCACAGTGAGCCATGCTCACAATGATCTTACAGTAGATGCCAGAGGCATTCCTGGCATAAATGAAAATCCCATTTGGTTCAGTCGATAAACTTACCCCTTCTGACTCAAGCAGTCCTGCTTTCCTTTGCTGGTAGAATTGTTTCAACAAATAATAGGTTAGTTTTTCATGGGACTGAATCCTCCACCTGCAAAGAGCTTGGTGCTGCTGTGCTCCTTTTTCCGTCCCATCGTGTTACGGGCTGATAATACCGCTCGCCTTCCCCGTATCATATTCAGCCGTGATCAAGTGTGCGGCAGTTACCTGCATGAGGTGGCTGAGGTGCGGGATGGGCAGTGCCCGGAGAGCGGCTGTTGCACGGCTTCTTGTGCTCGCATCGTCCGTGAAGTCCGAGGGCTCTGTAACCACACACCAGTGCCAAGGCTCTGTATTCCAAAGACAGAGGGAAGAATAAGAGGAAAGCAAAGAAAATAAATGTTGCATTAGTTACACAGACAATATGATATGGTTGAAAAAACAGTGCTCTATCTAAAACTGTGCAAGAATTTTCTTTGAGGTTAATCCCAAAGTTTATTGAAGGTCACTATTCAGAATGACTGCATCAGAATTAGACATATATTCTTTTACTTAATAATATTATAAAAGCTCTTACCTTATTATTCGAATAAAATCTTCTATTGTTACGAGTGATGAAAGCATAAACCAAAGTAGTGTAAGAGAAGATACAGGTTTATATCTGGAATTCCAGATCCCAAATGGACTTGATAAAGTTCGTAAAATGTGGAAAACCAAATCGTTGGGGAAGAAAAAAATCCGTCAGCAGCTTAGACTCAACCACCTGTGATCAGAAGATTTTGTGCAGTCTTTTAATGGGTGTAGCATGCTGTACTGTCGAACCAAGACCCTAGTATATAATATGAGAGAAAGGAACCAAAGCTTTTGCAAATATTTACACAACTGGTTGTATACTGATGTGTAGAAGTGCCCAGTACCGGCCTGTCCTTTAAAGGACGTTGTTTTCTGTTGATGTTTAATCTAAATCTAACGAGTTTTCCATTAATTGAGGTGAACTTGCGTAATTATTTTAATACACTAATACTGCTCTTGCCTGAGGCTGCATCAAGGACAGGCGAAGTGCATAATTAAAAATATAGCTTCAATATGCACATATGTAGTCCCAACTCTATATGGAGGCACATGAAGTCCAAATGGCTGTGAACAAAAGCAAGATCAGGATCACTGGCAGCAATATGTCCGCAGAACCAGAATATGGACTTCGTTATATACTGTTTCTTTTTATTCATCAGTGGATTGTAGAACCATGTAATTTGCTTTGACAATAATTCCGCAGTGTCGTGGTGGAATATTTCAGCTTCTGTTATTGTGCGTGTCGACTAGCCATATTCACTAGTCCTTAATATCTTTTTTAGTCTTTAGTCATTTACATTCTTTCAAAATAGCCAGCGTAATCAGAGCTGGTAATCAACAAGCTGAGTAGCAGAACAATCCTTTTATCTGTCTTTCTCTGTTTCTGGCATTTATGAAATAGCAAAAGTCATGCTTCGGACATCCTTATTTTCCCTCACACTCAAATATACACAAAATAATGAGCCTGAATGCATTAAGGACTACTTGCACCAAAGAAATATTTGCTCTGAAAAGGAGACTTGGTACACGCTAACTTTCTCCTGGGAGCACGCAGTTTTTTCAGAATCATACGCTACTGGCTTGTGGTGAATTGTGGTGTTTTAAAACTGTACTGCTGACACAATTTTGAAGTAGAATACCCTGAAGGAAAGACGATGATGCATTTAAGTAATTGGGCTGTGTATCCTGCATACACTTACCGAATTGTTCATAGATGTATTTTGTAAGTGTCTTGTTTAATTCCCTTGAGAGCTTGTTTGGGGAATGGAGAAGGCGAGACAGTGGAGTTAGACCTACTGAACCTTTAAAAGCAAATTTCCACCTGCTACCAACAAAACTTAAATTCACAGAGCAGCTCGTTTCCCGGCAGCCAGGAATGCCGTGAAACGGCCTCGGCCTCGGCCTCCATCCCACTTCCTAGAAGCGAGCTGAGGTGGCGAGAGCACGGTTGCGCTGGCAGACCAGGAAGCGCCGTCTGTCGCAATGACTCCTCTCGATACCCGTAACCCGAATGCACGTGAGCACTGCCCCGCAGGCTTGGTGCCGCATCTATAAAACAACGTGCTCCGGCCAAGCCGTTTGCATTGACACATCTTCTTTTGGCCGGTGCCTTGGGTGGGAGAGAGGCAGGTGTGCCGGCAGCATGAGCGGAGGTAGGGCACTGCCCCACTACAAAATGAAAGCAGGGGAGTTGCCAGTAGCAGGTCTCGGTGCCTGCAAAATGTTCTCTCTAAGGTCGTTTAGCGCTTTTCTTTTCCTTTGTTTTTCCCCTTTGTGGAGTAAGGCAAAGCTTTGAGTGTACTAGAAAGTGGGAGGTGGTGGGGTGGTGGCGGCAGGGGGGGCTAGGCTAATGAAACTGGAGAGTGTTACAGTCACGTAGAGTATATGCTTTTATTGGCCATCATTCATTCCTGGGCAAATAACCTTAACCTGTGACTTCTCTCTTCATACATGAAGGAGGCAGAAATATGTTATTTGTAACATACACAGGACAGTTTGAAATTATGCAGTGATACTTTTTTTAATGACTTTTGTTGAGCAGAACTAATTTGCCTTCAGTTTTGCAGTTAGCGATTTTCAGAGCATCTTGTGTTTCGCCCTGTGCGAGCAGTGAATCCTGCACACAGCTAGTGGGGAAGAGGCAAACGCTTTCAAAATAGGAAAATTTGACTGAATGCTGGCAGGAGCTCAAAAGCAATTACATACTCTGAAGAGGTACTCTCAGCTTAGTTTCACAACAGAGTAAATGTCAGGGCAGCTGTATCCCCTTCAAATGAAATTGTTTGACTGGGGCAAGCACTGGTGGTGTGGCTTGCTTTGGCTTGCGCTTCTTGCTTGCTGAAAGTGATTTGTAAGAAAAAAAGTGAGCTTTTTTGGTACTTTTGCTGTGAATCCTTCATTGCTTTTTCAAACTGTTAAAGTTCACGTTGCTCAAAACTCACACCTGAAGTCTTTGCTTCCTCATTGTCACAAGTGGTTCTGTGTTACTCTTCATTGTAGGATTGCTTAAATAGTCAAATCAGTTAGGGAAGGGCTTTTTTTCTCCTGACTGCCTCTAGAGAGCATGGGTACTTTTTCCAGGGAATCTGCACTCGTTGGTTAAGAGGGATTCAGGATTTTGGCAGCCTTGGTGAAAGTCAGAGGCAGGAAATGTCTCACTAAGAGCAGGTTAATAGCAGGTATACCAAAGTTAAACTGATTTTGTTAGCTTTTTAGACAATTGGAGGGAAAACACAGTTGGTGTCAGAGGAGAATGGCAGAGGTGATAGGCCTGTTAGCCCCAGTGGGTCGGCGGGAAGTTATTTACCTTGTGAATGGCTGGTATTTACCAGCAGTGAATGGCTGCTGCACACACAGCTGGCTGGGAGGGAACAGCAAGGTTCAGCATCCTCGATGTGGGGTACTCCCCGTGGCTGTCCAAAGACATATCCAGGTGGCTTTTTCTTGATGAAGAATGGTCTGTTCTCTGTGGGTTATAAATGTTACATTTTAGTTTTACTCTTCCAGAAACGTCATTTGACTCACTGAAGAATTAAAACTGACAGCACCACAGAGCCGTGTGGGAGAAAAGGGGATTTTAGACTCAAGTGACACAATCAAGCCTTGAGAAGTAAAGAGATTCGAATGGTTTGTCACCAAATGGAAGTTATCTAGAGAGCCCCCGAGACCACCGCATCTCTCCATCCCACTCCTGCTGCGCCGAGACGGTGCTCTTGCCCTTGGACGTTAATAAAATGCTGGATTCCATCAAGTGTGTCCTGGTGGGAGACTCCGCGGTGGGGAAAACGTCTCTCTTAGTACGTTTCACCTCTGAGACTTTTCCAGATGACTACAGACCCACCGTATATGAAAATACCGGAGTGGACGTCTTCATGGATGGTGTACAGATTAGCCTAGGTCTTTGGGACACATCTGGCAGCGACGCCTTCAAAAGCATTCGCCCTCTCTCATACCAACAGGCAGATGTGGTATTAATGTGCTACTCGGTCGCAAACCACAATTCCTTTCTGAACCTGAGGAACAAATGGATCGGCGAGATCCGCAGCCATTTGCCCCGCATCCCCGTTTTGGTAGTGGCTACTCAGACTGACCAGCGCGAGACGGGGCCCTACCGTTCCACCTGCATCAGCCCGATAGATGGGAAGCGGCTTGCCCAGGACGTGCGAGCCAAAGGCTATTTGGAGTGCTCTGCCCTCAACAACCGAGGGGTGCAGCAGGTGTTTGAGTACGCCGTGCGGACAGCAGTCAATCAAGCCAAAAGGCAGAACAGGAGGAAGCTCTTCTCCATTAACGAGTGCAAGATCTTTTGAGGACTGCCAGCAGTGGTTTTGCCCGCGTTCGTTCTTTCTGTCTTCGCACAAAGATGCTGCAGCAGAGAGAATGGGAGGTGAATCAAAGGAGGACTACTGGCAGGACCACAGTGCAGGTGCCCCTAGTGAAACAGATGTGCACTCTATCTGATCTGCTTCCCCCCAACACACATGGGCACTATCTTGAAAAACAAAAGGTGCAGGTATGTGCCCTTATTCACAAGCCTGTCTTTGGACTTTGCTAGCCTGGACGGGAGCAGGCCTAGCCTGGAGATCTGCAGACAATAGCTGTGCTGATTTTGTTGTTGCTGATGTTCCTCAGTTGTTGGTTTGTCTGCATTTATTTAATGACAAACTTCTGCCTGGATCAACCCCCACCTCTTGACATGTCTGTCCATGTCGAGGTGTTTTTTTTACTTTAAGAACTTAGTGTATAAAATCTGACCATTGTGTATTCTATTTAAACAACTCTTGTATATGTTGTAAAATCCTGACAGTTTGTTTTCATGTGTTGGAAGTTCTTCCTCTAGCTAACCACAGAAGCAAATCATGCTATCCATATAATAAATGGCCTGCAGGCAAGCCTAGCACTTCTTAGACATGCCCGAGTCACTGCAGAACCGTAATCGAATCCAGTACATCCAGCATAGGAGTGACCAAAACTTAGTGACATTTGACAGCCCTCCTGTGGCTTTGTGAGATTTGTTATCTTAGTCTTGTTCCTCAGCAATATGGTCAAAGATGGGATGAATCAGGAGAAACTAACCTGATTCTTCCTAGGCCTCGCCTAGTTACAGCCCCAGAAGGTCTGGCTTGCAGTCAGGGCTGCTTTAGACATATGGTTGGGCTGTCAGAGACGAGTCTGTGCTGTCATCACCTCTGTTGTCCCTGCCATAATTCTGGAGGCAAAAGATTTCCGTCTCCAGGGATGAAAGGTATTTTTTCATGAGCACTAAAACTCTCCAAGTATTTTTAGTACACTTCTTTTCTAAACAGTGGTTTTAGTGAAACCAGTCACCTACTATAGTGAAAAATTAAGTACATGGCAATGTTGAATGTGCAGGTTTAGAATGGTTAAATAACTTTTTTTTTTTGAGTTTGCATACTAAGTATAACTGCCTGGGTTTGACCAAAATAAGGCTGAAACAGGCTCTGCGTCCTGGGGAGCCTGGCAAGTCTAAGAGTCAAATCCTGACGTACCTACTCGGGCCAAGTGACCCTCCTGCACAGAAAGCCAGGTTAAGGAGGTGGAAGCTCCATGTGTGTAAGAGAACTCTGCTGGAAGACGGAGTGGGGTCAACACGCACTGCTGTACGTTCCTTCTGAGTTGTGGTGTTCCCCTCCTCCTCAGGTTATCTGTCCCCTCTGTCCCGCACCATCTCAGATCTTGCAGATCTCTCTCATCCCAAGGTTTCTGCTGCCCGTAGAGGAAATCGCCTGGGGGATTTCTCAGTGCAGCAAGATTTTTATTCTCCCTTTCCCTTTCCTTCAGCTAGCTCAGAATTGACCTTTTGAGGTGCTTATAGCACGGTGCCATAAAAGATGGCACATAGCACAGTAGGATGATTCTTTCTCCGCATGGATCCCAAAAGAATGACCTGTGTCTGCTTTGACCGAGCTCCGACTCGTGTTTCAACAGGAATGGATGCAGTGGCTTGTCTGATTCAAATCCAAGGTGGGATTCAGGAGTTACCCTACCAAGCAAATAAGCTATAGCTAAGATCTTATCTACCTATAGTTTCTCCCTGAAAAACTCATTGGCTACTCTTCTCCATACTCTGGTCTACCTCTGAGCTTTTTCTATAAAGAGAAATTCCAAATTAAATCATTCCCCTCCTATGAATCCCAGAGATGATCTCACTTGTGATGTAGGTGAGCAAGTATTTGCATTGCGAGCCTCTTGAATAGCAGTGGTGCACAGGACACTTGATGTTGTGATCATCCCGCCGGTTCCCAGGCTGGTGAATATTTACCTGATTGTAAGGGAGGTTTCTGGTCATAAAACCAGACTGGTCTCATGTGAGGTTTTCATATCAGCTTTAAATCTTTACAAGCTTCTGCAGCCAAGCACACAAGACGAGGGCTCCCATCACCGCCCATCTTTTCTGTACTGTTCTCATTCCCACTTCTCTTTCTCTTCAGGTGTTGACTGCAAATCCTTTGGCCCCTGAAACACTAAAACTGACATGTCTGTAAAAGAACCTGAATGGTGTGATACTGATGCGGAGTTACACAAGCGGCTAGGTATTTGCAGTCCTCAGTTAAAAACCTTTTGGCTTTTGGAAGAAATATGTTTCTACATCTCCACTCTTGCAATGCCTCTTCACCGAAAGTTTTGTTTTTTGTAACCCTAATTTAAAATTAGCCATTGTTACTCTTTGAACATTAAAGATCACATGCAAAATGTCATGTTGTGACTCTTCAAATCTGTTACAGTTGTGGACATTTTTGTTATGGTCCCCGCTCCACTAATGGATTTAATACCTGCTTTCAACAGTTTTTGAGACATATTTTTACCAGCATGTTCTATTAAATGATCTTTTTTCTCTGTGGGTTAAGCATTGTTTACAACAGTTCATGCTGCTGTTTTTTTGTATTGAAGAACAGTAACCGCTAGGTTAGGATGCTGCGTTGTGGTATCTGCCGCAGGATGCTGGTATTCAGGGACGAGAAGGCTCCAGAGAGTTGTTGTGTCAGACAAAGCCAGATGAAGATGTGCTCCAGAATCACATCATAGCTGAAAATCCCATCTCGTCCATATTTGCTTCACAAGGCTTGTTACGGTGTGTTACAAAATGAAGAACTCAAGGTTTGCTTGCAATTCAGTGAAGCGAAGTGGCTAGGCTTCCCTGAGATGCCTGAGCTGACGATACGGGATGCACAGGGAATTCTGGAGTGGCTCGTCATACTCTTGATTGTGCGTCTTAGAGCCAGTGCAAAGTGTGAGGCCACCAAAAGCTGGCTGGTTTTTAAAATCAAATTGGAGAGAGGACAAAGTAATGGGGGGATTTTGGTTTGGTGCTATGTGAAAAAAATGGTTCCAATTTTCACAGCCTGGTTATTTTCAGACTCTCAAAGCTAAAAGGCACTTTTCACCGGGAACAAACTGTGACGCACATTATTTTAGTGTCTGTAGTTATGCAGCTTTCCCTGAGCTATAGAACTGATGTGCTCAAACAGTGCGGCACCTCAACTGCAGAGAGTGAAACCTGGACACGGCAGACCTCGGCAGAAGGCTGAGCCAAACGGCTCACTGGGGTGGGGCGCGCACAACCGCAGCCGCGCCGCCCGCGGCGCGAACGGCGAGGGGCTGCTGAGGCCTCCCGTCAAACCCGACCGGGGTGGTTTTGCTGGCGTTACTTGGGCAACAGGGTCCCTGGGTACGGCTCGGTGGTCAAAATCAGGCTCTGATATTCAAAATACATTCAAACGACAGCTGGGTACACATGTTAAGTTTCAACTTCTTTTGCTCTTAAAAACAGCAGGTTGGGAAACGGCGTGCTGCCTCGCCTCAGCCGGGTGGAGGTGTTCAGCTAAGGGAAGAGACCTGGCCCAAATGTTCCCTTTCTGCCCCCTCAGACTGATTCCTTTCAGTTTGTTACTCCTTTGCTAATTTTACTTTCGCTTGCTACTAAAATAGGTTAAAAGTTAAAAAAAAAAAAAGATAAAATACTTGGAACTTAAAAGGAGAACAGCAATAACACTGTTATTTTTGTCAGCATCTGACTTCTCTTTTTGACAGAAAAAGTAATTTTTGGGTCACTAATTGTTTTACTGAATTCTGCAAGTCAGATAAAAAGCTGAATAGATAGTTATGCAACGGTCATTTAAATCAGAAACTATTCTTCTAGCAGAAAAAAAGAAGCATTTTCCTTTAGTAATTTGCAAAATGTGGTGAGTACATGTTACATTATTTTAAATACAGATTTCCCAGCCTTTTTATACTTACTTGGTCTGTAGCATACAATATAAATATTGTCTAAGAATAAATAATAAAAATGTTTCAGATCGTCTCCCTTCCCCCCCAATTTTTCATATGGGAAGTTATTCAAGCTTGGTAGATATAACTGATACTGTTTTGCCTGGTATTTGCAATTAACAGTTTGCAAATATTTGTGTAATTCTTGTGGGTACTCTGCGATCGCTAAGGTGTCCGAAGACATACTAGCTAATGCTTGTATCGATAAAGAAAATGCATTTAAAGCAGTCTTTTTATACATGGCACCACAATGAAATAAATCACCACAGGGATCAGATACGAAGAAAAAAGTAATGTCGGCACTCTGACATCTCAGCCTTTCCTGTATTAGTGTTGCATTCGAGTGAATACAGCCATTAAAATAATTTCAAATAAATGGGGCAATTCATGTCTCTTAGCACTTTCTCCTAATGCCTCTGCTACACAGGGCTCAGGTTAATATACAAAGAATAAAAAGCTTAATTTCAGAACATGATAACGGCTTGTCCGTTCTTGCCTTTGTGAGTAAGTTAACTACCTTGACTTAATTAAAAGCCAGTTCAGCCTCTGAAAAAGCCAGATATGAGCACAATTGGGTTAGCCAAACTCCCTTGTTAGAAACTACAGTAATGAACTTCTGTCTCCGGATGTGAGGAAACATATTTTATGTCTCGGAGATTTCCTTCACAGCTGTTAAGTGCAAAAAATCCTGACCATCTATCACTGGGTACCTGTCCTAGCTGGCCCGCGCACCTGAGCTTCATGTCCTGCTCTGAGCGGCCAGCTGTTGAAAACAAAATTCAGGGACAAAACCACCTTTGTGCACAGCCCGATGTTTATATTGCCGTAACTGCTTTACTCTAGCTATGGTGGTCTTTCCCCTGCCCCGGACCTCTCGCTCCATCGTGGCGCGACCACGCAGCCGCTGTGTGCCAGCGTGGTCTGCGTCGCTCGGGAGGCAGAAGGAGAGCATCGCCACCAGGCAGTCCTGCCCACGCAGCCCGGGGCAGACCAGTATTAAGCAGGACCGAAGCGATGCTCCTCAGGGCTCCCCCTTACCAGGCATCACAGGCAATTGCCCTGCCCTGCCTCAGTCAGACTTCTGTCACCTGCAGGTGCCCTTGCAGTAACAGATTTATTTTGTGTGACATCTCTAAAACCAGTGTCTCTCTAAGTCATCACCCAGGCCTGGTTTCTGCAGGCGCTGTCGTGCCGGTAGCACGGGCGGGAGGGCGCGTCTCAGCTTTGCTGGGCTCCAGCCGCTACGTTTTGGGGGGGCATCTCAAAGCACTGAGCCAAACCCTGTGGCACATCCCTTCCTGAGCACGGAGCTGGCCTCCAGCCTCGCATGAGCCATGAATTAGTTATTAGCAAACAAAATAACAGTTATTGCTGCCTTTCTGGTGATGAAGAAGTGAATGAGCGATGTGCCTGTCTCAGGTCTTTCACAACCGCCCTACATAGGGCTGGCTGGGGGGATTTCTGTCATTACTCCTCTCACCTTGGGCAGCCGTCGGTATGATTCATGCAGGGGCGGAGTAGAAGGGCACAGGGCTGCGTATGGCGGTGGTTGTTTCTGTCTCTGGAAAAGAGGAAGGAAACGACGACCTATGCCTCCGCACGGTGTGAGGTGCTCACTTGCCCGCATCTGCAGCGTTTCCAAGAAGCCTCCGGCGAGCGCTGGCTCCCACGGGCACCCCAGCAGCTCCTGGCCGTGCCTCAGAGGACGCGAGCCGACCCGGGGCAGCTCTCGTGCCGAGACCCGGGTGTCTCCCCCACCCCCTGGGCTGCCTTTCCAAAATGCTCCATGGCTGTTCAGGTACCACAAAAGGGTGAGATTTTTTGAAAGAGCAGGCTTTGCTTTGAAAATCAAGATCCCTTGCAAATGCCGACTGCTCTGGAGGTGGTTGAGTGTGTCCGCTAGCCACAGGCAGGGCCACAGTGGCCAAAGGCAGGCGGCCAGCCCCAGGGTGTGAGGGGAGAGGCCTAGGACTGATACTGCTCAACTTGGCAGATAAATTAATTATGTAGAAGCAACTGGAGGGAGACTTATGTGTCTCATATGCCAAACCTCTTGTAACACATAAACAACTGCTGAATTTTCTCTTTCTCAGAAAACTCTGTGTTTTTAATATATAAATTGCTAAGTGACTTTGTGGCTATTACCTTGACTAAATGTTTGCATTTGTCTGCCACCGTGACACCAGATCTGCTGCTGTCAGTGTCAGCACCATCCTGCTGTGAACGACAGAGTGTTCAGCGCAGCACGCACCCGAGTAAGGGCTAAAGGTCACAGGACTTCATAAGAGACTGGTTTAGGACTTCTAACGGATCTTGGGCATTAAAATATATACATATATTTTAAATTATTATGTAGTATGTGGAGTTTGTGCTGGTATCTGATCCATCATAGAATTATTGACCAGCTAAACCAGAGCTGCAGCCTTGGCTCATGATTAGGGCATTGGCTTAGACCATGAACATTGCTGTTTAATCCCTCTCCCATCATGCAGAGCTTGGCCAAAGCCAGGTCAGGTCAACGGGGAGCTTTCAAACTTAACCAGGCTCTGGACCAGGCCTGTGTAAGCCTGCACAAGTAACTTTTACATATACAACTCTAAACTGCCTGCGGGTGTAACCGACCTGTTCGGGATCAGCTTGACCCAAACGGATTCACCTGGCGAATGGCAGGAGGATGAGCTGCGGACATGAAACACCACTGCACAGACACCGCAGCCGTCCCCCGGCCCCTCTGCCGCAGCTGGGTGACACCGGGTGAGCCACGGCTCTGCCTGCCCCCACGTGAAATGGGGAGATGGCAGTGACCTTCTTTTAAAGTGCTTTTGGATCAGTCATGAAAGATCTTGGTGCTGGTGGGTACTTTTGAGTTTGCTGCGTCCTAGCTCCCCTTCTGAGAAATGTTTCTGCTGATGGGTTTGACCTGCAGAATTTACTCTGAATGGATTTGTGACACAACTTTATGGGATTAGGGCTTTCCGGTGTTTCAATTCACTGAAGGCATAGGGAGTAGGTAAGCATAAGGGACAGAAAGAGAAGGGACAATATATAATGATGCATCAATTACTTCACTATTTTAACAGATCATAATCACGACTATCAACATAATGCCCTTGTTAATTGTACAAAGCATGGGTATGGGCTGAGCTAACATCTGATTCATCAGTGACATGTTTAGAAATCGAATTCTCCCTGAGGGAGTTATGCTGAGTGCCGGGAGGGTGAAGCAGAGGGAAAGCCCCTCCATAGTTACCCCTACCCGCTCTTTCTGGAGCATGCTCTGGTGCTCCCTGTAGTGGCTGGACTCTGGGCTGGACTGATCTTGATGTGTGCAATAGGGACATCCTTACAGTAAGGATTCAGTGCCCACTCGACAGGTCTCACTGAAATAACATCACCTTGAACACATTCCCGTTTCCTTTACCCTTTACAGGTGAACAGAAGAGACTGAACATAACCTGAGCAAGAATTTAGGCTTAGCGTGACCAGGGAGAGTAGCCGTGAGGTGAGCAAGTATGGTCTTTTCACCCTTAGAATTTCACTCTTCCGTGATAAAATACTGGGGAGAAATTACCAATGTTCCCCAGATGATTGTTCCTTTGTGATGGGAAAGATATTTTTTTCTGCAGCGGGAACGGTCAGGGATCTCAGGACCCATATGGAGTCTCAAGCTCCCAATGCAGTGCAAGACATAAGGAAATTAATTCAAGGAGAGGAGCATCTGACTCTGCTCCATGTCTTCCACAACTTTCCACCTGGCTGCCAAGAAAACTGATGCACTGCCCTTGCGCTGGAGCATCCTCAGGTTTTTGGCTCTCTATTGTGCAGGGCCATAGCTTTGCTATTTTTTCCTGACTATCCAGAGGCATTTAAAGAAAATGAGGCACCTTTACCCAGGAAATTCCCCTCCTGCTTTCACAGCTGACACATGCTTATGACTTCCACTGCTGACATGTCATAATTTAACCTTTAATTTACAGATTAAAGAAATCCTATGAGCCTTGCCTAGCAAAAAGAAGTGGGGAACTTGCTTTTCCCCCCTAAAATAGCTAGTTCTGGTGGACTCGATCTTTGCCATAGGTGTCAGCCAGCGCTGGTGGAGTTAACTCTGTGAAACTGCACAGCAGAAACTGGAGGGATATCGCTGCATTGCGTATTAAATACACGAGTGATATGGCTTTAAGCAGAGACTACAAATAGCATATGAAACCAGAGATGGGTTCTGGAAAGATCTAAGGCAGAAGGGGTTGGTTAACTGGGTTCCTGAAAAGATACTGATTTCTGATGGGGATCTGGGACAAATTGCTTAGGGATGCTATTGAACTATCCAGAGTTAACAGGGCATTCACCGACCAGAGGAGCTTAGATGTCTGCAGGGTAGTGCGCTGACATTGTGCATATGACAGAAGAAACAAAACAGTGGGAAAACTGAAACCTGAGGCAAGGTGGCTTGAAAAAACCCTACCTTTAACTCCACAAAATCAGTTTACCGAGCTGCGTGTGCTGTGACGAACAACAGAAGCTACGAGCGTGCCAGGCATGAGGAGCGGGACGCAGAAGCAGCGGCAGACCACATCGCGTCACGGGAGTCTGCAGGCACCGGGAGAAGACACCCAGGGCAGGAAGGGAACAGAAAAGCCTGGGGGCTCAGAGGTGCTCTTCACAAGAGCAATGGCCAAAGCTGCAGCAGGAGATGGGCAGAGTCAGCATGAATGTGAATGGAAATTACATTCATTTCTGTACAGGGCAGAGGTACGTCAGCAACTGCGGTGCTAAAGAAAATTATGTAACGCTTAAGAAAATCCCTGGGCTGTGGAAAAAAAGCTGTGCCAGGGTCTCTGAGGGTTTGCAGGTATATGAAAAGATAGGGAAAGAAAAGCTTTGATTGGACCTGGGGCTCCCAAAGCTGCTACCCCTTTGTGAAGGTGATGCTGTGCTTTTCTGGTGGGAAACATGGCCTACGGGGACTCTGAAGCGCGGCCCCATGCTGGTGTTGTCCTGGCAGGCACATATTACAGAGAAACGAGCCACGCTTTCTCTGAAGCCCCAAGGGAAGGAGGCGATGAATCAGCCATTTTGCTGAAAAGGTCTCTGAGAGGCAGCAGCCTGAGAAAGCTGAGCCACAACTGAAACAGAAGAGCGGGGCCATGTTGATATCCGGGGTGGCAGCGACGGGTCCGCAAGGCCACGTGGATGTCCCAGGGCTGTGGCAGGACCATGTCTGACAACAAGGCTGAGTCTAACTCTTACTGTTCCCCGGCTTGGCTGGGATGTGGATGAGAGACGTAGGAGACTGGCCTCTGAGGGACATCCGTAGCCCACATGGGCGGCAGCAGCATGCAGAGGTGCCTGAGCTAAAGCCACTAGTCCCCAAAGCGGGAAGCATGTGCCTGTGTTGATGTGGCACTACGAGATGGGTTCACCACAACGCCAGGTCCCGCTCTGACCTGGGTTTAACAGGGTGCAGTGGGCTTCAGGCCTGGCCTGCAAGACACTGAGAGTGGTCGAAGCACCAGAATTTGCAAGAGAAGCTTGCCAGGATAATACAGCAATTGGAAGCAAGAGGTGCAAAAGAAAATTAAACAATGACGAGTTCATTGTGTGCCTCCAGCGCATGCACAGCTTTACATGACAGCAAGCAGCTGTGAGGGACTTTGCATCCCTGCAAGCGTCTCGTGATTTGGTGCTCCCAGTGGGATGTGTGTGAAGGAGCCACAGCTGGAGCAGGCAGTGACCGTGGTGGACTGAGGTCTGCTCCTCCTTGATCTCACAAGTATTGCGCAGGACACAGAGGGCAAACAGGAGACAGAACCAGAGTCAAGCAGGGTCAGACTCAAGTCCGTGAAAACAGGTTTTCTGTCAGTACTTGTTATGGACATTCACTGACAATATAGAAGTAACTGAAGGGATCTGGTAACAGCCTCAGAACACCATCTAGGTACGTAGGACTGCCACTACTGGTGGGTGCTGCAGGGACTCCATTTTTCCCTGTGGACTGAGGATCAGGGGTCAAGGCCGGGGCCAAGGCCAGGTCCAGACCTGTTTGAACTCATCAAAGAGGCAGGAGATGTGGGAAGTACAGTTGTCATGTGCCTCATCAGACCAAGTGGAGGTGTGAAGCATCCATGGTATTTGACAATGCAGTCATATTTCTGCTTTCCTATGAGGAACTGAGCTTGGCCAAAGGAGCCAGCCTGTAGAAGCACGCTTCCCGTTGACCATGCCAAATGCTTGGGGAGCAAAACTCCCCTGTGAATTCCTCTGCATCCATCTTCTGAAGGTTGTCTGGGACAAGACCTGAAGGAATGGAAATGTCACCTCTTGATGTGGTGACCACATTCTCAGGTTTGAACCCATTGGCAACACAGTGAAGGAATTAGGGGCTGCCAGCTTCCAGATGTCAAAAGAGCAATGTGTCTCTCTCATTGCTCCCTATCTGGCACAGCAGATTCCCATCTTTTTCAGTCCAGAGACCTCCACTGTTGATCTTCCCACATGTGCAGTACAACCCGTGCAAAACCATTTTCTTTTCACAGGCTGAGTGCATACATGTAACAGGTCATTGAGAAGCAGGTCTGCATCTTGTGCCTCCTCCCAGCGTGGTCCTGGGTCAATGAGAAAGCTTCCTCTTGATGTAGCAAATGTTGATCAAGCTGCAAAACCACTTGAATGACTGTGACGGAGATGCTGCTTGGACATAGCAAGGCAAATCCCCTAAGACAGATATAAAACCAAATGTTTCTACAGTGCATAGGGGGTTGGTGTCACAGAATGAAAAATATAGACAAGCTGAGGGATGGAGATGATGCAGTCTGTAAGAGCTGGCACCAGCTGGATTTTGTGATCGCTGCTCCATGCTCTTTGCAGGTAAGTGTGAACGCTGCCAGGGCTGCAACGAGAGTTCAGTCATGCACCTGTGCTTCTGTTAGCTCAAGTCTGAGTCAATCACTGAATGATCCAACAACACATAGATTTAGCATTAATGGTCACAAAATTAAGCCCATGGTAAATGGCACAAACAGGAATCATCTTTTTTCTTTCTTTCTCTGAAGTGTTCAGAATCCATTTGTTTAGCAAACTATTTTTACAGGACGACAAACCTGCCCTGAGTTTCAAATTCACAGAAAGCTTGCACTTATTGCAAGGAATAGTTTACAGTTTTGAGGTATATATGGTGTAGTTAAGGGGAGCTTAGTTCAAACGTGTAAAATACAGCTTACTGGGATGGTCTGCACACCTGCAGAGGGGAACATCTGGAGAGCAGTTTAGGTTCAGAGCTGTGCTAGACCACTTGATCAAAAAGTAGTGAAGAGCCGTAACAGCAGCAGTGGTGGAGGCTCTAACAATGAGAGGAACGTAAGGATGTGGTTTGCTCTCAAGAAGGTCTTGAAAGAAGGTAGGAGGGGGAAGGAGGAGAGAGAGGTGGGCTGCTGTAAGCAGAACGGTAGGAGCTAAAGCATAGCGAAAGGAAATAGCTGAGGCTGTAAAAAGTGAAAAAGGTTACTGAGAACTGAAGAAATCAGAGAAGAGACAATGCGGCTGAAGGGACCTTTTCCTCAGCTCTGCACTCCTGTTTTCAAAAGCTGTTCACTCGGTGTGGTTTGCAGCACAAGAGGGTATTTGGACAATTTACTCTGATTCTTCTGCTGGCAGAAGAGCCACAAACGTGACATCCCAAACTAGGAATTCATTGATCAAAGGGCAACATGAGGAATGACCTGAATTTGCTGGTCAAACTGAAGGGCTCTCCTGCGAGGTCAGCCTCTGCCACGCAGGAAGTGTGGACGGGTGGCTGAGGCCACCCCCAACCCAGCGCTCTCAGGCAGAGGTAGAGGCAAAGCCTAATACACTCCCTTAAAAAGCAAATTGTCTTTGTGCCTGCGCTGCAGCAGGCTGTGACACTCGTGTGTGGCCCACACTCGCCTCCCCAGCGCCTGCTCCTCTCCCAAACCTTGCCCGGGGCTCAGGACACGTCCCCAGCTCAGGGGACTGCGGCACAGGGGACAGGAACGCTGTCCCTCGGCCAGTGCAGCTCTGCCCAGGGATAGGAGATTGGTCCTGCACCCACGGGAAGAAGTCTGAGCTCAGGAGCGAGTGGGGTGGCTATTTTGGAGGTGCTGGGGCGAGGGGGACTGTAGAAAGAGGACAGAGCATCTGTGAATGCCCTGGGGTACAGGGACGCACCAGATCTGTGACACCCAGTGACACCAAGTGGTAGCAGCCAGGGTGCAATAGTGTTCATGGCTCTGAAACCTAGGGCTGGTATTTTCCTCATTGCTCAGTGCCTGCATACTTACTACAAACATCATGAAGCTTGTAGGGAAACCCAAAGCTTGGTGACTGTGTGTTGCTAAAGAAAAGGGTTCCAAGATACGGCCTCACCCTAAAACACTTTTGCATCTGACTTGGGAGCTTTTCACTCTGCTGGGACTCAAGCTGTGGCGCTGATCCGGCCTAGGTTTGCTGCAGACTGCTGGGGAGCAGCCTGCCGAGCATGCAGCAGTTTGCACAAACTCATTTGCCAGTTGAGTGACCAGGGCAAAAAAATCACTTTGTGCCTAAGATGAAGTGACACAGAAAGCCTTCAGAGCATGTGCTGTGGGACTGGTGCTCTGCTGCGAAGTCCTGCAGATGCTTGAGAGACCAGGTGGCTTGTAATGATGCATGGTCCTCCTGGGATATGAGCTCTACGTACCAGTGGGTTTTGTCAGGGTTTGCTTTTGGAACAACATAACTACCCTGAGCGTAGCTTACAGCAGAGCTGCTGGCCCAACAGCTGGTATTTCAAAGTGTTTCAGATTCACGTGTCCACCTGCACGGCACTTCAGAAGAATTGTCAGGAAAGGAGCATTCACAGAATTGAACAGAGACAAAAGATTAGCAATCAGCAGCCCTAGGTAACGCACTCGTGGGCTGTGTTCTTCTCTCCTCGCCTTGCAAGAGCTTGCTCACAGGCTCCATCAGTGCCAGCTGTTAGCAGATGTGCAACGGTGTGGGCAGGGGTCTGCTTCTGCCTCCCGCCCACTCTCCCAAAAAACAAGCCCAGAAGTGTAGCAGAGATAAATAGGTACTTCTGACATACAATTCATTTGGTCTATTCCAGACATTGGTGAGGTGAACCGTGCCCCAGAAAGGCAGGTTCCTCTCTCTCAGCTGTAAAAGGAGTCTAGACAACTCATTCTGCCATAGGTGCCCATGCTGTGACATCTGAAGACGCAGCGATCCATTCCACCCTTGTCTGCAGGCACTGTGCACAGACCACAGTGGGCACAGCTTCTGGGACCCTTCCGTGCCCTTTCTGATGCTGGTCTGGTGAGTCCTGCCGCAGCTATCATCACCACTGCGGTGCCCGTATGTCGCAGCAGAACGGGCGAAGCTGTCTTTCCCAGGGATGTGCGTCTCAAGGGTGGATGAGTTCAGCTCAGATCACAGCATTTTCACTGAAGTGGTTTGCATATTTCCATGACATTTTTAAGAACTGAGTACGTCTGAGGTTTTTGCTCCTCCATTGAACTTAATTGAAATTTGCCAACGCATTAACAAGTTGTTGGAGAGGAGAGAGACAAGCAGACAGCAATCACATAATCCTTGTTTTCTTAGGAATTCAGGCGACTAGAGTGATCACCTTATTTCTGTGGTTAGTCTGATCCCTAGGGAAAAATCTTTCCAAACAAACAGCATATTCAGCTACATAATGAACATGATCGAGACACTGCTGTTGAAACTGTGGGCAGCGATACAACAAAACAGATTTTTGCTTGCATTTAAACCTTATTTTATATTACAAGACCATTGAGAGGGATGGAGGCACTTGTCACAGCTATTGTTTGTCTTTCTGAAGTTAATTGCACTTTAAAGGTGTTTTTTCCCCACCTGTCACACCAGAGGCAGAACTAGAAACTGCCAGGAATGACTTTGCGGAATAAAGTGGCAGAAAGGTACGATCATCTATATTTGATGTAGAATCAAATAAAAATCAGAGGAATTAGAGACAAAGGTAAGCTTATGGGCCTAAACGTTTGAAGTTCAACTTCTGCACCAAGATCAAGACAGGCTTATTCTACCCTGTAGATTTGAGGCATTTAATCTCATGGCAGCTGCTTCCCATCAGACAGGGTATAAAGTCAGCTGTGACGAGTTGATGTCAGACTTGACTTAGGATTTATTGAGACAGGGACGGACACCGATGGGGTGTGAGGGATGTGCCGTGTGAATGCATGGCCTGATGCTAATGCGACGGGCAGAGCCCTCCCCTTTTGGCCATCCTCACTCATGAAACGGTCCCCGTCATCTTTGCAGCTGGAATTAAATCCAGAGGGGAATCCAGAGTTCATTCTGACACTGGATTAACAGTGAAACTTGTCTGTTCTTGGACTTTTAGCCATGAGGTTTTCTGCCAAAGCAGATGCGTCTTAAAGCTAACAATTTAAATGAAGTATTGTTCATCAATTACACATTAAAGTTAAGACCTTAACATCTTTCACTACATGGTGGAGAGTGTTTGGGCGATAACCCCACATGAACGTGGTCCTCTCTCCTGAAGGGAATGGAAATTATTAAACTCGGCGCAGGTTTAGCAGGCTGCAGCATGGAAAGAGAGAGGCTCTGACTCATCTACTCTGCAAACAACCGCATGAGACTGCAGTTTCACTTTTTGATGTGGTCTCCTTACAGAAGTGGATGCCAGCTGAATTATCACGATGAAATACTATTCCTTCCACCTGGCTAAGCACTTGGTAATTTTACTTGAGGTTCTGGGGGAGGAGAGGTGAAGCTGCTTCAGTGGGCGTCATACCCACAGCTCAAGCAATCATTCAGTACTTAGTGCCTTCAGGGAGAAGCTGAGCTCTCCCACCCACTCTCTTTATCCCCTTCATGGAGGAGAAAAGGGAGGTGCATGCAGAAAGGACTAGGTCATGTCCTCTGAGGTCTACACACATAAGAAACCTTTCAAGGAGACTGCAGTGAAATAAGGAGGCCTCTGCTGTCTGTATGCCAGACAACGTTTGTTATAGAAAATGCTTGGTGAGATTAGGGCACACTCCTGTGTTTTATCAGAACGATGTAATGAGAGAAGCGGGAGAAGCTCTCAGATGCATAGTCCCTCCCTCAGTATCAGACAGACCTCCCTCTCCCTTACTGCGTGCATCTGTAGATCACTGCGCTGCACTGTCCCTGTGATTTGGGAATGCTTTTAATTATAAAGTATGTCCAGTACGGAGTTACAAATTATATTAATTTTGGCATCTTCATTAGCTATACCAAGAAGCAAGTAATGACAGTCACTGGGCTCTGCCTACTGGACACCTCCCCTGTTCTGTGGTCTCCAGCCCCGTCGGGAGGGGATGCAGCTTATTCTCATACAGCAAACAGCATTTTCTCCTTTTAACATTCGCTAGTCCTTAGGTAAAACTTCACCCGGAGTATTCCTTGGATGGAGATTTCAGGACAAAAAATATTTCACTGAAAAGTTTGTCATTGGCATTCCCAGTGTTTGTCACATCCCTTCACAAATAAATGCCACTGGGAAGCTGGTGAGATGCCACTGGGCTCAAGGTGACCAATAATTGGCGGTTTCACATAAAGTGAAGTGACTGGGAAGTTCTCAACTCAGACAGCCTGATCAGTTGCAAGCGTACAACTCCAAGTCTAAAGATAAGATGAGAGCTCTTGACTGTGTAATCTCATTCCTCTTCTGAATTTTAAATGCTGGTTCCTACCTACGATGAGGAGAAACACCATCATATAAATAAAGCCACTAGATAACTCTGTGAAAGTCTGAGTCCTGCACTAACAAGCAGCTACTGGGTCCTTTTATCTCCCACTTAACAGGAGATAACAGGTCCTGTTCAATGGCAGCCTGACCAGGCTCCCATTTAACAGGAGATAAGGTCTTCTCTGTCCTGTACTGCAGAACAGAAATATGACACCCCAAAATAGGGACAGATCATTTGATTAAAGGACACATGAAAGCTTTATCTTTTCCAGGCAGCTAATTGTCTGAAATGAAGAGATGCACTCCTTGACTGGGTTAGGTCAGAAGAAAGGCAAAGCTTATGGTGGACTAAGCTGCTTCGTTAAAATACCTCTGGGTGAATGCTCCTGCTCTTTGATGAAGCGTGGGTGAAGTCATTAACACCTTTTTACCTTGTGCTTTGCTGAGTAGGAGTGTGTATGCATGGATAGTTACCATGGAATAAATGACATGCTGTAAATTCACACCATCAATTAATTTCTTCATGTGCCCATGCTCTTAGACAGAGGAACACCCTGTTTCTGGATGGTGGGTGAGGAGAGGTGTGAGGAGGATACCTTGTCAAAACAAAGCTGCCTCTGTGCATATGTAGTAGGAAAATCAAGTGGCTGAGAAACCTTACGGCCACAAAGGCGTGCCTGCAGGCTTCCCCACGGTCCCGGCCGTCTCAGGCTGACTCAAAGGCAGCACACCGGGTCTGCCGTGGGGAGCCGCAAGGGGAAGGGACCACTGGCAGAAACAGGAGCTGGAGCGTTCAAAGTGGCATCTTCTACTCAGGTGCCAACACCCCAATTAAAATCGGTAGGCACCCAAACCCCTTCTTCAGGGTTTTGTAGCCACAAAAAGAAAAACAAGAAAAAAGATTATTTCTTGCTTCTGCAGGACTAGGTGGGGAAATTTTGTGGAAGAAGAAAAAAGCCAGACTTGCTTCAGTGCTTATTGTATGGTTGGAGGTGTAGCGATAGGCATGCCCCCGAATCTTTGGCCCAGGAAGCCTTTCTGTGCTTCCTGCACCCACGCTGGGCTTGGCTGTGCTCTGCCCATGGGAGTATTACCGCATATTCCATCACTGGATTTTTCAGCTTAATTTTGCTCCTTAATTTTCCTTCAGCAGCCTTCGGAGGTCTTTATTTTTCCTCAGCCTCCCTGGTGGAAAGCAGACAGGTAGTCACACTGCCATTCAGGCTGGGATGAGCAAATCCAGCGACGGGGATGTGCGCAAGGGGCCAGGGGAGGCTGGGAAGTTTCTCCTGGGCCTGGAAGCCGCTGGCAGCGCCCACCGCTGCCCTAGCCCAGCTTTTGCAGCCACTGTCGCAGAAAACCAAGTAAATTTTTTTTTTTTTAAAGTTACCTTCTTTGGGTAACGTCAAGTACTGAGGTTAGTGCTGGGTGTTATGGTCTCCTCATTCTTTTTTTTTCACAGGGGCTCAGATAAGGTGGGGGAGCCGCTTGTGCTCCGTGCCGATTGGCGAGTGAGCTGAAGTAAACTACGCGGCCTAACCACAGCGGCCTGTTTTCCCTCTGCGCCGGAAACACCTGCCAAAAGGGCTGCGTTCACTCGGGCTGTACGAAGAAAAGCCCCAAATGAAACCTCCAGCCATACAGCAACAGGTCAAGAGGTGATATTCGGTACACCAGTTTAAATTCAAGGCAGCTCACTGTGTCGTTTCACCAGGTGCGTGGCAAAGATAGGGGCGCAGAGCGGCAGGCTTCTGTGAAATGCATTTTTCACAACGGGCTGCGTGCTGCCAGCTCGCTGGGAGGTGCATTTCGCCTACTGGCTGAAAAGGATTTGGAAAAAATAAACTGCAACAGAACGACTGTGTGTGATTCGTAGCCCATACCGCAAGGCACCGGCCGTGGAGCTGTTGGCCCCGGCGTGGAGGCACGGCGCTGCGGTCCAACCGGCCCGCGACACAATGCGGCAAGCAGCTCTTCCCCGAGCGCCGGCCGCCATGGAGCCGGTGGTGAGCACTGGGTCCACACCCACCCCGTTCCTCCAGCAAGAGGTGCTGCAGCCCTGCCCCGGGGGGGCCTGGACCCTCTGTGCCCCAAAAAGTGTTACCACATCCTCAGCTGAAATGGTGACCTTGCATTTCTGTAATTTCAAGGGATAGCTTGGTGGTGCTTCATGAGGAGTGGTTGTCTGCTTTGGTACCCTCTGCACTCTTTGACATGTGGTTTGCATGACAAAAGCCCAGGGCAGGTCAAAGCCCCAGCGCAGGAACATGCAAGCTCTGCACCCGCGCCTAGCGAAGTGCAGCCTGCAGAGGAGGGGCAGCCCGTAACGCCTGATCAGACAAGCAGATCGGACAAGCAGTTAAACATTTTTGCCTCCTCCTCCTTTCGGCAGCTACCCACTGAGCACGATTCACTGCCTGTGCCCTGCTCGTCAGCTCTTCTCCTCCAACAAAATGGAGGCTTGCCAAGCTGGGGCACGTTGAAATGTCAAGATCTGGGAAAAAGTCATCCTGCCTCTTTTAAACTTTGCTAAAATGGGCCCAGTAAAAGCACAGGCAGCTTTTGGCAAGCTGCCTAAATCTGGTGCATTTTCCATGCGTACTGTTTGCCCAATAAGCAGGTCTAAGTTCTAGCGCTGGGGACCCTGGTGGGGACGATATCTGTGGCCCATGAAAGCCACCCCTTCAGTCTTGCAAGCCCAGCTGGGTCTGACAGCTCTTAACCCTCCAAATGTCGTCTCCTACCCACACCTCTGGGTGGATGCATGGATATGGAGATGAATGAATGCACGGATGAACGCATGCATGAATGCACGTATGGATGCACGGATGGATATTGGTCTGCAGTGCACTGAGCCCACTGGTTCCTTCTGACCATGAAAGCAGCAGGTGACCTGTGTGGCTGCAGCAGGGTCTGGAGTGTCACTGTCACTTGGAGAGGCACTGTCACTTGGTCTCATCCCCAGTTCACTTCAGGTGTCTGTACGGGTGACCACAGTTAGCAAGCCTTGCAGAAAGTGATGGCTCTGAGGGTGCTTGAGGCAGGAGGATGGTCATCAGCTTACAAGCTACCATATCGTGAATGCCTCGCACTTTCGCTTGTTGTGAGCACCGCCCAGTGCAGAGCAGCGCTCAGGACGCAGTGGCTGTGTCTCCTAAATGTCTTTTAGCATTTTGGTGTGTAGTAGGTAGGCTTTTGTGAAGCTGCCCAAATATGTCAAAAGGGTGCAGTCTGCGTGCTTGCAGAACCCGCTTTGTGAACTACGTGGCGAGGGCCAGAAATGCTTGTGGAAAAACTAGCCTTTGGCAATCATCTCATGTCCAGGCATGAAAAGACCAGGGACCAGCTGGGGGTTAAAACTTAAATATCCATTGAATAAAAAGTATCTTTATTAAAAAAAAAAAAGAAAAAGGAAAAAATAGCCAACAGAAAATGCCCTGACACTAATGTGACTGCAGTGGCAAAAAGATAGCCATGTCCATATATTCAGAGTTGGAGGAGATACTGTAGCAGGAACAAGATGCTCGAGTGGGTTGCTGGAGCTCTACAGATGATATGCATTGCATCTGTCCTCCCATGCTTGTGGACGTTCACCTTATTGTTAAATTTCCCTCAGACATTGAGCACAGGGTATACCTGTCACTAATATTATGTGTGCTGGTTTATTCTATTGTATGACCAACAACAGTGCATTTTCAGAAAGATCCTCTATGATTTTTGCTGTTTAACCCCCTAAAGGCTTTCATCCCAAAGGTTAGTGGCAAACAAACTGTACAACGTGCCTGAGCGTCAGGATGTGAGAGCTCACGCTGCTGAGCAGCTGGGGGTGAGAGGACTGGGCAGCGTCAGTGTGCTGTCGTGAAAGCCAAGCTGAGATGCAAGACTTGGTTCCAAATTGACCTAGTCTTAAAGTAAATCTGAGTTTTTGAAGGAATGAGGGGAACCTGCTGGGAAGTAAAGAGCTGAGTAAATCTAGATGAGTGGCTTGTACTGGATATTGGGGTCCAACCTACATAACGCTGTTGGAACTTGTGGCTGAAGAGTATTAGGTATCTTTATAAATACTCCATGCAAAATGCATGTGTAAAATAACAAAAAGGCTTTAATAATTTTAAGGTCTGAGCTCTCCAAGTCCAAATTTGTAGGATATGGTATCTAAGGCTTGATCTCCATAAGGAGTTTGTGTGCTACCTCCAGTCTTTACATTAGTTTACCTTGACTTTTTGAGGATTGTGTTTACATGTGATTTTGCCCCAATCTGCTACAGACTGAGCCTGGAAAGAAGAAACAAGTGTCTATCTGCATCTATCTGGTCACACAGCTAAGGTAAAACAAGGTTAAATTTGTCTGTCTAAGTTGTCAGTTGATCCCCCTTCATTAAGTGGCTGCATTTCAGTGCTGTTGTGCCCAATGGATTACAGAATTTTTTAGGCTGTGATGCCAAGCCTCACCCCTGTGATGTGCACAACGCTTAGCAACCCAGCAGGGAAAGCTCCTTGGCAGTTTTAACAATACATCAGTTAAATTGATGTAATTTCCTTTCCCTCGCCTGGCTTTGTTATCCAGGAGCTATTGCTGCATTAACTTAGCCTCAGGATACGCAGCAATTAAAACTACGGGTGGTTGCACTGTAGGAGGATCGTGCCCTGGGAAGACTACTTCACAGAGGTGTTTTTAGGATGTAATTTGATGAAAACTTTTTGGCAGGAGAACCAACCTATGCCATTTTCTTACTGGGCCTCAGCTGGGTCAGCACAGCTTTTTGTAGATCTACACGATAAAGTTAATCTGATTATTTTTAATCTATGTTTGGTTCTATATTTGCTTCAGGTTTAGCCAAGGAAAGTGTACTAGCTGAGGGAGATGGCACAGGGAGGGAATCAACAGCGGTGGATGAGAAAGGGCTTCTGGTAAGCTGGTATTGCTGCCAAGAAAACACTCGTGAACCTGTAGGTGCAGCACAGCCTTAAGCATTTGTTCAGAAGCTCTTTCCCCTGTTGGGAGAAAAGTAACCATTGCCATTTGGAACCGCTTACAGTGCTGACGAGGAACCATTGTGGGACAGTTGCTCTGCACAGTGCCATTCAGACGATTTTTGTGAGTTCCTCCTCCACACCGTTCTTCCCTGCTTGCTTGGCGTCACTGGGGACACCCAGAGAGGCTGTCCTGACTTTGAGTTGGCTATAGTGAGCTCTACGTCCTTTCTCGGCCCATCTCTTAGGGGAACTGTAATTACATCAACATGGAGACATAGCACATTTCTATCTTTCTGATTCTTAGTGTGAAGCCATCACTTACTACCATGAATACCCTGGTTTCTATCCGAGACAAGCCAGCATCTCCTTCCCTCTCAGAAAATTAAAGAACAGTAGAATGAGAGCAGTTACCATCACTGTAGCTGAAAGTACTCTTCTCACAGCCTTGAAAAGATCAGCAGTTCACACTTGGATTTTAACAGAGACCTGCTGGGTAGGGCTGGAATGAACTTTCAACTGCACACCCAAGGCCAGCCTCAAGGTTGCTGTTCCCCATGCTATCTTCGTTACCGCAGCCTGCTATGCTTCTCTGATGTAATTAGCGCTTTTCTGGTAGCACAAGAGACAGTAAAACAGGTCCTCCAGCCACTTTCCTCCAACCTGCCATTGCCACACGCTGACACCTGAGTTTCAGGATGAAAGAGCAGGCCAGGGCTCCGTGTGCGATAACACAGCATAAGGCTGAGCAGTCATGCCCACAAAAGCAGAATCCTGCTTCTCCTTCCCTAACAAATCCCTTTTCCTTCTTGAGTAAAGCATTTAATAGTGACCTAGAAGACCCCCTGCATTCTCACAATAAACCGAAGTCTTCATGAAGCAAGCCTTTTCCCTGCCTTCCCTTGATAACCAAGGCTGGTGAGCCAAACTCTACCTTCTCTCTCCCATCACCCAGCCTACGACCTCCGCCTCCTCTGGCACACTTTGCACGTCGGTATTTTAACTGAACCGATTACCTTGCAGTCACAGAGAGGGTTCTAGCCACTCTGACACACCGCTTCACATTCATGAATATGAGCAAGATGACTGGGACTCAGTGTCAGCACGGCAGTGTGCTAATTCTGCAACAGCTTGTAGCAAAGCTGTAGAAGGGGAGCCACCAAATGCACGCCAGGGAATTAACAGATTGTTGTCTACCATCACAGCTCTGTCTCTGCAGCACCCTCTGCATGGAGAGAAGAGCAAGAACTTTCAGCAACTACAAATCCTCTTGGAAGCCAGACTGGGTATCAAAAAGTGCGGTATGATGCTGCCTGTCGTCCGTATACCTAGTTGTCACCACAGTAGCTCTTGAACATGCTGTGAGGCACTATGGGGGATGCCACTACTTCAAACACTCTTGTTATGAAAGGTGACACTCAACCTTCTTATGACACTGCTTCTCAGATACTAGTTATTTAATCTGTATTAAGAGTCTTTCTTTAAGAAGTGCTCCAATTACAGAATGAGGGTTATTCACGTTAGCTATCTATCTCTTATGTTCCCTGCTATAAAGGATTCTTTGAACTAGGCAGCATCATCTTTGATGCGTTAGCCACAATTCAATTTAAGACTACTTTTGGTCAGTATCCGGGTTTGATACATCCTTTGAAGAGGGATCAGCGAAGGATCCTAAGAATCATCAAGGCGAAGGCTTCTATCGGTAAGGAGACTGAGACTGCAGCAGCAACAGCTGAGGCTGGATGCAGCTGCTATGGAACTGCAACTTGGACAACAAGGCCAACTTCCCCGCTGGTGTCACATTCAGTTAGCAGCTAAATCCCCTCCACACTCACAGCTTCCAATCGTGGGCCATCAGCTAGCATTACTTCTCATTCCATTAGACAGTAAAAAGGAGGCACACTTGCATCAAGTTATCTTGACACCAATGTGATGAATAGCCTTTGACCAGGGCATAACAGAGACTAGAGAAGTTCTTGAAAGAAAACGCAGTTTAATATAAGATTACACAAGGTCAAAATACAATTAGATGCTGAGTATCATGCAAACTGACCCACAAGTCACAGCTGTTTTAAAACCATGACACTCCATTCTCAAAACCATTCCACATGGGAAATTCACCTTGTACTAGTTACTCCCCTTCTCTGTAACTTTACAGAGTATTGAAACTTTAGTCTGTATAACATATACAATTTCTGCATTGCAGAAGATACCCCTTACTAAGGAAGCCCAACAGATGGAATGTTGTCTTCTTCAGGATCTTCACCAACACCTTGCTATTCTGTTAACAGCTTCATCAGAATACCCATGAGACACTGCCGTTACAACAGTCCCCAACCAGAAGGAATGCACACCATACTGGTTTGGAGGAAGTCCAGCAAGGCCCAGAGCACGGCGGAAGACAGTTAGGAACTCCCTCTTTGTCACAGCCATACTGTCTGAGTGCACAAAGAGAGGGCCCTCTCCTTGCGGCCGTGCTGCCACATAGATACGGAGAGCTTCAACAGGACATACCCACGTCTCTCTAGATAATCTCAGCTGGATCAAAAACCTCTCCTGGCTCATGTGAGATGTATGCGAACGAAGATTTGCACCCCCTTCAGTCAGCTGGAGGTCACTCAAATACAGGAGCTCTGGCTGTGCTGTATTTTGGTGATTTGCCACCATCTCTTCTATACGGAGCGCCCCAAAAAAAGCTACAGTAAACATGGCACGGAACAGTACACACTCATAAGGAGAGCTACACACAGATTCCAGAGTCCCCAGGAGAGATCTTAACACTTCAATAGTTACAGGAGAGTATTTATCATTTGAAGGGCCAGTCCTACATTTCAACCTTGATATCATGCGACAGATAACAGGATCTTGAAGAGGATCAGGGTGATCTACCATTCTGGAGATGAAGGACAGTCCTTCCATATACATTATTATTTTTGTGGGAGGCAGATCCTGAGACTCCATGACGATCAAGAACTCTCTCACTTGATCCACTGGAATTGGCCAGATTGCAGACAGAGCCATGCCTTCTCTAAAGGCAATGAAATTCTTCAGGCCCTCATGGTAGGCCTGCCATAAGTGGCTGTCTCCTGAGTCCTCCAGTAAGAGCAGAGCCTTCAGGGGCCAAGGGCCCAAGGGACAGTTCTCAGGAACCGGGCTGAGTTCATCTGCTGAAAGAAATCCACATTAGCAATGGCAAACAATGCAGTCTCAGACAGTAAGCAGACAGAAAGCAGACAGAAGCTTCCTCCCTTTCAACACACTTCAGCTTTTCCTTGAACTTCCCTGAAAAAAGCCTGTTGCCTGCATTCTTATGACTTTTACCTTCACAGCTTCCAGCAGCCAGAGCACAGGAAAAGAATTAAGTTATAAAAGACCATAAAAACCCCCAGTGATTTTTCTCTTTAAAGCAACACTTCAAGCCTGGTAACAGGCCCAGCAGACTACAGCAAGGTTTCTGCAACCCCAGACCTCCATCAAGGAGCACACAGGGTTAAGAGCAACAAAGCTACAGAATAACAATAGATTCAGCAGTGCACAGAGCTCCCAGAAGTCTTCCAGCACAGAGGTCAGATCCCACTGAAGAACCCGCCAAGCCTCTACTGACTTCCCCCACCACACAGCCCACCCCCCCAGGGCCACACTCACCAGCTCCCCTCCTGCTGCCGACCTCTACTCCACTGGGACTCCACGATCCACACGGCAGCCACCCCATACCTGGCTCCCGCCGCAGTAAGGCCAGCAGCGCCCAGAAGGGTGAAGGGGGGGCGGACGGCTCGGCCCCACCGCTCTGCATCACCAACAAAATGGCACCCACACAGACAGAAGTGCGAAGCAGCAACGCCTCAACGCGGCCTCCGTGCTGCCCTTTTATAGCCCGGCCCTTACTTCTAACCAATCGGAGCGCCCCTCTCCCGCCCCCGGCCCCCTCTTGCCCAATCGCGGAGCGAGCCGCGTGGCTCTGCGCCCCGCCCCGCCCGGGGCGGAGCCTGTGCCTGAGGGGCGGAGCGGCGGCGGCGGGGTCTGCCCGCCCTGCCCGCCCTGCCCGCCCTTCCCGCCGCCTCCGCTCGGGTCGCCCGCGGGCCTGGCCGGGAGTCGCTCGGAAGATGGGACTTCGCTGCCTGGTGCTAAACGGCCCGTTATCGCCTTCAATGTGCTGCAACCGGGGGCTAAGGGTCCTGCCGGCGGTGACAGAGGGTGTGCCCGCGGGTGCGCCTCCGCTGTGTGACTTAACCTCCTTGGCCCTGGCCTCAAACCTGCGCCATTTCATTACTAAAATGAGACAACCTGCACAGGCGGAGGTACAAAGGCGGTATAGGACCGGCTGAGAGCCAGGAGTAACGGTCAGAGCCCGAGGGAGAGGGAGCTCCCGGGACGGCGGTTGCCGAGGTCCCCGCGCAGCTTTGTTCCAAGGGAGAGCAGGGGCGGCTGGTGCCCGGTGCGGCCAGGAGCCCTCGGGCCACCGGGCTGCCCTCTGCCCACAGCAACTGGGCTCTGTGCAGGCACCCCAAAGGAGAGGAGAGGAGAGCACGCAGCAAAATACCAAGCCAAAAACTCAAGTTGTCGGCTTTATTTTGTCTTGGGATTCAGCAGGGCTAGCTGCTACGGAAGGGCGGCTATCTCGTTAAACTGCGCACAAAACATCTAGGTGCCTTATCTGTAATTAACAGCGAAGGATGAATTACTGATCGGTAGTTTGGAACGGGGTCAGCTGCCCTGGGCTGTTTCTGTAGGAAGCTTTCTGGAAACCCCACCTTGGAGAGCCCCGGAGAACAACGGGTAGGTAACACGAGTACTTCTCTCTCCTTTTCACCTTATCAGTAAACCAATTCCGATTTCAGGCTTCGGCAGAAGGCGGTGTGAGAAACACCCGTCAGCGCCACGCCCTTCCCAGTCGGTGGGCCAGGCCCGGCTCCCCGCCCGCTTCTCGCCGCGCCGCCCCGCGCTGCCTCCCGCCTCACACCCGCCGCCGCCGCGCTGGGAGGGGCCCGGCCCGGCCCGGGGCGGGGGCGGGACGGCGGGAGGGCGGGCAGCCAATGGCAGCGCTCCGGCCGGCCGGGACTGCTCCCAGTACCCAATCAGAGGAGGGCGCTGCGAGCGGCTCCGCGGCTATAAAAAGGCCGTGGCGGGCGGCTGCCAGAGCCGTCGTGTTGTGGAAGGGCGAGCGGTAGCGGCGTCCGTCCTCCTGCCATGGCCCGCAGTGCTAGCGCTCCGGCTGGGCCTGTCGCCGCGCCCTTTTGGGAGATGCTGGCGCTGCTGGCCCAGGAGCCAGGCATGGAGTGGCTGGAGCTGGGCCTTGCTGGGCAAGCAGGCGCCTTCTCGCATCGCAGCCGAGGAGCAGCGTGTAGGACCGAGGCCGTGGCGCACCCCGGCGGCTCCCGGCAGCGCGGGGAGCGCGGCGCGGCGGTGGCTGGTAAGTGCGGGCCGTGCTCTGTGGCGGGGCTGCCAGCACGTCTGGCCGGGGACCGGCCTCTGGCTCTGGGTGGGGGGCGAGCGGATCGCCGGCGGCCGTGGCTCTCGCCGGGCAGCGTTTTCTTGGCTTTGCTCGAGTTCTTGTGCTAAGCTGGAGCTTTTGGAGGGAGGCCTCGAGGGAGTTCCCCTTCCTGGGCTGGGAAATACGTTGTCTTTTGGTGGGAGTGTGCTCTGTGCCCTTTGCAGTTGTAACTTCTGTTACTTCATGTAACCCATACCAGGAAGGCTTGGTTTTAAAATTGTTTTTTGCTTATCTTTTCTGTTACTACTCCAGAAACTTGCAAATTTCCACAGTGTTAGAAGATCCAGTGCCTGAAATGGGTCTGGTATGTTGCTTGTAGTTTCCCATTTGAAAAATATCTTGGCTCTTTAACAGCTCTGGGTGTAACTGTGTGTGAATTGCCTTTAATCAGATAAACTAGCAGAGCATTGTCTAGGGATGTATTGCACTGAGGAACATTATCTTTATTCCTGCTTATATGGCATGCTTGTGCCTGTTGTCAGCATGTGCTAATGTGGATCCTCTCTTGTAGGAGGGGAGTGTAGTTGTCCTCGGAAACATTCCTTGGGACCTTGGCCTCTGAAGACTTTGTTGTTGCTGGAGTCCTCAGGGGACAGTAGGCTTTGGCAAGCCTACCTCGAAGGACTGAAGAAATTCCTTGTCTTTAGGAAAAGCATGGGAATGCCTGCAGCCTGGCCAATTCCAGAGGAGCAAGTTAGAGGGTTTTTGGCTGTGGAATCTCTTTATTCATCCTCAAAGACACTGATGTATGTGGCGGCACTGTCTTATTTATCAAAACTGACTGGTAACCCTGATCCTCTGGAAGATCCTATAACCCGTTCCATGGTGATAGGGTTGAAACGTCGAGCGGGCATCCTGAGGGATAAGTACTTGCCTATAACAATTGAGGTGTTGCGGTCTCTGTTAGGAGCCCTGGAATCTGTATGCATAACTCATTATGAATGCTTACTGTTTCGTGCCTTATTTACCGTAGCTTTTTTTGGGGCCCTTCGAATAGGAGAGATGGTGGCGAAGCACCGTGATGTACTGCAGCCTGAGCTGCTGTACCTGAGTGACCTCCAGCTGATGGAGAGGAGAGTGGTGTTTTGCCTGCATAACTCTTCTGGGGGTCAGGAGAGACACGTCATCAGCCTCGGGCTGTCTGGAGAGCCATGGGTGTGCCCTGTTCTGGCCCTCCGGAGCTATGTGACAGTTCGTTCACAGCTGGAAGGGCCACTCTTTATGCACTTGGATAATAGAACTGTGACAAAGAGGGAGTTCCTGACTGTTCTCCGGTGGGCCCTGCGGCTGCTGGGGCTGTGCCCGGAGCGGTATGGCGTGCATTCCTTCTGGCTGGGGACTGCTGTCACGGCTGCGCGCTGCGGCTATCCTGGGGAAGACATCACTCGCTTGGCAAGATGGCCCTGTATGCCCCCAGAGAGATCATAGTCATAAAGACCAGGGGGAAAACAGAAGCTAATTAATTACCTTCTTTCTGTAGAGCTGGCTTTTGACTGTATCATTTCTAGTCTTTGGCAGTAATTTAGTATTAATACCTGTAATGAATTTTCTATCTCACAGTGGGGTGATCTCTGAAGTTCACTTGTGGTTGCTGCTTGTGCTGTCTGTAGTATTGAGGGTGGGGGAGTGTCAAACCTGCTGTGCATGGACTCTGTCTGTCATGACAGAGCAAGTCTGCAGACAGTTTTATCTTGTATAGTGTGAGCTAATAAATGTTTCCTTTTTAAAAACAGTTTCTGCCTACTAGTAATAGTGTTGCTCTTTACCCAGAAGAAATTAATAGTCTTGGCTTTGAAGCCAATGAATGACAGGACTCTGAAGTTTTGAAGGAAAACTCTTGAGACTTTAAGGTAATCATTGTTAAACAGGAGGTAGTTAAATTGTAGTATCTTTTGCTGTAGCTGTACACTTTCATCATGGTTTAACCCCAGTCAGCATCTAAGCACTGCATAGCCGCTTGCTCACTCCCCACCCCTTGCTTGGGTGGGGGAGAGAATCAGAAGAGTAAAAGTGAGAAAACTCATGGGTTGAGATAAGAACAGTTTAATAATTGAAATAAAGTAAAATAGTAGTAATAATAATATACAGAGTAAGTAATGCATGATGCAATTGCTCACCACCTGCCGACTGATGGTTGAGTCCCCAAGCAGTGGTCTTCCCCCTCTGCCCCCTGTCCAACTTCCCCCAGCTTATACACTGAGCATGGCATCATATGGAATAGCCCTTTGGCCAGCCTGGGTCGGCTGTCCTGGCTGTGCTCCCCCCCAGCTTCTTGTGTGCCTGGCAGAGCATGGGAAGCTGAAAAGTCCTTGACTCATGTAAGCAGTACTTAGCAATGACTAAAACATCAATGTGTTATCAACATTATTCTCATGCTAAACCCAAAACACAGCACTATACCAGCTACTAGGAAGGACATTAACTCTATCACAGCTGAAACCAGGACAACTTTTCAACACTAACATATGTCACTAAGGTCAAAAGGAAAATATAAGCTACATTATTAGCCCAATAACAGACACTGAAGGATGAGCTTTTTAAAACATTGATATTCATAAGATGTTCAAAGTGATACCATGTACGGTTTAAATGGGGGACAGCAGCTTTTCTATTCATCAAAATATGCCTCAAAATATTTCATTTAATCCTCTAGACCCAATTCCCTCTGAGCATAATTAGCCTAATCAGTATTTTAAATAACAAAAATAGCACAGGTTCACTTAACAGTTAATGATTTCCTTAGGCTGTGATACTTGCTGTCCTTAATTCAACCTGCTCTTTTTTTGCCTCAATTTTGAGTTACTTTTTAAAATTGAGGAGTTTTCAACCATAATCATAAAGTACAATGGCTCGAGTACTTCTGATTTTGTAATTATAGCATTTGTAGTCCTTTGATAGCATGTGGTGGAATATATTTTCACCATATGGCTGGACTGGGAAGGGGGTTGGTGAGTCAGACAGTCCCCTGGCCGAGAACTGTGGTGAGCAAGCGTTTTGATCACCCTTATTACTATCACTGCTCCAAACCCAGACTGTGACTATTGCTAAACAGGATAGTTTTGTGTCTTACTCTGCCCTATGCCCTTTTCTAACAAAACTATGTGTTGCAGAAGTGTGGGAGCTAGCTGAAATTTAATGCTGTCTTGATCTCCATGTGGGTAATTAGCCATGATTTCTGAGAACTTTGATTAGTAGAAATTAACACTGTCTATGTAGGGCAGCGCCAATCCGCTACTCTTTATTACAAGAGTGGCATTGTGTTCACTGTGGGAATTAACTATGGCGCAGCAAGACTTCCGTGGTTATGACCATATATGAGATCTTTGTTTTAACTGCAGTTCAGCTAAAAGCTGTCTTTTTCATTGCGTGGCTTCGTTCACTAGAAATGCTTGTTTGTATAGTAATTTCTGTTTCTGTGCATGAAATTTAAGTGTAAATAGAGGTAAGGTGATGCAAATGTAGCATCTTCCCAGGAACTTATCTCAAGGCGCCCACCAGCTGCTGCTGCTGGTTAGGCTGAGCAGACACTTGGAACGTACCTGCAAAAGGAACTGCTTTGTGCTCTGTGGAAGCTTTGATGGATTTTCGCTGTCCCCTGCGTATGTGATGTGTCTGCTCGCTGGCTTGTGCTGTACCCAGGCATGCCAGCTTCTAGTACTGCCTTGCTGTGAAGGGTCTATGTGTTGGCTATATGTGGCATGGTTTTGGTGGTGGATGTTGGGGGAACTGCAGGGGGGCCTCTGTAGGAAGAGGTAAGGGGCTGCCCAGTTCATATTTTTGTTTCCCAGTACCCAGATATTTTAATTGGCAATAAATGAATTTTTCCCAAGTTGAGTCTGTTTGACCTGTGACAGTAATTAAGTGGTCTCCCCATCTTTAGCCCTCTATAGAAGTAGATCAAAATAGCTGCACCAACATTACAGACCTGGGAGGTATCAAAATGAATGCAGTACAAAACCAGCTCAGTGGATGTGCCTGACCATTTAACTCCCTGCTGGGACTCTCCCATTTAATTGATTTCAGCAATAAATTTTGCTTCCCAAACGGGGAGACGGGAAAGCCTTGCAAATATTTTTAGAGCGTAACTGGATGTTCTAGTAAGACAAGAATGGCTGTATTAATGCTAGCACCTTTAATATATGTGCTGTTTTTAAAGCTTAGAGGTAAGTCTGTCTGCTGGGGAACCTGGTATTTGGCAAATAAATGCCATGATGATTGCTCTACAATACTGGGAAAATGGATGCCTGTCTTATCTGTAATTTCTATGTCTGTGTGATACATGAAGCAGAAGAGAGAATTACCTTTGTTCTTATTTCTACCTACATTATGTAGCTGTAGCCAGAGATTTTGGTCTTGTACCCTCCTAAGTAGAAGTAAAATCTAGGAAGTAGCTGGAGAGATGACAAAGAATCAACTATAATTATCAACTTCACTGAGTTCTGGTCCCAGCATTGAGAATAAGAGAAATTTGTTTTTAAGGAACAGCCAACGCAGAGGTAATTAGCTTTTTAAAAAGCCCTGTTTTGATAGGCTGGCATATTTTCAGATAACAGGGTTATAAATGCAGTGCTTGATCTATAATTACTTGTTGGAGCTATAGGTCTCCTTTTACATGGCAAATAAAACTGAGACAGTTGGTAAGTAAATGAGACATGTTTTCTCCTGAATGTTAGGAGTTTCACATCTCATCAGCTCAGAATCCTAAAATGGTTATCTCTATAACAAATTAATATTTGCAAGGTTTTTCTATTTAGCTGTTTTAAAGATCCTGAATAGAAGCAGAAGGGGATATAAGAAGGGTATTTACTTTAAGAAGCAAAGTGGGGAATTATTTCAACTCAGAATTCTTTCTTATAATGTTAATTAATGATTTCACACATTTTTTTCATGTTAAAGGTGAAAGGCTAAACATACTGACCCCAGAAAGAGCTAAATTACTCTTGTACTACTGATCACTGTCTGCTGTGGGAATTCACTGTATTAGGTGGAGATACCAGTGAATCATTATTCATGTGGAAGCTTGAACTCTTACAATTTCTACAATTTACAATTGTTGAATTTAAGTAATTAGACTCTTTTCAAGAATAAAGGGGAAGTGATTAGTTGTATTTCTAATAAAAAAAAAAAAAAAACACAACAAAACAAACAAAAAAACCCCAAAACCAACAAACTTTCTTTGTATACCTGGTTGGTGTGCATTTGATTCTATTCTGATTGTGATGCTCATATCAAATACATATTTCTTAGAATGACAGAAATAATGTTACCCATTAATTGCTACAGGACTAATTAATCAAGTGTAAAGTGTATGTCCTTACACAGCTAAAATTTTCATTGTTGAAATTGTACATTAGAGTTCATGTTCCTGAAATGCATGAAATTTGCAAGAAATGGCTTCTTTCCATATCTACTTAGAATGAAGTAGGTAACTAAATCAGGTATTTGTCAGGTTTCACGCCAGGATCCATGAGTACTTCTTGCTTGTAGAATGAAAGGATCCCCTATTAGTCCGACTATGCAGCATTCAGTGTCCTTTGATAGCAAGGACCCAAGTCCAGAAAGCTAAGGATAAATAGGCAAATGCCTTTAAACTCTTGGGGTTTTCTTTTCAGTGGTTATATAGAGAATTATTTGTGCTGAGGAGAGTTCTTGAGACAATCTGCAAATGCAAGCAATTGCATCTCCCATACTTTTGTTTCTTATTTGCAACCAGCACCTGGATGGGAAGCAGCTAGCAAAAGAAGACCTTAAAGATGGAGGGGTTTCATTGATTTGTTACTTGAAACATCCCCAAAGTGCCTTTTGGGTACCTAGAAGTCTTTTTTGTCACCTTGACTTCTTCCTTCTACTTGCTTTAAGATATGTATGTCCATCAGTTGTGATGTTAACTTGTACACTGAAGAGACTTGATCATTCTGCTCCATAGCAAGGAGGACACTGACACTCTGCAGCAGCTCTAATAGCAGCACGCTGGGCACAACATGCCACCACTCTGCTCTGGCTTTCTGTTGAAGATGTTTAATTTCATATTCTTAAGTCATACCTCCTCAGGAGGTTTGTAATTTCTAATGTTGCAAACTTGGAAGCTGTATAGGCATTAAAAGTACATCTGTTTAAGATACCTAAAGGAAAAGCAACATTTTTCAACCAAGATAGGTGAAGGTGGCTCTGTTTTATAGATGCAGGTTTGGCTAGAAGCATTAGTATAGTGCTGAATGCACCAACTGCTACTGGCTTATTGAATCATCTCTCTCAATGAGATGTCGTAATGTCTTGCCGTCTCATTCTCTGGGGCTGGCTGCGTATTCACTGCAACATGTTGCTTAACCATACCAGCATCTTGTTACTTATATTGCCTTGATGTACTGGCAGAAAGGAAGGAGTTAGAGAACAACATGTACCGCAAATCCCGTGCTCTTTTCCTTATGTATAGCTTTCCACCAAGAATACATCAATTATGCATCAGAGTCCAGACCTGACCATACCTCAGTCATTAATACTATTAGATTAGGAGCAGCTCTCTGAAATGGCAATGTAATATGCTGCTTTTGCTAGAGCCCAGGAGTAAAGCCAATATGGAATTTGTTGCTAAAATTTTTCCATGTTCTAGCAATGTTCTTATACTAGCTCTTTTATACTAGTTTGAGGAACTGGCTTTTGCACTTTTATGTGCATTTCCCAAAAGCCATAACCACAGGAAGATTGTAGGATAGTCTGTCTTCTCATAGCTCTGCTATAGCTATAAGCTGTGCACTAATCCCTCTTGCCTTTTCCCCAACATCTTGGTTCTGTTTCAGAATAAAACTCCCTTCCTTAAGCTAAAGGCAGCTGAGCAATTGGCAAAGATACTTCACAGCCCCCTGCCAATTGTTGGCAGGCAAGCAGCAAATGTTTTCCAAAGCACACAAACCAACCTGGTATAATATGCGGTTATAGTAGCATTTTAATGTTAGAGCACAATTTTTTTGGCCTTAACAGCTTTTATACCTCATATCACCTTCCACAGAACTTGAAAAATAGCAGTTATTAAGCCTCTAAGATTCAGATCAGTGTTGTAGGCTAACACTTCTAGATGGCAAATCCTTTGTCTTTATGGGCAAAATAAGTTTTTTCAGCCCAGTTAACCAAAGAAAAGGATGTTCCTTGGTGGTGACTCCCCATATTAACACTTGAACTTTTTTTCCCTTGGAAGCACTAGGCCTTCATTTCAATGTGGTTGTTGTGGATTGAAAAGGAGGAACCAATACCTTGGCATTGGACAAATGCTTAGAATTTTGCAGATGAAAATCAACGGTATGAATACAGCCACCCTTAACTGATCTGCAGCCATTGTGCTCAGAGATGCTTAAGACAAAGGATGCTGTCTTCAGCTATGTCCCCCAGATCTCAATGATTCTGTCATGCCAGAACAAGCATAGTTGCAGAGTTTGAATAAAACTGCATGATTACTACCATATTTTTCTCCAGAGGAAATTTTTTTGCTCAGTCCATAGCATAATGTAGCTGTGTTCATGCTAGGACATTCTAAAGAATGTCAGTACCCACATACCATAAGATGTTTCAGTAGCTAAAACCACGATTTATCAGAAGTTCTTTTCCCTCAAAGAGATGAGTAGCTGCTGCTTGCCTTATCCTACAGGGAGGTTTGTTTAGGCATAAATGCATTGTGATAATTTAGAGTTGTGTCCTCCCCCATGTAGTTGCTCTGGTATTTTTGAAGTAGGCAGCCCTGCAATATTTGTAAGCTTGGAAACAAGTTTATCTGGTTTAGAAAAAACTTCCCCTTGGAGTGGTTTGCCAAGGTGGGTATTTTGCACTCTGAGTAGGGCAGTATTTTTGTTCCTCTAAATTCTGGGAACATGGAGAAATCACCTGGGTAGATTGATGTGCGTGATTAGATGGAGCAGAAACAATTAGGTAATGCCAAATTTTGCTTAGTGTCTTTTTCAAAGAGATTTGTGTTACAATGAAAGTAAAATTGTATACAACACTGGTGAAGTAGCATGTATGAATACTGTTTTAGCAGTCATCTTGCAGTTGGAATTCTGTGAATTCCCTGAAAACACAGTTAAAGTTTAGGTTGACATTATGGTCTGCATTTTTTTTGCTTATCTTCATCATCTTTTGGCATCCTGCCTTTTCAGCCAGCTGCACCGTGTTAGTGCACAGCATTAGTCTTAGCTCTTTGTAGGGAACTCTTAAACTCTGAGGAACTCCAGTAAGAACACAAGTTTAGAGGTACCATATTCTGTGTTGCAAGGTGGATGTGAGCTTATCAGGAAAGCAGATGTTTTCAGGGGATGTGAGACCCTTTATGCAGATACCCTTGTGAATATTGAGTTTTGGTAGTGTTTTAAAGGGTTGTTCCCACCCCACTTTGAATTTTGGAGAGAGTGACACTTTAGTTTTGAGTTAGTATCTAAACTCTTGCCCTTCAATCTTGCTTCTTTAGATATCAGCTTAATCTCAGTTTTTTGTGATGTGCACACAAGCTGAAGGAATTGCTTTCTGGGGAATCTAGAGTGGTCTTCAGCCTGCAGTAGTAGCGGGGGGACTTCCCTCTACTTCCAAAAGCTGAGGTAGTGTGCTGTCTTCCATGGCTCAAGAGCGATCGCAAAGAGGCAGATGCTTGAGTCCATCTGCACTCTTGTAACAGGGTAGAAATACATCTCTAATGCAGTTTGTTTTGGAGCATCAGGCTGCCTGTTAGAGCAAACCTGTGATCTGGAACAGTGTCTAGGCCCAGAGTTTGTTGTCTTCGTGTAGAGCACGGATCCTGTGAACAGCCATTCAAAGGCATGGTACAAGGCTGGAAATGATCCCAATGAGAAAGAGCTGTATATAAAATAGCTTTCTGATAGCTATAATTATAAAATAGCTTTGTTCTTAACCCTGCCAGGTACTGAATTCTTCTCAAGGATGGACACAATAGCAGTCAGCTTGCAAGCATCCTGTTGAAAAAGGATGAACATTCTGTGTTTCACATCACATTAAATAGTAAAAGCCTTCTAGGGGCAAAAGGTTTCCCTGCTTCAGGTGCTGGGAGGTGGTCAGCAGAGCTACCTGTGTAAGTGCACCCACATGAAATTTATATTCGGAAAAACTCACAACTGTAACACATAAATTAGGATTTCCCATCTCTGGAAAATGTGGCTAATATTCTACATTATCTCATGACCTGACATTGTGAATGCTTCCTAATGTATTTTCTGTCTTCCATGTGTACAACAGGGTGGAAGAAAATATGAATGAGTGTTCTGGTTTCAGGTGGCAGGGGATTTTTAGAGAGAAGGAAGGAGGAGGCAGTAGGTGGGTGAGAAAAAAATGAGGCGGAGAGAAACACGCTGCATCTAAATGAAGTGCTGTATTCTCCTTCTCCAGAGCAGGCACAGTGAGGCTATTCTGCTGGCAAGAGGAGCTGTCGTTACCCGTGCTGTTAAGACTTCAGTTAGTCTAAGGAGAGAAGTCTGACTCTGAAGAGTTAGTGTGCTGCCTGACCCCATCACGAGATAATATTCTGTAGCAAATGCTACGAAGAATGTGAACGCAACAGCTTCTGGGGAGAAAAATTGGCAGGAAGGCAAGTAGAAGCAGACTGTGAGACACTTCTTACAAACTGTGCTTAGAAACCAATCTGTTCTTCTTTATTGTTCTCTGATGAAGGGATGGATTATAAATGGTACAGACGGCCTTGAGGCCTGTGATGGTACAGTATCTGTAGCTTTTCCAGTTGGAGGCTTAAAAACTCTTAATGCTTTTTATGTGAAAAAGGGTAAGAATCCATTAAAAAAAATTCTGAAAATGTACATGTCAAAACCTCAGCCTCAGGAGCAAATTATTATTTTAGGCAGGAGAGGAAAGATTTGTTTAATTAAAATAAAATTCTAAATAAATGTTTTTACACTTCTTTCCTGCTTTGCTTATAGTTTGGCTAAGATAAATATCTAAAGTTGGAGGTTTTTAATATGAAAGAGATCCCTCCCATGTCGTCTCCACTTCAGTCTGTCCTTAAGGTGCATGCAAGGTCAAACTTCCCTTACATAGCAGTGCACTGAATTCAGATTTTTTTTTTATGTTTTCTTGATAACAGCATGTGTGTTTGTCTAGAACCATAAAAAGTTGCATGTGTCATGAGTGTCGTACAAGCTCAGTGCACCAATGAATGGTACACTCTTGTCCCACTCAACGTAAGCACACAGTGTTCTGCTCCGTTAATAGCCCATACGCATTCTCACAAAGTCAAATGTTTGAAAAAAACATGTGGAAGCAGGGGTGGATATTGTGCCATGGGCCTTAACCGCTCTCTGCATCAGCAGAAGCGGCCTGTGCTCTAAATATGGTTTTGTATCGTACAGTTGTTGACAATGATATATATTTGCTCTCCCTGAAACCCTCTCGTGACTGGTCCCGTGTATGGTAGGCAGACCCGAGAGCCAGATTCAGCCACTAAGCGGTTTTGTTCCTTCTGCTTATCTTTTTTCTTTAAAAGAACATCTTGTCTCAGCTTGTCTTATATCAAATGTAAGGCAAATAGTCAGCAAAATTAATCGAAGTAGATTAAAATGCGATGTGATTTTTGTGTGATAAACAAAAATGGTCTTGCATATCAGGGTAGATCAGTAGGCTGGCTAACAGGGCCATCTGCTGGCAGATGTAGTCTAAGCAGGGAACTTTGAATTTCGCTCGGAACGAGTCTAGTTGTGGGAGAGGTTAATGGCTTGATTCTAACTTCCAAACACCCGTCACTCTTCTTAAATTATCTTTGTAAGCTGCTTCGTACTTTATTAATTCCTGACTTCGTAGCAGAACTTATTATAAAAATAGAGAACTGCTTAACTATAAATTTAAGCTCCATTCAACTGTTAAATGGGATGTTTGATCTGGGAGTAGTATTGCCACAGATTACACCACAATTTAAAACTGTTCCGAGGGAGCACGGGTTTGTAGATGAATCTCGCAGATCAATGAACAATGATTAATGTTAATACTTGCTCTTCACATGAAATGTCTACGTTAGGGACATACTGATTAAAATTACAGATCAGATTTCTTGTGAACAAAAGTAAAGAAGCCAAATGGTCTGGCATACTAAGATTGTTAAAGTTCTTGTATCTTTAATATTGAAAAGGCTTTTGGATTTATTTTAGTTTTATTTTTACAAGCACTGTGTAATCAATGCAGCATCTCAAACGTAACAAGCGTGTTCTTCTATATGTGTGCTCATGTTTGCCTGCCTGTATGTCCAATATGTGGCAACTATTGGATATATTGATGACTGGAAATATGATAGATCATAACTGAGAGGTTATGATCTATCCCTTTGCAAGTTTATAATGAATAACATATGGAATATATGTATATCAGAATAAATTGAGTAAACAACACATAAGCATGCTTCTTGCTTTTGTCTTTTGAGAACCTGCAGTTTCCCTTTGAGAAGATGTCATTACAATAAAGGTGCAGAGTTCTTTAATATACATGATCTTATGCAAATCAAAGTACACCAGTCTGCACTACTTGGCAGATATGTATTGCTGCTGTAACAGGTCACAAGATTGTCTCAAGCCTGTGGGGCAAAGCAAGCTTAGTCTTGGTTCCAGTAGTGTTTGTAGTGGCACACTTAAAGCAGTACCCCGGTCACTCTTGTAATTACAGTAAGAGAAGCAAAGCAGTAGCTACTTGCTGACATAATGGCAATGTACTGTAGATTAAAGGTATCCCCTGAGAATGCACTGATCCAACTGTATCCAAAAATCTTTCATCTTTTGTCTCTGATTTTTGTTGTCTCTAACAGCATACACCTTCTCCCCACAGAAAAAGCAGGTTATTACATACTGCCTATGGGCTGCTCTGACCTTTCTGACTTCTAAACAATTTTCCACTTTCTTCCCCTTTGACAATTCAGCAAATGAAGTGACAGAGATGGATTTCATTACAGGTGCTTTGACTGAAATTATTTATTGCTTACCTGTTAAACCTGGCCATAAATGTCATTGATTTATAGACCCCATGAAAGAACAAATATTAGCCAGTGAGTGCCAGGAGTGCTACTATATAGAAATTATGTGTATGGAGGGATCAGCTTCCTTCTAGCCAAAAGACTAGACAAGAGTAAAGCAACAGTATTTTGTATTTTATATTTTGTGTGGATCGGAACTATTCTGGACGAATTCTTTTTGCCGGTAGTTCATTCTATATTTTCACCTTTCTATTTTAGTGACTGTTTTCTGTTACCTCTTCTAAAAGGATGGCAAAATGGACTGCAGTGTATCAGGAATGATGGATATGGAAACTGTGCAGTATTGTTTCATATCCCTATTTCTTTCCTGTAAGTCTTTTGGCTAAACACAAGAGCTGTCCAGTAACTCTCTAATTCTTTGTAAAGTGTTGTCAAGTTCACCTGGGAAAAATTGCAGTGTATTGGGAAGTGCCATTTTATCTGCACTGTCCAGTTTTGCTCCCGATTTACTGTTCTGCGTACTGGTCTGAGTTGTCTACACCAGTGGAAGTTCTTGTTTGCACAGCGATATTGGGCCACTGCAAATGTTGCCAGTATTGTCCGACTTTGGTGTAGCTGCATCTCTTCCATGCGGCACCACTTTGATAAGTGAAAACACTCTCTTGTCGGCATGGGAGTAGGTAGGCTGTGGGTGTTTTTGCTGTGTGACATATTGGATAAGTGATGTACAGTGTGACTATATCAGTAAAAGTAGTGAGGCAGGTCACTTTTTTGTGAGGGTCCACAGGTTCCACAGAACTGGCTCTGACCAAGCTATTCCTGAACATAGGGGCAGTAAAACATGGCCCACCCAAGAAATGTGAAAGGATTCTTCATAAATTGGTCAAAATCTTACATTTGTAGTAAACAATGTAATGGAATATGGTTTTTCTACTGCTACCCCTTCCGTTTGTCTTCTCCCTCAGCATTAGCTTCAGAGCAGGCAGCTCTCAGGTTACGGAGAGAGGGAGGGTTCGTCAGAGCCCCAGGCGGTGGCAGGGACAAAGACCATCGATCGCTCCAGGACTCTGACAGCTGCTGAGGGAGGACTGAGTGGCTTCTAGCAGCTCACCGGTGCCTCAGCATCTTTATGTTGCTGTGCAACGTGATTTTCTTTTTTTGTTTGTTTGTTAGTTTTGGATGGTGATAAACGTTTTTGTGCCCTTGAGTGAACAGTTTTATTTAAGGTCCAGAAATGAAGAGAAATAGCCTGTCCTCATTTTCAGTCTCTCTCTGGTTGCTGTTTACAGCAGTGATGCTTCAAGGTGAGAATACTGCTTGATAGCTAAATGTTGCATCGAGTTTTATTTTACCCAGATAGGAGCTGGTGTCCTGATGTGTCTTACACAGTTGAGCTCCGGATGTCTTTCATCTGTTTTGCTTTACTTTGTCTCACTGATGCATAGACAAAATTAATGATCGTGTGCAGCCAGAACTTAAATGCTCTTTGTGAAGCTTTGATTTGTTAGGATTTCTTTTTAATCGGGAGGGTTTGTTTTGAACTCTTATTAGTCCGGGAAGTCACTGTGAGTCACCAGAGTGATGTACTCCAAAGCACTTTCTTCCTACATAGTGCCAGCTGGCATTTGCCCAAGTCTTGAGTGTTACTGTCCTTGCCCTTTGCTTGCAGAAATGTGTGAACCTATCTAAAGGTAATACAGAGACTGCCTACAGAAACTGTGATGCACAAACCAGCGTGGAACAGCAAAAGTGTCCGTTTCAAACCTGAAGTTTCAGTGAATTATCCTTAGTGACTGACTCTGGATAGCAAGAAGCATCTCCAAATGCATGGTTTGGAAAAGGTGTTAGTGCAAGGATGTGTTCATCCATCATGAAATTGCCAATTTGTGAAGAAAAAGCAGCTCAGACTTTTTCCAGGTGGTATTTAAAAAAGACAGAGTGAATTCTGAAAGTAGCGTGAATTTATCAATGCTGCATTTAGGGAGATATCACAAGTCATTAGCCTGGGAGCAGGTTTGACTTCAGACTTTGCTTCTAATTTTAGCTTGGCAGATGTATGACTGTAAGTCAATAATCTCTATGCCTATGAAAGGCATCAGTAAAATATAGGTAATGATATTTACTTTCAAAAAAGGCAAGAATCTCTGGATGCAGAGGGTTTTTTTCAGTGGGTGTGAGAAGCTAGTTAGCTATTCATTCACTGCACATGAATGCTGTCCTTATTTGAATAGCTTTATCAGGTATACTTGTTTCTGCACTAAATGATACTCTACAGTATATGAATGATAAATATAGTTATAGCAGATGCTACTTGAAGCTGTAGAAAGAGGATACCTTCTGACACTGCTCAGTGCTTAATCTGATGTACTGAACAAATCTATGTTATCTAGCTGTAGAATCAGCCAAAGGAAAATATGCTCACATGCTGTTTAATAAACTGTTTGAAGACTACTCAAATGCTCTAAGACCAGTGGAAGACACAGATAAAGTACTGAATGTCACCCTTCAGATCACATTGTCCCAAATTAAGGACATGGTGAGTAAGAGTACAGTTCTGTTTTTCTAAAGATGTGCAGAAATGTACTAGCTGTAAACCTTTTGCTTGGAGTAGGAAAAGCAACTTGCATTTTGTTGTGACAACTTCAGTAATGCTTCCTCACGAGGATCATGTTCTCCAGTTCTTTGTAGATTCTTATCTGGTTGCAACACTAAGACTTCCATTATAAGTCTGCAAATTTACAGCTGCTGAATTGTTAAGACTTCTTTCGTAGTTAGGTGTTAGTATCACACCCTCCAGGCAACTTTTTCTGAGTTTTAAGTAGAAAGAGCAAATGCTTTTTCTAAGATGCAGTTAATTTCTACTTAAACTCCCTATTTTAGCCTTCAGTAACTTTTGAACAAATTTGGTTCAGCCAGATCTACTTTTAAGGCAAAAGAAAATGTGTCTGGAAGGAGACCGGAAAATCACTTTTGCGATTTCTGAATTACAACTTCAAGGCCTCACCAAGCTTTCAGAGAATTTGTTAGACTGTATCTGTTAGCTGTTTGGTATTCTGAAGCTTGCAAAAAGAAATTCTTAAGATGCTGGGAGCCTTGGACAACTATGATTAAAGCTAGGGAGGATGCAAGGGGAAGAAGGTTTGGACGAGAGAAGTCCAAGTAAGTTAAGCTTCTTGTACAGTGTATGGGTATATGTACCTGTCTGAGAAGTACTCGTGGCCTGTAGCATTCTGGCCTGTTTTGCGCACTACTTTAAAGCTATACAACAAATGCTGTCTGCATCTAAGATGTGATTTTGTCACCTTCAGCTAGAAATATTTCTACATTTTTATGCAGGATGAAAGGAACCAAATTTTGTCAGCCTACTTATGGATTCGACAAAGCTGGCATGATGCATACCTCAAGTGGGACAAAGATAAATATGATGGGTTGGATTCTATCAGGATTCCAAGCAATTTGGTTTGGAGACCGGATATTGTCCTATATAACAAGTGAGTGTGGCTGGAGAAAATTAGCTTGAATATTTGTGTGAGGGAGGGAGGGCGTTGAAGGAGGAATTGGCCCACAGAGTCTGAACTTTCATCACCTCACCTTACCTTAGCAAGGGGTTTGTTTGTTGTCTTAACATTTGTTGTTGATCATCTAAATATTTTGCAATAAAACCATAGACAGGATTTGGCAATTGATTATGCTACACAGCAAAGCTGTTCTGAATATCTCTGCACTGGGAATTTAACACCCTGGCAGTCTGAAGTGCTTTCTGCTGAGGCTGCTGAAGAGCTCTGGAGGATTGTGTGTCCACAGAAAGGTGGTACATGAAGGCTGCACTCCGTGTCTGCTCTCCCGGGCCGGTAGTGACCAGCAGATTATTTTCATCTTTGAATGGATTCTTACCCTACTGCATCCTGTTTGAGGTCAAGTTTGGAGAAGCTATGGCCAACAAATACCACATAATTTAGCAGCACTGATGTTTGGACACTGGTACCTGTAAATAATAATAATAAGTTCCTAATAAAATTCAGTATAAATAAATAATATGATTTCAGAAGCATGCTTCTAATGGTGTGAAGTGAGGGTCTTCTCCCCCCCTGCCCCCTTCCCTGGCCCACACATTAAGTTGTTGCCTGTTGACCTTGAGTGTCACTTTTCTGTCTTTTAGGGCTGATGATGACTTTTCAGAACCAGTGAATACTAATGTTGTGTTGAGATATGATGGAAAAATCACTTGGGATGCACCTGCTATCACAAAGAGCTCATGTGTAGTGGATGTATCTTATTTTCCTTTTGACAGCCAGCAGTGCAACCTTACATTTGGGTCCTGGACCTATAATGGTAATCAGGTAGACATCATTAATTCTCTTGATAGTGGTGACCTCTCTGACTTTGTAGAAGATGTGGAATGGGAGATTCATGGTATGCCAGCGGTTAAGAACGTCATCACTTATGGCTGCTGCTCTGAGCCTTATCCAGATGTGACCTTCACACTGATTTTGAAAAGGAAGTCTTCATTCTACATATTTAATCTGTTGCTGCCTTGCATTTTGATCTCTTTCCTGGCCCCACTGGGATTCTATCTCCCTGCAGACTCTGGGGAAAAAGTGTCTCTCGGTGTTACGGTTCTTCTTGCTCTGACTGTGTTCCAGCTGATGGTTGCAGAGATCATGCCTTCCTCTGAAAATGTACCTTTGATAGGTGAGCTTTACACACTTTGTCTTTAAATGTGGCTTATTAATAGCAGGACTTTTTGTCAGGGAGACCATATGCAATCTGTGGCTTCTGGGAGTATAAAGGTGTTGCATCTTTAAAACATAGTGAAATACTTAAAATGTGTGTGGAATTTGTACAGGTATGCTGAAGCTCTTCAAAGTTATTTTGTGTTTATTTTAAATTATATATTAGCTAGCTATTTTGTATTTATTAAATATAATTAAACATTTAGAATTATTTTATCACATATTGTAGTAAAGCTAGTAATGGAAAAAGTTTAGAACCAGCGTACAAAGTGTAAGCAAGAGCAGTACACACAAGGTCAGACTGTTTCAAGATAGGTTTGTCAGATCTGGATGGTTGGATGGCCTGGCTGGGGTACTCAGGGTTGACTTAATATCTGACAATTGATACATTGAATTGTAATGCCTGGCAAGCCATTATGCTGAATTTTAATCTACATCTGAGAGCTCAGAAGAAAGGTGATGTTCAGCACTGTCCCGTCTGCCTTCTGGCAGGAGGCTGCCTGGCTGCCCTGGTGGGACTTCTGGAGGACTAGGAACACAGTTGCCTCCACACTGGCTTCCAGCTTCATTAAGATAATTCAGATCTCGTTATTTTTATTCGCGTTATTACTGTTTATATGAAAAACTGCATGGCTTAACTGAGACAAAACACTGGTCAATGAATAGGAAAGTTGAACGCATTTCCCACACCAGCAGCAACTATTCCTGCCTAGAATATGGGCTTACTGTGCTGCAGTACCTTCCCTACCCTCCTATCATGCTGTCTAAATTAAGGAGTCGGGACCTAACGTCAGCCTGCTTTCTCTATTCTCTCACACTGCCTCGCCATACTTTCCAACCCCTTTGAAAACTGGGATCACATCACGCTTGCCTGTGGCGCATCCTGTGTCATTGATGCCAGCCCTTGCTTTTCCTGCAGAGGCTGCACAGCAGCAGAGCGGGACTGGGAGCTGCCTCTTTGCATCAACACAAGCCACAGCAGGTTAGCTGGTCAGCTGTGTACTTCAGTTGTGAAAAGCAGTGGCTGAGGGACACAACTTGCATTTCCTGTATTTGGTGTCTACTCCTGGCCAGAATGAGCTTTGTCCTTGTTTGGACCAGCTATGCTCAGATTTGTACAGTCTGAAGAAAATCCAGACAGCAAATCTCAACCAGCAACGGAGCCACCCTTCAGCTCTGTGCCTGGCCTCTTAGCTGCCAGTACACTAGTTGTGGACACCAGCAAGGTCTGGATATTCACTGGCCTGTGTGAATGTGAAGGCATCCATCTGCTGGTGTGGGGTGCGTCAATAGCTCCAACAAAACATTGTCACCACTTCTGTTAATACATCAGGAACTGGGATTTCTAATGTGCCATGCGAAGCCATCAACATTGGGATTTTACAGACACCAGGAAAAGAGCAAGGCTCCTGATAAACATTTTTAAGCCATTTTCTGAATGGGTGTATTTCAAGAAATCAGAGGTTTTGGCTTGCAAGTATTTAATGTGCTAATACAATAGTCACTCATCTGATAAAGGCATGCCACTAATGAGTATGAGGTTTTACTTTACTGGCTTTAATCTTTGTTTTTCAATGGTAAATTAATGTGATCTAAGTGTAGAGAATTGGGGTGATTAAAAACTGGTTTCCCTTGCACTTACAGTTAGCACTGTGTTGTCACGTTGTTATTTCTGCATTGAATTTTTTAATTATCTTTAATATGATTTTATTTTGTGTTCCAGGAAAGTATTACATAGCAACTATGACCATGATCACAGCTTCCACTGCATTGACAATCATTATAATGAATCTCCATCACTGTGGCTCAGAAGCAAAGCCAGTTCCACAATGGGCCAGGGTGGTTATTTTGGACTACATGTCAAAAATCTTTTTTGTTTATGACGTGGGTGAAAATTGCACAAGCCCGAAAAGAGAGAAGGAAGAACGTAAGTTAGAGGGAGATGGGGGGTGTCAGAGGAGGCACAAAGAGGTAAGGAGTCACCTTTCCAATAGGAATGATGACTATGATCTCAAGGAGAAGCTCAATGGAAATTTGAATAAAAGCTATGGAGTTCATGGTGAAAATGTTAGGGAGACTGTTAATTGCTGTTCCTGTTACAAAATGCTGATTAAAAATATTGAGTATATTGCTAATTGTGTTCGAGACCATAAAGCAAACCGGGCCAAAGGAATTGAGTGGAAAAAAGTTGCAAAAGTGATGGACAGGTTTTTCATGTGGATTTTCTTTATCATGGTGTTTTTTATGAGTGTGCTAATCATTGGGAAAGCAGCTTAACTGAAGATGAACACATTCCTTTTGTAAATCTGAATATACTGGGTTAGCTTGTTTCAGTGGAGCTCTGGGGCAGGGGTGCTTTTGAGATCTTTGTCTTGCATTCTGTAAAAATAAACTAATTGATTCTGTAGGCTGTGACAGTGTGTTGAGACACTGCTCAGCTGAGAGCTTTGTTAGTGACTGTCCTTGCCTTTTAGTATGGGAGTGCAGCTCTGATGAGGTTGCTGGGTAAGCACTCTGTGCTCCATCTCGATGGGTGGTGGCCATGGCTTCGGGCTGAATGGGGTGGAGCGTTGCACTGACAGAGCAGACAGCCTAGCAGGGAGCACTGTATTCACAGGGCTGCATCTCTGCACCTTGTAACTTGACCAGCCCTTTCTCCGCCCCAGAAAAAAAATGTGTATTTGCGGCATGGTGGCAGTTCTTGGAAATCATCCCTTCGTGGCATTGCCTTTTTTCCTTTTTTTAGCTTGTCTTCCTAACTTACCTTTTTGATATGGCTCTTTCCGATCACTGTTCCTATCATTTCATAGGCTCTACATGTCTATCTGCTGTGCCTTTCACTTCTAATACCATTGAGCTTACTGAATATGATGGTTACCTTGATGTTCTCTTTATCATTTCCTGCTGCTGAATATTACCCTATTGTCACCACAGCTCCAGTAAGCCAGGTTCCCAGGACTTCTTCCTCACCAAGTTGCAGGTCCTCTCGTCTGTTCTCTTTCTCTTGAGCCTAATAATAGGAAGGACTTCTCCTGTCCTTCCTAGATGTCTGATTCCCCTGGGCATTTGTGCAAGATGGGCCTTTAAATGCTATTTGAGACTGCTAAAATAGGGGGCTGTGACTTTCATCTCGGCTTATTTTATTGACCTTTGCTAGTGTTCATCCCATGTGTCCCTTGTCCACTCTTACATCCTCTTTAATACTTAAATTTTAAACTGTTTACAGGAGTGCTGAGGCTGCTTTGTGCATTACTTAGCACAAAAGCATGATCTTACAAGCTCATTAAAGTAGTGTCATAATTAACACTCCTTGCTCAACATCTTAGTACTTATACGTATGAGAATGCGTTTGTCGCTGACAACACCAAAAACCCCTCTTCTGTGTGTTAATTTCTGTTAACCATCTCAGACTTAATAGAGCTCTGGAAGATGTCTTGCATAGCAAAGTGAGAAGCTAGTACCCCAGGCATGCCCAAGGCAGATAAATTGCTTTTACAAAGCACCCTGAACTTTGAAACCATGTTATTCTAGATGCAGTGGGAGAGGCAGAATGACACTGTAATGGATCCCAGTCAAAAGTTCATGTGATAAAACTCTCTTTCATAATGGTTGCAGTTAATAGGAGCATATCTGTGAAGCTGTAACTTAAGAGCGAGGAGTCAAAATGGCGAAGTGATGCAGTTGTTATGCCCAAATTTATTGGAAGAAAGGGAATTGTAATTATGATGATGTAAGTGATACATTGAATTGCTAATGGCAGGTTTTCTTTTGTGTGCAATAATTAATGCTGTAAGCTTACCTGGATTCACATACATAATGCAAGCCTTAAAGTCCAGATTCTAATGTAAAGCTAAACTGGGTGGCTAGCCAAGAATAAACTCGGTATGTGGAAAAAGTCTCAAGTGTGCTGCCTGTATATTATCAGTTCCCAGTCAACCAGGGTAACTTTGAATGGCTCCTTTAGAAGACGAGCTGTTTACTTTCACTGTGCAGAAAAATGGTTGCACCCATTTACCCTGGAGTTAAATTCTATTAAACTCCCTGTTTGAGGAAACTGATTTGTTCTTTGTTGTGGAAAATAATATTGTCCCAAAAGCCTAGGGAGGAAGGTATTTCGAGATCAGGGTAAAATATTCAGAGCATGAGTCCTCAGCATGGAAAACAGATGAGCAAAGGTTTGTCCAAGGCTTATGGGTGGCATAAAGAAAGGAGAAAGTTACTGTTCACTTTCTCTTCCAATATAGGAACTGGATACATTAAATATATGTACTGTGTGGCAGTGGAGGAGTCTGTACAATGTGTGAGAAGGCTGAGGAACTCCTTGCAACAGGATTTGCGAATGCTGAAAGATTATATGCATTTAAAGAGTTGGGGAAAAACATGGAAGAAAAATCTATGCTACTAAATACAGTCATGAAGTGTTGAAAGGTGGAGCAATATTTCATGTATTCATGACTATGTTCTTCTGTGCTCTTCATCCCATTGGTGGCATCCACTGAAGACAGCTCCCAGGTTTAGACAGACCTTTAGCCTGACTCAGTATCTTTCTTAGAAATTCAGATTATGCAAAGCAAGCTGCAGCATGTGTGCATACAGTTGTGGGCTTTCCATGTGTAAGGGAAAGTTTGCAGTTGTAGGTGGATCGTGGGCCTTTTTATCATGCTGGTGCTCCTTAGTATGCTGCGTGCTTGGGTGATGATGCTGAAATCATACTTTGCACTTCCCTAGCATGTTTTATGTGAAGATGCGATAGTACTGAAGAATTCTATTCCTTACAAGAATATGATTTGAAAATTATTCCTAGCTATTTGAATTTATTATCTATTACATTTGCTTTTTTATTATTTTCTATTATCCTTTTCTTTGGATCACCAGGCACTCTCAAGTGTTTCTCTTCCTTTATTTACATATGGTGAATCTTCATCTTGCTCTTGTAACAAACGCTTTTTTTTTTTTTTTTGTTCATAATAGCCAGATCCAATAAAGAATGTGAGCAGCAGGTGATGGGAGCTGGTAGAAGTTGGTTCCTGAATTGTTATTGTGAAGCCTTATGCTAGGACCCTCAGATTCACATCTTTGGACTTGATAATTTTCCAGGGTAAAAACACAATGTGATGCTTTTGGTGACAAGGCTGACCCCCAGGTCCATGCTACTGCAGTCATACAAGGGCTAGCTGGTTTAAACCTAGCTCAGGAGTTTCTAACTAAACTGTAGGGGCTGTAGTTTGAGTGTCCCTCCAAGGTCTTATGTTCAGTTTGTATATCTCTGTATTTAGCTATTTCAGTAAAAAAAACCTGCTCTAAATCAACCAAGTGTGTTAGCAGTCAGAACAACTCTAGTGCTGAGTGGAGACGGGAATGTTTAATCTAATTCTGTCTCTCCTGGTCTCTTCCTCTTTCCTTTGTGTGTCTCATGCTTAGATGCAGTAATCTTTGAGGAAGATCAAATGCAGAGATGATGAATGACTATGATTATAGTAACAGAAAAATAGCTATTTATGCACTTGACTGAGTAACTCTGCAGGCTTAACATGAAGGCAGCAGGGTGACTTTATATTTGCTGAGGAGGACAATGATGCTGTAAAAATACTGTTTGAGATCTGTGTGCTGCAGAGGCCTTTGAGGAATGAGCTGACAGATTTTTTTGTTGCACCATCTCTTGGCAGAGAAATCACCTCTCCCCTCTTGTATTGAGTCACTGCAGTGTTAGCCTACATTTCTCTTAATTTTATCTCCTGTGGCGCCTTCACTGCGCTCTCTTCCACGAGCAGGATTACAGAACTGAAGATGAAGTGTGATGGGATGTTGGGGTGTTGACTTTCCAGTGGTGCAGAAAGGTAGGAGATGCCCTTACTACCCCAGGAAATCTGTTTCTGTTTGTGGAAATTGCAGCCTGAGGATTTAGGTTAAACCCAAAAGGGTCATCCTGACATGACATCTTGAAATAGAGAAGTAGGTTTCCCCATGTTTCAGGAATTCAGATGTTACATCGTAAGTTATCTGCATGTTTCATCCTCTGGTTAGCAAAGCGTGGTTCTCTGACCCTGCCGGAAGTATGGGAAGCGACTGAGTTGTTTTTCAAGAAGTGCGGGGATGTGGCAAGAACTGTTGATTGTGTGTCTCTATCTCAATTTGAGAAAGAGAAACCTGTAATGCGATTGTTTAGGAGATCAGAAAAGGAGAGTGTGGGGTGGGAGGGAATTCCTTTCATTCTGTTTATGAAAGTGGGAAGAATCCATCTTTTCTTACAAACTTCTGTTACTTGTTGAAGAAAAGAAAATGTTGACTCTTGTTTTCATTCTTAAAATCTTTTCATCAGTGACAGGATATAGGACCAAAGGTGGCCTCTGGAGTTTGTGTGCAACTACCTCCTTTGTACTTGCAGGCAGAGTGAGTAACCTAGAGCTCAATTAACGGAGGAGAGCAAGCTGAACATCTCTTTTCTCACTGTTTCTGAAGTCCACTAAAAAGGAGGAATCTTTCTTCTTTGTTAAAGACAAGTCCAGCTGTGTGGAAGGGACAAGAGGTAGCAGAGAAGTTTGTGTCTCGTTTGTGTTGTGTGAATTAGAGCTTCATTGTCTCCAGACACCTTTTAAGAACTCCATTCTGCAAGGTGGCAGCGAACAATACTGTTTTTACATTGCTTGCAGTAAGGAATAACTGAGATTGCAAGTACTCAGCTCAGGTTTGTTCTTATCTCTCTTTCTAAATACTTCTGTGCATTTGATTCCTAGGCTGTAGTCCACAGACCAGTGAAGGTCTGCAAGGCCACCAGGAATATGCTGCAAGTGTTCCATTAAGCTGTACTGGTTTAACCCATCCTTCTGTGTGGCTACATGTTGGGATTTGTGAGATTGTTTGGGCTCCAAAAGTTGTCCAGTTCAGCGACTTGGGTGCACAACAAGGGCAGTGCATTTATCAAAGCATTTATTGTGCTAGTACTCCTTTGGGTCTTACAAGCCAACTTGGGAGCTGCCGGGAGCACAAGGTGTTCTCAAGTCTGTCTGTCTACCACGAAGGTGAGTCTCACTGGCAGTGCAGCCTGCCTTCTGGTTACCTGGGGTGCAGGAACTGACCTTGCAGCAGGCTAGCGGTGAACTAAGTCATGCCTGTTCTCGATCACGCAGTGTCCAGTGTTGCTTTGGCTGGCCACGCCACTGCTGCATCTCCAGGTGTAATTCTAGCCATTGTTTAAGAAGGCAATCCAGGGGTGGACTGCAACAGTGGGACTCTTATCTGCAAAGGATAATCCTATTATAACTCTTGAGGGAGGGATGTCAGTTAATGGGGAGCATAGCAGGGTGGAGAATGTGGTCTGTGCTTAGTTCTGAGTGTCTGGTGGCCCTCTGTATGGAGATTGTCACTTATACTGTCTGGAAGGTTGGCTTCCTCTGGGTTACTTCATAGCCCTAAGTTCCTTCTGGCATCCATGCATATTCAAATAATTTTCTGTCCAGCTTACCCACTTTCTCACAGAAAGTTGATAGATGTGCTTTTTCCACAGGAGGCCTGACATGGTTCAGAGCTGTTTAAATGTATTGTCATGTCCTGCAGGTTGTGCCCAATTTTGTTTAGCATGTTAATGTTCTCAGTGACTGCCAATAAGATATCTGTGGTGAATGAAACTTGTGTTGATTTTAGCTAATGTTTTTAGCTGGAAACAGAATGGTGATCATGAGACAATCTCTTTCCTCATAGCTAAAGGACAGGAATTTTTCATAAAGACTTAACACTAACATCACAAAACCAAGAGTAAACTGGCCCCTCACCCCCTTGGACTCAACCAGTAGCACAGGGCAAGTGAGCTCAGGGGTCTGGTGTTCAGATATGGGCAAAACTTCACTTAGTCACCTTCAGGGTAAGCTGCCTTAGTTCTGCTTTTGAATGCCATGTTCACTACCCTGCAGAGGTTGTTTGAACTGTAACAAAGAGCATTTCTCAACACGGTGGTTCAATGTGGAGCGGGCTGGACATGCAGTTATTTGGCACAGCACCTTTGAACGGAACGAATTCTCAGCAGTGCTTCAAGCCAGCAAGTTTAGTGTCACTAGGAGCATTACACTGGGACTCTGGGTTCCTGAGGCATCGGCAGCAAACCAGCCTGGAGGTCCTGCCCCCAGGGGAGGGGAGCAGAGGTGAAGGGTGGTGGTGAGAATGAGTCCAGGGCCCAGGTGTCTCTGCTGTGAATGTCAGCACCTTGCAAAAGCTCCTCCTGTGGGGATAGTTCCTCACCTAAATCCTGAGACCTCTAGGGGTCATACGCGTGCTGTTCAGTTGCCAGGGTGCTTCAAGGCAGTGCTTGTAGGCAATTTTTTAATGTTCCAAAAAGAAGAAACCTGCTCTCAACCCTAAATGTTCTGTTTTCTCCAAGATGCAACAAGTCATGTAGACTTGGTGCCTTGTTAGCATTGTTGTTCCTGCTAACCTTTTATTAAGGTCTAGGTAAATGAAGAATTGTAGCCCATGGGCAGCTGCAAAGACTGCTGTTCTGAAAGACTGTTTCATGGCTTCCTCAGAAGCCATGCTTTAATTTACAGTGTGATCTGGAGGCTAGTAGTTTTATGAGCAGAACTGGTTTGAGGTAGTCTGTTAGTCCTCAAAGTACTGCAGATTGAAGGCTTCATGAGCAGTGGAGACTGGTCCTACACCTAGTAAGGACAGTCTGGCATATTCTGATACCAAGAGAAAAATGCCTGCTGAAGGCATTGGGTGCTATGGCAGAAGGAACTTGAGCCCTCAGCCAGGTTACCAGGGATGTGTCAATTCAGGGTTTTTGACCAACTTCAAGTAGCTTGGAAAAAGAAAGGCTTTGTGCAAATGGCTTTCTTCCATTGATTGTGCTCTTCTCTGAGTTGCTTCTGAGTTCTTCAGCCCTTTTACTCCTCTAGTGCTTATGTTCTCTTCTGAGAGTAGAAAGAATCCTGTTATGCCCTAGATTATGACCATACCCACTATAAAAAACAACTTTAGCATCATGGTACTGTTCCCTGTGCCCCACAAATGTGTCCCCTTGAGTTCAGTAGCCATGGATGTTGATTGGATAGGGCAACAGACCTGACATGGAAGAAAGAGGGATCATTTGCTCTCACTATTACTTTACAACCAATCTCATACACTGCTCACTGCAAACACATAATATTCGTGTGAAAGAGGGTCCTCTCTATGTATGAGACTCTCTACAGCCAGCTAGACTGAACATTGAGGCAGTTCCACAGATGGCTTTCACTTCAAAAGATGGACACATTGGTAAATGCAATTTGTAACACTTCTGAAGAAGGCAGAAGAAACAGTGTTCTGGCTGGTTGGTTATTGTAAACCAAGCCTGCATTTGTTCCTGGAGGTGATGGTTCTTCTCAAAATGCCAACTTAAACTTCCACTGTCACATCAGATTGCAATTCTCTGGCAGATTCCTGGAGCGTGGAGACTGTGCAACTTGTATGAGGTAACAGATGTAATAAGACTGTGCTGGAGGTAATTTGGTCCAGTTTAAGTGACCCGCAGCACTTAAATTGCAGCCTGGTCCTTGCCTATGCTCTAACCTTCGTACAGGACACTGTTTCCATTGCACTCGCTTCTGCTCCTTGGTGGTGGTCCTCATGAGCCCAGCTAGGTGGGTGACTCCTTCCCCTTCCCTCTCTGTCCCAGAGGGACTTGCACCTGAAGCTCTCCCCACATGTGGCAGAGGGGAGGAGGCAGTGTTGCTGAAAAGGCCGAGCGGCTGCAGTCGCTACCAGACTGTCATCGATCTGGGTGTATTTGCTTGAATGATGATATGGTCAGTTTGGGGAGCAGGACCTCATCTTTGTGCAAGCAGCAAAGCCCAAGTCATGTTCATTTCCACTGCGCTGCAGCTGTGACTGTTACATTGCTATTTTGTAGCACTTATTTTCTTTAAAAAAACCTAAAACCCACAAAAATCAGCTAGAACAAGAAGGTAATTATTAACCAAATTTGTGTGAGTATTGGCTTAAAATCCATTAAAGACATCAAGCCTTGCCTATAGTGAAGGAGCATGGGACAATTACTGATTTCAGAAATTCCTGTCTGTGTAGGACATCTGAAAGGTTACAAGTGGTGAACTCAAAAGAAAGAAGCCTTACAGGGATGCAGTGGGACCTAAAATTGCAGGTTTTGCACACAGGTGATGGGCTTTATCACAGACCAGAGAGAGACAATGGGCAGATTCACAGTGGTTTGGCATCTAGTTTCGATGAGATGCTTTAAGATATTAAAAATGAGGCACTGAAATATCATTGTAGCTCTGGGCTGTGGTCCTGCTGCTGATGGTCTCGCTGGGACTGAGGCCTACTGCTGTGGCTTGCCTAGCAGCAAGCAAGCACCCTGTGGTTTTCTTGCAGGATGTATGAATAAATTGCTCTAGATGGGGGTGAATACAAGACAGAACACAGTGATTTCACCTTTTTTCATTGCCTGATATGTTTAGGGGGGATGCTTAGCTGGGACAGTGTGTATCGTTAGTTATTTCTCTATTCCTTCTACTTAACGACTGTAGTTTTTCTTTTTCCCCCCCTCAAAAAATTAAGCATTTCTTGACAAGTTTACAGATGATATGTGTAGGAATAGAGCATAATGCTAGAATAGCAGCTTTGGCTAAGCTCTGGATCCCGCCTAGGCTGCTGACACGTGTGGGTGCTTCGTGCCCTCGGAGAAGGACCACTGCTTTGGAGGTGTCCCAAAGGTGCGTTCAGCTTTACCTACAGCTCTGCAGTTCTCATGTGTTGAGCCTTCAGGTGCACACCGGTGTTATTGCTGGATAAATAAACACAGGCATTTTGTATTACAGAGATAAAGATTTCTCTTAAAATGGATTAAATCTGCAGGGAAAGGGAATAGAGAATTACTTTAATCCAGGAAGGGCTCTGGGCAGGAGGGTGTGCCCAACAAAACCCAGCTTTGTTAGAATATTGTTACTCTTTACCTGGTACATGAGCCTCCCCTCTTTTTTATCGCTCCTATGGATTATGCTGTCTCACTGTAAGTAATATTTCTCCAAAGAGCGATTTTATCTATACCAAGTAATTCACCTAATTGCATGCTATTGAGAGAAAAGGGTTCAGTCTGGTACCGAGCTAGAAGTTCCAAGGTTCACCACAAAACTGGGTGAAAAAGTATCTTATCAAGAATCTGTACAGTCACTTGTAGTTTGCTCTTGTTCCCTTAAATACTGTCCAACAACTCTAGATCCTGCATGAAATAAGTGCGTTCAGTTTTATGACTTCAGTCTATAACAGCTATGTGATGTTTTGCAAACCTCCTCCCGTGAGAAGACCAATGCTAATTCCTTTCGCTGCAGTCAGTGGCTGTAGCACAGCCTAGCTTCTGTCTTGGCTTTTCTGCTTCAGCCTCACTGAGTTAAATGCCAGAGGTTTATTACATGCTTTCTATCTGAGTTAATTTTTCGGCCTCTGTATCTACTAATTACCATTTGTAAATTTTCCTGGTGGTAAAGGTCACAAAGATAACTCGGCCCCTATAGCTTAACCTCTTGGTGTATCTCAGGTTATGAAAGGCAGTGTTGAAGTCTGCTGATTAAATTAATTACTCTTCTGAGGTTTCATCATAAAGAAAGACTATTTTGCCTTTGTAGTTCGCTTCCATCCAATTTTTGCATGACATCTCAGACTTGGGTTAGGAACCTCTAATTTTACTGGGGCACAATCAGATGGTAGAAGCAGCTTTGTCAGATGTAAACCTGACCCTGAACTGTGTGTTGCATAGGTGCCTTGCCCTGCTTCATGAGACTGGAAACCATGCTGTTGCTTTTGTGTTTTCCCTCTATACTTTCTGCCTTTGCTAGGAACATCTCCAGACTGATGAAATTGGAGCAAAGCCTGAGAATAAGTGTGGTGGTGCCTCGAGCTGCACCAGCCAGCACTGAGTGTTCACTCTACCCCTGCAGACAACTCGCTCGTGAAAGTGGGTGCTTGTGAGGGTCAGCTTTGCTTTGCAAAGCCCCACCTGTGTACAAATAGAGGATCCAGTGACCCAAACTAACCTGTTCCTCTTTGAGGGAAGCAGGAGCGGTTGGCACCAAGGTGTCTTCACAGAAACCCGGGGTCACCCTGCTCCTTCCATCTGGCACTCCTGGTTAGCCTTTGCTCCTTCATGCTAAAATGTATGTGGCCATCTCCGCTGTTCTTCCTGGAAGTCGCACTGGCAGAGTCCAGCAGGGCAGGTAGAGCCAAGTTAATCCCAAATCCTGCAGGACGGCCTTTTATGTGAGCTGTTGGGAGCACGTGTGTGGGGAGAATGTGCAGAAGCAGCTGTTTGCCCCATCCTTTCTGCATGCTTTCCCCTTCAGCTCATCTTTGCCGAGGTGGTCCTACCATGTTCTATCACTGGGGACAACATCGCAAAGGTGGCATCGCAGCTTTTCTGGAGCTCTTGCAGGATAGTCAGTCATGGTGGTGTACTAGAGACTTACCTAAGTTTAGAAAGCTCTCTAGAGCAGATATAGCAGAGAAGACCCGTACTGGCAGAGGCAGTCAGCCAAGGGATGTGCGCCATCCTCAGTTGTCTCCTCTTGACGCTCCAGGGTCCCTATGGACTAGTATCACAGCCTTGCCTTTCCTGGCAGGAGTATTTGAGGCACCTGTAAAATGTAGCTTATGAGTTTAAAACTAGGCAGTAAAGTACGCTTATGGCTATACGAATCACAAGGCAAAATGCAATCTATTACATTAAACGGGAGAGTCCTGAAACGCTTATGAGGGTTCATCGAAAATAGATAACGTACGTAGTTTCTCCACCTTCAGAGCACTTCGTAGGTACTCATGTACTTGCTCTAATGAATCAGCTAGATGCTAATCCATATCCCAGTCTTACAGCTGCACAGTACAAATGGGAATTGTTCAAGGCTGTGTGGATGCGTTACCGTACGCCAGCTCAGGCAGTGGGGCTGGGGCCTCTGGCTGCGCTGGGTGTGCTGTGCCAGGGGGCTGCGGCTGCGGCCCAGGGCCAGACCTCCCCAGGCCGCTCTCCTCTCTGCAAGTCCAGGCCTGTCGGGGTTATGCAGAGCGTATGGAGGAGGAACGTACACTGTAACATCTGTGTCCTGTTGTACTGGGAAAAGCTGATTTTGGCTGTCTCCCTCAGGTATGCATCTCTTAGCCCCTTTACTGGATTATGTTTTAGCACAGAGTATGAATGCAATGATCAGATGTACCTTAAAGCAGCTTTTCAGGTAGCATGTTGTGAAAGTGAAGGCAGCTTTAGAAAGAAAGGGTCCCCAAAAAAGATCTAAAGACAACATTCAAAATTATTCTTAAAAAAAAAAAAAAAAAAAAAGGCATTTGCCCACCTTCCCTTTCCAGAACACATCTAAGGGAGCCCCTCAGCCACTCCAGCCATCGTGTCTTCTCCTCTTTTACTCAGTGCATATCATTTTTTCCAAAGCCTGACTTCACAGTTCCTCTGCTCCATCATTTGCCAACTTGGAAATCATTTGCAGCATGTCCTAGGTGCTTGATCTCTGATAGATGAGATTCCCAACTGAAGCCAGGCTTTGTTTCATGTTGTCCACAGGACACACTGGATACATGAGCAGTACTATGCCCAGTATGTCCATTACATCTGCTCCATTTCTGCCAGCTGTCAGGCTATATTCCTAACTGGTACAGTGTTCAGGCATGATCTGAATAGCCTGAACAGCTATGGCAACCCCTGGCACTGAAGATGCCGTCTACCTGCCCATACAAATCGCTTTCTGCAATATTGGGTATGTTGTAAGCTTTAATTGTTCCTGTGGGCAGTGTGGCTGCTATTTCTCCATATGCTAATCTTGAATTGCCTTGTGGAAAGTAGTTCTTTCATCCATAACTCCTTCCTTAAAATCAATGGCAACAAATACCAACATTTTCAAAAGTGATCAAGATGACATTTTCAAGGGCGCACATCGCTCTAAACTAAGTTTAGTGTCTCAAAAAAATGTTTTTGTTTAAGCACCAGGATGAGGGCTAAATCTTCAGAACTGCAGAGCGGCCACTGCTGGATGGGTCAGCATGTCAGAGTGAAACAGCGATCGTCTACCACAGTCTCCAAAGGTAAATGCTCCTTCCCACCTTCTCCACAATGAGACATTGTTCTCCTTTCACGTTTCAGGCCCAGGAAAGTCATGTATAGTTTAAATGGAAGCAACCATGTGACAGAAAGTAAGCGGAACGTACAAAGTACCTGTGCAAAATAAAAAGGAAGGATGGCTGAGTGAGCTGCCTTCAGTTTGATTTGAGAGAGAGTGTACTTGGCAGAGATGTCTATTGACAGTTACTAAATAAACAGAAAATATGTTCACCTGCAGAAATCCCCTGAGCTGGAAGTGCCTGGGGGCTGGAGGGGTGCTTGGGCACAGTAGATAGACTTGCCCTGTTCTTTTTCTTCCCTGGCTATTGATTTCTGCCATTGCTGGAGACTAAATCTTGGGCTAGATGGATCCTGCATCAGACTCAGCACAGCTGCCCATAAGTTCTGACTGTGCAGCTGCTAAAGTGACGGAAAGATCTTCTGGGGAATTCACGAATTCTCTGGTAGGCTGTAAATGGTCTGGAAGCAAACAGATACCATTGCTCTGCTTCTTCTATGCCATTCATCTTGGGATACTTTGAAACACCATCTTCTCTCTTAGCGTTCCTTGTAGTAGCAAGCAAATTAGGTAAATTCAAACTACTTTGCAGGTTGGGCTGAGCAAGCGTAGAAACGTAAGAGTTTAAAGTAGGCATAGTTGTCTGGCAAAAAACCCACATGCTATGTTGGAGCAGAACAGCCATTGCATGTGGCACCTTATAGTGGGAATGTCCAAGCAAAAATCAAAATTTCACACGAGCAGTTGCTTTGGCAACAGACTGCTAGCAAGCTGTCATCCAGCAAGCTGCCAGGGTAAGTCTTCCTACCAAGCGGGGAGGTGTTGGCAGCTCGAACTTGCAAGACCCATCCTGCAGGAGCAGAAGTGAGGGGCCAGGGCTGCAGTACGGGGGCTGACGCTACAGCTGCCCAGTGCTGCACTGCTCGCTCAATGCGTGCGTGTTTGTCCTGCTTGGGGTGCGGCTCAAGAGGATGACTCTGAACAGCTTTTTGGCAGAAATCTTACAATGATTTGCCCAACTTTATCATTTGCTAGTTCCTGTATCAGTTCATCCTTGACACTGATCCTTTCATGTGTATTTAAATGTATCTGTTTCTAGCTTTCATCAGTTTGAGTCTCATGTTTCTGAAAAAAAGTGTTTTCTGATGCTATTCACTAGTTGTCCAAAAGTTGCTTTCTTTCTAGAAAATTGTAATCTGCTTTATTTACTCTTCAATTAGAGATATTAGCTCATTTGGACCTGGCTCTCATTTTTGATCAATAGAACCTATAACAGTCATCAAAAGCTTTTGTCCCATCTGATCAAAGTGGAAAATTAAAATATAGAGAATTACCTCTGTTTTCCTTAGCACTCCTTTGCTTTTTGAGAAGGAGAGCCCTGTTCCTTGTCTGTTCTCTCTCCTCCATCTTCCCAAGCCTCATCTACTATTAAATCTTATCTTTTGGGTTGCTATTATCTTCTTGGTACAAGCAAAGCCTAATTACACTGAATTTCTGTATAAAAAACACCGGGCAGCAGTGCCTTAGCCAGCCCTGCCATTTCTGGAGTGAAATAGGTGCATAAAGCTGCCCTTTGTTTTCCTTGTTGACCTCTTGCAGGTTTTTCCACTCTACCTTCACTTTTTTCTTCCCCCTTCTGTTTTCATTAAAAGAGTAGCTATCATCTTTTGTTTCAGGTGGTGTGTGTTCCCACGCGCACTTATGTGCTGGCCCCTTTGTACTGCTTTCGCGTCAAACGCGACTGAGGTGGAAAACTTGCAGGGAACAAGACCTGAGACCTCTAAGCTCAGTCCAACCCCATGACATTGTCCAGCCCATCACACCAGGGCTGTAACATCAAACTCCAAGGAAAAACATTCTGGAAGTGCACGTAGATACAATTTTGTCAGATAAGAAGTACACACACGCACACACCCACACACCCCATTCACTGTGGGATTTAAACCTTTTGGGGCTTATGGATTGACTCAATAAATAGACAGGTAGCAACTAATTTAAAAAAAAAAAAAAAGACTGTTCTTGTAAGACTGGAATCAACAATAGGAAAATACCAAGGGGCTCTAGGAAAGCTTGCCAAGCATAATTTATAATAATGCTTTTAAGCTTGTAATGAACTATCAGAAGGCTATTATGAAATATCTTTCTGGCAGGCATGTTGTCTTCCCCCCCCCGCCCCAGCATAATGTGCGGTGTTGTCCTGGTTTTGGCTAGGATAGAGTTAATTTTCTTCCTAGCAGCTGGTATAGTGCTGTGTTTTGGATGAGAATAATGTTGATAACACACTGATGTTTTAGTTGTTGCTGAGCAGTGCTTATGCTAAGTCAAGGACTTTTCAGCGTCTCATACAGCCCTGCCAGCGAGGAGGCTGGAGGTGCACAAGAAGCTGGGAGGGGACGCAGCCAGGACAGCTGACCCAAGCTGGCCAAAGGGCGATTCCATACCATATGATGTCATGCTGAACAAAAAACTGGGGGGAGTTGGCCAGGGGCAGGGGCACGGCTGCTGTTTGGGAACTGGCTGGGCATTGGTCAGTGGGTGGTGAGCAATTGCATTGCATATCACTTGTTTTGTGTATTCTTTTATCATTATTATTATTATTTTCCCTTCCCTTTCTGTCCTATTAAATTGTCTTTATCTCAACCCACAAGTTGTACCTTTTTTCTGATTCTCTCCCCCATCCCACTGGGGGGGGAAGTGAGCGAACGGCTGTGTGGTGGTTAGCTGCCTGCTAGGTTAAACCACGACGGGTGTCAGGTTGTTTTAGTAGTCTCTTCTTAAAGATTTGTCTTGAAATATCCAAAGTCATTGAATTATGAGTATTTAAGATTATTATATGCAATCACTCATCTTATACAGGCATTTCAGGGTGTTTCTAAGTTTTGTCAAAGTCAAATTTTAAAATGCTTTTTGGTAGGAATTTTCTGTGGTCACAGTAAGATGAGAAGAAAATACCTCTGCACAGGTGAAGTCTGAGCTACACCAGTCAAATCAGACCTGGATTTGACACATGCAGAGGAATGATGCCACAGAAAACTTGTGCCCTTTTCAGTTTTTCCTTAATTTTTTTGTCTTTCCTTATTCAAAGGCAATGTAACCTCTGCAGATCACAACAGCCCGATCAGCAGCTTTCCCTGTTTGCAGATGTGAAAACTCATTTCTCAAGTGAATTATAGTCAAACCTCTTAAAGGTGAGGGCGTGATCGTGGTGTCTGTGGGAGCACTGCCATCGGCAGGATCCTGAGACGAAGGAGCAGGGGAGCAGCAGCGGGGGCAGCACTGGAGCTTTCCCAGGAAAGGAAAGGGGCAGAACAATTTTATTTGCTGCCCTGACGTGAGAAAGAGCTATTGGTGCTTGATCTTCCTCTAGCTGACAGTGCTTGCTGCCGGCCCCACAGCCCTTCCTAGGGCTCAAAAGTCTTGAGAAGGTGTGTAACGCCATTACACAAGCAGCAGGAGAGTCGGAAGAACAGGGGAGCAGAGGCTGGTGGAGCAGGCCCCGGGGGAAACACTGCTGGGCTGCTGGCAGGGAGCATGGGGCTGTGCTGGGCCCAGAAATTATCTTTGGAAAAAACCTACTCACAAGAATAAATGAGAGTAGGAGAGCTGCCAGTTAATAAAAATGGCTCATAGCAGGAAATATTGGGGCTGAGCGTTAGCAGCCTCACAGGAAGAGTCATGGTGCAGTTATAAGAAGTGGCATTGCTGAATTTCATATACTAGATGTTTTCTGTTCCGCAGGTGGGGCTTTTGCGTTGCTCAGTCGCGCTCGCCTGCCCAGGGCACCGCTAGTTGTGTGTTTTATGTGCTCTTGCCACTATGCCCTTGATATCACCCTCTGGATGGAGGCAAGCTGAGATGGGAGCAGATGCCGGGCTGCTCCTGGGGAGCTCCCTTGGGCTGCACAGGCTCTCCCCTCTGCCTCCTCCCTGTGCCAGTGCAATGGTTCATGTGGGGACGTGGCAGACTGCATCAGGAAGCTGGCCTTGGTTAAACACAAGCCCTCGCTCCTCCCCTTCAGTGTGGCCCTGCTGGCGGCGGCTGGCAGAGCCAGTGCCGGGGCTGAGGATGGCTGTAGTGGCACGCATCCGCGGGTGCTTGGCATGCGTGGCTCGCCTGCTCTTGCTCTGGACTGGTCAAAGGTGAGCTGGCTCCGGTCTGGAAACCTCTCTCATGTTCTCATAGTGCCTGAGATGAAAATCCCTGCTTAGCCTGTGTGGATGCACAGCTGGCATATCCCAGGGGACAGCAGTGGTACCTTTACAAAGGTACTTTCAACTTTAGCTGTTATCTTGCTTAGGCCAAGGTTTCCTTGGATCCTGAATTGAGCAGACTGTTGCAAAAAGCTGTTTAAACAGTCAGACTAATGTTACCCTAAAGAAAATATTGGTATGTGTTAGCACGTGGGAGTGCAGCCAAACAGAAAAAACAAAAGCAAAAAGCCACAGTTCTCAGAAACCAGCGGGCATGCCACTCTGTGCTGGAGAAGACAACCTCCACTGACTGGCACTCTGACAACTGCTATCATCAGTCGTTTGTGGGGCGGTTCTCTGTGCTAACAGGAAGATCGCAGTGTGTACCCTCGTGTGCAGGACGGACCATGCCGGGGGTGACTCATGGGCACAGTCTGCAGAGTTTCTTGTACATCTTCTGTTTCCATTAACATTTTCCCAGCCTGCGTCCTCATCTCAGCTGACAATGCTGACTAACCATCGCCTCACCGAGGATGCACCCATACTTATAACCTAGCCTAAAGTGTCTCAGAGGCATGGGCTGGCCTTGTCACTGTGGGGGCTGCACACTGGTCCCCGGGGATGGTCCGGCAGGAGGCAGGCACTGAGTCCACCCTGGCCTCTCCATGCCCGGGATGTGATTCACGCTGCCAGTAAAGTGGTGGGAGCACGTTCCCGGTCTGGGGCGGTGGCAGCTCTGTGCTGCCAGTTGGGCTGATCCGACTTTCCCTATCCCAGTACACGGGAGTGCCCGGCTCACTGGGCACCCAGCTTTCTTTTCAAAAGTTGATTCTGGAGGTGAAGCAAAAGTTGTAAAGCTTGCTGCTTTCCAGAGTGGTATGGTGTTAAATAACTTCCTAAGGACTTACATGTGGGTAATTGCTGCTGCTTTAACTCAAAGATCAGTTGGCTTTTAGAAAGTTGTTATTCATACTCTGGTTGCAAAAGCAAGTGGTGGGCAATCCTCACCTGCAATGAGTTGACATGGCCCTAAATGCCACAGCCAGGGTGAAATAGTGAAGCTCACAGAGTTTTCAAGCTAGGGAAGGGTATTTGGTTGCGAACAGCTGACCTGTCCCTACTTTAAACCATTCTGGGGTTTTTTTCCCTCTCTTGTGGGCAAATCGTTTACTGTAATTTAATGATCACAACCACATAAAATTCACTTCCTTGTGGTAAAAAAAAAAAAAAAAAGGATTAAATATCTCAGTTTATCTTTCCACGTAGGTCACATGGCCAGAGCTGGTTGTAAAATGTTGAAGAACGAGTTTGAGGTCTACCCAGTGCCAAGTGCTGTACATTTCCGTATTCTCCCTCCCCTCCTATCGCTCACAAAGACGCCACAGAAAGTCAAGGAAGTTTGCTTTCTCAGGGACTGGATTTTTTTTTTTTTTTTTATTTAAAGCAGCATTTATTATTCTTAAATCTAATCCTTTAAGACCTTGGCCCTGTCCTAGTCCCAACCCCAAAAGGAACAGCCTGAGAAGAACTCATACGAAAGCCGAAATGTGGGACAAAATCACTTAAAGTAAACAATCACAGAGTGTCTCAAAAAACCATGCACACTGCACGGACGGGGTCCAGGTCTCAGTCACCCCAGTGAAATTAAGAGATGCTAGGTGAGCTCGGAAGGAGACCCTTGTGCAAACAGCAATGCAATTGCCTGCAGTTTTGGGGTCTCTCTGCACCCCTTGCAGCCAGGCTGGGGGCTCAGGCAAAGGCGAGGTGGCTGAGCCTGGTGAAAAACCGCCTGCCAGGGATGGTGAGGAGGTCAGCAGGCTGGAATCAATGTTTGAGAATTTGCCTCCCGAGTAAGGGGTGATGGGCATGAAGGAGTTTGGGACTCTGAGGCAGCATAGTGCTGAACAGGACTTGATTTTTCCTCCCAACTACAAATTATAGCAGGTTTACATGATTCCTTTTTTCATGAGCAGCAGGCTTGCGTTGGTTTTGCTTGAAGCAGCTCCTGGGGTTTCACCGCTTCAGAGCTCTGGCTGGAGCTAACCCTGGCAGCTGGCGAGTCCTGGTCCGCTGCGTCTGGGCGGTGGCAATGCTTGTGAATGCTGAAGGCATGCTGACACCTTGCTCAGCTGAAGTCTTTGTTGCTGGTAAAGCTTAAGCTGAAGCACTTATTCATGGGTGAAACTCAACCCCGTTGTAGGACCCAGCCTGAGGTCTGTGCTCCGTGGAAATCCTCTCCTCCTTCATGTGAGAAAAGAGTGAAACCAATGGGAAAAAAACATTGCTAATTAGCGTGTAACTACTTTATTTAAAGTACAATTGACAACGCCTTTGTCAGACAGTACGGATGCTGTCTGGTTTTAGGGAAAGCAAGTGGCAGGTTCTGAATAAGCCTCCAATAGTGCCTATGGGGATGAAAGAACCTTTTTCTCAAGCTCAGATGTACTTAATATTGCACCTTTGATGCCTACCGTAATGGTGTTTGTGATCGCACGGGTGTTGATGGTAGTGGTCACCTTGCTGATACAGGACTCCTCAGCATCAGAGCCATTTTAAAAGTATCCCTCCTACTTTAATATCAAATACATAAACATAATTTCAGTTACTTTGTATACGTGTATTTGGCTATTCCCATCTTTTGGAGAGAATTACCTTTTCTTTGCTGTATGTCATATTCACTATATTCCCTGGCAAAAGAGGAATAAGCTGTCAGACCCAGACAGACTGACAGAACTATTTCTTCCATTTATTTCTTTTTTGCAGGACTCTCAGAAAAAAATCCTGATTGGGCTGGAGTGGGAGGCTCACCCAGGTCAGCTCTGCTTACCATCCTCACCATCTGTGTGAGAGCAGGCACAGGGCTGGGGGATCACCCGGTCTCCGTTCTGGTTGTTGCCATTTCCAGCCCACTCTCTTCCCCCGTGTGTGCTCTGGGGAGGGCTGACTTGAAGGTGAATGCAGTACCTGTCAGCAGAAGCAAGACTTCAGAGGTGTGAGGAGGAAAGAGGGGAGCATAGCCAACGTGCTCATATCACTGCCTTTCTTGGTGTGCAAGAGAGAAAAGCAGACAAGACAGATACAGGTATTTTTCTGTCTTTTGTGGGTGTTGCCTAACTTACCCAGCCAATGTCCTGAGTTTGATAAGCCAATAGTGGGGAAAAACCCTGAACACGGCCAGGTGCATCACTGGGGGAGACTTGCTCTGCACACCTCCATTGGGGGACCTTCAGTGAAGAGAGATGTGCATCCAAATTAAGGACACAAACCAATTTTTTCCCTGCCACAGGCTGATACCCATCCGCATCTGACCAGCTTTCCCACAGGCCAGGGCCTCAGGATGCCACCCCACCATGACAGTCTCCCAGTCTGTCTGGATGATGTCTGCAGTGCTTTCTCCAGGTACATCATCAAACACCTCATGACTCAGGCTGCAAGTCCAAGTCAGACATAACGCTCGTCCCCATCTTTCGTTTTTGACATGTATGTCAAGCCTGATGTACTTCAACGCATACTTCTTGGGGCTCATCTACAGCATGAGAGCCTTTGGCTGTGCTCCAGGGCCTGCTGCAGCACCCTGGGGTCAGGAGGTGGCCAACAGCGTTGCCGGGGCACTGCAGGAGGAGGTATGTCTGCACCCTCTCAGGCTGTAGCACTCCACCGTGTGGATACAGGGGTGGATGGTCTGTCTTTTGGAAGAGTTTACTGCATGCTTTGGGTGGCAGCAATAAACTACCCAGCTGGTGGTAGTGGAGGGTTAGTGGAGGGGAAGCCGGGACTGCTTACATGATGCAAACGGGCAAGGCTATTGGACGTTTTCTTGCTTTGTAACTTGATCGTTGGTGCGGTGCTGGTGCTCCCCAACATTTTGTCTGCCAGAGCCCTCCTGAGTGCTCTGCCACGCTCTCAGCAGCTGCACCGTTGCTGCTTGGAGGATTCCAGGATGACAAGTGCCTCCACGGTGCTGCTTGGATGCCAGCATTGCAGCTGCTGACCAGGGTTGTGTCCCTCTGCATCCTGCACAAAGACTGGTGAGCCAAGGGATCTGTCTGCCTGGAGCGAAGCCAAGCCTTGAGGGAATCCTTAGCTTATCCGTGTGGCCAGAAAGCCCTCCTGCGAGGGACAGCAGCTGAAAAGTCAAAGACTAGAGAAACTAAGGATGCCCTGTGTACAGCCAGTGCATGCATAACTAGTTTAATAAGTAATCTCTTGTCACTGCATGCCCTCTTGAGTGACTGCAAGACACCCTGGTCCATATCCTACAGATTTGTTGCAGGAGCGAGAATTGCTCATTATAGTTATTGCTTCAAAGCTTTGGAACAAAGAAACTGCTGTTAAGTGTAGGCTGGTTTGCCTCTGACCGATTTAAATGCATATCTCTCTCTCTGCTGGTTAGCTTGAGGTCACTCCTGTGGCTTGTGTAGGCTGTTTGTGGGGGTTTTTTCCATGCTGCAGGAAGATCTTCCGGCTTACCTGTGGCTTCCCGCTTCCCACCAGCGCGCGGATTGCAGGCAGTGGCTGAGTTAACGCCGAACTTCAGTGACATTGCAAAAACACGCAAGGACAGGCTCAAAGTGCAGCCTCCCTGGCAAAAATTACATGTGTGTGTTTGGAAAGAGGTGAAGAAAATGAACAAAAGCATATCTTGCTTCAAAGTAAAACTACAACTGTGGGCAACCAGACCATGAAAAGTGACACAGCTTCCTTCAGCGTGGCGACCACCCTACAAACCAGCTGTGTGCAGAAGTGCAGGAACAGTCGGGGTGGGCACAAACCCACAACCCAACTTTGCAATCTTGCCTCTCCAAATGCCCTGGGGAAAGGCAGCTATGGGGAACCCTGGGTGGATGGAGGCGAAGCCCTGGGTCCCACTGAGGGGCAGAGCATTGACAGGCACAGCCTGTTTAGATGGAGATGTCTGGAAGACACGGCCGTTTGGTGTGTGTGGGACAAACCTGAGCACATCTGAGCATTTTTTTCCAGAAAGTTTTCTGGTGAAGACTTAGTCCTTGACTGCTCACCTCCCATATGCAGGATCTGCAGTTTTGCCTGAGTGAGGACTCTGAGGCAGAGCTTCTGTCTTCTTTGATTAGGAAACCAGGGAACTCCAGTCCAGTCTTCTGGCTGGAGGAAAAAAATATCTGATCTAATTTATCAGCTTGACAGACAATACTTTGTATGGAAGTACTTCTACAGTACCAGATTTCTAAAAATTTCTGTAGTCTCTTTGCTGTTTGGCATCTTGAACGACCATAATTGCATGACACAGCCTGCCTTTGAGCCAGGAGGGAAGGACTTGGTGCCACAAAACTGCCTTTTTTTATTCCCTAACTTGCAGCTTCTCCCTGCAACACCCCTCCAACCATTTTGTTGCCAGGCAGGACTTGGCCCTGAAACTCAGTCAAGTGTGATTCAGCATTTAATTGACACACTGGAGCATAAAACCTGACTTTGCTGGCTTTTAGATGCACAGTAGAGGTAATTTCTCTTGTTGCGACGTAGGTCTGGGGTTTGTTTATTTTACAGGTCAGCATGATGGGCCAGTTTTGTGGCTGATAGGCATACAGGGAGCAGAGAGATCAGTAGGTGCTCAGGACCCAGCCAGACCAGAGACTTTAGGGGTGTAACACCAGCCACAGAAGAGGAGATGGGGTATCGCGTATACCTTTTCAGACGTATCAAAAATGCATTTTGCATATACTTTGGCGTCTAGTGCTTATATAAATGAGATGTTGCAATATCAGAGTGGTGTTAATCCACTTGAATTTCTTGTTAATCTGTTTATATAGCAGCTGTATCACAGTTGTATTAATGGGCGGTGTTTCCTGAAGAAAGTCAAAGCTGGCTTTTAGCGATTTAGGTCGATACCAGTCAGGGAAGTGCGCGTCTGCTCTACACGACCATCAAGACAGACGTTCAGAAAGGGAATGGGATCGACTTGGCAGCGTGTTGAGTTGTCACAGTGCCCAAGGCCTCAGCAGAGCTCCTGGCATTCCCAAGGCAGCAAGGTCATCTTGAAAGCACAATTGCATTTCTCTGGCGTTGTTTATGTTAATATCCTGAGAATGACTTGCATATATCAACCTTACGATGGGTTAATCATTAATTAAGATCTTACAAAACTGAAGTCAGAAACCAGCAGTCTAGGAAAATAAAAAAATTATCTTGTGAAGTGTCTGTTTAGAAAAAGCTGCGTAGATTAATTTTAATCTTGGGTAGCTTGGATAAAGGGAAAGAGGAAAGAGCCAGAAACACGTTTCAGTGTGGCACATTTCTTCACCTGACTTGGAAAATGTTGCTTTTTGTGAAGGGCATGCCTCACATCTGAACACCTGTAAAGGGCCATGGGTTGCTGGTGGTTTCTTTCTCATCCAAGGGAACGTAGGTGGACCTCTAGTGAGTGGAAAGGTCAGCAACGAATTGCGGGGAAGACGTTAGTCTTCTTGTGTGACTTGATGATTTGTCTGACAGGTGAAGTCCTAATGTGGCTGTATCTCCTTGAAAGCTGTTTTTAGCATCATGTTGATTACTCGTTCCCTGAGCAAGATAGATTGACCTGGTAGTGGAAATGATTTCTGGGACACGCAGACTCCTAAACCCAATTTGCAATGTTTATACAGGGAAAAGAGGTAAAATTAGGTGACTCTACCCCCACTCCCAAGTCCTACAAAAAAATTAAGAAAATATTTTTTCTTTCCATTTTCTTGCACAAAAAAAGACTAAGGAAACCTCTCATGATTAGTATCCTTTGGGAAACCCAAGGCATGTCGGCATAAAGTGCCTTGTCCTAATTGCATTAGGAGAAATGATGCTGGAGATAGGAAGTTGCAGATACTTTTGCTTTCTTATGAGGGACGGAGAAGCTCATGCAGTATTTATTCTGGTTTCCTTCTCTTTCAGATTATTCACTAGTGCTAGTCCCTGCCTTGGTGGCCAACACCTCTCCCATCTCTCTGCTCTGCCTCAGTTTCCCTCTGCTCCCTCACCCCGCTCTTCTCCCTAGATTTGATATTTGCAGCAAATTTTCTCCAGGTGAACTTACACCAAGGAAACAGCCAGGGATTCTGGAGGACTGCAAATACTGCCAAGGCGTGCAGCTTAGCTTTCTGTGCATTTGAAGGGTGGAGCATGCCGAGATGAAAATGATGTGCCAGCCACAGTGCTTCTGCCCTGCAGCGAGGACATGCAACAGAGCGACAGGGATTTTGTGTGCTGGGTGGATGGAAAGCATGGAGGGATGCCAGCTTCAGCTCCATTCATATCCAGGCACTGACTCTAAACTGGGTGTGAAAAGAGATTTAGGCTGATCAGAGGCTGTTGGAAGAATTGGGAGATGCCAGTACGCCTGCTGGGAAGGTCACTGTCCTCTGCAGGTGGTGGGATGGGGGCCAGTGGGACAGTGCGTCTCCCCTCCCTGCAGGAGCCTGTGGGGGTGCCGGCTGCGGCGCCCCACTCCCCTCCTGCCCTGAACACCCTCTCCCAGCTCGGAGCGGGACACAGCCTTGGCAGAGTGGCTACACCTGGCAGTGGGATGTTGCAATGAAATAACAGTCTCCATTTTTAAAGAATGCTTTATTCACTACATCCTAGAAATGTACCGTAAATGGAGCAAGAACTAAATAAACTTAGAGGCTTCTGACAGTACAGACAACAGCGATACAATAAAACACCTAAAATATCAGCTCTTTTGAGAATAAGGCACACTAGGTTTTTTTTTTTTAATATATATTTATATATATTTCTTTGAATAGTTTGTTCTTAACCTAAAGATGTTCACATTTCAAGTTATCAGACTTACCTCAGTAGTAGTGTACGTGAAATGGATTAGAAGTAAGTGTAAAAGGCACAGGTGAGAGGCTCAGTGTGACCCGGCTGCCCGCAACCCTGGGTCCTGCCTGTATCCCAGGGTCCTGCCTGCTCCTGCCCTGGTGCAGGCAGCACCCACTGGTGGCCTGGAGCGCCTTGGGGTTTGCCCTCGTTGGCTCCTTTCTCTCCCTGCCACCTCTGCGAGTGGCAGGATCCTCGTCCTGCTGGCGAGGAGAGGATGAGCAGGAAGGGAGCTGTCATCCTTTATTCCTCCTCTGTGGGTCGGCCATGGTGTGGGGCTGGAAAGGGGCTGGCAGAGACTCAAACCACTAGACTGCCTTTTCCCGACCCCAAGGGTGTTTGTGCAGAGCCCACGGCAGCATTTAGTGTTGAGCCATGCAAGGCCTAAGTCGGAGGGCTGGAGGAGGCAGCACCGGCCTCCCCGTTGGGGGCTTCCCCCTTGGGGCTTTGCCCAAATCACCTCCTCTTGCCCTACAAACAGGCGGGGCCTCAGGGCTGAGGCCTGGGTGCACTTCTGTGCAGGGACAGACAATAAAAGTCTCCCAGGAAGGGGTGCGGAGGGGCAGAGTCCGACCTAATGGTTAACCTCCTCACAGTGCTTCCGCTAACAGGTCAACAGGGTTAAGGAGAGCTCAGCTTGGCTGAGCAAGAGCACCTAAAAAACAACCGCTCAATTTTGAGGCAAGGAAAAAAATGTATTTAAAAGGTCACTTAACTGAGCTGGACGTGGTCTGGAAGTGGTTCAGTTGTCAAAATATACTCAATATGAAACCCCTTTGTTGGTATTTATACCACAAAAAGTAAAGGAGCATTGTTTACTCGCTCCCTGCTTCGCACCTCGTGTCACCGGAGCTGTGTTTGCAGGGCTGATGCACTTCATACAATGGGCAAGATATTTCTTTACCGTTTTACTATATTTTACATTCACCTGACTACTAAATAAAAGCCTTTAAACAGGCCACAAAACACTGCAATAATAAATTTACTTCTTAATAAAACAAACTTTTTTTATAACATCGCAATAAAAGGTTTTTGTTTTGTGGCAAACCACATACCGTGTAAATTTGCAACATAAAATGACTTTAAAAATGTATATTAAAAGATATTTACAAGCTCTATGTCTTAAAATCATCGGGTCTAATCGCTCCCACCCCTGATGTGCATCTCCAGTTGCGGAGAAGGGGAATTAGGCGTAGAAGGGAGGCCGGGAGGGAGGCTAGCCCCGTTTCACTAATTCCAGTATCACTACCACCCCTAGTACCTTGGAAATTTCTCACGGAACATGATGGAGCGATGGGTAAGTAACGCTGCGCATCCTCTCGGCGAGAGCGCGCCTGCTCTTGCCGTCAGCAGCATACATTCTCAGTCACTACAACATATACTTCAAAGAATAAAATAAAGAGTGTTGAAAAAGAACCTAGGCTTTATACTGGATGAAGATCTAAGTCAAGACACCTCACGCGAAATATCGGCTACTTTTTTCTGCGCATTCTCCAACTATGTGTAGCTTCAATAAATAGAAAATCCAGTTGTTAAGGAAAACTCAGACCCTTTACTTAAGAGAAGCCTGCAAATCACACGGTAAAGAGATTGTGTGAGGAGGCTCTTTCTTTTCTCTTTCTCCCAAATGGGCAATATTAGTTACTTCTGATTTGAAATAAGAACGAGCAGATGCTATTAATGCCAGCACAAAAATGCAGAGGTCTTGCACATTTTTCAAATTGCACTTTCCAGTATAATTTTTTAAATAAGATACTTGGTGGTTTTTTCCTTAAAAAAAAAAAATCTAAGGTATGTATTCTTTAAATATTGAATATATTCTTCAAAATACATTGTTAAAACTTTCCCTAGCTGCTCAGGTGTGCTTTTTAATATATAGCTGATATATTATTAAAGGCACTACAAAATAGACATCTCTGGAGTGCAGAAGTTACTAAAAAATAACCTTCATACCACAAATATATGAAAATATAACTGCTAAAAAAAAAAAAAAAAAGACCCTATGCAACCCCACTAGGATGCGTATAAATGCACGTCAGCGGTGGGCTGGATGCATCGAGGTCCTTTAGAAATGTATGAATATAGGCGTGTTAAATTTTAAAAATAGCCTAAAAAAGTTAGTGAAAACTTCAAGCGTAGAAAATATTTTGAACATGTTTTTCTATGACATTCTTCACTTTCTGCATCAGTTTACCGAGCCCAAATGTTTACTCTTTTGCAGCCGGTTCTTTCTTCATAAATAGTAAAGTGTTCCTTCAGTGTGTGTTTCTCCGCCGCCCTCCTCTGCCGACAGTCTCAGTACGTCTGGTAGACGTCGTGGATGGGCACCTGGATGGTCGCAGCCGGGAATGCCGGGGGGATGTAGCCAGCGTATCCCCCATAGGCGGCGGCGGCGGCGGCGGCAGCGGCGGCGTTCTTCTGTAGCGTGGCTATCGTCGCTGTCGTCGCGGCAGGTGCCGCAAATGGCACGTAACTTGTCCCGTAAATCCCAGCGGCAGGGATCCGCTGCACGTTGGGAGCCATGGTGTACACCGGTGTGATCGGGCGGCCCTGCAAGGAAAGCATCTGGTTCAGACCTCAAAAAAAGTGCTTAAATTGCTGTAATATCCTGTTTCCACCCCCTCAATTGCAAACCCCCTAGAAGGGGAGGTGATAACAGGAGGGTAGGCAGTGCGTGCCCTGTTGGATGAGAGTTATGCCATCATGGGGGCCTGTTCCCTCTTCCCAGATTTGGGTCCCCCATAGGGGGAGAGCAGCTGTCCAAAGTGCAGATGTCCAAGACAGGTCAGATGAACTGCAGGGCTGCTGGGCACCGTAACATCCTTGTCAGCATCTCCTGAATGGGAGCAGGGCAAGAGGTCAGGTTTTCCCCCCACCCCAAGTATGCAGAGCAGGACGTATGGGAAGCAGGATATATGGGAAGGGGGATGTATGGGAAGCAGGACTTATGTGCTGAACTCACCTGGAAGGGGGGAGGCGTAGAGACGGCCGGTATTACAGCTGCAGCTGCGGCTGCTGCGGCGGCTGCTGCACTAGCTGGATCCTGCTGGACAGCTATAGGGTTGATGATGTGCTCGACAGTATGGATTTTGCCATCTTCCATCATCTTGGCTGGTGGCGCGGCCTGAAACATGGAGTACTGGGCACCGATGGCAGGGATGGCCACTAGGAGAGACGAGACACACATCAGGCGTGTTGGAAGAGGGTTTCCAGGACCTCATCTCAAAGAGCCCTCCCTCCTGGCTGTGCCAGCTTTCCTGCGGCAGTCCTGCGCTGCTGTCATCGGGGCAGGCAGCCCCACGTGCCGGCAGGGGACCTGGGGCACCTCTGCCCTCCCCACGGGTGGGAGCACCGTGGCTGATGCCCAGTGATGGGCTTGGTGCTGCCTGCTCTGCCCAGCATTTCCCCTCACACTCCCGGCATGGGTGTCCCAGGGCCAGAGCCCTGCTGGGGACCTGGAGCTGAGACCCAGATTTACACAGCCCCTTCTGACCACTGCTGTCCTCCCCCCTGGCCAGGAGCGTGGCCTGAGCACAGGGAGGGGTGGGAGCGCATACTGTCCCGGTGGGGTCCCTGCTCCAGTCGCTGAGATCAAGGCACGTATAGCTGCCATAGGCAGAGCTGCTCCGGGAAAGAAAAGTGTGGTTTGTACTGCAGAAGTTGCAGGCAGCAGCTGGTCCAGTCTATACGCCATCCTTTGGCCAACCCTGCGAAATATCAGCTCATTTACTATTATGCATTTCCCAGGCCTAACTTGGCTAAATAGGTCTTATCCCATCTTTCTGCTACAGGATCAATCTGTTTAATGACACTAAAAAAGAAATTACTCTTTAGAGAATTCTCCCTCATGCCAAAATTGGACAACGCAAAGTAATAGAGCTACGGTCTTCCAAATGAAGGGAAAACACTCTGGTCAGAATGATGGTGTTCAGAGACGGTGAGTTTGTACATGGTCCAAAATCGAGCTTCACGGCACTGCTTAGGGAAGAAATGTGCTTTGCTGAATTTTCCCAATAATCACAATAATTGGACATGAGCCGGCAATGTGCATTTGCAGCCCAGAAAGCCAGTTGTACCCTGGGCTGCATCAAAAGAAGCGTGGCCAGCAGGTCAAGGGAGGTGACTCTCCACTTCTACTCTGGTCTGGTGAGACCCCACCTGGAGCACTGCATCCAGCTCTGGGGTCCCCAACACAAGAGAGACATGGGCCTGTTAGAGGGGGTTCAGAGGAGGGCCATGAAAATGGTCAGAGGGCGGGAACACCTCTCCTATGAAGAAAGGCTGAGACAGTTGGGGTTGTTCAGCCTGGACAAGAGAAGGCTCTGGGGAGACCTTACTGCGGCCTTTTGGTACTTAAAAGGGGCTTATAAGAAAGATGGGGACAGACTTTTTACCAAGGCCTGTAGTGACAGGACAAGCAGTAACAGTTTTAAACTGAAAGAGGGTAGATTTAGATTGGATATAAGGAAGAAGTTCTTCGCTGTGAGGGTGGTGAAACACTGGAACAGGTTGCCCAGAGAAGTTGTGGATGCCCCATCACTGGACATCTTCAAGGCCAGGCTGGATGGGACTTTGAGCAACCTGACCTAGTGAAAGATGTCCCTGCCCATGGCAGGGGGGGTTGGACTAGTTGATCTTTAAAGGTCCCTTCCAATCCAAACCACTCTGTGATTCTGTGATGCTATGATTTCCATCGTTGCTGTATAGTGCAGACTTCAGCGTTCAGCTCTTGAGCCTTTCAGCAGTGAGGTTATTCACAAGGAAAACAGAGTAATCAAAAAATGATAGTGATGTTGGCATCTATGGGAGGTGCAGCCAGTAAATCAGAAATGAAGCCAAATACACACATGGATTTCTTTCACTGGGATGAAACTTTGCAATGTGGAAGTGTGCAGTTCTGCCTCTGGAGAGGACAGGTGCCAGCAAGCAGTACTCTCATTTTGATCCTGGAGACTGCAACAAGGGATCTGATCAGATATCTTTCAGGCAGAGATGTTTCCACCGCCAGTGGTCTACCACTGTTTCCTCAAGCAGAGACCTCCACCCCTGAGCTTTTCCAGTTCTCCTTCTACACCAGGTCCACCTGGTCAGCTCAAACCAGTTTTATCACTGGTTTAAGTAACCTGGATAATTTCTCACCAATGCAAAGGCAGAGAGCTCACGTGTTCTATTCTGCGGTAACTTCTGGCAGAAAAGCAGTAACAGGCAGCTGGGGTATTGGGGTGACCTCTCTGAAGTTTTCTAACCTTTTGCAAAGAAATGAGCTTTAAGGTTGTTCTAAATGGTAGGAAACTTTGCAGAGTTGGTACATCTCTACTCCTCTGTTCTGGTAACGTGCTGTCAGCGTCATACTCTTTTAATATTAGAGTAGGTCTTACATGTGGTGCCTCTTATTAGATCATCTGATCTGGTTGGGGAAAACAGCCCAGGTACTCTTGTGCTCAGAGGCTGTGCTGGAACCATGCAAGAGGGGAAGACTCGATAAAGAAATCTGAATCTCAACATGCTTCAAGTGTGGAAACATTTAGACTTGAGCTTCAGGCTTTTGTTTGGCAGTCGAATGAATTACAGACACCACTAATAGGCGTGCATTTCAAAGCCCACTTTTCAAGCATCCTTTAGTAATACCTGGAATTCCTGAAGTATCTTTACAAACGTGTAGTGGTAATATTTTCTGATTGTGAGTGGGTAGTTTTCTCAGGAAGTCTGATCTTCCTTTGGAAATGGCTTTAATCTTAACAGCCTTCCTTTGTCTCTAGACCTCTTCTCACGTTGTCTCATCCAGCTGTTATGAGGAACTCTTCACAGCCTTCATTAGATGCAAGCTGTAGTTTCCACTGACAGTACGGAGCATGTTTTGGGAAACCGCTGCAGCTCTATTTTTAAACACTGCTTAGGTCCTGCAGTTACAATTTACTTGTAGAGAGGAATGGGGAGAAGACCTGAAGGACTTCTGCAAGAGGGCTTGGCCCTGTCACCTACAAGGCCCTTCTTCCTCAGGCTGCTTTTCCAAATAAAAATCTCTCCCCCGAGGGCTCCCTGCATCCCTCCTTCCCCATGCTGCCGATGGTGGTGGAGGAGCTCACCTCAGCCAGGGACTTCCCTGCAATGGGAAAGCCCCAGGTCCTTTTCCCAGCCTCATAGCACCTGAGAAATATGAACTGAGTAGGGGAGAGCTCTGACCTGGCTGGAAATCTGGGGTGGGAATCGCCCAGGGTGAAATTAGCAGTGAAGAAATTAAAAGAGAGGAAGATTGCTCTTAGTCACCACGCTCTAGCGTGCATGACTAGACGGAGAGGAAAGTCTGCTTCCTCCCGAGGAGGTGCAAAAGGGGACAGGAAGGGTGGGAACAGCTTCAGCCCTTTTTCCTTTGGTCTGAAGAGCTCCCAGACATTCGTGTCCGCTGCCTGCCTGTTGTTTGCAGAACGCCTGGCCAGGGCCAGGAGGCGTCTGGCACAGGGGAGTGCTGAGCCCCGGCCCTGGGGCTATCTCCACTGCTGCAGCCGTGGGCTGGAGGGGTGCCTGCACGCCTGACACGGGCCTCGGAGCCAGGGCTCACCCGCCACCTCTGCTTTCCTCCCTTCATGGCACATACTAACCTGCACCGGGCTTAATGGCCACCGGATTGACTGCAGGTAACTCCAAGTTGGGTACCAGCTCGTATCCTTTCTCCTGCTGTTTTCCTTTGCCTTCGTGGTACCTGCTGTAGATGCCACGGCCGGCGGAGTATCCCCCCAGGTAGGAGCCCCTGGGGCCCGGGGCTCTGTTGCCAGCTGCACCTCGCCCTCTGCCTCGTATGCTGCCTGCTTATGATAACAAGATAGAAGAGGATGGTGAATAACGGAGAGCGACAGCCCCGTGGGGAGCACAAATGGCCCCAGGCTGAGACCGGGAGGCATGTGCTTAGAAACAAGGCTGCTGAGGTTAGCTTGATCTGCGTTGTAGTGACTTCGCTTATGAAAACAGAAGAATTTGGCCTTAGAAGCACCCATTAAGACTTCGCAAATTTTGCTTTTGGTGTTTCTGACCATACATTAGCTGATTATTTATACTGATGCAACTCTTGTGGCCGGTGTTAAGGGTATAATGCACTCGGCAGAGAGAGAGGGGCTCCTCCAGGGGTGATTTCTATGCAGCAGGAACAGCTTCTGCTCTGAGCTGTCCTCCAGAGGAGACCCACCCTCTCAGCTGCCGTGCTGGGCCCCTACAGGCATGGCCCAAAGTTGTACCTGGCCTTTAACCAACTTTGTCCCACCATTGCATATATTTTTACTAGTGTTGTCTGTTTTCTCTGCTATTTTATTAGTAATGTGAATATACCCCATCCCCAAAAATATTGCCTTTATTTACCTTAGTGACTCCACACACGTTATGACAGTATTTTGGACACTGCAGTATTAATGCACTCTATGATGGCTTAATTGAATATTTAGACTGTCAGTTAACTCCTTTGTAGTTCATTGCAAGTACAAATCTGGAAATTGAGAAGAAGCTGAAATTCTTGACCAACTAGGGTTAAAAATATTTCTTGGTTTACATGGGTGCTTTAAGAATGTAGTCATGCTAAACTGCCTGTTATATGGAAATACTCATTAAATGTCAGGAAACTATAATTCCTGTAAGTAAGTACAGGATAATTGTAATTATAACGCTAGTTATAGCTGCTAGGGTTTTTTAGGAATAACTGATTTTTGGTTAATCTTTAATGACTGTAACTGATAACTAATTAAAGTATATATAATAAAAAAAAATTATTTTGCACTCACGTGATTCCTTCTGCTCGTAGTTCTCAAACAACTTTATAAAGGACACAGGACTACGGTCATTTTAATGCAGAGGGCAAATGACACCTAGAGCGCTCCCAAGTGAGGCTTTCCCTGACACCCATCCCTTTGGATGACCAGGTCACTGTACCCACACCTCCAGGAGAAGGCAAAGGGAGCACTCTGTCACGACCTCTAATACTTAGGATCCAGCTCTTTGGAAGGAGGCATCAAAAGCTGGAGTCCTTGGACTTGCTCAGACTTAGTACAGCACTCATGAAAACCTCTTCCCTATGCTGTGCTTGGTCCATTAGCTCATTGCTAACCATAGATTTTCCTCATACTAGCCTGTACATTACCAGTTATTTATAGATAAATACACTCTGCATAGTCATAAATTAAAATGAGACTGAACAGAAATATGGCAAAAACACCTATAAAAGAGTGTTTAAGAAAAAAGCGCAAAGCACCAGCTATCCTTTGGCTAAGGCTGACATTGGGTTGCACCAGCCTGAGACCAAACCTGCCCATCACATCCCCTAATTGTGCTTACTAACCTTTCACAAAGTAATCTCTGTTAGGCCCGATCAAGGCATTGTACGGATATCCATAATACGCTAGTGTGTACGGATCACAAGAGTAAACATAATTGGGTTGCTGAGTTACTTCGGGCGTTGCTGCGGCCCCTCCTTTTGCTGCTTTCTGGTAGCGAGTGTATTGCTCCTTGTCTACTGGCTTGGCCAAGGTAACCTCCAGGCACGAGCCTTCCAGTTCAACACCATTAAGGTTGTTCATGGCGTGAATGGCATCTTCCCTAGTTGTAAAGTGCACAAAGGCGTAATCACGTATTTTTTTCACCCGCTCAACACAGCCAGGGTTAAACTGCCCAAAGACCTTTTTAATGGTGTCCTCTGTGGTCTCAATCATTAAATTCCTCACATAGAGGATTTTTACAGTCTCCATGACGTCTTCATCCACATCTATCTCTGGTTCCGCCCAGTCAACAGCAATTTGGTGTCCCCACAGCTGGATCCTTCCTGGCATGAGTTTCCTCCTGGCCATTGCCGCTGCTCGGTGGCTCTCATACTCCACGAAGGCGAAGCCTCTGTTCTTCATCTTGTCTGCAGCGCTGGCATACACGATGACATCCAGCACACCTTCCGTCACCTTGGCGATCTCTTCCAGGATCTCCTCTCTCTTCTTCATCTTGGGAATGCCTCCGATGAAGAGCCGGCAGTTATCCACACTGCAGCACACACCCAGCAGCCTGCCAGGGCGGATTTCGTAGTTGTTCAGCTCCCTGACAGCCCGCTTCGCCTCGTGCTTCTGCGTGTACATCACGAAGGCGTAGCCACGGTTCTTCCCATCAAAGTCCATCATCAGGCGCATTTCATAGATGCGGCCAATGGACTCGAACACAGGGACAAGCTCATCTTCGTAGACGTCGCGGGGGATTTTGCCCACAAAGACTTCGCAGCCGCGAGGAGGGTGCAGGCCCTCCCAGCCGGGAGGAGGGCCGCCGTACTTGCGTTGCCCATTCTCCTGGATCATGCTATATCCAGTGCGCTCCATGAGGGCCAGCAGAGCCGCCTCGTTGGGTGCACCGGCAACACCTTCAGGGACTTTCGTGGTAGCCATGTTGGAGGAATCGTTGCTCATCCTTGCAGTGGAGTCCTCAGCGGTCATGGTGTCAAACTCATTCACAGCCTGATAAAACCTGGGCAAAGGAAGAAGGAGGACACTCGTTACAAGCTGTTAGCTACCACCAGAATCCCATCTCTCTCTTTTGCCTTCCCACAGTTGTTCTGCAAGTTCGTTTTTTCGAACTGGGACTAAGGCTGCAGAAAAGCAGATGAACAAGCCACGCCAGCCTGAGCATTTATATTGCAGCGAGAGCACAGCCTGTATGTAGGCACAGCCCCTCTTTGAGGAGGGTGTGAGGATCACCTGCCTGTACCACCCCAGCACTGAGAGTTGCTGCCACAGGAGGTTGAAGTCACGTGAAGGGATGTCACCAAGCACCTCAAAACCTCGAGACCCTAGGGAGGGTTGTCTCCTCTTTGAATGGGGAGGAAGGAGCTGGCATGGGATTGGGAAAGGGAAGATACTACTGTGGAGCCAGTGGTTCCCACCTCCAGAGCCCTCTCCTCCCTCTCAGTCGTTACTTAGTGTATCCATCTACTCCTGAACAGCACAAGTGTCAGATGCCATACCTCACAGCGAAAGACAGCGAATGCATGAGAAGCGCCAGGCATGGTTCCCATTTGGTAACAAGCCCTCGCTCCTCTAGGCCTTCACAATAACACTTGAGTAGGAAATAATAAATGCACTTTAGCATTGGGGGACCAATTCTTGTTCTCTCATGCAAAGAGTGATCTGACAAGCCTCTGAGTTGCCTGCGGCTTGTGGTACGATGTCTGACATGTTTGTCTCTTCTGTTATTACAACAGGACTTCAAAAAAGCTGAGGAGAATCACTCCCTTATGACAGGCAGCTTGTTTTAGAGCAATTGGCCAGCACAGCCCTGCAAGCCAACAAGGGGAAGGCAAATCTCCGAAACCTCATTCTGCATTTGAACACAGGCAGAGGGCGGGAAATGCAGATGTACAGGAGGAGGCGATCATGCTAACGACTACAACTGCAAGAGAGTGGACTTCCTTTCTGAGCACAATTAAATAAGACACTGAGACTCTACGAGTAGTTAATTCATTGACTTTTAAAACTGGAAAGGACCATCAGACCATTTAATATGAGTGATTGCATATGACATGGACCATTACATTTTATTGTTATTGGTACATTGACTCCTGTAACATTTATCTGAGTAAATTGTATTTTCCAGAAAGACCTTGATTTTAAGGTATCAAAGAGCTGTAGACCCTACCACTTTCCTTTTTGTCTTGTTTGCTAATCACTCCCTCAGACAAACAGGCGTGCTGTATTTCTCATGAGAATTTGTCTGGCTTTTGCTTCCAGCTAGTATTACTTGTTAAACCTTTCTCTGATAGATTAAAGAGTCTTTCAAGACCTCTGCTTTTGTGTTATGGTGACATTTAAGTTGTGTAATCAAGCCACAACTCTGTCATTTTAATAAAACTTTCAGGCTGAACTCCTGAATTCCTTCACAATCTGTCATTTTTTCACCTAAAATTGTTTTTGTGGCTCTTTTGACAGTTCTCTAGAGTTTCAGCCTTTTTCGCCCTTGCTATATACAGGGATGAAGATCATCCCTCTTTCTTCTCCTCACGTCTCCCCATTGCCAAGGCCTGTTTCTCCACATCTTCTCACTAGCAAACCACATCATGGAGTTTTTTATCAATTCTAACCCCAAATCCTTTCCAGAAGCACCACTTGCTGGCATTAAGTCCCATGTGGCAGGCATGCCTTGTGTTTGTTACTCCTAAATGCCACTACCTTGTGTTCGGCCGTATCCCAACTGCTTTTTGAGTAGATCTCACCTACTGAGTGCTACACCAGTGGCTCTTCCTCATTGTTTTTTACAACTCCATCGGCCTTTGCATCATCCACTGATTTGTATTCTTGACCAGTTTGTTGATGGAACTGTCAAAAAACACTGGCCCCTGTAGGAGATTCTGCAAACCACCATAAGAAACGCTCCCAATCTGGGTTTGACAGGCTTATTTTCCAAAAAAAGGACAAAGCTTCAGCCAGATTTATTTATTCTATGTTGTCGTGTTATTCAGTGGGGCACAGGTTTCTCTCTGTCCCACTAGGACTCTGATATATACCCTTCGTTAGAACAATTTGCCATTTCCAGTGCATTAGTTACCACGCAGGCAGGTCTTTCACTAGTACAGTAGGCCCAAGGCCACAGAAATATGGGCGCAAAATTTAGGCACCCAAGTCTGATTTGTGTGGTCCACAAAACCCGTTTAAATTCTAGTAACCTTAGCACCTCAGGTTTTTTTTCAGTAAAGCTCCTGAGCTGCCCAGAATTATGCTAGTCTGTATCCAGAGGTTTCTCTGCACCAGCCAGGGCAAACACCACTGTGTCTGGTTTGGTTCCTAAATGCGTTTGGGATTGGGATATCAGACCTCTGAGCCTCGGTCTGTGGTAGGGCCTGATCCTGCAGGTGTGTTTGGGCCATGGGTGTTACATGCTGACACTTCTGAGCCATTTTCACTTAAAAATATGGAAAGCAGTGGGGGAGGCGGAGAAGATGGAGGACAGTAATAGTGATGCTGTTGCCCAGGCAATACTTTAGAAAACATAATTTCTTTGAAGCCAGGTCTTTCATGCAAGTGCATCAGTTTTGATAGCTTCTTGGTTTACAATGTTGTCAATAAACAGGTTTCTCTCAGATTGAAATGTTCCCCCTTTTTAATGTGTCGCAATCAGACATTTTCATTTTACTCCTGGGAATTATTTGACATAATTAAAAAAAATTAAGGCAGAGAAAAACATTTTCATTTTTCACTTGACAATTTGTTCCTAAAAGTGTGACTTCACCTTTCCCTGAATGAAAGCAAAGCTTGTTAAACAAACACTTTACTGGGGAATAATCATTACCTTTACATGGGCCACCTGTTGGCAAGTGAATTACTTATCGCCCCAGGTTTGGGTAAGTTTAGAAATGAGTCATTACCATCAGTTTTAGGTCAATTTACAAAATAAAAGTCTCTGTATTCTGTTATCTGCAGGGCTCAGTTGCTGGGGCTATAGTCTGGAAAGATACAGACGGACACCGGGACTGTGGAGAGAGGAGAGATGGAGCAAAGCCGCCCCTGCCCACCAGAACACCAGCGGCCGTCCAGGAACTGGCATGTTCTCCAGCACTTTGCTGCGCTGCACCAGCAGGATGATTTCTAGTACTGGAAGTTGTACTTGAAGCTGCTGCTAAGTGCTGATGGCCACCTTTGCTGCAAACACTACCATACACAGTTTGTGACAGTGAATAATTAAAAATTCTTTGTGAACCTAAAATGCATTTTATCCCTATGTGATTTATTGCGAATCAAGGTTCATGATCAAATGCATTTAATTTTTTCTGTGCAGGTCCATAGAGCTGGGTTTCATAAGTATATACCTAAGACAATTATAGAGCCCATGTAGTCCTACTTGATGTAGCTAAATACACACTTAACAACATTCGTTGCCACATGACACAATCAACACCTTCACCAAATTCAGATATCATCTACCTTGATGAGAAAAAAAATGCAGGCGTGTCTGGTCTGAGGGCTCTCTCCTCCTGTTGTTACTGCCTTACAAAACGGGCTGCCAGCACAACCTAACCTATTCATGTCAAAAAGCAATCGCTATCAAGAAAATTGTTTTCAAAATTACCTATTTCCAAAGTGTTCAGTCCTACTGGTGCATTTTTTTGGCTCACAGTAAACTGGTAATGAAAACTTGCTACCATGTGTTGTAAGTGTACACAGGGAATGAGCTAATACTGTGGGTTTAGTGGGCTTAATAAAGGAGACTGATTTCAGTACATCCAGAAGTGTGATTAATGCTAGAAGAGGCAAAAGTTTAAGCTACATTAAAATCTAGTGTCTTGTAAAATATAAGCGCTTGATTTTTTGTCTCTGAGGAGGAAGGTACACCTGATCTTGATGACAAAGATTCAAAAAAGAGAGACAAATATTAATTCCTAATGAGAAAGGTTGTGCTTTGGAGACGACTAAGTTTTAAATTACTAATTATCAGGACTGAAACAAGACTGGCTTCTTTTCTTCTCAGAAAAAGGTCAAGCCTGCTTGATTTTTCAGTGCCACATTAGATGGATGCTAGCTGCTGGCAGCCCACCAGGAGCCAGGCTTGGTTTGGTTCAGTGTCTCCGCTCCAAGGACTCTCCCTCATGCAGGTGAACTCTCAGACGTACATGTTTCACTGAAACCATTCAAATCTCACTTCCCCTTGCTCATGAAACTCCTTCCCCGCTGCCAATTGGGCGGGTATAAATAGTTCTTGCCCTAAACATTAATTACCTTCTTTTTAACCTATCTTTTTTTGCATCGCTGCTCAGAATATTAAATGGGAAACTTACTGTGTTGGCAGAGACTGACCTAAAGCATACTGTGAGCAGGATGATTAACTGAGGCAGATCTCTTATTAAACAGAAATACCACGCCTTGATTAACAGCAATGTGGGGCCAAACGCTGATGTCTCTTGGGCCAGGGCAAAGGCAGCTCGGGGCCCCGGCGAGAAAGTGATGCCCACCGTCCATATAGCGTCTGATCCCTGGGCTTGTCCAGCACTGGGCAGTGCCCTGTGAAGCTATGCAGCCACCTGCTCCTCTGTTCATCCTGGTGTGGTGAAACTGGCTCTTACAAACACAGGGACACAGCCGGTGTCCTTGTGGCAGCAACCGCGTGTCCACTCCACTCACGTGCTCCTATAAAATGGGGTTGTTTATGTTTGCACTTTATTCATCCCTCCAGTTTTGTGTTACATAGACTTAGTGGCATCACGTGTCCTTCTGCGGGTGACACAGCCAGCGGCAGTCACATAGCACGGGGATGGGTGCCGGCAGCACAGCAGGGAGCAGGAGAGCCCAGGGAGACCCGCTGGCTCCGTGAGAACTGGAGGGAGGAGGGGACAGGGACACCCATGCCCCAGCTGCAGACCCTGGACCGTGCAAACTCCTGCTGAGCAGACACGGCGTGCCCTCACGGCTGCTGCACGGCCGCCTGCTTGCTTCAAGAAACTGCCACAGTTTTACATTTTAAGCCACAGCTGCTGCAGAGGGAAGGTCGGTCGCTGAAATTTTAACTAAATACACCCTGTTGACAGAAGGAAATAACAGCTCCTGGTTTAAATGTGACCTTCCTAGTTTTTTAGTTGAAATAATAAGGGCAAATTGTAATGCTGCTGCTGACGTCGAGCAGCAGCTCTGGAAGCACAGTTGCCATTAAAGGTCTTTGTTTTTAAAAGCTGACTCTTTTCTCATGGCAACTTTACATACATAAAATGTATATAACGACAACAACAGCTTACTAATAACAACTGTATAACTATCACAAACATCAGATATCCACAGAAATTGTCTTGCTGAAAACCCAGTTTGCCTGTTTACAGATTTATTGGCTGAAGACAAAAACACAGGGGTCACGCCAATTCGAAATAAGGTAGTGGCTCGAGCATTGCTTCAAGTGTAATGTGCAAGTTACCTCCCCTTTTAAAGATAATTATGCTATCATTATACATCAGTTTTCTTTTTCTTGGCAAGACTGTCACTCCTTTCTTATGATCTATTTGCATAAGTGAGCTGAACAAAGCTGGTGTTTTTGGGGCTGTTTGCTGGAGCTGAGCCATGGCGTGCCCGACTGCAGGGCCCAGCCCAGCAGTCCCGCAGCCACAGCCATGGCAGGGAGCTGGCATGCGAGGTGCTCCTTCCCAAACTAATGGCGGAACAGAAAGTCCCACCTCTTTTACGAATGTGCCTAACGTAGCCACCGGCCCTGCAAGTGCTTGCTGCCATCCCACGTGCTTCCTGGCAGAAGGCTTCGCCCTCTGTTTGCAATCAGCTTAAGGGACATCCTGCTGGAAGCAGCATCCTTGGCTCCTCTCCATGGACAGTGCAGGCAGAGGCCAGGCAGGCAGCAGGTGCGGTGAAAAAAGGGTCCGATCGTTGGTGAAAAATCCATGCAAAGACTTTGCTTCACTCCAAATTAGTTTATATTTCAAGTGTCAAAGGCTAATCCTTCTGGTGGTTTTCAACAGGAGTTGGACCACAGCTTGGTTCCCTACCTGCTGTCGCTAATGAAATGCAAACATCTGAAGTTGAATCTTGTGGTGGGTCAGTGCAAGAGAGAGTGCAGCATTTCAGCATGGCTTTTTGGCTAGGAACCTTTTCTGAAAGTCTTCCATACAGGAAAGGGAAGCTTACTAGGGATGGATGATGTCTTCAGACTTTCAACAAAAAAAGCAATACTTGAGGCCAACAGGCCATGAGAATGTCTGCAGTGTGTCAGACATATTGCTTTACCTGCAGCTGAACTGGGTGAAGAAGTTGCCCCAGGCTAGGTTAAATACTTTGAAAAGGTGGATTTTCTTAATCTGGATCATTTTGGCAAAACTCTGTGGAGAAACTGGTGAACTGCGTCAGCAGACCTGAAGGGACAGGAGCATCATCTGGCAAGAGACTTGATGGGTGGCTTGTGATGAGCAGCTGGGGAGAGTAATCTCGTAGATCAGATCAGCACTAGTTATTGAGAATGCCATGTCGGTCTGCTGTGCAAGTTATCCTGCTGCCAGCACCACTAAAGCACAGCATATTCTCATCATCATGCGCATGCCTGTATTAAGGCAATCAAACTTGTCCGTCTCCAGTTAGGGGCACCTGGGAGAAACCTTTTGGCTCAGGTGCTGCATGGGACCCAAGGAGATGCACATGCAGCAGCACTTGCTGCACCACCTCATTTCCCATGTATGTTCAGGCATGAACATACGCAGCAGTGGCTCTCTGCCCACTAGAAGTACTATACTTAAATGTGGAGAGAAACAGTGTAAAGTACTTAAGGGGTAGGATAAGACTAGCCTACTAAATCCCCAGGCTAGCTGCTGAAATTCCCACTTCTGCTAATGGTGACACTCAGCATCCTAACCTAGAGCCTATCATCAGGGGTCTGGCCACTGATTTCAGTGGAAGAGTTCATATTTCCATCTTAAACTTCAATTTTATTCTGGTCAGCTAGTCGTGTTCCCCTTGTATGGAGCGAGTTAATGTTCTGGGCCTGAAAAGCAGTTTTCAGGGCGAAGCTACTGCAGAGGGGGTCAGTGCATGATTCTCAGTTGCTTAAATTCATCCTAAGTGGCCTAAGCACATTAAAAATGTTTGGTTCCATTTAAAACACACCAAAAACTGCTGGCTTCATCTTTTGATTATGTTCTTTTCAAAGAAGGATCATAAAGAAACAGAAAATTAAGGGTGATCTTTCCAACAGTACTCAGCATCTAGCACTACTCCCCCTGACATCAGTTACAAGACTCTAATGGCTTCTATAGGGATATATTTAAGACAGTGATGAGCACTACTGAAAATCCTGCCTTAAAAGTCTTGCAGGGACTGGTTATGTCCTCCAGGCAGGCACCAATCAAAAGCAATGTGTTTGGCTTAAAAATCTGTAACAAAATTACTGTAAATCTGTTCTTTTACTTCTTGCTCCTTTATAGGAGGAAAACATCTGAAATTATTCTGTAAATTAACATCCTGGAATTTCCCAGGTTAAAACTTGAATGCTAATCAGATAATTGAATGCTGAATTTGTACAGTCAACAATCGGCTACAACTTCAGACTAGGATTTGATGGTTAAACTTACTATTTTCATCACTATCATTAAGAACAATAACATTCACAGATCTAATTCTCTTAGCCATATTATACCAGCCATATTAATCTTACCTCACAGCAATTTTATATACAATTTAAAAAATGGAGCTGAAACTACGATTCCCCTACAAAATAAAGTCACCTTGTATTGTGCAAACTTCCTGCCTATTCTGGTATCCACCCTCTCTGCATCCTTCTAAGGCATATTTAACTTGGAGTGTGATCCTGCAAAGGCTGTCAAAGGTTCCGCTTGCGTTATCCATAAGCACTATCAGTGCCCAGCAGTGAACATTCCCAGGATGGAGGTCCCTCAATGACCTGACCTCCTGGCCTTGGAACTGCAAAAATAGTATTCAATGAGATATCAATGATGATCTCTCAAATAATAAAGTGAGAAAACTTTCCTGGGCCTGGCGTTTTACTTCTTGCCATTGCTTTTTGATGATCACAAGTGAAAATTCTGTTCTTGCATATATGGTTTTCCCATGGCGAGAATGAAGCGATGCTGATGAAAAAGTTATTGATGTGCCAAAGCACCACCAATACCTAGAGCATTCTACCAACATGGTTGTTATTTTCCCTGCTTCTCCAATGTGAACTCTGTCAATGCAGTCTGTGTTTCTTGAGTGTTTTTATGCTATGCTGTGCCAAACCAGCCATCTCATCTTAAACCACTTCTGAAGGAAGTTTGGGTGAGCAAAACCCAGTCTCCTCCCTTATTTTATAATGCACCTTGCTGCAAGTCATTCAGAACTTTGTCCCAACAAGTTGTGTAACCCATGTGTTATACCGTTTGCCCCAGCCCAGTCTTTTACCCAGTCCAACTCCAAATAATTCTATAACTCTCAGCTATTTCGATAGACCCCGTCGCTGGCTGAGGCTGAAGTCATTATCCTGCAAGATATTGAAGCCACATGTTGAGGAAAGCTGAGAAGATGAGAGATGGGTTGTGTAATCATTCTTATCAGCTTTCCAAATCAGGAAACCACACAACCCTTCCTTTCTCCCCAAACTCCCGTATTTCAATCTAGTCAACAAAGTTTATTATTACCACGGTCAGACAGGAAAATGTGTGACATACAAATAAAGTGCAATGCAGTCACTCGGTATGTAACAAGTATTTCCTATTCTGGATGAGCTATACTTGATGGGAAAAATTTTGTGGCATTTGTTTACCATTAATGCAATTAAACAGTGTTCTCTGCACAGATGCTGGTACAGATAAGTGTGTCCTCATTAACTGTCAGCTTTAAAAAGCATTCTTTCTAGGAAAGGAAGAAGTGTTTTATTCAGTGTGGACTAGGAGCTCACAATCTTTTGCCATAAGAAAGGCAGGAAAAACGACCTTCTGCAACTGAAAAACAAAACCACAACTAGACTCATCTGTTAATTATTACACAGGGAAGATAAGGCATTCACCTATTTCCCTTCTTGCCTTTTTGAAGAAAAATCTTCATATATGAACACGGTGATTTAATTCGATCATTGAAAATGTCTGTGAAAGGCTTTGCTGAACTCTGTGGAGTAGGGATATGCATGCATGTGCTTGTGATTTTTCTCTGTTATTATAATGCAAAACACTGTCTGTCTATGTAAACATTACAGTAACATGTTCCACTCTATGGTGCAACCAGGAGTATCTAAAAAAGTTCATAAGCTACAGTTCCCTCTTCAGCCTTTCTGATCCAACTTTTTCAGCTAACTCTTCTGGAGATCCCAGAGCGAAACATAACACACCCTGCCTGTTCATACAAAGCCTACTTGCTTAGTCAATTTTATAACAATAAAAATAGCTTCAGACTTTCCAGTTCACCCTAATCTTACGCACTATTTTTATTGCAACACTCTCAGTTTTGTGTTTTTTGTGTTCACCACGTGAACACCGCAACAATGGGGGGCCCAACCTGCAACCCTGCTTTCAGCAGGAGGCAGAGATTTCAGGGAAAGCTGAAAGTGGCCCGACGTGTTCCCTCCCCCTCAGGTCACAGAAATGAAAATCAGCATAAAGCAAACCGCAGTTGGGATGTGAATGTTCACCGGTGAAAGTACATTAAACTCAAAGCATTTGGCTTAGTCAGTGGCTGGGTGTTTTTTTTTTTTTTTTTCTCCTTTGTGCACTGACATTTGACCCCTTTTATAATATGCACCTTGCACCACTGAAACCCAGTTAGTTATTTATTAAACTCAGGTACCAATGGCTGACTTGTACATATCACACTTTTAACTGCCTGGCGTTGCCCGTGCACGGAGGAGAGGAGGATGAAAGGCAATCGTCTTTGCTGTGAAATTCTGTCATATCGGCAGAAAGGAGCTGCAAAGTGCAGCAATTTGTACCTGACCTCTGATCTAAGAAGTTTGTACAAACCTTTGAAACTTGGATTGAAATTGAGAAACAAGGTTTACAAGTACAAGGAAGAGATTTCCAGCACTCGTTACCTGTGCCCAGGTTTAATATTATAAATTAAAAAAAAATGTTTAACCAAGGCAGGGACTCTCTCAGGAGGCACCATTCCTGTGCTGGGTTAATTCAAGACAATTTAAGTTTACTGAAATTACAGCTTGGTTGGAAATACCTAGGGTTTGGAAATGAACTTTCTGTGCACTTCAGAAAAGGAGTGGGATTTGAGACAGATGTCATTTGAAATTCACCTTTTGCTGACCTTAACTGGGATTATTTTTTTTTTTTTAAATTAAAAGCTGAAGACAGAAGACAAGCAACATTTGATTCAATATAATTTCTTCAGCAAAGAATGGAGCTGAAATGCAGAATTGAATAGAAATGATTTAAAAGAGTAGCAAAATGGCTCCTCCTTTGTCAACTGCATTTGTTTTTATCCAACACATTATCTAATCTTTGTTATACAGTGCAGAGCTGTATGAGAAATCCAAGGTCTTTGGTGCAACATCACCAGCTAACACCAACGTGCACCACTGTGGACCGTGTTGGGTGTGAAGGCCTTCAGAGGTCAGCTGCGATAACGTGATTGAAAAAGACGCCCTCTCTGCTACCCAGCCTGTCAGGCCATGGAGCATTGCAAGGGATGGCAGGAACGTTTTGCCGTGACATCCCCCACACACTCCGAGCACTGGCTGTCATCCGTGGCAAGCTTGGGTGTGCAAAGGGTGAAGGAGCAATTTGCACACACATTTTGAAGCACGGCTTCAATCCCACCTAGCTCAGGACGGGGCACCATTATACACAACTGCTGCATCTGGTCCACACGTGAACGGACAATTTTGTCATTCATTTTAATCGAACCTTACTTACAACAACTACATTTCCTTTTCTTTTTTTTTTTAAAGGTTTTAGATTCAACTGATTTTTTCCAGATTTAAGTTCAAACCTCACTATTGGTATCAGCACTGACCCCAATAAAGCAATAAATAAATAAATAAATAAATAAATAAATAAGGGTGAACAGATTAACATCACATGTCCTATGACATATACAAGCCTTAAACGTTTCTCATGCTGCTTAAATAGAATATGAATAGAATAATATCAGAACTTGATTTTCTTAAAGTGCTATCAAATTTTCAGTATGCAGAATGAGTTATATAGATTCATTTATATTAATAATACTTGCATATATACCCTGCTTGCTCAGCCTTCCTAGCCACCTTCAACCTACAAGCCCCAAATTCTGTACCTAAAGTCGATAACCCACTTTTAAAGCTTGATTTTTATGTCAAGCTCTTGAAAAATCAGAACAAAATACCAGGCAGCACGAACAGACAATGGCAGAGACAGACCAGTTGAAAACACAACATCAGGTGGCTGTAAATGTCTACCTTTCACTTCATTAATTTAAGATAGTAGAAAAAATATCTCTGAGACATGATTTTATTTGTTTTCCTGTCTGAAATATCAGTGGTTTAGTTTTCACTGTTCTGACATTCGCTTTGCTATGTGCTATGCAAATTCTTTTAGATATTCATGTCGAGCTCGTAGTTCAAGCTTAGAAGTAGTGGCTTCCTTCTCAAAAAACTCTTTAGGACCATCTAAAAGAAGGCAAAGCCCAAACCCGATACCTTGACAATGACATACTTTCGGTCTCAACTCCCTGATAAATGAAAACCAGATAAAAAGCCCTACAGAACAAACAAAATTTCCCTTACCTCCCTGGTCCCGCAATCGAAGTGCAACAGGTTAAGAGGACTCGCGCCTTTGCCCGAGCAACCTTTCTTCCTAATGGCAAGAGCCGTGTAACCTGGTTATACAGTTTATGCATCTCTTTATTGGCCAGCGAGCGTTAGCCATTTAAATTCCTTGGGAGTCATTTGTTAAGGGCTCTTGGGCTGAGGCTAAGTGGGTGGGACGGGAGGGAGAGGGGATGTTAGCGCTGCCAGACGCAGAGAGCTCTCCAAAGCGGTTTGAAGATTAATAGAAAACCATCTGCAATGAGGGGATCTTTGGAGGGAGGACTGGGTCCAGCCTTCAGGGAAGCACAGGAAAGAGAAACCATGACATTTTCGCAGGGAGGAGGAATTTGAAGAGAAAGATTTCATTCAAAATTCAAAACTTGGAAAAAAGGGAGTGAAACATGTACAAACAACTCCTTCCTAGCACAAGGCGTTGTGCAAATAGCTTGAGTTACTCACAACAGATAAGATAAGGGCATATTTTGCTTGACGGCATGAGTTTTTTTCAGTGAAATCTTTTTTTTTTTTTTTTAATGTGTCTGGCAAAATTATTTCAGGTTGCGGTGAATCAATTTACCTTTGGTTGTAAGGAAAAAAATGGTCTGCAGCTCCTGCCTGGAGTGAGAGGTAGGTTTACTGATCTCGGCAGCGGTGGGACGGTAGGAATAACTCAGCCTGTGCCGCGTACCCGGCGTGCACCGTTTCAGCGGCAAACACGGAAACTCAAACGTGTTTGCTTGAAAGGAAAAAAAGAGCCTGGTGCAGAAGTAAAAGCACAGGGGTGGTAAAACATGATTCATGACAGCAGAAATGGTCTGTACATAACAACGGAGCATTAGGCCCCGGGAGCACTTAGGCAAAGCAAACAACACACCTTCTCGAGCAGCCAAGAGGAGGAACCGCACCAAAACACTCTTTGGATGATGGATTTGCCCGGTTGGCAAGCAGTGTGCACAACCAGCCGGCGGGAGAAGAGGGAGCAGGGCATGCCTGGGGAGACGACTAATTTCTGGGGAATGGACACTGCCCGGAGAAGGCGAAAAGCAAACAGCATATCACAGAAGCAAAACAACCACAGCTCTCAGTCCTTTCCCAGTTTTTTTTACTGGCATAGCCATTCCTTTCTTCTTTCTCTTTTTTTCCAAAAAGTAAAGCTTGGCCCAAATCTCAGCGAAGCAGCACACAGGTAGCAAACCTCAGGGCATCCTAGCGTGGAAGGAGAAGTGTCTTAACCTCTCAATGGCAAACTGTGGATGGGGTGGATTCTGCAGAGGAAGCACTGTCAGTTTGTATCAGATGGTCCTACATTATAAGTTGTTCTTGCCCTCCGGTTTAATCTGGGCACGTAAAACTTAGAGACATCCTTGTACTGCAGAGTCAGAGGCTGGTCAATAGAGAAGAGGGGTAGGGGAGTCAATGAGTGTAGAGATAAGAGCTCTAAAATTAGAAGGCTCCAAGTTAGAGAGAGAAATGTGGAGGATGGCAAAGACTGGCAAAAGAAGCAGCTCTGTGGCGGTTTCTGAGAGCAAACAGGAAGGAGAGCTGTTCTACTTACACCGCAAACCCAAAGGGTGATCCCAATCACTCTGTTCTGGGTTTTTATTCTTGTTTATCCACAGTACTGTGGCCGTGGTGTGTTAGGCACTGTACAAACACACCTGCAGCCCAGATCCTCGTCCCAAAATGCCTGCGGCCCAAGTCTACTGCACAAATCTTTCATCTTCGGAATTCCTCTCTGCAAATGTTAACTCGTTAGCTACGAGAGCTGCAGAGAAGCAGGTACTGCTGTGCTGGCAGGGAAGCTGCAGCATGGAAATTAAGTGGTTTGCCCAAGACTATAGAAGGAATCAGTCTCAAATCCAGTGATAAAATCTAGGAGATTCTGCCAAAATCAGATCCATGCCTCAGTCCCACTGATCTATCTAGGGAAGCGAGTATAAAATATTTAGCTGGTGTAAGCTTGCAAAACTCCTCTCCACCAGATTAATTAATTTTTTTAAGTCAGTATCCTTCTCTTTACTTTGCATTTTTCTGTTGGAAAACAAACTAAACTTTTAACCATAAGCATTGTAAAGCGAATCCTGTCAGCTCCAATCGTGCATGTACTTGAATGCACAGAGAAGACTATGCCGGTGTTAAGTGGAATGTAAAAGCACTGATGCTAGTGAGCTGATGGGCTCATTTTTAGAAGGCTCTTCAATATACCATGTCAGTTAGGCTCATGGAGGGATGCTGCTCAAACCCTTGACTTTCATTTTATACTTTCACTTTTAGCTCCAGCTTGTTGTTACTTTCCAAGTTATGCCCCCATTGTTGTTTAAAGCAATGAACATCAGCAGATCAAGCTGCTGCAGGGTATTCTGAGGTGTTAGCAGCCCCAATGGCAGAATTTGAAAATATATTAATTTGTCCTGCAGGCTGTGCTTTTATAGGGAACCTAAGTAAGTTGGGCAGAATACTGCAAGTGTATCCCCGTCCTTTCCCTGGAGTTAAGCACCTACTTCCCTTCAACTTCAAGCACGCTGCGTTCATAACAATTACATGACTTTTTATATGCCTCTTTATGACGACTCTGGCATCATGAGAGGGATACACCTAAGGCAGGGTGGAAAAGTGTTAAGGGCAGAGCCATCCAAGCAGCAGGGAGGATGGGTTCCGTACAGGCACACACACTCCTCTCCTCATACAGCATCCACTGCGCTGGTGTAAGGATATAAACACAGCTTCTCTCCTAACATACAGCTTGAGTACAATGATGAAGTGTCACACTCTGTTACAATAATAATATACAATATTATAAAAAAAATATTAATTATAAAAAAATAAATACAATAAATATTTAGTTGTTTCCTTTTTTTGATGATTGACAGCTAAGCAGGGGCCAAATCCTAAGGGATGTGAAAGGGAACGGTGCAGAGAAGCGTCCATCCAGACCAGTCCATGCCTATGTTTCCCATAGACCTTCCATCTCCTTTTATTCTTTCCTGTAATGGGATTACACGTGGAAGGTTTTTCCTAAATAATTGCTCTCCTGAATACAGTGATAGAAAAGGCTGGAAATTTGAAGAAAAAAGTGAGATTAACTGGAATATGCTAATGCCTGTCAGATGGGGACCTTCTCCCTGACACAGAAAAGGCTTCCAAGGAGATGGTGTGCTTCCCCTTGGCTGTCTCTCTTCTACAAGCAGACACATGAGCTTGCCTCTGCTGATCGGGTGCACTGGGCTCCTTGATGCAGTGACAAGCACTAATAAAGCATTGGATTGGCTTTCTGAGATTTTTAGAAAGCTCAAACCCAAATGCTTTGGGAGATCCAGAGGCTGAATCACAGGCTCATCATTTTATTGGGCTGGTGGTGTTATCTGGATGAGAGTGAGTAGTTTTGATGATTGCGGTAGGAAATAGGCTTTCAGGAGATATTTCAGGGCGATAGCTTAGCATTGTGTGACAGTGCAGACATGTGAGCAGGTGAAAGGAGAAAGGAGAGTAAGGAGTGGGCGGTGGGTTGGCTTTTATGGTTATATTTGGCCTTCAAAAACTGAGAGAGACTGCAGTGGAATGAGAAGGGAATGTGCCAAGTGAAATATTTCCCCGAAAGGACACATGAATTTAAAAGTGACCTGCAAGATCTCCAATCAGAATCTCAGAAAGTCTTTACAGTTTATCAGTATATTCACACAAAAGCCTGTCCTCAGCCACAATACAGCCACAAAAATTAGGACCTCATAATGCAACAGACAACCTTTTTTTTCCCCTTTTCTTTCTTTTCCTTCTCTTTTTAACAAAACCACTTTGTGTTTGGTAGAACAGGTTCCCACATGTTTGTAGAACCATTTTATTGCCTATTTGAATGTTTAAAGGGACAACACCACTTTATTTAAATGAATAACATGTTATTTTACACCTGTTCTTACACAATGTGAGTTAATACAGCACAATTCGTCATTTCCTGACTTTCATAAGTTATTGCAGACCAAAACCTGGGGAGGTTCTTCAGAGAACACACAGTATGTAACAGGTACCACAACACTGTTTTTTTTGGCGGATAGTATACAACAAACACACATATAATTATATGTCTCAAAACAGCTTTACTATATAGTCTAAAGAGATTTTCAGAGGTATTCAGGCACCCAGGTCGACACTTGGAGACAACAGCTTTCCAAGTTCTCTCACACCCAAGCCCTTCCCATGCATAACCTGTGTCAGTGCTTTGACCTTTATCTTGCCACGTCACGGAGGATTCCCAGTAGATGCCCTTGCAAAGGTGGACTGCCCTTCTGCTCTGCCAGCCGCAGCCACATCGCCCATCCCAGCATGGAGAGGACAAAGCCACAGCCCCGAAGGTGGAGTCCCACCACAGGGAAATTGGGTCAAGGATACCTTGGGCTTTCCCCTTTTGTTTTTTAATCTTAGGCTTCTCTGGTTCATGGGCAGCAAGAGTTGCCCTGATAACCTTAATGGTCACTAGACAAAGTTTTTGTTTCATTTTTAGCAAAAACTTTGTCATCCTGCAATGAAAGTCAGCACAGAGGATCTCCCTGGAGAGTAGGCCCAGTTTCCCCATGTGCAATTTTGTGCTTTCATTTAAACCTGAAAGCAAGTTTTAGGTTCCAAAATGTAAGAAGACAGATACTGAATAAATCCATTGAGTGCAATAGATTTTAATTAGCACATAAAAAGAGAAGGAAACCAGCAAAACCCAAAGTTTTTTATGTAGCCACAACCATTACATTTCTGTGGCATGTTTGCTTTCCATTAAAATAAATACAGGGTGGGTTCTGGATAGACATATCTACAAGGGAGGTTAATACGATGATTGCTTTTCAGTCCCTGGGTAAATAAAACTCTATGGGAAAAAGGTTTAGCCCTCACTAGCCTGATGTGGCTGCTCAAGACCAGTGTTTCACACCGCAGTCTCACAAACATGTTAAGCTGGACTTGCCAACGTAAGGTCCCGCTCCATCCTTCCCACCCCGCGCAGACGCCGCTTGTGCTGTCACAAGCGTTTGTGCAGCTGCACCCCGCAGACACACTACCTGCACACCTGCGCTGGCAGAGGGGAAGAAGAAGGTGGGACTGGTCCTTCTGCCAGCATTGCTGGCTTAAAGCATTTGTTGAATCACCAGCGTTGAACAAATTCATGGGAAAACAGGGGAAAGATTTCTTTTGAAGCTTGCTGAATCTAGTTTCACAGCACAGCTCCCGCTCTGGAGAAGCCGATGAGATTTCACAGGCGGGTAGATGAGAGCCTTTCTGTAACAGCAAGGAGCTCACTCAACCATCCAGAGGGATCAGAGGGTAGAATAGCAAACTGTTACTCTTTAAAAATTTGGATGCAGCTAGTGAATTTTAGTGCTGCAGGTATTAAGAGGCTAAAGGTAGTGGAGAAATCAAGGAGGGAGGTGCAGCGCGGTGGTGTGAGCTCCACGGGTCACTGAAAGGCACCAGGTGGCCACCTCCTGTGGCTAGCAGGGATATCCAGCCAGCACAAGCCAGCCATGTGCCAACCGATTTTGATAATTAAAAGGTTCCCAGCAAATAACATTCTTACTGGTTCCCTCCGGGGCCTTTTTGCAAAGGAGAGCATCACAGGGCTTTGTGATACGTGTTCACAAGAGGGAGGATAAAGACCTCCAAACTTGTGTTTACAGAAGAGTGAAGTTAGGCTTCCAGAACCGGGGTATGAGAATGAGCATGGTTAGCACACATAACCCTCATTTCCTCTCTTCCAGCAATTGCTCTGCCCTTTCACAGGTTGCAGTGGAATATAACAAAATTAAGTGAAAGAGCTTTTCCTCCAGCCAACAGGCAGCATCTCTGGTTAGGGCATAAGCTTTTCTATTTTTGTTCTTAATGTCTTATTGAAAATAAGACAATAAGTATCACTTGGAAATTTTTTGTTAAAAGAGGTTATCAGATAAGGGAACTGACACAGTTTCCTTCAGGAAGACAGACTTATTTTTCTGCCTCCCAGTAACATGAAGGAAAACTTTAGACTAGAGGAGACCGAATGAGCTGCAGGGGCACTTACCATATCCATTAATTCCTGTGTCTCTTACGTTATGTTTTGCTACACGTTCACAACTTCGATGTCTCAGACCACTGATTTATTGCCAGAATTAGAAAATGCAGATTTTATGGTGCCAGCAGAGTCTGAACTGCCATGGACGGAAAAGGCATCATTACCAAAGAAGTCTGTGTCAAGCAGACTAAGCTTTATACCAGTTCTATGCTGCCAGAATACCTGGGATGGGACTTTACATTGTAAAATGCTGCTGTGACCAAGTCACCCGTCAGCGGTGCATGCTGCCATGAGTCAGGAGCGGGTTCACACCTCTTGGCCCATTGCCCAGCCTCGGCACGGCGCACTTTGTCCCCGTGGCCCAGCGCGGATTCGCCTGTGCCGCCGCATGCTCTTGCCTCACCTAACCTCACCGCAGCGCCCCGGCTCCGCCTCCGCCAGTGTTTGCATCCTGTCTGCTCCTCTCCATTGCTGACCTTCACTACAGGCAGGCAGGACTTGGGCTGCAAACCTGCCTTCAGCTGGGCTTTCCTCTCAGCAGCCAGCATTATAACAGAAACCAGCTGCAGGCACGCTGCTCCTGAGCCACTGCGGCTTGCTCTGGTTTGGGGCTGATTTAAGCTATGCTGCCAGTCTTAGATGTGCTTCTACAGCGGGGAGAACAGGATGGATTTGCCTGTTATTCAACCAAACATGTTATCTACAGCACAGGCAAGCCTAGTGTATATATACCTATACCGAGCCAATTGCATGGTGCAGAAACACAAGTGTAACATAAGCGGCTCTTGGTATGAACTTTGCAACCCTGTGGTAAAACCACCCACCGTAACCAAACATGCTTAAATAGTAAAAGGGCACTTTCACCTCCACAGCTGCATCTGGGCTGGGGCCCACCACGGTGCGGGGCTCCTGGGCATCATCCCCCTGACTGCCAGAGCTGCCCCAGGTCACCCTGCCGGGTAGAGCCGGCCTAATTGAACTTGAAAGTGCTCAAGGGCTGTGTTAATGGGCAGCTCTCAGTAATCACAGGAAGGTGATTTTTTTACAGGACTACACTTCTGCTATAAAACACCTCTCTCTCAAAGAAAGACCTCGGAGAATTGTTGACATAACTTTCCTCTGTAGATATTTGACAAGATAAACCTCCCAAAGTGTCTGTGATTTCAAGGACCACAGTAGCTGAAATGTTTAGGAATGAGAAGAATGGTCTGAATCGGTGCAATTATTAAATCCATTAGTTAAATTGCTCTTTCTCTTCCTCAGGAAAGAAAATGTTTCTACAATGACCTAGGATCTGCCGCTCTTGAGCCACTCACAAAGCCTAAGTGGGAGGTATATCTCATTCAGGACGCACCTAAGCCCCGCACTTGTTATCTCTAGGGGAAGGTTTTTATTTTCAAGAGGACATTTCCAAACTGGCAATAACCAAACCCTTGAGTTTATCCTCAGAAGGCGCATGAAAAGGTCCTGAGACAGGAAGATCCCTTTCCTTTGGCTAAAGGAGGGGCCGGAGACACAGAATGAGCTCTTTGGAGCAGTATCCACGCTCTCAGCTCTGCCCTATTTCTCTCTCACATTTCTTCTCTTCTGCAGGGTGGGTGCGTGTAGACCCTGGGACTGCCCAGGGTAGGCACTGAGGGCGTCCACCTTGTTTTGGGGGGAAGGAGAAGACTTCAGCTAAAAGATTGTCTGCTGTGATGCCTTTGGGTCCAAGGAAGAGACCCCGGCATGTTTTATTTGTTAGCAGAGATGTAACTGATGGGAACTACTGTCCTCAACTGTTGGGCATAAATAATGCTCTCCATGCACCTGAGACGTTAGCTGTTTGCAAGGAGGTATCTGCAACTAAACAGGAAATTGCAGCTTGTCAGCAGGTTATCCAGGTGACAAATTACCATAATCCTGCAGAGATAGTCCCTTTTTTGGAAAAAAAAAAAAAAAGAACAAAACAAAAAAACCCCAGTTAAAATCTTCTCAGGAACTTTAAAAGCTCAGTGACTTTACCCTTCTCAAAAACGTGCAAGGTAAATTCCTAAAAGAAGCACATTTAATCGGTGGGAATCCATATAGCTTGCATTTTAAAGGTAAGCATGTTACCAAATATCCAGAGAAAGAGCTGCTACAGTCTCCATGCAGCTAAAATGGTTGAAATCTAACCTTTCTAGGGCCATGTGCCGTCTTCAGAGCACCACTGGAGGTAAGCAGAGACCTACGTTTGAGGACGTTGCCCTTACTGCTACATTGCTGGAGATTATTCCAAAAGAAAAAGGAAGACGTTTTTGTGCAGTCTGTCGCAGCCTTGCCCTGTTTAATTCACCAGTACAAAATTTAGCATAAAATCTCTGGATATGAAAATGTAATATATTGCTGTCTAGTACACAGATGAATGTGGTTAACAACCAGGTTGTTGCCTGTCCTTCACCTGTCCAAATACTTAGACTTCCACATCACCCTTGAGGTCTGAATTTTCGGTCTGTAGAAGGAATTCTTTGCTCTGTTTATATTTAGGGGTGGATGTGAAGAGATAGTTGCGATTTTGTTGGTGTGTAAGTTTATTTGAACGATGCCAATTCACTCTTGGTGCCACATCATCATGTTTGACATGGACAATGTTACATCAGGGATTTAATTTGACTTCTCATATGTTTCACGGTATGAAACTGGTGGTATGTACAAGACAGTGCATCCAAGAAAATACAAATAAAGCCATCAGGTGGTGAGCTTTCCCTTGTTTTGATCTTTGGCCTTTGTAAATGAAGCAAAATCTTTTTCTGAAGATGTGCCCCAAGACCAATGAAGAGTAGTAAGGTCTTACTGAGGCTTTAGACTGCTTTTGTTTGGAAACTCTCAATTCTTTTGGGAACAATTATTGTTAAAAATGAAACCTAAGTGGATTAAAATTACCTTGCACGTAATTTCCTAAGTATATTGATGATGCCAACAAAGGAGAAGTAATTTCCTTATGCAGTCACTAAGCTACGTCATTTCAGAGAGGAAAAAATGTAATATTTTGAATTCGCACATTTACTCCTGGAAAGACCATTTTATACATGTGAAAAAATTACTTTTGGTCTGTAATTGATTGCCTTAGGAGATTAAACATCATATTAAAAGAGCAATTGCGGAGTGCAGCGTGGCGGTTGCTGTGCATGCCATGTACACCTCCATGGCACACAAGGACACTTGCGACCTGGAAGAACAGGAGCCTCCACAATGACTGCCCATTTCTAACAGAGATACTCAGTTGTACTCAGAGCACAGTCAGCATCACGAAAGAAATAACCTTCACATATAAGGGATAAGATGATCTCTTGCATTTAGTGACTAGGAAGACAGATTTCTCTGAAACAACAACTTTCCATCACCACCTCCTCTATGAATGCTTACACTGTGGTTTGGGGCATCTACTACTGCCCAGGAGGCTGAAAGAGGTGCCTCACCGACCAGGCTCCCTCTGATACAGCCTGCGTCCCTGCTAAATACCATAGGAAATATACCCATGACCATAATTAATACCACTGCAGGGTACGGTTACTAACCTACAGGTCGCTCCTCACCTGGCTGGCAGCTTGTGCCCTGTGAAGCTGTCGCGTGCCTGGTGCCACCGGCGCCGTTGCGTCCCCAGCACCCAGCCACCTGCTGCTTCGGGACCTCAGCCAGGGACTTCGTAGGTCACGAAGAAACAGCAGGACAGACCTCGTGCTTTCAGATGCTCTTTTACTGAAACTATGAAGGGAACCTAAATCATTACAGCCCCTAATGATGACCAGAGCTGATTAAAGGGCACTTTGCAAAAGGTTCCTCCCTGGGTACACTGTGATCGTGTTTCGCCAAGAGCAACCAGCTTCTCTCCTACCTCCTCTGGCCAAAGGTCAGCATGTCAAAGCGAACAAAGTCCAGCAGTAGCTCATGGTTAAATGACTAAAGCCACTCTGGCTTACTGCAGGTGCTCCAGAAGTCTGCAGGTGCTCCAGAAGTAAAGCTGCTGTGACACTCAAAGCTCACAGGTATAAACTACTGTAAAATTTGGAAGGGGAGGGAGTGCATTTCGGCACAGAAGACAAACAGCATTTGCCACTGTAACTGAGCAAACAGGCAATAAATAGACTCGTTGTCTTTGCCTGGGAGTTAATTTCCCTGTTTGCACATCCTAGCACTTGCGTGCTCTTCCTGGTTTTGCTGAAAGGGTGGCGTTCCCAGCCTGCTTTTCTAAAAACGGCCCCGCGCCTCACCCCAGGCGCACGAACTCGCGCCGTGTCTGCCAGCCCCTGCTCTCCCCATTCACCACTTGTGGACCCGCTGGCCAGCTGCAGCCCAGCAGCACGTGGATGGAGAGAGGTCTCAGAGCTCACACAGCTTTAGGAAAGCCAGGGCTAGCTCAAAAAAGTTAAATTTGTATGTGACTGAGGGAGAAGCAGTTAGAGCTGAGCTTTTCCCCCACCCTGAGAAGCAGTGGCCAGCAGGGCTGTACAACCTGCAGGTGAGGGCACCCGTGGGCCCCAGCAGCCACCCAACCTGCAGGAAGGGGTGCAGAGAGGAACAAGGGAGGAATGCAAAGGGTGAGAGGATGGGAGGAGCTGGGGACACAGGATAGAGCTGGAATTGCTCTGCATTCCTACGGCGATACTGTAGAAAACCAGACTTATTAAACTTATTAAAGTTCTGCTATTCATAGATCAGACGGTTATAATGATGTTAAATCCTCTAGTCTGTCAAATTCACACTGAGATAAGTAGGAACTAAGCATGCTCAAGAGCCTTTGAAGACTGTATAAGTGCCTAGATATTGGCCTGGGGAGGTCTGACTTTAAATACCCGTATCTTAAAACGACAACATATAAAAAACCAGTTCTGTCTTTCAGACGCAAACTTTAATCATTATATTGCCCAACTCACAGAAACCTTATCAAAATTACGTAAAAAGTACACAGTTACATTCTAACCCTGAGTAAAAAAAAATTTCTGAGACTGTGCTACACTTTCATTTCAGTAAGCATGTAACATTTTTTAGTTAACCTAGACTCTAAAACAGTCCTTCTGTCTTCGAAACCACTAAATTTAGGCTTCCTTAAGTATACTACAAATACAAATATAAAGTTACTGGAAAGTCACAGAAGAAGTAATGAGCACATCTAAAATTGTGGCCTATAGCAGAGAGAGAAAAAAACAGATTTTTGCACTTGTGGAATGGGAGGACATGTATGGAAAATCCTGGCTGCTGGTTTTGCTATTTTCAGTTCATTGGCAGAAGCTTTGTCTCCAGAGAGAGCTGCTTTCCTTCCTTCCCTCCTTCTCTAGAAAGAGGACAATGCACAGAAGGAACGGTTTGAAGAAGAAATTGTTTTTCTCTTATCTTTTTCCATCTTACAGTTACTTTTTATAACAGTGCTTAGTTTTGAGGCAATAGTAACACAGGAGACATATTCAGGAAGAGCTGAGCTAATAAAACAAGCAAGAAACACCCAGGACAGGTAGAAATCTGAACAGTCAACGATGCCCTTTAATAAGGATGTATAAGGGAACAATCCCACTAGTTGTCTGCCTGGTGGTTTGGAAACCCCTGACAGCTAACATAGTGCACAGTACTGTGCATTTATTTCAGCAAAAGGAAAACCCAGTTTATTTATTATCCCATTATAGGGCTTTGTTTCTGATGCCCTTACTCTCAAAAGCAGCAAAAGCACCAAAACAATGTATTGTTTAATATCAAACAATGCTCTTGTTTCTTCTCATCAGAACAGGGAAGCCAATGCTTGCTCAACAGCACAGCCAGAATGACTACAACTATACATTTAGACTGGGCTTATCAAAGAAAATAAGGAACAGCATGAAAGCAGGGAAAATTTATAATAGGAGCAAAGGGAACCCATCACTACCTGTCAGGAGTTTGTCTAAGTGCCTGTCAAGCTGGGAGCACAATGTTTTACAAACCCCGGTGTCAGTTCTTGGCTCAGAAAGAGGAACCGACAGCTGGAGGTGTGGTTTGGGGAAAATGAGTATGTTGCAGTTAGGTGGTAGAGTGGCATGCAAGAGCCCCACCTGACGTAGCCAGGGCACAGGTTACTGCTGGGGATCTCACATCTCAGGTGGGTTCTCTGCCCTCATGGCTGCTTTGGAGCAGTTCTTTCTCTTGTTTTGGCCCAGAAATTGCATCCTGGACATGAAAGCTTAATTGAAACTGTGAGTTCTTCTGAACGCTTTTGGTTCTAATCGTGTATGCTTTCCACCAAAACTGTGTTTTGTTTAAAAAAAATCTCAACAAGCCATAACATAAGCACATAACCCCCTATTTAGCTCTTGTCTCTTGTGGAGGAGCTGCAGATACTCCCTTCTGAAGGAAGATTGCATTTATTCCCACAAGGGGAAGGAGGAGGAGATTCCTGGTGGAGGAAGGGCTGGACCACTGCCTGAGCCGCACCTCCATTCGGCCTGTGAGAGAGCAGCGGAGGGTACATGTGTTCTTTCCATTGCCCCAGCCAGTGAAACCCTCTGCCCACTTTGCTCCCTGGAGCAGCTCAGGGCAGACCCACGCAGTCTGTGTGCATCTGCACCATGTGATAGCTCAGTTCTCCAGGTCATCCTCTGTCCTGGTCTGCTGAGCATCCACACTCCATCAGTGCTTGCTTTTGGGTCCTCTTTTGGACAGAACCAACGAGTTATTCCTGAACAAAGCCCAGATGTGGCTTCAGGGACAGACAAAACAGATTATCCCGTGCCAGGTGTGGTTGCCTGGGCTGATGCAGCAGTGTCTTCCAAGAGGATCCTTGCACCTACAGGTGTCCCTGTGTGACTCCGTGCTGCGGCCACACGTACACCCTCAGTTTCATGACACCCCTCTTCTATACTTCAGGAGCTGACAGCTAACAAAAAGCATATGAGAAATGATAATTATGCCTTAGGACTAGGAGGGTCATCACAGGTGCTAGAGAAGACCTGGGACACATGTTGTGTGGATGAGCCAGCCTGCTCCAGAGGGGTTAGTGGAGCTAATAAATTGTCTGCTACCTACTTTTTGTTTTCCCCTAAGCAACACAGCACAGTTAGTAAATGTAAGTGAAAACCACTGGTTACAAAAGTTACTCTAACAAAAATAATGTTGAGTAGGCTAAGCAACTTTGGAAATCTGAGGCGCAAGCTGCAAATGTTTGGTGTCATACTTCCAAAAGACTTTGTGTGATTCTACTGAAACCTGCCAGGAGAAACCTACCCTGGGCTCAGGTGAGGCAAAACTTGTTTTCCTTCTGGTTGCTTGGAAGTGGAGCAGTTCTGTGAAATGCAGGCCTACAGCTAAAAGGTTATTTCATTTATAAATGTGAAGAAACTCACATCTGGCATTGGAGCATTTTGAGGGAGGTGTAAACATTAATAGACACATCCCCACGCCTGCCCCCTCACGCGGGCATTTGCAGTGCAAGTGGTTAATAAAACCCCCAAATAAATGAAAATGGAGCCTTTCCCCAGGAAGAGAGAGGCAAGCAGAGGAGACAGACACACCTCACGGCACAGCCCGCTGCCAAGAGCATCAAATCACCGAACAACACGAATGAAATACTGTGCTATTATACCCAGCTCGTACAGAAAGCGTCCTGCTGGTAGCAGGTGAATGGGAAAGTCATATTTCATGATCAGATTTCAACAAGGGAGTCATGCTTTGGAGATGAGAGGCCGTGCAAAAGAAAGAGGCTATTTTTAAAAGTCAAGCCAAATGCTTGAAGAAAACCTTCTAAAAAGTAGCCGCCAGTACAGCTGTGTTTATGGGTCTATTCAACCAGTGAGTAGCTGGCTCATGGATTTTGAGTGCAAGTAATGGTTTAACACCGTGACCCAAGCAAGAAACTGGAACACCCCAAGAAATGATTTTGGCAAGGGTATATTTAATGAGTCAGAGTGTCCTGTTATCTGATGGTGCGTTTTTACATGGTGGGAGTTATCTTCATTGCCGTACAATAATCTGAGAAGATGCAAAGGGTTGAATGCTTCCCCCTTCAGCACCAGCCCAGTCAACACCAGTCATGTTTTTGAATTAAGTCCCCCTCAACAAGGCAAAATTGCTGTCTCTCCACCAGACCTATCCGGTGGTGGACCTGGGCGTGGAGGCACCGTGCACATACCCTCCAGACTGCTGGGACTGTGAGCTGGCCTGCAGCTCTCCTGCCCTTTGCTGTGCATTTTCCTTGCTTTTAGGCCCAGGGAAGGGGTCACATCTTGCTGGTATTTGTGTCTGTTCTTTTTCACATGAGCAGCCACAGGAATAAATGAAAAATAGAGCATGCTTGTGAATCAGAAATAAATCCTGTTTGAAAGCTGGCTTGAACAGATGATCCAGACGGGTACATTTGTTCTGGTGATGGTTTTCTTAAAAAAAAAAACAAAAAAACCCCCCACCTCCCAGCCTCTTTACTCAACCCCACATTAATTTCCTAAAAAATCCCAAAATATTTGACCCTATCCATCTCTTACTGACAGAGCTGACAGGAGACTTATAGACATTATAAACTAGCTCTATGACTAAAAACTGCTACTCCCAAATGTTTTTATAAGCAAACAGGAAAATCTATTGCACATAAAAATACCACCAAGGTAATACGCTCATCTGACGTCTCAAAAAGCTGCCCTCACAGCTAAAAATATTTAACATTTATAAAGTTGATTAATTAAAAAAGTAGTGTTTTTTTTTAGTGAGATGAAAGTTAGATCTGGAATGGCCAAATGCCAGTTGCTGAGCTATGTGCAATGGCTCCTCTGTTAGGAACTGCCATCATCTCTAGTATCAAAACTCCGCCTGCAGATATTGGAGTATTGAGCATTAACTGTCTTCCAGAGTCAAGGTGGTCACCCGGGTTATAGAGGAGAAGCAGAGGGAGGTTGCGCTCATTGACTTGCTTGCAAATCTCTTTGTCAGACCCTTGCAGATGCCCTCCTTTACACAAACTTGCAGATCTTGCATGCTAACAGTCTGAAGGACACAAAACAGAGATATTTTCAGTTTTTCACTTCCCTTAAGAAGTCTGTCTTAACACAGAAACTAGTCGATAAGCTAGAATGACCCTTTTTTAAATTACTTGGACTTCATTCACAAAAACATAACATTAACTCTAAGTAATTTACATAATTACAACTCTGGAAAACCTGAGTTTAAACAAAACGGCAAACTCCCTAGAACTGGATTGGACAAGCAGAAAAACAAAAGAGAAGACACAGATCCTATCTCTCATAGCCTGGCATGTTAGCACAACTCTATTCCCAAAACACTGTCAAAATTTGACTTCCTAAAACACTGTCAAAATTTGACTTCTTCAAAACAATCTTTTTTGCCTTTTTTTTTTTTTTTTTTTTTTTACATACATCTCCAGTATGTTCAAGAGCAAAATCATCAGGCCTCAAAGTTCAGCACCTTGATAAACTTAAGTGTCAGTTAATAACGTGCCAAGCAGAGCAATCAGTCATTGACTCTGGCCACAAAGTCTAGTGAGGTTGCTGGAGAGCGCTGCATACCCAGGGCTAATGGAGATCTGCACCATGAAGGGCTGTTACGGGGTGCTAACACAGAGCCCCTTCCCTTCCTCAGGTGGGAGTTTAAGAAGGCTGCTCCCCGCCATAAGGGAAGAAAGGGAAGAACGCATGAAAGCATGAGTTTGCCAGTTTTGCTAGTGTCCATCAGAAATTCTAAGATTTGACTAAGAATTATTATTATTATATGTGTTTTTGAGATAATTCCTTCTTGACTTCTTTTTAATCTAGTTCTTCAGTTTTCTATAAAACAGATCTCTAATTAGACTCCCAATGCAGCAAAGTATCTAAGCAAGTGAAAACAGTTTAAATCTTATCTATGTTAACACAATTACAATGTGTTTAAAATGACACACATGCTGGCTGGGGTGGACCCTACCTGCCTCTCCCAAATGTAGCCGGAGGTCTCGGTAACCTTCCTACCACTGCAGTTAATGCACAGAAGAGCTTTCACTGTGTTTTCACACTGCCTTGATGACACTCCCAAGTAATTCAACAATTTCTTTATTGAAACTTCCTTGTTTAAATGCAAATGAAGAGCAGAGCTGAGCCTACAGTGTTGAATGAACATAAATTGAAATGCCTTAACCGGATTTCATTTCCATGCCTTCCCTCTTTTCTTCCGTAGGGGAGATGCGTCATCATGAAATTTAAAAGAAAGTTCTCTGCTTCTGTTTACAAAAGGCTGCTCACCTTTCTATTTGCCATTTTAAAAAATAACTAAAAAGAAACACATTCTTCATCAAAAAAAAGTCCTTTACATCTGTGCAGAAAGCAGTCACTTCGAAAAACGCCCAGTTGCAGACATGTACATTACTCCAGTTAGTGAAAGTCATAGTATTTGTATCCAACATCAGCATTAACTCACCAGCCATTTACACCAAAATATTCTGCACCAGAAAATAGATTACTACCTAGCGTGAAAAAACTTAGCATATAGAACAGCACCATATTAAACAGTTGTGCATGACTCTAGTTTTAATGTGGGCTATCTGTAATTACGGTGGCAGTACAGAATCCCAGTGATGGTTTTCACCCTGGCTGATCAGAAAGAAATTCTTCTGTTCAGCCTCACTGGAGCAAGTGCACAGCACAAAATGGACCAGGAGGGTCTTCATTGACTTTGGTCCAGGGTGAAACCCCACTAGGGCTTTGTGGAAGAGGACTGTGGCCTGCTGAGCCTGCCAAAATATGTTTCTGTTGGATTTACCGACCATTCCCTTTATCTCCAGATTGTGAAAAGAAGGGAGCGTACTGCCTGTAAGGCTCTGGAAATCCTTCCCCCTCGGGTGTGGTACATCTGGCATTTTGGTGTACAGAGGATATCACAGGACACTGAAACATAAGGTCTTTCAGAAGTAGAAAGATGAAGAAAAGGGGGAAATCAAGAAGACAGGGTTGTTTAGGCCCTTTTTATTGCTCCTCAGCACTGTCGTCTCTGATTTCCACCCGGATGACCCTGCTCTGCTACAGGGTGTGATAAGCCTCCAAGACAGGCTGCTCCTCCGACGTCCAGACGTCTGGGCATTGGCTATTCTTGCTGCTCCCCCACTGCCTTCACCCACCGCTCTCCCCGTTTGTTTCTGTCATATTGGTCCTCTCCATGGGATTTTTTCACAGGGTTGTCTTGAGACACCAGGTGCCCAGAGCTCCTTCCCTGCCTTCCAGCCCTCCCCTCAGCCCCCGTGCCCACCCCCATTTCATGCTCTCTCCACAGAGAGCTCTGGCATCGGTGGTGTTCCTCATTTGGGTAGACGTGCTTGATCATCTCATGCTCCTCCCTACCAGACTGTTTTTGCAGCCACTGTGATTATGCTTATACTTACAGCATTGCACAGTTTCAAACAATGTCCCCCTTGCTAAGGCATTCCCACCTGACTGCCAATGCAGAACTAAGCTTTGTGCTTCAAGACTGACTGACAAGAAGTTTTAAGTAAAAACGAAGTAGTGGTAATACCTCCGGTAACTTCCACTGCACCTAATCCCCACCATCCATGCTGATGGTACCTACCACCAAGCCAAACAAGCTTTCCATGCAGTAATCCCAGGCACTATTCCTACGTTTTCATGCAGATGCAGTGCTTGAAGAGACTTGTAGGGGTCCAAAGGCACATCCTATAAATTTTTAGTACTGCAGCATGAGTTTTACCCTGGAACTCCATTCAGGGCCGTGCTTGCCACTAGGTCTATTTGATGGCCCAGGCAGGCATAGCCCTATCAGATATAGCATTTACTCATAAGCACAGCCTGATGAAGTCCCTTCAGTATGCAGTACATAATGGCAATGCAGTTCCCAAGGATAATGTTAGCAGGAATAAACACGATGCCAGGTAGAGAAGGGTTTGCAGAATCAAGATTTTAGCTATCAATCCCACCGACTGACACCAATGGACTGAGTAATTCAATTAAACTAAACGTGTACCTGCCTATCCATGAATTTGCTATTGTCAAGTCCTTAGTTTCAGCTTTATTTATAAAGTTATCTGCCCACACAGAGCTAACTACAGGTGTGGTTTGAACATCTCTGGGAGCCGTTAAAGTGGAAGAGCCTCATGATAGAGTGGCTGCCCTGAGTATTGCTTCGAGACGCATGAACAAAAGTGCCATAAACCAGGTTAGAAAAAGCTGTTTCTGTGCATTGCAGAACATTTACATAGAAATTTTCCCTTTAAAGCATCCCCAGTTTTTCAGGTGAAAGCATTCAGTTCAGTAAAGCTTAGCATGATCCCAGCTGCCAGTCTGTCTAAGGGCTGCTGCTGGGGCTGCTTTCAGTTGCAATTACAAAAACTGCCCAGAGGAAAGAAGATCCAAGCAAGATGTGCATTTTTTTCTGGAGACCATTAAAAAAATACATCACTGTTATAGTGCCATGGCATTTGTCTGATAATATCTTTGCAGGACGTAGGAAGGACTGGAATAATGACTGTTCTCTGCAGCTCTTCAGAAATGATGAAAAGTCAGCAGAGGCTTCACATCTGTGAAACATGACTTCCCTCACTCCACAACGAAAAGGTTTTGGTTTGAACAATGTGGTTTCATTTTTAAGCCAAATACTCATTAGATACAAGAGAGGCAATCCGATGACCTCTCAAACTTGATTCCTTCTAAATATGAAGGTTAAATGGCACTGCAGCTTTTGCTCAGTGTCTTTTGTTTTTCACTCTCATAGCCTGGGAGAGGCAGGGAAGAAGACCAGTAAATCCACTGTAGTATGAGAAGTAAGCCTTCATTTAGTCAGCCATTAAAAAAATTATTTCTGCTAAAATTATTGGTTATAATTTCTACTTTTGCCTTCCAGCGTGTAAGAAAATACTGTTTGATGTTGACAGTTGTTAAATACTGGAAGGGAAACATGGTGACCCAGCACCGAGGAGGGGAGGGCAGGGCTGCCATTCATTTGGATAGATATGTTTAATCATCAACGATATACTGCACCCTGATCTGTGCAACATCTGACTTCTGATGAGAACAAAAGTTCTGAAAGTTATTACTGAAAGCAACAAATCGCATAAAGAAATATTCTCATTGAAAGTACACATTGCAAAGGAGAAAAAACTAAATCAAGATCTAAGCACTCATTTCTCATTGACATCATTGGGAACTGCATATACATGCATTCAGCACAAAATAATTTTGGTAATTAAAATAATTGAAGTTACTTCATTTCACAGAAATTATATTTCATGTTCAGCTGCAATTCATGGGTTAACACTGTGCTATTTTAGCAAAATTGAAAAGCTGGGGTTTCAATGCATCACTAGTACTTACGCTCAGCTGGAAATGTGCAAGGGTAAGTTTGCTCGTCTCTAATCACTGTCCTTTAAGGTTTGTATTTTACCTTATCATTTCATTCACCGCAACAGAAAGAGGAAAACCAGCTTATTGGAACAAAAATGTGCTTCTGCAACTGGCCCTGAAAAGGTAAATCGTTTCCCTCAGAAAACTCTTACTCCTATAAAAGGCAAAAATCCCCCAGTAAAATCACACTTCTGCCTTAAGATGATAAACTAATTAAATGCTAATGTTTTAAATCGCTCCCAAAGGAATATGAAGGAGATATTCTGGTCACATGAGTGTTGTACAAGTTGACAGCTATAGAAAAGGTTTTCTGATATTCAGAGAGAGAAAAGCAGGGAGCTGATCTTCATAGAAGGACGAGACTCCTGCCAGAGACGGCAGACTGCTTGCTTTTCTGCCTCAAGCCCAAAGGATCCGCAATGGCCTTACCCAGGTGCCATGTGGCTGCTGTGTCATGGGGAAAAAATGACGACTATGAAGGCTCCCACTTGCGGTATATTCTTAAACAAAGAGGTCCAGCACAGCAAACCCCAAGTAACCTGTCTGACACAGGTGATTTGTTGTCAGCGTCTTTGTAATGGGGAATCAAGGAAAGCAATTGCAACATCTCATCCCTGGTGTGATGGCTGCTACACAAACAAGTACAATAAACAAATGAAAGCTGCTGGTACAAGCGCTCGAGTGCAGGAGGTCACTGCGGCACAGCCTGGATGCTCCTGATAGCACCCTCCCGGTGACAGCCCCGTCACCCGCCCGCGGAGAGCAGGGGCCAAGGCTACTCCTGCCTCTGCAAGGGCACTGCTCGGCACCCGGGGCCCTGGCGCCCGCGAGCAAGCAGGTAACCCTGACACGTTCTGGAGAGAAGACAGCACGGTTTTGCCATATCCCTGCTAATCTTCTGTAATTCTGGTTGCATGGGGTTTTTTGTTTGGCAGTGTTTCTTTTTTTTGCCATCTGAATAACCAGCCTCTCTACTGACCAAGTACCACTCCTTTCCAAAGTATCTGTAGAGATCATTCCCATTTCAATATATCCCTTTACTATGGGCATTTCTAGTTCAAATATAAATCTTTATTCTTTCCTGTGAAGGGAAATTTGGAAAAGTGTCACTATGAGATCTCTGTGGCATCCATTATATTTTATTTTGCACAGCTCTAGCAGTAACGCCTGTGTCACAGGAACTGCCTTTAAGGGTGATGACAGACTTCTTTTTAACTAGCGACTCTGTAACCAGCCCAGGCTAAGCATTATTCTCAATCTTTTCCACCTTGTATATCCCAACCTTAAGAGGTAACCTTAAGAGCTGTGAAAAGACTGTTTTAAATATAACACAGAAAAGATGCAGCTGATTTTGCAGACCAGGCTGTCCTCGTGATCCCTGTGCAGCCCGGCTCCTTTCAGCATATGTACACAGGTTTAACCAACTGAAACTTGGTAAACAGCTGTGCTGAAAATGCAGCACATGAAATGAAATCTCCTCGCTTCATTTTAGCACATAATAATATGTTGTTATTTACTGAAACAGTTTAAGTTGCTCATAATTTACAGATAGTTATGACCCCCTTGTCCTGAAACCTGACTGTCTGATAACGTTTTTCCTTTATTCCTTGATTCAGAGATGGAAAGGGGTTGGAGTTGCTCCGAAAGAAGTCCTCCGTAGTGCAAACAGGACTCAAAGACTGAACGGATTTTGTCAACAGTCCTATTCCTTCCATTTAAGCCACATAATCTCCCTTATAGTCACCAGCTAGAACCCTATCTTTGTATGAAAACAGACAAGATAACATTGTCATCACTGTCTTTTGTTTTAGATATTTTTTTTTAATTCTGTCTCTATGAGCTCTGAGATAAGATTTGAACTTTTTGCTTTAGTTACTGCAAAGAAAACTCCTACAGCAGTCCAATTTAGTGTCAAATACTGGAATCACCATTCCTGGGAGGAGAGGGCAAGAATCACACATCAGCTATGACACAAAAGAAAATCACACGCTTTAATCATAGTCATGCTTTACGTCTACTAATACACGGACAGACTGAAACTACAGTGCAGCTTTTACCAAAATTTTTCCTGAATCATATGTCAATCCTTTAAAGCAGATATTTGTGCGAATCTAGGTGCTTTGTTTTCCAGTAATTTTTTCCTGCACTTTGCTCTAGGAGTTTTAGTACTGCTAAGGGCTGAAGCCACACTTATACTACTTTTAATAAAGTAACGTGTTACCACACTTCAGTACCGCCTAACACCACTAAGCATTTACTAAACATAAATAGCATGTCATGTGCAAGCCCAGTTAGCAAACACATCAAGAAACTCTGTCACGTCAGGGAGGATTGAAGCAAGGAGCAAGCACAGCTAAGGCCTGACACTGATAAACTGGAAGCAACAAATTTTTTTTAAAAAATCTCTTTCTTGCATTTTGCTTTGCACACAAATCATACCGTAAATAAACTGTGAATACTGACTACATGTCAGTCACTTCACATCGAGCCCTTTGTGAAAACTCCCCTTTCAGGATTATTTGACAGTCACCTGGGATGTAAAAAGTGATTTCTGGGGAGTCACCATATGTACACAAAGACACATCCAGACTAGCAAAGCACACATGGAGGATGGTTCCTGCATGAACAAGTCAGCTTCCACGGTGTGGTAGAAACTTTCAGTCACTGAGCAAACTTAAAACAATTACTTGAATTTATTCAGCTTCACCTCTCTCAATGGCATACGCATACTAGGAACTTAAATCCTGATTTTTTTTTCTGTGTCTACTGCCTTGGAACATGGAAAAAATCTTGAAAAAAATTAGTCACTTTGCCTATTTTTGCAAAGCTCGTTCAAAAATCAGCAAGTATTTTTCAGCATGAGTCACTACCCACATCCCTGTTGCAATTAGATTGCACATTTTCATTAGAAACTGTGACTCCTGTTTCTACCCTTCAGTTAGAAGATGAGCGGAAGCCAGCTGTTTTGAGTTTTATTAGAAAACCATGAAGTTTTCAAATGCAACAGTGCATTAATTTTGTTTGGTTGGTTTTTTTAATTAAGATACACCAAAATCAAAACAACTAGCTAATCAAGCATGGGTTAATCAACCCGTGCTTTAGACGACACCACGCAGTCAACTACAGTTGACGCAAGCAAACTGCAAAGTAACAACGCTAACTCCTCTTCTAACATCTAGGGAGTGAATCATTGGCAAACCTTACAACCAAGCACCCTTCTGCCCCTGCCCTTCTGCCTCTCAAAGCTGGGAAAATGGAAGTGGAAAACGGTACCTGGGGAGATGCTGGTGTGCTCTCGTGGGTGCTGGCTGCCGCCGTGCTCTCGCTGTCTGCCTCCCCGGGCAGCCCAGTGCCTCCGCGGCCACGGCTGCCTGCGCGGGTCAATGTTTTACCAGGCTGTGAGCAGCTCGCTGTCCCACCCTCCCTGCAAACACCCTGTGGGGAAGGCAGCGCCGGGGCCACGGCGGCAGAGCCAGTGCAGAAAAGGTTACCCCTCTTCTTCCCGCCCTGTCCTCCACAGGGAAAACAAAGCACAAAAAAAAGGGGAAACCTGCTAAGAGGGGGATGTAGGGAAAGCATGCCATGAAGGGAAAAAAAAAACCTACATAAACGATGCTATTAATAGATAATTTGTGGCAGGTAAGTCATGATAACCTTTCTCCGTATTGTTCTAAGGCTGTGTGCAAGCCTAGGCGTGCCTGGCTGAAAGCTGAGAGGGAATGCTTAATTTATGGGAGTACATAAATTTCCAAATAAATCTTTGGTGTAAGAGAGCCGTCATTCAAATGACAGATAAAAACCAAAATGACAACAAAAAGACCTGAAACAGCATGATAGAATAACGCAAAGGGAGCCTAAACACAAAGATGGGGGAAAGAAATGGCCAAGGCTACCTGCGACGGTTTACCTTGCAGGTAGAGGCTCTGCTCCTACGTCTTGGCTTCTTGGGAGTGCCTCAGAGTTAAAGCTCTACCCAGGCTAGCCAGAGTTTCTCCATTCCCAGCAAGTTAACAATTACAAGCAGAGGGCAGCCAAAACAGGCTGGCAACCGAGCGCGGCGCTGACAAGGTGCCACTGCCGCTCCCCGAGGAGGAGAGGACAGCTGCCGAGCTTGGGAAGGACTCGGAGGCTGGGACTCAGTGGCTGCTCCCAACCTGGGAGACCCTTTCTGGACTTGGTTCACAGATGTGTGCTCATGGAGGAGCAACAGGAAAATCTAGGCTACATTCTGTGTCCTGGTTTTGCGATACTGCCTTGTCTGTCATGGCCTTTCAGTCCTGGTTTGGGAGACAGTGATTAATTTTGTCTAATCTAGGATTCCTGACTTGAGCAGTGTGTATTTTAATGCACGTGTTTAAGGAGAAAATCTACATCACCAGCTGCTCTAGCTAGTCAGATTAGTTACTAAAACCTGCCACATAGTGCAACAAGGAGCACGTCCATGTGCTGCGTTTGCTGTTGATCTGGATCTTGTATGGCCTCACACAGGGATGGGGCTGTCCATGCTCAGTGATGCTGGGCTGAGGGACACCAGCCGAGTCTGGTCAGGTTGGAGAGGCTTTCTCTGCCCGCTGGGCATACCGCAGTGTACTCGCGGGTGGCCAGGGGCACAGCTGTGTCCAGGTCACCACCCAGCATGCACGTGTGACACTGTTTGTCGGTGCAGCAACAGGCTGTGGCTGGACTTGAACAGATATGGTACTGAAAGCAGGAGTGCCTTCCCCGAGCCAGGACTCCGCAGGGGGCTTCCTCAGAGCCCAGGGCAAGCCCACAGGGGCCGATGCGTGGCCAGCCGCTGCGGCAACATGAGCTCTGTGGCTGCAGCCCGTGCTGCATGCCCAGTGCACCCAACGCACGTGAGCCTGCTCAGCTCTCCAAGGTGCCACCATTTGCTGTGGGTGCTTTCAGGTGTGGTGTTCCCTCCTGCCGGCCCGCACTCCCCTCCCCTCCCCTTTTGCCTGGAAAAGGAGAGGCAGAAGGGGAATCTCTCACACATTTGGTACTTAAGGCCACCATGGTGGCAGCCTGTGACTCCCTAGTAGGACAGGCTCTTGGCATGAGCAGAGAAGGCATATGGACTTCCCTACAGCTGCTAGACACAATCCTGCTGCTATAGGACAACCTGCAATGCCTGGCAATGTCTTTTGCATAAGCCTTATTAATTCCCAACCGTCAACTTGTATTCCCACTAGATAAAAAACCCTCACAGCTGCTTTACAGCATCTGCTCCCAGCCTGTGAGGAAGAGCGTTGTGACGAACACACAGGGGAAGGAGAGACCCATCTTCTTCTGCCAGCTTCTCAGGCTTGCAGCAGGACACTTGCCACATCACGGTAGCCTCTCGGTGCCTTGCTGATCCCCCAGCTGTAAGTGGAAATAATAACAACCTGCTATTCCACAGAGCTGCTTGGAGTCTCAGCTGCGGCTATCACCTCTGAGATCCCCAGGCAGAAAGAGGGGTATTATCTGAAAGAGCTTATCTGCACTTAAGACCCTGCCTAACCAGCTCTGGGGAGCAGGAACTGCTCATAGCAGTCTTGCTCCACCTGGTATCGAGAGCTGCTCCCAGAGAGGTGGACTAGGTGGGCAAGGGGGGAGGTCCAGCCATGCTGTTTCTCTTTCCTGCTTGGATAAGGACTCCACTCAAGATGTCTCAGCATATCTCTTCCCAACAAAACCTGGGGGGAAGAGATCATGTTTCTGCGAAAAGGTCTGCTTTTGGCAACCTGGTGTTTCCTGGTTGCAGAAGTGTTTCAGCAGAAGACTGGAGGAGCGCTGCCCACCCATCTAGATCAGATCTAGATTTTATCACCGCCAGGTTTCATGTTGTGACACTGCTGGTCTGGTCTCCGGCAAGGTTGGAAACTGAGGCTGCAGTGGTGAGATCTGGAAGTGGAAGAGTGGCACGCTGGTATTCGAGTTATGGAGCCAGTTCAAATTTAGTTTGCCTGGCAGTGTAGACAAGGTCACTGCCTGTTATGGGAAGGTTGTATAAATACTCACTTTTCCACGGTGCTAATACTTCCGCGATGCATGTTAGCATGGCACAGGCCTAAGACAGTCAAATTGTGTGTAGTATTGACCCACTGAGGCCAAAGGACTCCAGAGAAACTCAGTTATCAGCTGACGGGTGTAGCTACTACAGAAAAATGATGGCACTACTATAGTACAGCTGAAGTTGTATCATGTCAGATACAGAACAGTGGACAATCTGATGGGTCCTCCCACTAAATCTGCCCTTGTAGATAAGCTGATATAATGCAACAGAAACCAAGCATTTTTTTTCATTGTTGCACAAGCAATAAGAAAAAAAATTATCTTCACTACATACCTCTGTATAGCTACCATCTTGTGAAAACTCAGTCTTTCATTCACACAAGCTTATGTAACCTTTTCTCTGATTTTCAGAGATTAACTTTTAAATGAAAATCTTCCAAAACCAGTGAGTTTCGCCTTTCTTTGTAGGAAAGTGAGAGCAGTAGTAATTTTTATAGGGTGTTACACCTGAAAGCAAGTTGCGAACATGAATGACTGGATTAAGTACCGTTGTGAGGCATTTCCCTGAAGCGTTGATGCCTTTGGCTCTTCAACAGGCTGGGGTAGGCTGAGATAAAGTAATTTCCCAAAGGTCACACAGCAAGACAGTACCACGCCTGCAGTCAGCTCTGCAGGTATCATTGCCCGTGTTCCTGAAATGAGCGTGGTCGGCTTCTGGCCAACCCGAGTTTAACATGCTTCTCCTTATTTTCCGCTCTCAGAGATGAGGTTTTCACAACCGAGGGCTCAGAGAGAGGCAGGTGCTTCTCAGGAGGCCATGTCTGCCCCTGTGTCAGCTGGTCCAAAGTTCCGCTTTCGCAGATAACCAGGGGTGGGTTTCTGATTAACGCCCCGCTGACAGGAGAGACTGTGACCCACGGAAACTTGGCGTTTCAGCCTCTTCTCAGCGTGCAACCTTTGTCACAGAGCACAGGTTTCAAGGGCAACGTAACACTTGGTATTTACTTACTGCAAATGGAGGAGGTGCTTGGTTGTACAGCACGCAGGCTGTAAACTCAAACATTAATTTAGTACAGACACTGTATAACTTCAGGCTGGCTTGGGAGCAAGTAAAGTAGAAGATATGGATGTTAAAAGTGAAAAAGCACCTAAAATTCACAGGCTTTTGGGCAAAGCACTTTCAATGAAACACCAATTTACTTACAAAGTGTTAGCAGCCCTAACAATAAATAGATCAAACAACAAAGCTAAAACGTGGGGATCAGGTAACAGAAGGGGAAATTTCTGTGAATCTTAAGTGGGGTTTAATTTTGTTCCAGTTCTCTTTCAACAGATGCATTTGTATTTCATCCTGCATGGCAACACTTGCTTTGGAAAACAGCACAGGGGGCTACTGCAGAGACTTTGAAAACTTCATATTCCCAGTAAAGAACCTCCTGTGTCTGAGCGCACAGTGCTGTCAGGAATATGTTCAGACCCATCCCGAAGGAGCGTGTCGAAACCACCTCCCCAGGAAATACTGCAACAGTACTGATCGCCTCCGACTGGAGCTACGTCCCCTCCTCTGGAGCAGAAGGACTAGCAACTACCTGCTGCAAAAGAAACAGGTGGGAGGGGAAAAATAATCGCTGTGAGCTGTGGAAGATCTTTATCGTACAGGAAAATAGCAGAGATGTGAAGCGTGAATTGAGAGGGCTCTTCAGCAGTGGCCTGAAGGTGGCACACATGAGGACACCTCTCCAGCTGTGGCTTTGGCTGGGTGTCTGGGCTCTCGGAAATCGTACCTGGTCATGCCAGCAGTGCAAGAGCTACAGCCCTGCCATACCTGCTCAGCCCTTTGGTCCATAATTTAGTATCTTGCGCTGAGATTTCAGAGCAAAATGCCCTGTAGATCTCCATCTACTGCAGAATGAGTCCTCAGCACTGGACAGACAAGGTGCTCCTCCAGATGCTAAGAGGAAAGAGATAGCAAGGGAACTATTTACAAAATGCTTCTGCTAGCTGATCCCAGAGCTGTTTTGCTAGTCGTTTCACTGGGCAGCATTTCAGTCATCACTATTCCCTTGGAGGGAACAGACCTTGCAAAATACATGAGATATGTAAGAAAACTTGCTCACAATTCACAGAGAAACTGAATGTTGATGGGAAAGAATATTTGCAAGCAGTTTCTGTAGAGCTGATTTGTTTGACACCAGGTTAGCAAAGAATGGGCAACACTGGTACAAAATCATATAATGCCAGGCTAGAAAACTCCCTAAAAAAAAGTGGCTTTATTGAACAAACAAACCACCCTGTCCCACCTTTCTTGTTCACTCCCTTATTTGCAGGTTTTTGCAAAAATAGTATTTGAAAACCTTATCATCCAAAGCTTTCAGGGAGAACGGCCTATTTTTACTTTATCTGTGTTTTGTACGACCACACTATGCTAGTGATTTAGCAACTTCACACTGCAGACAAATATTTCAAAATATTCCCTTCTTCGTAGCTGTTCAACCGCTTTTACATGTATTGCTGCATTGCATGATGCCACCCACAGTCGCGCTTAGGAAAGGACCTCATTGGAAACGCTATGGTTTAAAATCACAGATGTGCATTCCCCATGGGTTTGGTTTTAGTGCAAAAGTCCCTCAGCTAAGCTGCTTCTGGGATTTCCCTGATGTAGCAATTACTGAACAGGGAAAATCTCAGGCTTGGGCTTCGATGGTGCTGGTTTAGTAAGGATCCTTACTGGGCAGTTGAGGGGTCTGTGTGGTTTGGCTGCTTGAACAATGTCCCCGTTGCATCCCTGGTCCCTCGTGTCCACCTGTGCAGACTGGAAGCAGAGGAGCAAACAGGCAGGTTGGCAGTGGTCCAGGGGGAGATGCCCTCAGGAGCACTCGTAGCACTGGGAGTGCCTGGCAGGCACATCTGCTCTGGCCTGGCATCGGGGTGGTGCTGAGTGCACATAACAGTGTCCATAGTGCATTGGGGAGCGCGACAGAAAGGTACCCCGGCAAAGCTGGAGAGCTTCTCAGCTGCAGTGGAAAATTATTACTACTTCAGGGGGAAAACCAGAGTGCATTGAACCATATTTTTAGAAGAACCTGCCTCTCAGCTAGGCACCAAAATAAGCCCCAGCTGAAAACAGAGCCCTATAGATTACCTGGGCACAGGTGTCACAGGAGGAGTTGCAGAGAGTGGAGTGATTTTATAAATCAGCCCCTTTCCCAGGGAGGTTGGTGTGGGAGCTGCTACCTCTCAGACCAGGCTCAAGCACTGCAAATGCCAACCCAGGGCATCGGGCTTCCCAAGCACCAAGCCACCTGCAGCAGCGGGGCCGGGTCCACAAGGAGTGCCTCACAGCGTGTGCCATTTGCCACACAAACGTGCTGCCAGACGCGAAGGACAGGTAGAAAAAAGTGTTTCAGGGCTAAAGTATTTATAGGTTTCTCTGATAGTTGCTTACAAAATGTAAAAGTTTGAAAAATTAAACAACCCTAATATCAGTATAGTGTTTTTACTAATTTTCTCCTTTAAAGGGGTACTAGTAGCAAGAGAGATTTCTCCCACTTACATTTCAGTTACGACATTTTTAATTACTTGGTTAAATACACATATTATGCATATGAATTAAATAATTATAAGCCACAGCTTGGTATGTGACTTTTTTTTCTAAAACTGTTTATTTTATATAGGAGAGTACTTGTATCAAAATCTATGGGATGTCTGCTTATCTCTATATATCTATTTATCTATTATCTCTCTTTCTATCAAGACACATTAGATTTTAAAATGCTTTGGGAGATCCAGCTGGGTGTGTGGAGCTGTAAAAAGTAAGAATTTCTAATAAAAGAGCATAAACGTGTTGATAACAATGCCTTAATTCTACTTTCTTGGGCTTTAACATTGGAACTGAAACTAGTCTGTAGCCATTTTAGCAATGAGCAGTCTTCTCAGCACTGTCCTTAGTGCCTTATGTTAAATTTGGGCAAATATTTGCCATCAAAATCAGTGCCTAACATATGATGACATGAAACATCTTCATCAGACTCTGCAAGTGCAGCCCGTTGCTTTGACTGAACCCCAGGAGATAAGTAACGTTTCTATTTTAAAATAATGCCTAAGAAGATAGTACATACAGAGATTTTATAGCTGAATGGAAAAGCCGGGACTGAATCAGCCTTTCCAGCAGATACTGCCAAGTAGACGAATGAAATATTTTTTGTTCTTATTAGCTCTGCTGAGAATCTCAGTGGAGATATTGATACAGATCTCTGTGAGGCCAGTTCCTGAGGATTGTACTTAAATATTTGGAAGCTATTATTTACTGCTTAATTATCTCCATGCAACCAAAAACATCCCCCAGCTTCAGCACACAGATGCCTTTTACAGCACGTCCACCTCATCATCAAATTCAAGGCACAAGAAACATTCATAGATGAGTGGGATGAAGGTCTGAAGGGCTGATCCACGCAACGGACCTCTTGCTTTCTGGTTTTCCTATTGTCTTCCCATAAGAGGTATCCGGCTGCCTCTTGCTCCTCTCTTTTGGGGGAACCCCAAGGTGGAGGGAGGCCTCCTGAAACAGAAACAGCTTGAAGGGAGGAGGGTGCGTAGAGGTAGCAGCGTAGCTAAGACATGGCTGGAGCTAGACAGGCAACCACAAAAATGTGAGGAAGATTGAGGGTGCTTAGGATGGAGTCAGGGACTTGATAATTGTCTGGAAGGAAGTTAATAGAGAATCACAGAGATTAACAGGCGTGGTTCAGGAGGAACTGGAGTTGTGAACTGCTTACAGGGCAGGCGATAGCTGGAAAGGAAGGTGGGGTACAGCTGGAAGGCATCTTGCGCATAGAAGGGATGAGAGGAAATCCATAATTTCTGAAGGGAAAGAAAAAATATGATGGGGCAACCCAGCTGCTGGGGTGAGGTAAGGTGTTTTGGATGGACAACTAATGAGACAAAGTAATGCTTGTGAGAAAGGAGACAATGTATGATCTACAAGGAGAAAACGAGGGTTGAATTGGAAAGAGGAAGCAGTAAATACAGAATTTACAAATGCTGGCTCTAAAGAAATGTGAATGAGTCAGGTAAAATAATAGCGTACTGAACAGACATGTCCAAAAGGACAGCTAGTCCCTGGGTGAAGGAAGAATTGGTGGGTCATCTGCTTTCAACCCAGGCATTTGGCACCACTGTACTGGCTGCTGGAAGTCACACTGGCACAACGGTGAAAGAGATGGAGTCCACCTAGAGAGAAGAGGAAAGGAGCCAGAGGTGGCAGTGCAAAGGAGCCCGACCGCAGGAAACCAGGGAGATTTGGGCCAAAATTACTTGTGTGGTGGAGCTGGTCCTGGGGCAAGGGTGAAAGAAGGAGTAGAAACTGGAGGGGTAACGGTTCAGAAAGAAAACTGAAAAAAAGAACCTTTTTCCTGTTCATGACAAAAATCGCCCCAAGGAGATTTTTCTTACTTATTAAAAATCTCCACATAAAAGGAGCCTAGGAGAATCAGCAATACCCTCTCTACAGTAGCTACCTCACATGTGCAAATAAAATATGTTGCTAAACTTGTTTTTTCCTATGTAAGGACTAAAACCAGATATCATTTACTCCTATGCACACACAACCAGTAATACTTTATGCTTGTAGTGTTCCTGCCTATTGTACGAAAGCTGAAGACCTGAATAACACAATGTTCTGTACTAGAAAACTGCAGCATTTACCCAGTGTAGCAGTTTCCCAGAGTAGTTTTATGGTATTTCTATTTTTTAGATCTTCCGTTAACACTCAAAGTGGATCTGTTTTTCCATGCAAAGGAATGATTTAAGAGGAAATCTGTAATGCCTGCTCTGGCAAGCACATTGATGCATCTTCTGAGATCAGTGGTAAATTGCAAACTGTGCACCAAACGATCTGCAGTCCGGCTGTCCTGAGGCTTGCAGCATGGCTAGTGAGAAAATCCTGATTCAAACTCTCAAGTCATAAAATTCATCTTGCTCCTACGCATGTTTTTAGAATCCAAAAACCTTTCACCAAATTCTGCAAAATTCACGTTGTAACCTTTTAGCTTACACAGACACTATTTTGATACCTGACATACAGAACCCTGCTCTGCTCATTACTATGAAATTGGGAGCCGTTGGATATGTATATTGCACTGAAAAAAGTGTTGTCTATTTTTCAGCACAGGTGCAGCTATTTGTGGTTAGCTGGGTCTCAGTCTGGCTTACCTGCAGGCTAGACTTCAGATTTGAGGCTTGGATTTGATTTATGTTAAAACTGAAATTACACAGTTTGCTCTCACTGACCTTTGCACAAGATGGAGGGACTCTCAGGACCAGCTTGTTCTTGCAAGACTTCTCCTTTGTTAGAACCTAGCCCCTCTGAGGACAACAGTTTGCATTTGAGTTGAGCTGCATCTGTACTAGAGCCAGATCTTTGGCCTTGTGGATTCAGAAAGGTCCCCTAAACAGTAAGGATTTCAACACCTGCAATGAAAGGACACATTTGATTCAATACAGCTCTGTTTATTCCATGTGGATATGTGGTTATATTTTTCAGAGCATTGAAGCTTTGCCTGTGTTGTGCACTCCTAGCTGGGTCATTTTCATGGTACTGCACGTCAGTCATGGACAGCTAGATTTTTTTTGGTTTCTTATACACGGAGGAAGAGATGTATGGAAACCGTTGTTCTGATAACATACATTCAGAGAACTAAATGGATGTTACAGACCATTGTGAAGAGAGATGACAAATCATATTTTAATGATTACCAGCACTCCAAGTATCACCGGATTACGAGAAAGGTCTTAAAAGATGCCTTAGGAAAGATTGCTATGTGGCTATCTGGCAGTCACCCCACACTAATAATTCCAAACCCAAGCAAACCTGACAATGTTCAGAAGTGTGAAAATGGTATTGCAAACCTGAAAACAGGATTTTTTCATGACTGATTGTACTTTTATTTTTCTTTTGCAACTTATCGCCTGAATCTAAACCCAAACTTGATTGGTATTTTGGAATTAATCCTGAAGTATTGTGCAGTGATAGTCAGTATTTCATACTGCAGTTACATACTTGTGGGCTTTTAAATGCTATTAATGGCTTACACTTGCACAGCCTTTCCCCTGAAGGAATCCCAGCTCACTTGCTGAAGTATTTTCACATACTGTTTTCATCTCTTTTGATATACAGTCAGCTCTGAAGGAGCACAGTGTGAAATGATTAAAGCTAGAAATTAAAAAAAATACTGCGTTTCATTGAGGTTAGTGGGAGCATTTTGAGAGATGATAGAACGCATTTATCTGATCTCACGCGTTAGCCAGCTACTCATTGAAAATGTAGGGAGGGTTACACTTGGGAAACTGAGCGTCTTGGGCACTTTTAAAGATTTTCTTCTTACTAAAGTACCAGCAGCAAGCATCATTTATCCTAGCAAAAGTCAGAAAGGTCTCATCTATTTCATTATTAAAATAAAAAAACAAAGTTCTAGATCATGAATAGTGTTTCCATACCCTCACCCATTGCTCAGGTTGGATGTAGGGAAACATGACTGCTCGAAAGTGAAGAACTGCAGAGGATGAGAACATGTCCAACACAACAAAGAGCAACATCTCTCCTGTGTTTGGTTTGGGGCCAGCCAAGACTGTGCCTGCAAATTTCCTATTTGCCACTTATATTTGCTTCACTAAAGCTAATCATTTATGTCCTGCTAGACACCGGGTTTGTTTGAGCCAAGGTGAGAAGTGCTATTGCAGTGTCTTTTGTAGAGCTACAGCACACAGCCGGTGAAAGCCTGTCCTACCAGCCGGCACCACCTCCGACCAGCCTCATTCCTCTCTGCAAGCTCATTTCTGGGTTGGGGCACCGGTTCAAGAGCCGGACTTGAGAGCCTGCACCAGGGTGGATCTCCTGCAGTCCTCCCCCCGCCCCGGCATTCCCTTCCAGCGTGGCCGGGAGGATGCCGGGAGAGCGGCAGGCAGCTGGGGAGCGCCCCGCCGCCCCAGCCGGGCTGAGCTGTAACCCCAGCACATTTAGGGGAAAGGTAAGTTGTTTCTTCACGCCAGGCTTCTCTCAGGAACGAAGGCAATGGCGTGTTGGAACAATGTCACTCCTAGACACAAACAAGTGAGGGCAACTCAGCCAGTACAAATAAACAAATACAAGCACAGAAGGAAGAAAAATTGCACCTTTTGGATTTGCTGCTATTCTTCACGTGCACATTTGACACTTAGATGCTATTACGATGGATGCCACAGTTCACTTATTGATTAAATCCCAGTTACTGAGCCCATTTCTAGTTCTTGGCTGATGCCACTTTATTGATAGGTTGAATACAATTTCATTTGCTTGCGGTTAAGTAAATCATCAGTGTCAATCAACATTTTCTTACAGTGCTAAGCCCACAAAAAATGTGCGCCAGGCGGTGATGAATAGAAGTCCCTGGGATCACACTGTGTGTGAGCCTGAAATTCCAAGCTATGAATCAGTCTGTGGACTGTGTGGCAGAGCCTGCAGCGATCCTTTGCAAAAAATGGCACATGGATTAACACTTGCTGAAACTTCATTTTCATCGGCGTGTTAGTCAATGTTTTGGGTGTTAGTATCTTGCTGATTGCATCCTTTGTTAAGGAACAGAAAAGAAAGTGGTAGCTCGCAGCTCCTTTGGCATGCAGATCTCCCACCCATGATACTGTATCTCTGAGGAGAAGAAACGACGGAGAGACGGATTTAAATTCCCAGAGATGTACCAAGGAATTGCTGCTGTTTAAACAAGCTCCCTCCATCCCTGTGCTACTCATGATGCTGCTGGCTATCAGGAGCTCTGCAAGCTTCTGGGCTTCTGCAGCCAGCGGAGCTGCTGGTGGGTATTCTGAGGGAATGTGTTTCTAGTGAGCAAAGCGTCCAATGTGTCCCGTGCCCTCAGTTAGCATCCCTTGGGTGCTGTACAGGACAAGCCAACATGTCTGTTCAGTCCTGGAAGCTCTGTTCCTTCCATACTGTAACTGGAAATGGAGGCTAAGGGGTTGTATTGCCTTAATTCTGCTAAAATCCCTCCCTTGCCATCTGTAGGCCCATATGAAGTACTATATGCAAGGAAGGAAAGAAGATAGATGATGTTCCAGAGAGGGTGAAAGGAATTCTGCACAGCCTCCTTAAAAACGCATATCCCTGGGAAACGGATTTCTAGAAATTAAATTTTCTACTGCTTTCATTCCAGTTACGTGAAGAAGGAAATGGTGGGACTACAGCAATTGCTCAAAGAGAAGTTTCACCCCCTTCATATTATTGGTGACATTCCTTTAGAAACCTGTCTCCAAGGTCTTTTTTGCCTTGTGACTAAGATGCAGAAGCAATATCCAAGTTAAATGCCCACATTTCTAACCTAAAGAAAAACAATACAGTGCTCAGTCATGCAAATTAACGTATCAGTCAGAATCCACCGAGTTGTCTGGGATATCAGGTTATGATTTGAGACAACTTCTTTTAACCTAATGAATCTGCATTCTTCGTTAAAGCAAATTAGCATAATTCCACTACAGTCAAGGTAGCTGTACTATTTCAGATATGTTCTTATACTGTGCTTATCATCTGAGGGCTTTACAGCAGAGCTTTAAGCAATATGTGACTAATACCAGGAATAAGTTGCTTTATCCCCTCTGAGACAAAAACTAAAAATGCTATAGCAGTTAACACAAAAAATGCAGAAACCGTTTATAAAACTTTTTATAAAAGCCTGTATCCCAGGCAGTACAGATATGTACACATCTCCAAAAAAGTCTGTATGAAAACATTCCCTGACTCCCTGCAGTCACAGAAAGGAAACTCACAGCTTATGACGACATGCGTTTGTGCACACATTTGGCACAATTCTCTTGCTTTTGTCCATGTATGTGTGCACAAAATCTGCAGTATCACTGTAGTTGCTTTTTAAAAATTACTTATTATTGTAAAAAGTTTTTAAAATTGTTCCTTTAAATAATTTTTTAAAAATTCGTAAGCAATAGGTATATCAGAGTGATTTTTTTCTGATTTCATAACATATATTGCTTGTACTGTGCCACATCATTGGCACTCAGATTATAAACCTACAAAACACAGTGGGCCAGAATCAGCCGGGCAGAGTCTCCCCTCCTCACAGCTTCAGGCTTTAAGGCAATGGAATTGCACTGATGTAATAGGCTTTAACAAAGTGCTTATCATTGCTGCAGAATAAAAGAGGGGGATAAATAATGCTTTTTTTTCTGGTGGTCTGAAGATAAGCAAGTTAATTTAAACTACTGAGTATGATGTTTCCTGCTATATGTCCTCAAGTACAAGGGCAATACAAGTTTCACTGTACTGCTGTGAAGGGTGTTTTACTTATTTAGAGGATAAAGGAAGAACTGGAAGTCATTTGTTAATGTAGAAACTTTGCAAAAATTATTTTAGTTTCATAAAGGAAAGCACAGAGCTCAATTCTGCGTCTTCCTATGCACAGAAAGAGGGACAAAAGGGGGCAGGGGACGCAGAGAAGAAGGTGCTCTCAGCTAAGTCAATCTTGTCAGGCTAGTTTAACAGGATTAAAAAACCTTTCTCGCATAAATAACTGGGAACACTACAGCACATGTGGGTAGCATGGCTTCAAAGAGCTTAGCCTGCATTTTACTGGACCCCCAGCCAACTTACACCATCGCGCAATGCTCCTGCCACTGAGCCCTACTGTCTTCCTCTGCATCTGGTACCTATAGCCATGGTATAGCTGAGGGAGTGACCTGCTTCCCCACAGGTACTGTGGTACCGCTGCTCCCTGCAGCGCTCTCCCCTCCAGCTCAGGCACAGACAGGAACGCCGAGCACCTTGAACTCATCTACACATCAGAAAATCAGCAGAAAATCTGTTCACCATCCAAATAAAAACATTAAGAACAGTGTTATTATTTCAGATTTTTGGGGCCGATGTAGCACAGTAATCTGTCTGCAGCAGTGACCACAAACTGAGCCCTACAGAAGAGCAAGAGCAGGGCAAGCATATGCAATCTTTCCTGCAAGTCCTCTTCCAGCCTGCAACCACTTTCAGCTCAGGGCACTCCTTGAGCCTGATGTAGTTTGCCCAGTGGTGGACCTCTCTTCCAAGTACTTGCCCAGTCTTCCCTTGAATGCCTGCAACAACTTCTGCAATTATCATACCCTTTGGCAAAGAGTTTCACAGATCTAGTATTTGCTGCATGAAGAAATATCGCCTTTTGTTCTGAAAATGGCTTCTACAGCTTTGTTTAACAGCTGCTACCTCTTGCATTGGAAAAGACAGTGAGCAGTCCACCCCCACCCACCCTCTCCACATCACCTGGGATTTTATAGACCTGAATCAAAAAGACCCCCACAGTGGTCTCTTTGCCTGAGCCCACTCCGACAGAAGCTGAGTATCATGCGTATGTTTTGGCTGCTTGTTTCCAAGGGATTGAGGAATTTGCTAAAATGTTCTTGTTGCCCATGCTCCCTGCACATCCTCACTGCAAAACTTCACCCCACACCCACTGGTTGGACATTGAACGTGCTGAATGTAACATTCACGCAAAGCTTGGTGTGAACCAATGATCCCAAATATTTAATTGCCAGTGTGTCCACGCTCTAGCAAGACATGTAGAAACCCACGCTCCTGCTTTGGTAATTGGTGTCCTAGCCACCTACAGTTGCCTGACCATGGGCACATCTGCAGGCAGACCTGCCCTGCAGCAGTGCTCATTCAGGGAACTCAGATTACTAAAATAAAGCATGTATGTTCCTAAAATTGAATGGACATTTGGAAAAAATAGGGTTCTATCTTGATCCAGTCTCCACTTCAGTCTACTTCTCATGAATATTGTGTATTATTTTCTCCTTGAAAACTGATTTTATGGAGCCTCTGCAGCTTTGTTGCACAGCTCTCAGGTACCCCATCTACTTGATAATTTTTCCAAAGATACCAGTTTCACTGGCTCTTGGTACTCCACTAAGTAGAAGATTTTGCTTTATTTGCTGTACTACACTTGGGCTATTAAAGCTAAGATCCCCTCATTATTTAGATGTACTTGCTAGCTTTTAGTTACACTGCCTGACATCACGTCTCCCCTCCATCACATCATTCTGCCAGATTTTCATTTGGCTCATGTATTAATTTCAGTTAGCTGTAAGAGCCAGCCAGAAAGTGGACTTTTTAATGATATGAACATCACCAACACTGTGAGCACTCATATACTTACTGTTATCTGCAAATGTCTGCATGTGACGCTACTGAGCTAAATAACCCAACCGACTGGACTCTGTGAGCTTTTCAGTTGCCCTCTGAAAGCTGAAAGTTCAGGATGAGCTCAGATGGCAGATTTTTTTAAAAGCTGGCTTCCTAAGGAACAACTTCTAATACTTCATGTTTTTGCTATTTTAACTTCTCTCAGTAAGTGGTCTGTAACGAAAATTCTGCCCGATCATGCAGGTTATGTTCAGGCAACATACTTTCAATTGATTTTACGTCCATTCATCAGAATGATTTGCTTTAATACTGATTTTATGTCTAGCTAGAACATGACTAAATAGGTTTAAAGCAGGTACCCTTCATTTGCACGTGCACCATATGGCTGCCTGGTTTTCCTCCTGTACTGGATGGGAGGGCATTGTTTTTATTGTTTACAGCAGGGGCAGCTCATCATAACCACCTCTGGAAAAAACAGCTCGGCCAGCTGTATTCCTCGCAGGTCTGTGTGTGCCAAGGCATCCCAAGAGGGCGTTGTGCCCTGCTAGCTGGGCAGACCTTCCAGGCATCTGCTCCCCTGCTGAGACAGGGCCACCCGGCTCTGAGAGTTTGCACTGGCATCCTGAAGAGGAGCAGCTGGAGCCAGGAACGAATACATGGAGAACGTGGGGACAAATGTATCAAATACCTTAGGTTAATTGGCAATCAGTTAAAGCTGATGTCTAGGCAAGCTCTGAGTATGTTGCAAAGTCAGGGCTGAAAGTGGTAGGTGCTGAGGGCTCACTGCTCTGCAACTTTAAAGTTAAAGAGAAGATGCTGATATTATTCCTCAATTATTTACTTATTTATTTCTACTATGTTTTGAGATGTTCCAAAGCAAGTTTAAGATGAGAACAGAGGCCAAAAATAACTCCACGGCAGCACCCTCGATGGGGGTGACTTGGTCAGTGTCACTCCTACTGGCATAGGTGTTTTGAAAACTCTATGGTGACAGACACAGCAGAGGAAGATTTTACAGCTGGAAAAGTGCAATGAAGCGATATCCCTGCTAGCCACCACTCATAGTCTTGCCCTCCAGTCTCAGCTGATCACAATATTGCTCGTTTCCCCCAGAGGCCTGCCTGGGGAGCAGTACTAAATGGTGGACATAGCCCCACAGGGTCCCTGCCAAGAGACTGCTGGAGAAGCAGCTTGGACCGGAGAATCACTGATGTACGCTCGCAGGTGGGCTTTGCACGGCCGTGGCCCTAGCAGCAGAGCTAGTCTCAAGCTAATAATTACATGTTTAGCATATTACACAAGCATTCACTCCTGCTTTTTCACCGGTGTCCATTCTTCTGCTTTGTGATAGCCACTCCTTTTCTAATTCGATTTCACGCTTTGCAGGAGCACGGGTCCCATGGGCATCAGCATTCCCCCCCCCGGCCTCGCCTGCCCCGCAGCAGTGACCCCGCGCTTCCCGGGTTAGGACCCGTATGCTGCTCGAGCAGCCTTTCTTCTGGATTCAAATTACTAAGAGCAAAAGTTCAGCAGATTGAACCCTCGCTCATTCTGCTAATGTATTTATTTGTTCCAGTGACCTGCCAGGTCTTCAGCAGTCCTACCGAACCCACGAGAAGATCCTCAGCTCTCTTCAGAGCTGGACTGACTTGTACAAGCACAAACCCAGGGGCTGCTTTGGAGGGAGAGCAGAGGCTGGGGGGCTAGCAAAGGATCACGAAACAATGTTTGGAGCCGGCAAGTTACCATTAAAGAATGCTGCCCACTTATGTAGAAAAACTGGGTGCCAGCCACTCACCGACCCTGTTATTCAAGTTCTGCAGCCTGCAGGAAAGGGCTCCTAGAATTAGCTCTCCCAGTCTGGTGGTGAGACACCTCTGATGGCTGAAATGGGTTTGCCTTGGGGTGGTTAAATACCTGCTCCATGTGATTGGTCTAATTAAAAGTTTTTAGCCAAACAAATCCCTGTTTGTGAAGGTATAAAAGCTAAGAGGATTAGATGTTAGTTAAACTAGACATAACTGCGAAACAAAATTGCAGCTGTTAATTCTTAAAAATGCTACCCTAGTGTGTGCGGGTGAAAGGAGTGGGTAACAAAATTAATCTGTGAAACAAAAGTCTCAGATGACAGTTAAATCAGGTATACACTGTAGAAAGAAGTGTCTCCCTTGAATTCAATATTGCCACGTAACAAGAGAAGACTTTGTTCTGCATACAGAAGGCAAAACCAGCTTTAATTAAAATTGTTTTATCTCCCGTGTTCTTCTTGTAAAGGAAATGTTAGTATTTTCTATTATTCTATAGGTTTTCTACCTTAGCCCATTGGGTATACAGGTATATACAAACAGTGCCAAAGCTGGCTAAGGACAACGTAACTCCAAACTTTCATCGAAGGGATTGTCTGCTACTAAACTGAGAAAGCGTCCGAGTCTCATTCCTGTTGTACTGACCAGCTGGGAAGTCAGTGGCTCTCAATGACTTTCCACCCCGTCCTTCCAGGGGTCTCCGTTATAAAGAATCGGCTTCTTTTGTGTTTCCACAAGAATCAGAAGTCAACTGTTTTCTTCCACCAATAAGGAACTGCTTGCAATAGCATCCCCAGTAAGGATAGATTAGGGAAAATGGAATTTAGACCAACAGCATATTTGTGCTGAACAAACTTTCCCTCCCTACCAAAGAAACCCAACAAAAACAGGCCATGAGAGCCCCCAGAGTCCTCCTCCCCCTCTGAAAACACACTCGTATGCCCGCTCGGAAATTCTGGACTCTATTCCCAGTGAGACTGTTCGGTTAGGCAGCAGCCAGCAGCCCTCACCATCAGCATCTGCTGCTACCTGTCATTTTGCCTTGTTTCACTGCTTCTTCCCGGGCAGACATCCCATGGATCGCAGGGTTTTATCTTGATGGCTCCATTCTCCCCTACCAGCCTCATTCTATAACACTTGCTAATGCTGGTAGCACTAATTATACTTTTATTTGAATGTAAATACTTTGCTTGGGGACATAATAAGTATACACCTGATCTTGGAGCCTCTGAAAGAAGGCTGTTGTGCTGATCAGTGCCAATAAGGAAGGGGGAGAGGTAAGAACTGCCTCCACAGAAGTAAATTAAGTTAAATCACATTAGCAAGCATTCCTGGGCGCTGGAAACCCATTGCATCCTTTAAGGGTCAGAACAGCCCCTGACACACTTTGGGCCCACGTCATTTAAATACCTCTCGCCCAAACCAGAGGGCAAATACCACTCTCCCAGGCGCAGGCCGGGAGTTAGGATGAGCTCTGGATCATTCCTAACACGCAGTCTGGGTGCAGCCGCTTGGTTTTGGCGGGTGAGACAGCATCCTCCTCTGGAGGCAATCGGCCTCCATGCCAGGGAGCGATTCTGGGCACGTTTAATTTACTAGCAGACATGTAGCTAATGGGGAAGAGAGATAGAAAACCAAACTACTCCTTTAACAACCAAAATAAAGAAATCTTTTACATCTGGAAATATTGAAGCAGATGATCAAATAATTAGCACTGCAACAAGTTTGTATTGCCTGCAGCTAGAAGAACTGCTCTCTATGGAAGCAGGAATGTGGTTGAGCCTGCAAAAACACGATAAGGGATCTATACCTAATATTTTTGGATGGTCTGCATATGTCAAAGGTACGTTTCCACAGAGCCAAAAGAGCATTCAGGATTAAACACTCATGTAAAAGCTTCCTACTCAAACCAGCTGGGGATGGCTTGGCCACCAAGTGCCAGTGCCACATCTTTAATCTTTCTGGGAAGGTGAAAGTGTCAAAAGTAGAGGTGTGTAAACAACCTTTTTTCTTTCTATCACAAACTGACCCTGGAAACAACAATAACAAAGATTATTTTTTCTTGTCTTTCCAACAAAATAAAAAAACAAATTTCGGTTTGACTTTTTTTATGTAATGCTTCTTTAAAATTTCCTACACTTTCCACCTAAGGTGCTCCAAATTGAAAAGTGGAAATATTTTCCTTGTAATTTTTATTTTTACACAGATCAGATAATTTTGCAAACTTGACCCAAACTTACAAGTAGATTTATTTTTACAAGATCTTCACTTTTTGGTAACTGTGCTGAAAAAAACAGTTTTTTTCCCCCAGCTGGAATCCTGATGAGCTTGCATATTGTGAGGAAAAAAAGTACAGTTATGGATTTCTATGCTGATGTTTCATCACATGTGTGGGCTGATGCTGGCTGTAGGTATGAAATACAAATTTAGTATATACAGACCCTGCTGATCTAGTAGAAGGATTAAATAACACATCTCCTGGCCCTTCAACAGAAGGATGATTCAAGCAATCTGTAGGTTCCTAGGCTGCTGCACAAGATCACAGCCTGATCACATGTGTATTATGGCATAAATAGATGAATAATAGCAACTGCATTTTCAGTCCCACCCACATTTCATCTTATTTTTTTAAATCACGTAACACCTACACAAAATGCCTGGCTAAGACTGACAAACACAGAGTAGAAGAAAATCAAGATACTGTTTTCTGTCTTTGTGTATCTCAGGAGGAAATAATAGCTGGCTTTCTTTTTCCCTTTTTTTTTTCTTTTTCTTCTTTTAAGGAAATAAATCTGAGAAAACAGCAGGCAAGTGGTGAAAGCCATTAATTGCCATGGGATTTCAAAAGGTAAGTCCTTGCACAAGTGCATGAGGGATTGGACTGCAGTGGGACACAGCTGACCTACTCTAAAATACTGCTGCCCAGCTTCCCAGTCGGGCTGCGGTCGGCTCCAGCACATGCCGTGACCTTGCCTCTTTTGAGAACTGGAAGAGTATTGCCCTTGACTTGAATGGAGACAGGATCAAGCCCTACCCAGAAAGTTTCATACGCTACGTGTCATATGTGCATGCCAGCATTATGCAACGGGGTGAAAAATGAAAACCTGTCAGGCACAGAACTGGTGCACTCAAGGACATACTGTTATTTGTTTTGCAGCTTTGCCACTCGAACAGGGATTAACAATGTGCCATTGATAGCTGCCATGATAAAGTCAACCAAAACGCCTCATTTTTTAACTTTCAGAACATGATCTAGACTTTTGAGGGAAATGGTTTGCTTGGCCTCAAGGTTTTATTTTTTTAAAAAAATTTAAACTGAGAAAGCATTTACTTTTTCCAGCCTTCTCTCTCCACTTTCCCCCTTCTTAGTCCCCCAGCTAACACAGCAGCAGATTGAATTCACCTCCCAATTCCTTTATTATTTATTTTTTCAACCAAGTTGGTAGGTATTGTAAGTCGCCAGCCTTTGCTTTCTGGAAATTCTTTGGTGTATTACTGCATAGCAGAGTGGTGTGACAAGGATAAAGAGATTAGAAGTAATTTCATATAACTCCTTCTTCTGTCAAAATCTGCAGAGGGCTTTTACTGGTAACTCCGAGTGTTGCTGAAATTCTTCATTAAAAACTTCCAATATACAGGCAGGAAATCTCTAAGCACTAAGACACAGAGTAACCAAAACAGAAGGAGAGACGGAATATTAAATCCAAGTCCGAACAGAGAGAGAATAAAAAGGAAAAAAACCTGCTCAAGTACAATAATAATGCATGTTATCTCCAAGGGGCTTGATGCCAATTCAGCTTTGAAAGCCACAAAACCACGTGCTGATTTTCACCAATTTCAAGTAATTGGGCATAACCAGTGCAGACACAGGCTCTCCTTGCCACCATTAGACAGCCGAGGCAGCTGTGAGTTGCTGCGGGATGGTCACTACTGCAGGCTACAGTGGCTCACATAAAATGCAGGCTGTATTTTCCCTGTACGTTGTACCACTGTACAACCTATTTAGGCACAATCTGGCCAGCAGAGCTTGTTCAGGACCTCTGCCCCCAAGTGAAATAAATTCCCCCCAAGGCAGGGCATTTGCCAGTACAACTGCGGATCCATGAGGAGGTTTTCCTGGTAAGGTGGTTGGGTATGACCCTTAGTTTTGTTTGTTTGGGGGGCAGAACAGGGAGAAGGAGTAAATATGATCTGGCTGACACAGCTGGGCCAGCCAACACTTGCACTGTAGACCTGACCAAAGCTTTGAAGACGAAAAGAAGGTGGCTTGCATTCTCTATGATCATCTCATTAAATGAACAGAAGAATGGGCAGACATGAAATGATAACGTCAGTCCTGCACTTTTTGAAAAGTTACTATCATGTTATAAAGCTATTGTCATGCATTGCAGGTCTTCCTCAAAGCCGGTGACCTTGAAAAAGAACAGAGAAAGAGACAACGAGCATGGGTGCAGGTGCGTGAAAGGGAACGTGCCGCTACCACACCGGGTTAGGAGAAGAATTTAAATGCTGTGTCCTCTATTAGAGGGGTGCAATCTCTTCTTCTGCTTTTTATTTTTGGCCCTTTTTTCTGTTTGTGAATCATCCACCCACTAGTTTTCATAAGCATGTTCACAATGTGGGCTTGCTCAATGAAGGCTGCAGCGTGATCTGCCGTGTTTCAGCCTACTTGGGACAGTAGGTTTCATCCTTATCTGCAGCCATTTGCTATGCGTGAGGGAAGCTACTCTGCGTGCTTCATTTCTGACTCTGGATTTCAAGCTGGTTGACCAGGGGCTGCCTTTCTCTCCAGTGTCTGTCGTACCCAGTGCAATGGGCATCTTTCATTCGTCCGCTTCTGCTTCAGAATAACGCATTAAAAGAACCGAATCTTTGCCAGTTCACGCTGGCTGGGACACTTCAGGCTCTGATCCTGCACCTTTTAAGTCATTGAGGCTTTTGGGATGGCTCTAGGGGAGGGGAAGCAGCCCCCTTGCATTGCTGTGCCTCAGCCCCAGCCTGGCTGAAGGCAAAGTGAAAAGCAGAGAGACAGCACTGTGCAGTGGGCTCCTCCGAGTCCACAGTCCCATCATCTCGGTCTCCTACCAATGTCCTGTTCCTTGCCTGAAAACAGCTTAATTCCAGGTAACTATCACTTGCAATTATCATCCACCAGGAAAAGGAGAGCCAAACACCCTAGCAGGGTAGATTGCTACATTGGACCCCTGCTTTTACAAACCACTTTTATTAAACAGATCTCTAGAAGAGGTGTAATAAGGCAGTCAGAGCTGTGCTGGACGTATTCCCTAAGCAAGGAAAAGTCTAACGCTAGGACATCTAGCAAGGGCAAAGTCCTGGTCCTCAGCACTCTCCTCACTATTTGTCTTCCGTAATCTCTTCCTTCTTTATCCTCCTATCCTTTCTTATCATGCTAAGGACACCAGCCTCATTTATCTTTTCCACAGGCTGTTTTTTTCCAGCTGTAACAACGTCAGTGAAAGAGGCTAGCCCTGCAAGATGCTAATCACCTGCCCTGCTGGGCCGGACTCACTAGCTCTCCAGCCTGCCAGTGGGGATGTGTGTGGGACCATTGCATCCAGAATGAACCTGAAACCAGCCCCTAAATCAGTGAAATTCAGGGCGTGGGTGACTCCTGCCCATGAGAAGCTAGCATTCACTCCTACCTCTTTTACCCAATGGACATGCAGGGATGTGGATAAAAGAGAGAAGCGGGCCATGGTGCAGACACGACATCCCGGGACTACCCCTTCCCAGCCCAAAACCTAATCAGCCGTTGGTGATGAGGATGTCTCTTCTTGTGGTTTCTCCTCCCAGCCCTGCAGCTCCCCAGCCATGCAGCAGCAGGGGACTGGTGCCACCCCACCCCAGCCGCTTGCCCCTGGGCACAAACCCCGACACAGGCTCTCCGGTCCAGAAGGGACTGAAGCATTGTGGTGCTTTCCCTGGGTACCCTCCATCCTGACAAGAAGTACCACTGCCCTTAACCCTGTGTTTCACTAGGTGAAGGTGCCAGCGTGGGGCTGGAAGAATGCTGCAGACCCGTGCATGGGAAAGCGAGCGCTGCAATGTGCTGCTCCCACCTGAGAAGGGTCAGAGGTCCCCTGGAGCACCCAATATTTGGAAGCTGCGTGCTGCAAATTGGGTCCCGTGCTGCCCCAGACCCTCAGGGGAGACGGTGGCCTCCTCCACTCGCTGTGCGGTGCAGAGGGTGGCCCTGCTCCAGCAGAGAAGCTGGGTTTGGGCACTGACGGTGGCTGCTGTCCCCACCACCCTCCCGGAGAGGTCGGAGGGGACATGGCGCCTGATGCACTGTGAGAAAGGGGAACTTGTAGCTAAGGCAGATAAACAGGCTCTTGCTTACTGCTTTCGGTCCTCGCTCTGCACATGGATCCTGTGTATCACTGGCCAAGTAATTTAAACCAAGCTTTGTACAGATGGTCATCAACTGCGTGTTCCTTATTTTGGGGTGGGAACGTTTTCTGATCTGCAATTTGCTTGCAGAAGTAAAGAGCGCTTAGAGCTGCAAGTGATCTTGCTGGGAACTGCACTTTGAAAATGTGATCTTAAGCAAAACTAAGTTTTCTGGAAAACAGAGTCATAAGGCAAGCAGTGCAACTGACTCATACTGCTAGCTGAAGTGCAGAAAAAAAGAAAAAAGGAGGCAATTTATTTTGCCCCAAAGCAAACATTTCATTTCTGTGTTCTCTACCTCATTTTTGTTGTTAAATTTGGTCAAATTTTTAAATGAAATGTCATCCTAAGGGAAAAAAAAAAGTGGTTGCATTATTTGGAAAATGTGGAAATAACACTCCAACTTATTTGAATATGTTTATTTCTGTTCACCCAAAAGAACGTGCTAAGCTTGACATAAATCCATAGCTAGAGCTTGTTAATCCTAAAGCACATTTTTCAGCGAAGACAACCTTTAACTAAAGAAGTTCACCTGTGCCTGGCCCTGACATCATAAATTGTACACTCAAAACTATGGTAAACTTCTTAATTTACATTGTGTGTCCCTATTTTTTTAGTAAATAAATATCAAATGCTTGTTGTGCAGATTATCTCATTACCGCTTGTGAAGTATTGAAATACTATAGATGAACACCATTAAAAAGCCAAAGAGTAGTACATCTCTCTTCAGAGAAAAAAAATGCAAGAGCATGAACCATTTACATCCTGAACAGCAGGAGAAAAAAAATAAATACCTAAAGTAAATTGCTCACCGACCACCCTGCTTTTCATACACAGTATAAGGGAAGGATCCTACAACAAAAATCAACAGTACTGAGTGTGTCAAAAAAACAGAATCATACTATAATAATACATACCAGAAGGCAAATTAGGATTGTGCAGACTATAAATCTGGCACTATCTGAATTACACACTTCATATTTTTTCTGAGTCTGTGCACTGTTTCCAAAGCTTTTATGTATATTTTTGATGCAAATTAAAACCCAACCCCAAATTCCATCATGTGGCATCCTACTGATGTGTGTGTCACCCGGAGGGGTAGCACATGAGATTTACTGCACAGACTTCTGCTCCACGAAGTAACTGAGTAAATCCCAGAGGCAGGGCAGCATCCCAGCCTGGCCTTTGCTGGCAGCAGCAGCAGGAGAGGGAAGAGGCAGGAGCAGGGGGCTCCTTCCAGCCTCCCGAGGGAAAGGTGGTGCTGGGAAAAGTCCCGGATTCCCAACCCCAAGTGCTCCAGCTCGGCTCTGTCCAGGCTCCTTGGGCGACATGCCCCCAGCTCCCTCCTCACCCTTGTTGGATACCAGTGCCTGTTTCTTTGCTCCCTTTACCTTTAGGTGCCCTATACCCTCCTCTCGAGCTCAGGTGCAGAGCGCCTCATATCACACCTGCAACTAAAGTCTTGCTCAGATTGGAGCATGCACAGTGTAAACAGTGGTTTCTGGGACTTGGATGTTAAAAGCTGAAGTCTCCACTAAGTGCACGGAAACCGTGATTTTCAAAGGTTTACATCCTGCTTAAATCTGGGTACCTCTGCACCAGACCCACTTCCCTGCTAAAGGTCAAGTCACTGCCCTAGGAAGAGGTTGCAAAAATTTGAAAATAGCAAACTCTCAAACTTTGATTTTCAGAAACAGTCAAAACATTTTAGGTTAAGTGACTCTCAGGCCTCTACCCAGGTAAATGCAGAACAATTCACATGCCTCAGGTGGATATTTTGCCAAGCAATGTTTCAATCCAGGGACTTAAAGCTTTGCAAAATTAAGAGAAAATGAAAATAAGTCTCCTACCAGAAAACGCAGGGCATCCTTATTAACCAGATCTGCTGTCTTCTTCCTCGTACAATGGGAACTCTGGGATGCAAAGTCTGATGTTCTTGGAGTAGTTACAGTCCCAGATCTCTGTAGGTTATATTGCGTGCACAGTTTTTTCTGGAGTGGGCTACAACAGTTATATGTGTTTATTAATACTAAAGCTACAGGCCCTTTAGCAGTGCATTTCAAACTGCTTTTCCAAAAGCTGTGATCTGAAGCAGAAACCTGGGACAGCTGGCACCCCGGGGACTCCCAGATCTCCCCCGGCCCCAGGGTTTCACAGCAAGTGCTGCTCACCCGCTCTGGCAGCGAGACTTCGCTCTCGCTTCACAGGGGCACAGCTGGAGCATGAAACGCAGCCTGCTGGGCAGTTCCGCACCCTCCCTCGATGGCCTGCGCTATTGGCGATTACGAAGACCTGCGTAGCACCAGCAGCACTTCTCAAAGGCCCCCTTGCCCCAGGGCTGTGGGGCTGCTGAGGACAGTGTAGGAAGGGGAGCTGAGGCAGGGAGCCCAGTGGGTGCCCGAGGTTTGGGTTAGGTGTTCAGCTGATCGGCACCTTCCCTCATCTCTCCCCAGGGGCTCTCCCAGCACAACTGCCCATGCACAGCTGCCCAACCCTATCAAAATGGAGGCATAAACAAAACACACAGTAAAAAACCAGAGATTTGCCATAGCTCCCCAATGATCAGCCATAGCAGATACTGCTGCAAGATCTCACAACCTGATGGGATGTTCAGGTATACCAGCAGAGACCAGTAACCACAGAACAGATATCCACAGCAACCAGAAACAACCCACTTGACCATCATTAACTCATCCATGCCATTTTCTGTGGCAAGGCAGGGACATGAACCCAGGTTTCCTAAGATTTATACTGGTGCCTTTCTTGCAAAACCAGTCATTCGTATACTTTTTGCTTCTTGCCTGGCTTGTTCTACACCCTATTGCGCATATACACACAATAGTATGTGTGAACTCAGAAGAAACCTTTTCAATAGTGATTGACATTTGCAAGAGCTTTGAAAATGCAATGATTTTGGCATCGGTTACTTTCCAGGTAAGGATTAACAAACCGATGAGTTAACAACCAACTAATGTTCTTTGTTTAAAACAGGATGCATTTCAAAATGGAGGCAGCTTTCAGATTTTTTGCAGAAAGATTGTGCTTTGATTTGGAAATAGGGAAGCACAGCAAGGATTGCAACACAGAACAGATAAGATTAGATGAAGAGGAAATGTGATAGAAATGGTTTGGATCTATAGAAGGAGCAATAAAATGCCGCTCATCTCACATCGTTCATGTTACAGGGCTTGTTTTAGGAGACACAGAGGCAGTGCCCCCTTGTCAGAGGTAAGACAGAAGTTAAGCCCTTCCTGCATTTTGGCATTGGGGCTGGAACCAAGATTTGAACAATGTAGAAATGCAGTGAAAATGAAAGCCTAGTTCCTTCACCTTGCGTGCCATTCAGAGCTCCCAACATTGGCAGGGAGGGGGTTCATCCCTTCTGCTTTTCCATGGTACTAGCATCTCTGCATCCAGCTATGTAGCACTCTGAACTGGCACTCCACAGACCCTTGCTCAGCCACCCCTCACTTTGCGTCCTTGCAAACATGCATCCTGCTCCAGGATTCCCGGGCACGGACCCAAACTCACTGATGGACACAGGCAGAGGAAGCAGAGAGCGTGGAGGCCCCAGAAACAGGCACCCATGCTGGAAGGCGAAGGCGAACATTGTAGGATGGGGAAGCAGTGAGTCAGCGGTAGACGCTGCAGGCTGACTGCTGTATTGCACTGTATGGATGGAGTCTGGCCACAAAGGAATTTTGATCCTGTGGTTTTGGCCGAGTTCTGCTTTGAACCCAGAACTCAGAAAGAAACTTGCACAACAACAACTAGCAAGCTTATCTAATCCTCTTTGCACCGGCCTTAGCTCTGGAAAGGGTCTGTCCAACCCGTTTGTGGGTATTCCTAGGGCACGACTACACACATGGGGACAGATAGCCTCGTATCTGCCCTGTGGTAGCACGATTACAGCTCCCAAATTACAGCAGGATCCTTTCTGATTACTTTGGAGTACAAGAAAAAAAGAACATACAGTTGCCTACATATTAAAAACATGAAGGTGTGTCCAAAGATACTATGAATTTACACCCCAGCTTACAACTCCCCTGTGCAGTCTGTGCCTTGGGTACCCGCAGCATTCACAGAAGGCTGTGGCCTTTAACTGATTTTCACTATTACCAGTATGAAGCTTTATTGCAAATCTAACCTTCTAGGCTTACGGATACATGGCATTTTTCATAAAACTAAGTTTATTACACTGCCCATAGGTAAGTAGATTGCATCATCAGCAGTTTTGCTTTAATTTTCTTTGGAGACCCTGTATTTTTTACACGACTTATTTATTTGGAAAAAACTGTTGTGTCTATTAGAAAATATAAAGAGGGAGAGATGCTTCATGCTAGAAGCAGGTGCATCCCTATCACCTCTTGTATATACACAGTATGTTCTTTAACAGCCTATCTCCTACGGCACTCCTCAAGAGTGCATTTCTAGTGTTTCACAAGAGGAGAGGAAAAAAATATGTATTTCCTATCTATTGGTGGGGAAACTATGGCGCAATGAGGGAAAATGATCCCATCAAGATCATGCCCCTAAGCCAGAGACAAAGATGGTAACTAAACACTGACAGCTGACTGACAGTGCTTTGGGAATTAAAAATCCAGCACTGAGACTGATTTGTGTTGATACCTGCGTGCAAATACAGAGAAGCCTATGTCTGTTTAGAAGCAGCAAAGTATTCCCCAAACAGCTGCAAAGTTAAACTTACCAAAGCCTTGTTCTCTGTGCCTGTAGCGGTACAGAGCACTTTTACTGACTTCACTGAAGTCAGTGTTCACCGATACTACTGTAGAAGAAAGGCTACTATTTGCACAAGGAGTGCAATAACATATACATATATAAAATAAAAAATATAAATGTTTATATATTTATATAAATATACAAATATAAATAACATGCTTTTCCTTTCTCTCTCTCTCTCTCTCTCTTTTTTTTTTTTTTTTTTTTTTTTTATTTTTAAAGCCCAGTGATCTACAGATGGAAATGCCAGGATCTGGCTCAGATTTCAGCCTCCTCAGTAAAGCCACAAGCTGAGGCTGGTTGAACAGGCTCAGCCCTCCGCTGTGTTGGTTTACCGATGGGATGGACACCACAACACTGCCAACAGCCTGCTCCCAGCAACCCCAGAGCCCAGGGGCTAGCAGGATTGCGGGTAACACACCTCTCAAATCCCTGCTGTGTTTTAAATGGTGCCTCTCTTCCCACTAGCACACCACCACAAACCTGTGTTTGGGAGATGATGGGAATCAAAAAGCCACTGTTGAAACTTCAGATAATGCTGTAGCTTGAGGGAAAAAAAGCCCTGGAACTGCTCTGTGAGCAAAACAGCCGCTTGCCCTGGGCTTTTCTCATTCTGATGAGAAAGCCAACAGCCAAGGCCACCAGTGCCTCCAGTTTAGCCATACTTAACTGCCCTTACCCAGGGGTTCTGGCAGTTCATTCCACATCCCTCAGAGCTGTAGGTTTTATACAGTGCCCCATATATCAACCAGACAGTGAGCTGATAAACTTTCGCGAGGCAGGTGGCCATGAGAATGGCCAGGAATTTGCACAGGAATTTCAACAGGAATTTTCTTAGACTCATAAGGTCAGCAGACAGTAAAAACTAAAATTGTTTGTCAGTCTGTCTTGCTGCTTACCAGGAATGTAAGCTTGCAGATGAATACCTGCAGAAAACCAGGATTTTCAACAGAAATAAAAATTGAACGTGAGAAGACGTGGTCTCTGATCTTCTCAGCACCTCAAATAAGGACCTGCAAATACCCATGGTAAAACATGGGTCAGAGAAAAGACCTGCCAATACCAGGAAGGGCTCCAGGCGTGCAGCCTGGCACGTAACAAGGCAGCGAGGAGCAGAGTGTGTTCAGGAGCCGCTGCTTGTCTTGGACCGTGTTCCCACTGATCACCTGCAACAGGAGGCAGAGCACCCTCCCAGCATACCAGACACCCCTCGACACCCCTGTGGCGCTTGGGAAGATTTATTCTGCACACATACCGTCTGACCTGCGTGACTCACACAGGTAAGGCGAGACTTGAGACTTCAGTATGTGGAAGAGGCACGTAGAAGCCTTTTTGTTTATTACTGCTCAACACAATTAGCTTCTATGAAAATAACTTTTTTTTTTTCCTTCCTTGCAGGACAATCATGGACTGTATGGACCATGCCCAGGTCGAAGCTTGCTCCTGGGTCCTGGAGTTGTGCAGCACTGCCAGGTATGTCTGCAGCCACCCTGGGCCTGAGTGCTTGGAGTGAGCAGACAACCTTGTCAGCAGCATCTCCTCGCCCTGTTTACTTTGTAAACACTAAGTAAGTAAGACGCCACAGCAACAATAGGCACGCTCAGATCACCTTGATCCAACCTGAGGTACCTCCAGCTTCCCGTCTATCCAACGTGTATTCAGCAAGTCAGACAAGGTGGGTCTTTTCTTGCCCACTTCATAAGGCCAAGAAGCAAAGGACAAAGTCAGTCTTCGAGATCCACAGACTGTACTGCACTCCCATAAGTTTGAATACACCCACCCATGAAATCTATCTCTGCTTGCAGCTTTACCTGCAACTATGCTTTTGTAAGCTTCAGGCACGTTATTAGTGCTATCTTCAACAGGAATACTAATGACAGTGAAATGCTCCCTGTGAGGACTAGCACTCACATTAGGATGTGGGTACCAGTGCATGAACTCTGGTGAAATCGCAGCATACACAGCCAACAGGAATTTTACTGCCAAAACCATGCACACAATGGGGACATGGCCTAAGGTCATGTTAATAATGTGAACGTTTTATTAAGGTGAGCTGAACGTGCTCTTTTGTTGTAAAAACCTCTTGAGGACATGTCCCTGCATGCATGTTCGTGTTTGACTCTATCTTCCCTCCTTGCCTTTGGTGCCTTTTTTTGCAGCTCTGGCTCTTCCTCCCTCTCCAGCCCTGAAAGCTCCTGCAGTCACACCCTGCGTGCTGCCTGCCCAGTCCTCACACCCTCTATTTCTCACTCCAGCACACACTCTAGCTTTAAAGACCTCAGTTAGCCACAGTCTCTTCATACTTCCCTCCCTCCAGGTCCTGAAACCTCCTCCTTGCTTCAGCAGCAAGGCTTTCAAACCCTAATGAAGCATCTCTGTCTCAAATTTTCCCTAACCAGGAGCAGGCTATGCTGAATGGGTTGATCTTTCCCCCCCTTCCTCCCTCCTTCTCCTCTTTACAAGGATCCCTTACTTCTCATTTCTCATTCACCCCCTTCCCTTCCCAGCCCTGCAGACAGCAAACCCTTCACCCAAGCCCTCCACCTTCCTCTCTGATTCTCTGTTTTCCTCTTCTCACTGTTGCTGATTTATGCTGATGACCCATATCACCCTCTCATCATGTTGCATCCTTCTCACCTATTCCCTTCCTCTGCTGCCCTGGTCTTTTTCTTTTACTCATGAAAAAGGCCGTTTATTCGGCATGCACTGCTCAGACTCCAGGCTCTCTCCTGCTGAATTTCCCCTGCACTAACCTTCAAGTGGTCCCATTCAGCACCATCCATTAGCCTCCCCCATTATGTCCCACCATTCAGCCTTTCTGTGATTTCCACTCCATCAACCCTGATGACTTCTCTTTTGCTTTTAACCCTCGTCTTTCTACCAAGTTCAATTACAAATTCTCTCTATACTTCAATTTCCTTCAATTTGCTTTCCCATCAGTGTCCAGCCCAGCTGATGCCCCTCACCCACTTTTTCTGCTGTCTTCTGAAAGACTGTGTGCTGAAAGCCTAGGATCCCTTCCAGCTCAACATGCATAAAACAGAGTCCCTAATACCCCCACTCTCAAGGGATATTCAAAATCTCTTTTCCCTCCTTTCCTCAGTGACAATTACTGCTCTGTTTGCAGACCGGGCACAGTTTTTATTTGGGCAGCCTTGCTTTCAAGGTACAGCTAGGATCTATTGATGCTTGCCACTTACGCATCCAAGACATTGCCTGTTGTATCCACCCTCATAGCTAAAGCACTTCTCCGGGGGCTCACCCTCGCGTTATCTCAGTAATGGTGACATCCTTTCTTCTGCTTTTGTAATTGCAATCTTGATCCGCTGTTTCATCTTCCAAATGCTATTACAAGGGTCATTTTCATAGCCTGATGCTTTGAGTGTGCCACTCATTTTTGTGTTTCTGTTGACCAGCTCTCCATTCCCTAACAAATAAAATATAAGGCGTCTTTACACACAGCACTTGTGCAGGCAGGCAAAGCTGAGTGACAAATGGGTGCCTTTTGCAGCTTTTGAAACCAATTTATACTTCTCATCAAGTACCTTTTCTGTTTTCCCTTGTAATTCCTCCCTGGTTGTACCTCCCTGGTCACAACTGCAGAGAACCTTTGCTCATCTCTCCTAAACTCCTTCTAAAATCTCTCCCTTGCTGCTGAAATAGTGCAACAGCAGCCAGACTGCCTGCTCTGTACCCAGCTGGCCCCTCTCACCATTTCCTTGTGCTTCACCCCGCATCTAACCCATCTCTGGCCTCTCACTGGGCATTTAATGCAAAAACCCCGCACGGCGGTGACAGTCCTTCCACTCCGCCTGCAGAGCAGGTACACACACAGCAGCAACGCCCCGGTCAGGAATCCCAGGTCTATGACCGTGCGATAATTAATGACATCTTCAATGTTACCAAGAACTCAACTTGCTCAGGCTGAATATATACCCTGACTTGTGGTGGAGCTGATGAAGTTTCTCTGATAAAAGACAGAAATGCAGAGGCAGTATTTCAGTTTATTTCAAAGGTAGAACTCAAGTACATCCATTGGGTACTCAAAAGGCCGAAACACGAATGCAAATCCTGAGCTACGTCACTTGGGGTGGTGCTTCTCCAGAGTAAATCTGCCAACGGCCCCGACGTCAGTGAACAGGACAGAGAGCATTTTGGTTGTTAGTGCTTGGTTAAGCCATGTCCACTTTGGAAATAGCTGAAAGTTACTTTTGTATCATGATTCTTGGTAGAGGACTCTCGTGCACTTGTAGTTTCTTCCCATCTCGTGCCAAATAAGCCCATCTGTGCTGATTTAGTCTTAGCTTTATGACCAAGCTAGGTAAAAGATAAAATCCAGACTCTGCATATATTTTGTAAAACATACACTTAAATAAATATAAATAACCCGTCTCCTTTTCAAATGAAAGCTTGCTTGTGATCATGGCAAATGAAAGACTGGAAAGGACAAAAATGCCGTCAAATACCAGGCAGTCAGCTTTGCAGTTACTGAGAAGTTGCTTTGCTCTGTTGAGTTTACTGTGTCACCAAAACCCTAACAGCCACAGCTATACAAAGCCTGCATTGTCTCAGCAAGGCTACTGAGAAGATGTTCCTGATCTTGGCAAGAGCTAGGTGTACCCAGAAGCATTTTATTGAAAAAAAAAAAAAAACCACAACAAAAAACAACAGCAGAAAGAAATATTATTTTAGGCCTCTTACGGGAAAGATAAAGGTCAGAGTCCTTCCTTCTGCTATAGCAGCATGCGAAAATATCCTATTCACAGAAGCCATTTTACAACCCCGAAAATTGCACCTAAAAATCCCCATATGAAATAAATTTCAAAGTGACTCGACTACAATATAAGGAAGGATTTGTCAGTTTAGGTCATCAGTAATTTGGAGATCTCAACTTCCTGACAAAGGAGGCAACTACATCCACCCATACACAGGCATGGAGGTGGTCCCTTCTTAGTTAGTCCTTCACATCTGCTTCCTTGCTACAAAGCAAACCCAATCTTTACGTTCATCCAAGCCATTGATTTCTTATTTTCAACAGGAACAGGATCTGGCAACATTTCTTCACAAAGAGCACATATTTTCCCCTATTAAATTTCTCAATAAATCAGAGCAATGTCGATTTGGGAAACCACGCACAGATGATCAGGGCCAGCGGTTTGAATGAAAAAGTCAAGATTATGTTATTGCTTCACCTATCAGTATAGTACAACGTCTGCTGGAGTTCGTCACTCTAATAGTGCTGTGGCCTCCTACGGTACACCAACAGGTGCTTGTATGCCCACTCCAGAGTAACCCCCAGGTCTTCTTGTCTAGCTACTCTTTAAAAAAATAGGATATTAATAGATTTTGAATATGTCATTGCCAACCCAATGAACAGGACTTCAGTATACACTTAAAACCATAAAAACCAATTTCACGTTGTCCGAGCCAATAATAAATCTATGATGCTAGAAGTATGAATCACCATCTATTTGGCTGGGATTAAATATTTTTAATCAGCTACCAAAAAAGCATCATTTCCAGCTTTTTACCCAAGTGGTCTTAATTTTCACAGGGGGTTACACCCAACAGTGGAAAAAAAAATATCCCAACAAGCAAAAGCAAACCCCTCTGCCTTCTGTCAGACGCTCTCACAGGTTTTGCAGAAGAGGGTGTAACATTTCACAGAGTGGTAGCAAAGGAGCAAGCAGGCTCTGCCACGCGGAGGAAGCCAAGGCCCCCAAACGTGGGCAGCCCCAAAAGTAGACCCCAGTGCCAGGGAGAGCCCTGCTGAAGCCAGCCAGAGGCAAGCCACGCAGGGTCAAGGCTTCAGACCAAACTGCCATTGAAACAGTATTCCCTGAAGGCTCTGCCATCTCCACGGCTTATATTAAATACTTTTATTCCAAGGTTTTCAACGTTTTTTTTTTTAATCTGGTGTATTGAATACTGCACATTCCTTTACTTTCTAAAACTTCAAACAAAGATTTCACATCCCAGGCTGCTGCAGGGACATACAGAAATGATTAGCAATCATATTTACACACCAGCCAACTCTAAATATTTCCCTAACAACACCTAGGGCCTGGAGCCTGTGTCTCAGGAGATGTTGGTACCCGAAAGCGGGAGGGAGCGGGGGTCTCCCCGGGCAGGGGGGTGAGGCAGGAGCACCTGCCTGCAGCTCCTGGCGGGATGCACGGCTTTAAAACAAGCCTGGAGAAAAACCTTTCCAGGACCAGGAATATGCAGGGGAGTGAGGAGAGAGAGGGAATGAATGCGCAAGAAAAGTGTTTGTCTCTTCGTTTATCTCCCAGACAGCAGTTTGTTAGCCTTTAGCACTCGTGCTACGAGTCTGCCGGACAGCAAACAGCGGCGTATTCCCACCGTTATCTCCGTCTCCTCTCCAAGAGCGCGCGTTGCCTTCCAGTTTTCCAGCTCTATACCAGGCTCCGCTTCGCACCGCGGGCGACCTCTCACCCCCGCGGCCTGGCACCTGCGGCGCGCCAGGCCGGGCGCGCAGCCCGCCGGCAATCCCGCTGGCAGCCCGCCTGCGCCCGGCCGCTCGCTGCCTCCTCCGTTGCGAAAGACGCCTAGTTCCCCCTCTCGCATCATGTGAACTCGGCTCAACGGGTACAAAATAATTGCAGGCTTGTCCAAATTATCATTTGCGAAGTCTAGGAGGCATATAAAAGCACCAATATTCAATTTACATTAGCCTCAGGCGGCTCATTTCAGCCTGGTCTTATGCTCCTGCCATCCTCCAGGTCAGCCCAGTTGAGCTGATAAAATTTAGGAGGGATTTTGTGATCTGTTAGGTCCCAGCCCGTCTTTAACTATTATAATACTTTGGCTTTAGCTCAAAGTTTTATTTTAAATTCCTAAGAAGAAATGAGCTGTGTAGCTTTCCCTCTAAAAAAAAAATCAGCTATTTTAACATGAATAAAGAGTCCCTGGTATTTCTCATCTAATCACACATACCTCAGAGTGCAGGAGATGCTTGACCTCCTGATCAATACATGTATTTTAAACAGTCATCAAACTTTTCCCAGATAAGATCCCATTCTTATGCTAATGGCTATAACAGACCAGCAGACAGCAGCCTATCTCAGAGCCCACTTGTCACCTCCCTGTCACTTGTGCCACTGCTCCACATTCTGCACAAACTACAGTATTTTAAATGTTGAAAAAGAACAAACAGCCATACAAACAAAAAAATCCCTCCAAAGACACCTGGCACGTCATGGTGTAGTTTTTCTTTGACATGGAGAAACATACAGCTTTCAATTTAAAACTCAAATCTGCAGATCACTTCTCGCTCTGTCCTTATTTAATACCTGCTTTAGCCTCTCATCTGTCATCTTTCCTCAGAATCACCAGAAATCTGTCACTTGGAAAGAGTTACTGACGCTTCACCGAGAATCTCCGCAGTCCTCTCCCTTTGCCTTTTCCCCCTAAAAATATTTTTAAATGTCTTTTCTGAGTGAACTTCTGTCCTCTTACGTTGTCAACCCAATCACAGAAGAGTAAACCCTCAGGTAAGGACAGAGGCAGAGCAGAGCAAACCGAAGAGCGACAGTACCTACCTGGAGCCCGCCTCAGCGCCCAGCACCATTCACAGCAACAGCAACGTTTCGGGGCAGCAACCTAATGCATTTTCCTTACTACCCCGCTGCTAAATGAGAGTTGAGCAACTCCTTACACTGCTGCTTGGAGCAACAGCTCTCCCAGCCTTAACCCCCTCTCTTGCCTCTTTTTTTTTTTTTTTTTTTTTTTAAACAGAGTTTTTGAGCACTAAACCTTGCAATTAGTACCAGCTAAGCTAAAGCCCCTGCTCGCCCCTGCCCTAAGCCGCACATTCCAGGGCGCTGAGCGGGACGCTGAGCTCCTCGCCGGCACCGTGCAGCTCTTCCACTCCCAGACCTGACTTTCTGCCTACAAACTCGATAAGGCTGGAGGAGCTCAGGAACACGCACTGAAACTCGGACAGGGGAAAAATTGGTCTCTCATCCCCAGCCTGGGTGTTTTTTTTTTTATCCTCCCCCTCGCCTTCCTCCTCCCTTTCTCTCTGCACTCACAGTAGCAAGGTTGTCTCTTGACTACTCCCTGCCTTAAACTCACCAAACCAGATTTTTACTCCCAACACCTTCCCGTAAATCTGAACTGAAATTTTACCCTGCTTGCTGAGCCTTGGCTGGCTGAGGGCCAGTGCAGCATTCCTGTTGTTTTAAGAGGGCAGATTAAAAAAAAAAAAAGAAAAAAGAGAAAGGAAGAAAAGAGAGAGGGAAACCTGGAGAGATGCAAAGGCTGGAAGGAAGAAAACTTTTAAAGCAGCTTTACTAAAAATGCTGTGGGAGGGAGCGATTCCCTTTTATCTTTAATGGGCTAAACCAGTGAGGTTTTGTTTTTTTTTTTTGGCACTGTCAGTTATGAGAAAATACCCTCCTCAGTCATCTGCATCCTTCAGGTGGATGGAGATTTGAAAAGCAAATAAACCACTGGTACTCACCTGAAGGACAGCATCGCCGGTGTCAGCATCGCAGGGAGAGGAGCCTACACCTTTGCCTGATCCGGTTACCCCAAGGCAGAGGTAAGGCTGGTTAAAGAAGTGCCACATTTTACCCTTTTCTGACCTAAAGTTACATGTGGTTTCTAGAAAAGGAACAAAAGAGAAACCAGTTTATAAAAAAAAAAAAACCAGCCAAGCCTTCTTTTAACCTCCGGGTGATCCCTCTGACCGTTGTCTCGAAGCCTTAAAGAAACAATGAAGCAAGACTGTAAACTTTCTCACTCCCTTTTACATTACCTGTCTGTGCCTGGCTATGGGCTTTGATGTATTGAAACAAAGCACAAGACCTGTTTATAGTAAATGAAACCAACCAACAGAGAGATCTAATTCAGACTTGTGACTAAACAAACTGGAACAGGAAGCACACACCAGCAGATTTTTTTTTTTTTAAGTAGTAATTCCTGCTTGCATTGTCATGCAACAGAAAAAAAAAACACAAAAAAAAAAAAAAAGAAAAGTTTTCAGCTTCTCCCTTCAGTCACTTTTGTTCAAACGCAGTTCTTTTTTTGTTGTTGTTGTTGGAAAACTTAATGCAGGCAATGTTTCATCACATATATGCAAATACTTAGCAGAACAACGTTTACCACCAGTAGTGATCTAAATATCTTATTGATCTGTTTGTTTCCCTGCGCAGGATGTTTCTGCAACTGATTAGCTGATCGTCCCCCCCCAATTAACATCTGTAATTGATGACTAGACAGAGGATCTTCATCTAGGACAGCTGGACAAAGCAAGCCCCCAGCAAACAGTAGATTAGCAGTCCTGCAAGTTAAATCTTTAAAGAATAAATAATATTGGAGGTTAAAGCTAGTGACAGAAATTAATTCTTCATAATTCTTCCTAATTTTTAAAACAATTCTTTTTATTCTGAATTAATTCTTAGGAATTCTTAATTAAGAATTCTTCTTAATTCTTAATTTTTGAAAGAAATATTCAGAGTTGAGGACACACTACGCTGCTTTGTTACTGTTATATTACCTATGCTGTTTGAAAGCAGTTTGTCCTTCTAAACATGTATTTCTCTAATTGTATTCATTTTCCAGTAGAGAAAAATCCCACAGGTTTTACCTAAGCAAATCCACCTTGACTCGCTAAGAGAGTTTTGCTTCAGGCGGAAACAGATGAATCAAACTACTATTGGATAACATGTAAAGCCACACAGCCAAATATTGCAAAGTTCAAGTTAGCAGTGTGCTCTCTCCAAACTATCATCATTCAAAAGTTGATAAAGGGATGCGAGTCCAGTTGTAGCAAATGCATCAAGTATAAAAAAATCCTTCAGAATTTACCAGTGTTAATAAACAAATAATTGTGAGGAAAAGTGTCATCAAATACTTGAATTAAAATGAGGATTCAGCATTAGCTGCAAACATTTTATGCAGTTAAATTCACTAAGGAAAAATAGTCCAGAAAAGCAAATAATGAGGGTCTTAGTGGTACAAAAATCTCTTGTATTCTAGCATCATCTTCCTTGAAAATGTCGCCCATTTGTCCTAAAGCAAGGCTTTTCCATAGCATCTCCATCCAATAAGTTTGCCAATAAAGTCCCCAGGAAATCCATCTTGTGTAGAAAGAGCTTATGCTCCACTTGCTCCATTTAGAGGAGCAAAATAGGCATTTCTGGCAGAAGTACTTCTTTGTCAACATGTACAGATTACTTCTTCTAACTGAGAGTCTCTGTAATACAATGAATAGTATAGGAAATTGAAAGAGATATGAATATACTGCCCTGCATATCTAGGATGCAGCTCTACTACCAAGAGCTGTGGTTGCACCAGTGTGGCAAAGCCAGCTTCTGTAAGGTATGCTGCTAAGAGCGTAGCTCTGCCTGTTCTACCGACTCTTCACATGCACTTGTGGGTCTCGCCTCTGACTGACGTATCTCTGAAAAACAAAAAATTCCTCTTATTGTAACAGCCATACCAGTTATCCTACCATGAGACATCCCTGTCAGTGCTGGTCAGACTGGATTCGACATCCTCTCTGAAAGCCAGTTCATGCCTTCTTTTCTGGTGGAGGATTCAAACAGGTTTGCTTTGAAGACACCAAAGATAGGAAAGAGTTTGACATTTTTCTTAGGGCAGTTCAGCTGCAGGTGGAGTGTTACAGCATGTGGGGATTTTAGCTAGAGCTAACTTCAGGCCATAGCTCATCCAACAATTAAAATACCCGTTATTGCTCGCTTTGTCTCTGTGTGACAGACACTTTCCACGGGCCCAGGTGAGACTGCAAGGTACCACATCTGTCTGCACACCCCTGCAGGTACAGGGATGATCATGACACATCTGCTCACAGCTTTTTAATGGATTTCCAAACTTTGGTGAGGACAGCAACTTCTACACTGCACAGCTGCCCGCAAAACAGTAGTGCAAAACCTCCACTATTTATTGCTTGTGGCAATAAATAGGGTATTTCATACTGTACTCTGATTCACAGATTCCAGTTCAAATAATAACAAGTAAATGTTGCCAGGTTGTTTGTGAAGTGCACTTTCCTTTCTCAGCGTACAGCAGCCATTCAGATGACAGCAGCAATTCAGGAAAGTCCCTTCTTGACCTCCAAATGCTGAATCTATTGCAAGCTGAGATGGGATGAAAGCAGCCTCGAAAATTTATGATCAGTTGTAGGGATTGCTGCCATTGGGGGTTCAGGTCATCTAAAATTAAACATGAGATCTAATTGATCTAATGGCAGTCTGAGCCATTTTTGACATCAGAATAATTTTTCTCCCTCTGTAAGTCCCAATTGTTCAGCTGGCAAAGTGTTTTAAGGGGTTGTGAGCTCTTTACATAGGAAGGAAAGAGTGACCCAGCTGTAATTTGCCGCAGCACCCTCCAGTCTGTGGGTTAAAATGAAAGAGCAGTCGCAACACTTGAGCACTGAGCAGAGATTTCCTGTTCCTCTGCCAAGCCATGGTAGGGTTTCTGACCAAAAGAAAAGAATTTAATGAGTCCATAGCAAAGCAAATTAAGCTAAGTGCAGCATGATTAGGCTGTGAACACTAATCTTTAAAGGCAACAGTATTTGATTAAGGAAGTCGTCCTCCAAAACTGATCCTAAAATTGCAATAAAAAATGTCTGGCTATGAACATTCAATGTTGGGGATCTGGGTTCTTTTTTGGGGGGAGGTGGTGTCTCCCAGTTTGTAACGTTTCCTTCTGAATATGGCTTATTGTGGTGTCAGTTGTGTAATACCTATGGTACAGTTTATCACTACTGCCAAGAGCTGACTTTACTGCAGCAAGAAACTGCACGTTGAAAGTTTGGTGACTGCATTTCATTCAGGAGACTATGAAAAACCTCCTTTTTTTTTTTCCTCCTAATTTGGAAACTATGAAAAACACAAGTGAGAAAGTGTGCTACTCAGGAATGAAATGTTTCTAAATCTAAATATCAGAAAACTAGTTGGAGAAGTAGAATATCTGCTACTTCTGTAAAAAGTTAAAAAGCCTCTATTTCAACTCTAAATTTTTGTTTAAGCTTTCTAACACAGAATGTTTCCTAGTACAGGTTAAATATTTGGATATAATTCAGTAGGCAAAGACAGTCTGCAATTAAGTCAGTCATCTTACAATGTTTGTTTTTTTCCCAGTTAAACTTGAAGCCTGGAGAGCGAACGTTTCTGATAGTGGTCTGTGAAATACTGTGATTTCCTACATAAAAGATCTCAGTGTGCTTAATCTGTGACACAGCACCTTCTCCTCCAAAGAGGTCTTGTGGGGAGCAGATCTGGGACCCCGTTTTTCAGGAAGAGGGGATGAGACGGATGGGCCAGCTAATGAGGAGGGTAGCAGAAGCAAAGAGAGAGCCCAACAAAACCCTTGCAGATCTTCGGTCTCCCAGGACCACGCTGTCTTCTGTCCCATCCACTCTCCTCGGAGCTGGCTCAGGCCAGCATAGCATCAGGGCAGAAAAATCATCCCTTTGTCAGCACAGCTGAAAGTATCAGCACTGGCTCTGTCCATAGGTTTAAATGCCTCTTACCAACAAAGCTCCCCAACTTGTAAACACTCAGTTTCTCCTCAGAACATATTTACAGATATTTTGCTACTGGTACCAGTCCAGAATTGTTAAACTAACTCCTATCACTTGGGATGCACACAGAGATCCTGTGGCTTGGATACGATGCCTTTTACTAACAAAACTGGCTTGCTTCGAGATCAGTTTCCACCAAGACCAAAAGAGTGTAATACGAGAGAATGAATTTCCTTTCAAAGATCAAATCCAGACACATAACTTCATGAAAGGCATCACAGACTTGTACAGAAGAATTTGTTCAGAAATATTTTATGGGTAGGGGAAAAATCTTGTCTCTTTTCCTCATGTGGTCGTGAAAACACTTCATCACATTGAATGCATAAGTTTAATGGAATAGCTCAAATTATTCTTGATAATCCAAATTATAAGGTTTGTAATTTGAATTATTAAGAAATTGTAGCAGCTGACATGATTTCCCCCATCCTCTTGTCCTCTCATCTTTTCTCACCTGCGCTGTTCTCTCTCTGATACTTCCATGCAGCCTTCCTTGCAGGCTCTGTCTCCGTGGCTTCCCTCCCTCCCCATTGTCTCTTCCCAGTCTGTACGTCTTGCTTTCCTACTTGGTGGTTTGACCATCCTACCCCTCTCAACAGCCTCATCTTCTATCTACATACTTTTCAGATTCAGGCTTTCATTTAAACCCTTCGTATCTCAGCCCTTCTCATTCTTGTTTCCATCTCAGCACTTTGCCTCTGCCTTGCCATGACTCCAGCAGTGCCAGCCCAGGTCACACTAATATTTGCTTTTCTAGAAGTAACCTCATGTGTTCTTCCATGCTGCCCTCACACCAAATACAATCCCCAAACTAAAAGAAGCAGGTAAAGCCGGCGGTGCCTTTTCCTTGAGTCCCTCATTAAAACTGTCTGTTGTGACAGCAGTGAGAGATTCCCAGTGTTACGTTTTGGGGTGGAGATGACATGCCAGGAGGTGTGCCCTCACCTGGCACTGGCAGAAGCTATGCAGCCTGCCCAGCTGCGCTGCAGCTTGCTGCCCTCTTTTTGCCCTTCATCTCACTGCAGTAGCTCTCCTCCACCTCTAAGTCCCGGCTCTTGGCCGCAGTGCATCCTGTGCAGCCAGTTATGCCTGTGGGAGCCGGGTGTGAAGCAGTCTTTTGATTTTGAGGCTTGCATTCTCTGTACGCAGGAGCCCCTGGCCACAGAGGTGCGGCCACAGCGGCTCCGCGGGCTGGTGCCCTCCACCCAGGGCCTGCAAGCTGCCAGGGACTCTGCCTCTCGGCAAGCCCCGGTGCGGGGATGTCACAGCAACGCCTGTCTTCGATAGCAGCGGCTCTATTTTCTCTTTGATGTAAGCCCCTTACTCAGGGGAGTGGGCATGCTTGGTATGCCGTGTGCTCCTGCTGCGTTCGGCCAGCAAATACTCCTTGGGGGCTCCTGGAGCCAGAGAGGTACATTGGGGAGCTTTAGTTCAGGGGTGTCTGCACAATGCACCTTGGCTGCATGTAAACATGCCTTTCGATAACCCTCACTGCACCTCCAACCAAACCCACAGCTCACAGGGTGCTGCAACAAGCTGCTGCTCTTCTTCCCTCTTGATTTTATTAAAGACCTGGAGGGAAGAGAGCTCTGCACTTTCATATAGCCACAGGCAGCACCTCCTCCAGCACAAAACCAATAATAGTAATGCCGTTTCTGTTATTAGGCTGAGCTCTCTCACATATGCGAAGTTGTTTTCCAGTCCTCATAATAAAATGAGGACCTGAAAATGCTAGGGTAAAACCCTCTGAATGTAGTATTGCTCTTCTCTCTTAATTTCTCAGTTCAGAAGAGTGGATAGTTTGCACAGGGGATATTAGAGATGTCTTCTGCCTTGCGGATGGTTGAGAATTCACAGGTGAAAACTTGGGCGCTCTCTTCATAGCAAACATACATTTCTCTAGCTCAAAACTGGAAGCTGTTGCTGGTGAAATCAGAAGCTGGGTAAAATCACAAGGCTATGTGGTCAGATTTAACCCTGGCTGGGAGACACACTGAGTGCTGGTCTGGTATTTACTCTGAAGTCCCTTCTCTTGGAAGGGAAGTGAAACAGGCAAAGTGCAGCAGAAGCAGTTCAGCAGGAAATTATTGTTATGTACCAAAGCAAGCTCTAAGAACAGAACAAAAATCAAGCCAAGTAGAATTCAGCTATTTATTAATCCTTGTAAATGGAGAAAAGAAAACAAAAGAAGTTGCCTAAATTCATAATTTCTGTGTCTCAGTGTACAGAAGAAGCAAGGTCTGAGAGGCCCTGAGACAACATCAGCTATCATTCACTGCAGCGCATGTAGGCACTTGTGCACTCGGCTGGGTGTGAGCTTGGGTAGAGGTCAGGGGAACAACTAGGAAAGTTTGTGCCTGTGGGATGGAGGGGGTGTTCACAGACATCCCATAATAGTCATGGGTGGTTAGCAGAAAAAAATGTACTCAAATGACTCAGTGACCTGCAAATAATGGTGAGAGCTGAACCCCCTCCACTCTGCAATGGACAGAAGTACTCCAGCAGGACGCGAGAGACAGGCTGTGGGACTGTAACGCAGAAAAAGGAACCCATCAAACAGGAAGGTCACCCAGATACAGGAGATCTCTGTCCCACATAAGCCTTATGTTAATAAACACTGATGCTCTCTTTGACCTAAATAGCTAGGTAAAATTAAAAGGCTGGGGGTTTTTTGTTTTTTAATGAGCAATCTCCAACAAAACTAGGAACATTTATTGCAATTCAGACTGCTTGCAAAAATATTTAACTGCGTGATTTCTTGGACACAGGAGAAATCAAATAATCATGAAATAGTTTATTTGCAGCAACAGATGACACTAAACCAGAAGGCCCCTCTGCAGGCTTTTGGTAGGACTGTCCACCTGCACTGCTGTACACTGTCCAGCTTCTTCTCTGTTCTGTGCATTAGCTCGCAGCTTCTGAGCCCTCAGTTTTCTCCAGTCTACCCACCCACCCAAGATTAATGTTCTTGACCTTCTAACCCTAGAAGGATGTATGCCCAAAGACGAATTTCAGCAGGAAATCATGGTTATCTTTGCACTTGCCTTGGCTTTCAGCAAAGCTCTGTGTCGATACTCAAATTTGGAAACTGTTCTTGTTTCTAATACTCACTCTGGTACAGGAGCTTGAAAGCCTCTGACAACTCCCTTCAATATTGAGTGGCAGATGTCACAAAATGAACTTCCACGAGCTCTAACTCATTTTCGAAGTAATTCCTTAAAATATTCCCATGGGGCCATGATATGGCAAAAAGAAAAGTAAGATTTGGCCCTTGACCACCTTTGATCAAACATTACTCATGTTTCCTCATCCCAGGCTTTGGGCAGCTGCTGCCCGCCCCCACTGGTGAGGAATCCCCAAACGCCAAGGCTGGGCAAGCACCAGCGTCCGGCTGCGTGTCTCTCACCCTCCAAAGAGGACACAGAAATCAGTAATGGGTGATGCACAAGGGAAAAAGAGGGTGCAGACTACCAGGAGAGCCAAGCATCAGCAATGGGGATGCAAAGAGTAATTAAACATTACAAAATATCCACACACCTTGCTGGTAAATAGGGACAGAAGGCTATGCAAGAGGGAAATTTTCAAGATCACAACATTTTCTTTGTTGTAATTTTTTTTAAAAAGCCAAGAACTACAAAAGGAATACACATCACATTGAAGAGTCGATTACACCACAAGCCATTATGAGAGTTGGATTTGCACAGAATAAGTGTGCAGTCTCAAATCAGATATAGGAAAGTTAAAAACACTCTGCTTGCCTCTCAAGCCATCTTGAGACCTAGAGAGAGTGACCAGCTCTGGCAAGAACACTCTGCGGAGCACCAAAGTCCAGTTTTGATCATTTCTAGGATAATTATTTTACAGCTGAGCATGTGAGACAATGTTGGTGATAATTATATGTCTCCCAATATTTGAAGAGGACCCCTATCCTTACCAGCCCCTGTATATTCATGACAGCAAGGTGAACAGTACAACATAGATTTGTGATTTTATACAAAAAACATATTTATCAGTTCAATTCACTTATGTTTAGAGTCTGCAGTTAGCTAAGGAGGAACACCTATATGTTGCTGTTTTTTTCTCTTTTTCAGTATTTCACAGCATCTTTTCAGCTTAGGCTGAGGGTTTAAACAAGACAGTTCTAAAGAGAAATTAAATCCTCCATACCTGAAAATTTATTAAAAATGTATTTTGAAAAACTGAAATTCACCCAGCCAGTGTGAAAACTGCAAACTGTATATACATGAATAAAAGACACAGTCCATTAATATTCATGCATTATTTTAGACTTAGTGGCAATATTCTAAGCAATTCACTGTTCTTTAAGAAATCAACCTAGAAGCAATGTTTAGGACTACATATATCATTCATACAGACTAAGAACAAGATCAAAATAAAACTATGACTTTTAATTACATATACATGCTAACTGGAAGAATTTGTGACACAGTCACAACAGGGTCATGGACACAGTTGTTTTGACTTTTGTACAAGTATAAATAATAACAAAAAATGGAATTCTTGTTGTACAATATTTCCAATCCAGGTGTACTCTATCCTGAGGAAGATCTGTTGACAGAGTAAAAGGCACTGTCTATTCAGATGATAAGTTCTGTGAGGAAAAATGTGGGATGTGATCTGCATTTGGCAGCACTTAGCATAACAAGGTCCTGAGCCATGACCAAGTCCCTCCAGCCCTACAGTTAGATCGGCTATATTAGTGCTCATAATAACCATTAGCTCCTCCGTAGGTTTTCCCATCAGGAAACCTGATGAAATATTTCGCAGGATGATTAATGGGATTCACTAGAAGGAAAACTAATGGCTTAGTCTGGTCTTAGGAAGAGAAGGCCAAATAAATCTGTGTGCCCTAAAACAACCAACAAATGCAGTGCTGCTTTGATGGAAGTGTTGTTTCATACATCCCTCTCCAGGTCCGGGCCATACCAGAGGGGCATCCCAGGCAGTGGTGGCTGGAAGCCGTGGGAGGGTGATACCAGCAGTGTCTCAGTGCTGCCTCCGCTTGAGGGTAGATCTCTACTGAAGATAAAGCTTGAAACAGGAAGGTAACAAAGAAGGAAGCAAGGAACACTTAGTGCAAATGGATGGTGAAGATGTGTCCTGCCCAGCTGAGAAGGCAAAGGGGATAGTTAACCCGGAGCCGGGTGGAGTAAAGGGAGGTGGCAAGAAGCAGATGTGGAAAAGATGATGAGGCCAAGGGGGTTACATTTAACCTAGAAGTTCAAAGAGAAGCCAGTACTAACTCATCTGTTTATACACTAGATTAGCATTTCTCTTTGGTAATTAAATTAACCAGAAAGAAACCTAGATCAGAAGGAATTGCTTCAGCTTAATTACTGCAGACCAATACTAATCAAAGTAATCAATAACTGAACACCTCCTTCACCTAGGAAATCAAATACAAATCCAAAACTAGCTTTTATTATCTTGCAGTAACCAGTTTTGCAGATCCCCTCCCACCTCTGCTGAGAAGTACAAGTTGCTGCAGACCCGATGACTTACACTGCCTGGAAGCCAGCCGGGACTTACCTTCAGCACCGTGTAATGGACTCCACCATCCCTGCCAGACTGCTCCTGCAAAAGCAGAGAGTTTATATGAATTTTATAGGCCTTAATTGTTTTTTTTTTAAATACTATTAGCTTAGTAATTAGTGGTTTGTTAATAATAACTTTGACAAAGCCAAAATATCTACTGGCATTATAGACGGAATTGTTTTAAGCAGGAGAGGAATGAGGTGCACTGAGTCAGAAGCACCTCCCCTCTAGCCAACGCTGACACAACTGTGTTGTTAGCAGCACTTTCTACTGCGATGGCCAAGGTGCTTTTTGGGTTTTGTTTTATTTTTTTTCCTCCTGAGTAGAACTCTAATTTCTTCTAATTCTTTTTTCTTCTACTTCCGTAATCTTTACTACATTTCAATTCTTTCTTTTTTCTCTTTTTCCCAGACATACCCATCCAGCCCCAGTTTATCTCAAAATTCACCAGTTTAACTTTCAGGTAGCAAAAATCATAGACCCTTTCCAGTCAGATGAGTAACAGGCAGTGTGTAGGAGGAGCTGGAGAAAACAAGAACCAGGCTTTGAGCCCCGGTGGAAAGGTTATAGGCAGACACCACGCAAAAACCTAGAGGGCTCTGAAAAGTGCCTGTTCCCTCCCATCTGCTACCACTCCTTTAGTACAAACTGAAGTTGAGCCAACAGAGGAAAATCATGTAAGCACTCCCAAATGTAGTTCAGGTCAAGTCATCTAATTCAGCATAAACAGCCCCTGAGCTGCCAGCGAGGTGCTGCCTGGGGCAGCAGGGAAGGTAACGCCTAGCTATTGAGGAACAGCCACCACCTGGGAACAAACCTGATCATGCACTGCAGTGGCACCAGCTTCATGCCATCGCAACTCTGTTCACACCATCATCAAGCCAAGTTTCACCAGGTGAAATATTTTTCCCCTTTAGAAATCAGGATCTTCACTAAAAAATGAAATTTTCATTAAAATGTGCTTAAAATTAAATGCCCTTGTTCTTGGTTTTCTTGTGGAAGATAGAAAGAAGAGCAATCCTGACAATGGCTTTACAAAAAAAGCTAAATTTCTGAGATATGGTGTTTCCATTCTTCTCTAACATAAACCTGTTTCCATTGCAGCAGATAAGAAAATAGTAGTTTTACTACGCATCATTGTGTTGAATTCTAAGAAGGATCATGGGGTTAAATTCCCTAAACTAACAAGGCAGCAGGACACCTACTGCAATCCAGGCTCCAGTTCCAGACTCGCCCATGACAGATACCACAAAAAGCACCATTTTGAACAGGGAGCCTGCCACTAGAAGACAGCCTCATAGTACAAGTAAAGTATGGTAATACTTGGAAGAAAATCATTGAATATTCCTGAAAATTTGACATGGCAGGAGAATTTTGCACACCTATCAATGAGCTCTGTTACAGATAGAGGGATGCTTTTTTTCCTAGCTGATAGCTGCAGCCCTGCAAACAGCTGACTACTTGAAAATCAAGCTGGGGTCCTTTTCGCCTCCTGTTATTACAGAGTCACGGTGCTGGAAGAAACTTTGCGAGGTCATCCAGTGCATCCCCCTGCCTAAAGGGATGAGCAGTTATTCCCACACCATTTCTGACAGATACTTGTCCATTAATCATCACTGTTAATAATGATCCTGGACACCATGTTGTGCCCACAGTGCTTGCAGCGGGGGCTGTACAGGTGAATGCAATTAGGATTTATTAAGCTCCTGCTGATGCATGGTATCGTAGGAAAAGGATCCAACTCCCTGTTCCTTACCTGTGTTGGCTTTGAAGAACAAAGAAATCCAAAGGAGAGGGGAAGGAAATAATCATTTACACTAGCAAAGAGCCAGGATTCTGAACACAAAGGTACTTTTTGTCCCTTTTTTTTTTTTAATTAGGATCATACTTTGTAATAGTGATCATGGGAGCAATGCATGACACTTCCTAGCAGAAATCACTCAAATTCCTGCAAGAATTTTTGCAGTATGCAGCTCTTTCAAGCATAATGGGCTTAGATCCACAAATTTACTGCCTGTAAACTATCAAGACTACAGAGGAGAGATTCAGAATCCCAGAAAGAAAATTCACTTGCTATCATTTCAGCTTCTGTTTCTGTGGCACTGCAAAAACCTGTAACCACCGTGGCGTGTGATGGATCCAAGCAGAAGGCTTTGCTGTGCCCATCGATGCAAGGTAGGAGCCAAACCAAGAGGTGTCCACTGTTTTGAATAGTTCCAGGAGCTGACAATACAAGAGAATAAATCACAAATAAATAAGCTAGACGGGATGTCAAATGGCTGAAGAAATGTCCTTTGCAGAGGCAGAAGGCCTGAAGAGGGAGGAGAGGAAAGGAAGGAAGGTGAAGTGGCTTATTCAGCTGCTTCTGCCTTTTCGGATAAGAAAAATATTTTCTTCGCACCAAGTCAGCAAAAGCATTTCCTGATGTCTTGATCTCTTTGCTGCTTTTCTTTTTCAGCTAAAGCAGCCTTCTAAAAGGCATTGAAAAATGCGGGTGCTGGTCAAGGGAATGTATTTAACTGTCTGTCTCCAGGCTTCATGCTGACTCTGTTACCAGAGCACCCAGGCACTTTCCATTAGAGATGCTCCTGTGCCGAGGGTGAGCTTCATTTATGCAGAGCACCATTGCATGCATGTGGAGCAGGCAGAGAGTGCAGGGGCGAAGTGGCATGAACCAGCAGCCAAGCAGAGCCCAGGAGGGCAGGCAGCAGGAGCACCAATGTGCAGAAAGCCAGTCATGGGTGCCTGATTTAAATCAAACCCTTAGACAGCTTTCCTTCAGCATTCACATCTGCAGGGTGCTTTCGGGTTTCCCTCCTCTCCTCCAGGCGAGTCTGTAGCCGGGTACAGCTCAGGGTTGTGCTCTCGCCACCGCTCAGCTGCTGTGAACCGACTGGGTTTTAAACTCATTAGCGCTGCGTGAAACAGCAGTGAAAATATTTCTCTGAGTAAATCAAGCAGCAAGGGGGACATGGGGCAGGATTTGCCTCTGCTGTTTCTGAAATGTGAGAGGTAAACGGGGACTTTGCTCTGCATAGAAAATCTTACCCAGGTAGAACTGATTTTACTTTTATGGGACTAGATGTTAATCATTTCAAGTCTTTCCTATATATGCCTTTTATTATATTTTAGTGAGAAGAGGTGAAGTTTTGCGGTGCAGTAGCCTAAACTGCAAAAATCTGTTTGCATGATTTGTAGAACTCTAGGAAAACAAGCTTAAGAAAAAACTGTAAATATTTTTAAGTAATGTAAACTACTCCACTCCCTAGTAAGATTCAGGCCCACATTTCACCCTTGCTCCCAAGCCTGAAGTGAGCAATGAGGAGAGCGTGGGGAGGGGAAGGAGCGGTGGGTGCCCGGGGAGGGGAGCGCTGCAGGGCAGGGGGGCCGCGCTGCCAGAGGAGGGGGACACGGGGTGGCCTTGCCAGAGGCAGCTGCTGCACGGCCGCCCGGTGCCCCTCTCCTCACCGTGCCGTTTGGAAATGGCTAGCGTGGGTGAGAAGTGTAGGCTGCACCTTTCCAAACCTGTGGTGAAGCCACTGTCCCTGCAGGCCCCGAGACAGAGCGGTATTTCTTGTCCAGATTGCCGAGTGGTGAACGTCCTCTTGGCCTCCCCCACACGGCGATTTATGCAATTATGTCCTATTAGGACACTCCAAACAGACAAATTATTACGAGTACACGCAGTGCCCTGGGTGACCTGAGTGAAATCATCACAGCAGATTTGTGTTTTGTTTTTCAGGGGTGTAGAGCAGTCCTTCCAAGATGGGACAGCAAATGGCAGCTGCTGTAGTTTCTACCCTGCCGCTGCAGTACGGTATTGTTAACGCATGTCTGGCCAGACAAACTTTACCAGGCTGATTCTGAACTTGAAGTGAACCTGGGTCAACTGCACCTTCATATTTCGTGTTATAAACAAATGCTAGGCAGTGGCACCCCATGACCTGGTGTTTTAGGGAGATGGTCATCAAGGAAAAACTCTAATGAAGAAAACAGCTTCCACCAAATCTCTCCATTATGTGCTGATTCTTTTTTATGTTCTCAAACTAGTTTTTTTTTCTTCTTTTTTTTTCCCCCCTGTTGCTAATGAGCACTTGAGAATTTGATTTAGCTCCTTGGAATGACTGCCACTTACTGCTAGAATGTTAATCTGTCTAAACCCATTCAGCTCCTCTTACTTGGAAGTCAATCACCTGGAGCCTGCATTTCAAAGAGATGCTGGCTAAGGCAGTCACAACAGCAGAGATGTTTTGGGACAACTCCCACAGTTGGGAGTAATCTCGGGAAACTCAAAGCTACTAGACAAACAGATTTGTGTTGATTCCCTGAGATAAACAGAACTGGAGTCATCCCCGACAGAGACCAAGAGGCAAACAGGGGGGAGACGGGAGGCTGTTGAGCTGCAGATGACACAGGGATGCTGCACTGGCATGTTGCATCAGCTCCTCCAAGGGACAATCTTTAGTTAACGGTGAAAATATACCCAGGGAGGACGTAGGCAAACAAGGACAGAGCCAGGACACAGCTGCAGCTAAAGCTTTAAAGTGTCAGAGGAGGAGTCTGGCTTTCCAGAAGTAATTAGAGAGCTGATTTATTTTGTCTTGTACTGGCCGTTTTTTTAACCCCTGTTTGGAGGGGGAGAAAATGCATAAAATCCCATACGAAATGTAGGAGATACGGGCGTCACCTGAGACAGTTGATGTACTGGAACAGCGTAACTGAATCATCCCACCGTGCTCTTCTGGAAAAGTTTCTCTTTTAGCTTCCTTAGCACGCTCAGAAACCTGTGGCTGTCAGATCCTGCTGCCCAGGGCAGAGGGGCAGCCACAGCTGGGGATGAGTGGGAAAGCCAGCATCTGGGGGTTGCACTGGGCCCTGCCTGGGAGTGGAGGGGACCACAAAATCCCTAACTACCCGAATTGGTCCTGGGCATTGCTTTGCATTCATTAAGTGGTAAGAAGTGTGTTTCACCCACAGTACATCCCATCTCTGTCACTGTCCTTTCACTCCCTCTGCAGTCCTCTGATGGCAAACTTTGTACAAACTACACCCTTGCAGAGAGAAGATGCAACGATTTAATAGGAAAGTGGTTGCTTTGCTGCTGCTGTAGAGGAGCACACTGGTCCTGTGATCCCATGTGAAAAAGCACATTTTGGGAATAAGCAAATATTCAGAGTCGTTATTTGCTCTTTGAATAAAACTTTTAGTTCTTTCTAAATAAGAAATGTATCTTTAGAATGCATCTCTAGAAACCTTATACACGGGAAATGCACGAGGAAGGTCACAGCATGTATTTTGTCAGCATGTACAATCCTTTATGAACAAAGACAGCCCAAGATGGGGCTGGGCTTCATTCAGGTACTCGTACGTTTGTCTGCTGTCATAGGTCTAAAATGGGAGAACGTACAAAATTAAAAGTAAAAACCACCATTATTATTATTGATTTATAAGCAAAATGGAAGATTATGTCCATAAGGCTTAGGAGTAGCACCTATGCTGAGACCTAATGTTAGAATTTCTTAAGAAGGAACTTGGAAAAGAAACATGACCAGCCTTATACACTCACTACAGAGTATGAGCAAAAGTATATTTTAGCTGTTGCATATATGCAGTATGCAGGCACTGTAATAACCTAGTACCCAAGTTTTGAAGTAAACTTTCTTAAAATTACTTATAAGTTAACAAAAGCAGTCTGAAGGATTAAATACAGCAAAACCAACATGGTTTCAAATTCTACTCTAAAAGGTTTTTTTGTTGTTCACTATGGAAGAGCTACATTTGTGAACTTACTTCTAATTTTCCATACACTTCAAGAGGAAAAACTGGGAGAAGAGCAATATCTTTCCCTTCTGAAAGTTTCAGAAGAAAATGATGGATTCAGACCTCTGCAGTTACCAACAATGCACCCACTGCCAGGTCCCTTGGGGGAAGGCCTGGTACACAGTAGCCCTAGCAACCTGCTAAGCCTAAAACCGTCAAGAGAAAAGCAGCCAAAAAATGGCCATTTTTGTCTCTTTGACTGCCAGGATTATTCCAAGAACAAGATGTTTCCAGGAATGAACCTTTGCTGGAAAACAGGAAGAGCATAAAGTGCAGCCAGGACGCTCAGCTAATGTGGATGGCTGGCTTTGTTTTGTGAAGCCAGAAGAATCTGCCCCTGCTCATGTTGTGACCATACAGCAAAGAAAGCGGTCTTCCTGTGTGAGGAAATGAATGTCTTCTCCATTTATTTACATCAATGCTTGGTCAAGAGATGGGGGGATTGTAGGTACCTGTATAAACACACAAGCTTTCTAAACTTCTGTCAACTGGAGAAGCCATTTTTTTAAATGAGTAAGTAAGTCCCCAGCTTATCTTCAGCTCACAGGTTTTAAGCTTTTTTTTTGTTTTTTTAAATTGTAACAATTTTGGTTTGATTTTAATTATCTGAGGTCTAAAGCAAAGCTGCTTCTTGACACACGAGAGTATTCAGAGCTTTTGGCAGTGATGGGAAGGTGATAAAGCAAAGCTTTTTAATGTCTGGATGAAATAACCAGACCTGCCAAAAGATTCCTTTGGGAGGTGGAGGATGGTGGAGGAAGAGCTATCTTCAGGCTTTTCACTGTCTGTCATTGCAGCTGAGTGGAAGATGAGTGCATTGCACCAGTGAACCGATGCCTGGGCGACGGCCACCTCCCATCCCTCTGCAGAGGGGCAGCTGCCCCAGGCTCTGAAGCGTAGAGGGGAACGCAGGTCTCCCTCGCCTGGCAGCATCTCCTGCCAAGCCATGGTCCTGCTGTCACAGAAGGAGTAGAAAGACCTTTTATATTTGGATTACCCAAAACATGGCCATCCTACAGCCTGCTTCAGCCAAGCCTCTCCCTTTAATGAGAAAATGAGGCTCATGCGCCTACATTTTGCATGCAAATTCTTGGAAGAATGACTGACTTTGAGGGAAGGCACACTGGCAAAAGGCACTGGCTGTGCTATTAGATATTTTGAATCCTACTTGCATCACTTCGTTTTGCTTTTTTTTTTTTCGGATTCTCAGAATTTTCTGATGCTTCTACTTTATCTTTTAAGTAAGCATGGGGACAGATGGTGCTTAAAGCTCTTGCCAGCTTAGCTATGTTGTAAGAAGTGCAAAATTGATGACTTAGCCTGTGCAAGAAGAAGCCAGTGGCTTGGCAGTTAGACTGGCAAAATAATTCTTTGCTCTCTGTTAGACCATATACTATCAACAGACTATTTTCCTCAGGTACTACTGTTACAAACTATGCTGATAAGGAAATACTTCAACGACTACAAACTACCTCAGTAAGAGGCTCTGCCACTCAACAAATGACACCTTCCTAATGCAAGCAAGGAGCTGTTTAAACTGTCACTCTGCAAGGATATTTGAGGTACCTAATTTTTAAGATCTTCAGAAAGTATGTCAGCCACAGGCTTGATCTTTCAATATTTTGCACAAGTCCCATTCCCTGAAAAGTAGAGGTTTGTTGTTAAAGATGGTTGTCAATGACTGAGGTTAAGCTGTAAGCCGATCTGGAATTTTTTTCATAAAGTGCCTATTATTTGCAGAAAACTGCTGAGTAAAGCTGTTCATTTATATAATGCCACCCTATATTTAAAAACATCATAATAACGTAGAGTTAGGCATACATTTAACTGTGAGATCTTGCAAATGACATGCACCAGTTAAACTCCAGCACGCAATACTGGTACCAGTTATGCTCCACTTGTATGCGTGGCTGTTAGAAGAACTGAAATCCAGTCCAGTCAAATGTGACTGCCTGCAATTTGCAGGTATATTCTCCAACTCCAGGTACTTTCAGATGTCCTGAAGAACAGCAAGATCTAGCAGTACTGTCTGAGGTTGAATCTCAAAGGCTTCATACTGGGAAATTGTCTTCCTGAGTTTCAGCTGACTGAAAATGTCCAGATACAAACTCCTTCCAGCTGAACTTGATGTCTCCAGCACAAAGTCCTCAGCTGGGCCGGTTATCTTCTGCTTATACAAATCTCATGTCTGGAAACTGACCTCACTTGTATGACCTAAAGAGAAAGGCATTCTGGAGAAAAACTGCTGCTATGATTTTCTTCCATGTGTTGCAGCCCAGAGTGTTGAAACGGCGGGCCAAATCCTAGTCATTACCATTGTCAGGAAAACCCCAAAAACAGCTATCTATGTGAAAATCCCTATATTCTTTCCCACACAGCTCACTAACAGTTACTAGTGGACACTAATCACACTTGTATGGGCATGTAAAACTCCTCACAGACAGCACTATTGAGTTTCAAAAAAGCAATACAAACAGAAAGTGGCAAAATCAAGAGAAAGGGAAAAGCAGGGCTTTAGGAGGAAAATAAAAGCCTAGGAATCCTCTTATTCTAAATGTTCCTTTGTTGGTGGCACACCAAGTGAGGTCTGAGCTCCAGCCTACTCTGGTGAAGGGGGAATGGCAGGCACAGCCCAGACATTTTCTTCCCTCTCCACCGGAGCAAGCAGAGCTCCCATCCCTCCAGCCCAATGGGACAATTGAGCTTTTTACCACACCCTGGTCTCCTGCCACCTCCGGGAGCCCAGCACCTTATCTCGGGGCAGGTCAAACCTCCTGGGTCACAGCCAAGCTCCCAAGTTCTCCAAGTAACCACCTGCTGCGCTCAGGACAGCAACTCACCCTATCTGCTCCTGGCTATAATGAAAGCTTCAAGCCCTTCCCAGAAGGGAAAGACCTTAAAAAAAAAAAAAGAAAAAAAAAGAAAAAAATAAACTTGAGCAGAAAAACAACTGATTCTAGGGGACAACAAATGAAAAAAAAAGGGGAAGGGTGCAAAAGCTACAAGCTCGAAAATGGATCTGTAGAGGACTGGAGGGAGACCCCCAAGAGCACCCACCACTCCTTGAAGCTGCCCAGAGAGGCAGTGGCCACCACCCAGGGGTGCTCTGCACAGTGATATGAGAGGACAAGGGGTGAACACAGGCCCACAGCCACCATGGTGCCCTACGCAGCTTCCTCCTCCTGATGGCACGTGTGACCAGCCTGGCCAGGGCCAGGAGGAGGCTGGTGAGGAGCTCCTGCGATGCTACTGCTGCCAGATGCTGGCTCCTTCTATCCCTTACACCAGGACGAGGAAGCTTTTTTGTTATTAAGGGCCTAAATATCCCTTCAAACCCTTTGGCAGGCCATACAGCAGCCCTTCTGCCCTGATGTTATCCCAGGTGAACCCCCGTGGTGTCACCCCATGAACACCGCAGTGTGGCTGTATGAAATGGTAGGACAGGCCTCCTGTTCTCCTGCTCTGAGTTGGAAAAAGCTGTCTGGGAAGAACTGGAAGAGGCAGATGCAAAGTTAAAAGCTTTCTTTTCCTACCCTCTATCCCATCTGATTTTGAGAGTGCATATCAGCACTGTTTTATTACCTTGATGGCAATGCAGAGCTGCTCAGAGCAGCAGCTGCCTTTGAATATGAAGTCTTCAGCAGAATACGAACTCTGACAACGTAATGCCAAGGCCGGAGAACACCCTTTGAATTTAAACCTTTTGTATTTAATAGAAAACTGTTAAAAAAACCTACTTGCATGACTATTTAAGGCAAGCCTATTAAGTTGGACTTAATAGTGCTGTGCAGAAACAATATAACTCATGGACTTCAGGTTACAGGGAAATAACCTTGTCTTCCTCATAATGAGTCATATCATATAATAGTGATATAACTCATTTGGGTGACACGGCAATCAAAACCAAGAGTGCTGCGCTCCTTTGCCATTGCAGGTGTTGTGCTGTATATGCAAATTGTGCTTACAGGGTTTGGCTTTTCTGCAAGACCTCTGTGGTTAGTTACTGCTGGTAAATGCTAATTCCTGGGAGCAAGGGTGGAACAGAGAGAACTCCAGCCTTTGTGCCTTCCCTGAACACCTCAGGAACAGCACAGGACACACTGAGCCTCAAGCTCCAAATGAAAAGGATTGCTATCAATTAAGACTAGATCTCAGGAGGGAGGGGGAAAAAAAAGCGCCTAGCATTTCCTTTACAAAAGCCTTTAAAATTATCTTTTTTTTTTTTTTTTTTTTTTTCCTGCAGGCATTCCACATACCCAGCTACATATATTCAGTACAACCAGCTAGCCATTCCCATAAAATACATGAACAACAGAATTCAGAAATACGGCTCTCATGAAAGGCTTCAGACAAACCAAACAGGTGAACAAAAGCTCAGTAAGACCCTCTTTGGCCTGATAGCTCTCTTCATAGATAGACAGGCTTTTGCTTAGGTTCTTGGCATTTTGCAAGGGAATAAAAGGGATCTAATACATAGGAAATCTAGAAGATGGAGTTTTATTTATTTTTTTAAAACATTTTTTAAAGCATTCTAAAGCATTGACTGGGTATAGATCACCTCACCCACATCAAAGAATGGAAACACAGCTATGCAAAAAAAAAATCCCTCCATTGTAGAAAAACATTACTTTCCAGTGTTGCAAACACATAATTGTATTAAACAATAGTGTCAAATTCATCAGCTAGACCAAGCATTTGTAAAGTATTTGGGGAAACTTCAGTGAAAGAAAAACATGAGATGTACAAGACCTAGGGCACCTCTCTTAAATTACTTCTGAGATCTGTAAAAATTACACTGTTACAGCTTTTTTTTTTTTTGAGGCTCGGGTTTTGCAGACTGTATCCACTGTCCTCAGAACTCTCAGCTGGCTTTAAGCTAATGATGTGCTTATTTTTTGATGAACAATAGGGGAAACTTCTAACCAGCAGCATTACTTGGCTTCTTTTCTTTTTTTGCTGGTTGTTGAAAGATGGATTGTGAATGCGGACAGGTGAGCTATTCAAAGACAGCTCTAGTATGGATTCCATGGATCCAGTGCAGTAGCAAAGGCCTTATAACAAATCCTGAAACATCCTATGCAAACGTTGAGAAGATAAATAAAGCTAGCGTTGTAATCTAATGGAAAAAGAGCACGTGCTGAGTCTACCACTGTCAGGCAAAACAGGTCCAGAAATTCTGTGCCTTTCCTCCACATATATAGTAAATTAGGTAATCCATAAAATGGAAGGCTTTGGAAGTCTTGAATGGCAGAAAACCATGTTGGTAACCCCCAAAATGGCATATGCCTCAGTGTGAGGGTCCCACACGTAATTATTCATGAACTTTGGAATCTGATTGCTCAGAACAGGATGCTTTTCCTAGAAATTGTTGTTTTGGTTCCAGTTTGGGCAACAGCTGTCATTCAGCTTTGGCAGTTCAGCCACTGCTGCCTACCAGGGGAGATGTCATGGCAGAGGAAGGGACACCCTCCAGAAGACAAATGAAGCAGAGTGCTGGGGGAGCTCCCACAATAACCCAGAACTTCAGCATTGCCCCTGTTGTACATTACAGCCCATCACAAAGGCTGTGTGGATTCTCCTGCTAAGCCACATCTCGCAGGTGAGACCATTTTAGAAAACAGAACGTGTAAACACATCAAATATATAGAGAGAGGTGAGACTCCTTCCCTGCCTCAAGGTATCACTCCTGGTCACATGCGGTTGGTGGGAGCTTTGCTAAATGAATGCTTCCACACATCCTTGAGTGAGTCAGGTAAGCTACCACTTCTGGTTTCCTCATCTGGCATAACAGTACATTAATTAGTAGTATAACAGTCTTTCCTTGCTTACAGGGTTGCTATGTGATCCAACGTGGTGAAATTCTGTCATAGTATAATGCTGACTGAATATTCCTGAATTTTGACTTAAAGTGGCTTAATTATTTTCAAGAACTGGCCAGATTTTGATGAGTTGTAAAGTACCAAGCACTTAAGCATTTCTGAGCATTATGTGAAAGACTTGTTTTGGGCTTCAAATTTGCATCTTTGTGTTCCTGAGATGGTATAAAGTAGTCAAAAAATCCTCTGGAAGAGGCAGCCAAATATTCACCTTGTTACAGATAAACCCTCCCACAAACTGAAGCTGGTTGCAGTACCCTTACTGTCTGTCCACCTTCCACAGAGCAAGGAGTTTGAGATAAAACATATGCCAGGGTCTCACAGGCTCTTCCAGATCTGCAGCTGCCCAGGTACCATTGTAAGCCTGCAGTTCCATGGGTCTTCATTTCAGTAGTGGTGCAAACATAAGCCCTTCATCCCACTTTTCCATTTCTGGTGCTAGGTTCCAGTCCCCATAGGAAATTTCATGTTTGCAGGCATAACTGATGGGACTGTGTGGTTGTGGGAATGAGCACCTGAGAGATGGAAGGAGCTCCCTGCACCAGCCCAAGTCACCAGGAGAAATGTCCTTGGAACCACAGCCTAAGGGATGACAAGATCTTTCTTCCATCCCTTTTTTGGCTATGATGAGCAGCACGGAAGCACTGCAACCCTTGTTTCCCTCTCTGCCTGGCTGCTCCTCTTCTTTCCCTTTCCTTCCCTCCTGGTTGAATCCAGAAAAAGTACGTTTAAACGCAATGAGAATTTAAAACATGTAAGAACACAGGTAGCCACAAGCACAACTTCTTTAGCAAATGCTGCATCTGTGAGGAAAGAAAAGACAAAATTAAAAATAGGTCCAATTCAAAATTTCTGTTCCACTGGAGCTGCACAGGGTTGAGTCAGTATGTAAGAAAATGCACAGTTCAACTTTCACTGTTAGGCTTTCTCTGTTAGCCTTGCAACTGAATTTCAAAACTTTACTAGAAATAAAATTCTTACCCAGGCATATACTAGACTGGTGAAATAATACTAATCCCCATCTCATTCTCTGACATTGTTGAACAATGGCTCTTTTGTCTGATACTAGGATATTTAAGGAAGCTCATATATTAAGAGAAACCTGTCAAAACTGTGATGAGAGCTACATAATGCAGGTCTTCGTCTTCACTAGCACCAGATCGCAGATAATTTAAAAGTACAGCTAAACCAGGCCTGCAGATTTCAGAGAGCAAAGTGAGGTGCCTACATTTGTCTCTGGCTTGTACAAGCTCACTGGAGAGGTTTGCCTTGGTTCTTCAAATGAAAACCTTCTCCTGCTTCCTAAGGACACACCTGAATGATGCATTTGAATGGGAACCTGTTTCAGCCCATCTCCACTACCTTGTGGAATCCAGCATTTACTAGGGCTATTTGGCATCATCAAGCAACTCCGTTATGTATCACAAAGCCTCTGGAAAACAGGGCAGTACTAGTTCTAGTCCAAGACTTCAAAGCAAGGCCATAGTGACACGTAGGGAAAGCATACACAAAGATGAACAGCCATGGGTAAACACAGGAATACAGTTTAGTTTTCTAATACTCCACTGCATGCACAGGAGCAGGCAGATATATTTAATTAACTGGGATGAACTAACATGGATGTTCCTGGGTCTGCTTTAGTGGTAATTTCAAATTCACCATGCACAGAGGCAGAAAAAGGTCACAAGGTACGACTTTCATTTATTTGTCTTGGAATAAAGGTCTGGAGAACAGAACAGCAAGATCTAGATTGCCTGAACATTGCAAGCAGCAAGGGCTGGATTCACTGAAGCTGGCCTGAGGAAGCACAAACATTACGTCTTCTACCAGCAAAGCCTCTGCTGGCCCATAAGACTTTCCACTCTGAAACTGTTGAGCTGCCATCTTGGTTGTGGTATGGCCCCAATAGGGGGTATATAGCTGCTTGGTCAGTTCTGGAGGAGATAAATATGGATCATTCTTTTTTTGCTTTTTTTTCTTGCAAACCTTCTCCCCCTGAGTGGCTCTGGCCACTGCCACTCGTTTCCTGAATCTTCTGCTCTTCAGCAGATGGGGGTCGTAGCTGGTGTACAGCTTCTGGTAATTTCCAACCACCACAACTTCTGGGTAATTTCTAACCACCTTCTTTTGAACTGGAAAGGAAGAGATTAGGAAGGTGGGCTCTCTCTGCCTCTGAGGAATTTGGGGGAGGATTTACACCTATAGAAATCTCCCCCTGTAATACCACCATCACTGGGGACCTCTAAAGTTAAAAGCCCAAACTACTACAATTTGGGCTAAAGCAGGGATGCTAATAGGACCAGCTGCACACCAGTATATTTTTGCCATGACAGGTACAGAGAGGAATGGATGTTTTACTCATTGACCCAGTACAGTGGGTCTGACTACTAATGATTGCTTTGGAAAACAGCTCTGAATCCTGCCTTTTCTGTCACATCCAGGTTGCACTCTCCTATATTAAAAGCCACCACAAAGAACCCTCTGACACAGTGGCATCCAATATTGTGCCTCTTACACAACCTAGATGGTTTGAATATGAAAAGTGAGGAGCTGCTGGCACACTGCGGTACTATCAGAGGAGAAAGGGGAGTTAAAGGATTTTCTGAAGGGCAACGAGTTGCGTGGCAACACGCAGCGCATGTTACCTGTAAACAAAAGCAATTAGTGGCAGGGGCAGGCACTGGGCCCTGTGGCACGGGGAGAAAAATGGAGAACAGGGACAATAGCAGGAAGCCAGAACACTCTGTGCAGCACAAAAGGGGGGAAAAAAATGACGTACATCAAGTACCTCTATGGATTTGCTTTGTGAGAACGTGAAACAAAGGGAAATACATTGATGTTTAGCTTTCTGGATCACTAGAAGCATCCTGGGAGTCATTGTAATTGTTATCCCCAGGTTCCACCCAATTAATGCTCTGCCTTCTCTTCACGTTAGAAAGGAGTGGTTTGCTACATTTGCAGCAAAAAAATGAGGAGGCATGTCAATACAAATGATGCACAAAAAGTGCAGCAGAAAGTTCAGTAGAGATTATTGTTGCTAGATGCATTTTAAGGTTTTACTTAATAACACGTGACATTTCAATGACTCCTACTAAACTAGCAAAGTCATGAATGTGTGCATGCATATGTGTCTGTCATGATTTAAGGAATGCATAAGCGATTTTAATAGTTTTCAAGGACATGACTATATTTTTGACAAAGCCAGCATTGTACTGCTAATGATGTCAGAGCAAAAGTGCAAGTGCAAAAGGTTATGAGGCCACATCATGAAACTACCTGTCTCGGTTAGCTACTTGGGTACCCACCCAAACACAATTAAAAAAAAAAAATGCTAGCAGGGATTTTAATTGTGGTTGTTACTTTGAAAACATTAATGCATGACTCGGCTTGAGAAGTCTGAAGAATAATAACTTTGCTCTTAAGAAAAACTTGAAAAATGAGGTCAGGTACAGTCCAGATTGGTTATGATTCCCAAGAGTAATGTTACAAACAAAAATAACCCCAAGCCCAAATACATTATTAATTACCTATCAGGGAGCTAAAGGGCACATAGTAAATGAAGACAATGAAAAACTGTAGTAAATACACAGCAGTAATTTATCATTTTCAGGGGGAAAAAAGGATTAGGGACTCTCTGTCATTGAGTAGACTATTGTATAGAGATGCTCCATTAAAATACACTAATCTTTTTCATTCTAGCAAGAAATGCCAGAATAAGACACCACTCTAGATGGAGATACCCATTCAATACAAGAATCAGTGTCAAAACAGAATACTTCTGCAATTCTTTTGCTCAGTATTAAAACAAAGGAGTTCTGGTTTGTTAGATCTACCTGGTTTGTTATAAGCTTGGGGAACATAACAACAGATATACATTTCAGGCAACATTTCTTCAGAAATTTGATGCAGTTGACTGTAAATTCTCCCACTCCAGCTCTAGCATAAAAAGATACAGGGATTATTTCCTTAACAGTGTTATCCATCAACAATGATAATTTAAAATGTTAGTCCATAAACATATATTTTATTGCCTTCAATTTGTGAAATTGAGCTAGAATCAAGCCAAACTCTGGCTGACATTTGATGATACATTTCTTATCTTTTAAAATCAAATACCATATTATACTTACTTATATCTACTTATATTTTTATTAGCCATGAAAAAAAATGCCTTCTGTTTACATCCACATCTATTTTATATAATTAGAACATCAGTGATGAAAATATTTGTCCAAGCCCTAGACATATTCAGAGAGCAAATTTGGGATCCTTATTCTTTATTAGAATCTAATAAATAACTGTGTTACAGAGATGGACGATTACTGATTGCAGACATTTCAAATCTACATATATTAAAGCTAAATTCACGGAGCAGGATCACTGCTCTTAATAGATGCTAAAGCATTGCCTGTAATGTTTTAAGTGGAAGCCTGGAGCTATACTCAAATGAAGACACAACTTATCCCACCTTTCAGGCTGGAGATAAGGTGATAGTTGAAAAAATTCAAGTGATGAAAGGGGAAGGAAAATCACTTTGTCGTCTGAACAGGGTGGCAGATAAGTTTTGTTTCAGGAGAGAGTAAACAAAGGAAGGGCTCCCAGAAAAATGAGTGTGAGGAAGATAATGGTGCACATTCATCCCGGGGTCTCAACTGGGCTTTGAAGTAGGGCCGAGTCCCTGCATTTCCTGATGGCACATTAGCTCCGCAGAGAACCTGGAAAAAGACAAGATGCCCCGACTTTAAAGAAGTGCAGATATAAGGTGAACTTCAGAAGCAGTGCAATTCCTTCCCAATAGTATCAAAAGTAGATCCACATTGTTTTTTCTTCATATTTTCAAACGCCTGCATGTCAAGGCTCAGCCTGTGTGTGTGCATGCAGCTATCAGCGTGCAACTGCACCAGATTTACGCCTCAAGCTCCACCTTTCTGTTTCCAGCCTGAGATTCTTGCTTGAAGGTTATCAGAAAAGTTATGAAAAAAAAGATGCCAAACCCACTGAATCTTAAAGACAAATACCCACAACAGTTTCACAATATTTTACACTCATCAGGATCTTGAGCAGGCAGATGGGGGGGAGATCCTAGAAACCCCCTGGCATGGCATATAGGCAGCCACAGTCTCCTTACATCATCTCCTCGTACAAAAGCGTGGTGATCCTGCCTAGTGAGGCACAGACGGCCCAGCCTCCGATTTTCTTCCTTTTCAGTTCAAGACTTGCACAGCTCCACAGGGACCGCTCCTCGCCTGGCTCCTCTGTGGTTATCCTGTGTGACTGCGTCCCATTTCCATCTGATCAAGTAGCTCTAAACAAATAAACATGTTCACAGTGACACACGCTAAAAGTTCACCCTTTTGATTAAAGGGAGGAAAGGAACTGACATTATCGCCTAGTCTGGCACGGCAAGCTTCCAGAATAAGCTCTGCCTTTGCCTCACCCATTCTTTGAAAAGGTGACTTCTCTGTCTCAATCTGATTGAAACAATTCCTGACTGTAACAACTCTGTGTGTGGCAAGACCCACATAAATTTATCCCCAGTGAAGTGGTTGTTAAGGCATCCTTGGACCACGTGATGAAGTAGGAAAAGACAAACATCATCTCAGAAAAAAATCTGCTACTCTTTTATCTGGGTTTAGGAGCATGTCAGGCTGATGCAACCAGGAGACGGAAGAGCAGAAGGAGAGTATAGCTGGAAATTAATATATTCTGCAAACTGTCATGTTGACTCTCATAACCATGGCCCTGGAGCTTTGAGGAAGCGTTGAGCAAACCACCTGAAAAAGCCTATTTCAGAGGCAGTGCTAGCTGTGAAGTTCTGGATCCATATCTAAACCCAAACTTTGCTACAGTATAGATTTGGGTATTTTGTACCTGGCCTGGAGGCTGCTTCTGCCCTACAGTTTAGACGCACACCTAATGAAGGAGGTCCTAGCACAAGGGCCTGTCCCAGAACAGGAAACTCTACCAGAGCTGCATATGTCATATGTTCATAAAAGGCATTAAGGCAAAAAGCACAGCATAAGTATCGAGTTATTGGGGTCCCAAATAACTTTATATTAATTCCGTGTGCATGAATGTCAAATGCTTTTAGCATCTGGCCAGTTATTTTCCTGTTTATTACAGTGCCCATCTTGGTGAATGAAAGATAATATGTTTTGGTCTAACAAATGCCTAATGAGAAAGGGAAAAAAGATCACTGTGACACTGCACAGTTAGAGAAAGAGACATGAGGACCAAAGATAATGACCAAACCAGCCAGTAAAATCTAACCGGAGGGAAGTTATTGGATAAACCTAATAAGAATAAGGCCCACATCCTACAGAGAACTTTGTACTTGCTTAACTCAGAGCATGGAAGTTGACTATTTGCTGCTGTTGTTCTCTGGTTCTACTTGCATTCCTACTACCCCAAAAGTACAAAAGTGTTTGTGGGCACAGGGGGAGGAATGAAATCAAACCCATGCAGACAACTTGTCCCGGTATCTGATCCTGACAGAGAACTATGGTAAGATAAATGAACAGTAAGAAACAATTTTCCATGAAAAAGAGCAAGGGTATAGACCAAGATATGACAGTAGGATGAATACATTTTAGTAATGAAACAGACCAATATACAGGCAAGGTAGAAGAAAAATTATATGCTGAATAGATGTCTAAACTTCTTTTTATCCATAGTTAAATATCTATTATCATGCACAGTCAATGAATTTAGGCTGCCATTTTAATTTCCTTTGCTTATTTTGCACTATTCTGTTTGTTTAAAAATACTGCACTAAATAATAAAAAGCTAAACAAACCTATACCTTCCCTTTCAACCATATTCATGTCTCTTCTACCTGGATTGCAGAGCTGTCATGTACTCAGTTGCTAATGACTGACAGCCAAAACTCAAAAAATTTAGTACTGATGAGTACCCAACATCAGGGCCTGGAAAACACTGTCTAATTACATGATAGACCTTTTACTCCTCCACAAAACTAAGAATAAATCAGTAGATAGTAAATGAGTCTCTCATAAATGTCATCTATTTGACCTGTTGTACAGTAGTGTAGACAAAAGGGAACTTGCCTTACTAATGATCACAGGTATTTTTCTTTAGGATTAAGTTTGAGAGAAATTGGCTGCATTGTTCCTACAACTCCCCTTGCTGGACGAGCAGTAGAGATGCAGGGAAAAAAGGCAGAAGAGAGTCGCTCCTTGCTCTCTGTGCTGTAAGCAATTGCCAGGACCAGTCATTTTCCCGAGCTGAATGAAACCTTTCATCATTTCATAAAGGGAAATGTCTGAAAATATCTGCAGCCGTAATGCAGAACTAAAATAGCGTGGTTATATGCCGCTAGTCCTTATGGAAGAAAAATTGTTGCCTTCTGGCTTGCATGCTTGTTAAATACTCTGAGATGATCCTATAGCGAGAAAAAAATACCAAAATGCGCTGATAATTACAGTAATATACACAGTAGTCAGTACCAGCCCAGACATTTAGTTTCACAGCACTCAGATAACTAGTTAAAAAAACAACTCAAAAGTCAGCATCCATATTACAGCTATTGACCTCTCAATAATGTTGCCATGATCAGCGGGACCCCGAATATTGACCCTTTTACCCAGTCAGCTCTTTGACTCTAGTTAAATTTCAGTTCATGACCTACATTTAGGAAGAAACAATGTCTGAGAAGTTTGCCTCTCAATCAGCATTGTGATTTCTGCTCTGTTTCAGAAATAGGAGACCCATGGGCTTTTTTTTTAACATTTAAAGTGTTCTTAATGGAAAGGTGGTGAAAAGTGCTGAGCTGCCAGTCCTGAAGACTGGCGTGTACTGTTTACCCAGAGGTAAAAAGCATCCAAAAACTAGCCTTAGCTTTGCCATACTACATTACAAAACCTTCAGCAAATTAGTTTTTTCTTTGGAAAACTGCATATAAAGCTACTGATATAGGAATTCTAAAATGCTGCTGATTGATAGTTCACGTCTCCTTCTATCTTGGTATGTTTTCCTGAGGTGTTCGAACACGTAGAGAACCTCTGCATGCCTGCTAGTTTGAAGTCCTCACATGAGCACTCTTTCTGTGATAAAGCTTGCAACGCTTTGTTCCTCCAGTGTGGTCAAGCTAGAGAACATTATCTTCTTTACCAGGATGCTGCCAGTGCATGATGAGTTTCTCTGCAGTCAGTGGCATCTTTTGGCCTATATTTGTCGCCTTCTTCTTCACAGGTCTACGAAATCTAATTTAAAAATCTAATTAAAATGGCTTCTCTGCTGCTGTAAAGCTGGGCATATTCATCCCACCAGAGGCACAGAAGAAAGGCTATATAATGCTAACTATATAATTTTTCTACTGGTTTTGTTGTATTAACCACTCAGCATTTTAATGTTTTGATGAATTTCTGAGATATAAATAGAAAATGCATCTATAAAATTATAAGGGGGAAGGTGCATTTTCTAAATTTAATGTTAAAATGTTTCATACCCAGCAAGTTCAGGAATACTTAAACAAAACGATGAGTCTTTCAGTCTACTTTAAATAAGACCAAGCTCTATGTATACTTTTGTTAAAAGCCCCCAGTGAAAGACATGGTAGAAATCAGACACAAAATATTCACAGAAAAAAATATCAGAGATTCACAGTGCTATGGCTCCCAGCTGTATGCCACCCCCTCTGAATGTGTGCCCCTCTCAGTTCTGCTGATGGAAGAGAATGTATGAGCATTTTCTATGGTCCATGCAAAACCCTGCAGCTTAGCTTGAACCGCCTTGCACAACAGCTTAAGTGAAGCCACCAGACTTTGCACTGATGTGGCTGAGGAGTGTTCGCGTGTGCCATTCCACCAGTGATATCTGGCAGAGAGGCGGTAACAAATCCTCAGGTGAGAGGTGTGGTTAGGAGGGTCTTACCTCTAACTCCTTTGTTAAATGAACATATGTCTAAGCCTAGCTTTACTTTTGTGATGGACACATGTGATATGTCCCTACCAAATGTTGTATATAGGATAGTGAGATAACCAGGGAAGCAAGGGCAAGGAAAATGAGGCTGTAGTCTACTTCCCATTTGTCCTGGGTACTAGTAAAGAAATACTGAACTTTGCCCAGAAGTGAGGCAGCAACACGTAGAGCTAACGAGGTGGATGGGTGAGGAAGTCTCTCATGCGATGACGGGTCCTCAGCCTAGCTTAGAGTTTGAAACCTACTTCCAATCCTCACGTCACGTACACAGAAACACCTTTATATTGTCACATACGGGTTTACATACAATGCAAGCAGTGACCCTCAGCGCCTTTGTGCCCCATCTTTCGTTGCTCACCACTCTTCCCTACAGGGTCAGAGTAAGGCACAGCAGTACTACAGGGAGGCTTGAAATGCCTGTTACACTGACCACGCTTGGGCTGTTTTGGAAATGAAGAGGGACTGGTTGTCCCAGCACAAGGCCAAGGCCTCCTGCCAAGGCAGGCCTCCCAGACCGGTGTGCCAGGACTTGGCCGGGAGATGGCAATGCAGAACTGGAGACCAGGGTCTCCAGCCCATGCAAGCTCCTGAGGACAGGACAGAGCTTTCTTACATGGATCACAGCTCTCAGTCTGCATCCAAGCTGATCCAGCATGATCAAATTTGTGTAGACTGATTTATTCTTTGCATTTGGTGATGCACTGTGCTGTAGATGGTAACTGTTTTTTCCAACAGTCTGATTGAACCAGTTAACACTGAGCACTTAGCCACACAGTGGTCTCTTTAGTGCCTGAGGATTTTTCTGAACCAGCTAATGATGCTGTTGCATTTGATTACAGGCGATTTTTTTTCATAGCAATCGAAGTGATGGCAATGGATCAGAAACCCAGAAAAAAAAAGCAGATTGGCATGCAGGTCTCAGAGAGGCTCTGATTAAATTAAGCTTAGTTAGAGAGAAGCTTAATGATTTTTATCATATTTAAATATTATGTTCCAAACATGAAAAAGTTGGATCTGCAATTTTCAGTGTGGGGCTGAATCTGAACACTAACAGCAGGAATCACATTAATTCAGCTGCAGGTGAAGTTTGAGCTCTGGGCTTCATGAGTTGCCCCTAACTCCGCCTTAACCATGTGCTGTGTCTCCAGTCATGGTTTCTTAACAGTGAGCAAGGTCTTACCAAAGTGTGTGCTTTTCTGTTCTCAGAGATCAGAGCTGTCAATCATTCCTTTGATCCAAGACTTTCAAAGAGATAGGGAAATTTTCTTATTTGACTCCAGGGCTTGGATTCCAAAAGGGAGAGATAGAAAGACAGACAAGGAGAATTTGGATATGTAGTGTTAATGCAATCAGATAACTGAGCTGCCTGATGAAACGCCGCCAAATTGACCATGTCATTTATTGAATTTATATACATCTTTGGTGTGGTAAATTTAGTGTAATGTTACAGAATTTTATTTTAATATGTAATAAAAAAAATCTGTATCATTCTGGCAAAGTTCAGCTTGCGAATATTGTTTTTTGTCTGGAATTTCTGTTTATGCTAAGAAATAGCAGGCAGTATATTTCCATTTACAAATGCTTCAATTCAGGTATCAGGATGCAACTGTGACCTGCGTTCTGCAAGGTAAGCTTAATGAGTCTGAACACTGCCAGGAATACAGAAAACATAGGAAATTCAGCACCAGAATCAGATCAGGTTTTAACTACTATTAACTGTTCTCTTAGTTGTAGTGAAATTAGGACGAGAGGAAACGGCCTCAAGCTGCACCAGGGGAAGTTTAGGTTGGATATTAGGAAAAACTTCACCGAAAGGGTGGTCAGGCACTGGAACAGGCTGCCCAGGGAAGTGGCTGAGTCTCCATCCCTGGAGGTATTTAAAAGAAGGGTAGACGTGGTGCTTGAGGACATGGTTTAGTGGTGGACTTGGCAGTGATAGGCTAACGGTTGGACTCGATGATCTTAAGGGTCTTTTCCAACCTTAACGATTCTGTGATTCTATGATTCTATGAAATTATAACACAACTCACTGTTAGAAATCTAGCCCCCCATCCCACCGCTGTCCTCTCTGCACATCCTGGGAGCTTTCACATCACCAGGGATTATTGACAAGCAGAAGCAGCCAAGTATCAGAGCTGAAATCTGTAAAAGAAATATGAGATTTTTGCCCTAAGTTCTGAATGGGTCATTGGACTTCATGTTGTGAATTTGAAATACAAACTTGAGAGACTAAATCTGGAAGGTTTCTTAGGAGTAACCTGATGCCTCTTTAGAAGACAAGGTTCAGGTTCATCACTGGAATATCAGTGAAATTAACATCATTATAATTATTTCTCATTTTCACTGGTATGCCTCAAGTCAAAAGTTTCGCTAATTAAGTGGCATGAAACTGCTGGGTGAATATCCTCAGGCAAAACCAAAACGCTTTTCATTTGTTCTAGCAACCTTTATTAGTTTTCCTGCCAGTCATCTGAATGAGTAAATTAAGAAGAGATGCAATTCCATGTAACAAGGACACGTTTAACTCAGACTGGGTGAGCTAATGTAGAATTTTGCCTGTCCAGGGATTGCTGTGATCAGAAATACACTGATGAAACCAAGGGGAGTCAATCTGAATGAACAAGACAGGGATTTACTAGATGAGAAAAGAAAGATTAAATAATTGGGGAGTCTTTCTGTAACTTAAATAAAAACCTATTTGAGATCTTGTTTCAGAAAAAAAGGTGCTTAGACTTGCATCCCTTTATTTTCCTTTCACTGATACTTCTACAGATCAAGGAAAATTCAGAGGCACATATAAAACTGCTGTCAGAAAGAACAAAACCTCCAAATTGCCAATAAATACATTGATATCAAACAGTCAGTGTTTCATTCATCTATGCAACAAGATGAAAACTCAGGGCCCTGCAGTCCTTCTATTATGATTAATACTGTCACTGAAGTTTTTAACAACTGAAAGAATGGAGCAGCAACAACCTTTTATGTCATTTTACAAGTTAAAGTTACAATATCCTTCACTAGTGTAACAGAATGAGTGCTTCACAAAGAATTTAGTACATGTAAAGCTTTGGAAAAAGGAGATGGATGGTAAACGTGAAAATCCACTCCATCTTTTATTTTCTCATTCTTTTCTTAGTATTCTCCTGTTAGTTTCCTTGCAGTATTTTGAATTGAACTGTTTTTTCTCCTATGAAATGCATCGCATCTAATTCCAACACTCTCGACGGAAACCCATAAAGTTTGAGATTGATTACTAAGTTGCGAAATACTAATGTACACAGTGTTCTTTGGCTTGAAGCAGACCAGCATACAGATGCAGAATCACTGAAATTTTAAATGGAAGACTGATGGCTGTTTTGATTTAGGACAGATAAGCACACGGCTATTTCTGTTCAGGAAAGTTTTGCTCAGAAAGCCAATATGATCACAGTAGTGCACAATGGCATTCAACAGCCCTAGCTATTAATGTTAATGGATTTAACCACTCAGAGAATGCAACCTTATCACCAACATCCATTGAGTAGTGCAAAAAAGCAAATAAGCCATAAAGTCCAGCACAAGATATACTCAGGCCAGGTCTCAATGAGAACAGCAAGAACTGCGTAAATCTTTTTATGTTAAAATCACAGGGAAGAAAATTGTCTTCTTCACTCCACGTTGGCCACCCCAATATTGAATTGATGCCTTTGGCCTGCATGGAAGGAACCAAAACCTATCAGCAGCTTGTAAAACTGTTTTTCTGAGCTTGTAGCTTGTATGTCTCTGTCTACTTTGACAGTATGATCACTTACATGAGGCACATGCACTGTTCCTTGCCTAAGAGGCTATTATTAGATGCAGGAAATCAGTGGGAAGGCTGTTTTCTAAAGCCTACCCCATTTTATAGAGTACTTAAACACTGCAGGATACAGGCTAGGGAAGTGCCAGACTTTCTATCAGGTCACTGCTGTTCTTCACTCCCTGAAAGAAGCTGGGCTTACAGTGAGGAATACAAAGCGAGGAAAGGATAGGCACCGTGAGGACAGGCTCCAAGCCTTAGCAGTATCTGTCCTATTACACAACAAAAAGCCAAGTTTGAAAGTCAAAAACTCAAGGGTATGCAGGTTACCTGCTTTACAGACAGTAGGTCTCGATGATCTTAAAGGTGTTTTCCAACCTAAACGATTCTATGAAAAAAAGCCACTAATATGAGTTGTGTCAGAAGGCACCCGATGACAAACTGCTTCTAATTTCAGGTTATGTCCTGAGCAACATTTAACTACAGCAAAAGACTGGAGCACAAACTGCAATCCAAAAACACTATGCCTCCTCTTTATCCTCCTAGCTTTGATGAATACTCTTACGTTGCCTCTGCTTGTTGAGTGAACTAAATTATTTTAATCTCTGCTTGGGAGAACCGTTTAATTTCTGTTTGTTCAAGAATATGAAAATGCAACTGTGACTTGCCAGGACAAAGAATGTGCCTTTTCATTATCCTTGTTTGCTAGGTATCGGTGAGAATGCAATGGTCATACTAACTTGTTAATTTATGTTATTAACAGACTATTTTGTCACTATTGCTGGAAAATTGTGACAAAGTGTTCAGAAGGGAAAAATGGACAATTTCATGCCAGGGCACTTATCAAGTGAGTTGCAAATGGTAAAAAGCAATAAATAGGAACACAGTGTGTTTCTTATTCCTATGACTGCATAATAGATCAAGCAACCTCATCTCCAGCCAACGATTTGACGATGCATACGCACTGCCACAATAGCTGCATTGAAATTGCATTGCTTAAGAAACACTTTTCACACATCTGTTTCATATAAAATACATTTGAGAGGGAACTGATTGATGTCATGAATAGGGCTGAGTTAAGTTAATTTTGAGACTTAATATACTGGGCAGCATTCCAAGGAGAGTTGGACTTGTGGCTTTCTCTACAATATTCTTATCTGCAGAGCAGTGCCAGAGATTTCTGAAACAGGACTCAGCTTCATCAGCAGAGAAAAATATGTACAGGCACCGTGGTGAATGCTCTTAATTAGAAAGATATCCTGTAACAAACAGGTTAAATGGCAAAGTCAGCATGTTGACATTCAACTGAGAGCTCTTAGATGAATAATTTCCAGTAGGCAAAGAAAGCAGGAAAATCATGATAAAGATGCTCATTTTCTGCTTTAGTTTATAGTTAACAGCCCAATCCTGTAAAATCTACTGGATTGTAATAGGACTTCTTAGAATACGTGCCTAGGTTGTTGAGGGTTTGAGCCCTGGAAGTATGAATCTCCATCTATTTAAGCTTTACAGTTTTTTTTACAACTCTGCCTAATATATACGACAAACTTTTAAGAGATACATGAAAACAGCCTTGGCTGAGAAGATGCTGTCAGATGATAGTGAGTCATGGGGAAGGCTACTGGAATGCAAGGCTCGTCTGCTCAATCACCCCAACATCAGGCGTGGGTACCCTGTGCAAACAGGCAGAGCTGTAAGAGCTGTTTGATCTGGCAGGCAGATGCTCTTAGTTTTTATAAGTAAGGGACTGGAGCCTCAGTTGGAGATGGAAGGAAGGAATTTGAAAACCAGAATTCCCCTCCAGAAAAAGGAGGAAAATTTAACCAAGCTCAGGAGGATTCTTGGGCATATCATTGATTGTGCTAACAATAAAACTAAACACAGTAAAGTGGGTGCTTGTGGACATTAGCAGCATGTGTATTCACTTGGTTTAGACACAGATATTTTAATGTCTCATTTAGAGTTTACCTTGGCCTTGACATGTGACTCTTATAGAAGAAGCAAGATCAGAGGAGAGACACGGACAGCAGTGAATTTGGATTTAAGGTAGAACGAGCATGCACAGATTTGTGGTCTCTGTAACTGAAACTTCGCCAGTACAGTAAGAGGGATATCAGCAACAGAGTGGAAAGCCAGAGTGGGGAAGGGAACATGGACAACCCCACACCACCAATCCTCCCATGCAACTGCATACTTACAATTTCCTTGTGAATGGAATTAAAATTATTTGGAACAATTGGCATAATGAACTAAGGATTTCAAAGCTGACACCACTGGTGGATATTATCTGGGCAGAAGCATGGGGCAACAAAGCCTGATTCTGTATCACTGAACTCAGCAGGAGTGTTTAAATTTAGTTCAGTGGATGCAGGCGGTGAGAGGGAAGGCTGCTGGGGCCCCGGGAGCCTAAATCTGCCCTGATGCCTAGTGTTACCTGTGCAGGGGTGCTGGGGAAGAACAGAGGGTCTTACTTCTTCGCATCTGCCCAAGTCGTCCTAGACATTCAGATTGTCTCTGAACCTAAGTTATAGGAGAAAGGAGGAAAACAGACAGAGAAAGTGTCGTGCACCACTTTAGACACATCCCACAAAAAATGTACTAACAAGGCAGGTGGTTCTAATTTTATTTGCAACTGTAGTGACATGAACAAATCTTTTGAGCTTCAGTTCATTACGCATTTATAGCTTCAGGGCTTTTCTTTCTCTATAGATGTGCTTACCTTTGTACAAGATGAAAATTAAATGAGATGTTTATGTCACCAAAACCTGAACACGTTGTCCCTGACAGGTGAAAGAATGTTCTCTCTTACACCTTGCCAAACTGGACAACTACTGCTTCTTGGTGTCAGATTATCTGACTGTGCTCTACTTCTCTGTACTGTATCTATCTCCTTTATCTTCCTGGCAGACATCTTTGCAATTTTATTAGTATATACATAAATCAGCATTGTCTTGCACAAATGGTTCTTATGGAATGTATGCAGTAATTTTGTTTTTCTTGATAAACTACAAACATTGGCAACTGAGGTGACTTATATGTTAAATCCTTACATTTGAGCTGTAATTAGATTACACAGGGAAATATTTGTACTGGTAATTTTTCTCATTTTCTTAACTTCAAGGAATAATATTACAAATGTATCTCCATTTACTTTAAGAACATCTGAAAGGTTCTTTTCTATGGATATGTCAAACTTTAGATTTGCTAAGCAATATGATTTTGATAATTGCCCATTTATGCCAACAGGAATTTCTGCCTGTGACGGAAATGTCTATGAAAAGTATTTGTGAACAGAAAATCACTGTTGAATCCTAATGTTAGCAGCAATGATTACTGTATTAGCTAAAGGTCATAACCATCAGAAACAAGGAACGCAGCCTTGCATTTTTGTTGGTAAATAAACAATTGAAATGCATTTACATAACCTATAAACCAATAAACTGAAGAGGAATATTTTATTAATACCCTGACTGCTGTGTTTTTACAAAAAATCTTAATCATGCTTTTTGAAGACTTGGAAAGCTAAGGTCATGAGTGCCAAAAAATGTTAAATGATGGCCATTTTACCTTGCTTCTGTTTGACTGGAAACTCCACTATTCTTCTTTGCTTCTTCTTCTCTGATAGCCTCTGGCTAGAAACTTTGGCTCTGTTTCCTCTGTCTCTTACTCCTGTTACCCCTGAAGCAGCTCACTTTCCTCCAGTCCTTTTCCAAGCCTCTACCCATCTTATTAATAGCAACTATTCTGATGTCTGATGTCCAGATTTCTACCTCAGATCTCACAGTCAGCTCTCGCTTGTCCTCCTCATTTCACATTGCTAAAATAGTGCTTTATTTATCCTACTGTTTTCTACCAGGCTATTTATTAGTCTCAAGCCAATTCCTGTTAGTTGTTCTGTGCTATTCTGAGTTACAGTCATGGTCTTCCAAGCTGTAAAATAAATGGTCAGAAAAGTGAACGGGGAAAAATTATAACATACCAGATCAAACCAAGCTTGTTTTTTTCCTTATTATAAAGCATAATCCAAGATTTCTTGTAATTGTTATAAGAGAAAATTAAATAAAAGCACAGTTGTTGAGTAAAGAACATATCTGGGCAACCTTTCCAGTGAACAGTTGATCATTCTGAAGCTATTAGCAATTTTTGGACTCATCTGGCCATTAACTTTAAAAATAAAATTAAAAAATCCAGAACAACTAAATGTCAAAAATTATTTATTGAATGAACCCCTTACATTTTTGGCTGGATTTGCAAGTAGGCTAGAAAAGCAAAGGAGGAAGATTTATTTTATCACCTTTATTTCCTCAGTCCTATGTTCTCAGCTTACATTACGGTCCAAGAAGCAGTTTGTGTATGGTTAAATGGTATTTAAGGTTGAAGTTATTATACTGCATTCAGATTAACTTCTAACTCTAACAAAAGACTGCTCTAGAACTTAAATCTTCCACTTCTGAGGTAGGGGAGCTGACCCTAACCAGGATACCAGCAAATATTTCAGAAATTTGTGGTAAGTAAGTGTAACACTTCAACAAGAAGGAACGGCATAAAAGAAAAAAAAGAATTTAAGGTAAGATCTCATACGTCTTTCACCACTGTAACTCCCTAAAGGCTTTAAATTTAAGACATGGTACTTGATAAATGGTTTGAAAAGCAAAACAAAGACATCTTTGTGTCAAACAAAATATAACAGTGACTCTCAGTTTTGAACCATCAAATTTCTGAAAATTTCTGCAATAAAACTTATTTTCAGTTTGACTTAAACCACAGTTACTCACAGAGCGTTTAAAGGAGAGAAAACTGTTGAAGTCTTTGTTCTGTTACCAACTCCCAGTTGCTATATAATAGGTCTGTTTATACACTAATTTTGCAACTTGTGTTGGGTCAAATAAAAATGGCATCCTTCCTCATATATTTAATCTAGTATGACTGAAAGAGCTATCAAAACAGAGCAACACCACAAAGGGTCAGGTTCTATAGCCACCACCACCAACATGATGCTAAATACAGACATGCCCATTACACATGGCATCCTGGTAGATAATATTAATGACTTCTTATTTACTTTAAGTAAATTATTTACTGATCTTTCATTATGAAGAACATTGCAAACTAGTAAACCCAAGTTCCTGTGGATGAAATGAAGAACGAAAACTTCTACAAGGGGAAAGATCTGGATGAATTGAAACTCATATGAACTGATCAACTCGGTTTTGATATACCTTCTCAGCACCTGCCATTCCATTTGAAAAATCAAATATTTGGTGTTTCTTGATTTCTTTGAGAAATTCAGCATTTCAGAAATCAGCACTGACACTATCAGCAGGTAAGATGTTTGTGGGCATGACCAGTTTGGCAGATTTTGGTCTTTTTGCCTTTGCATAATTTATTATACTTGGATTGTAACTTCAAAATAAGAGGGATAAGAAAGAATGTCCTTGCATGGAACAATAATTGGTGAAAAGATAGGAAGGGAAAGCGTGAAGGGAAGTCATCAGGGGAGTTCTGTAGTAATTCATATTGGGATTTTTTTTGTCCACCAACAACCTGGAAAGGGAGGGGAGCAATGAGATGTGATAGTTTGCCAATATATGAAAGTATTCAGAGTAGTGAGGATGAGGGAAGGCATTAGAAATGAGGTCAGAAAGACCAAGTGAGTGGTCAATGACAGATAAAAATCAGATAAATTATGTACACTGGAAAAAAAGGGTCCTGGCTTCAAATATAGGCAGGTGAACTCGGAGCTGGAAGTTGCCACTCAGGAGCAAGATCTCGTTCCCATCATAGACAGTTCCATAAAAGTATCAACTCAATGCAGTGTACCATCTTTGAGCCACCAAGTTCAAGTTTTACCATATCCAGTCCTTGAGTAGTGTTATACATAGTGTAAACCACTAGATTACATTAAAAAGCCTATTGGCTTGCTAATAGTCATCTTGAATTAAATTAATCCATATACCAAATTTGACATGATTTAGTCTAACAAACACACTCAAGTATCACAACTTGTACAGGAAGAAAATGAGATTTAACCTTTTATTCTGACTCTTAATGTTCTACTCTAACTGTCAGCAGTTCATTCATGCACCACTTAGTGGGCCAAGCCTGCAAACTGGTGAACCACTTTAGCTCCCACCGAATAAACCCTGATGAGATTACTCAGCTTCCAGGACATGCTAAGCTCCGTTAAGAAAGGGCCAAGAAGAAACAGAATAGTATTTCTTTTCTTCTTCCCCCTCCATGAATCAGTTGAAAATATCCAGGCTAAAGAGTCTAACTTACTTAAGATACGAAGGAGTTTTAAAGGGGATTTCACTGAGAGGACAGTAGCTAAAAATGTCAGAGACAAAAAGGACATGAGATGGTGGTGCTAATATATATTTATTTTTTAAAAAAGACAAATAGTTCCAGGTGCTGAAAATTCATAGCAGAACTCTTAGCAAAATAAACAGAGTTTCTGCACTCGCAAATGAATGAAATGAAAAAAACTTTCCAGGGTTTGGCATTTTTTTGGCTCTGAAAACTTTTTTCTTTCACTTTCAACAATTTGGGAGAAAAACTTTTATTAATGAGTATGGATTAATCCAATGGACAAAATGATTGAAAAATTAACAGGAAAATAATGCCCTCAGTTACACATGCAGCAACTATTTCCCAGATAACATAGACTCACACTTCCCCAAATAACAGCAGAATCTGACCCTGGACTCGGTGTCCCTATGGTTCAGAACATCCTAAGACAGTCATAGTGGATCAGCTCCACTAAATTAACGCACCAACTGATCAGTCACCTATTGCATGCACCTCTATCATTACATTGAGCTGGGTAAAAAAAATGTTTTCCTACCCCTACAAAATGTCTACTCCCATTGTGGGATGTGTGTCACATCCAAACGTCCTTCCCGGAACTGTAATGCTACAGTAAATATCCCTGTAGTAGCTGGGCTTTGCCTGTTTCCCCATTCTGCAGAGGGCGATGGCCAAAGGCTCTGTGCAGGGGATCGTTTCGGTGGGCAGCTTCCCCTGGCAAGGCCCCTGCCTCCCCTGACCTGACAAATGCAAGGAGGCCAACAGAAAGCTGAGAATGTTCCCTTGCAGGACGGCTTGCCACACGGTATTCTGGCCAGTCCTATAAATCAATACTACTTAATTTTTCAAATTATTTTCAAATTATAATAACAACTTCAAAAATACTTAAGTGCGTTTCTGGGGAATGTTATTTTCTGCAAAAGAGGGAGGGAAAACAGGCTTCCTGACCTTTTTGTTCCTCTTTGACCGTATTCACATGGCTTCAACGCATGTGGCCTCTTAGTTTTGACTTCTAACACAGTCAAACAAAAATAAGACAGACTAATCCATACTAATATAAGGGAAATAAAATTCAGTAATATTGCATTCTAACGAATGTAAAATAAAATCACTGATGCAAGACATTTCAAAATGGCAGCTTTTAATGAAGTAGTTTGCACAGGTTAAATTCTTGTCATAAGACCTCTCACTTTTGAAAACTGTTCACAGAAACAGTACTGTGCATTCAGTTGATTCAACAGTGGCTTTGTACCAAGAAACAAATTGCCTTTATATTCGCGTTTTTATTTCTTTTAATACATATATGCCACAGGGATGAAAAGATGTTGCTTGAATCTTTTATTGTGTATTTTTTAATCTACTAGTCCAGGTGATGAGCCGTTAGATGAAGCAAACCTGCTCAAAGCATATTTCATTTTCTAAACCAAGGTGCTTCATTAATACTTGTGCTGTATGTATATAGAAGTACATGATACATATGAGTTTAGCAGTGTCAATAAACTATATGAAAAGAGGCTTTCTCTTAGTTCCAGCGAATCCTAAATCACATGCTTGGAGCAAAGAATAGTCAGACACACTCCTCAGTGGGTGCTCAATACTCAGAAATGGTGGACATTCAAATTTAGGATACGGAAAACTTCCCATCCCACTCCTTTAAATCTGGCTCAAGAGCCTACCATCAGAAGCAGCACTGCTCCAAGCCGTTCTTACACATAGGTAACCAGCAGACTGAAAACTGCAACTTCAAAACATCTCCCTCTGCCTAAGCCAGCAGAGTAGTGCTTTACAATATGGAGTTTAGACCACCAAAAAAAGAGAATTTTGAAATCCTCATCAGCATCTCTCTGCTGGTTCTGCCATGCCCCACTTCATTATGATCTAATTTGAAAATCTGTAATGATTTCATATAATCATCGGGCATTTGAATAGAAAAACTACTCATCTTCCCTAAGTCTTTTTTCAAGTTTCTATTCAAATGCAGGTGAAGAAATTATTTTAATATTTAAACCACTCAGACACCTGGGAATGATTTGGTGTCTCAATTTAAAAGCATGCTTTTGATGAATGTAGACATACTCCAGTTTGCAGTGGAAGTGCTTAATCCTTTACTTCTCATACAAGAAGAAATCCTATTGCCTTTAAAAGAGCAACTTGATTTCCATCACCTTCCTCTTCAAGTCAGTCGTGTTTGCAACTAATCTGCAGGCTCTGAATTCTCACATTACTTTCTGGTTCTCAGTGCCAAGACCCAAATATAACTGCAGGAAGAACCTGAATTCATAAAGCCTGGTAAGAGGAACACAATTTTTTTTCCGATCCTTCAGTAGCAAAATAATATTCACCTAAATAATGTTCACCTGAAGGTGAAATAATATTCACCTTCACTTTGCAGGTGAAAGAGTAGCACACAGAAATGACAATGACATCGGGCAGGAATTTCCAGTCGGGTCTTTTAAAAAGAGCTGCCCTATCTATTTGGACAAAATGAAATAAACAGCACAAAAAAACTCCTTTCCATCTATATTGTAGCTAGTATAGTGCCCTATTGATCCACACAACCTATTAATCACGTATTCCTCCCCTTCATCAGGAAGGATTCAAGATTTGTTTGAACGGCTATGCGCAAAGTTTACCCAGCCTACTTGGCTTGCTTTGTAATTAATTGCTGCTGTCGCAATTGCAGCAGCGTTGCTGGAGCACGTAGCAGACCCAAACCAGAAAAGGCGTCTTTGTCCCATCAGCAAACTAAGGATTGTTTGTAACTCTCCAAATTTTCTAGTCCTGATGCACACGATTGCATAGAGTCACAGGTTGGTTGCATACAGTCGCAGCTTGGTTTGATTAGATATCTGATAATATTGATACCAGAAAGGGATCTGACTAACGTCCGAGTTTTGGCAAAGATAACAAGCGTTGGCTTGCGTGCTTCAATGGAGCTTGTTCCCAAAAAACTCTGGGGTCTCCCAGTTTGTAAAAATGCAGATGTGGTAAGATTTGTACTGAGCTTTACTAAATGTACAGTCAACCTAGACCAAAACCCTGGTTACTTCGTTTTTGTGCAGTCCTACTGCAGAAGCGAGTCTGGACTTCTAACCTCCCCATGTAAGAGCACTGGTACCCGCGGCAGGTGCTTGTGCGAGGTGCCGGGCAGGATCGTATTGGAGAAAGGACGCACCGAAGGTCATCACAGATTTTAACTGAATCATGGGGGATTTTACCATTTTCCCTTATTAAGCAGAATGTAAAGATTGCCCATAACAGCACTGATGTAACAGGAACAAAGTTTATGGGGAAAAAGTAGATTTCTGACACGGTTATGGCTGATTTATTGGTTGATCATTGGAGCAATTTCAATATTTAAAAAAAAACAAACCCAAAAAACCCAGTCTGGAAACAACTTAAAAGCCTGATCCTGTTTCAAGACTCTGAATAAAAGCTGAGGTTGAGACAGCTAAAACGTGACAGGAGCATGGTGTACAGTAATAGCACCCTGCTAATTTCAACTCCAAATGAAAACCCAGCACCTTATCTGGGGCTATTCCCATATTTTCAGGATTTCCAGCCTTGTAACTGGTGGCGTTTCCATGCAGTTACAAATGCGAGTGTGGGTAAGATTTGTTTTTTGAAGTGGTCACGGAGTTTACAAGAATTAACGCTGTTTGGGGAATTAAAAAGTTTTTTTTTTTTTTTTAAAACCAAGACAAAGCGAGAACGGGGACACGCGAGCAGCTCTTGCTGCCGGCGGCAGGGATTTTTGCAAAGGTCCAGTCGCGGCAACCCTTGGGAAAGGCAGCTCGCACACAGACGCGCCGTTGCCAGGGTGGATCTTGGCATTTTGTTGTGGCTTCTTAACCACTTATGCGGCTCTTGGAGGATCTCTAGCGGGAAGGGCCGGGCCTGGCGCCCGCAGCCGGAGCCCCAGCGCAGCAAGCCCTGCTCGGGGGCCAGGCGGGACCCAGCGCTGCGGGCCCCGCCACCGCCGCCTCGCACCGCGCCCGCCACGGCCCGAACCAACGCCGCCGGCCCGGAGGGGGGCCGCTGGCGGGAGGCGAAGGCAGGCGGGGGAGCTGGGGGAACTGCGCGGGCGGAACCCCCCCGCCGGAGGACACAAGGTGGCGGCGTCCCGTCCCGAGCCCAACGGTCGCCAGCCGCAGCGCTGCCCAGCAGGTGGAACTGTGGGCGGGCCGCCCCTCCCGCCCGGGGCCGCCGCTCGCCTGGGCGGCCGAGAGCCGCTCGCCGGCGGGTAAGGGCTAGCGGCGGCGTGGCCGGGCGGGGTCCCGCTCCCCTGCCGGGCTTGGCGGGGTGTGTGGGTAACTGTAGCCGCGGCTGCCCCGGGAGAGCCCCTCCGGCCCGGCGGCGGCGTGGGGCGGGCCGCTCGCGGGGGCCGCCTCTCCCCTCAGCGCCCGGCGCCACCGTCCCCAGAGGGAGATGCGGGCGGGAGAAATCCCCTCAGGACAAAAAGGGCCCTTGGGTTGCTGGTGAGGGGAAAGGCTTATAAGTTTCCCCGTCCGCACCTGTATGGTTTTGGTGGGGGTTGGTTGTTTCTTTAAGGCCTTGCAGCCCAGTGTTTCAAGAAACCCTTTGCGTGTTCATACAAAGAAGTGTGTTTTTTGTGTGTGACGACTATAAGCTGACGCGGACCGTTTCTCATGAATAAAGCCGAGTTGGGGAATGGTCTCATGGCCGACTTCCTTTCCTGACTTTCCTGATCTTCCCTCCCGCTTAGCTAACTGAAGTTGGGGACAGCAGAAGCTTTGCGATCCATTGAAGCTCTGTTCAGACAGCCTCGGCTGTTGTTAGAAAGCAGATGTGGTCATATATACCCGTAAGATAAGTAAGAAAAGAACTACAGTATATTTAATGTGAATTAGTACTCGGTGGCCAGGCTGCCTGCTGTACCTGATAGAACACAGATGCTGTGGGGTTGTTTATTGTTTGTCTCTTTTCCTGAATTATATACTGGTAGAGGCTACTTATTTAGTCTGATTCAATTCCCCAGCCTCCTCTCTAGTTCCCACTCTGCTATTTGAAACCTGCAATCTTCTTATCTTTATTGGTATTGTTTGTACTTGGATAACAGTAACTTGTGTTACGGGAGTCTGTCTGCATCCATAACGCAGGTATTTTCGGAAGAGAGATTTGTACATCCCTTTGCACAGATAATGGGTACAAGAAGCACCCCCTTTGCCTTGTGATGGTACTGGTATTACTCCTCGAATTGTTGCGCGCACCGCGAGTTGTCCTGATCGTTGTCGTCAGTTTAGTGGATTATGACTTGGAAGCAGAAGTGGGGAGATAGATACTTTCTTGTCTGTTTTCTGTGCTTTCACAACCAATATTGTCCTGAGATAGGTACTCTAGGTGTCATGGAGAACAGCTGTCGAGTAACTATCCATTAAATTTTAGTCACAGGTGTCTTTAAGTTCCCTTCTTCTGCATACCCCGTTACCACTCGAACTTGCACATCTGATCAAGCTTAAGGAAAACAGTGTGGAAGTACATGGGCAAGAACTTGGAAACTTTATTGCAACAGCGAGTTTCTGCTTCCTAGATGAGGCAGTTGTACCTCTAGTCAGCCAGATCACTGGGAGTATGTATGTATTTTTAACATTGAATCAGTGTGCTAAGACTGTATGGAGGGATGCTGGATTTGGCTCCAAATCAGATTGGTTTAGCGCTTGTAGGACTCAGGAATATTATAAACTTTATTTTTTTCTATCCTCACATTCTTTCTTCATCTCTCTTCAACCACCTCCTAACACAACACATTCATGTTTCATTTGAAGATTTTCTTAACAATGGAAAAAAACCTTCTGAACTTTGAAGGCCATTGTCTGTTTTAGGAGAATGATGGCCTCCTTGGGACCTTGAGGTTTTTTTTTCCTCAACCAAGTAATCTGTTTCAGATTCAGCTCATTTCTTCCGTAGACAAAGGCAAGGTCTTTCTCTCTTCTTTAGTTCTTCCCAGCTGAGCTTCATATTAATCAAGCTTGGCGTTCTCTGCTTGGCACAGGGTTCAGCAATCCAAGCTGTGGTTTACAGTGTTGCAACCACGCAGTGTGTCTGCACAGGGTAGGGCACTGTCATCTCATCTTTATTAAGATATTTGTCTTTGGGGAAGGTATATTCATCAAATCATCTTAATAGCAGTGTGTCTTGCAGGTCAGCAAAAATGGCTTTGGCAAAGAAGTCACAAATGGTAATTGGGAACCCGACAAGTCTTCAAAGTCCTGACACCACAAACATTAGTTCACTTGCTACATATTCTAAAAAGGAATATTTTGTGTTCAGCCGGAGAAGGGGTTTGAGCTCCAGGTCCCTGTTAGATGCTGTCCTTGTTTCTGCAGTCATACACGTCTTCTAGTCAAATTAGTGTAAAACATCCAGAAAGCATTTATGATTTTTTTTTTCCTTTGTAAGCACAAGAGTTTGAATTTGGTTTAGGTAATCTGGTACTTTATTCTACTGAAGAATAGTGCTTTCTTTTGGTAGCGCTGCTTGTTCTGTTTCAATATGGCTTCATAAAGTGAATTTATGTTTGATCCATGAGTGCTGCCTCTAACACTAGGGATGTTGGAGCTTAACTCCCACCAGAAGAAGCTGTTTGAGGCCCAGGAGCTCTGTAAAGAGACATTAAAAGTTGCTTCTATAGGGTTAGCAGCTCTTAAGTTTTGGAGAGCAAATTCTGGGAAGGGAGAATGAGATGTGGCCTCCTCCAGGTGAGCTGCCAGAATTCAGGAAGCAACACTAGTCGGTTGTCTGGAGCATGCTGGGCTGGACGGACACTGACTTGTGCTGGTCTTGGGGAGGGGAGGAATGGGCTGAGTGTCACCCGTGTTGGGGAAGGAGAGTTTGAACGGGGGAATGCTGGCTCAGCGTGGGGCATTTCATGGCTGTCTGCTGGAGAAGTAACAGCTTTTGTTCCTCCTTTCCACTCCAACCCTCTGTGCTGCCATCCTCCTTCTCCACTGTATTTTGTGTGATGAGGGCAGGAAAGGGGAGAGGAAAAAAGGATGCTGAGCAACTACGTCTGACCCAGGGAGAAGAGGTATATAATTTATCATGAGGAGTGTGGGGAGTGCAGGGAAGAAGCTTGAGAATGGTTGTACTGAACTAAATTATGTAGCAAAATAGAAGATCCCTGCTGTTTGGTCGGAGTATCACCTTTTTTTGATTTTTAGACTGGCAAAAAGAACGAATTCTGCTATTCTGTGCTGTTAATCCTAAAATATACAGAACTATTTGTCAGCACCAGATCCATGCCTAGCTTTCTGTGCTAAAGCTGTTGAATTCCTCACAGTTCTCTTGTATTCTTCTTCCCCAGACAGGAAGACTAGCGTTTTGTTTGTTTGTTTGTTTGTTTTATCTTTCGTCAGTGCCTAAATTTGTCTTGGCTTAGCCCTCTTCTGAAGATTTAACCTGACTTCTAAGCGTCCAAGCATTGTCATAAATGGATGTTAGAGCAACCAGAGCAAGTAGGGTAAATCCAAGCACTGTGATGGATATACCTTAAGTAGGTTTTATATTGAACTTAAGCGTATTCAACTAACACTGGGGCTTTTTTTTTTCTTTTTCTTGAAGCCCTATTCCACCTCTGGGGAAGGTAATTTTTATTTTATTGTTTATGTAAGATGTGTAGAAAATTTAAGAAACGCACACGGGCTTATGGAGAGTTGGATAATACCTTCAGAGACTGTCAGAATGGATTTGCTGCATTTAAAATTGTGCTGTTTAGGTAATATATTAAATACATTAACACTTAGGTGATCTCTATTATCCATTTTTAGGAATAGATATGCTGTTTAGTGGACAAGTGTGTGGAATTCACTGCAGCTCTTTTCAAGATGGTTCTTCTTTGGAAGAGACGATGGCTGCTTTGAAATTTCTGTAGTGTCTTTTTATTAAGGGAGAATTCCTAGTAAGAGATACTACCCTGTCTGCAATAATAATGCTTCTTACTAGACGCAGAGAATCAAATCTCTGCATATAGTCTGTTTAGGATCATTTATTGTAAAGCAGTGGCCTCTTTGAAACAAGTAACCAGTCTTTGTATCTGCATTAGTGAAAATAAATAAGGTAAGAAAACTTCTCGACTACATGTAAGATGATAGACTTATAGAAGTATAGATGATATATGTATAAATGTATTTGCAGGATTAGAGCCTAAAAAAGAAAAAAAAATCTGTTGAAAACCTGAAAATGAAGGGAAAAGTATAGTCTAGTGAAAGAAAATTTCGTAATTCAATACCGACTTTGTTTTTTGCAGAGGCAGCAGGATTGTGGCTTGCACTTACACAATCAGCAACTGGAAAAATGCCAGGTTCTAAAAGTAACTTGGTGTCTTTACATGAGGATGTTATAAATGATACTTCAGACTTGAGTGAAATGAAAATTTCAGACGAAAAAGGATCTGTTGAAAAAAGAACAATGACTCTGATTGAGAAGAATGGCTATCATGACTCCGTATACATAAACGCAGCTAAGATTTTTCAAGGCATTCATACTGAAAAGCATAAGGATAGACTATTGGTGCGGTATGGTGATGACTCAGTATCTCCCATGCTGACTCTTAAAGATGAGTATTCCCAGCGTTTATCTTATGAACTGGCTTTCAGTGCTCTAAAATGTAAGTACAAAACTTTTCCAAGAATTCCCAACAGAAATGTTACGGCAGAGAAAATAGGGAGAAACAAAGTTTCTGCCTGACAGCAGAGATCTGGGGAATTTTTTGTTAAACTACAGGTTACTACTAGGCTACTCGTATCCCTCAAATATTTAAATATATCTAAGTGTTGTTAGCATTTTGTGAAATCAAATGTTTAAACTCTATACTTTTTCATGTAAAGGAATTATACTTATTTAGAGTTGCTACTGTTTGTGATTGAATTTGCCCTTAATTTTCATGATGTTTAAACTTTCAGCTTTTTCTTTAGTGATTTATATGTTTTTTTTTCTTCCATAGAATCTTGTAGATTTCATTGCATAACTTGTCAGTATTTTCTTTTTTTGCAGATCAAGATCTTCTTGAAGAAATATTGTTGCATAGTTGTGTTTACCCATGCCAGTCAATAGTAAGTGAACATTTTTGTGAGGAAATAAATATTGTATTTTCTGAGTTGATGTAATTAGAATTTTTTCTGAGGATTCTGCAACATTCTTCAAAACAACATTTGATGTTTTGAACTATAGGGTAGCCTGAGACTGAAATACTGCTGTCCTTCCTAATTAGTTGTGTAAACCATCAAGCTTCAGGGTACTAGATATGTTGTTTGTGAGCTTCTTGTTGCACCTTACTGCTGGGAATCAAAACCTTCAAAGAAAGAAGGTAGGAGAGTGAACCATAATGCTTACTGCAGCGTAATACTTTCTCAGTGATGTTGTCCATGAGCCAGTCCATGTCTATGTGCTTTCCTTCCCTGCTGTGTCCCCTTGTGAGTGGGGAAAAAAGTGACGTTCCCTTCCTGTCCCTGGGGGCTGGAAAGCGTGGAGTGAACCCCATCAGACGAAAGAATGCATTGAACCCGTGTTTCATTTCCTGGACAAACTGTATTGTGTACAAATATTGTACTTGGACTGGCAAAAATTGGTTCAGTTTACTCTCTCAACATGCTTTCCTGCTTTGACATTAAAGAAAATTTAAAGCTGGCAGAGTAATCTGCTGTTCCTTCCAGTTTAGTCTTTGATGCCTTTGAAAATTACAAGATGAATTTGAACTGATGCTATTTGTAGAGATTGATGTAAGCAGGCAAACGTTCTAACACATTTGATTTTTGGCTTGTTTTTGTAAGGAAGTAAGACTTATGTGGTAACATTTTGTGTTTGGTGGTATTTCCCTAATAACTTGAGTTTTTGAGCTAATTTTGGTCGTATTTGTAAGAAGGTAAGAATTTTTGAAGGCATAAGAACCGTAGGAGTTTCATGAAAGGAGGTGGACAAGAGTAACCGAAGTACTGTTAATTACTGTCCCTAAGAAGGAGATGCTCCCTGTTTTAAACATTTAGACATGGGAAGGAGATTTTGCATTTGTCCTAACTGCAGAATGGTTATTATAACTGAGCTTATCGGTTGTGACATACCGAAGAATCCCACAAGAGACAAATTGATAGACAAGAAGTTTTTGTTAGCTTAGCTATTCAAGGAACTACTTTATGAGGAAAAAATAATTTCAGAGTTTAAATTCTGATAACATTAAAAGTTGTTAAGATACAGTATATTATCTGTGTGTATGGAGAATGTTTAATTTTGATAAGCTAAGTAACATTTAGGTTGTGTATTTGAGTTTTAAAAAAATTCTTCAGTGTTTTACTAACTCTCCATGAGGAATTACTTTCATATTCTTACAAATAAGCGTTTCACTGGAGTTTTTAATGCCTCTTCCACAGGAGACTGCTGTTTGATAGGGATCTTTTTGCAGAAGCAAGGCATGCTTTGTGTCACTTTCTCTATCCAGTTGCTTTTCTGTTGCAGCCAGATGAATTAACCAGCTTGCTTGTTGTGATGCTTTATGATCTACAAGACCGAAAGTTTCAAGCACGAGAGATTTTAGATGAAGGGGAACCTGTAGCAGAAGTTCGGAAAATAGAGCGTTATCTATACAGGTATACATGCTAAGAACTTTTTTTGTTGATATATATTAGCAGAAATACAGATTTGTATAACTACTGGCTTTTTTTTTATAATTGTCAATATTACAGATGTCTTTCAGCTTCAAATTTTATGGGCTTTGTTTTTATTTTTAATGAGAACCTAGTTTGAAGGGAAACTTTCATATTCCTATAGTTAAGAAAAATACAGCTAACAAACCATCTTTATATTGTAGATTGTTTTGCTAGAAAAAGGTATCTTACTTTGGAGTTGTTGAAAGTTTTTTCATACAATTTTAGACAAGAAATTAAATACTCAGTAAACATTCATAAATATGAGTGTAATAGAGTCAGGAGATCATGGAATGGAATAATATCCATTTATTTAGCAATACTGCTATTATGGAACTTTGTTAAATATTTATTATTTTAAGTAATTAGAACAAAAAAAAGAGGGTATGCAAAATAAGCATTTTAAGTAGTGTTCAAGTATTTCTTTCGTCAGTCTGTTGATGAACTCAGCAGGCATTTCTTGGACAAAATTGTGTTGCTGCTGGATTTAGAATAGCCCAAAAAGTTCATGAATATCGTAAGTGCAAGGTATTCCTGGAGGGCAGTAAGTAATACACCTTTACATCTGAAGTAGCTCACCAGCAATTTTTATTTACTTTGAATTATCACATATCAAGATTATGCATAAAGCTTGTGGGGAAAAAAAGACTGGGAATATTTCCTCTGAGATTTTCGTGTAATAATAATAAAACTGACTCCTGGTTGTCATCATACTTGTGTTGTTTCTGTACACATTTAGAGGTCAGCTTTCATCAAATGCTCATTCTGCACATATATGTATTTATATCTTCCAACATACAAAAAAATCTGATGATTGTATTCCACAGATTGCGTTTGGGTTTTTTTTGGCTGAGAAAATTGATGTATTTGGGAGTCATCTGTCATAATTCCAGTCCTGTGTGCATTGAAGTAAAACAGTCTTAGCTATGTACTACTACCTTCCATCTACTGTTGTCTGGGGTAGAAAATGTCCTATAACTGTGTATTTTCTGTAGCAGCTTGCAAAATGAGGCCTCACTTTTGGTTTTGGTTTCTGAGCAAGATAGTATTGTAATAGAAATATTGCATATTAATAGCTGGTGTAAACATTTATAAAACTTACTAAACTTGTGGTTGTGTTTTTGTAGTTTTAGGACCAAATTGGCAGCTGCACTAGCAAGATGTCGCATCAAACATGATGCTCTTTCAATTGAATGCATTCTGCCAGAAGCCGTACGGAAGCAGGAGCAAAGGGCTTCTGCTTTACCTTTATGTGTTTGGATAAACACATTTAAAATCAGGTGGGGTCTTTGAAGTATCATCTAATATTGTCGTTTGTACATATGAGGTGATATAGTTTGCTACAGACTTGTTTTAGAATTTCCAGGTTATATTATTACCAGTAATTTAAGTTTCTTCTAGTAAATTCTGCTTAGTCCAGCAACATTGCCTTATGTTTGTTTGTAGTTTTTGTATATTGCAATAATGGTATTCATAAAGTCTAAAAAAAGTTGTGAAACAGTTTTTCTTACTATTCTGTTGCTTGTGTGGGTCTTTCACAAAATAAATGAGGAAGTAAAGTTAGAAAAAAATATATGGGTGAGTAAACTCTGTGACGAAAAATAGAGAAAGAGAAAACTTCTTTAAAAGGTGCGTGTATTGCTGTAAGCCATAACATTGGCAAAGCATGTTAAGACAGATACAATACTTAAAACTGGTGTTTATTCTGTAAGGATAGTGTAAACTTGAAATAAAAATACACTTTTAAAAATCCTTATATTCAGTGGGCTACTATATATGTACACTGATGTCCCCAGTTCTGTGCTGGTACATGAACCGTACCAGGTTATCCTGTTATCAATTTTGTTAGACAGGTAATCCATTTTATCATGTTTTCAAGAATTCTTTTTTCATACTCTTGTCTTAGGCCAGCGTTCTGTGCTTAGGTTATTGGCTCTTCGAGATGTGTCTTACTCTGGTTGTGGTTTTGCAACCTGTAACTAGGACTGAGCTAAAAGCTGCTGCATTGACCCTACGTTCAATGTACCGTATAAGCTTATGGCACTGTCTGAGACTGCATTTCAGCAAACAAGTCTTGGTGTATATACCTTTAAATCTTTATGGTATTTGAATTGCAAACCTCAGCATTTATGCCTTTATTACATTTACACAAGGATTATTTCAGATATCAGCCATTAAATTCATTGGCGAGCTGGGCTAAATTGCAAACAATTGAAAGAACTAAACTATTCCAGCAGTCAATTTGCTGCAGTGTCTCCTGAGCACATGGACATTTATGTTTTGATGCTTTGGATCATCCTCTGGAGACACATACCTCTTTCTTAATTTAGTTTATCAGACGTATTAACTTAATTGTTTCAAACCAGAATTTATGTGCCTAAAGTAGAGTGAATTCCCCTCTTGCATTAGGCAGTATTGCATTTATATATACATATACACACACACACACACACACACACTCTCTCACTAAAAAAATAAGGGGCAAAAATCCATATAATCAATGTGAACTATATTGCTTAAGTAACTGTTGTATATTTAATAGCCAGAGTTGTATGTTAACAGCCTTGAAGATGTTTTCAGAGATTTGAAGAAGAAGGGATTCACGAGAGTTGAAACTGTGTCAGACTTTGACCATTATACCTACTGTGTGGACCAACATTGCCACGATGTATTGGTTTTTCCTTCCTCTCTTAAAGAAGAACTGCTTAATTTAGATCTTTTTGCAGATTGCAAACTCTTACTGCAGGTGAGTTGATGTCACCCTTGAGTAACATGATCTGCAAACTAAAATAACGCTTTGCATTAGAATGAGGTCATGTATTGTGTGCCTGTCCTATTAAATCAGTCAGGCAGCAACATACTCTCATAATGTTTTGGACATTTTTAATATTCAGAAGGTTAGAAAATGTTTCACTTAGTAAATTTAGCATGCAAATGTTAATGCTTATAATTGATAGCTACAAGTTAGTAGAATGTTTTAAATTTAATCTTAACACTGGTGAAATAAACATCAAAAGTGGTCAAAGAGGCAGTCTCACTTCTGAAAATGTGAGGAAAGTTTCTATGTAACTCTATATGCGTTACCCCCTGTTAGTAGGTAATGGTATGCTAATATTGTAATATCTCTTCCTCTTCAACTGCCTATTTGTGATGGAATGATGATGCTTCTTTGTAGTTTGTGCAGTGTAGTTCCTAAATTTCCATAAACCCCACTGGTATTTTTCCTGCCCTGCCATCATTAGCCTTTCCAGGCAAGATTGATCGGAGGTTCCTGTTGTAGAGCGGTCGTTTGGAGTAACCGTGCAACAACATACAACCACAAATTACCCGAAGCGTCTGATGATTCTTGAGTGCTTAGCAGAAACATTTCAAAGGGCATTTTCACTTGATGCTTAGCATTTTCTGGCAATTTTAGCCTTGTTGTGGTTTAATCACAGCCGGCAGCTAAGCACCACACAGCCGCTTGCTCACTCCCCCCCTGGTGGGATGGGGGAGAGAATCGGAAGAGTAAAAGTGAGAAAACTCATGGGTTAAGATAAAGACAGTTTAATAGGTAAAGCAAAAGCCGCGTGTGCAAGCAAAGCAAAGCAAGGAATTCATTCACTACTTCCCATGGGCAGGCAGGTGTTCAGCCATCCCCAGGAAAGCAGGGCTCCATCACGCGTAACGGTTACTTGGGAACACAAACGCCATCACGCCCAATGTCCCCCCCTTCCTTCTTCTTCCCCCAGCTTATATACTGAGCATGATGTCATATGGTATGGAATAGCCCTTTGGCCAGCCTGGGTCAGCTGTCCTAGCTATTGTCCCTTCCAGCCTCTTGTGCACCTGGCAGAGCACGAGAAGCTGAAAAGTCCTTGACTAGTGTAAACTCTGCTCAGCAAGAACCAAAACATCAGTGCATTATCAACATTATTCTCATCCTAAATCCAAAACACAGCGCTCTACCAGCTACTAAGAAGAAAACTAACTCTATCCCAGCTGAAGCCAGGACAGCATCACACAGTGCTTACTCACTCCCCCCCGGTGGGATGGGGGAGAGAACCGGAAGGGTAAAAGTGAGAAAACTCATGGGTTGAGGTAAAGACAGTTTAATAGGTAAAGCAAAAGCCACGCACAGAAGCAAAGCAAAGCAAGGAATTCATTCACTACTTCCCATGGGCAGGCAGGTGTTCAGCCATGTCCAGGAAAGCAGGGCTCCATCACGCGTAACGGTTACTTGGGAAGACAAACGCCATCACTCCGAATGTCCCCCCCCTTCCTCCTCCTTCCCCCAGCTTTACATGCTGAGCATGATGTCATATGGTGTGGGATAGCCCTTTGGTCAGCTGGGGTCAGCTGTCCCAGCTGTGTCCCCTCCCAACTCCTTGTGCACCCCCAGCCTCCTCGCTGGTGGGGTGGGGTGAGAAGCAGAAAAGGCCTTGACTCTGTGTAAGCACTGCTCAGCAATAACGAAAACACCCCTGTATTATCAACACTGTTTCCAGCACAAATCCAAAACATAGCCCCATACTAGCTACCGTGAAGAAAATTAACTCTACCCCAGTCAAAACCAGCACACAGCCTCAAAGTTTATTACCCAACTTACAAAATAATTCAGTATTCAATATTCAATTTCAGTATGTATATTTTGAATAGAAGACTTGCAAAAAAGAACTATACATGAGAGCCCCATAGGTCATGGGAACAAATTCTCAGTCTTGCTATGTAAGAAAATTCAAAGTGAGGAAACAGAACTGTCAAAAACGCCATCTCTCTTTGTTGGGGTAGGGTGGTACTTGAATGCTGTAAGTGGATATGTGGACATGGATGTGAACTTAAAGGTTTAGTGGTTTGGTTTTGGGTTTTTTTTTCTCCTTTGTCATCAGTGTTTGCCAGATTTGGTGCAAAACACGGTACCTGTGGTCCGTATCTTCACTCTTTGCCTTTTAAAGTAATTTGATGGAGATAATGTTTGATATATCTCTTTTTATCACCTGTAGTATGAGATAATTTACTCTTGTTGAGAGGTCCCTGTGCTTTCTGCATTCAAATCTGCCTCTGCATTGTTCAAATTTCAGGGCTTCATTTCTCCTATAATTGTCGTCAAGAGCTATGTGAATGGTTTTGCATTTCTCTGTTAAGCTGCCTCTGAGGATGAATTCCGCATATCGTGGCCTATGTTTGTCTTTTTTGGAACTGGCTGTTGCTAAGAGTTCCTCCCCTTGGGGATGATACACACTCCCTTTATTTTCACCTATAGATATTATGCTTTCTTATGCATTAGTTAGAGTTAAATTATTTAAATTTAGTGAGGGACTTAATAAGACGTTTTGTTTTGTGCTTTATTTAATTCTATATTAGCAGCTATCCCTGATTAGTTTTTCTCCTCCCTTCTTTCCAGGTTGTCATGAGAACAATGAAATACTTTCCTAATTAGGAAAAGAAGGTTGGCATTCATAGACACCAAATTAGTTGGTCATACTTAATTTTTGTGTCATTATTTTCTAGGATAAGTCTCGCAGCCTTGCTGTACACTCTGCACAGGCGCTGTTGAATACAGGTGACGACATTCTAGTGGCTCACGTAGGTTCCCACCTGACCATTGCCCACATGTCAGTGCTGACAAATCACAGCATGTCCAGAATTTTTGTTTGTGGTGTGAAATCTTCAGCAAAAGCAGCGGAACTGAGGAACTTGTTCAGTCACATGGAATGTAAAAGTAGGTGTTGAAACAGTTGGTATGCATAAAGCGTTGTAATATAGATGTTTGTGATACCTATAGATACGGTGTAATTCCGTCTGAGTTCAGAGATCCCTTGTTTGAGGACTTGGGGAGGGCAGTAACTTATTTTTTGTCACAAGGTGAACTGACAGCTCTTCAGCTACAATCGAGTTAATCAAAGGTTGCAGATTAACCCTGTCATAGATGCAAGCTCCCGAAATGTCAGGGTGAATTTTTCCATATAAGTAGTTACTGTATAGCAGTTGGTGTAGCTGGTAGCTGGGAACTTGTGGGTCCATTTGTTTGGTGTCTTGGTTGTTGCTTTCATTCTGATTTTCAGCTGTTTGAGGGTGTTAATCCAAAACCCATGCGCTTGTCCAGTTTACCCAGAGGACGCGATCAGAACAGAATGCCACAAGACTCTGGAAGCCCTTTAGCAGTCTTTTCGGTGGAGGATGCTAAGGTCTAGCTAGGCCTTCAATCTCTTTGAAACCAGTGGGGCATACTTTGGAGGATCTGGGTCTGGCAGGCTCTGGCTCTGTGGAAGTCTGCGTAACACCACTGTCTCTTCACTTTATCACATTAAAATCGGGCAGGCTTGCTTGCATGTAGAACTGTTGAGTTTTCCCCTTTTTTCCAGATATTCAGTTGTTAGAGGAAGACTTTACTGAGATTGGACCAACAGACCTGAGACTTCAAAACGCAAAAGTTATTTTGCTGCTGCCACAATGCTCTGGGCTGGGTGTTGGCAATCCAATAGACTTTATTTTAAATGAACACGGAGGTAACTTTTGATATGATAGCTGGCTCGTGCTTTCTGGTAGAAATAGTATTCAAGTATTGTGGTCTGGACATTGTAGCTGCTTCAGTAAACTGTATCATTTTATAAAATAACCCTTTCCTTATTTTAACTACTATAAAGCATATATATTAAATAACTTGCATAATTCTGTGGGTCTGCTTCAAGTCGATAGTATGAAGTTTGAGGGTTATTCAGGGGAGCAGAGTGTATATAGCCTTTCTTTTAAAGTAAAAAGACTACAGGCAGAACAGTTATTTCAAGATACTAATGTGTATATAATTTTCCATTGATTACATTCCTTTATTGACTGTTTTACGTATAAGTCTATTCCCTGTACAGTTTTCATTAAATAGAAGCAAATAAGAGGCAGTAGTAATTACAGGTAAAGAGGGAAAGAAGAATCATTGAGGCACTCCTTGGTATTGTAATTTGTAAAACCTACCTTCCCACTGCACTAGTAATAACCCAGTCTGTCACCAAAGCATTTTCTGCAAACAACTGAGTTTTAAGACACTAATACAAGTTGCAATAACAAATTTACAACTCTTTGCGTTTAGATGCAGGCTTGCTAAGAGACGTTTTCCAAGGATCTGTATCTGAGGATAAACTCTGTATTCTTGCTGAGAAGCAGCTTAACGAGTTGAGGCATGCAATGCAATGTAAGTGTGCTAGCTCTCTGATTTCTGGGAAGACGTTGTGCTATCAACTCCATTGTGCTATCACCAGTTTTTGTACAGCTAAAAATACACTGATTACTCTATTAGTTAACAGTAAGTGTGTAACCAAACCCCCTAAATAATGATCTCCTCGAGTCTGAAGGTGTTTCTGCGTCCTAGTATTCACCAGCCATTAATAGAATAATCTTCAGCATTGTGGAGAGAACTGGCTTACTGGCTTAGTCATACTCTGCTTTGGAAAAGTTGTAAATGTAGTCTGACTCCATCTTCACGCTGCCACTTTCTCCCCCCCTCCGTTGGTCGCTGTGTGAAAAGACTGGATGCAGCTCTGAATTTGTGCTGAAATCTGCAAATACTTGAAAAGATTTTAATTATTAAAAAACACTAGAGATTGAATGCTAAAGCGTGCAGGAGGATATATTTTGTTGGTAAAAGTGACATCCAAGCATAATTTTTATGATGCTTTCAGTCCTTAATAAAACCACTGTGTGCATGAGGAATTTGAACAGTGGAAATTTTTGTTTGTGTGTTTGTTTTGTAGTTAACGCAGTACAAGGTATTGTTTACTGCACTTGTTCAGTTTACCCAGAAGAAAATGAACTAGTAGTGAAAAAAGCACTGGAATCTGGCGTGGAAGGAAATAAAGTACAACCATATAGGTATGGAATGAGTAGTTTTGTCTATGGAAAAATTAAAGTATAACTTTAAATTGTAGCATAATTCTTATCCTAGACTGATCTGTGTCTTGCATTAGGTTAACATTTAAAATATTTTTTGCTGCCTCTCAGTACTCTCGTAACATCAAAAGGAATGGAATAAGTAGCATCCTCTTGACTTTTTCAGCTAATATTTTTGTTCCCATCTGAAACTGAGATGGGAGGGAACTTGCTAGCATGCTCTCAGCTTCAGACCTAGAACGATCAGTTCCAAAGGAAAAAGAAACCAAGCCTTAAAATGTGAGAATGAGACAGAAGAATTAGGACCTCTGCTGTAGGATTGCTCATCCCTGTATTCAGATGAATGACTTTTGGGGGGACAGGTTACAGTAAGGGAACATCCTGTGCAATCATAACAAATACAAATATATATGAAAAAAGCACATGTTTGTGTATACTTTATACTGTATACAACCTGTCAGCTGTCAGCCCTGTCAGCTGGAGCAATTGTTAAAAGACTGATGGGTACTTTCTGCATTTTCCTTTCAGTTACAGCAGATAAAAGCAAACAGTTGGTACTTGCTTGCACACAGATATAATAGTTGATTACAGGATGCAGGTTAAAGAGTTTCTTGAAAAGCCAAAAGCACAGGAGAGTAATACTGTACTTTTAGATTTTTATATGATCTTAGATGATGTTAATGACTCGGCCATCGTGGGGAAACGTACTGTGGTTCAAGATACCATTCAGTGTATTTAAATTTTGCATGATTAACATGGTAAATGTTAACTGTGGCCAGTCCAAAGAACTTTAAAAAGAGGTATGTTACACATAATGTTAAGATACAGGACAACAAAATGCATTTTTCTTGCAAATCACCGATAGAAAAGAGCAGCCTGCTTCAAATTTTATGCTAAATGGGATGAAATCAGGGTATGCCTTGCCAGTGATGCTATGCTAGTCCAAAAGCACTTATGGACTGCTGCTGTAAACTGTTTTCCTTTGGGATTTGAAATTTTGTGAAGTCTGACATGTCTTGACATCTATGCAGCTATTACTCTGTGGGGAGAACTAGGGGGACCTTGGAACATAAAGGTCTCTGAATTATTTGAACACAAATAATACATACATTTATGATATACATAACAGAATTTATAAAAAAATGAGATTTTTTTTCCAGAGCTTTGATTTTTTTCAGAAAAAAATTCCCCCTTGTCTAAAACATTCCTCCTCTCCGCAAAGCCAAAACAAAATCTATTCAGTGTTTTGCAGAAACATCATGAAACTTGTCAGAACACCAAATTATACTTTTACTTTCAAATACGAGGCAATCTCAGATGTTAAGAAAGGGAGAATAAAAGTACATGAGGATTTTTGCAGACGTGAGCAAATTTGTGACTGAAGACTGACTGAACTTCATAAACGACGATTCCAGAATCGGTTCCTCCTTCGCTGTCACGCATCTATCTTGGATGTTTTCATGCCTCATTCTTGCTACAATAAAGCTGCTGGTAACCAGCACAAACAGAGCAACAATAGGACACCACAAACAAAATATATAGCGTTATTATGCTTGTCTCAAGATGAAAGCTCAAGCCATTTAAGATGCATGTACTACTTAACGACAGTTCCTTGTATGCCTGCCTTAGAATTAATTAGGCAGCTTATTTGGCTAACAGAATGCAGGATAGAATGAAAAACTCCTGCAGAATTACTAGCCCCTGTGTTCACAGCAGTGGCTTTCTGAGGCAAGTTACACTAACAACACACCCTGTGTCATCATCACAGGTCTACATAATATTAATTTCCTTTTCCAAGAAAATTGAGGGTATTCAGGAAACTCTTACAGAAGTTGTGCTTATGTATATTACGTCTTTCGGAATGACTCTGCAGTGCTGGAGCGGTGCTGAACAAAATACGGCTGTGCTGGAGTTTGGGGTGATAGAGCTGGTCTTAGGGCTGCGACATCGTAAAGGTGGTTTCAAACGTGGACCCGCTGTCTAAGCTGAGCTTACCTTACGGATATGACAAACGGTTTGTAGCAAAGACTTTACCTTACACAAGGGTGCACATGGCGAACAGGTGTGTATAGAGGAGACGCTAAACCAGTCATGCATTTAGTTCCCTTCCGCTATCAAATTGGAGTTGATTTCTGCATCAATTTTCAGGGCCAGACCATCCGTTAAAGGGATTCCTGGTAACAGTAATCTGTATACATCAATCGAAGTAACGATTGTCTCTTCTTTTGCATTGGATGACCAAATCTGAAAGCAGAAATCTCCTATGTGTCATAGGGCATAGAATTTTATTTAGTAATGCTAGGAGGATGTGAGCCTCGTAGTCTGTTTTACCAGGTTCTGAGGGACATCATAGAAAAAAATTCGGATTAAAGTGAAATCTTGCCAACAAACAGTTTTGCAGACCTCCCATTAGAAATGGCCCAGCCAGCCAAATTAGGATACTGCTTACAAATATGGAATGCGCTTCTCTGTTACCACCTTGGAACAAAGCTCGCTCTCAAGAGGATCAATGCAGCATGAGGAGGGGCTGGATCTTAGAGGCCTCAGCAGTGCGAAGAGGAGGGGGTAAAAATTGCGTTAAGGATGTTGCGATAGCGTTTTCCTGTACTGAAACAGCTTAGTACCAGTTCAGCAGCCTATGAGCCAAGGCCTTGAGGCCTGTTTGTAACAGCTAGGGATTACTGGAGTACAGGGAGAACGTGAGAGAAGGCTGGGTCTCCCTTCCTCACTGATGCACTGCAAAACTGTAAATTTGAAGAAGCAGCACTCAATTATTACAAATAGGGGAATTTTTCTAACCCAAGATTTTTAGCTTAGGTCGATACATTATTTATTATGAGCATATACTTAATAACTCAAAGTGAACACCTTTACAATTTCTGTGTACTGCTCAGTGTTTTCAGAGCATTCCCCAACTTCATGGACAACTTGATAATCCAGTAATTGCAGACCTGAGAAAGAACATAGTTGTTAATTATGTTCATACATATTTATTATGGGGTGGTGAATATACTTAATTATTGGAAAAAAGTAAATGGGTATTTATTATTGGAAAAAATGGAAAAAAATTTCTAAAAAGCTGAATTCTCATGTCTGTCTTGAATTGCAGTTTTTTAAAATTAAGATAGGGCTCTATAAGACTGTCATAAAAGACATAATTTGGAAATTACTTTTAATATTTCCTTGCTTATTTCCCTTTATATCCTTAAATATTATTTTCTGGTCATTCATTTATTTTTTACAGGCTTATTCCTCCTGTTTTTTCTACTTGCTCCAATTCAACGGCTTCCACTGAAATTTTTTTCAAAATGGAGCCATCGGAAATTTCCAGTGGCTGTTTTCTAGCTATTCTAGCAAGAGAGGTAAGCTGAGAAAATGACCCTTTCAAAGCACTCTACAAAAAAAGAATATTGCCATTTTCCATAAAAGACTATATGAAATGGAACACTTAAAAAAAAATTTCCTAGCTGTTCTTCGGTTGTCTTAAGAACAAAGCATGGGTGAGCAGTTGAAACGTGCGACTCCTAGAGTTTCATGCTGAGCCCAGCTTTCCCACACGTGCCTTTTCTTCTGGAGCTGTTCGTGGTCAGAGCAGTTTCTTCATCTAAGTCGGTGCTGGGAACATCTAGAGGAAATAAATACATCGTTGCTGTCACACCTTGGGATGAAATACACAGCTTGATTAGACCCACGATAAATGGTGTCCAGTAAAGTTATTTGGTATGTCTGTATGTGTCACCGGGATTTGCCAGTATCCAAGCAGACAGTGTCACCCGTAGGGTGAATAAAATAGCTATGAATATGTTTCCTTCCAAAACTACGGCATATGCAAATCTGGCTTGAAAAGCAGGGGGCTTTGGCTGAATAAATGGAAAAGTCTTGGCGTGATTCCTGAGGAAAGGCCTTGAAGGGGTGGTTTGCGTCTCTGAGCATCAACATTTTCCTCTTGTGTCTGAGAAAAGCAGGACTTTTTTCACCAAAAGAGGAGGGGGGGGGGGCTAATTAGAATTTCATTGAAAATTAAAGATATGAGATCTTGTTTGGTTATTTGTACCTCTTTCTGTCATACCGCAATTACAGCGCTTGAAAGAAGCTTGTGTCTTGGGGGAATTAGAAGAGATGATTTTATTAGAGTAAGAGAATCGCACATGAAAAGTCTTTCAAGTTACCTATTATTGACCTCTTTCTTTTCAGCGTAAAATATTTTTTAACCTGGCTCCCTGAGCTAGTAAGTCTTAGTTAATCATGCTGTGTACATCCACCTATCATATTCTCTTCCTCCAGAAAAAAACCCTTCTGTTTCAGGTACTCGATTTGAATAATTTTTTTAATCAAATTCTAAGGCACAGAAGCAATTGCTCCTGGTGATCCTGGAAATGAACGTTTTCTGCAAGGCAGAAATCGTATGCTTTTAATTTAAACTGAAATTTCTCATTTACAGAAACCCTATTCTTAGCTAGTTATAAACAGTTTCTTCCCCATTGCTTCTCTTTACACATTTGGATGGTGACCTGGTTCCTAGTTAATCTAGTTTGAGAGTTCCTTGCGTATGTATTATGAGCAAGGATTTTCATTATCATGAAAATTATTCATGTTTAGCATTATTGATAATATTTCTGTATTTTAGTTAATACTTCTGATGATACACACACATTTTATTTTTATATATATATATATATATATATATATATATTTGCATGTTATTACAGCCACATTAGAGAGCAAGTCAATGTGAGAGACGTGTAGTACAAAGTCCAGAATTCAGTTTCCCCTCCTCAGGCCTGTAGAGGGCAAAGTCTCTGAAGAGCAAATTCTCAGAGACCTCTTCACGCAACAGTCACGTTCTCAATTTCTGGAATCAATGGTTTGGTTAGCGCTTACCACACGTGACTCGTGTCTGTCTGCTAGATTCTGCCACAGTTTTCTTGTGGAGTAAATGCTGAGGAATCTGGGATTAAAATACTAAGTTTGCAGCTCTGTGTTGTGCCTTAGATTTATTGTTGTTTCCTTTGAAATTTTCAGAAAGAATCTTCTGAAAATGTGTCTGTTAAAGACGTTTTGGCTCGTGCTGCAGCAAAAGGACTACTAGATGGCATTGCTGCAGTAAAATCAAAGGACGAGGAGAAAAAGCGACCAAAAGTAGCACAGCATAGAAGCATAGAGCCAAAGACTGCAGCGTTCCTTCACCATCACACTGTACCTAATATTAAGGCTGAGGTTTCCGTGTCTAAAGCAGCCAGTAACGTACAACAAAAGAACGCGACCCGAACAAGCAGCTCCGTTCAGCTGAAGAAATCCGTCGGCCCCGTTTCAGACAGAGCTCTGCCCAGAGCGCTGAAGCACGCGTCTCGCGTGTCACCCGCGGGCAAGGCGTACGAAAGGCAGCCGCTTGCTAGGAAGGCGCGTGCAGAACGTAAGAGGCTTGTACTGAAGCTCGTGGAAATTGTTTTCCCTCCAGAGATAACGCCCTACGTCGGCGCGCAAGGAAACAAACCCCGGACAGCAGGTCAGCATTGCTTCCAGGGCTGGACTGGAGGAAAGGGTTTGAGGGGTAGGGTCCTTCCACCGCCTCGGTCTAAAGCGGTGAGGCCAACCGCGCTGAGCCATCCTCGACCACGGCTGTAAGGATCTTCACGCTTTGCCCTAACTTAACAGAAAAGGTAAGGATTCCTGTAGATATTCATCCATACAGTAGTTGGATTACAGGATATCTTTACGCAGGATAATCTCGCTGTGGGAAAGAGATATATTATGGGATATCTGCATGGAAATAAATGTCCGTGTTAGTAATTTTAAACTGGTAATCACACTTCAAAGTGACTGCAGCTCAGCTGCGTAAGGGTGATTGATAGACCATTGCGGGGAGCGAGGTCAAAAAACTGGAGCTTCTTGCTATACGCTTTAAAGCGACAAGGCAAAGCGTACATTTCCCATGACCTGCACAGATCTGTAGGGATCCTCAATTTCAAAGTGGTTTTTTTAAAGTGAGAGTGCATTCTGCAAGTGGCTATTTTTCTTTACAAGTGCTAGATACCATTTTTTGCGAGTTACCATTTAGCCTGTGACACAGGAAAGCCAGCCTTGCACCGTAAGCAAGTTCGCCTTTATTTCTAAAACTGGACGTGAACGTCTGCACGGGCGAGTGGCCAAGTGCACTAAAGCCCACGCGCAGGCCTTCCACTGCTTACTCCCTTGGTTTCTACTCAGGTGCGCTTCAAAATATTAACGATGAAAACTAGATAAAATATTCTCATGCTAAAAATACCGAATTGTCCTCATGATGTCGCATCAGCCTGTGCTGCTTTTCACCAAGTTTCTTAACACAAGCCGTTCTTAGTTGAAAAGAGCTGCTCTTGTCAAAGTATTTTTATAAACGTTACTGCCAGTCAGCTGAATAACGCCTGAACACAGAGAAGTTTGTCTTTCTTTGGAAACAGCTGTGGGCTTCCAACCTGCTCCCTCTTGCTAGCAAATATCAAATAAACTGACTGTAAAATCTCTACAGTTGTCCTATAATCTGAGCAGAAGATAAAGGGGACACACAGAGATGCTTTTAACAAGAATCTGATTTGGTATTAAATATGGACAGTATAAAGAAGGAAAACGGCAAACAATGACAGAATGACTGTAAGAAGAACCTCAGGAATTGTATTTATTTAGGTTATACGGTTGTAGAAATGAAACAAAGAAAGACAGCAGAGCGGCATAGAAGGGCAAAGGTGAAGAGAAGTTTTCCTCGAGGCAAACATTTAAGCCATTTGGTGAGAGTGTTGCCAGTAGCGCGGACAACGCGGTAGGGAATCTTAACCTATTTGACGTGTACCCGAGTCTGGGTTTAGAACATTTTCTCTGGCTGGGTCTAACATCTCTGTTTTTTTCCTCGCCCACAGCAGGCCATGCCGCTGGATCAGCACTACCTTGAGAAGAAAGGATGTGAATGGTGCTACACCAGCAGTGCAGACAGCGGGCTCTTGTTCATCAGATAAATATCGTTGCTTCACTCCGTCAGGGAAAATTTCTTTTCGCATTTTCACCTGAGGCAGCTGTCCTGTTGGAAGGCATCGCTCGCCTGCTCTGTTTCCCTGTGAGTAACCCATGCTCCGTACCTGCTCCAGTAAAAGGATGAACGCTGCTCTTGTTTCTGAACAAACCTGTAGGGATAGATCTAGACCTGTGTGCGTGCAAGGTGTAGAACTGAAAAAAAAAAAATCCCTATTTTTTTTCAAAACCATCTTGGAGGAGGAGAGATTCTACATGTTAGATAAAAGGAATGGACAGTAAGGAGATTTGGGTTTTTTCCAGTATGGTTGTTAAATGCTTAAAATAAACTTAGAGATTCTGCAGTTAGAGAACTAAACTCTATTTTTTAAAATCAAAATCTGTATCGTTCATTTATTAAACGTAAATAAAATTACTTCTCAATGAACATACATGTGTCTGATGATGACAGAATTTCTGGGCTACTTACGTAGTGTGCATCACGATGTCCCACAGTCGGCCTCATCGTGCTTTCAGGAGTTTGAGTCTGAAATGTTACGGAGGCCAAAGCAGGCAGACTCTTGGTGTCTTACCGAGAACATCGAAGAGCTGGCAGTGCAGATTTTGATTCTGCAGGTGGCCGGCTCGCTCTGTATGCGCCGAACATCACCTGGTGGCACCACCTGGGGCTGACTTCAGACGGCTGGTAGGCAGAAGCCTGCGTGCTCAGTTAAACACTCGATGACGTTTTACAGTAAAGCTGTGCCTTACGTAACTGATTTTCTTTAATCCAGTTACGTATTTGTCATTTTCAGCTAGAAACTGTTGATTCAGCTTTCCAGCTGCAAAAGCGTCCATTGCGCAGCTATTGCCTCTAAGCCACCAGTACATTTCCCCCCCCCCAACCACAATTTGGAAGAGAGAATTTCCCAGTTTCATGGCCCAGTAACAGCTGAGACAATCATTTTATGCAGCTAAATTTATTCTCAGAACAGATTACATTTAAATGTGGAGAAGTGGTCAACAGCAGGGAAAATTGTCCTTCTCGGTGTCAGTCAGGTGCTTTAGGTAAGGCTGAGCTCCGCTAAGAAAGGGCGGGTGTCTTTCCTTCTGTCTTACTGCTGTTAAAACAAATCAAACCTGCTTCTGCTGGCTGTACAGCGCAAGTTTTAGCAATGCATTAATTAACCTGCCCAGCAGAGGAGCAATGGGGCGAACGGCAACGCCGACAGGCTGAGCCCGCGTTAGCTGTTGGAAGCAGAAAGTTCTCTTCTCCACGGGTGATGTGCTAACAACTGGCGATCCCTAGTTAAATCGTCTATGAAATGCTTGATAGAATGAAAAGCAGAGGGACGCAGAACTCCTCCCGACACAGGCCTGGCGTGAGCTGTAGCCACGCCACAGCTTTTCTCCCTCTGTCACGAACGGGCACGTTGTTTCAACAGGTCGAGGCGACTGCGCGCCAAGTACACGACTACGAACTCATTTTGCCGTGAATGGTGCTCTGCCCTTCCGTGCAATTTTTGCTATTCCTGTTTAACCACCCGCAGGCGCCTCCATAGCCTTACCTCTCCCACAGCCCCTCGCTCCCCTTCCACCGAAACAGTAAGTAAGTGGCTTAAAGAAAACCTACAGCCAGCACTGCAGATTTCAAAAGAAAGGCTTTTATCTCTGGTCGTTGGCTGCGAATAGAAATCTCCTTGCTTCTGCAAGGGAGCACGTTAATGACATGACCGACACGTGGTACTTACCGCTAACTTACTACTTGCACTGAAAAAACTAAGAAATTAGCTTTGCTTTACGTGACTTTTCTACAGACTTCAATAAAAATGTGACTACAAATAATTACAAAGCCTGCCTTTTTTTAGGCAACCTACAGTATACAGAGTGGAGAATGTTACAAGCGCACGTCCAGTAAAGACAATACAGCAACATAATAATGCAGGATATTTCAGTAAAAATAGAATAAATAAAAATATTTTAAGCCGTATTTAACAGGTTAATTTAAAATATGGCATCAGACATACAAGGCATAGTGAACGTGGCTGCCTGCCTAACGAATCACTAGGTATTATAAAAAAATGCATAGATAACTGAAGGGTCGCTATAACATCAACTAAACCAGTGGCAGCTGCTCAAGCACACACCCCCCCGGACAGACTTTTTTTGGCCATGGTAAAAAGAGTGCCTTAATATATCGTTTAGCAACAGATAACGGGCTTTGCAATATTAGGTTCTGATTCCGCCAACACCCGGGTGTGTATTTCATCTTCTGGAGAACAAGGAGCTCCACTGAAGCAAAAAGGCCACATACAGTCGGACCATTAAGCGCGCTACTTAAAACATTTGCAAAATCAACAACATTTTGTTAACAGACACAAAATTCTTAAAACACATTGGCAAGCGGCCGACGGCTTTTCCAAAACCTTTCTGCCTTCTCCTCAGCCCTTCCTGCAACGGCACCCTTCGCTGGCCAACGCTAACTAGGTGCTCACAGCCTGGACAGCACCGATGCAGAAGGACCTTTACACTGCTGGCTGCTAAGTGTCGCTTTCCTTTCCAGAGAGTCCGGATCTCTCCTGGGGAGAATCAGCGCTGTGCAGGTGCAACTACAAAATGTAATTATACCGTTGAAAATTCACTGCTGCAGAACAGTTGCAAATCCCAAATCCTGGCCTTTCCAGATGGAACTTTACAAAGACGCTGTCAAAGTATTTTCTGTAATTCAAAATAAAAGAAAGCCCAAGTTTGAATCACTAGCATGATGACAAATAAGGAACCTTTTCTCTCTTAACTTCCCGATCCTCCCTAAAGGTACGCCGTTAGCCACCACATTTTGCTAGCAGCCAGGAGAGGAAGTGAGTTTCCACACCGCTCCCAGCAGACGCGACTGGGATCGACGCTAGAAACTCCGCAAGCTGCCAGCTCCGTGCCGTGAGATCTGGCTCCGCGGCCCGCGTAAACCACGGGTACTGCGAGAAGGGGTGGGTTTGTTTGCGTCCCCTCACCTTGGCGTAAGCAGCTCCCCCTCCTCCCGCTGCCCAGGCTACGGAGCCGGTGCAAAGGAGGCAGCGGGAGCCCGCGCCTCGGGAGGGGAAACGACTGCTGCCGTGCCTGGGGTGCAGAGTCACGGTCGTAAGGAGAGTTGAGATGGGTGGAGGAGCAGCTCTTTGGCGGGGATTCTAGAGAGCTACGTTTAATTACAATAGTTGCATAGCTAGCCTTCACCTGACACTCGCTCACGCATCACGCTGAGTTTAGTTTAATGATTTTTCTGCATTTTTCAGTGCAGAAATTTCTTGACTCTTCATTCTTTTCCCCTTGTGTTCCTAAGTTGCTTTGCCCAGGTGTTGCCGTTAATTTCTTTAAACAAGGAAATAAAAAGAAAATAGTTTGTTTATAACAGTCTCTTGCATAGTAAAATAAAAAAAGAGTTCTTGTCATAACAGCCTTGCCAATGTTCTTTTAAATTACAGTGTGACCAGATTTGCAGACTTGGGAGACAGTTACAGTTTGGAACATATCTATAAATGGAGGCAAAACATTTTTAATGCTAGTTAAAAATATCTTTAATGTTCCATTTCCAAAATTTGTACCAATCTGCAGGTCTCGACAGAAGATGGCAAAGGGAGAGACTCAAGATGCATAACTGCATTTGAAAAGTAGCCCGGGGTACAATTTTAAGGGGCAAGACTGGGCTGCCTTTGCAGTAGTGTGTAAATCAAAGCAATCGATGAAACCTTTGGAGCAAGACCATTGAAATCAAGTTGTACCACCAGAAGCGCTATCCTTAGAAACCAACTCTCTTCTTATTTTGTCACAAGAGCGTTAAAAGAAATTTCATGGAATTTTGCAAGTAACAAGAAACATGGTTGTTGTTTTTGTGGCATGTTAAGCATTCAGCAGCAAACTCTGAGGGGAAGGGGGAACTGTGCAACCAGATGCTGAATTGAACATTTCATCACACACTTGTATGGAAAAGGCATGGAATATTTTAGTCTCTATAAGAGTTGTAAGACAATCAAATCACTGCCTAGTTCTTTCTTACTCCTGATTGGTTTGAGCCCTGCGTGAAACAAATGGCATTTTTGATGAATTAGTGACGGATTTAGGAGAATAAATTTAACAGCCAACAGTTGCATTTGCATGTTTAAAGCTGCAAAGCTTCAGTGGATCACCCTGCAACTCAATTACTGAAAACACTTCTGGATTTTTCAGCATTGGTTTGGTATGACACACGATTCTTCTCTAAGACCGTAACGTATGACCAGGAGATGAGATAATGACACCATGATTCAAAAGCACGTCGGGGAGATGTTGAAGTGGTTGCTAGACCAATGCTGACCCACAATTTAAAACTAACAGGTGTAGTTCTGTAAAAAATACAACTTGGTATTTAATCTACAGTAATTCAATGGTAGCTAATGCTTGGTGCCTACTCCAGTGTTGAAAACAGAGCAAAGTGCTGTAGGGTTTAAGATTGGTTTGTGACAAATCCAGCTCAAGACGGTGAAACTATCAACTCGGGCATCGTTCACTCCAAGGACTTTAGCATGAGTTCACTGGGAGGGACGTGGCCATACTCGGTTTTTGTGTGAGTTTAGGTAATGTTCATGTATTTACAATCAAACAGACCTTCCGTTGCTCATGATGTAACTCACTGACAGCAAAAAAATTATTCATGCTTCTTTTCATATCACACGATGGTGGCAAGAACGAGCGAACATGCTTGTCTAACATTGTTTCGGTAAGGGTAAATTCTCTGAAGACAAAGCATCAGCAATTTGAAATGGAAGGCCAGACATCGTCAGTTCGTTTTCCTTAGCGTAGCTACCGTTATCTTCAGTTAAGTGGTAGGAGGATCTATGGCATCTCAGTGACCGGGCGTTTCTGTTTCAAAGTGTCAATGAGGGACAACACTCCTCGTTTTACGTTAGTAGTAACTCTTCTAGTCACCGAGTCTGCAGGAGGCGGGGGCGGTCGAACTTTCTGTGAAGGAGGTCTGGCCACCAAGCACTTCTGATACCGTAACTGCAACAAAGCAAAAGCATTCTGCAATCCTTACTGGATCCAATACTTTCACAGAGCATTTTAAATACACGTTTAATACTTTCTCATTGAGTATAGTCAAACCTCCATTCTGGCTGTGACAAACAGCCCTGCTGAAGTTAATGGGACATGGGTCTGTCCATCTGTGGGCAGAAACTGTTCATCAGCACAGGACGGATACTAAATCACAGGAACGGCCCCTTGAAAACTGAAAAATAAGTTTTCTGGGTTCAGCTATTCTTGAACAAGCATTATTTTCACTACATTGTCACTGGACTGTACGACACAGCTCCCAGCAAAATGTTTTTCCATCATTAGAAACCTGGGTAGTGAAAGAAAAGATTCCTGACTTACACGGGTGTTGCAGAGGTTAGGAGGGAAGATGACTAAAGGGGCATTGTTCACTAAACTGACATTTCAAACTTAAAAATGTTTGGGTTTTAATTGATTAAATATATCAGAATCCCAATTCCTATTTTTATCTGTTCTTTCTTTTTCTGTCTTGAAATTAACGTAATTGCAAATTTGGAAAGACAATTATTTATGGAGGCAGTGAAAAATCTAAGCGCTGTTTGGCGCCTTTGAAGAAGGTCACTTACCATACAAGCAGCCTGAACAGCTTCTGATACATTGCCTGCATTTGGTTCGCACCAAAAAACGTGGCACTCAAAATGCTGGTTTCCTGTATCCATAATGAAGGCGAATGTGTGAACGTCCTTGCCTACCCCCATGAAGGACAGGAACCGCACACGACACTCCACCATGATTTCCTCTTCATTCTGGTTACGAATCAAATGGTCGATCGTTACTATTGGATATTCTGTGGAACTTTACTTTCCGTTTTAGGTTGATTAAATGGGGGGGCGACGGGGGACGACACTGACGCAGTACTGTGGAATTCCTTTCTCTCTCTCTGCATACAGCCACTGTGCTCCGGCCTGGGCGGGATCTCCCCTGCCAGGCTATCACCAGAAGACCAAGGCTTTGAGCGTTAGCACTGAGCATATTGTGCATTTTAAAAGCTGCTTGTTTTGTGAAGAAACAAAACAACATGGCTCTCATGACTCCAAAACATGCTCCCCTGTCACTGGTACGTTACAGAGATGCTGGTTTAGTACCTCATCAGCAGACGTACATAAAAGACATCCTTTGAAAGTTTCATTGTCTTAATCTCTATGGAAAACGCTCTACAAAAGGACAGTGATGTGAAACACAGATTTTAATATTACTCTTGGCTTCCATACCAAGAATAAGGTAAATAAAGTTTAGAATTTAGGATTGCTACTTAGGGCTTAACCTATAACATTTTAGGCTCAAAATTCCTAGAAAGGATAACACTGAATTTGTTTTAAGTATCTAATGAATACTTATAATAATTTATTTCTGAGAACATGCTTGGAATGGTAAATGAAGCTGAAGCTGATACAAGCAGTAAGAGCCTCTGCAGATTCTGGAAAGAAATAAAATGCAAAATAAGCAAATGAATTCTAGTGTAAATGAACTCTTTCTACTAGTGTTCCTGGTTTTCAACACTCATATTGCGTTAAATGCGTTTTAAACAAGACAGCCTGCCTTACTCTTTCACTGATGACTGTGACAGTAGCATCAGCAACATTCATGGTAACTGGCATCCAGTCTTCTTTGCTAGAGGAAGCCATTAGACTTTCAATGGCACTGTTCAGAGTGTCCATTCCTAAAAGAGAAGAAAATGCAATAATGAAAAGCAAATACATGAGTATAAGTAAACAATATTTTACAATACGTAAACAAAATTTTTATTTTCACATAGTAGTACAGAAAACATTGTTTTTGACTCCTTATTAGAATTAATTTGATGATGGAAGGAAGGGTTGTAAGCTGGTTTTCTTCATCTGCAAAAAAACCCAGGTGCCTCTGGCTTAGAAAAAACAGGATAGCATGTTGTTTAGCTGCTGCACCTCTTCAGTTCTCTAGGGCCCTTCTCATTAGTAGCAGAGCTCATATTCAGAGAAAGCAGCAGAAAGAAACTCTGCCTTCCTGGCAGCTCCTAAAATACTCTGGCTGCAAAACACACGTTCAGATGAGGCCCTGAATGTTACATGTCTTCATGCCTGACCCGTATGGCTGAAGTGCAAGAGTTGCTACCCTTCACAAATCACGCATTTTCACTTGGCTGGCCAGAGTCCAGCCTTTGGAGTCACTTAAGTGTTACATACCCACAGGTTTAGCTACAGGTAGCATGCCCAGGTACTGGACGTGGAACTTCTGTACCAGTTCTGTCTTTGGTGTTGGGAAATCTACTGCATGGGAACAAAAATCAATTTCTGTTAATCTGCATTCATAGCAGGGAAAACCGCTTTTATTTCATCAATAACATGAAACAGTTTACCCAGTGATTGTACTCTGAATGTGTTGTATAGATTAAAACAAATTTTTACTCCTTTTCACAAGAACAACGCTCAATAATTTCTAAAGGAATTAGGGATAACTTTGCATCACCTAATTCTTGATCTACGCTAGGAGTAAGGTCATGGTATATTGCTGGCACATTAAAAACCAGAAAATATAGATGAATGTGTCTCTGAGACACACAGACCTAAGTTTCACTGCCTAACTATGTAAAATCGACAATCTCTGTTGATATGTAAAACACAGCCTGCAAGTAATCAATACTCTGTCTGAGCAGACAATTACACAAGTTGATGTATGGATGAGGAGTAAGATATTCAGTATAAACCGATGGATCTAGAAGCACGTAATTTCCTGCAAAGCTAACACAAAGTATGTTTGTTCTCCTGGAATACTTTCAAAATAGCAACTATTAAGCTATGACTAATAAAGGCATGCAAAGGCAACTTTCTTCTACCATGCAGTAGAGTGTGCAAAAGACCCTTAATTGGATGACAACCCACTTGCGCCCCTTGCCTTGGAAGCTGCTAAAACAGATGCTGAAACCTAGGTGGAGTCCTCCTACAGCTCCTCGGAATCCAAGTATTAAGTGGAGTATGTTCTGTTTTTAAGGAAGATTTGGCCAATTTGTGCAGTGTCACATCAGGAGGTATTTTGATTTGAAAAGGACAATACGTGCAAATAGCCACGAATAAGTAAGACTGTGTTTGCAACGTTTGTATTTCAAAATAAAAGAGGAAATGCGCAAGTTGTCGTAACTGAGCAGGACTCCATTACTGTCAACACAACCGATAAAAACATTTAATATAATACAGTAACAGGTTACAGTCAGATACAGCAGCTAAAAGACAGGATTACACTCCTGACCTCTCCACCCAACGTGCTCCGTTTTGGTCAAAAGCAGCATGAGAAACAGAACGTATCTAAAACAGGACCATGCCAAGGATACCAGCTGTAACACACAGTACCTTGCAGAGGAACATCAAGGGTGACATTTGTCCTCTCTTGCAATGAGCTGCAAGCCATAGCTTTAGCATTCTTCCGTTCAGCCATAATCTGAAGAAGACAGTGATAATACAGCATTTTTTTTTTAATATACTACAGTAGCAACCACAAGTATAAATTTACTCCTGTTACAACCTTAGTTTCTGAAATCTGAAATAAGTCAGACGCTACATGAGTAAACAGGTTATTCTTTTTAAATAACAACTTCTATTTTCCTCCAGTTTATTCACCATTCCTTATCTACATAAAGAACTTAAATGGTGTCCAAGTCTAGATGAAAGATAGATTGAGGAGGAAAAAAAAAACCTCTAGCCATTTTTATCAACAGCAAAATTGCAGTGAGGAGTGATATAGCAAGAAATATAAATATTTAACACACAGAGAAGAGCGTTCATTATTCATGTTCCTCTCTGATCTATCTTCTCCTGTGTATAGTTTTTTCCTCCATTTTTATGTTTCTTCTGGAATTAAAAATCCCATGCAAAATACAGCGTATTCTTCCCCAAAATGTATAATATTAGCAAAAGAGGAAAAAAAACCCCCACTTCAAAATAACCACTTTGGATGATTATTCCCTACAAATATATGACTGAGAAGGGACCCAGGGAAGCTAACCGAGGTTTTCCAAAGCTCATAGACGAAGCATTGCTGTCTGCGTCTTTGTGCTATGACTGTGCATTGTAATTAAGCTATAAAGATAACTGGTCTTCCAGCAGATGACACTTGATCTGAAGATGCTTCTAGCAAATTTCTCCCTGGTTTTTTTAGGTTTTATATTTTGAAAGTATTTTCTGTTTCAGGGACACATGATAATATTCCCCCCTGCAGATGAAAAACTATACATACTAGCTTAGGAAGGAGCCCTGACTCAGTAAAGAGGTCCAGTGTGTGTTAGCACATGCCAAGTGCTTCCCCGAATCAGGACTACATCTATTGCTGAATTACGAAGGAACAGGCTCTACTTAACAACACTATTATGTTTTATTCCGTGTTAGAATTAGCTATGGTCTTAAATGCTTAGTTGCCCTCTTATCCAAAATTAATGTCAGGAGTCTCATGTCATAGTTACATATGTGACAGCTCTACTCCCTTTCCAATACCCCTGTCTATAGCTACCGTGGCATTTCCTGGAGGTATTTAAAAGAAGGGTAGATGTGGTGCTCGAGGACATGGTTTAGTGGTGGACTCGGCAGTGACAGGTTAACGGTTGGACTCGATGATCTCAAGGGTCTTTTCCAACCTTAATGATTCTATGATTCTATGATTTACTTGATGTTGACCTTACTGGATAGAAGCAGCTGTGGTAGTGCCTGAGTAGCATGTTCTTCCCTGCTAGACTTGCCAGAAACATCTGAGAGAATTCAGAGTTGGAGAAGAGGAGGGACATAGCAGGTCTAGGCTTCTCCAGTCAGCCCCTGCTCCCGTCCCCAGTGTTAAATGGCACCAAGCGCAGCCTGCAGCTCCCTGGCCAACCCGAGCAGCTCCCGGAGTCCTGCCACCTGCATTTCCTCAGGCACCCAAGCCCGGACAGACCTGCCAGGCTTTGCACAGTTGCTGGGCTACCTTCTGCCTCTGCCTCAGGCAAAACTCTGCTGCCCAGGTGGTTACAGTAATGCACGTTGTGCAAATGCTGACGTTGTTTGCATGACACATCACAAGTTCAGTAGCCATGTCTGCAGTGTTGCAAAAATGAAAAATTTTTAGACTATACAACTCGCTACAGAGAGGAATTTGACATCACTGATTCCATTCACTAATGTGAAGACAAAATGTAAAAAGCAAATGACAGGCATAGAGTAAATCACCAGAATTTTAAAACCTGAAGGTTTGCTAACCAGCTTTTCTAGAAGAGCTGTGACTCACGAGGAGGGACGAGTTACACAGGCATAACCAATAAGACTATTCATCCCCACAGCCCACTTTTCCTGTGGTGCAAACTGACATGTTTTAAGGAAAACCAAAATCAGCAGCATAATATTTTTAAAAAGGGGATGCAGCCTCAAATCCACCACAGCTCAATAAAAGAATAAAAACCAGTTTCAAGTAGATTGGTTTCACTGCCTCTCTATAAAACGTTTCAATCAGATTTGTCTGCTGTAAAGGATGTATTGCCTTGCTACCGCTGCATGAAACGACCGTACAGAGGACACTCATGAACTGATCATGCAAGAAAACCAAAATTAATAGCCAGGGAGTGGTGGCAAATCTGTAAGGTAAAACGACTGGAAAGAACAGTCCTCTCCAGTATTACAGACAACACTATCACAAGCAGGAACTAAGATCCTTTAGTATTTGTAACTAGGATAGCTTAAACTCCCTCTTCTCCCTGATTTTTTTTAAGTGGGCAGCGTAACATTAGCAACTATTTTCCTGTCTGTCCTGCAGGATAATTCCTTGAATAATACCATTCAAACAAGGTCTGATTATTTGCCGAGTTTAATATCACCATTTATTATTAATTGAAGCTGTGTTTTCTTTTTCTATTTTCAACCCACAGCTTCTTTATTATTCAAGAAAACCTTCCGTCTCTGTACACACTCGTCAAATCAAAAGCACATATCATCCTCCTCAGATCTAAATGCTCACCCTCCCATTACTCCCATCCATTCGCGTCCTTTCCTTTACAAATTCTCCACGCCGTTTCTCGTTGCCAGTGATATAAACTAAACTAACACTGCATACAATTGCTGGTTGTATGTATTAGGCTCAGGGACCCCTAAACAGACGAATGCAGCTGACTTTAAATCCACTTGCCTTTGAGCAGATTTCGTGTAAACTTGTGGCGATGGCTTTTGCGGGTGTGTCACATCGAAACACATGACATTTCAGAATTCTTGTGTCTTTGTCTCTTGCCACATAAGCAAAGTCTCTGTGTAAACAACATAAATTGACACATTAGAAACAAGCAAAATGGACTAAAGGCATTAGAATCAGTAGTATCTCCAAAACAGCAAGTCCAACTTTAGTTTAACAGGTGTACGTCTTGGCTGTCAAAGAATAAAACACATGCCTTAGACAAAGCAGATCTAGAAATGTAATAAACAGCATACCCATGAAACATATATTTAAAGTTTAGTGCTTAATCTATGTAATTAAAGAGCTCATTCAGTTTCCTAACCCCGGAAACTTACTGAAGTTACAACCCATAATTCCAACTGCAATTGTAAATACAGGGGAAAATTTACTCAAATATTTTATTGAAGAAGAAGTGAGGACAGAATTACAGATTAAGACAGAAAAACACATGCAGCTCTTAAATGCTAAAAAATCTGAGAAACAGCATACAAGATTCTAGTTCGAGAAAAATCATATTTCAAAGGACTGTATAAAGTGTTTAAAATATGCAGATAGTAATTAGAGATCTGGTTGCATAAGGGAGATGTGAACCTGCTGAGTTTTGCTCACACTAATTGGCCTCAATTTCTGACCTTGTTTTTTCAAAAGTTAAATAAAGCTGCCCTACAAAAGAGATTTTTGCACTGTACTGGCTAGTCACTACGGCATTGTATAGCTTTCTAGCATGGGTGATGGAAGTGCCAGGATTATGCTTATTTGTTCTCAGGCTGTTTAAGAGTTGGAGCTCTTCTGAAAACGTCAGAGTGGTATACTGAGTCGGGAAGAAGCCTGGCTTTGCCTGGTTGCCACCCTGGCTATACCAGATTCTCTGCTCCCCGGTCTTGCACCTCTGCTTTTTCATGTCCTCCAAGCAACCACAGCCCAGTCCTACTCCGTGACCCTCCTGCTACCTCCAGGTTTCCTTGGGACTCTGCATCCCTAGCAGAACTATGCTAACTACAATTAGACCAGGCAAGCAAAGCTGGAGCTCCCAAAAGGCTCTTATGCCTGAAGTCTCTTTTCAGTGCCTTTCCTCTTTACACAAAATAATTACCAGCAAGATTCTAACTGGTGAAGAGATAGGAGGGATATTCCTAAACCACAGGTTTTTATATACAGGAATACTTCAGTTTATACTGAAGTCTGTAAATATCCCAAGCAGGGTTTAATGTAGCATGGATTGCCAATTTCTTTGTTCATTGTAGATGCCCAGTGAATTGAAGAATTTTGTACTGAAGTTATCTAGGGAGAACCAGAGACTGTGGCAGGTGGATAGCTGGACTTCCAGTTCTGTACAAGATACAAATATTGTCCTGCAGTTAAGTACCTTACCTGTATCTAATTCAGCAGCACTCAATTTTGTCATTAATGAGCCCTTGCAATGAAAGGGGTAGTAGCCCACAGCCTGGGCTGCTCAGTGACAGGCACAGGTTGTTCCTCTGTTTAACCGCTTTGCAACCTGAAGCCTGATGAATAATACTTAAAAAAAACTTCACAAAAATACCAGGAGCTGAGATTTGGAAAAAATTCCACATGACAGCACCGTGCAGAAACACAGTGAAGCTGGAGGCACCTCTCCATCTCACTGCATCCCAACATGCGATGGCACGCAATGGCACGCATTGGGGCACAGCACGTGGAGCGTGTCGCCACCCGAACCCTTCCTGCACAGGGAACGCAGCCCACGGGCTGCAGCGGCTGCGGGTGGCTGCAGCACTGCCCTGCCAGCAGTGTGATGCTGGCACCCTGGGGAGGGACAGTGTTTCACCCAATTGCTTGTGACTCGCAGGAAAAATCACAAAGCGATAATCCAGGAAGGTGCCATCTACTACAGAAGATGCCCTGAGGGTTCCTAGCTCCAGCCCGACCCCCAAGCACCTCAGCCACAATCTGCAAGAGCCTTTTGGCATGTTGCTCCCTTTTGCTGCTCTGCAAGTTCATGGAGATGCTGAGTTTCAGCTGGAATCTTGCTCCTGGAAAAAAGCTGATGCTTTTTGGCTCATCTGTACATGTGCCAAGCCTTGCTTTAGAACGGTTTCCTCCTAGCTTAATGTTTCAAAAGCAAACTGAAGACTCCTAGCTAGACTCTAGTAATAAGACTAAGAGAAAGGGGTATGGCTCAGCTATGGCCTATGAAAAAATCAGCAACTATGGGGAAAAAAATGAAACCAAGCACCACGTAAAAAAGCTTTTAAATTTTTGCCCTTTGAAGTAAGCTTTCAACATTACTGATGCTCCTGAAAGATCTGCAGAGCAGGTATTTAGAAATGCTCACAAAAGTCTCACATACAATATTCTTGAGCTCTGACGAGACCTTCCCTGGTTTGAGAGCTGTAAGTAAGGAAATTTCCAGACATCCTAAGCATTTGGGATTTTTGTTTTCTATGTGTTTGGCTTTAGCTGCCATCTTTTAAACGCTCTGAGTTTCAGACTTCACATATTTGAGTGCAAATATCTTCCCTTACAAATATTTTAACTGCAATATGAAAACATTGTTCACTTAACAGACACAGATTTTGCTGCCATAACTTCATTAGGATTTCCCCCCCTTTACCTGCAAGAAAAACTTGCTGCCAGTGACCATCACTGCAGGGTAGCAGAGATGCATAACAAGCAGACTGCTGCACACACCTTATTATTGGATCAAGGTCTATTCTTCTGGAGTGCAGACATAACAGCTGAAACCTGTGTTCACATTAACTTAAAACAACATTGAAAGCCGTCTATGTGACCATTACATGGCTACTTATTACCATTTAGAAGCGTTTACCTCAAATCAATACTATTCCTTAGAGGACTTGTAACCAAGTGATTTATGCATTCCTTTACAAGATGATCCTAGGAAGAGCATCCTGTGTTGTTTTGCCAAGTTGCTTGCACTGTGCAGAAGCCTGTTTATTCAAACAGAAATCTGCAGAGCCCCCGGAGCACTGGACAATACCAGGATTTCTAATTATAAGGCCACCACCTTGAAGGAGTTGCACAAACACAGAAAATAACTTGCCCCTTCTGATAGCCATACGGCTATCTGTTAGAACCTCCTTTTATTGTTAATAAAAACTAAGACAGGACAAAGCCACCAAAGCAAGTCATCGGGGCTTGAAGGACATAACACGTGAGCAAAACCCATTTGTAACAGACCAAGAAACTGTGCTCCAACGTTTGATCGCTAGCTCTGGCAATGCCCTGGCACACCATGACTGCCCCAATAAACTACCGTGCTTTGCTGTGGGAGACCACGTCAGGCAGGGCATCTCTGCTGCGCTGCCAAGTCCCTGATGCATGGACAACCCTTGAGGCCACATTAAATCTCACCCTACTGAGAGTTTATTTAAGACCCAAGCTCAACTGCAAGGATTTTCAGCCTTAAGGGAATCTATAAGATAATAAATGTGTTTAGTCAGCACGTTATCTCCCAGTGGAGGTAGGACTCAAAAGACTGCAGAGATAAAAATGAGCCAAAAAATTAAAACTGTGTTAAACTAAAGACTGAATTCTGTCAGGCTCAAGGATTTTGGTCGTAAAGGAACACAACTCATAATTATGCCCCATAAGTGGGAAACACCTTAGATGAGGGTATTTTCAACAGCATTTTAAAGGCAGAGAGGTGGACTGGGGGCAGCCTACTGAATCTCATTTCTCTCACAAGCATAAATTTACTTTTCTGATCAAAGGAAATCAATGTGCAGGGCAGTGTTGACATTTAACAAGCTTGCACGCTTTTCGGTAAGAACATTTCTCTGTTCTTGGAAGGCTAATGACAGCCAAATGAATGAACCACTGCACAGAGCCCGGCTCAGTAACCTCTCTGAATGCCAAGACCTGTGGTGAGGGCAGGGAGAAGGAGTCTGATGAGTTACGGATGCAGTATCTGTAGTGGGACATTCCAGGTGACAAGGGGGCTCACCTGCCACTTTAGTCCTGCCACAGAAGTGCCTGCAACACTTTTGTCCCTGCAGGAGGAGGATGACAACAGTCCTGATGAGACAGGCCTGCTCTGCACTCACCAAAGGGCAGATACTGCCCATGCAGATGTTGTTTTTGGTCAAAATGCAGTGTGTTGATTGTCTGACAGAGGCGGTAGTGACCCTACATACAGGCCACCTGCTGCAGGACTCTTTTTTTTTTTTTTTTTTTTTTTTTTTTTAATTGTTTGGGTTGGAAGGGACCTTTAAAAGTCATCTAGTCCAACCCCCCTGCAATGGGCAGGGACATCTTCAACTAGAGCAGGTTGCTCAGAGCCCCGTACAACCTGACCTTGAATGTTTCCAAGGATGGGGCATCTACCACCTCTCTGGGCAACCTGTTCCAGTGTTTCACCACTCTCATCGTAAAAAGTGTCTTCCTTATATCTAGTCTGGATCTACCCTCTTTTAGTTTAAAACCATTACCCCTTGCCCTATCGCTACAGGCCCTACTAAAAAGTCTGTCCCCATCTTTCTTATAAGCCCCCTTTAAGTACTGAAAGGCCGCAATAAGGTCTCCCCGCAGCCTTCTCTTCTCCAGGCTGAACAGCCCCAGCTCTTTCAGCCTTTCCTCATAGCAGAGGTGCTCCAGCCCTCTGATCATTTTTGTGGCCCTCCTCTGGACCCGCTCCAACAGGTCCATGTCCTTCCTGTGCTGAGGGCCCCAGAGCTGGACGCAGGGCTCCAGGTGGGGTCTCACCAGGGCAGAGTAGAGGGGCAGAATCACCTCCCTCGACCTGCTGGCCACGCTGCTTTTGATGCAGCCCAGGATACGGTTGGCTTTCTGGGCTGCGAGAGCACATTGCCGGCTCATGTTCAGCTTTTCATCCACCAGTACCCTTAAGTCCTTCTCTGCTGGGCTGCTCTCAATCCCTTCATCCCCCAGCTGGTTTTGATACTGGGGGTTCTTCTTGAAGAAATGTTGACACTTCTGCTGTTTGCAGGAAGTCTCCTGCATGTCACCTGGAAAGCCCCCCGAGGCAGCTAGAAATGTTTTGTCTTTGTCCCGTGAAATTCCACTCGAGTCACCTTGAAGAAGTGCCAGAAACCCCACGCTGCCGGGGGCACCTGGCCCACTCCTCGGCTCAGCAAACACTGCCTCAGTACTGCAGTGGTGCACATAATGCTTCTGTAGAGCCTCTCCAGCACTTAGTCCTGCAGCTTCTGTAAATATTTCTGCTTGTAAGGGTATGCATTCATGAACAAGGTGGTATAGCACAATTACAGGAGAAAATGAAACACCATCAGTTTCAACTACTGAGAGCTAATAAAACCCTCATGGTGGTGTTTCAGACTCACACACCAGTGTTTCACTTTAAGTACCTGAACAGCTTGAACAAAGTAAGCCGACTAATTACATGCATGGATTGTGAATATGCATAAACCTTTAGACGATCAGGGCCTGCATCTGTAAATCTGCTGAGACAGAGGAGGAAATACGAGTTCTTCAAAACCTGTGGTACTGCATCACGCACAACCCTGCCAGCACCATCTGTTTTCAAATCATCAATCAAAATAAGCACGCGACTCATCCTTCTCCCTTCTGACAGTGCACAAACAGTACTACTGATTTCATTAATTCACGAAGTCACCTAGACGCCCATGCGCTCGCATGAGCGGTCCTATGCGGCAGCCCAGTAGCCAGGACCTGGAGATGGTGGTACAGGCTGGTGGCAGTCAGCTCCTCCAACACCAGCAGGAGCCTTGCAGCCTTGCTTTGGACATTTGCTGGGAAAACAAAACCAGCCTCCGTGCTCCCTTTTGGAAGAGAAAGGTATGGCTTTGGAGATTCCTGAGTATCTGCTCCCTGCAGCATCAATAACAAAGTAAAACTTGGGAAAAGTTTTGTGTTTTCCTACACAGGAGAGAAGGCAACAGCTTCTCCTTCGTCCAAAGCCTTGAATACCAAATAAGCCTGAAGACTGCTCTCTGATTCTTTCATTTTGGATCCCTTCTGGGTCGCTTTGTCTGTAAACCTTCATTCAACTGCAGCTTACTTGATTAACATTTAAGTGAGATTTATGTGCAAACAGCCCCTTTGATAATGAAGATGTACCGAGTAACGTGTTTGCAATAGAAATTTATAGGAAAGGGCAAACGTCTCCTCTTACCATTCTTCTGTCTTTATACCTTGCTAGGAAGACAAGGGAAAGAAGAAAGTCAAAAGCCTTTGCAAAGCCCATGGCTGGATACAGAGCTAGCACAAGGTTAATAGATCACATCTCATCCAGCTGGAGTCTTCTCTGTCTCAATAGGGTGTGTGTGCACATGAAATTTGTGGGATTTGAACAACACCTCCTGGTAAAATTCCCTTCCATGTCAGTGAGGAGAAAGGGGTTTAGTAGGAGAATAATGTATTTCATTGTAGAAAAAGGCTGTATATTCTTAAAACTTTACAACACAAGCGCACCACTTCTGTTGATACAGGATTATAAAGACGGGGTACTGCATAGTAGACTTTTTTTTTTTTTTTTTAAAAGTCATTTGCACATGTACTACATAATCCACTAGTATCTTTCTGGTTACAGGAACCAGATATAAATCAGTACTCTGGAAAAAAGCTAGAAAATCAGAAAAATAGATCAGAAAATTATTTTGCTGCACAAGTGGGCTGAACAGTTAAAAATTCAGTAGAAAATTCTTTATTTTGAAAGAGTACAGGACTACAGAGAGACATTTTAAAAAGCAATTTAGAGAATTGCAAAGACAATGTAAGGTGCTAAGTAGAAAGGAATTTCATTTTTATTTGCTCTTTTACCCTATTTAATTGGCAAATGTCTACAGTAATGAACTAAACCTTAGATAGCCATACTTATTTAACACCTGGCTAAGCATCACTTAGCTGCTCAACCCTGGATGAATATAATCACATTAAATGCAATTTATGCTAATGCTGTCCTGTTTGAGTAGCAGTCATAGCCATTTGCCACTATCAGGCTAAAGTCCTAGGAGACATCCCAATTAAGTGCAGCCTGAAAGAGCAGAACATCCTCCATTACCTTCTCACTGTGAACTTACTTCTTCAAAGGAGCGTAGACCTGCATTAACTCCTTTTATTTTGGTTAAAAAATCCCAGCACCCTAGCCTTGAAGTCTGAAATACAATTTTCTACTCTTATCAATCAAAATTAAACTGCCGCTATTTAAAACAACCATATTAAAATGATACACATGCAGGAAAATGTAAATTGCTTTACAGATTTATGTATTAGAAATTGTAACAAGAATCCTCGAACCAGAAAATGATATCCTCTGGCTTGACTTAAAATTGATTGAAATTCATCCAGAATAGCCTACAGAAGATGACTGTTGATTTCTACGTACTGGTGTGACCGTACAGACTCCTGCGAATGCGGGGTCACAGAGCACACACTGCCGGGCTGCAGGGAAACCATCTCCTCAGTCTATAACCTTCAGGCTTCACTTTGCTTTCCTGCAAACAGCTGACCAGCGATTTGTGAAAGCAGGAAGAAAAAAGGGGAGAGCAGCCACCACCACAGCAAAGCGGGGTCAGATGGCACCCGGCGGGAGGCTGCCGTTCACTGGCGAGACGTGAACGTCCATTGCAGCACAGTAAAGGAGTGGAGAAGGAGAAAAGCAAGGAAAGTGAGAGGAGACACATGGGAACAAAAGCGGGTAAGTATAACACCAACAAGACCATGCTCTGACGGGGTTTTTCCATGACACGCAAATATTCTAGTATCACAAACAGCAGAGAAGATGAGGTGCAAGAAACCCTGCAGTAATATGTATGACAGAAATTACAGATCTTCTGGATTAACACTTTAAATCCTTTACTGAGACTGCTCTTTTACATAGGAGGAAGGGGACTGATTTGGAGCTGAAATGAAGTCTGGGACTCTGTTCAGTTCACTTGTCTTTTTATTAGGCTCACGTCAAGGAGTTTGCGAAGTTAGAGAGAAAAACCTGAAGGTAAGAAACCAGAAGTAGATGAAACAAACAGCATTCACACAAGCTGCAAAATCTGTTTGTAGAAGATTTACAAGGGACCTTTCAACTTCCATTTCACCTACCAGATACCAGACAGACACTGAATGAAACCACTGCTTCTCTTCCACACCCTCCAAAGCAAACCCACAGCCCCTTCCCCAGGTGACTATACCAACCACTTTGGAATCAAATCCTGCAGGAGGAGGAAGAAAAATAATTACTCCCATGAGCCTTCTCCTTCCCATTTCCCACAGATAGTCATGGTGCATTTAACCACACGTACTCCTCTCTCCTCAGTGATTAGAGTTTGAAGAGATGTGGGAGAGAAGGAATTTCCCTATGTTTCTGACAGTTGCTGGCAATCCTAAAAACATAGGAAAGCCTTGCAATTTTTCTTCACTCCAAGAGCTCCACCCCACAGAGCTCCTGCACCTCTTTGGCTGCTCCCCAGCTACAACCCAGAATGGCAGACTTGGCCACCACTACATTATCCTGGTCATTAATTTTTAACCCAAGTAGTTAAGATGCCCTCTCAAGTGGAGACTTTTGGGAGATTTTTCTTATTTCAGTTCTCACACAACTTAAAAATGTATTTTCCTTGCAGCAAAACATGAGTTCTGCATTTGTGAAATTCTCCTCAAATGGTCTGGCATTGACACAGCGTAGCTTGTTTTTCTAATTCATGCATTAAGTTTGTAGGGCAAATTATCCCTTGCTGAAAGGCTGTTTGCTTCATTCCTTGATAACGTCACTTGCTAACTCTCAAGGAGGAGCTATGGCTATTTTGTGCGATACTCAGAGGCTTTAATCTGGCAGCCCTAAAACACACAGCCTGCTGGTTTTTCTTTGATGTCTTATCATTGCCACAGTTCTGTGTGCTTCCAAAATTTGTTAAAACCCTCACAGAGCTGATACGTCCGATACCCAGCTCAGCCCTTCCGAGACCAGCGCTTCCAAGCCTGAAAGCATTTGCACGACTTTCACTCCAATTTCCTTCCTGCAGCCTGATCCCCATGAAGCCACAGAAGCCGTTCCCCCCGCTTCCCACGTCTCGACGTTGCCTGCCACCTCCTCCACCTCCTCTTGTGGGCAGGGGACAGGGCTCCCGTCAGCCTTGCAACCGCTGCCTCGCTAGCCAGAAAGATGGCTCTGAAATGTTACATATCATTTCCCTTTCTACTACCAAGGGCTATATTCCACCTCTGCAAAGGACCACAGATTTACACAGATGGAGTCACGTCAAAGAACGACTCAGTATCTAAGCTCCCCAGATCCATGGGCTGTGTTAACATAGTGACAACAGTACAAACTGTACAGCTAAGATTTATGTTCCATGCTGGACCTCCTTCCCAACCTCACCTCATGATCATATGGCTGAAGTACTACTGTCAGGACAAGGAGGACAGCCTGTCACATATGCCGCGGTCACCACCAAGACTGCCCCAGAGACTCTGCGCTCTTGTAGCACCGGCAGCACAAGGCAGGCCCAGCTAACAGCATGCCACATCCAGCTGGCGCTTGGGGGTCGGATGGGGCTTCCTCCTGCTCACCAACTGTAGACAGACACGGCAAGTTGAAAAGTCAAGCAGCAGCTTAGACCTCAGCTTGCTTTTTAAATTAACTTAAAGGAAGACAGAAATTCAGGGACAGATCCTATGAAAATCACTGACTGCTGACTTTATTGCCACAAATTCAATATCTTCATAAGTGAGCTGGATAACAGGATCAAGTGTACACTGATGAAGTTCGCAGATGACACCAAATTGAGTGGGGAAGTAGACAGTCTGGAAGGGTGAGCCACCCTGCAGGAAGATAGGCTGGAAGAGTGGGCTAACAAGAACCTTATGAAGTTTAACAAGGACAAGTGGAAGGTCTTGCACCTGGGAAAACATAATCCAGGAGTGCAGCTCAGACTGAGATCTACCTGGCTAGGGAGCAGCTCCGTGGAGAGGGACCTGGGGTTCCTGGAGGACAGGAAGCTCAATATGAGTGAACAGTGTGCTGCTGCAGCCAAGAAGGCCAAGAGGATGCTGGGTTGCATCAAAAAGGGCATCACCAGCAGAGATAAAGAAGTCATTATCCCACTCTACTCTGCGCTTGTCAGGCCACACCTGGAACACTGTGTACAGTTCTGGTCCCTGTTATACAAAAAAGATGTGGACAGGCTGAAGGGGGTCCAGAGAAGGGCCAACAAAGATGATCAAGGGTCTGGGAAGCCTGCCGTGTGAGGACAGGCTGAGAGAGCTGGGTTTGTTCAGCCTTGAGAAAAGGAGGCTTAGAGGTGATCTCATCACCATGTACCAGTACTTAAAGGGGAGCTACAAAGAAGATGGAGACTCCCTTTTTACAAGGAGTCACATGGTGAGGACAAGGAGTAACGGGTACAAGTTACTCCCAGGGAGATTCCGATTGGACACGAGAGGTAAATTTTTCACAATGAGAACAGTCAATCATGGGAATAATCTCCTCAGGGAAGTGGTTGACTCCACGACGCTGAACATGTTTAAGACTCAGCTGGACATGGTGCTGGGCCATCTCATCTAGATTGTGCTAGAAAGGTTGCACCAGATGATCCTGGAGGTCCCTTCCAACCTGGTATTCTATGATTCTACGAAATTTTTCATGGTAAATGTTGTGAACGTTGTGGGTTTTTTTGTTTTTGTTTTTTTTTGTTTTGTTTTCTTAATTGCTTCACAACATTTATGAAATATGCACGGGCAGGGGGCTGCCTTCCTACCCTGCGCAGCGCAGTTTTCAAGCTAAGGGCAAACAAACGAGGTTGTCAAGCAATTTTAGTTGCTGCTTCTCCTTTGTAGCATCGCAAAGTGGTGGTTTAACTCCTCAGGAGGGCCAGTCTAGCATTTCCAATGAATGCTGAACTTCCTTAAAACAGATGAATGTGTTATTATGCCTGTGAACCTCTGAACAGCATCTTTGGAGCAGATCCTGTAAATTTGATTTTGACAAATTAGTAGCTAGCTATTTTTGACAATGCTTCTATCTTCCAGATCTAATTGGAAGATGCGGGCATTTGTTTATAAGGAATATTTAAAGATTTAATAAAGAAATACATCAAGTTGAGATGCTCAAAGCACTGCTACAGATTTAACTGGAGAAGACAGCAGACCACACTACAACAGTTAATCTCTCTAGTGTGATTTGTTTTATAAGCAATGCTTACTAGTTCTCCTTTGTTCTTTATTATTCAGACAGAGAACACAGCAATCGCACACAGACACTACCCACGAATCTACTTGCAGCACACTTTTGCCAGTGTTAGTCTGGGAGGATCATCGCTTCCCACATGCATGAAATCTACATTAGATTGCAAAGCCATAATCAAGAAAGTTCAAACATTTCCCTAGGCCGACGCTGCCTAAAGAATTGATTAAAAACCAGTCAAGCCTGGAAACTGTTCTCATTATATTCCACAAAGCAAACGCAAGAAACAGTCCGCATCTCCAAACCACATTCCTTCCGCCCAGTCCCAGTATCAAGTCCTTGCAATTTAGGAGAGCAAACAAACCCCAAATCTCATCTGAGGGATGCAATTCTATCAGTAAGAGCTTTTGGAGTGGCTGCAGCCCTTGTGCTGCAAAGCAGCTGACTACAATGCCTTACTGTCTGCGCTCCCATGAAACGGGAAGCATTGTAGAGAATCCCCAACGATTCCTTTGTATGTCCAAACAAATCAAACATACTGGGGGCAACTTTTCTTCGAACTGGAAAGACAAGCAACCAGCCCAGTCAAATCCGAAACAAATACCAGAAACAGGAAATAAACATCGACACTTCCAACTCTTGCTAAAGTTAACCCTTAAATCCCCTGCTCCTAGCATCCTGGCTTCTATTTTTTTTTAAATAAAAGGTGGGATTTTAATACCACTTTCCTGCACTTCAGATTACAGAACAACAACATCTAAATTTTAATCTCAAAACACTATAAGCAAATATCAAAAGCCACTGCATTGCACAATTTTAAACTGTTCTAGTACTTGAGGGTTTGGGACCTGGAAAAAAAACACAGCAGGCAATTCAACTTGACAAATACTGTTAATAGCAAGGTGAAAAGGTGACAGAGAGATATGAATTTACTCACTGAAGTTTCACTTCTGTTCACTGATAAAAGCAAACCAATACAAGCATTTTGGTGCATGCCAGAAGGATAAACACACAGAATAATGGAAAAACGAAAATCATTTACCTCTCTCTGAATCCAGGGAAGCATGAAGAAACAGAAAGAGCAAGTTAGAAAGCACTCACGCAGACAGAGCTCCAGCATATGATGAGACAGAGTAGCTGAAAGAAGTGCTGTACATTTAATGCCACTGTTTGTTTGTAGCAGAGTGTATCCAGGTACACTGCCACTATTTCGACACTTATTTTGGTTGAATCTTGTTGCTCTGAAGTTTGTATTTTTGGAAACATGCAATGAAGCCAACAGGCATCAGCTGAATTTAGGGAGGCAGTGCAGACATATCAACACTGGGAGGTAATCAAGCTTAAAATACCACACACAAGTCCGGGAAGTAGTATGCAGAAAGCATAAATAGACATACAAAGTGCATGAACCTTCGTTCTTCCAGGGTAACACTATTTAAAGCAGACACCGACAAAACAAACAAAAATAATTCTTCAGTCTGTGAAAACCTTACATTGTTTAAATTGCAAGAGTAGAAAGATCATCGTGAGGGTTTTTTAATGCCTTTTCCAAAAGCTCACACCCCAAGGTCACTTGGGCTCCTCTGAAAGTTGCACCGTGGAGAAGTGACAGCCTGGGTAACAACCTCACATGAGCACTGAGCTGAAGCCAGGCCGTATAAAATCACTACACACCTTCATTGCTGAAGCACTTCAGCAACCACTAACTCTTGGTACGACTTAACCCCCACCCCTTTCCCAAAGGCGAAGGCGAGCAGCAGAGGCACAAGCTTCCCTGGCTGGGGGCTGCCCTTCTCCCCCTTCCCGCAGAGCTGCTCTGCCTGCCCTGCTCCCCGCCTGAGCCCTGCGGAGGGCTCGCCGCAGGTCCCCGGCACCCACCGCAGCCGGCTGCCTCCTGGGTCACGCCAGCCACCACGAAAACACCGGCAGTCTGAGTTCGTGGGTACAGGCGCGCTTCTGGAGCTGCTGTGTGAAGAAAGCGCACGGTTTCCCCTGACATTACCACAAAGGGTCAGCTGCACTGGGGAAGGAGGTGGGTTGCTGCCTGCTTCTCCCCATCCCTCCTTAAAAACAGGACACCACTTTATGCAATGTATAGCGTCTCTAGAGGGATAATAACCATTCTCCAGAAGAGAGCTGCTTAGTCCTGCTCTCCCGCCCCTGCCTCCCGCACGCATCTCACAACTCCCCTCTTTTAAGAAGGGCTCAATCAATCTCCAGTGAGCATCTGAGCAAGGTTCATGCACAAAAATGTGGGACCCTACCTCATCCTAGTTTGTAACTGACTCTGAAAAAGAAGTAGTGGAGTGGAAAAATCACCCCGTCTCAAATAATAAGGGCAAGATTAAAGACAGAGCACACTGAAGGGAAGGGATCCAATTCCCATTAGACATCTCACTTTAGCAAGCTTGCAAAGCTTACAGGGATTGATCTGTTACTTAGAAATGGCTTAGTGAGTAGATCTGGAATAAACGCAGGCTTTCTAAGCCAGGTTTTAACTAAACGTGCATATGGTTAGTTAATGCATCCATCCAACACGGGAGTGCAAGTCACACATGGATGCATATGTACACAGCTAGAAGTTTAATTTCTTTCTTATGTCGAGATGAAACCTCTTCTGGTGCAACTTGTACTCGTTGCCCCTTGTAGTCTCCATGTGTCTCCTTGTGAAGAACAGTCATTAACATTAACATGGATGTGCATGGATGTAACAGAGTCCCCATCACAGGAGGTTTTCAAGATGTGACTGGACAGGGTGCTAGACAATCTCATCTAGGCTCCCTTTCCCATGAAAGGCTGGATCAGACGGTCTTCTGATATTCTTTACAACCTGGGCTGTTCTATGATTCTGTGAAAGCAGCCAAGTTGGAAAGAAGATCTGTATTTACAAATGCAATAGGCATTCCTAGAAATTTTACAATGGAAGTGTGCAACTTAGCCTCATCGTAAAGAAGAAGAAACAGGGCTCTCTGCTCCACTTCCCTCCATGCAGTGAACTGGGATTTTCCCCTTTTCAATATCCAGTGGTGACCTCTGTGGATCTCCCCAAGCAAAACCCCACTCATTCCTTTGCTTCTGCTACATAGGCTTTCTACTGGGCTTTCCAGAATCGGGAAGGACTTCACCATGCCTATTGCTAACATTTTATATATTAAGAGGTTAAAATTACATCTCAGTATTGCAAGTATTGGAAGTTTTTCAAGCCTAAATGGCCCCCGATTCTGTATTTCAGTGCCAATTTGAAAATCAGAATTGAAAAGGTAGTATTAATTTTACTTTTCTGGAAAATATAGTCAATGTTTTTAAGTAATATGAGAAGCAAAATATATGTAATTTTCTTCATACATTAATCACTGGCTCTATACGAAGCAGACAAACAGAGATTACCCCGCAGAACAAAGCTTTATATTGGAAAAATCTTCCAGCAATTTAGACACAATGTACCACCACGTCCACCTGTATTTTAAATACCTCCAGGGATGGGGACTCAGCCATTTCCCTGGGCAGCCTGTTGCAATGCCTGACTGCCCTTTCGGTGAAGAAGTTTTTCCTAATATCCAACCTAAACTTCCCCTGGTGCAGCTTGAGGCCGTTTCCTCTCGTCCTATCGCTTGTTACTAGGGAGAAGAGACCGACCCCCACCTTGCTACAACCTCCTTTCAGGTAGTTGTAGAGAGTAATAAGGTCTCCCCTCAGCCTCCTCTTCTCCAGGCTAAACAACCCCAGCTCCCTCAGCCGCTCCTCAGAAGACTTGTTCTCCAGACCCTTCACCAACGTCGTTGCCCTTCTTTCGACACACTCCAGCACCTCACTTGAGGACATGGTTTAGTGGTGGACTTGGCAGTGATAGCTTAACAGTTGGGCTCGATGATCTTAAGGGACTTTTCCAACCTTAACAACTCTATGATTCTACTAGGGGGGACACACATGGAAAGGGAAAAGAAATGTCTTGGATCTAGCAGATTTTGAACACAGTACAATTAGACACAAAACACGACCTGCTGGTGCAAACTCTTAAAGGGAGACCTGTTAATTCCCCTACTGTTATGCAATATACAATTGTACAGAACAATCACCATTGCAGCTGCAGGCACAGACAAAGAAAAAGCACAGGAGGAAATTCAGGAAGGTGAGAGAAAAATGCAAGCAGTTGGGCTGCTGGACTTCCCTGAGCAGCGAGGAACAAGCGGGGCTCCTGCTGGGGGACTTCCACACTGTGGGATGCATGCGAATCAACGAGGGGCTGTATCCTGCTTCTAACCAGTTAATTACAGATTTCCAATTAACCCAATATCTCCTCACAGAGTGTCTTGCAATTTATGAATTATTTTCACACAAAAGACTATTCACCTGTATTCTCTTCACATTATGGTAGCTCAAATATGGTTGAATGATTTACCTTTAAACTTAAAATAAATAAATAAATTTTTAAAAATTCACCCTAAGGCTAAAAAGCAGACATGGAAAGTTTCAGTTCAAATGGCAGATTTTGCTGATGGCTCTAAGTGCCAGAAATGCTGCAAGAGCAGCTGTGCAAGTGCTTCGGTATGGTGCTCTATATATCCTTTTCCAAGCTGACTGAGTTATAAAAGGGGTCAAGCCAGAGCCTGCCAATAACGTGGGAAGATGATACCTAGAAAATTGTGTCAGGGCTGCTACACAGGATTTGAGAGTCATTTCTGAGGGGAAAAGGCCAAGACCTCTGAGGAAAACAGCCTGCAACCTTCCAGCCTGCAGAGGCATGAGAAAGGAGCCCCCCTCCTAGAATGAGCCCCGAGGGGACGCTGCCTCCCCGGGAAGGGGGTGACAGTCTTCTCCTCCCCACCACTTCTGCCAGGCCCATTTATTCCAGGTTGTTTTCCAATTAGTGCCTTTGGAGGCAGCGCATTACGGTACTGCCGAGGGTGCCCGTGTCCCCGATCACCCCCTTTCCCCTGCACTCCTCTCGCAGAGGGTCGTACCCGGCCCAGGGACGCAGAGGCAGCAAGACAGTCACAGAGAGCGGTGTAACTGACGGGGCACCGTCCCGTGGGGCAGGTCTTCACAATACGTGACAGTGATTGAGTATAAGACAATTTCTCCTTCCAGCCCCAGGTTTTGTACGTGAGTGACAGATGCATGTTTGCATTCTGGAGGCTGATCGTTGATACACAATGCCCACCTCACAAGCTGAAGGGTAATGGAGGTTTCACTGGGAGGTGAACAAACTGAGAGGTGTAGTGGTAACACCTCTGAGCCCCCCAAAAACACCCTCCACATGGCACTTGTGAGGCCGTATCTGGATTTCTGCATCCAGGTTTGGGCTCACCAGTACACGGGAGGGAGTGACAAACTGGAGCGAGTCTAGCCAAGGGCCACCATGGCTGCGGGAACCACGCTTGTTTAGCCTGTAGATGAGGTGGGCTTGTTTAGCTTGGAGATGAGGTAACGGGGGGAGGATCTAATTAATGTCTCCCACTTGCTCATGGGAGGGTTTAAAAAATAGAGCAAACCCAAGTTTCTTTGCCAAGAGAGCGGGTAAGCCCTCAGAGAGGTACTCCAAGAGGCCGTGCTATCTCTGTCCTTGGAGACTTTAAAAAATATCAACCAGGAACAGCTCTGAGGTAATCCTGAACCCTGCCTGGCTTTGGGCAGGAGGCTGGGGTAGGCGACCTGCTGTGGTCCTTTCTAGGGTAACCTTTTTTCCTATGACTCCGTAACAGAAACGCCTCAACCCACAGGATGGAGACGTGCTGTGCAGATGGATGTGGCGATGCTATGCTTACGCAGATGACCAGCCTAGGGCCTGTCTCGGCAGTAGGCAGAGGGAGGCCGGCAGGGGTGAAACAACATGCCCAAGAGCCCTGGGAGCTCAGGTCCCCGCATGCCCATCCATCCCCATGACCGGGACAGACATCTTGGACTCCAAATACTCCATGGTTGCTACTGTTGTGTCTTCAACAAGGGCCACTGTAAGACTACAGTGTGATGGAGAGCAAACCACATCAACAAACGCAATAGGTTTTGTTCTTGTTGGCGTCTCCGATAAGGTATTTAAGGATCAAGGTGATGCTCCCGTGCTCGGCTGTTGTTTTAGTGGGGCACCACACTGCACATGAGCCTGGGAGAGTGTTAGGAGTCTACTCCCCTGTATCTGGCAGAGTGAATTTAAGTCTACAGCCCAACCATTTTTGTGACTGATGCATTCAGCTAACAGGGTGAAGAGGTTAACACTTCATACCACTTCATTCCTGTAGCTTACCCTGGAGTCTGGCTGACTGCAACTTCCCCAATTGTCTTTTTTGAGCAGATCAAAAAAAATAAGGCTGCCATGTGTCACCTACACCTCGAGCAAGTACAGAGGTCTGCCCTCCAACCTCAGTGGTCCTTAAACATTTTCATGTCAGACTGCACACATCAGCAGCAGCCCTGGCCATCGCTCCTCCTAAGAGATAATGACCAGCTGAAATGTCTTTGCTTTCGATTACTGGAGAGTTTTAGTGGAGTAAGACACATTTTTACTTGATTAAAAATAATGATGCATGGCACAAGCCTTTCGTTTTTATTTACAGTTATAAGTACTTGCCCAAGCATATCCTCTGAGGCACAGCAGCGGCCCTACTCTGGTTTTCTAATTTGTAATTACGAAGTCTAGTAGCACTTAATGCAGCTAAATGTTTATATAAAATGTATTTACACCTCAACAACACAACATGAACACATAAAGGAAAAAGCCTTCATTTCTGTGCATTTGGAAGTCTCTCTTGCTTAGACAATGATTATGTCCTTCACTTATGTATGCCATTAGAGAAATACAGTTGCTTTCACCAAAAGGAAAATAGCTGTGGTTTATAATTTTTCTAAGGGTTTGGTAGCTTTTTAACGCCCCCCCCCCCTTTTTTTTTTTTTTTTTTTTTTAATAGTCCTTAAGCCTTTTGTCTCCCAACAAGTACCAGACCATTCCAGCAGAATGGCCTTGAGTTTCTGGGCCCCTGTCACCACCAGGATGGAGACTGAGGAGAAGTACAACTAACGCTTTCTGCAGAAATCCCCTGCTCACTGTGGGCCAGATTGTGCCATCAATTTTTAAGCAATTCTCCACTGGTAGCAAAGAAGATTTCTGCTTAAAAATTGATGGCTTGATCTAGCCTTCTGTTGCTAATCATATATTATGAAGACTACTATAACCTCGTCAGATTCTATTTTTAAAATAAAAAGAAAATATGAGGCAGCCTGACACATTATATGAATTCACATTTTGTAAAGACTGAATTGTTCTCGTAAGACCAGAGGCTATGAACCAAGAAGTCCCACTGATAGTTTGGGTGCTAGACATCACATTGGTATCTGACAGGCAAGCTGGTTCCTTGTTATTCCTCAAGTCCTCTCCATAAATAAGCAACCTCAGGTCACTCTACTATTTCTTCAGAGTTTCCCTCATCTGCACACGCTAAATGACAGTGACTGAAGGCCTGAGATGAAAGAGCGGGTGCACTTACAGCTCCCTGCAGCACGTGGCTGCCCCAGGCTGTAAGTGCACCCGCTGATGTAAGCCAGGGGTGTCTTTCATAACCCCCTGCAGATCGCTGCTTCCCCTCTCCATAGGAAATGTTATGTTTGGCTTGTTAGTGAAAATAAACACGTTTCTGGCAGTATGAAATGAACTTTGAACAGAAGGCCACCTTTTCCCCAAATCATCAGACTGCCATTTTAGATGAATCAGTTTGGTATGAGATTTTCTGTTTTAATTTTTTTAAGAATTATTAAATTCAGCCATAAAGATATTCCAGCACATCAATTTGGAAACTTCTTAAAACACGTAGAGAACACTTTAATATCACATCAAAATACAACAACAACAACAAAGTACGTTTTCTCTGGCAGGTACCAAACCAAATTTGGGCACATGCCAGTTATTTTCTAATTGGAGGAAATGAAACTGAATACTTTTTACTGACTTGACATTCCCTGCTTTAGAATTGTTAAATTTCAGGTTTTGACCTGGACCAACTTCACCCAGAGAATAACGCCATCTCAGCCTATCTCAAACTACACTGGAGCAAAGTCTGCACTCTAACACAAGTTAAAGCTATACAGAACAGCTGAATCAATACTAGCACTCTAGCATCAATTAGATCGGAATTTTGTCCACAGTAACACAGAGTTTTACTTCATGTCACGAAACACGGGAAACTCCAAACAGCAAACCAGAAAGCCTTGCCCGACAGGATACCCAACAGACTGTAACAATACAAAAAACACCACGGACATTCAATACATACCTTAATTATCTACAATACTAATATACGTAGTTTGTTTGATCCTCATCTGTATTCCAACTGATCAGTGTTTAAAATACCTTCATAGATAAGGCTATTTTCTTTATTCATATACATCCACTGTTGTAGAAGGGAAAACTAATCCGTACTTTAAAAAAAAAATACTCTAACTACTATTACATAATAAAACCCTATTATCTTTCTCTTTCTCTCTTTTAACTCCTTATGAAAATAAATAAGCCAATTTTTACTGAGAAATGCTCCAGGGCTAAATAATATCCTTTTCCTCACTCACAAGTTGTTATAATTACATTAACTGCAAGGCAACAGCTACAAAAACATAATTAAAGCCATAGTTTTAAGAGATGAAACACTTCATATATTTCCCTGATAGAGATCAAGACTCAGCAATGTTCGCTATCCTTTAAGAAAGCAAAAATTACTGCACAGAACAGGGGAGAGCAATACGGTTCCATAACATGCGAGAAACCTAATTTAAGAGTGAAGCTGCTGAGTTTAAAGAAAAAGATAAATGTGCTTGTCTCTCTTCCCTCCCCTCTGCACCCAACATAATGAGGATTCAAAGCTATATATCAATTAACAAATCAATGAAATTTCTCCTGCTGCAAATTCTTTATGAATACCGATAGGATTAAGCAAGCACAGAGACCTCAAGGCAATATATTACATTTAAATCATGAAGTTTCCTCTTCTGTCAAAAGAGCCATTAACCATTTAACTTCAGCTGAATATATCTTTACATGCACGTATCCCCACACACGGTGTAACACTTCTTCTGTCTTTAAACATGTTTACTTCTTTTGGAGCTCTACAAAGACTTCACATTGCACGATCTCCATTGTCAATTATGGGCTGAAAGAAGAAAGCCCAGACTAGCTAGCTAGAAGTTAGCTGGGAATTACACATAAATAATTATACAGGCACTGTACGTTTGGGGGAAAACACAGGGAGGTTTCTTCTTTTCAGTAAATGAGGTTTCTGCTGTTCTTAACTACTGCATCTTTTCATCCATTAATACAGCATTAGCAGTAAAAACAAATTATGATCATCCTTTACAAATCAGGCTGGTCAATTATGCAGCCAGTAACCACAGCCAGTTTAGGAACATGTAATTCTGAGCTGAACACAGACCCCCAAACCTATTAATCATCAAGATCCATTAGTTAGCTGACTGCTCAAATGAGCAACATCTGAAGGGACAGAGGAGAGGGAGAACAGAATCAAATACTTACCGCTCAGCACACAGTCCAGCATTTCTGCTACAGTGCTCTCCTGAAGGTTGTTAAGTGTCAGCTCTTGGAGAAAAGAAATCTGACTTGCCTTTGTCACACTAGGAGCTGTAATTTGCCTTGCAGGCATCCACACAGAAGCTTTAGGCTAATGGACCATAGCTTTGAAAATACAGCTCGAGACAAAGGCTACTCCTAATGTGAGATCCTTGTCTGGGGGGGGGGAGGCTGAGGATTTTTTTCTTGTCACTTTTTAAGTTTCTTACCTTTTTGTTGCAGCAAACAGGAATTTAATGCCAAGCACGTCAGACACAAACACCCAACTCAACACTCTGCCTGCTCCTCGTCTCCGTTAGCGTGTATCTATGCATCAGATGATGCAAAGTGCACTTGATGCAGCCGTGTACTTGTACTTCAACGACGGGGGCCGAATACCCCCGAGAACAGCAGCTCATTCATTTTGCATCGAGTTGAAGCACATCATGTCAGCTCCCACTCTCCTCACGGACTGTACGCGCTTCTGTTCGCCGGCTCCAGCTGGGAGCGAGTGGGTGCTTCTCCCTGGAAGGCACCGCTCCATCAGGGGTGTGTCTGTTCCTCCCTTCCCATCGCTTTCACCATTTGCGCGCTCCCTGCGCTCTGACCCGCAGAAGAGGCCCCTCTCCTCCCCCTTTAACAAATCTTCACTGCTACGCGTTGTGTTTCTAGCCTGTAAACTTCCAAGATTAATCTGCTGTGACAGAAGCAATCTTTTGAGGAAAGCTGAAGTGCGCAAGGAGTCTTCCCCTCCCAATTTTCCAAAACCAGTGCAAAGCTTTCACAGCGTGACTCTGAACTGAGTGCAATGGAGAAAGAAAGTCTCTTTAAAAGGCAGTAAAGATTTATGGCCAAATCCAAGAATTCAGACAGAAGTACAACTGCATTTACTTCAATGAAATTACACCTGCTTATGCTAGAAGTGAGATTTATCCTTGAGCTGTGAAAACAAACACACCAAATAATTTGATTTTCCAGAACTGACACATGCAATAACAGTAAATCTAATTTAGAGGTGTTGCTTGCACTAAAGGTGACAGTAAACACAATGCTTCTGGAGCTCTGGTTTTTATTTGGCAAAACTCCGCATCAAACACGCTCAACCACCAGGGAGATGCTTCCCCAGGGACTGCCCTCAAAATGTGGCGGGGCTTAAACCCCATCCCGGGGTGTTCTGCTTTCACGGCTACCCGCGGCATTGCACATCACTCCTCCTGGATGGAGGGGAGGACTGGGGGGAGGAAACTCCGTCCGCGGCACAACTGCAACGGCGCGAGGACATGGGTCACCACCCTGCACGTCACTCTTCTCCATCCAAGAGACTTGCTGCTTCAAATGGGCCAGCGGAGCTGCTCGTGGGATCATACCCTGCCCCCGTCAAGGAAAACAACCCAACATGGCAAATGCCCACCAACCAGCCTCTTTGAACTAGCTGAGCTCAACGTGAGTGAAAGCAGGGCAGGGAACGCGACCACGGGTATTTCCCCCAGCAGATCCGAGAGGGTGAAAAGCAGTTAAGGACAGTTTTCTGGCAGTCACTTCTTCCAGCCGCACAGATGCATTGGGAGCAGGATGTTTGTTCACAGCCTAAATATACCCTGAGAGTCCAGTGAGGTTCCTTCCTTCCTTCCCTCCTGCATATCACCAACAAGGTTTGGCAGGGCCAGTTACGCTCAAGCAACAACCTATGCCATCCCGAAAGCTTTCCGCTGATTTCCACGGGAGTGACAGGTTGGAATTTAATAAACAAATCTGTTGACGCTGCCTAAGAAGAAACAGATCCAAGTCTGTCTTTCTTGGATGTGCTGGATGCCCGCCACTAACAAGAATTCAAGGCCATGTAATAATTTTTGCACTGAAGCAAACAAGTAAGTTCTCAAAAGGCTTGATGCAAAAGTGGAACTCACTTGTGGGGAAAGAAAAGGGCATTTTTATGGACAAGCAAAATAGCACCTGAAATTGGTTAAATGCAGTAAAATATACATACACTATTATTTTTAACCCGGGTTCCAATATGCATTCAACGTAACTTGTTTAAACTTGCAAATGAAGACAGAATTAATCTGATAACTGTGACAATTACCCTCTCCATTGCCACTCCTCTTTTACTCTCAGCAAGTAGCATACAACAGGATATGGTAGTTTTCCAGCTGGCCAAAGGACAGCACTCGTGAGAACAACGACTTAAAAGGCTTCTAAGGAGAGAAGACAGACTTTGCCAGACAGTTTTAATATGCTGGAACAGTTTGTGGGAGAGAACAACTCTTCCCTGAACCTCTCTTCAGTACAAGAAAAGAGATTCAGCAGAACTTCAGAAACGTGTAAAAATAAGTATAATTAAAATTACGCCCCAGTCTTCGAGTTTTTAGCTGGCTATCCAGTAAATGAACTGGGACTGAATTCTCATCCTGTGTTCATTGTGATATTTTGGTACGTGACAGATGCGATACTTACTGCCTATGCATCTTTCATTAATGATATGGCTAGATATGAACATGCTGGCTCCATTGCTGAGAAATAACTTGCCCTGGTATCAGCATTTCAGCTTCCCTTTCCCCTGCCCCACACTCTCTGCTCCTCTAAGTTTGTTGTTTCTAGTCACTGTCTATGGAAAGGGCAACAGATTTACCTCTGCCACCAGCAATAGCAAAAACTCCCAGGGCTTGGCCACCAGGCAGTTTCTGAAAATGAAAAATAATTTGGGCCCAATGTCTTCCTGTTTGTTGTTCTCACAAAACTTAGCTTTACCAATCCTCAATCCCACCCAAAAATGTGAATTCAAACATGAATTTAAAATTTTAGGTATAGGCTTTTGGGGGTGGTGGTGTCTGATTTCTGCTTCCTTAGAGTTTACTTGGCTAAATATATGCATGCTGAATATGAAAGGTGAAACTCACACAGAAGTCTTCTTTCATGAGCTGGGTTTTAAAGAATAATCATCAGTAACTCAAGTTTGGAAAGGAGTCATGGAAGTTGCAGCCCTCAACATCGGCTGCCGAGTTTGGCTGACAGGCTCTCCCCAGCAACGACTGCTGCCATAAACCACGTGAAAAAAATTCCAGCACAAACACTGCACCAAGTCCCATTTCCCACTGCCAGCCAGCACTGCGAGCTTGCGGCCAAATCACTAGGCAGGAGGGATCTTTTTACTGCACTTTAACTACAGGCTGCAAAAGAAATGAGCTTGCAGCAGATAATGGGTCAAATTTACGCTGACAAAAAGATCACAAGCAGCCAACCCTGGCAAGGTGAAAACTGCCCAGGAGAGTCCTCAGCTGATGAAGATCCAACAAATTCAACTCCTGCACTGCCAAACATACCAAATTCAAGGCAGCAGGGGTGTTTTGGGGCATGCCTGGTGTATAAATACAACACATGTTGTTCCAGCCTGTCCCAGCTATCACATGCTGCCCTCTCATGGGTCCCCAGCTGGGTTATATGTCCCCAAGCTGCTGTGTTCCTCACTGCAGATAATGTTCAGCCAAGCTCATAATCGGGGAGTGGATATTTAAAACCATAAAGAATCTGGGCAGCTCTCCATGCGCTTGGCAGTGATGGTGTGCCCAACTCTGGTTAAACTGCTGTCAGAGCCTAGTTCTCTTGTGAAAATTTGTTCCACAGGTGGCTTCCTTGATACACAGTCCCTACTGTTGACACATCATCAGAGAGATGTGTAACTAAGAGTCTAACTCCATTGCCACTGAAGATGAGGTGTGAAAGGCAGGCACCTTCAATCAACTCCAACTGGTTTGGGAAGAGGGATGCTATTTTTTTGTTAGCATAGCCTCTGCTGAGAGGAAGCAACAGATTGTGTATGCATTCAAGTGCCTGACCAGGCAAAGTAAATAAGGTAAGTTTAAACCACCTTTGATCATCACTTAAGACCAAAGCTTCTAACTGGGTGTTGAAAACAAGGAGGGCTGCAGAGAGCCTGGGAGCGGGATGTTTTCTATTCACAGCTACGGAGACGGAGAGCAGCTGCTTTTTGCATCACTTGCATCATTGTTTTGCCACAGAGTTAAAGAAGCAGTTAAATATAGGAATTCAGCCTGGATGTAGCATCTGCTTGATTAACATACAGTGCAAAGAATAACAGAAGAAAGGATCGGATTTCCACCCCAAACTGGCAGGCAGTAGCTCTCCTGCGCCACAGACACTTTCACAGGTGGCTCAGGCTATTCCCAAGGGACCTGTGCGATAGCCACTGAAGTTCACAGATTGCCCTAGTTGTATCCTAAAGCACTTGAGTTTAATAGCTGGAATCACAGGGAATGAGTGGGGATTTTCTAGCACAAACCTGTAGAAACACTTTAAGACAGGGACTCAGTTAATATGCTGTCTTTTTTATTAATTGAGACAACCTGACTACATCGCAGTGGTTATTTGTAGTCCAGGTTTAGACATATCATTTGTCTTAACTGAAAGCTTTACAATCGAACAATTCCAAGTGCCATTTAAAAAGTCTGCCTCCCAGAAGAAACACAAGATACTATTTCCAAATTATATGCAATATTTTCCATTATTTCCTGAAAACAAATATAGAATACTAAAGACGTTCTATGATAAAATACTTAAATGGGGTTCTGTTTAAGGTGACTAAGTATTTGTTGCCATGCTCAAGCCGCTAGCACAGCAAATGACATGTTTTAAATGGCTGTCTGGTTGTTTTTCCTAATAAGAAAGGTAGCCTCCCTCCTGCCATTTTCCCCACTTCTTTACAAGCAAATGCCAGGGCGCTACCCTGAGCTCTCCTTCAGGGCTTCTCTGTTCCTCTCCTGCTCTCCCACAGAAATCCTTACAATTCTCCTCTTCTGTGTTTGTCCCAATTCCCTTGCTCCGTGAGACTTCTCCGCACTTTCGCTAATCTACCAGCCTATTCTACTGGTACTAGGCTTCTCAGCTGCTGTTTCTGCATTTAAGATTCCCAAAGGTTACCAAATAGCTCCATGGCCAAAATTCTCCCTAAGCATATATTTTTTTTCTCAGCTGCTATCAAAGGGTGAATCCATTGTTCGTAAGCACCTGAGCCGCTCACAAGACTCATCTGTAAAACAGAAAATCCCTCAGTATCACATGTAATAATTTTTCATCTCATCAGTGGCATTAGGCAGAAAGGATAGAGTGATGTTGCCCTAACATAGTTGAAGCCACTACTGATACAAAAACCATCCACTGGTGCAAAACTATGGGTGCTTATTTCAAGTTAATATGGGCTTATTTCAATGCATCTTCAGTCTACCACGTCTTTCATGTTAAATTCCAAAACTAAAATAAACCAGTTCCATTAATCAAAGTAAGAATGCACACATACAGCCTTTTGCAACCACTTAACTATATTTCCTTGAAAATACATTAATTCTGTAAGCTTGACTGGATTTCCCCTTTCACAGCTGTACTGTTTCATTACCGCTTCCTAGAACACACCGCGCTTGCAAACAGTAATGTCAGGCCTTATGGATATAAATGGGAAGTTTTGTATAGATAATCACCTAAACTATTTCTTAGCGAGAGGGGGAAATGCTATCAAAACATACAGAAAAGGATATTCAGATGCAGTTCGCTTAGGGAAAAGGCTAAAGCAAAAGATTACTCTAAAAAAACAGCTACAAATGGGGGCAGAGAAGCCAGTAAAATCCTTTTCCTCCAGTGTAATCCCTCACCTATGCCCTATTTACGTGATTCCTCACAGTATGTTTTGCCCTTATTCCAAGGTTACAGGGACCAAGGGGAACAGGCAATATTGATTAATAGTGTCTCTGAGTTTGAGGAGTTCAGCTGGAATTACACACTCTTTGAAGGGTGTTATCTTTTCAGAAGAGCAGGTGCAAACACCACCTCAGTTTTAATTTATTTTATTTTCTGCTTTTTTTGACCACATCTCTCTAATGCAGAAGAGAAAGTTTATTATTCATTATCTCATACAGCTTGATAAGCTTCTCTCACAGAATCGGAGAAAGACTCAATCTCACAGCACATTCAATCATCACCTTGCAGGGAAGGCAAACCCAGAAGACCATAAACACCTCCCTGAACAACTCAGCTATAAGCCACACTGCATCACTGAAGCCTGATGTTGTGTTGCTTGTACACAAAATATTTTCTGAAAGGGGAAACAATAAATTACAGATACAACAGGATACCCCAACCACACTAAGCCTGTAGTTATTGTCTGTTCTCCTCTTAGCTTTTAGTTGTTGAATTAAGGTCAGGTATCCCTCCTAAAATCTCATGTTCATATGACAGACATGCACTGGAGCTCAAGCCAGGTAATATATGTAAATACGCAGTCTCAGCTAGGAAATACAGATCACAACCCCATGACACAGGCACTCGACCTGCAGCACAGCTTCCACATTCCTCACTCACCCATTTTCTGTCCTCTAACAAACCAGTTCTTGCTCAGACACATCCCTACCCTACCCTTCTTAGCTTGAGATGCACTCAAAACTAAAAATAAAACATTTAACCTGCTGTAGCACTGCTGCTCAAGTGAAAACTTCCAATTCCACATGCCTAGAGAAAGGTTCCTGAATCTGTATTTAGGCATTTGATTTTCAAAAGACACTGAATATATGGAGATCCTATTGAAGTCAGTGGAGAGTGCAGGTGTTAAACACCTCTGAAACCAGGCCATTTTTATTTAGCTGTTGAAACAGCAAGATAGGATACTATTTTTAATTCCCCATATTTTGAGGAATCTGAGCCATCACTTTAGGCCATTTTCTCCTCATCTTTACACAAATTTGCCCCATTTTCTCACTCATATCACCCCAACAGTTTTCTCAGCTCTTGCCCTGACAGCTCCTGAGATAACAGAGCTCAGGGAATTTCTGTTTTGTTGGCCTTACAGGATTATGTCCATTGGACTTGGGGTGTCTATCCATTTAGCTCTCTGCCCTCCCTTTTTGAGGCGGCTTGAGTCTCATCTTTGGTGCGTGTATCATCTTACTCTCTTCCTCTCTGCCTTTCTCCCCTTTTTGATTCCCAGCCTCATTTTATTCCCTGATGTCTAAGCAGCAGAAAAACATCAGCAGTTCAAAGAAGCAGGGCAATGGACATCGACAGAGATGAAGAGATCCCCACCACTAGCACCTGCCAAAATGGGCATTATTAGGGCAGAGGAGGGAGCGCAATACTTTCACACTGTCTAGTCAGAGCGCCCATGATCAGAAAACCCCAATACCAAAGAATCTGCCTCTCCACCACTTAAGAAGCAAGAGCAACCACGCTCCCTCCTCAGCCTGCCAGGGAAACACGCAAACTATACAGAGAAAACAAACCTGGGCTATGTGATGACCAAGCTAGCGGATGAGCAAAGACATGTGCTACGTGTTTTGTCCAACACGCCAGGTGCCCATGCCATCCAGCAAACGGTTGCGTATTCAGTCCCATTTGCATCAAAGCCGTCTCCTGAACCCACCCGCAGCCCTCCTGGCCAGCTAACGGCTGAATTTTTCCGCTGGAATATACTGCTGTTGTATGGAAACACCATGACAGAAGGAACTGTGATCTTTTAAGGTAATAAAGTTCCACAGAGGTTGAGGCGGGCTTTGGATTGGTGGAAGAGCAATGAAGATAAAGGAGGATTCAGGTAAATGTGCTAACGGAAACTCTTTTACAAAATTGATGGGCCATTACCTTTTCTCTCTTCCTTGTTAGTGAGCTGCTCAGAAAGCAAAGGGCATGCACCAGCAGTTGAGAAGGGGAGACAAAACCCAACCTGAGGAATGATTCATGTACAGTCCTGCAGCTTGCAAGTGAAAAGAACAACCCTTTCATAGCTTCAGTAGGCTGGTATTTTCCAACATGCTTTTAAAGCCCGGAAAAAAAACATGCCATGGGCTGCTTGTTAAGAGGCAAACATAGCACTGACAATTACTCACTGTGTACTTGTGATACCACAAATCCTCCATGTGACAGTGACCTTACTGATCTTGAAATCAAACTATTTAAGCAAGTATGAGGACTTTTCTTATTAACAAATAATATTAAACAAATCATCATGGCTCTGGTTTCAGTACAGCAGGAGAGGAAGACTGTGCAGAGTACAGTGGCTTTTACTGTTAAAAAACCCCATGACATCATCTAAGAAACAGTCTGCCGAAAGGATGGACAAATACAGTACGTTTATTTTCCTTTAATGCCCATATATACGTATCAAACATAGGTGCTCGGAGTCTACACATGTATATACACATACATACGTACATAACCACCAGCTTCTTTTGTGGGAACCTGCTTTTGTTCACGATTTCACCAAGGCACTCTGGCCTTTCTTAAGGTCAAACATATTTTACTGACTGATTAATTGAAAACAAGGGATGCTACCTTTCGAAACACGAAATTACCACACAGCCTAAGTCAACAAAACGATGAAGCCTCTGCTTATCACAGAACTGTTTTAAATAAAGTAACTCTAGAGGTCAAGATAATAGCGTAATGTATGGAGAGAGTGATTACAGCTTCCTGGAAGACATTTCTGCCTGAGGTGAGTTGGCAGACACATCCTCAGATTAAACTTTCATCAGCAGATCTCTGTATTTCATCAATCTTTCATTACGGCATAGCTTAGAAAATCATCTGGTCAGGTGTCACTAAAAAACCTTTTCATCTTCCAAAGCAACATCTACCCAAATAAATTACTACAAGCAAAATACAGTTAAAAAGGACGCTCTGCAGCTTGTTATGGGGTTCAAATAGCTCAAAATAGACGAAAATATACATTTCTACAATATTTTAAAATTTAAACACTGCCTTTCACAATAAATCCAATGTATTTTATTATACAGCCTCTTGGACCAGAAGATGTAGCTAATTAACAACATTCATGTGCAACAACAACTGGAAGAGCTTCATCCCAGAAACTGGGATTTCATCACCTTCCTGGACAATTAATCCACCAAAGCAGCAATGCGTTCCCCTCACTTTTCTCTGATGAAGGCAAACTCATAATCACAGAAACCTGCTTTTGCTATCAGTGAATGTCCCTGGTGTTTCTCACCTCAGGACCAATAGGTAATTTTACCAGGATAAGCCCAAGGACTGCATTCGAATGTATACATGAAAAGATATACAGTGCAATTTCCAGCTCAACAATACGGTTTTCTCAGCTCAGGTTCTCTTGTCACCAAATGCTTTTTTCTTGTGTTTTGGTGCTTCTTCAGCAAATTCTACATCATTTATACTACCCTTAAAGCATGTTTCCTATGCTGAACCTCTCTACGGTCAAAACACATTGTACAGCTGGCTACTCAGTCATAAGTGTGTTCTTTCTGCTTGTCTTTTGGATCTTCTACCTGCTATTTAACATCACATGCTGTTTGACTTTACTTACAAATAATGGCTACACTGTTTTACCTACAATCTTTTTTTTTTTTAATGGGTAACTAAACAAATTACATTTCAAAAAGAATGGGCTCCAGTCCTGAAAGCCATACTGGGGACAAGATTTCTGTAGAAGCATCTATTAAAATTCTTATGAGGGGCTAAGAATAGGAAAGCTCTGAAATCAAACTTCTTATGATGAAAAAAACCACATTCCATTAAGAGTGGTTAAGAACATTACTGTGCCAGCAAATGAAATATTAAGGCTGTGTTTGATTGTGTGTTTTTATATTAAACCTTCAATACATTATTTCTTGCTGTTCTTTACAGCAACCAATCAAGAAAAGTCATGTTCTCTAGAAACAAGAAATGTTCAGTTTCAACACAGAAAGGCCAATTCTCTCTTCTGATAGCAGAAACATGCAAAGAAGATTAGTTTATTTGCGCTACTAGGTTCTCTGTATTGTCAATGTCACAAATAAAAATCTCTTTTCAGGCCAAGAGTAGAGGAAGCTTGTACCTTTTATGATCAAGAGGGAGACCACTGGGTTTGTTTTGTTTTGTTTTTAAACTTTGATGTGTAGTTCACCCACATACTCTGTAACTACGATATTTTTCTTACCAGAGACATGAGTTTCTACAGAAGTCTCAAGAGAACCGGAATTCATCTTTGGTCCCCAGAAAGGGCACAAAACTGGGCAGGAATGGGATCAGAGATGCTGTTTCCTGTGCCTTGTACATAGCTTTTGGTCAATGGTGTGGGACACCATGGCAGGTCAGAACAGACAGAATGACCTGCACACACACAACCTTTCCCACCAACTCCTGTCCTCCTGATGGGGCTTATATTCATCTAGGAGGCTTTGCTATTGCCTCGCATCCCTGGATAGGTTTCACCAAAAGCTTATGACATTCTTGGTGCCACATGATTGCAAAAGCCGCATTTCTCTTAAATGTCCCCTTTCAACGTCCACGTTTCCATGACCAGTTCTGTCTTCAGGAGAAGTATGTATCCAGTCTAGAGAAATGTGACTCATTATCTTATTTTATAAACAACATAATGGAATGATTTTATTTTCCAAAGAAATGTAAATATTTGAAAAAAGAACTGTAAATGCTTCAAAAAATTAATGAAAAGGAAAACTGGCTTCCTTTACTCTGTAAAGCTGCATCACATTTAGGTGCCCCTGAAGATGCTCTATTTATTTCCCGACCAAAGCAAGCTACTACAATATCTGACTTGAAGGGAAATGTGCAATGCACTCATTTTCTCAGGCAAACAAAACACTGTAATGGTTTATTCATAAGAAATTAAAACCTCTTTCCTTCCCACCATTTCAAACTGGATTTGCCCATTCTAGATCTCTCAAAAGTCTGCACCAATGGGAGTGAAAAATAGTAAAAAAACCCCAAACATCAGTCATTTATAGAAGTAAAAAATTTAGAAAGATGGCATTGGACCACAGAAACACTTATCACCTTTCCTTTTGGAAATTTAGCCAGAGATAATCAGAAACTTTGGGGGGGGATTAAAGAAGTTTCACAAAATCTTTTACTGGGAAAGATTTTTCAGGTCCAAAATAACATTTCTTGTCAAAAGTCAGAGACAAAAAGACCTCCACCCCTACTATAGCAAATATCTCAATAATCGAACACGGACACAAAAAGCAGTTCTCTAGTGTGATTCAATCCTTACTACCCCTGTGTCAGGATGGGTACTGCCAGAAAATTCTGGAATTACTCAATGTGAATGAAAACGTTTTTGACAGATCAAAATGCTCAATGGGATGGGGAAACAGCTCGCTGTCCCGCTCTAAATAAGTGACCTTCACAATCCTATTCCCACAGCTATGTTACCTGACAAAGAAGGATGCTACCAAAAGACGAACAGTGAGGAAGGAAAGCTAAGGAAAGACTGCCTCTGGCACGCACTTGTTGCTCCCTACAGCAAGGAAGAACTTCAGCTCGCAGCAGGCAGGTTTCAGGGACAAACCTTAGTTTTCTGCAACACCGTTAGGAATTTTCTTGCATCAAGATCTTTAAGTAATAGTAATGGCTTAAAACCCATTATTTTTCCCTCAATCCAAGTTTTTTTCTCCATCAAATCAAATATCTCAAGAAAATGGAAACAAATGCATACAGTCAGAGTGTAAACAGTGCATTTAACTTGGACCAGCAGGCAGACATGCTTCCACATAGCCAGGAGAAACATACTATGGGACATATTTGAAAACATGGTTTTATATAAAAAAAGTATATATATATATTTGAAACAAAATAATGTTGCGTGTGCAGTTTTATGCACCTGGCTGAAATCATCTGAAAGGTTTGCTGAAAACAGGTTTAGCAAAACAGCATATAAGTGATAAACTATGAAAAGCAGAGATTTTTAAAAGTAACACCAGCAAGAAAAAGAATTTACCCATCCTGCCATAGCCCCTGGGACACAATTACTCAATCAAATGAATAGGTTTGATACCTAACTTGCTCCCAGTGTATATGTACTCTGTATCAGCAGACAGAAATAGCACCAAGTCAAGAGGGATAAGGAGAGCGAAGACTCACCGGCCGTTGTCACGACCCACTCCCCAGACTCTGATGCTCACAATGGGCTGCGAATGAAGAACTGTGCGGTCCATGGGGTCAATCAGGTTCAGCATGTCATTTTCCAGTATAAGGTACATGTCTTTGCCCTGCAACTCCAGACAAAGTACAGTTACACAGTACATCCCCCTCTCAAACCGACTGGGATCAAGGTGTTATGCCTATGCTGTTTAGACGTGCATCCTCTTAATTTACTCAAAGTTTCAGTTTGTTCCAAGAGCAATTGAAAACAAGCTCGCTTACTTCTGGTGTGAAAAAGATCTAAGACAGTATCTTGCTACTACTATATTTTTAAACAATCCCAATCACAAAAAGCTTTGATGTCTTTTAAATGCAACTGTTTGACTCATTCAACCCCCAGCTACTGAGTTATTCAACAAATTATGTGTTTATCCTTTCTCCAGTAAATTCTTTCAAATATATGAGAAGTCAAGAACTGTCGTAATAGTAAAAGCTTACATCAAAACCTGTACTCTTAAGGCAGAGTTTCTTCCTTCAAACAATGTGCTTTGTTTCCATAAACTTTAACCAATGGGTCATGGGAACAGACAGCAATTTGTACATGTCAAAGGATTTATAGGATACTCTTTGAAGAAAGATTAATTAAAGGGGAAAACCTAACATTAAGACATGAACGTGAATTCTGCTGGTGACTGCAGAATCCTGGAGCCAGGATTTCTCCCTAGTTCTTCTGGCATGTAAGAACAAGGAGAATGCTTTTCCCCTTAGAGGAAACAAATTTAGATGCAATTTTCCTTTTGATGCTAATTCACAAATGCTAATCTTCCTCCTATGGCTAGCATTTGCAAAAGGTCTGCTGCCTTTTCTACCACATCTAATAGCTCTCTTCTCAGAGGCTGTACACCTACTCTGCAGACCGCGAGATCCCACGGGAATTCCAAATGATGAAACTATTGCTGAGAGGTAAGACAAGCTCCTGCTGATAACAAGAAGAAGAAGGTGGGAGCTATCAGCTAAATACAGAGTAATTTGTTTCCCTTCTATTGTGCCAGAATCTATAAATGGACAGAAAGAATGGAAAGGGTCTGACTTCCTGCTGACAAATATTTCAAAAATGACCTTTTTCTTCACCTCAGTGACACAGAAACCCTCTTCCCACTTGGTTACAGTGGCTCAGGTCTTAATGACGTCTAACTTTGCATCTGTGTAAGACACACATTCATGTCACCCTGGGAGGGCCTGCTTCCAGGGTTTCCAGGCTAGGCAGCAAAGGGCAGGCACTGCCAACAACCTCTCCCACCCCCAGATCTCCTAACAGGGATTCAAAGGGGAGCTGTGACACAGAGCAGGCAGCACAAGCGCTGAGAGGGGTGAGGGGTGTGGGAGAGGAAGGGGACACGGGCTGGTATATGTGATGCCAACACAAGCACATTTTGCCTGCTGGAAAAAGTACAGCTGTGGCCAAGATGCAAGGCTGGATATATAGGCTGCTCCTAGAGAAGCAGAAACAGATGTAGCTGTGATAACCATGCATGTAAGTGGAGCAAATCAGCAGCATTGAACTGCTTGTGGCATGCAGAAAAACAAACGTGGGAAATGTTCTGTGAAAACACAGAAGCCAGGATGGCACCAGGTAGACGAGGATGATGAAGGAAACCAAACAGAAAACAGAGTCATCACAAAGAAAAAGGGTGAGAAATTTGCTTGGAGGTCAGAAGCAGTAAACAGATTGTGTGAAGAATGTTACCGAGTGTCACAAAGATTGCTTTTTGGACCCATTTTCTACTTATATATTTATTCCAGAAGGAAATTATTACAAGAAGGTAAAATCTGTTCGTCGTGCAAAATACACTGAGATTAGGGTAGTAAAAAAAACTGTATCCAAATTAGCTGGAAAAGATTGGAGAATGGGCAGATAAGCAACATAAGTCATAGAAAATTATCCTTGCAATGCTCAAGGGATAGCTTGGCCGCAGCCAGAAGCAATATATTTTGCTAAGTCTTGTTGCCTTATTATACAAAAGCTATTTCAGAGATGAAAACACTGCAGAGGGCAAGGAGAAATAATTTAGACAGACTGGGAGCTTGAACATAGGCCTCGATGTCTCAGACTGCTGAAGAGCTGCAGAGGCCTGACGGTCCAAGATGAGGAAGGCTCTCGTAGGAAGAGCCACGCAGGGAGAGCGAATGAAGGAGAGGAAGACTCAACCCCTGCTGTCTTTCAGGGAAGTGTTATATACTGTGCTATACAGGCCAATGGCAACAATGTATCTTTTTCATGTAAATTATTTTGTCATGTACAGGAATACAATGCATGGCAAAGTAGCAACACAAACAGATCAGTTCTGGTTTTCTTCTTAGATTTTACAGAACCCTGAAAGTTAGAAATTTACAGGGAATTTCTTTTGGAGGGGAGTGGAGGGCATGAAATCCCATATTAAAGCCAGTGACAAAGCTTCTGCAGGGTCAGGATTTTACCCAGGCTGTGGGGTTTTTTGTGTTTTGTTTTGTGTTTTTAAATCATGAAAACTTGTGGATGGTCCTAGTCCCAATTTCACTTTCATTACATTCTAGCTAAAATAAATCTTTAGGCAATCTTAAAACCTCTATCTGCAGTCATCAGTTCTAGCTTCATAGTAGATTTCTGCTGTATGTGCTCCATCTGATATGTCAGTGACGAGCACACTTTTTTCAGATTCCTCTCTAAAACGTGCCTCTTCCAATCACTCTTGAAGCATTACATTGCCAGCAGAAAAACGTGGCTGTAATGATTTCGTTTAAAATCAAGAAGACAATTTATATCAGGGGCCACCTATTCAAGCACAGTGTCTCTCTTGTCTTGTCAGGCTGAATTTTTTTTTCTTATTTTTTTATGAATAGCATTCTTAATTAAAACTTCCATTCAAGAGGACCAAAACTTTTCACCGGTTTGGCTTGAAAACTTGCAAGGGTTTCCAACAAAGAACAATGGGATTGACAGAGAGAAATACGGAAACCTGTGAACATCAACTCTTAATAAAGCACACAATTTCAAAGTAAACTGTATATTTCAAGTTGATCAAAGTTCTGTCATCTGAAAAATGGATGGGATTACACACGTGTAAAGAGAGTGGGATTTTTTCCCTCCCAGGGTCAGTAGTAAGTCCAAAGTCCATGACTGACACATCTCTTAATTGCTTGCCTAGCTATATTAACTCAATAAAACTGTTCCCAGAAGTAAGAAAAAGGGAGACCAATGTTATCTTGTTCATTTATATGTACAATATACATTTCTTATATAGAAAAAACCTTCTGAAATTACTTTAAACAGATAGGGCACTCTAAATGTGTCCCTTGAAACATCACTTCTGTTTTTAAACAGGCACTTTCTCCCAGTTGCTCCTCTGAAGAGCCTCTGCGTTGTTGTGGTCATAGCCAGGACACCGGACTCAAGCCTTAGACTGTAACAATAACTGGGGAGACGGAAGGATATTTTTCCTACAATTTTTACTGAAATAGACAAGTGTGTCTTTTAATTCCTCTTCTGTTTGGCAGTGCCATTTCTCTTAGATCACACAAATGACGCTTACAGCATTCACTCTTGCATCACTTTTGCATTCAGATCTTGTGTAGTAGATCCACGTTAGTGTAGCCCTCCTGAAAACATGTCAGGAGAGAGGTAGAGAATGAGATTTGGCTGAAGTTTGTTCCATGAACAATCAAATAACTAAGATGTTTTTCTATGGGTTTGTCTCCTACATCCTCCATAGGTCCCACCACTATAACCCCGCCTTTTCCTTTCTTGTTGTTTCACTTACTGATCCCTCCACAACTTTCACTCCTTATCTGTCCCCAGCACACCTCTTTTCCAAACCACAATGCCTCTGTCTTCCTTCATGTTCCCCCCTGAGCTCCCACAGCATTATGCTGCCTTTGCTGCCAATTCAGAAAGAAGCACAGAGCTTGCATGGCTCAGTTGATGAAGGTGTACTGACCCATCAGCAAACCAAGACAGAGGAGAGCTGGACGCTCTGTTTTTCCCTCAGTGTGTGGGAATCTGGCATCCTTCAAAACTGGATAACACTGGTGAACAGATTCAAGAGTTATTGGAAAGGAACCAACAGACAGACTGATGACATAAAATTAATTTCCTTCTGAAACACTGATAAAATAATTATCTTAAAATAAGCCATCTGTCCATCAGTCTCAATCTTATACATTTCAGAAGCACGAGTCACACCAGTCTGGGTTTCCTTAAAGCCTTTTTGTCACTGGGAAATCTGTGAAAATGCTGTTCCAAAGCACCACTCTTAAACCTCTGGTTAGGAGAGAGACTTGCACTGATCTCAACAGTTTGGCTTGCGTGTCCCCAACACTGCTATTGCACAGGTGTGTACTAGCACAGATGTAAACACGAAGGTGAGATCTTTGTGGCATCTGCTGTCCTGAGCAGTTTGGATCAAAAATGTCAACACTTTCCTTGAACTCTTTTATATTTTTTGGCAGTGCCAGGTGGGATAGGGAAATCTCAAACACAGAGCATGGACATATTTGCTTACAGAGTTGTTCTTTCAAGATGTTTTATGACACAACAGGGATGTTCCAAGAGGAGGAGAAGTTCACTCTGTTCTTACCTCTCCCCAAATGCCAACAGTGTCTCTGATGTCGTTTTTACAGTAAGAGAGTTGTCTGATGCAATTGTTCACAGCAACACTGCTTTTTCCAGGAGCCAGATCTTCTTCTGCCATTTCTACCCAGCCCAGAGATCGCACAGCAAAGCACTAAAAAGAAACCAGAAAATATCTGAACATGAATCGGAGCACACAACATGCTGCTGTATCCAGATATGCAAATCTTGCCATGCAGCAGAAACAAGTCAGTTAAGGTTAAAGATCCACGGCTAGGAGGAGAACAAGATCAAGGCCTTGTAGATGACCTTATGCTCAAAGATAAATAAATTAAAATATAATTTGAGAATGGCGAATTGAAAACATTCGAAGGAACAAAAAAGAATACGTGACTTGCCAGGAAAGGTAGCTGTGGAGGTAACAGTAATGCTTTACAATAAAATACTTTTGCTAATATAAAGGAGGAAACAAGGGAGCAGTAAATAGTAGGACACACAAAACCAGAGAAATAAAGGAAAAAGCACAACTACAGGTACAATAGAACTGAAATTTTAGCTAGTATCTAGAGCTCTAATTGAAAAGAAAGAAAATACTATTGGATTACATCTGTTGTGAGATTCACACTCATGGTATATCTCACTGCCTGGCTTTTAACCAGAAAATTAATTTTTTTTTTGTGTATTACAGCAATCATTTATACAGTAAGTATAACTAAGGTAGCTAACAATAACAAATTCAAAGCACTAACAAAAACATAAGCTATCATAAGAGGAAAGCAGGCTTTTTTTCTAGAAGAAATAAAAAATGACCTTTAAAATAAAACAATCTAATTATACAGTTTTTTAGCAGAAGGATGTTTACCCAACCAGAGCACTCAGTTGGCAGAACAAGCCAAGGCGACATTACTTTGCACATATGGTGCTTTTTGCAAACAAAACAAAATGGGAGAAATTGAATGGCACCATCTCTGCCCTACATCTACCAGAGTAGGGAATAAAAAAATTTAATTCTGAAAAAACACCGTGCATTTGCTCTCAGGCTTTACGATGGGTGAAATACAGACCTCACACTAAGTCAATGGGAGTTTGTCCACGACATCAATATTTCCTCCAGAGAACATCATGGGTATATCTCATTCTCAAATGGCAATGCACCGCCAGCAACAGACACACAACAGACTTACTGGTGTTCCTCCTTAATAGGCACACCAACATTTATGATTGTCCCTAAAGGTTCAGCAATAATAGTTCCTTAACAACCACATACCAAATTCCTGCTGTCTTCTACGTATTTAATACGGCAACAGACACTGCCACCAAACACTGCCAAATCAAATGCCATCCCATCTCTGAGCTTGGGTTTCCCTGCGTAATATGAAGAAACACTTGGCTTGAGTCAGTGATTAGACAGTGCACCAGCACTGACACGAAGTTGCACTCACTTCTTACACCCAAATCCTCTTTGCTAACCATGGTGCCTCCTACAGAGGTGCAGGATTCAGCAGGCACAAGTTCCAAAAGTAGAAGTGAGACAATTTACAATTAATAACTGAAAATCTGCCATCGTATAACATCTCTATTCTTTCACCCTGAGCCTCCCCTTACCAAGACGGATCAAGCATTGACATCAATTAGTACTCAGTCCTTGGTACCCTGCTTGCTTCAGGGTTATTCATATGTTTCTTCTGCAATGTTATGCTGTCCTGAAATGCTATGTTGTTCTGGTGAGCTGACTTGCAGTTGTTTCAGTCAATCCAGTTCCCTGTTAGGTACTCAGCACAATTTTAACCTTGCAAAGACCAACACTCATTGTCCAGCACTGCCTCCCTGTGCCACAGAGCTTTCTTTGCTGTCAGCAGCATCCTGCGGGTCTCAGGAAGGCAGGCAATGATCCTGGGAGCTGCTCGAAGGATGCTGGCACTGGTGTCCGCTGGGAGCTGCGCTGCCTCCAACGAGACATTGCCCACACAGGCACGCAGCCCAGGAGCAGCAACAGCAGGTCCACGCTGGAGCTACCAATTAATCCCTCTTCTTGAGATGCAGTAAATAAATCAGCTTCAGAATTCAAAAGCAGACACTGAATATTCATTTGCCAACTTCTAAAAACCGCTGTGAAGTCAATGAGTAGATCAAGCTCACGCACCATCACTGGTGTGCCATTTGGGAAGCACCGTCCTCAAAAAAAGACCCCAAAACACCAAGGTATTTTAAATATGCATAATATGTCAACTTTGGCAAACTAAGGGAGGAATAAAATTCACTAGTGGGTAAAAAGATTAACAAGTTTCTCCTTCCTTCCCTTTAAAACTTCTCTCCTCCTTTAAAACTCCTCTCCTCCTTCAGCCTTCTTTCAGCTTGCACAATGCACTCCTCCAGCCTCCTTTGCCATGCAGAAAACCCGGCCTATGAGCCTGCCTCTTGTACCTACTCTGACGAGTCACTAATGATGCATCTCATCCAAGGTATCAGACAGCAAATACACTCTGCAAATTGTGTGAAACCCTTTAGTGAGTATGGGTAAAACAATTAAAACCTCCTGCGCCTCCAGATTTTTTGTGGCTGTATTTTTTTTTTAATTATTATTATTTTGCTTTGCAAAACAAGGAAACCAATATGCAAATTCTCCTATGCTCCTGTGCTTCCTGACCCAGCTCTGCTGGAAACCCACAAAAGTGCGGGCTTTCAGATTTTAAAGGGAGATGAAAGAGAAGGTGAAGGAGGAAACAAGGGAGGAGGCACCACTCAGGGGTGCTCTTCACTTCAGGGCTACACGAGATACTAAAATATCCATTTTTTAGCAATTATTAAGGTCATCTAATCTCAAGATTACAGACTTGTTTTTGGCACATCAGATGCTCATGAATCTTGCCGGAAGTGCTGCGATGCCCATTGGGGTATTAAATATTTATCTCTGCAAGCTTTTAAAATACAGATTTTTACTGTGCCAGAAGAAAGGGGTTTTTTACAAGTATTTCAATATTAAATTGAGTAACAGAATACTAGGAGAGAGAAACATTTTCTAAATCATCCTGAGAGGTGAAGAACTAAATGTATACGCTAAGCATATTGTTTCCTCATTATTCTTCATCTTTCAACCACATCTGCAATTTGTTAGCTGCTTTCCAAACACAAAGATAAATATAGTCCTTGCACTGAACTGAGTATACCTTAAGAAGGCAAAAAAAACTGGTGAAAGACAATCAGTTCAAGTTGACAGCAGGTAAATCTCTTATTAGTAAAGATGGTGAACTGTTTTGGTATTTCTTTCCTGGTCATTTTTATACTATGTTTAAAATTCTCCCGTGGTGGCATCCACTGTATTTCTTTCCCTTCCCAGCCCACTGTCATGACAGTAGGGCGAGCTGAATGGGATACTTGTCCATCCTGCGTATTCCCCTCTGTGTGAAGGGCTTGGCTTCCTTCTCTGCTTCCAGTCCCTCTCCGTGCTTCCAAGCCGTGAGAAACCCAGTTGGCTTCTGGCACCTGGCAAGTTTTTGTTTGTGTGATTTACACAAGTCCTTACCATAACCCAAATAAAATGCTTCAGAACAGCTTCATCAAAACAAACGTATTTCCCAAAGACTCATTACAAACAAAAAACCTCTCAATTAAACCCAGAAAGCCTTAACACCCCACCCACAAAGCAACACAATGCCTAGGTACCTAAGGATACACATACAAGAAACATTCTTTTGCTCAAAATACACTTAAAGACCAAAAACCTTCTTCTTCTTGGTTGGCTCTAACTGAATACACATGCTGGCATGACTCAGAAGTGATGGCAGACCTTTACGCAGATTTCAGCACTAGAAAACATGAGGACTCGGAAAAACATGTGATACGTACCATGGTTCGTTTATCATCAGTATAATAGATAACAAAAGTATATATACACACACCAGGGGGGCGTGGTGGAAGTGTGTGCACACATGCATGCATCCCCCTCTCTCTGTGTATTGCAAGCAACTGTAGATCTCTCTCATAAAGGATCCACTTCATGCTTTATTTTTGGTGGGGTCAAACAAACACAAAACCTAGCAGAAACAAACCACCTACTGTCTCCAATCAGGTATGACCCAATTCTTAAACCAGGGCTAGCTGAGCTAGCCATGACAGCAGAATTGCTTAGTTACGTAGCACGCTAATCCAGCATCTTGGTTACCCTGGCTCCCACCAATGGTACTTACTAGCCAAGTGACAAAGTGCTTCCTTTGACCTGAAAGAGCTTTGCTAATGCACCCTCTTTTCTCCTGCAAGTAGTATCTAGAGTCAAAACAAGTCAAGCTGAAAACCACTGAGTGCAGCTCTCCTTGACTTAAGAGCCTATGAGCTCAGTAAAACAGACAGTCCTGGTAATGCCAGTTGGTTAAGTACCTCTGCTCAAAGCTCACACATAATTACTGGCAAATCATAGTTATTGGCAAATCATAATTTCAAAGTAACCCAGATGCCAACTTTTGGCTTACAGTAGTCTACCTCATTTCTTTTCTCCCTTGGACAGTAAACAAATAACGCTTGTATCATGTTATACATTATTAGTATTAACTTACAAAATAAAATCTTAGGTTTTTTGTGCCTGGTCAGACCCTCTGCTTTATCTTAAAAATCAAAACTCTAAAAAGGATGATTTAAATAACCACACCTGAATGAGATATGAAAGAGAAGTGAAACATGATTTTCCTACCTGCTTGAATCTACTGTTCCCAGACTCTTTCCAAGAGATGGCAAAGAAAACCAGGTTTGAAGAAAACCAAAAAAAGCTGATAAATACAGCAGGATGAAAGACAGATTTAGGAATTGTATACTGTATTTGGATCATTTGGGTATTACTGTTTGGGATGGGGAAGGATCAAAGATACTACCACAAACACGGTGTGTCTGAGATAGATGAATGAAAAAATGTTTAAACCACAGTATGTCAACAACCTCGTAATTTCATCTCAACTGGAGACTTCGCATTTCCTGCAAGGCTACACAGGACGTGCAAAGAAAATATACAGGGGAAGAAAGGCCACAGGGAAGAAAAGGCCACCTTATCACACCCTGCCCCATGAACAGACAAGTGAACAGAAATGAAAACACAGGTATCACTGCTCAGTTTTACAGTTCTGGGGAACGTATGTTTGCATGGCTACAAATCCAATTAATGTTTCAGGGTTAATAATCTGTAGCCAAAGAACCAAACTCATAAATGCCTTAATCCAAACTCTATAAAAGGCTGTAAACCTCCCTCGCAGTGCAGTTTTGATCTAAAACATCACCTAAAGCTGGGGAGCTTTGGGTTTGAAGGAATGAATGAATCGTGGTTCACACTTCTGCTCTTTGGCATTGCAAACCCTTCACCACAGGGCAGGGCTCTGCTCTGCAACAGCTTTTCCAAGAGGAACTCCAGAAGGAGCTTTGACAGGAACACAGAACCGTGACAAATCTCTGCACATAAGCAAATGCCACACTCTAGCTGTTGCCTCATGTAGTGCTAAGCATGTACCTTTAAAAAAAGAAAATATCAAGAAAACCAAAGCAGATACAATCCCCTACTAGACAGAGGACAAGAGATCAATTACACAAGACTGATGGCAGAGTAGTATTGGAAACTGGATGGATCATAAGGGCATGGGTAGAAAGATCCCATTACAGGGAAAAATTGGATTAGAACATCAGTTTGAGAACAACAAACTAATGAACATTACAAATACATGGACTGATTGTTTTTCAGATCACACAGCTGTTGGTAGCCACTATGAACATCTACATTAGAGTATGTTTGCCTTCATGATTTAAATCTGTGCTACTAATTTCTTCTCTACTTCAGCCTAAAGGACTTGGATTTCCTTTGTTTCCCTGTATGTTTTTCCTTTTTAAAGGTTATCTCTGTCTGCAGACATACGTAAATCATTACAGTATTTAATAAGGCCTTTTATCACAGACCACTGAGCAGGCTTGTGTCAGAGACACAGCATGTAGGTCACATAATTAACCATTTCTTATGCAGCCAACACAATCTTGGAAATTTCACTTACATTTTAGTTGATACTTTAAAAATAAAACAAACTATCATATTATTTTATGCTTTGGAAGATCAAGTATCTTAAAATACAGCCACCCTATTCTGAGAAAAAAGTATGTTTCAGTATATTTGCTGGCTATACATGAAGAAAGCTTGCATTGATTCCAGATGAAAATATTGGAGATGATCAAAGCCAAACTGAGTAACAAAAGAATAAAGAGATCTTATGCAATTAATGAACAAGCAAACACTTTCACACTTCCATTTAATTGACATTAATAGACTGCAACGCATCCGTTTCCTCAGAGAAATACTGACAGTTGTCACATAAAAATTCTGAATCACAAAAAATTCAAAATGCAGAATCAAAAGCATATTAATAAGATTTTTCAACATTTCCAGCTTTCTGTTGCAGTTCATGTTGTATTATTTGAATGCTGAAAATGTGCATGCCATACAAAAAAAAAAAGAACACAGACATTCAGGCCACAACAGAATTCAGAAATCCACTAATAATTGCTATTTCAAGCAGATGATTGTAAACTAAACTTCTGAGGAATAAAATCTGAGGGTTTTACAAATACTGTAGAATACCCTTTATAATAAACTACTTCTCTAGAGCAGGTCAATATTGAACTTTCTGCTTTCACAGTCCCTTACTCATACTCCAAGACACTACAGTCTCATTTTTTTCCAGACTCGCAGACTCCAACGCGTAGGATGACAAAAGTCCCTCTCTTGTTTTGAGTTTAATACTTCTGTCTCAGTGGTTCCTGCTGGCTCACAGCCAGAGGTCAAATCCGCTCTATCAAGGCAAGAGAATGTTGCAGGCCCATTGTGCTGGTTCAAGATCTTTTGAATCCCAATTTCTTATTCACTACTATATTTCTGAATCAAGTAAAAAAATCTAGTAAGTTGAGGAAAAATGGAATGGACGCTATTATTCTCTACTAATACCCTTTTGCTATACGTAGTTCTGAAGAAATTAAAATCACATTATTCTTTTTTCCAGTCTTCTCAGTAAAGAATAGGCTTTGTTTTGAAACGCGTTGCAGATACCTTGACTTCACATCCTAAAGGGATGGGTTTATGGACTTTGCTTTGAGCTATTAAGGGGGTTTTGGGTTTCCATTTTAATATAGTGAAATGAAAAACATGTTTCATCTGTGAAGAAAAGGCAGTCATATTTTTCACCAGGAACTAATAAAGGATGATTGTTGCAATGATGCTCAGAGTCTATCTTGCAGAATAACTGAACTGTTAGGATAACTCAAGCAGGTTTCATTATTCTGCACCACACAAAAATGACCCCAAAAAACACATATATGCTTTGTCAGTAAAGAGAAGCCCTGCAGGAATGTGCATTCATTTCTTAAAAACTAATGCTCTTCACTTGTTATCTTTAACCTTGTATGTTGTATTTTTCTGATGAGGGCTCTTCTGCAGGCTGATAGATGTAAGTGGTCCTAATGCAGCCAGCAGCACTTTATTCAGTACTGTGGTGCATAATTTCAAAGGTAATATGCATGACATCCAACTTAAAAAAACAAAACAAAACAAAAACCACCTTTAGGTGAACTCTCAACCTTATTGAATCAATGGAGAAAAACCTTCCATCTTCACTGGAGTCAGGATTTCATGTCTCTTTAGAAGCAACATTGTTAAGAGTAATTTGTTTTCTGCAGAAATTATGTTTACAACAGGATCCAGAGTCAATGAAGTTAAATCACTTTTGATCAATTCCCACTCTTTGAAAAAGACTCAAATGAACATGAATCCCGAGTCCAGAAATCTTGAGCCCTGGTGAGCCTCCCACATTTGAGGACCCCCTTACTGTCACACTGCCTCCCTGCAGCACCGCGGAGTGATCATCTTCAAGCATATGGAATAACGCATACCCGCAGAGGATCAACATGGCATTATGATGTACTGCATATCTCAAGTTTTTAAATGTCTTAAGAGACAAATATTACCTCCCACTCCCTTTTCTCTTTGATGAAATGCAGGAAATTTTGGCAAGGAAGACCTCTGTTTTTTTGAAGTGAAATTTAGAGTTAGAACTAATATCAAAATAAATATATATCCTGGCTAGAGCTACCTAAATATTGCTCTGTCATTCAACACAATGTTCCATTTTAATTGATTTTTAAATTAACTTCCTCCATAAATGTACCTTTCAGCAGGTCAAATGGACAAATAACCCACCAAGGTTGTACCATGCTGTTTTCAAACTGTGTATATATAACATACATATATCATACATAAATATATATATATTTACATATATATACACACACTGAGATAAATACACTCTCTGCACCTTTTTCATTAAAAATCTACACAATGGAATGGTAAACTTTGTGACATTGCAGATTAGAGCAGGCTATTTCCCTGAGCTGCCCTAAACTGGCAAGCTAATGTAAATAATTGAAGAGAAATACAAAAATATCATCTGATCATTATAATTTTGTAGGAGCACAACGATGAACAGACATTCAAGAGGCAGTTCACAATCAACAGGCCATTCTAAAGCCGGAGCTGACAGAGGCTATATATTGTTTTAGAGGTGAAATGGTTGGTCTCCAGTGAGGAGCATGAAGGGCTGCAATCTGTGATTACCTCTGCAGTGTATTAGCAACGATGCTGGCGAGCTGATGGGGAGGTCTGCCAGCAATATCAGCAGAGGCTGAGCCAAACTGCGCACTAAATCCATCGGTCTGCAGAATGGCAACAGGAGCTTTTTGTCTGTGGGACGTGAGTATGCAGTTTCTGTCCTCTCCTGAGGGCTCCTTTATCAATCATACACAAAGTACTGCTGGCCCAGAAAGTTCACTGTGCTGCACCACGAAGCAGTGAACAAATTGTGATTAAAAACAATTACAAATAAGAAACATTAAAATATTAGGAAGTGCCGATTCTTCCAAGAGAAAAAAAAAAATCTCTTACAGCAGCAGGTAGGTTTTTCTTGTGTTCTGCACAACAGCCATGGTTTGTTAAATGGTTGTATACAGCAAGATGCTGTACACAGACCCTGGCCAAGAAAAACTGCACTGTGCATCTCCATGAGAAATGGTACTGAAGATGACACTGGCATTTCAGCCTAGTGAAGCAATAGAAAATTCTTCTTAAACAGCTACCACTGGAAGAAACATCATCATTTAAAAAAAAAAAATCAGGTATATTCAAGTTTTCTCAAACATGTCCGGCACTTCCTGGTAGAGTAGCTACAATTTTAGCAGCTGTGTTTCACTTTGGAAATGGTTTCCTGTTACTTGGAGGTGATGGCAGCACATTCGGTGCCCCACGGTTGCGATTTCAGAGGCAGGGCATGCTGGCTCCAGCACCATCTCACCCAGCTGGCAGCCAGGGAAGCTACCTCCCCACGGGGAGAGCTGTCACTGGCATGTACCTAAACTGCCCATGCAACCCGGCCACCCACAGCACTCACAACGTAGTAATTGCTTCAAGGGAAAAGTGTGACCCACACAGCTCCCATCTGTATCATTTATCCTCCTGTCGTGTAATTGCTATCTATGCTCTTATTAGTCCAACAACAATTCCTGATCAACAGACCTGTGGCAGACAAAGTCGCTGTCAATACTGGAACTTTACGGGCCAAGAAGATATTTTGATTTGATTTCAATCAAAAGTGTTCTTAAATTTTACCTTCTCTTTTCCCAATCCTCTAGAAATCCGGCAGCCCAATGTAAACGTTTGGTACAGTATACCTTAATAAAGCAAATACTGATAATGTCCCCAAATTCAAGACATAATTATTGCATTACAAACCTGGAAATTAATGGTACATTTTAAAGCAGTTTCTGTTCTCTTTCACATGAGGAACAGCTTTGTGATATATTTTTCTAAGGAAGGCTACAAGTAAAATCTCTCCCTCTACACCTCTCCTGCTGTTCAGTCACCCATGTCCTGATCTTGCATGAAAGGTTCACATCTAATTAGACCCCGGAGACATGTGGGATTTGTAAGAGTGAAAGACATGTAACATTTTGCAGGATCTAATTATAAATCTTGAAGGGCTCAAGAAATTATACCACATTACCCCAGATATTTATATTATGCATATATTATAACAATTAAACATATTGTAACTCTGTAGACCATTAAAGAAGTAAATTACTTAGATTTGGGAAAACACTACGTCTTCCTCTGCCCTGGACTAATCTTCCTATTTGATTAAACAAGAATCCATTTAGGGACAAGGTGGAAGAAAATATCCCCTAGATGGAAATCTGTATTACGACGTACCTCACATCATGACATTATCACTTATAACATCACCTAATGACACAATAGATATCAACAGTAATAAGTATCAATCACAGAGAGAGAATGAATGAGCAAACACACTCTCCAAAAGTTCTAATGTACAAAATGAAAAAGACACTATTTAAAACAAACAAACAAACAAACAAACAAAACCAAAACAAAACACGAAGGAGATGTATTTTAGTGCTTTAATCTGCTATTCCTAAAACTGCTTTCAAAGCAGAATGTTTTTGAGCACCTGCGTCATTTACCTGCAGCATCTCCATAGCTGGGAGGGTGCCTGCCATCCCCATCACTCACCATTGCTACCTAGAAGCTGCAAGGATGGAATGATGGATAAACTTTTGCTATGCTACAGTAATTGTCAAGACTGACCTCTTTTTGATTGGGTGTTTCAAACAGAAGATCTGTGTTTTGACTCATGGTTTTGAAAGCTACCAAAATGACTACCCAGATGGTGAGAGGGGGAAAGAAACTAAGGGCATCTTTTTGTGTTTGAAAGAAACAAGGAAAAAACCCTAACCCCAAACTCCACTACAATGTTTATTTTGGTTTTAGGTTGGGTTTTTGGTTGGTTAGTTGGTTAAAGTTTTTATTCCCAGACTATCATTCTTCCCTCTCAAACCTAAGATAAGCCAATACTAATGGGAAACAAATTTTTTTTAAACTACTTAACTCTTACTCTTAGTTCTTTTGATTTAAAATACTTAAGAACATAATTTAAGGAAGATCCGCAAGCACTGAGTATAACCTGCTTTCCTGCAATTTGTGAAAGCTTTCCTGCATTTCCACACCATCTCATCAATGCAAAAATAAGTATTTCCAAAGACACACTTAGTTTTGCATTGGGAGTAGCTTCATGTTAAAAGAACTATGTACACACTGCTTAGGGTACAAAATAAAAAATTCTGCTGTTCCCAACAAACATTCACCTACTGGCAAGAAGATTCTTTGAAAAAACAAAACAAAACAACCAACTCCCCCCTCCTGACCAAGGTGCTATTCAGATTGTTGAGATGAAACTTTTATTCCAGAACTTTCATTCCGCTCACTCTTACAAGCACTGGTTATAATTATGGCTTAACTTGCAACTAAAACGATTACCTACTCAGGAGTTGAAAAAGTAAATGAAATTATGTGTCAAGAACTCTCCAATAGAGAATATGGACATTTTAAAGCTAGCCTACAAGACCCTGGAAAAACTCCATCCAAGGTAACAAATCTGATGGCCTGTGGTTAAAACGAAAATACAGAAAACACAGAGCTGCTGCAGCAGTCAGGGAAATGGGGACTCATACGAAGATGGCAACCCTCCTAGCCTCATTATGAATAATTAAAAGCACTTGGCTTGTTTACTTTAATAAAACTAAGCTGAAGAAGAGACATAATTGCCTGCTATAAATGCACTAGAAGATGGCTAAACATAGAATAAGAGGATAAAAAATGGTCTCAAAGAGTTTAGGTTAAAAGGTTTTTGACCATGAAAGGAAGGTAATACTTCAACCAGTTTGCCAGTAAGACTAATCAAGGCAAAAAAAACCCCCAAAAACGTTTAAGAAGAAACTTGAAATTAATAGATGGGATTATATATTGTGGTTCCCTATAAGGAATGGGTTCAAGATTTCTTCTAGTCCTCTACGCTGTAGCAGGTTCTATTTCCTAGGAACGAAAACCAAGGATTGTTTTTGAAAGAAACAAATTCCTATTCCAAAAAACAAGCAGAAGTGCCATTTTGGAAGAAAAACTGTTGAAGATGCCTAATTTTTCTTTTAGATTTAATCTTTTTTTGTAAGGAGACTTAAGACGGAATAAACTCCCCAGATTTAATTCATTGAATTGAGTCCATTAATTGAAATGAATTGAACTGAGGTTTTTTGTAGTGTTTCATGTGCTCATGAGAAGATTATATGCAGCATGAAGTGGACTGTGAAACTGCTGGAAAATGTTGAATACTCCCTGTTTGCACCAATAATTTTAGAAGCTACTCTGTGAGAGAGAATTATGGCCTTCAGTGTGAAAAGATGATCCTTTCTTGGAATTACCAGATGTGGCAAAACCTCCTCCTCTTTGGTTAACTCTTCACTTGCATCAGAAATCAGACTCATCTCCATCACCAAGAAGACACACTGATTATTTACTAATGGTCCTATGTCTAGCCAGGACATTTGCTTCTGGAGAAGACCAGAAACAAGCAAATGTAGGATGTCTCCAAAACACACATACCCATCTTCATTGCAAGAAAAGCAGCAGAGAGCTGGATGTTAACTCTTTGGGGGGCACATAGTATTTTGTATCATTATTTCCATAGTGCTATTTACAGGCCACTTTCATGACAGCCACAAGTGGTCTGACAAGTCAGCTTGTCAGAAACATCCCTCACATCACTCCAAAAAGCCTAACTGGTTAATCACTAATGCCCAGGTAATCTGTAGGAGTTCATCACCAACTTACCTCCCATGTCTCCAACTGCGTTTTCATTCACCTACGAGCCAGTCATTAAATTTAAATACCTGGTATCAGCATCTCCTACCTCTATCCCTTTTGGAAACAGTCTCCTTCTCTTCCTTTCTTTTGAGATCCTGAGCATTTACTGGTTTCTAAAGTAGAAAACAGATGTTTGGAGCAACTGCCTAGTACTTCCACAGGTATAAATACATTCTTCCCATTCTTAGACACTGATGTACAGCTGAAACTATTCTAAAATGGCAAGGCTGGAAAGTGAAGCTCTGCTGAACAGGCTAACATGGACAGGGAATTCAAAAATCCATGCTTAACACAGAAAGACTAAATTAAGCCTTAGCAGAAAACCGCATTTAAAAGGAGAGAATAAAGGCGAGCCCAAATGTCAGGCCAAACAGGCCAATTCTGAAAAGATTTTGGAGAAATTGAGTCACACGAGCTTTCCATTTTTCATCCCATTGCTAGGGACAGAGACAGGTTTCCCCAGGAGGTTCAGTTTCTTTGCACAACCGCAAGGAAAAAACTTAGCGTCTTTCTATACTTTTACCCAACGTCATCATATTTTAGAACAATGTAAAAAGAGACAGCCTAATTAGGAAGGCACAGGTTGCTCTATAAATTAACCAGGAAGGTTATGATCTGTCTCCTGGGAAGTACCAATTCAAAACTCATTTCCAGTTGTGCATGTTTCACATGCAGAATTAGGATCCTTCTCAAGTGCAATGAGCCATCTCTTAAAGAAATTCCTACTAAAATAAATTACTGAAATCAAGAAGCTGGATGTAATCATTCTCCCCTTTCTCCCACTTCCCCTTCTCCTTTATGGCCTTGTGCAGACAACCTGCACCAGAATGCCAAGGATATGAAGCTCTGAACTGCATCTTAAGCACATGATGTATAGAGAAACATTTGTTGTTTATTGACAATTTTGAATGCTTAACTGTGTTGCTGCATAAATCACTTTTCTTACAAGAATTACATTAATTATATGACATACTTTTCCCAAAACTGACATTTTTGCAGTGCTACAATCTTTGCAGAAGTTGACAGACTCTGGTGAAGACAACTACTTCAGTTTTCCACAAGGTGGCACGGTTCCCTTTGCTGAAAGTGTTACTCAGTGCCATTGAGGAAATTAAATTTTTATTTAATTTTTTTTTCAAATGTACTGGCTACTGTCATGAATAGGTTTAAATAGGTTTAAGATCTCTAAAATATCTCTAACGAGGTTCATTTTAGCAAATTCTTCCAACAGAGAGTTTAATGAGATAAAAAAAGCTTCCTTCTCTTATGCTGAAATGAAGAAAAAGTATCTGTGCCTGCTGCCACATAAAACCAAGCTTCAATCAAATATAGTTAAGGCATGTCATGTGGCAGAGGAGAGCCTAAGGGGCTAAAAAAATCTTATTTTCCAAGTCTCAGGTCACCAGTTTCAAATCCTATCAGAATTCTTTCAGTCTCGCAATATTTTGGGTAAAATGGGCTAGCAAGGAGTCCACCTACGACCCCCCCTTCCCATCCATGTGAGAATTAAAGATCCCAGAGCGTTTCCCGCAGGTGAAGATTTTCCCTGCTGTTTCCGGACCACTTCCCGTCCCTGTGGGGTATGGCCCTTCAGCAGCTGCTTGTCCTGTCCTCGGGGCAGAGGCAGATGCACTGAACAGCTTTGTCCACAGCCTCTCCCACTGCAAAGCAACATCAGTGCTGCTGAGCTTCACTTGCAGGACCACGCACACGGTCACTACTGCCCCTGCACAGCATCCCCATCAGGCAGTGACAGACAGCAGGTAAGCTGCTTTGATTCAAGTGATTTAATAAAAAAAAAACAACCCCCCAAAATGTACAGTTTCTCCTCTATTTCTTGTATTGCTTCTCTCAGTCACTTCTGTGAATGTTTCAGTGCTCAGTTTTGATTACCCATTTAAGCATCATCAGCATGGTTTTGCCTGAACAGGAGAAACAAAACCAGCTGTTATAGACAAAAGAGGACAAGCTTTTGGCATTGACCCATTTCCCTGACACCAGATGGGTATCAGTTCCATAAATTTTGAAGTTTAAACAGCAAGCCAGAGAGGGCAGGGAGATGATGACACATAAGTTATTCGCCCACACAAATACTGCCATGGTTCTTCAAGCAGAAAGGGCTCTGAACTCTACCCAGTGTAAATCACCTGGGAAAGAGTCAGACATATCAAAATACTGCCTCCCTATAATGCTTTCCATACCATAAGGCTTATCTTGAAAGGAAGAGCTTTCTGGTTCTGAGGACTAGTACCTAATGCTCATCACTCTTCCAACTCCATTTACAGTGCTCAGAATTTAGTGCTTGTCATCGTAACGAGCGCAGCTGAAACCCTTGCTTTTTAACTGCCAGCCTGCCAAGCAAAACACACTTATTCACATCTGATTTAAACATCACAAGCCAAATAATCAAGATGACAAAGAAGTTTAAGTACCCTGATCAGTCTGTTTTCTCTCCTAAAATATATCATTAATGCTATTATAATTATTAACTCTGTTACATACTGTCTTCCTGCATGTAAGCAGCTTCTGATCCTGTCAGTCACTGCAGGTGTATGGCACAGCCAAAATACTTATTTAAATTACTTGGATTTCCAATTATAGAGATTCACATACATCCTTAAAAATGGATGCAAGCACAAGGCAAAACCATCTACAAGACAAATCTGGAGATATGTATACAAGCATTCAAAACCTTCTGCTGCTTCTTCTCAAAAATCTTAGATTACAACAGTAAAGGCTCTGACTTAATTATGGTGCTTGTTCACATAATGGTCTCATTTTTCTCTATAAATTTTATCCTCAAACTAGGTTGCATTCTCTGTTCTAAAATACAAAGTTCCTTGTTCTAAAAAGTAACTTCCTTGTTACTAGATGCAAGTTCAAGCAGCCATGTAAACAAGGAAGAGCACTTAAAAAGGGGACAAACTCGAAAATAAAGAGCAAATTCTGTCACCACATGCCCCAAGAAGCTATCCAGCCATGACAAACACCAGAGCCCTCTCTCACTCAAGATGGAAAACTCACTTAGTTGTGCAAGGGGTCAGTTATTACAGTTGGACAGCAGAATTTTGAGCTGTAACAGTCAATTTCTTGGCTTACGTGATTTTAAAATAAGTCACGCTTTCCTGATCAAATTGAATGAAGCTCTAAATCTGCAAATTCCTTTGATGGAATTAGTCTTGCATGGTCAATCTACATTGTGCCAAGAGGAGGAGTACAGTTAATTTCAAAACCTAGGACACATTCTGCACCTTGCAAGTTATGTTTACAATTGCAGATTTTTAATTGTTATCCCATTGTGGATCTTCTTACAGACCTTGGCTTCTGGATCACTGTTGATGCTACAAGAATCATCATCATCAGATTGTGGACCATTTCTGTTACAGGAAAAAAAAAAAAAAGACAAAAATCAATCTTAAAATCATATAAAAATTACAGCACAGCACAAAATGGAGCTGGTCAATCCACGGAGACTTCTGAAGTCATTGTACCTGAGCTTCAAAGAGGCATAGCGTAATGTTGCTCCTTCAAACTCTTTCAGACTTGGGTCAGGGTTCACAGTGGCTGCATGCAGATCCTAGAGATAAAGGCAGTGCTATTAGTATAGTATTAAGTGCTATTAATATAGTATTAAGTACATCACCATGTTATTTCTTATTTCAAAGAGAAATTAAATCCTCCCTGCAAAGAAGCGATAGTATTTCTGGCTGAAGTTGAAAAGAGGCATGCATATATTCTCAAGCTGCATTTCATTCAGTGCAGGCATCTTACTCGTTACATCATGGCAGTTGCCCTGCTAGTTTAGACTGAATCCATCCCAAGTGGAAAGATCAGAAAAGGCAGCATGTTTGTGAGCTAGACATCCCTAGCAGTACCCCCATTCACTTTGGCCTAGGTTATGAATGACATTCATGGAAAAATAAAAGGGGAAAAAAACAGCCACTGCCATGCAAAAAACAAGGGTAATAGTATTAAAGGTTCTAAAATCTGACAATATACTTGCCTTCCAAATGTCACTATTAATCTTTCCCCCATTCAGTACAGCAAAATCACTCCATGGCTGTTTCTAGACACATAATTATTCACACAGAAAGAAGCACATTGATAAAAAAAAAAAAGAAAGAAAAAGAAAAAAAACACAAGACACTGTTGTTAGCATTGATATTTACAGGATGGGTTAGGGAACAGATCACCTCAAACTTCAACTAATTACTCCACTATACCATGGCATTTGGAGGAAAGGGGAGAGAAGACATGCCTCTAACAGTTACTTACCAAAACAAATGATTGAAACAAGGAAAGTTAATATAAATTAGGAACAGACAATGAAATTACTCTTTAACTATGATCTTAAAAGCAAGCAAAATGAATCTGAATATGAATGTTGGCCACAGCTGCTACAGCCTTCGATAAACAGCAATTAAGGGGAAACATTAGGACTTCCATTTGATTGGCACTTTTGTTAAAAGACCCTAACACTATTGAAACTAGAAATACTGAAACACAATGATATATACAAGGATAAGATACATACAAGGTAAAAATCAAATATTTCTAGAGAGAAAGCACATGAAAAGGACAGCAAAGGGAAGGAGGATTAGTAAGGAGTGCAGAGAGATTTCTTGCTGAACAAGTAGATTTGTAAAGTCTAGCAACTTTTTTAAAAAACAGAACAAAACAAACCCTAACAAACCACCCACCCCCTCATGTTCCATTCAAGTTTCTCAAAATTTTCAGAGGCGTTCACTGCTACAATCAAGCAAGCAGCAGTGCTACAATCAAGCAAGTAGCACTACAGCAACCTGAGGTTCACCCTTCCCTGTAAAGCCTGGGAAGAGCAGCTGATGTTGGAGTTGCCCCTCTCCTCTTCCCCACAAGGACAGAAATCCCACAGTCCTGAACAAGATCCAGGTGGGAGAGAAGATCTGGTTGCTGAGATATCCAGAGCCACCTCTTTGTAGCTTCACCAAATCAAGTATTCCTGTAATTAGTGGCCCCTTTTAAGATGAGCTCTCCCAGGCTGTCCAGCTCAGCACTAAGATGAAGTGGTACCTAGTAATATGGCCCAATGCATTAATTTGCAGGTTGGACCTCTCACCTCAGAAGTGTTCTCAGTACATCCCTACTGGAGGAATTATTTGTGAGAAACAACTCCTGGGAGTAACTCTTCCCTAACATGCCTTTGAATTAATTGAGCTGTTAGCTTTTCCTACTAAGCTCCTCCTCTTTAATTATTAGCTGCCAGTGGCTATGGTACCCACAGAAGAACTTCTAGAGGTGATCCAGGCCTGGGATGAGACAGGTCATAAGAAGACACAACTACCATCACCAAATTCTGCCATGATCTCAAAGAAGCTTTTACTGAAAATTAAACCCTACGGCTTTTTCTCTGCACAGGAAATGGGAAAGAGGCAGCAAAATCTCTAAAATTTGGAAGAGAACGTTACAGAAGATGAGGATTCACAAAGGAAGTAATTTGGCAACACACAGGAGAAGAGAGCCATCTAAAACTAAGTCAAATTTAATCAGCTGTGCAAAACCAAAATACATTTTCATGCTTTTGAAGGGGTGGAAGGGATGTTCCAGGTTATTCATATTTAGCATGTATTAGCATTTTTGTTAAATCTGCAGGATTTTCAGATAATGCTTAACCCGTAATTGCTTTGGATTGAAATTTACCCATTATCTTGTGAAAGAAAAATTGCCTTGTAGCCTGTGCAAAAGACATTTTCATTTTTCCCTTTTAAAACGCTTTCTGCTATTTGTATGCATTACATCATCACTCCTCCCTACCCATTTTTTTTCTGATTCTCTGTTCAACAATAGTAAGTAACTGCTTTTTTTTATGCTAAATATCCAGAGTAAGCTACAACATAAAAATGGCTGACTTGATCTGTTGTTTGACTGCCCTCAGCTGTGAGCCACATTCTACCAAATGAAGCAAAGCTTCTGTATATCACATCACTTAAGAGACAGGGACACAAAATAATTTAAAAAAAAGGAAAAAGAAAAAAAAGGAGGAAACAAGACAAAGGGTAAAAAGGCATTACTCCAGGGGAAAAAAAAGGTGTTTCTAAATGTTTATTTGACAAACTCAAAAGCTGAAAGAGCCCAAATAAACTCATCTCAAGATTAGCACATGATGCTTCACAGACAAATGTGATAAAGATAAAAGTATTTTTTATGGGATCACAGAAGCCTATTGGGACAGATATGAAATGCTACCCATGCCAGTCTTCAATCCTAGATTATACTCTTTCATCTGCCTAAAACCTATATATCCCCCAACCTTTTCGGAAGAAAGCAATACAAATTCCAGCACGTGGGAATGAGCTAAACCAGCCCTCCCAAACCAGATTATCTCAGAGCACAGGCTTCCAAACAGCAATGAGGGAACCAGTGGTGCACAGCTCACATGAGCTGGAAGCTGTCCACCACAACTCCTGCTGCCAATGGTAGCGCCGGGATAAAGGCGTTTGGGAGCCCCTATTCTAGATCGAATTCCGCATCTTTTGTGAAATGTCAGATTGACCGTATCACAGACATCCAGGTTAATCCTTCACAGGGAGGCAGAGGGGGAGCACTTGGGGTAGGCTGCAGTGCGGTGAGCAGGGACTGAAACCAATATCACCTGCAAGTGACCTGGAGATGATTAGGTGCTGGCAAGTATTGATTGCGAAGAGATGAAAAACCAAAAGATTCATGATAGCTGACACTGTTAAATCTAGACTACAAATTATTTCATTACCTACCCCTATCTCTTAACCCCACGCCATGGCTCATTTCCCTTGTATTGCTCTGTAGCAGGGTTCTGCTCAGAACCAGCTGAATCCCAAGGGATTCTTCCTCCAGTTCCCTCTTAATAAAGCTCAACATCTGTGGTTTCAAGAAATGCAAGACTTTTCCTAACAGTTCTCATAACTCCAGCTACGCCCCTTCTTTGTAGCAGTTTCAGAATTTGGCATTGCACAAAGTCCCGAGCCCAATTCACACTCTCGTTTTGAACTCCATTACTGTAAGTCTGCTGGTATTCTATTGCAATGCTATCTTAATAACCACTAAGTCAAAAAATCAGTATTGTTTAAATAATGGTAAGCAAGATGCTTATCAATGAATGCAGAAACCTTCAAGAGACAAATGCCTTCACCTATACCTACAATTCAAATAACCATATAATATCATCTTAATGCAAATTTTGGAAACTTGCTTATTTTCTGTGTCATCTTTTACACTACAGTATATGGTCTTGATGCTGCCACAGAACTGCATATGCATAAATCTTCGCTGGATCAAATTCCTTGCTGAAGCAGAACTGCCATATCAAAACCTAGATGAGCCTACTACGTACTCACATACATGGCATTTTACAATGACTCCTCAAATGCCTTAATATATCTACACTGTATTAAAATCTGTATTATTGTAACTCATACATTTCATATTCTCCATGATGCTGCTGAGAATTAACGATCATTATTTATAATCACAAACTATTCTTCATTTAAAGCACACAAAATTGTGAAAGATTAAAGGTACATCTATCATGTTACCAGCAGGTCTGAAATTTTCACTGTAAAGACATTTTAAACAGAGGTAGAAAAATATTTGAAATGAATATATGCATTTTCTCTCTGCAATTTACCAACCAGACCGATTTCTGGGTTTTTGTGAGAGACATCTATAACTTACTAATTAAAGCCCTATTCTCCATATTTTAGAGTAAGAAAAATACTTAATGTTGAAGTTATATCACTCACGTGTACATTACAAGAATTTATACTGGAAGCAAGTGCAGCACTTTACATTCAGCATTTTTGGATTTTTTTTTCTTGTTTTCTAGCTGAATTATAACAATTGATGTTATGAACCCTCTCAGAAATAATTTCCAGTGTGCTTGGTGCACAGTACATTCCACAGGAGCTTGACTGATGTAAACCATAACTGAAATGTTGTGGTCAAGTTTGCAAACCTTATGAGTAGCATTTATGAACACGTGGGAGCAATCTTTCTAAAATAATGAACAAGAATGTACGTTTACACCTATACAGGATAAAAGTTTCAGGGTCAAGATGGTAATACATGCTTGAATGTCCGTAACTCCTCTTAACTTTCATTTAAGTTATTTTGGTCAATATATCAACAAAATCAAGAACAGAAGAAATGCCATATCTAAACACATTTTTAAAAATATAAAAAAATAAAACCTAAGGATTGCCTGATCCAAAACTCAAAGCTAGTACAAAGACTTCCCTTTATTTCATAAAACTGTGGACCTTCTTCTGCGAAGTTAGTATGAAAAAGAATTCATTTTGAAACAGTTTGATTTTATATTAGTATTTCATTCCATAGAAGTCCTCCCAGCATACCAAAATAAAGTGATTGCATTTTTTGAAGCATACTCTTCTTTCTGATAATTTATTTTATTTTTCTACTTATATGACATCAATCAACTCCCTGGATTGTGCCTGAAAGGCATATTTTAAAAGGCAGTACCACATATTGTTCTTTCAGCACATGTGGAAGAGAGAGTGCATTTCTTTCTCGTTCTAGTTAAAGACTGACTGCAACACAGTGATCCACTTGTGCAGATACTTTCTACTGGCAGGATGCTGAGAGACTTACACTTGAGAATACTTGATGTTTATTCAATAGAAACTACCCTGTAAAGAAACTAGTGTCTCAAAGGAAGACTCATATGTCTGTGTGTGATACTCCTACCAAGTGAACCAAAAAGAAAGAAGATGCAAAGAGTCCATCCAAAAGACTGCTATAATGTGCAAAACTATGTATCCTGTATCCACATAATGCAGCAACGCTTCAGCGCATGCTACGGAACTGCAGTAGTTTCACATTAATCAGGCACTGGCTGTCTAATTTATTTGAGATATGTCTGATTTCATCCTACACATCCGAAGTTTAGGATGTTACATGAGGCACAGCCATTAGAAAATGCACATAGAAAATAGATACTTACGACATCTTATCAACAAATAGCTATGCTTTGGGATATTATCAGGCCCCATATTCTAACTCAGTTTAGCTAACAGTTCAACCTGCAAGTTCAGAAAGTTATTTCAATTTTCTTTACAGTATGCGGCCCACAAGAAGACACAGTATGTTACCTCAGTTTCTGGAGTAGGAGACGGAGTAATGGAACCAAGTGATCCTTTCCGTGAGCCCTGGAGATCTGTTGGGATGGACACGGGACGTTGCCATTGAGTTGTTCCTGTTGGTATGTGCCAGTAGTAGATCCCAGCAATGTCATTGATTTTTTTCCAGCCAGGTGGTAAGTCTGGGTCTGTCTGAAATGAATGATCACTCCATATATCTGCTGGGAACAGAAAAAAAAAATTAAAAAAAAGAAAATTAATCAATATTACTAAGACATGAACAGTTCTTCCATGGGTCTGCCCCTGATGCAAGTGATGCACAGCTGGTACTGTTGTTGTACAGTTCCTGTGTAAATGAACACCAGAAAAACATACTGAATTATTCAGGCTCAAAGTAAGGTGACAAAGCCTCGTTTGACTTGGCCTATAAAGAGAGGAAAAAAGTACACTACTTTCCAAAGAGCTGTTCTAATACGGCAGCTATCTAATACCATCAGATAAACTAGCTATTCTAATAAGGTTTAGCTTCAAGTACATTAAATCACAGCACATAAAGAAGAATCTGGAGTTGTGGTGTACTCTGTCCTCTTCAGCACAGCACCTTCCCTTCTCAATGCATGAAAGCAGAGCATATACTTCTGCTAATCAAAGTCAGCTTATCAAGACAGAACACACCCCCTCCCCCATCAAACAACCCGTACTGGGTTTACTTACAGCATCTAAAAGACTGCTTGTTCAAAACGATGAGAACAAAAGAACTGAGAGATCATTTTACACACACCCCAACTGTCACAAACAAACATGCTGTTTTCAATTGGTTTTATAACGGGGTAGGAAAAAATCAAAACCTCATCCACAGTGCCAACGCAGAGATGAAATACAGGCTCTACTGACAAACCTCCTACTAACTTAAGAATGCGCCAGCAATTCATATTGTAATTAGAGACATTCCCAGATTTACATAGGATTACAGATGCATATAAGAGATGTCACCAGTGGAGAGCATGCAGTGCTTTACAGAAAGGCAGGGGCAACACCTATGTGCAAACCAGCTGTACCGCAGCAGGGGCAGTTACCTTCTGCTGGATACATGCTTCCCAGAGGCTGGGAAGGGAGCCAGTGCTCTTCTAAACTTGCCAGCTAAACTGCTTTGGTGGTGTCATTATGGTACGTGCTATTAACCAGCTGCTATGGTCTACTTCAAGGACCATCAAGCTGCGGGGAGAAACAAGTAACCTCTCGCACTGATGTTTCCACCAGCACTTGAGCAGACATGATGAAGGCTGACACCAGCACAGTGAATTGAGCTAGCAAGAGAAAAGAAAAAAAAAAAAAAAAAAAAAAGAAAAAAAAGAAAAGAATAAAGGAAGCACCATACCAATAACCTGCAGCTCATGTAGTCTGGCAACTTGTTTCCAACCTTCAAAGACAGTCCTCAAAACACCTTTGGTGGACAACAGATGATTAACCTGTTGTTGTGTTGCTGTTAATCCCTTTTCTGAATTAAAACTTTCTTGTTAGTCTATGCTCAACCCTCTTACTAGGTGTTTTATCACAGTTGCTTATTTCTGAATCTCTCTCATTTCTGCTACCCACATTTATGCACATAAACACACACACACAAATGCATGATAACTTGAAATAACTCTTAAACTCCATGGCACAAACCAGACTATTTCTTCCCCAAAGCCACTTAGAGTTCTTAAGTTACTGATTTACCACTTGAGGAGTAATGTGAGCAAATTCTGCAAAAGAAAAACTAGACAATATCATTATACTTAAATTCAATAATGAGCCTCACCCATGGCCCAATATCTGACATCAGCACCATTCATATAATCAGTTCCAGAAATTCCCAAATATTCTAAACACTCTCCTCTAAATGTCCCCCAATGTAGCCTCTACTGCATTCAAGTATGTAGTTCCTGACTCCAAGGTCTTATATGTTTTAAAGCCCATTCATCTTCACCCTTGCCCATTTTTATTTTCCAACTGAACAACTCCGCTGCACTCTTCTCAACCACATAAAAGGAAAACAAAATCAAAACATGGTCAATAGTCTGACCACATCATGCAAAAAGTGACGTGCAAACACCAAATATCTAAACATCACACTGAAGTATGCGTGGCAACACCTGCAAGTCCAGATACACATGGGTAAATTTAATTTTTTAAACTGCTTTATAAAAGTCCAAAATATCACAATAATGTCAGTGTTCATAAAAGTTACGTATTGGGCCTTTCAATGCATACCGAAATAGGAAAATAATAAGCTTTTATTATGTAGAGAGACAAAGCTTCAGATCAGTTCAAGTTCATACAGTTTACAGTATTAAACAACCATACTTCATCATTGCCAGGACTTGAAATGTTATTCTCTTCACTTTAAGAGAAGAGAATAACTGCTTTAATCCTTGCTATACATGCATATGTATGTGTACGCACGTATTTAAATATACAAGTTAGCAAAGTGTTATGGTGTGGCTGCATTAAATACTCCATTCAAACCAATCAACCAAAGATGCAGAAGAACCAACATACTGTTATTTATTGTTGTCATGACACACAGTACCAGAAAGACCTGAACATAAATTACTTTGAAGTAAAAGCAGACAAAACTCACAGCAGAAAGAAAATTGTTAACCTAGAGACTTAAAACAACAACATTTCTGCAGCATTTAGTTAGAAGAGAAGAAATTACCTTGTATGTGAATGAATACTTGGAAGGAAATCACTTAAAACAGCTGGGAGCACTCTGGGATAAGAAAATATCACCTAAGTAATTAATTTACTTTCAAAATTTATCCATTGGCAAAAATAAATACATCAAAATATGTTCACATATGCTCAGAGATGAAATAGGAATTAAATTTCAGATTTTTTTTCAATTAATACAGCTCAGGACTTTCAAAGAACTGCATTGTCCACAGAAAACGACTATGATTTACGTCTGTGTACAAGATGCACATTGCTGGTGTCTGGGTACTCCTTGTGCAGAGGTACTGACCTCAGACCATCTGAGAAGCAGGGCTGAACAGGAGAGTGCCAGATTGCACGTGTTCATACTGAAACACCATTCCTCGTGTTAGCTATGCAAACCTACTTTAAAAGAAATGAAATGTTTGTGTCCCCCAGCCCATTTGTGAACACACCTCCGGATCGGACGCACTGTCAGGGATAACGTGTTCTCAGACTGTGATTTCGTACTGGCATGAACTGGAGAACCTCTCTAGTTCACCGACTGTTCTAACAGATGAAAGCACTCAGCATGCAAGTCAAAGGTAATGAACCATTGCAAGAGATACCAGCACAAGAAAGATAAAAAAGTAAGAGTCAACATACGAAATCTGACAGGACAGATGAATGTGCTTGTGGCATCAGAGGCCTACTACAGGACACCAATGGCTTTTCTTTATTTGAATATGCAATTACAGGTAGTGAAATAATTTTCCTCTGAATTTGAAAGACCCCGTTCAATGCCATGACATTGAGTCAAAGTATCTAATTTTTGTTGCATGGGCCAGCATAAGAATGGTCCTTTATCAGGGCAGTGTTTGGAGCTCAGAACAAAATGAAGGCACCACACTGATATATATATATCCTGTTACAATCAATGGCCTTTTCAATCCCAGTCTTTTGTAGAAGAGAAAGTGACAGCCACAAGACATGGAAAAAAGAAGCAGGTATCAAACGTGCAGACATGGCCCTTAGGAACATGGTTTAGTGGTGGAGTTGGCAGTGTTAGGTTTACGGTTGGACTTGATGATCTTAAAGGTCTTTTCCAATCTAAATGCTTCTATGATCTGTAAATCAATCCAATTCTGTCGACATGGCATCAAACAACTTGCATGAAACAAACCCAAGAGGAAACAGAACTGAACCACTGGACTTCTTCATCTGAAATTGAGAACTCCTCTTATGTCTGCAAGGTTTTAGAGGTAAAAAACATTACATGGAAATGGTTCCTTCTGGTCTGTGGATGACTAAGCCCTTCATGCTTTCTCAGTGGCAGACGATTTATGGTCATCAGGAACTTTTCTCCAATTCCCTCCCAGTCATTCCCAGAAGGTGAAGTTCTACCTGGCATCTCCTGGCCTTTCTGTGCTGCTCTTCACTGATTTGTTGATGAAAGGTCAATGAATCAGGACCACATGGTTGCCCATGAAGCTTCTGGTTTTGAAAGTATTATTGCTCTGGTAATACGGAAAGCATACCTTACTACAGAAAACTAGAGCATGATTCACAAAAAGAATGTATCATTTTGTATTGGGGTTGGTTTACCTACCATGTGCATTACAGTAAACCATGATCTCCTGAAAGGCTGTAATGTAAGACATTTCTTATATAAAATGCATAAAGCAACAGGAGTAAGAAAAGCAATACTGAACTAGAATAAAAGAGAGACACTGTAACTAAGCTGTATGAGAAAGCAGACACTGGGTTTCTTTAAGAAACTTGAGATTCATATTATCTGTATAACTTGTCTTTCTACAGCAAGAAAGACTCAGATTCTTATCACTGGAAAGACCATTTTAAGATGTAACTGATTCAAAACTCTGCATAGGAATGAGGTATATCTTTACCCAGGCATCATGCAGATTTACACAGCACTGCAGACCCTTGAAAGCCTTCTCACTTTCGGGAGAAAGACCTTACTGAACAGTGTGGCTCCACTGCCTACATACACTCGGAGATGAAGTCCAAAGTCAGCGCTCACCACAGGAGACTGGGCAGCCAGCTTGCAGCTGATCCTTCACCTCACTTTCTATCCCTGCCCAAACACGAGGTGCATCAGAGCTGTCGTTAGTGAGGCAGGCCAACTATCATTCCACATCTGCCCACATTGGCATGGACATGCCGGCGATTCCTCATCAGCAAGCTGCTACCTGGAAATCTGCCCAAGATAAGTGTGAGCTGTCACCACCCGACTTCTGAAATGCAGCGCTACCAGCTTAAAGGTCAACATAGTTAGAAGTTCACAGCTGGTCTTCTGCAGGCAGATTCACGTGAAAGGACAGGTCAGAGAGGGAGGACTGATATTTTCCAGCTGGAGTTTTGCCTCACTAAAGACAGAAGACTAAAGCCTTGTTTGTATGGGGAAGATCTCCAAACTGGCTATTCATGGGGATGTTATTATGGAAGAAGCATGGGACAACGCTAGCGAAAAAACATTACAGTAAAAGAGACGTGGTAGAAGATTTTGAGGACTAAAATGGAAGATTACATCAAAAGATGAAAGATGTGATTTAAGGTAAGAAGCCAACGTCATCTGAGGAAAACTGAAAAACACAGAGTGGACTTTACTGGGCTTTCCTGCCTCCACCACCTTCCTGCCAAGTCCCTCGGGAAACCAGATCTTTCCCTCTACCTAAAGCTTGCTTAGAGTTGGTGCCATAGTCCCTTCTTACAGGGTCCAACACGATGGGGCACAGGGCTGCTTCCCAAAAACCTTTGGCACTGGTCTCTGCAGAACTCAGAGAGAGGAATCCTCTTGCTGCATCCCACCATGCAGCCTCCACTTCATCTCTTCAGAGACTCAGCAGCACAGTGATGATAGGAACATGTTTAAAAGAATGGGAAAATGATGAAAAACATGAAATAATCAGAAGCAAGAGCCCAAGGGGAGGGGCAGCGCCTGCAATGCCTTACCATTCCCTTTTAAAATCAAACAGGGAATTTATGTTCATCATTTGACTTTAAAAATTAAAATAAACAACTAACTCACAAAAAGCCAGTAAGTCTTTAGAAAAGTACCAAAGATTTACTTTATTAAAAGGTATGAATAGTTGTTTCCATTTTTAATAAATGTACAAAGGAGTAAAACAGTCTGACAAGATTCCCACTTGCTGAAATTGTCTGGTCAAGTTTCACTCAGAAATGTGTCTGAATGTTTTGTGTCTGAATTTTTGTCTGAATGGCTGAAACAGAGCCTGTAATAGAAAAATACAGCCTTCATCCTGGTATCACCATAACTGAGGAGAGCAGTTAAAACTTCAAAAACACTGGAAAAATAAAGTCTATTACACAAAATGAAACTATTAATTCACTCTTTTGAAACAACTAGCAACAGAGATATACCTCCACAAAACCATAAACACAGCCATATTTAACTGGTAATTCTGGCTAGGAGAGCTTTGTGAACACATTTTGTATTCTAAAGAGGACTGGATAAAGACAATATAATGTAATATATCGCTGTTTGTAACTCCCTTCTCCAAATGTCCACCTCTGCCAGTTACCTGAGCAGTGATAAATTCCATGCTGTAGCTATAGTTCAGATACTAAGTTTGGCATAATAATTAGAAATTTTAGTATTAATATTTTTATTTCAAGTTCAAGTTATTTTACTATCTGAGGCTGATCTAGGAAAATAGTGTTATGATACTGAAAAGAGATGGTAATAATATAAATAATTCACTGAAGAGCACATGTAATCGGTGACCAAGCTTTTTGGCAAAACTAGTATTTTTCCCATTTTATTGCTGTTTCAGGGGAAAGGATAGTAATCGAATTGCTGCCATTACAAATCACTCTTTAGCCCTTTTTCAATTAAATAGAAATTAAAACTACAGCATTCAGCAGGATCTTTCAGAGCAGACAAACTTGTGCAGTAAATGGAGGCCATTTATTTTTCCATCATTTTGCAATGCCACAAACCGTAACAGGCACCCTGTGTAAGACAATGTCAAAAATCACAAAGCGCAGGTCGTATCGGTGGCATCACAACAGGTGCAAAAGTACACCCTGTATTTAAGCACAATGCAGTTTTCCAGCTGTCATTCCTGACTATGTTGGCAGCATTCTCTGTTGGTGTAATTTGTGGATATTTCATAATTAGAGAGATTAACTGCCATGAAGCTGAAGCAGCTTTTAACTAGTTCAGGCTTTCTTCTGCAGGCGCAGTTAGAAATCCCTTTCACTGAAGACCAAAGGCAATCATTTAGAAACAAATACAGATGGAAAGAAAATGGCAGGATCTCTGGAGGCCCTTTCTGGAAGAGCAGGAATGCAAAGGTACAGCACAATGTATTTTAATTTAAGAATAAGTTGTGTTCATGTTTTGAGACAATAATTACTTATCTTTTTTTTTTTAGAAAGAACTACACCAAAGTAAAATGTTCAATTCAGGTTGACCCGGTGCTATAAAAAAAGTGGAATGGATGAATATTAGCAAGATGCTTGATTTCTTATGGACCAAACTGCATTAACTAGTAAAGCACTATCTCCATCATCCTTAGCAAAGTCTGTATTTATCAGCATCAAACAAGCCAAATACTCCACCCGCCACTGTCATAAGTTGGTCCATCACCAGTCCAGTACTAAAATCTGACTGTATGACATTGTGCTGGTGCTAAATTAAATAAATCAAGATCTTTTCTCGATAAAGACTAGAAATATACCATATCATTTCAATAACAAATCTCAACACTCCTGTCTGGAAGGAGCATGACCTAGCTTCTTCCATTCCTGTAGGTAAGGTAGCGGAAGATGACCAGTGTATTTACACGTTACTTGGGACTGGAAGAAAAAGATCACCTTATGTGATAGAAAGAAAAGCTAGATACCTCAAGAATAAATACCTCAAGGGAAAACGTACCAGCAAGGAAACTGCATGAGAACAAAAAATAAAATTTAAAATAGACTGTAATAAACTTTCTGCTTTCCTTTAGATAAACTAAACAAAAATGGATAAAACCAGCAACTAGGTGTTATCTCCACTTCAAAGAGAACTTGGTGGCGATGACAAGCAAGGTATTGGGGACAGAGACAGAACTGTCAGCGTGTCCCTGCTTAAGTCCTTGTGCATGAGGGAACCAGAGCCTCAAACCTAGTTCATTAAAGGCTAAGCAGACGTACTTCCTGAACAAATACTCTTAAGCAAGGTGATGGGTCTAATGCAATAAATTTTGTATTGAACTGGGAGATTTACTTGGAAAAAAACATGTATTTTGGATGCACAGCTCTTCTTTAGGTAAAAACAAATCCCACCAGCCAACATGGCTAGGGCATCAAATTGTGGCCAAGAAAAGTACTCTTCAGTAGGAGGAACTGCAGTCCCAAAGGGCTTGAGGTTGGCAGCATATGTGACTTCAAATCAGAGACTGTAAAAGTGCTGTACGGAGCCATCACAGTGCTGGAAATTCCGTACCTGGGAGGTGCACAGTACTACAACTTATGACACAGGACAATTTCAACTGCGTTACTTCAGTTTAAAAGCTTTTTTTTTTTTTTTTTTTGAAAATTCGGGAAGAGCACCAAGGTAGACTCATACTAAGACAGAAAATATATTCAGGGAAATCTGAAAGAAGGTATCATTGCATCATTAAAGGGACATATGCGCTTTGCTTTTTAAGGGATTCATTTCTACATACAGGCCTCATTTCCCCTATTTGGAAGCAGCAGCAGTCTCCGTCTGATGCAAATGCAGCTCCACTGGAGTGGAGCCTGATTTTCAGTCAGTCTTTCCAGTTAAGGAGGACTCCTTCCACTGCACGGTGGTAGAACGACCAGGTGAGACCACCTGTCTGCAAGGCTCAACAATACTTGTGAGTACTTGATCTACATTATCTAAATAGGTTAGGAAATAAAATGTTCATACTCTACAGAGACAAAGATGGGAGAACTCACTTTTTTTTTTTTTTACACCTAGCTTAGTTATCTCAATTCTTAGTACTCTTTTGTAACAATTTTTCTCCTGTAAAGATCCTCTGAAGAAAAGGGATACCATCCAAACACAGGATTTGATCTAGACTTTGATTATCTACCACTGTCTCGAAAGTGTATTTCCACAGTGAAAAGTTAACTGAAAAGGAGTGTTCGGTGTCCAGGCTGGAAGGACGATGGTCCAAACAGGGACACGTTCAGAATATTCCAAATCTAGAAAAGTAATCTGGCCAATAATAAATCTGTAAATGCACCTATCGGTCTCTGGCCCTCCCACTGCTCACATTCCAGCAGTGGATGCACAGTGTAAATGAAGGATTTCAAACTGCAAAGCATCTTGTTTGTAAATAAGAGATTTGCAGCAAAGTTTCCTATGCCAAAAATTACAAAGAATGGGATAGCAACAGGATCCAACAACATGTTGTCGGGCAGCAATGGGAAACCACTAGCTTCAAATCTGATGGCTTGCTTCATTGCTGGAATGAAGCATAAGGAGAGAGCTGGCCCACAATGGCATGTGTGTGTTACAGATGCCATCCTTCTGGGAACACAAGGGGAAGCACAAGAAAGGAGCTGGGAAGACAGGAGGATAAAAAGGTTTTATTAAAAATGAAAGGGATGAGGAAAAGTGTTTTTTTCCTCTTCTGAACTTCCAAAATCTTGAAATAAAAATGTTTTCCTTCTGCCTTCTGGGCCTAAAGAAAAGCAAAACCAAAGGAAAAGAAAATCACAGACACTTAACCTTCTTGAGAAGATCCCAATGACTTTAGCAGATCCAGGATTTGATCCTAACAGGAGTGTATTCCCCCACCCCATATACACACTGAAGATCAAGGCAGGTATCGGAAGGGAGGGGAAGACATATTGTATTAATGAGCAAAGGCAAACAAAACCAAAGGAGCACTCTCCATTAAACAGCACAATAAAAAGAACACAGGCCCTGAATGTTTTTATCCCATTTATTTCCTGTAGTGGGCTCAATGTGCAAGTTTAAGTTGCTCAGGTTTAACAAAAGATGACCCCAAAGACAAATTTTCTCCTCACTTTGCATGCACTACAGCATAATCAACGGTACCACCTACCCTCATAATTCACAACAATGATGGTCAGCAGGTAGCCTTGCCTAAGCATCACTGCAAGAAGCATGAATGCTATCTCAGAAACAAATGCAGCAAAAATGCAAGCCACTAGGACAAGTAATTATAAATCAGACAAGTCTGTCTAATTTGGGGAACATTACTCAACGAGGAGTGATAAACAGCCAGAAGCTGGTCATTTGCATCATCTTTTCTCACAGTATGCAACTGGTTGTCATGACAACCCTGTCATCTTCCTCGCCGAATCCCTGAACCAGCCGCATGCATTTTGTGAAAGGAAGATTCTCAAACAGGTTCCAGGAAAAAGTGCTGAAATGTGGGATTTATAGGCATACACGTAACCAGACACAATCTGTGCCAAAATGAATTGCCCTTTTGACCACCTGTAACATAAACCATAATCAGAAAAGACTGACTTCTTAAAAATCCTAAGGAAGCCTGGGATGAATCGCCTGTACTATTTTCTTCATGTGATGTGATCTTCATCCTGCTGTATAAGTCATGAGTTACTACAGGCATACAAGGCGTTCAAGCAGAGATGATTGATCTTAAGGAAGAGAGAGGAAAGCAGATTTGTCAACATTCAGGAAAAAACCCACACCACTAAACCCACTTGTTTTGATGTCCTGGTTTCTCCCTTTCAACCACCAAACCCCAAGCTATTGACATAAGGACCAAAGTACTAGCACAATAACTAAAGAAAACCAAGGGCAAGTGAGTTCAGGAGAGAAGTTCAGAAGAACTGTTGATGACAGCCCTGGATGAGTACTCAGGATGGTACTACCTGTCCTGCTTAAGTGGGAGAATTTCAGGGCTCTGTGAGGTGTCTGCTCAGGGGCAGTGCAGCCCGAGGTCCAGAGGTGAAGCCATGAGAAACCAGCACTGCAGCTTGCGTTTACAGGAGTTGATACTAATAGCAACAGCAGTGGGGAAAAGTACCACAGGAAGACCGTGAGGAAAGGTCCGCGTGCTCCTTCCAGGAAAATGGGCCAAAACCAGGTGAGAATAAGAGGATTAGCTTGTTTACCATCCAAAACCATCCAGCCACAAAACAAGCGGAGTCCAGCAAAGGAAGGAAGGAAGACTTGGAGGTGACCTGAACTGGTGTCTCAAGGGGGCTGTTGTGGCAGAAGCTGTGGGCCAGGAAGAAGCCAGGCTCTAGGAAGACCCGTCCCACCTGGAGGAGGGTGGCTGCTTAACCAGGTGGAGCAGTGGTGGCAACATGAAATGGCGGGCATAGAGGAAAGACCACCTCAGCTGGAGCAAAGGCTGATGAATTGCTACCTGAAAGTGCTGAAATCTAATTTCCACAGGCACATCCTACAGCTCTTGCACAAACTTTACTGTGTGATGAGATCTCCATCTCTTGATTAGGAGGCTGATGAACATTAGGAGAGTTGGGCAACTAAGAGGCTGTACTGGGTCTGGTTGGGATGAAGTTAAATTTTCTTCATAGCAGCCTGTAAGGTGCTGTGTTTTACATTTGTGACCAAAACAAGTGTTGAAAACACACCAGTGGTTTAGCTATTGCTGAGCAGTGCTTGTGTAGGGCCAAGATCTTCTCTGTTTCTCACTCTGCCCCCAGCCAGAGAATGACTGGTCATTGGTCTGCTGGCAAGAGGTGGTCAGTGATTGTGTTTGCATCACTTGTTTTCTCTATTTTTTTTTCTTCACTCACTAAGCTGTCTTCATCTTGAGTTTTTCTCACTTTTGTCCTTCCAGTTCTCTTCCCCATCCCACTCTTGGGGGCAGTGAGCCACCACAGAGGCATTCAAAGCATACCAGCCAAGCCCAGGATCCAGGTAAGAGCAGGCAGGTACCCTCCAGGACGGAATGAAAAGGAGTCCCAAACAAGCAAGAGCAGTGTACAAATGAATGCCCTGTTCACCAACTTTGTGCTTACAGCCTCAAATACTATGTGAACAAAATGCACTATTACCTCAGAAGATTTCTACTATCTAATTTCCACAAGAAATCAGAATAATTTGCTACTGTTCTAGCAAGTGAGTTACTCTACGTACACTTTGTATATGACCAGAATTAGTGGGTTTCTTGCTTATTTGAAATGCTAGTTCTTTATTCTTTCCACTAGGTGGCAAAAGCATTTACTTAATAATAATCTTAACACAGAGTCTACCTCTACCTCTAAATCTACAGTGACTGCGCATTGTGGGACTACAGCCCAAGGGACCTCCTTACCATGGAGAACTCTAAGCAACAAATAATTAATCCAGAGCAGTATCTTCTTCCTCATCAGAAAATCAGTAAAAATGGTCTTGTGAGTTTGCTTTCAGGGCTAAAACAGTCCAGCAGCAATCTGCATCTGCTTTTCTGGTATTTTTTTTGGCATAGCATCTCTTTTTCCCATGCCCTTCCCCACATAGAGCAGGATTGTAGCACATGATCTTGCATTCTGGGTTCATACCCTATTTAACTACCTTGTATTGTTTTAGAAGAAGGGTTTTGTCTGGTCTAAAGAATAAATTAAACTGCCATCTCAGCCAAGGGACTGCTGGACTTACACAGCAAGGCCTGCACATGCATTGTTGCACCAGTAGGCACACTGCACAGCACGCCCAGGAAAAGCAATTTGCACATGCATAGAGTTCAGCCTTCCTTACTCCCACAAAATTTATCTGTCTTGGCAACTGCAGCCAACCATTTAGCAGAAAAACAGGGAAAATCAGTTTGGCGGCAGCTCTGAATTTATGTATTCCTCTACTAAAATATAGAGCCTGATTCTCCTGTCCCCTCAAAGTGAATCGGTATGTTAGTGTCAAACCATCCACAGAAGAGACCATTAATGATTTCATTTCGGGCAATGAACAAATATCATCTGGAATAATCACACAAACCAGAAAGATTCAGTCTGTAAATACTGACACAAAAAGCAGTTAAACACAGATGTTCTTCTGACTTCAAGACGCAAGATGCCTGCAGAGCAGGAGGAGACACTGCACCAATGTACAGCATACAGCAGTACGGTCACCGCGACAGCCTCAACTCTTCACACAGGAACTGCTGCACCATAATGCTGTATTTCCAACTAAAACCGTTTTACAAGCATCAGACATTACAGAGTTCAGTATCTCCCGACCTGTCACTCTCCGCTTTGCTGGGACTGGCTGTAGACAGACACCAGTGGGTCCTGTCTCCCTTAGACCTTCTGCTAGTAGCTGGCGCTGCTTAACTTGACACACGCCACGAGAGACAGATGGACAGATCTTATTCCCTTAGTTAGCGATGATACACTTGCCATCAAGTCCTGGTAGTAAAGAACAGCAACAGGCTTCGACTCCACACTTTCTATCAGATTTGTTTCAATTGAGGAACAGAAAGAGCCTCAATAGTTTAAATTAGGTGACATTAGTGAATGTCTCTCTAATCTGAATGACAGAAGCAGTAAGCTAGAGCATGGAAGAATCTGACTAGCAGGCACTATTTTCTTCTCCCTTTAGAACAGGAACTGCAGAAAAAAGAAGTTTGCATAAAAAGTCAGGTACTGGGCAAATTACAATTTTCTTCATCTAAAATATGATGAAGCCTACTGGCTTCAGGAAAGCCTACTGTTCTTCAGGAAAGAACAATGTACAGAAAGGAAGGACTGTACAGAAAGGAAGGACTGTACAGAAAGGAAGGACTGTACTTCTCTGGAGAACATACTGCATAAATATATTGATATAGTCTGAAATGTTATAGAAATGCTCATTAGCGAGTTCTGTGCATATGACTGGCTAATTAAAAGCCAGTGAAGTTGGCCAGTGGCACAGACATACAATTCAAATGGTGGCTTGACTAAAATAGCTTTTTTTTTTTTTGACAACTTCATTTACAGCACTGTGCAAATGCATTAGAAAAACCTTTTTCTGAATTTAACGATTCAATGAAAATAGAACATAAAATTAAATTACAATGGAGTTACTCTCTGAAGTGAAATGTTGTGCTTCAAGAAAAAGCAAAACCTGCAAGAAGAGCCGTTTCCCATCTCAGACACAAGTTCTGCTCATCCCTCAGTCCATGCAGACACATGGCTCCACACACAGTGCGGCAATGACTTCATCTTCACACCAACCTTGTGAGGCAGGAGAGTGCGAGCCCTGTTTTAAAACAAAGCTGGGCACAGATAGGAGGAGAGGTCTGAGATGCATTAAAAAACTTGCCCGGAGTCATGCCCAGACTCTGCATACGCCCTGGGATCTGTGCAGGCTCCCTGCACCCAAACACCAACCACAAAATCAAGGTGTACAGAGAGAGACCAGCCACCGTGTGCCAGAGTCCCCTTCTGTCCCACATGAAGGGCTGCTCTTCCTGATGTGGCAAAAAAGTAATTCCTACCACATCCTACCCAATTTAGTCAGTTTAGTACTATCAGTAAAAGCCAGAATGTTACTTTTGACTACCTACATAATGGATTAGTTCGCCACTTTAAAGCTGTAATCAGATGTGCATTAGAAAACAAACTGAAGGCTCTTTTTTTTTTCCAACATAGAAGCCAAAACCCTAATGTTCTCCCACCTCCAAATTAATTTCGTGTTGCTGCAGTACTGAAGGGAAGGGAGAAGAAGTTATTATGGCAAAAATCTTCTCTTTTACCATTAGAGGCGCATAAGCATGAAATATTGCACAAGCACAGGAAGCAACGCATTGGCCCTCAGGGCCTGCAGTTTGCCTGCAAACAAAGATGTTAAGGGAGAAGCTCGGGCATATCAGGCAGCTGCAGGCTGTGTTGAGGCCTTGTAAGATGTGAACTCAGCTCCACTTCCCAGCCTTCAAGCTTTGAGACTTTTTTTTAAAAAAAAAAAAAAAAAGTTTAACCTTTTCAAAAGTAATCTTGCTTCACTTGAACTAAGCCTTCTCCTGCACAATGCATAGAGCCATATATGAAACACAACGTATAGCATCTGCAACAGGAAGGCTTTATGAACAGGGGCTTCTGACGCCAGCGTCAGGGGAGCTGGGTGTATTTCACCCCGCCGTGGGAGAGGGAAGCATGCTGATAGCGCAGCAGGGGGCTCTTGTAGCCCAGAAGTTTATTTAAGTATTTCACATCGCTACATTGGTATAAACTTTCTATTACATCTTTATTCATACTGTCCAGATACCTTCTGGTATTAAGCAAACTCAGAAATGTTAATAATCTTTGAAAGCATCCATCTAGCATTAGAAATATCATTATTTTCATTCTCATATCTACTTCGTGGCACTCCAGCACTAAAATTTTGTATTTATTTTTCACAGAGATGGATTTATACACATAACTGAAGAACAGAAATCTACGTTTAAGGAGATAGAAATAGTATCTCTAACATAACCCCTAACAAGAATTAGAAGAAAATTCAGAAAAATAGCCGTGTCACTGATCATCCTGGTAAGTCTAACTTAGCAAACAGTAGCCAGAAACAAACCTAACACAAAACAACTGGAGTCCTATGCCAGACAATCAGTTGAGAGAGAAAAAGGGATGGATTAATTTTACAATTCTGCAGAACCACAACAGAATTTCACTTGCAATTAGCACTGCCTTTGATTCAAAGTCTATTAGCAAAAAGGCTACTTGCCTTGAAAACTTGAGGACAAACTCTCCTTAAAGCTGCATATGCCCAAAATATAACAACCTCAAAAGTTTCCTTTATTGTGAAACCAGAGCTAGAATCTCCCTCAAAACAAACACCTGCTTGATAAGAACGTAAACGTGCCAAAGCACAGTAACACAATACACAAACAATCTCCAGTATATGATGTACCACGAGCCATTGAGATCTATTAGCACCACGGAAAAGACAGAGCTGACTACCATCACAAGTTGTCACAAACAGTAAAACATGAGATACACAAGCAACAGCATGGTCCTTCCCTCAGCTGAAAACAGCATCTCATCTTTGGTGAAAACGTTACAATTTGTGACATGCCAAAGGGCTGCAGGTGGTCTTGGGAAGCAGGAAAACCACAGTTACACAAGATGAGAAGACTTCCCTTTCTAGATTTGCATTTACCTGTTTTGCTGTGCAAAAACAAAAGACTGCAAAGAGGTCCTACAGGACTAGGACACACATGGTTTCAAGAGCTGTTTTTCTAATGCACAGCCTTCACTTTTCAGTTTCCTTCACCACACAGATGCCCATCTCCTGGTTTTTATTCATTTCTTGTTGCTCTTCAGATCCGCTACTTAAAAACCTCATATACAATGGCAGGCAATTAATTATCTTTTGCCACTCTGGAAGGATCAAGGTCATCGAGTTCTTTGAAAATAGCAGCTTAGTACTCACTGGCAGTTGAAAAAGTTATATGTTAGGAACTCAGAGCAAGACAAAAATCCTTATGCCTACTGCTTTATTGTAGAGTTGAACTGTCACAGGACTAGTGTGTGCACTGCCACAGGCCCTGTTATAAAAATGGCCGTAGCAGAACTAGAAAAGACATAGACAACACTGCTTCTGCAGGCAGAGACATTGAGTGTAGTAGGACTCTCGAGCTTGGAAAAGGCATGACAGGGAGGAGGGAAGGATGTCACAGAAATCTGTAAAATCATGAATGGTGGGAAGAAGGCAAGGATGGGAAGGAAATGATCATTCACTGTTATTTACTACTTTCTATAACAGAAAAGCAATGGGCACCTAATGAAATTACTGGAGAGCAATTTTATAACAAAGGGAAGTACTTTTTCATAGAACACATAATTAAATTACGGAGCTCATGGTCACAGGATGTTGTGGATGCCAGAAATACAAATGAGACCAAAAATGATTAAATAAATTCATGTTACAAAAGTCTATCAAGAGCAATTAAAGAAGATAATATGAATGACATACTAAGTCTGAAAGCCCTAAAACCACCAATTGCTGAAAGTGAAAAAGATATAATAGGGGGAGGACCACTTTATGCTAGCCCTGTTTTTTGTTTTTATTGCTCGCATAAGTTTCTGCTACTGACCACTGTCAGAGGCAACCCATAAAGAACTACATGAGCCTAAGGTCTCCTGGATACAGCCATTCTTGGAAGCTGATGTACTATCTGGTGATGTACAAAATGAAACCATCACCTCTGTAACTCCTGTAAAAGTGAGCTCTAGGCTCCAGTCAGTATATTAGCTTGCATTGGAAACAGTGGAATTAACAACATTATTGAAAGACTTTAGTCAAAGTAATCACAACAACTATACTGGGTCAGATTAAAAAGCCATTTCTGTTATGAGAACCCTCAAACTGATATATCCAAGCTTCCTCCAAGGGATATATATATTCCCAGAAGGAAAATCCACAATAAATTTGTTCTCGTAAGTACAAAGGTACACAGTTTCCTACCCTGAGATACACAATAACCTCATATGACAACAGCAGTGCAGGAGTTATGGGACTGAATATTATTATCCTTACACATTTGTCACCTTCAATTTTATATTAAAACTATCTAAAAGGAAGATTCTACTACTTTTATACTAAATTGTACAGAGCCAACTAACAGACAAAAATTTCTTTATAGGCAGATACATCTGTCGGGCTTAAATATCTTTATGAATAAGGAAAGAGGAACATATTCGAACTACCACAAAGAGCAGTAACTAAAAGCAGATCTCATCTAGTGATTACTGCGGAGCCGACTGCTCTTGAGAGGTAATTAACACCGCTTACACTACAGGCTTTTACATATGACAATTATTACAGTTCAAAAGAGCTCTTATGTCAGTAAACGTTTACAATCTTGCTTCCCTTATATTATTTGCATTCCAGAAAAATTCAGAAATAGAAAGGAGAGATGACAGCAACATACTGGATGTGAGATGCTACTTAGAAATTCACTGCTTCTGCACTGATAACGAATTCTCAGTGAATCCTGCCACCTTCTGAAAACAGAAATAGCCCAGATAAAAGACTGTGGCCAGAACAACATACAATCCTGACACAGCATCTGTAAAGTGATAAACCAAAAGAAAAATAAGTCAAAATAACCTGACCTGGTGGCCTTTGCACTGACCCTTTTGCAGTAACATTACCAGAAGGAGAAAGCAAAGAGAGTTTTCTCTCTCTTCTGAACTTTGACCACCACCTTACCCATCAGCAAGTCATCAAATAACAAAGCACATCCCACCGAAAAACATTTAGCATTACCAAATGAGGTAGTAGATTTTTTCATCATTGCAGAATTCAAGCTGCAAGGCTCATTCCTTTCAAAAAGTTTACTTTTAAAACACTAGAGAAATTAAATACTACTCTTGTGAACTTAACACTTGTTTTCAGCATTTTTGACAGAAATTTTCACAATTTTGTACCGTGTCTTGTGATATCTGGCGTTTCTTAAATCCCCAGCTCCTGGAATCATGAGAAAATTGCAGCTTGTCCGTTAAAAAAACAACAAAAAAACCTCTCACTACAACCTACAGAATCTCCCATGTCTCCCTGTCCAAAAAAAGAGCTGAAAAAATAACATTAGCATGAAAGCTCAACTGTAAAAAAAAAAAACAATGACCTAAAATTGATTCTTGATTTTGAAGACATTCTTTTTAGACTCGCATTTGGGGACAAGGTGTATTTGTTTCAAGAAAAAATTATAACTTTGTTTTCATTTAGTTTTTAATTGGTTTCTTGGTGTAAATTGAAGCACTTATTCTTATTCATCAGTACTATGGACTTTATAAATGCATGATATCTATAAGCATTCTTGTGTAATTAAAGAGAGGATGTAAAATAAATGTGTTAAAAGAGCAACATCTGAAAACTCCCTCCCCTCCCTTTCGAAGAGCCTTTCTGCTTCCAGTGCTCAGTCTGTCCACTTGCCCTGCCTGCAGATGGGGTGGTTTAGCAGAGGAAAACAAGAGAGATCTGCTGTGCAAATGCTAGGTATACTCCCTCACCTACCCTAAAGCTTCTGTTGTATACTTGAATACATTTAAAAAAAAAAAAAGGTTAAAAAAATACAACCAGGAATTACTATTACTAGAGTATTTAAAGTGTGGTCTGCAGGGACTGCAACTTTTAAATCAGTAGATTTTGTCTGGGTTTAGGGGGTTTTTTGTTTTGTTTTGTTTGTTTTTTAAATACTGTCAAATAGTTATTGCACTGATGTTAGCAAAATTTGGAAGAAGTGAACCTGAAACATCGGTCGAACATGTAGATAGCATCTCTACCTACTTCTGGCAGGGAGACCTGAGAGACAATCCACCCCTCTGCATCATTCCTGGAAAACCACAACCCTTCCCGAGTCACTGCTCAATTGATTTTATGTTGGGACAGCTGAAGCTTGTCCCAGATTAACAACAGTCTCTCTCAAGGCAGAGACACCTGACCACCCAAAAAAGGCAGGTTTCCTCTGGGAAGTGTTACGCACTCTGGACCATGCACCACTGTTGTCTGGACCAGCTCCTTGACACTACAAGCAAAGGAGATGTGGACAGAACCACTGGGAGGAACAGAGAATGGGGCAACTTCCATGTCACCCTACTCCCGAAGCAGCTTCTTTCAAGAAACTGCATTTTCCCTGTGAAGTAATTGTAGGATTAGATAATCTTAGGGAAGAGGAACTTCCCATAAGGAAGTACACTTGGTATATTTAATGTAAAGAAATCTGGAGTTTATTTATGAAAGTGAGAATTCAACTATGACATGAAATCAAGAGAAATATAGAAAAATTACCTTCTGTTAATGATCACACATTCAATCTGATAGATGCATAAGGGCCTTTTTTCCTATATGTATCCTGAATACGCATAAGCAATATAATTTTACAAAGCTCAACACACCCATGTTAGTTGAAAAAAAAAAAAAAATCCTGTATGAAAAAAATCAAACTTCCTATTCTATGCCAGTGGCAGCTTAGCCCCGAAATCTTGATTTTTCTGATGTCTTCTTCCTGCTTTTCAGATCTCTCTGTTAAAAAAGCATTGGTTATGTTTCAGAACAATTAACTGTGGGAAATTAATGTAGTCAGGAGACTACAAAGTTCCTTAGTCGATCTGCTGACAGGCTCCAGTGGCAAAAGGGAGACTCATTATTCTGGTTTAGTTAAGCACGAAAGAAAATAAGGTAATTTGAGTTTAACACCGAATGTTATCTTGAAAGTCTGCTACAGCTAGAGAGTGTGACAAATGATGTTGGCTTGCCTACAAAAGAAAAAAAATGGAACTAAATTTCAAATAATTTTACAAAAGCCAAACCAGATCACTGCTTCTTATTACCAGTTTGATTTTGTAAGGAGTGAATACAGTTATGCTATTTAATTACAATTCCACAAATGAAGACAAAAAGTTGTGTAAAGGTTTTGAGTGAACCAGCTTTACAACGAAAGATCATTTTTCTGACCTGGCCAAATTCATTGATTTAGGGCTGGCAAAATGAACAAAAAAAAAAAAAGTCCAAGATATTGGTCAACATTCTTCGACAGATCCTAATCAAATACTGGCTATAAACCACCTTAAATTTCTAACCCCCAAAACCTCACTCAGTGTATCAAAAGTTGCTTTACCTTGAACTTTAGGGAATGACATGGGGTACTGCGCTTATATTATTTAGACAGACTTTTTTTCTTCCCTTTGACGGCAAGGAAAACAAAGCAGTCCCAGGGGAGGAATTCGTGATATGTGAAGGAGAAACTAGAAGTCCGGTTCATAATGTATTTTAAACCTTTGCAAAAACCTTCGAGCTCTATGGATCACAAGTCTAAAACATCACTTGTCAATTCACTACAGAAAGATACCTGTACAGTATTAACTGCACACCATGCACTCCGCAACTTAAGCTGTCAGATACCAGCTGATGTTCCACTGAGCAGAATTTTTATTAACAGATAAAATAATAGTATTCAATTGACAATGCCACTAGCACTGGATATCAGAGCTACAAAAAAGTAAAACAGAGAAGAAGTGTTACTTACAGTTACTAGATGCTCCCGTATAGTTCAACATGTACTGATCTGCTACCAGCATCTTTTAAGTTTGCTATATACATGTCCCAACAGCTTCATATTCTCCTTCTGTGTAGCATCTCCAACTCAAATATGGGAAAATACACTGCTATGTTTAAACAGACACTTGCTTAATTAGTCTAATGAGGAATGGTGCTTTGGGTGGGAGAAAAGCCAAGCCACCTCTGTTCAACTGCTGGTAGATATAACAGAGGAAACACCACATGTTGACCATATAAATGACTGCGTTTTCTAATAAGCCAGGAAAAAATGAGAGGGGTGGCTATACAGGAATTACAGCAGCGTGTGCATACAGTGCATTCTCTACTGAATTGATTCCAGCTTGCAAGACATTGATGTATTTTCTGACTGACTCTGCTCAGGAGACAAGCTTTTGAAACAGTACTTTTAGCCCACAAGCTTTTAGATATCAATCACATCAAGATTTAATCAGCTCAACTTTGGACCAGAACAGCCCCTCACCCTGGAAATCAACCCCTGGACATATATTTATGTTGGTTTTTTTTTCTCCTTAGCTGCCTGTATAAGCATGAAAAGAAAAGGCTTAGAAAAATGCATGGCAAAGATCCACTCTTTGAAGACAAAATTCTTCGTAAGGCTGCTAACCTCCGACTCCCTGAAGGTGCATTGCAGCAATGGTAGAAATTGATTTAGTGAAAGGTTTCTATTAGTGAGAGCGCTGTTCTCATCGCAAAGTCCCTCCCCTTGCTGTAATCAATAATTTAAGCAAAGCCAAGAATCATGTCAGCCAAAATGACCAGGGTAACTGACTGTCTCTTTCTTGCAGAGTAGAAGTAAAATTAAATTAAAGTCTGAATGGGAATGTATTCTAATTTAAAAATTAATTTGGCCAATCTGAGTTGTGCATTTTGGCTTTCATTTTGAGACGAGAAGGAGGGATGGGCTCCTCTGACCGTTACTGAAAAATTCTCAGGTTTAGGAAAAAGCCAAAAACCCACTTCCAAAAAGTAAAAGAAGCCATAACCTTAGATTTAGAGTATTTTATCAGTTATGCGCAAACAAGAAACGTGCTCTACAAAGTTACAACTCTTAATTGAGTATTATGACAGTGCTACTATACCTATCTCTCAGTGCACTGCAACTATCTCTTTGAGTTAATAACTGAAGAAGTGTTTCATATTTAAATTTAGCCCTGCAGAATCTCAATTGAAATGCAATTAAAAACAAAATAATAGGAAAAAGGAATTTAGTTAATATTAAATTATGTCACCATTTAGGAAGGAAATAGTTTCAATAAGAAACAGTTTCATGAATAGTTCTGAGACTAATTACTTCAAGGTTTTTGCTTGAAAATCATATTAGGTAATAAATTAGTCCAGTGTATCAAATGACGTACATATAAAATGACCAACATAACAAACGGTGGTTAAAAACAATACACATAACACAATACCATATAAAAATGGATTAAAATGCCCCAGAGACACTATAAGCAGGGAGCAAAAATATATGCTTCAGATTTGGGGTTGTCTTCCCCCTCTCCCCCCAAGGATTTCTCATCACTTAAGTATCATGGATAAATCTACTGTGCAAACCAAAGGACATGCACTGCTAGGCTTTAGAAATCCACATCTCAGACACTACAAGAAACCCACTTAATGTCATTATCTTGAGCTCTGTGGCATCCTGATATTGGACATTTACAGCCTAATGCTGAGTACCCAGGGGCTCCATACATCTGAAAACAAAGCAATTGAGCCTTAATGGCAAATGTATGTGCCTTCATGGGATTGCTTAAAAAAGGCTTCATGTCCCTTAAGGCAGGGACCATGCATCCACTCTCAAGCACAGATCGAGTTCAGAGCAAGGTCAGAGCAGCATGCCAAGTCCCATCATAGAAGACCTCTCCTGGCCCACAGAGATGGCTCGGTACTGCCCTGAATCTGCCCACCTTCTCTTGATGCAGCAGCAATGAACCCAAGGATGTCTGCAGCACCATCTAGTCCACGTCTTGGTGGTACATGCTATAGGTTTCTGTGTTTAACACCACAGCTTGCAACAGCACAGTTGTAACTACAGGGACCCATGATCCCAATTCAGCCAATCCCATGTCATTAATTAAAGCTGAATTAAATTTCAATCAGCTAAAGCTGACTTCTGTGAGAGTTAAGAACATGAGGAACCAGTGCCCTGAGAGACTGAGGTCTAAAGGAGCCACTAACTTGGGGAGATTAAAAGAAATACCTATAGGTGCAAATATACTAGGGCAGGAACTCGCGGTGAATTTAGGTCTGCGTCCCTCATAGCACAGACATCTCCTTCTACTAGGGCCTGAATCCAGTCCTGAGCTAGGATTTTACTTTCTCTTAGCAGTACTTCAGTATTTAATAAATTTCACCCAAAGATCCCCTGGTTTTGCCCGTTTTAAGTTTTCAGAACATGTGTGAAATAACATCCCAGCCTCAAGCACATGCAAATTCCCCAATACTCACTTCTGCTGCTTTACTCTCAACCTTAGTCCATCCTACTTATTGTCACTGTCTTTGTGCTAGTCCCATTTGCCTAAGCTACTGACTGCGAACACCCCTGCTTGCTTCCAGCTCCTGTTTATTCCAGCTTCCCCCCAGTTTTGCCAAGTTCTCATTTATCTCCACGGCTGCAGTAACTCTCCTTTTGCTTCCCCCTCCAGTGGGCCCCTCCTCTCAACAAGCCTCCAGGTCATGCTCCCATCTTCCAACCCCTCCTACCTTTCTCCTCACCCCAAAACTGTTCTTGGTCCCCCATCGGCTTTCTCCTCTGCTGAGAGCAGCGGTGAGACAAGCTCACCACTCTTACTGGGGCCCGATGCTGGTATCGCTGCAGATGCTCAGAGAAACCACCACAGCGGTCCAGGCTTTGGGTTTCCACTCTGTAGGCGATTTAGCTGCAAAGAGGCAGGAATCACTTCTGAGCAGGAAACTCCCAAAGTTGTACCAGCCATCCCCAGCATTGTACACTTAGGTGAATCGCTGCCACCCCAGCAACTGTGAGATCCTCCAAAAGCTCAGGGGCCACTGTAAAGACTAGAGACTCATTCTGCTGAGTGGCAATACCATTTCTCTACCACACCTCCTGCAGCTGAGACATAGGAGCACAAAAGATGACAAACAAGCACCCAATCAGGCTGCAAAGAGAATATATCCATGTTCTCAGCTTGCCTTAACGAACAGGGGGCTGTAGGTGAAGAGTCCTCCCAAAGGTAACACTGGTTTTTCCCTCCCTTCCCCAGAGGTTTCCATACCCATTTCAAAGCATCAATCAGGTGGACTGAAGTTTGGCCCGACTTCTATGCAGCATTCAGAAGTGCTGAGGCAGAGGTTTACTGGATCGATTTTGGTCGTAATTTGCTATTACTTGCACAGCTTTATGAACTGGGAACTTTTTTTTTTTTTTAAAGGAGGGGCGGTTAGTCTGATATTAGTTGATGGTGGCTTTATCTCCTGTGCAATTTCCTGCCTTACTATCCCTCTGAAAGAGCTATCAGGATCCTGACTTTTCCCTACTACCTTCTCTAGTTTCTCTTCCATGGTTTGTTTTCCCTTCCTCTTTGCTCGGTCATGTGTCTGACTGGACCTGAACTCCTTCCATGGTCTCAGGAGAGACCTGTGAAGACATACAATCCTAGGCACAGAAGAGCTTTTTCAGCAAGACACATTCAACCTCAGAGAGAACATGCAGGATCCAGAATTACACCTGTCCATCCCTGAAACAACAGAAGCTTGAAAAGCTTCCAAAAATAGTTTGTCAAGTACCAGACGTGATTAAGCTATTCACCACTTCTGAAACTCGAGTTTTCCCTACAGATGCTCAGAAGAGTCTTTCACTTTGCTACAACACACAACGAGCCCTGTATAAAAGGCACATCCTAATATCTAACATTACTCATCAATGTAAACTGCACTATGGAGTTGGGGGAAACCTGTGGTACTCTGAAGATCTGGTGAACTACTCTATAGCTTCCACCCAGGCGGTAGTACAACGCTGGCATTCAATTTCCTGCATTGTCTCGCCACAACCTCTGTTCCCCGTTGTTGCCTTTCACTCTCCTCTGCTGATATTCCACATGTTCCAGCAGCCAGGCCTGCAGGCATTTGTTTACCCCACAACTACACATTTTACTGAGTAGAAAACATTCATTTTTAAAACACTTAAGATCATAGCACTGCACTTATACAAAGCAGCACTCTGGTTTTGATGTGCATCCCACTTAGCCTGTGTTTGCTCCCCCAGAACACAAGTCCTAGTTCTTGCTTCCTATCTGCTGCCCATCTTGGACACCACCAGGCATCTCAAGGGACACCAGGCAGGCAGTTGAATCAAGCCCTCCCTAGGGAGGAAAATGAATAGCTCTGATGAAATAAAGAATCATTCTTTATGTTTTTGCTAAACAGTAAGTATAACACTGGAACCGTGACCATACAACACGTCCTGGAAAGCCTCTTCTGTAGTCCCAATTTCTGGTAATTGCAAACAGAGTCTATTGTATAAAACATCTATCCTCCCATTCCTGAATTTAAGCATGTTAGTTCACTTTTACATACCTATTTTTATTAACTATCACAATTCAAAAGGCTGCTGATCACCCCTTTTTACCATGGAAACTTTGGGTTTCAAGTCAGAGCACTTATCCGAGCACTCAAGATACAGATTTAGGTAGCTCCACTGACAACCACAGGGTAAAAGCAACTCGACTGCCCAAATGCAGCAAGTGGCCTCCCCGTGCAGCTGATAGCAGCAGTGTGTATGACAGAGAGTCATCTTTCACGTTCAAATCACTATTAAGTTCAATTTATTTTATGGCCTTCTACCAGTAGACTCTGAATGCTCGGCATTACTGCGAACATTGTATAACTGTGTGGCCTTTTAGGTTTTATTTCTTTTAAACTGTCTTACTTTTTCTTCCCTAAAATCCTCTTACAGGGGTAGCTAAAAGGAAGATAAACACCCAGTTAGTTACTGCATATACAGAATGTTACCTACACAAATACTGGGGATACACAGCAATAGTCACCTTCCCTCTTTCATAAGCAGTCAGCAAATGGTCAAGTCACATCTGAGACTATAAAACATGCACCGTTATTAATACGTAGTTACCAGTGACACGCAGGATTAAAAAAAAGCAGCTCAGTATTAAAAGTTGACAGGCCATTAGGATGCATAGCGAGTGTGAACTAGAAAACTGGATGTTTACCTAGAACCCTACAATTGTACAGATGATAATACATTCTTTCTCTAGTATTATAGGACTTGTGTTTATCCACACTGTAATTGAATATATTTCTACTACCATAAATCTTTTTTCCACACTCAGGAACACAGAAAATATGTTCTGTAGTAAATAACATACTAGTTGTCTATATCAGATAGGTAGTGCAAACGAAAAATGGTGCTTTTAAGAAGACATCCATTTTAATTTTGTCAAAGATGCTGCTTAAAATCAGAGGCAGAACTTGACCATTGGTATAAATCTTTCTGACTAGTTCATGATTTGCTGTAATTTTTATTGTATTAGACGGCTATTCTATCCAGACGTACTGTTATTTCAAAATACCAGGCTCTATTTACAGGAGTGACACTCCTGATCCCTAAGGGCCAGTCTCATTGCTGTCATTTCTGCACTGGGTTGAACTCGTTTATTCATAACCAGCTATTAAACTGCCCTCCTAGATTTGCTCAGAGATCAGCAGCAGACAGGCATTTGCTATATGGCAGGCGCATACAGCGGTGGCACCCCCTGAAAAAGAGGATGCTTGTACTTTTGATATCCCTTTGAATGGCATTTTCAACCAGGGAGAAACAAGGTGTTGTGCAAGCCAAAGGTTGAGAAGCCGGAGGAGGCTGCTGCCCCTGTGCAATCTCCCACAGCTCTGAAGAGAGCAAGGAGGGCAACTGTCCCAGAACAACAAAACCTGTGGCTCTCTAGCACTGACTGTCCCACATCTCAGGGACCTTCCTAATTATGGGGCTATTCCCTGATCTGGAAGGAAGGGGTTTTGTTTAAATTAAGATAAAACAGGAAGCAAAAGCAAATTCCAGTATTTTTCTTGGCTTTGAGGCAAACAGAATTCCTTATTTTTCCCAGAGAATTCTCATTCCCAATTCATTAGAGATTATTACATAGAGAGCTGCACTCTACTAAGGAGGGGTAACTTTCCATTGAAACTGTTTTTCCGGTGACGGGAAGTTTAAGAAACATGCCTGCCTTCTACAGACGTTCTGGTGAACTTCTTAAAAACACCACAAACAGAAAACAGCACTAGCATCACCCTGACCCTCCCCTAGGTTTGGGGACTGGGGTGTCCACTTGACTCCTGCTCTTCACAACACACTGATTCAAAAAAATGTAGGTGAAACTGGTGAATACAGAGAGAGACAGAGAGGAAGAATAGGTAGAGGGTATAATAACACAAGATGCGTTTCCTTTGAAAACTAGACTAAGGAAATTTTCTGGAGTGAGGGGGAAGAAGCATTTGCCGTGATTTAAAGCCAGCTCTGTGCCATCTGCAGTTTTAAAGACATCTGGAGCTGGTCTTCAGTAACCCACCACACACTCTCCAAATGACAGCAAAGTCAGCTGGATGGGTGCAGTCAGTCCTGAGGCCAGTGGAGGAAAGCTAAAAGTCCTTATTAAAAAAAAAAAAAGTCTGAAAGTTGAAGTCAATGTAGTTCTTGTCAAGAAACAGATACAGATAATTTCTTCGGAGGAGAGAGAGTTTCCTCAAAACACAATTCTTATACTGTACTGTGCCTGTGGTGTTCAGTGCCCCTGTTATTAATGGACTATTACATTTGTTTAGCAACATTACTAATCAACAACATTAACATTTGTTTAATATCCAGCCAGTTGTTTTGCATCTTTAAATTGGTTGTCTTGGTTTTGCCTCCTCATTCAGAAAAAGAGTCAAGTCTCTTGAAAACACCTTTCCATTAGACCACAAATAAAAGTATCCTGCCCTAAGGAGAGTTCAGGTTGATTTTGTCTGAACAGTGATGCATCCCCAGTGCAAACAATTAAGCTTAAGGGTAAATTCTTCAGGGCCTTTGAATTATATACCTCCAAAATAAAACTCATGAAAACAAAACAAAACAACCAACACAAAACAACATTAAGTTTTCCAGGATTTTAATAACAAATTGTGTTAACAGATGGAAGGAGACAACAAAAAAATTCAGAAGCCCTGGAAGTTGTATGTTGTAATTTTCAACAGTGTCCTCTCAGTAAAGCAGTATTTCTATCATATTCCTACGTATACTAAAGTGCTAAAGATAATCTCCGGATTGAACATTAATAATTCTCCAGGTATCTGCTAGATTACACTCTTTAATGGATTAACTGTTCTCAAAACTATCTTTTTTCCCCTTCCCAGAAGCCATATGACTAAAACTGTCTACTTTTGCAGATTTTTCTCCCAGATGCCTTTCTCCCTTTGGTCCCTAACATTTATTACTGAAGCATAAACGCAAGGGTTGCAGGGCACTGAGCCGTGAAGACCCCACGCGATGCTCTCCTCCCACGCAGATGCAGTGGCAGTGAGGAGCCCTGGCCATGCCCCAAATCTCAGACCTCCAGGATGGGCACCACCAGGGCTCACTGCACAACTCCCCAGTTGGGAGTGCTTCCCTTCATCCACACTGGCACACAGGGACAACGAGGAACGAAAAATTATACTAAAAAGACTGAAAAGATCTACTGCAGGGGAAAGCACTGCGTGCCTCTGGAGCGGATGGCCCAAACAGGCTGGGGCAACACCTCCACTGAAGGGGTGTTTAAAACCAGATCGGGCAATCACAAGACAGCCGAGAGACCACCACTCAACCCTATAAACACTCAACCCTATCATCACCATCATTAAGCTCCAGGCAATCAAAACCCTCCCTAATACACAGGGCTACCCCACTGCCTCTCCTTCCTTGCCTATCCCTTCTGAAGACTTTAGAGCCATCCATTGCAGCACTCCAGTTGTGTGAGTCATCCCACCATGCTTCCGTGATGGCAACTATATCACAGTTTTCCTCCTGCACAATGGCTTCCAGCTCCTCCTGTTTGTTGCCCATGCTGCGTGCATTGGTCTAGATGCACTTCAGTTGGGCTACTGATCCTGCCAGCTTCTTGGGGGAAGAAGCCCTAATTCCTATGTGACCATTCTCAGGTGCTTCCATGGTTTCTAACACATCAATAACCCTTGCGTCTTTGCTGCCACATGGATCTCCATCCCCTAACTCCACTGAGATGGCAGACCGAAGGACCTCACTAGCACACCAATCCGTCAAACACTGGCGTGCCTCCCTCAGGCTTCTCTCTAATGAGCCTGGCTTTATCTCTTTCCCCCTTCAAATCTAATTTAAAGCCCTTTCAATGAGCCCTGCTAACTCCTGTGCAAAGATCCTTTTCCCCCTTTCAGACAGGTGCACCCCGTCTGTCGTCAGCAGGCCTGGTGTCATGTAGACCAACCCATGATCAAAACACCCCAAATTCTGCCAGTGACACCAGACTTGGAGCCAGGTATTGATCTGCTGGCTCTTCCTGTTTCCTCCCTTGTCATTCCCTGCAACTGGAAGGACAGAGGAGAACACTACTTGTGCTCGTGACCCCTTACCCAGTCATCCCAAGGCCCTGAAGTCCCTCTTGATTGCCCTCAGACTTCTTGTTGCAACTTCATCACTGCCTACCTGAAAAATCAATAATGGCTAGTAATCTGAGGGCTGTACCAGGGTAGGAAGCTTTCTCTTCACATCTTAAACTCAGGCCCCAGGGAGGCAGCAGACTTTGCCAAGAAGTGGGTCCATTCTGCATATTCATCCTTCTGTTCCCTTCAGAAGGGAGTCTCCTATGACAACAACCTGTCTTTTTTTCTTTATGGAAGCAGTTTTGACACAGGCCGTAGGCCAACTTAACCTTGGCGACACCTCCAAGCTCGATGAACCATTGTTCTTATTATTGTTCAATTCCAGTTGCAGAGCCTGATACCTGCTATGCAAGGGCACCTAGGAAGGCGGGCCAGTCACAGAGGAGACGTGCCTGCTGCACCAGGCAGGAACTTGTCGCCACTGCCCTCTATCCCTTAAGTCACGGTGTTCAGCCAGGTAGAGAGAGGATAGGGAATCCTCTGTATCATGGGTCCTGTCTGCCTGTTGGGCCTGTGCCATGGAAGGCAGGGTGCCATTCCAGTAGTCTCTCTCTCTCCCTGATACTCCTCAGCCTACTCACCTCCTCCCGGAGCTCTGCCACTAAGCAGAGGAGCTCCTCTACCTGGGCTCACCTCCCACAGGGGTGCTCACTGCTGCCCTCCGGTACTGGCAAAAGAGCAGAGCGCACCTGCAGCCTGGCACCTGGTGGCAGCATGTGCCCACCGGAGCTCTGTCTGGCAGGGCGCGTCAGTCGTGGTGGGTGCAGAGCTTAGTGAGGCCAGGGCTTTCTGCTGGGTGGATACCGTGGCTCCCTGGTCAAGCTGGCAGAGCTTCAGCACCCTTCCTGCACGTCCTGCCACACAAACTGCGGTGCTGTGCCCTCGTTGCCATGCCATGTCCTGTCTGTGGCGCTCCTGGTCACTAGCGCTCCCCTAAGGGCTTCTTTTATACTTGCCTAGGGATGGCACGTTACTCCAATCTAAAAGGCTGGAGCCCCTGAGAACAACTAGAAAATTTGCCCCCAAACAATTGAGTCTGGAGATATTTGCACCAGTTGCGATTTCTGCTTTTTTCTACACCAGCAGCATCGCTTTTTGCACCCCCCTTTTCAGCCTCCTGGAAGGAGCTGCAGGGGAGCCTGAGAAATTGGCCTGTTTCATCACGTCCAAAAGCTGTCCTGGCACCCATGGCAACTTGACATTTTATTTCTTAGCTCTCTTCTGTAGTATCAATTGATAGTCCATTTTGGAAAGAAACTAGAAACACTCAATAGCAAAATTTTATCAGAGTAGAGGTAAATTCAAGATAGCAAAGAAACCTAAAAGATAGATGTCTAAGTTGCAAGTTGCAATAGCTGGATGTTTTTAGAGTCCATGAATACTTACATACAGAGGCATCTTAAAACCAGCGGTCCAACCCAGTATGACAGGTCCTATTGTCCTACTCAGTCCTCTCTGATAATAACCACGGGGGTTAGAAACACACACACCTCTCCTACTTTGATCTTGAAAGGCAATTTTGAGGTTTTCTAGGGCTTTCTGTTTATTTTCAACTCTTTTCTTATAGAGACTGAAGTCAGATATCTGGACATCTGCTTTTCTATAACTCTCTGTTTATAATATATTGGCTGCCAGTATGGTGAAGGTAGCGTAGAATTTTAAAAAGCCCTTTATTGTGCTTTGGAAGAGTGATGAGCGCTGAGGGCTTTATTAATTGATTTTTTTTTTTTTTTAAATGAGGAAAACGCCCATACTCAGCAGGGGAAAGTTCCCCTTTATTTCCGTAGTGCAAACAAACCACAGCTCAGCTAACACTTGGTTACTTAAATAAGCAAACTTGCCAACACCTAAAAACAGCTTAGAAAATCCCCCTTCCTGAGTGCTGAAAGAGCTCATACACCATACAGTAGCAATACACGTGAGGGAAGAAAATTTTAAACACATTATTTAAAAAGAAACAAAACTTATGCTGGCTCTTAGCATCTTAGGCCACCCATATTTAATTAGACTACTTGGAATTATTCTAATTTAGTTTTCAGTGAATATGAATTTTCTACCCAGTTTCTCATTGCCAAACCTGGAGCAAGTACAAAGACAGAAGGAGCCAACAATCTCAGCATCAAGTTATCTAAATACCTCCCATTGATAGTTTCTCCAGAAAATGTCACACATATATCAAGTATCCCAAGAAATAATATTAACCCAAACAGCAATTGTAGTAAACTGAAAACTTTTCATTTTGCTTGTGAAGAGGTGACTTCACGAAAATTTTCTCTCTTAACAGCAAAGGTTTGTTACATATCAAAAAGAAGATCAGAAGATCCATTATACGTCACATAGTGGGGATTTCTGGTTACGATTTTAGAAAACCCTACACATCAAAATAAAAATCACTATTGTCATAATCACGCACGACTGACACGTAATGAAGCTATGGATTTCGACCATGGTGGCCTCCAAACAGTATATAATCTCTGCGCTGTAATAATGAAATCACTTAAAATACAAACAATATATGGCAAACTTCTTTAGCCCCATGTCACCCTCAAGAATCAAATCGCCTCCCCTCATCTCGACAAAGTTGTACCTTTATATACTGGCTTGGACATAAAAAAAGTGACAAAGTCCATTAACTAGAGCAAATGAGATCTCTAGAGTTTTAAAAATAATAGAGATGTGTTGTAAATCACAACAGAGACAGTGCAGAAGTCATCATTACTGTTCAAATAATTAACGAGCCCAGGCTTCCAAAATATGCAATGCCATGGTTTCCGCTTCTGAGTTACTGTATGGAACTACTGCACAAAGAAAACAAAACACAGAAATTAAATGACCCAAGGCTTGGGAAGACTTTTTTAAAATAAAAGAATATCATCCAATGACTGGGGGCAGAGGGGGGAACACTCACAAAGATTTGAATTAGAAAAGTGGAAAATTTTTGCTGAACCTAAAAATCATTGCTTGGAAATGTTTGTTTGTTGTGTGTTGGCAGCTGTCAGTTTAGCATAACCAGACAATCATGTACTTCTCACAATATGTACCCATTGATTAGTGAAGAGCAATTCTTTCTAAACTAGCAAAAGGTGCAATTAGCATAGTTTTAGGACCTTGTCTACAGCATTTGCTGATGCCTTTCCTAAAGCAGCGGTAAAGCCTCTGGGACTGAACAGGGGGCTGCCAAGTGCTCCCAAGCAGACAAGGAGCTGTGTCTGAGACCAGTGCTTGTGTTTCAGTGCAATCCACCTCCCCACCAAAAGCACTGCTAAATTACCCCTCTCCTTCCAGCTGCCAGCTGAGAGGAGTTAAGCAACACATTTCTAATACAGTGGCTGTGAGCAGCCTTTACTTGCATACCTGTTTCGTCGGGCGAGCTCGGCGAGGCGCTGTCCTGGGACAACGTAGTCCAGCTGGAGTCCTCATCGCTTGGGGCCAGGTTTTGAATCCTATGGAGGGCGCAATCTGTTTTGGCCCCAGTTTTTGGGTGGTCTTTCTTAGTCTCAGGGCTTGACGACACTGTGGCAACTTGGCCGTCCTCCGGGCTTGACAACTTGTTTTGTTTCCGGGGCAGGACTTCCCCATTGACAATAACGGTAGAAGCCTGGCTGTTGCTGTGTGCAGATTTATCCTCCATCGCGACAAAACTCTGCTCTAGCTCTCTAGCAGATGTCTCTAGATCTGCATAGTAATTCAGGAAGCTCTTGGTCCTCCTTGGCTGCGAGGGTAATATTTCACAGCCAGAGGAATCCTGCGGGATTGGCTCTTTGCCTTCAAACTTCTCAGAAGTTACGTTTATGCCCGCAGTGGTACTGAGGTTTTTGTTGGGATCCTGCTGCCCCTGCTCGGCGGCTTTCCTGAGCTGGTTTTCTCCATTCTTCACCAGCTTTATATTGGCAGAGCTGTTCCCCAGAAGGGGCTGCGCTGCTGGATCGGAAAGACCCATGGCTGTCTGAATATTAGTCAGCGCATACTTTTTCCTGCATTTTGGAGGAGTGCTGTTCTTGGTCTCCGTGTGCCTAATTTCCGCATTCAGAAGTTCGTTATGAGAGGAGCGCAGGTTAAGGGTGTTTGGTGGGGTGGCGGGGTTGTTGCGGTTCACAACGTCCGTCGTGCTGCTGCTTGCCATAAACACTGCCAATGCGTCCACGCCAGAATCAACTAGAAAAGCAAAAGAAATAGTCGTGAAGCACATTCATTATATACACTATTTTGCTAGGGCTTCTGGTAAAGGGATGTGGCACTTTACATAATTGTTTTATAGTAGGAAAATTACCACAACCTAAGTGGGTAAGAGAATAGACAAAAGCTTAGCTTATTTAATAAGGAAAAACAGAGGCAGCAAAATATAGATAGATAATCAGGACCACAAAGCTGAGAAAAAGCAGAAAGCTTGACCCTGTGCAAGGCAGTTTTAAGGCAGTTTTTTCATGTCTGATTCTGTTGCAGGCAGGCTTGGGACAGGAGAGGTGCCCTTTGCAAATGCCTGGGAGTCCAGAAATCATCCTTACCATCGTTTCATTTTAGTATTTCACCTCTACCTCCAACGAGGAGGAGGGGAAGAACTCCTTGAGCGCTCATCGCTAGGAAGCAGAAAATTGGAGAAATGTCTAAGCAGACCGCAGGCAGATGCTGCTGCTTTTTCATCTAGGGTAGAACTCAAGTACTGTTAATTTTAAGCCTGAGTGGCCAGTCAGCTGTTGCCTCTTAACACCTGCATTTTCTCTGCTCTTTGTCTGTCTTCCCCCCACCCCCCTTCTTTTTTTTTTTTTCCCCCCAAGGGGGAAGTAGAGGGTCAGCAGTCAGGGAATACAAAAAGTAGAGTATTTCACAATGCCGTATTTGACTGGGGGGAGGGAGGGGGTGCAGGGGGGAATCCCTTGACAAAATATCTTGCTGTAATTCAATCAACTTTAAAAAAGGGCTGCTCCAGAGATGAAGATGGCTCACTGTTTCTACAGCTCACAAAGTTCAAACTTAAGGATAAAACGTACATCCTAGGGCAGAGTACATATATTCCACAGTTAAATAAAATCATCCTTTTGTCTACCTGTAGACAAGTTCCTGATTTTTATTAGCCAGGGGCACAGCTCACATTTTGAAAAAATATTAAGTTTGCTGAGGGAACAGATTTTTTTAGACTATGAAAAAAAATGATCATAAGTATATCTTTTTAAAACTATCATTTGTTCCTTTACTGACTATTTATGGCTCCCACTAATCTGCACAAATACTCCATGAACACCTCAATTTACATACTGTAGTAGTCACTGTTGGTTTACACCTGGGAACTAAATTAGAGGCTGATTAATAAATCACTCCCACCTGCCACAGCATGAAACAGCCTTTCTGTTGTTCCTAATTCTCAGGTATCACTGACTGCTTATACTGCACATAAAAACGTATCTGGGGCTTATCCAGGAATGAAACGCTATAAATTGAGCTAGCCGATGACAGATCATTCCTGAGTTGTGTTGCATCCTTGTATATTTGATATATGACAGAACTGACTGCTGTACAGATTTACAAGAGATTAAATATATGGGTTTTAAAAGAACATACACATAAACACAGAGGGAAAAGGAGCACTTTACAGTGTTACCTAAACACACACAGTTGCTAGTGTTCGCTTCTCTTTGATGGGCTGGCAAAGCTGCACACTTCCAACCATCACTCAGGTTCATTTAAAATCAAGCAGACCGAGTATGCTCTCTGTTCCCTGAATCACCCACCTAGAACAACTTCTAAAACTTGTTCAAAACAGAATTTAAACTAGATTTTACAAATGTTCATGTCTGATATTTCCTCAAGCACCAGTCAGTCAGTCTAGACCAACCACAAATTCTTCAGAAGACAGATCACCCCACACACACTGTGCAAAAGCCATCAGCTTAGGTAACAGTTAACAAACATCCTATAGACAAATTCAGCTTTAGCCACAAAAGACTTCTAAAACACAACCATCACATAATTTAAAGAAACTTTGTAAATGTACTTCTCAAATATATCAATAAACGTTGCTTTCTGCATCTTGCCTAAAAACAACTAAGTCTAATGCAAGCAAAGTCACATCTGACCCAGCGTAATGTTACCAAAGCACGTGTTTTAATGTAAAAACGTGAAATGGCCTGTGTTTATGGACTGGATGCTTTATATTTTTTCTGAATCAGTTAAGAGTCTGACAATCTGGAAGTCACATAAAAAATAATTAATAGGGCAGGATAATTTTGACCCCCTGCCTGACCTTTAGAACTTATGGAATTGCACAGTATCTACGGATTTCACTAGCTTATATTTTACTTTATGCTTCAGCAAATTAAAACAAGCATTTATTTTTTTCATCAATAAATATAACTGCCACAATCTGGAACAAGACTGAAATTTATTCTTGTTCTTTGTTACAAGTGAGCTGCTTCATGCAATGTTTGCCACTATTTTTACCACTGAACAAATTTCTTAAAAAATAATCTTCCTAGATAAAGCTTAAGTATCTGCCTGCCAGATTATCTTTAGCCAGTCTCCTGCCGTTAGCATTTCACTTATCAAAAATATTGTAAGAATAAGCACATAGAAACATTGAAACAAAATGTATTACGTTTTACTAATCTGCTTGATAAAGCTCCCCCATGGATTTATGATGAACATTGGCACATTGATCCATGACTGAGCCAAAGCCTCCAGAAGTCTTCGTGACCCAAGCAGTGTTTGTAAGTTGGGTGCTAAGGTGGGTTGGTGTATGATCATAAGCAGAAAAATGTCAAAATGAACCTTTCGCTAGACACCACCTCCCCTCCTGACCCCCTTTCAAATGATCCGTTGATCAAATCAATGAACATGCAAACAGTACCACGAGGCACACACAAAGAGGAGCAGACTGCCCTCTCAAAGGACAGGCGCTGGCTTGCTGGCCGTCACTCCACACTCCCAGCCAGGCTCTGGGACATGTGCAGCCAGCAACCCTCCACTCTTGGAAACAGACATAAAGGTGGGAAAAAGGGAAGCAACAAGAGAGGCAAAAAGAGAGTAAGAAATACAGATGGGAAGGGGCAGGTCTTGCATCTCAAGGGCAGAAGTTGCTACCAGACCAGGACTAACTACAGTGCTGGAAAATGTTTGAATGCACTGAAAAAAAAACCTAGATTGCGTAGTAGAACGGCATAAGGAAGAAGAGTGATAGCCTGTCCCTCCTCCTTCATACATGACACGGTGATGCTCAAAACACGTCACTTTTCCCAGAGGAAGCACATCACAACTTTCTAGTTAAAAACTTCAAGGAAATGCAACTTCTTCCTGTGGCTGTAATTTCAAGATCGAAATTCCAATCGCTGACTTCTTGTATCTTTTATTTTGTCTCTCCCACCGACCCTGCCTCCCTCACCGCAGGGGTACCTGACGCACACCGGTGCTGCGCCCCTCACCAGCTAACCAACCCCCCGTGCCAGGTGTCCTGCACCCAGGCACCCTGCTGCAGGCAGACCCCGTCCCCCCTGCTCGGGCAGCTCCTCGCACTGCCTGGCCACCGGCAAGGACAACGCTACTGGCACAGGGCACCCTTTTCTCAACTCCTCTGCCTTCTGCTGAAAAGCAAACGCAAATGGACAAGCACACCAGGAATCACTGAGTTGATATGTATATCTCAGCTAAAGCAGGGGAACAGTGGTAAGTCATAAGTGAGTGAAAATAGGGTATTATTATAAAAAATATTGGACACTGATGAAAAACTAAGAATAATTAGGATGTTATCATTACTGGGAATAACAACATATTAATAAAATGCCGATGCTTAAAGACAGCACTTAAGTAGGTAGATGATCTGTCATAGCAATTCATTAATGATTTTAGCTTGCTTACTTTTTAAAACAAATCACGGTCTCAACTGCATATGTCTAACATTTAGAAACATACCTACAGATACAGATTAATATACTTTCACCACTATATTTTGTTTAACACAAAGCAGTCCCAATTTTCTAAGCACCATAATAATACAAATAATGTTACTACCTGAGTGCCTTTTATTGATGTTTTTCAATCTTATCATAAACCTTACAGAACTAGAAGGAGGGGAGAAAAAATGCCATTGCAAACAGAAAACAGTGCATGACCGATTTGTCTTTACCTCTAATAAGACTTTTTTGCATTGTATTGTCTATAGGAATAGTTTTGAAAAAGCTGAATAGAGAGTTTATTCAAAAAGGCACTGTTAGAAAGAAAGTGCTTGCTCTTTTTCATGTGTAAGTGCAAAATGAAAGCGAAATATGGGCCTGGGAAGAAGAAGGAGGAAAAGAGGAGGGAAAGTTTCACATATTTGCATAGCAGAATCTTTTAAAGGGCATCTGACCTGGAAGTACTTCTGACATGGCTCACGGGGCGTCAGCAATGCATCAGGAAATAGATTATAATTTGAAATCTGAAAAGAGGGATCATTTAAGAATTAAAACCAAAGGAAAACACAAAATAAAAATACCACATTTCAGAAGCTCCTGAGAGACGTTAAGCATTCTAAACAACCCTGGAACGTAACAGTGAGGATCTTCGGAGCTTTCAGTGATATTTGACAGTCATTAAAGTATGGGAGAGGCTAGTCTACAGCAATGAGAACACGTAATTAAAAATAACTATGACATTTTTCTTAATGTACACTTTACTAGGAGCACAAGTTCAACAATATTCTCCAGTTTTAATCAACATACTGTAGCAAAAACTTCGTGACATTAGAAAATCTGGGGTTTTCCCCCAATTACTCAACTACAGCTTACTCAGGAAACTACAGCAGCATTGGTAAAAATAAACACAGCAGTAAGGCATGTTCACATGAGAATTTGCAGAATGAGATCCAGCATATGAAAATGAGAAGCATATGAAACTGGAATCATAAAAACCAAGCTAGGCAGCAAGCTTCTGTACGGGACCCCTTCCTGGCCATCTTCTCAAGAGTAAACCATTTTGCCTTGAAGTCTCTGGTTTGGATGTGAATGACACACACACACTGGGAGCAGCCAAGGTATTTCTATGCACTTACAACTATTTCTGCCATTGTGCCTAGGAAATATAGGAAAGAAACAATACAAACCTTTTCATAAAGCAGATTTCCTTTCTGCAAGGACATCTGTTGAGTACAAAACGGTTAATGACAAACTCATGCCATGCGGCTACAGCCTCAGGTTCTGTACACTTCAGCTCTAAAGCCTAAGTAAGTGGAGAGAGCGCCTCCGTTACACAATTGCAACTCAATACTAGCTAACTCCCTCCGCTTCAAAGGGTGAATTCCAATGTTAAAACATTAATTCTTAATCAAGTATCCTAACACACTGTTTTCTCACATTTGCATTCATTCTTCAACTAGGACCAGCTAAATGGTAATAGTTAAACAGATGTCAGCCAAAAGCAACCTACTAAAGTCTAGATTTACATGAACGTAGCTGAAATTGGAATTGAGACTAGAAGATTTCTTAGTGTCAAGTGTCATTGTGCTCCTTCTTGCCTATATATCTACACAAATTCCAGGGGACGTTAAACACTTTCAGAAGGGAAAAGGAAGGAAAACACTTGAATGAAGTGCTGTGGCAGATCAGAGCAACTGATGATGTTTCTACAGCCAGTGGTTTTCTTCTCGCTGCTCCCTCCAGCAGTGACATCTCTGCTGGACTGAGCTTGGAAGCTGGAGAGAGAAAGCTCAGCAAAGCCAGGAAAGCAGGAAATGCCGATGGTGGGCAGAGCAGTTTTGGGATTGCAAGAGCAGGAAAGGAGCAGGGCTGCAAGCAGCTTGCACGTGTGCTCTCAAACCCATCTGCAGACTCCTCCATGCAAACCTCAGAGCTGCTGAGGATGGGAAGGAGCTTTTGAGATCATCTAGTCCAACCTCCCTGCCCAAGCAGGGAATCACTGCTGCCCTCTCCACTCCACCCAGGCTCTGTCCTCACATCAGAACAAAATCACTACTTCGACGCGCTTGCTAAATGCAGCTTCTCCCATTTCCAGCTATTTCTGCTTCACCTAGTCCTACTGAAATCACTATCCGGTAAACAGCTTTCTGTCCTGGCTCCTCCTTCCCCAAGAGGCACCCTGCCAGCCCCTGCTGCCACAACAATTACATTTTTCCTTTTAGAGCTAATCACGCTGCCAACTGACCGCAACAGCCTACAGCAGTGCTGTCTCTGTTCTAGTGATGCTCTTATTAATGGAAATCCATAATGCTGATCTGTCTTTAAATAATGTTATTAAGGAAAAAACAACTTCAGATTCTGCAATGAGTTCTGGCACTCAAGTGGAGTATGCCTTCCCATTTGCCATGTTTTCCCTGCCCCTTCCTACACAGCCAGTCAAATTCCTCTTCCAGCAAACATTCGGAGACAAGATGCCTCTCAGAATCAGATTCTAACAGCTACAAAGGAAAAAGAAAACCAATAAAAATAAAAACGAAAAAAAGAAACAGGCTAAATCCATTGCTCCTTTACTTAATAAAATTTTAAGATATACACTGATTCTTTAGATGTATCTACTTGACTATCTGACTGAAACTCTGTTGCAGACGACCTGGGTCATCTCATGCTACTAGAGTATTCCTAAATCAAGTGATCACTTGGAGAAACAAAGAGCAATTCTTTCATTTACATAAGGCATAACCATGACATTCATTCACGACTAATCCTGCATTTAGTAAGGGGAAAAAACAAGATGGCATACTAAGTCTTTTCCAAATTCAATTTTCTCCCTTTAATTAGATTTCCCCCCCTGTGCAGAATGGAACCGTCTGGCGGGCAAGAACAGCGTTGTCAAGGCAAGAAGATGGAGCGTGTTTTATCTGTCAGCTACTTGCAAGCACAGATAATAAGACCTTCTGTCACTGGATCTATACATTCACAGCGACATTTGCTAAGTAAACCTCAGTCATTTTTTCTAATCCTGTTGCGCAAATTAAACTCCTGAGCCTTAATGTTCTTTTTTTTTTTTTTTTTAAACCTACGTATAAATTACTCGATCTCTACAATAAAGATCACACCTCAGACTTATTTGTTAATTACAAACAACTCTACTTTAAATGCACGTGCTAATATAGGGCACAAGCATAAACTTCATTCTCTGCTACACCGAGACACAAACTCAGAAATCGTAACTTAAATTGCTGCAACTGAGATGACTAATAAAGCAAGAAGGACTTGGTCTTCCATATCCTGCAACTTCAATCTCAAGTGCCATCCAGAAATACCTCTTACCAAGTCTGAAGGTAAGCAACGTGTAATCAGACCTAATAAGTATCACCAAAACCAAAGCATGATGCCACATGAAAAAGAAAGCTAGGATAAGCTGTCTCGGGGGAAAAAGGCAACCAAAATGCTTTGCAGGACAGGTAGCCTACCCATATGCTTAATGGAGTAATAGAAAGGAACCAGTGGCCACAGATTTGGCACATAAAATGATTTAGACTGATTAGACTGAATTCAGACCAGGGATTTTTCAGCCCCACATAAATTTAACTTAAATCATTCGACAGCTCCTAAATCAGGAAGCAGAACCATTCAAAAGATGATCGATTCCTGAACAGGGTTAAAGAAACCCACAGGGTCCAGCACCAGCTTCCGAGCTGTTCGTAATGGCACTAGCCCAATACCAAGCTCTCTCATCAGGAGACACAGGCAGCGAAAGTAGGAAAGAGATTAAGCATAGGTCACAGCATTATTAACAGAGGGAGCCAAAATGTTAGCTGAGCCCCTGTCAGATGCAATGGATGAGTTAAGCTCCAGCACAGCATCTGTGCTGGACAGGAAAAAAAATAATTCAATAGATGATTATCATTAACCACCTCCCACACATCTTGTCTGTGGCCCTGCTATTGCAGCTTGCAAACACTCAACTGTTCCTGCAAAGCCTAGAAACAACACTGCATACTCCTGAGCACAATCTGCTTCCCAGAGAGCAACTAAATGCATGCACAGAAATACAGACATTTCAGCTTCTCTTTTTAAACTAATATATTTTAACAATTAAACTTCTGATGGCCTGGCATCATGATTTCACCTGCTACAACTTCATCTGCCCTCCAAATTACATATAATAAATTTATGGCTAGTTACATATTAATCTCTTATCAAGGTTACCCAGAAATGTTTTTACCCTCAAATTACCCAGCCTGGTAGCAACAGTTTTGAGCCATCTATTATCACTGCCTTGTAGCTGAGCTCTTAAAATGCATTTGAAAGGGCATGGTACACCGAGATTGTTTTCTTGTTACTACAAGGCTGTACTTAGTGTCAAATTGAGCTCTAGAGAGAAAAATCTAAAAATTAAATAAAGGCGAAATAATCTTTCAGTAGACTCTCTACAACTCTACATGAAAAAAATAAAGAATAAAAATATGTGTACATCAAAGGTCTCCATATCAAGAATGAAAACCTCTAATTTCATTAATTCATACGTGTTTGCAAATAATTTCAAATTGCTAACAGGAAGTTGAGACCTGTGAGCAAAAATAAAAAAGTCCAAGTCTTAGTAACAGAACAGAGCATTAGATTGATTGCCAGGTTTTGCAAGATGACACTATCAGGACTCTCAAGGAGAAGAAATCAAGATTTTGCACATTGACAAGATTGCTTCTGTTCCACATACATTAAAAACATCCTGTATCTCACCTAGGTAAGGCTATTATATGTGCGCTTTCAACTACACCTGCTAAAACTGTCTCAAAGTTGGACTCGCATGTCCTACCCACATACCCCTTGCTCTCAGTAATGGAACAGGATGTATTTCAGATCACAGGATGCATCAAACCAGAAAAGGTCTCCACATTTCTAGTCTCTTTTTCCATTAAAAGCTGAACCAAAATAAGGCTCATTACACAAAGAGCTACATCTCAGCAAGGCTGAAAGTTGCCAGCAAAGCTACATATTGTCTTCAACCAAACTTTAATGGGACAAATCAGGAATACTTCAAAACGTACAAACAGTTTATAAACCAACTGTTGCAGTACTGCTTAACCTGACAGAACGCTGAGAGATGACTAAAACGGCCATACCCGACAGTAACTCTCCCAGTGTAATGATAGTACTAGAATACAGGAATAACTTCAATCTTGGCCTGCTGTAGCAAACAGAGCTCCTTGAGAATGCTGTTGTACTAACACTGAGAAACTTCTACCCATAGTGCCCATATATAAAACAAAACCACATGCTCATTAAAAAAAAAAAAAAAAAAAAAAAAAAAATCAAAGTATCATATTTGCTTTACGGTCCTCATAAACTAAACAGATCAATCCATAATAAAGTGGAAAGAGAACATAACAAAAAAGCAACTGCACTTACTGGCACTTGTATTACACTGAAGCGTGGCTAAAAGTGGGCTCAGTTTCAACAAGAAGCAAACTTGGCTGTAGAAGACACTGAACAAGTGGAAAAGAACAAGCTAGTAGTATTACTGGCCTGAATTTCAACAAGGAGTCTTGAGTTCCTGACATGCTAGCCAAAATCCTCTACTCTTTTTTCTTATCTACAAACTCATAGATCTTCACAAGGCACTTCAACATCAAAGGAACTGGTGTTCCTGTGAAAGGGGACAAACATGCAATGCAAATCCAGTACCGTGGTGGTTCTCCATGACCATGCACAACTCCACGTGGAGTTACCAGGAAACCTTCAGCTTCAGAGCACCCTACCTCTGGCTTCACCATGAAGAAGAAATGGACCTGTCAGGATCCTGGAGTAGAGTACTATTTAATTATGCTAAGAAATAAAACCAGAAGCGATGATACGCCTTCAGAGTAATACACAGTTCTTAGAGAAAGCTTTTTATCTGCAGGCTCCAAGTCAGCTCCTATCTGTGGAAACCAGCAAACGTTTTGGGGCTTCACCAGGATCACGGAAGAGGCCTCGATGAAGTAGTTGTGCAAGTCTCCACATAGCTTCCTAGGAAAGGTAGAAACCTAAACAAGAGAAGCTTTAACTGGGAGAGCAACGTATGTGTCACTGAGTGCTGTGGTAAACTTCACTCCATGAATCGTCTGTATTCCTGCCTTTTCCTCAGCTAAGCAACAATTACATGGAGCTTTTCAGCAACTTTACAGAAAACTGTTCCCCCTGAGCATGACCTCAGCAGTGCTAAAGCTTGAGTCTCGTTTACATCAAGATATCTTTCTCTGGAAAGAAAAGGTCAGGAGATACAGGGCAGGATTTTACAGATGTAGAATTTTACCGGAATGCTTCTACCAAGAGCGGCACAGTGGATACACTCCTCCTTGGGGGTCAGGGTGCCTCTTTGGGTGAGTTTTCTGTTACTCTGGGAGTGGCTCCAAGCCAAGCCCACAGAGCCACTCCACAGTACATTTTCACACCGACTCATCTTGGGCTAACGATAGCAATGTAATTACTGGCACTGGCTGCAAGACTGGAAGTTTGGGTTTTTTTCAGGGGTTTGCTGTTATTTATAATGTCACCATTCTCGCATGTGTTTCCTTATTTCACCGCAACAAAGCTAAGAATTTCCAGCAGTTTCACTAAGCAACAGCCCCCTTGCAAGACCAGCAGTGGGGGATTGCCCCAGTGCAAAGAAGGATGCAGCCGAGCACTCCCTGGGAAGCTGAAGAGACACAGACAGAGCAGGAATTTGAGTGTTCCTGGAGGGAAATCAAACCCCAAGTTTATAAAATCAACCCTGCTCTCTCTGCCCTCAAGTATATGCAATTACTTACAAGAGCAGCTCTAGCACGGGAGATGATCAGGAAGAACCGAAACTCAAACTTCTCCCCTCTGCAGTCCAGGGGAGTGCCTTCCCACCAGGGATATTTCCTTTCATCATCTCATCCTTGATATATGAACATTTCATCAAAATGGTGTTTCCCCAAAAAGGTTTGCTTGGGAGGGGAAAAAAAAAACAACACACAAAACACCACCCTCCATCAGAAGTTTCTGAAATAAAACTCCAGTCAGCTCTAATAATGATATTAGCAGAATTATATCAATAAATCATTCCATATGGACCCTAGTCTAAGTCATTTTTAAATAAGAGATGCCGAACAGTTCAAAAAGAAATAAAAGTCCACCTCTGGCTGCCACCAATCAAGAGGGTGACTTAAGGGTGGGAGATGTGGCGCTGTCTTCTGTGGGCAGTGAGGGCTGGTTGCGGAGCTCCAGCCGCAAGCGGGTCCCTTCCTCCCGGTGAGTGCTGACGTGCCACCGCAGGACTGCACCTCCGCCCTGGCACACTCCAAAGGTCAACAAGTGCCGAAAACCACCACCCACAAATTCCTGCATTTCCTCACTTCTGATGTCTTCTGCAAAAAAGAGGGCCTTTTTTTCTTTTAAAGCACTCTCACAAAACTGTGCATTTTACTATTATTATTATTTAAACCCTTCCTGAACATTTAATGCCAGCAGAACGGCACTGGAACCAATTTCATTTTCTCTGAAACACTTCGCTCATATTTCAGTATTATGCAAAATACTACAACTAACTAAAATAAATGAATTATCATCCTGGGGACAGGATATGCATGGACAACCTGCTAGAAAGTTTCTTCCAGACATACGAAACCCCTTTACTCTGTGCACAGAACAAAAATTTTTTAGCCACCGTATGAAAGAAGATTTGAGGCTACCTAACAACATAAACAGTGCTGTGTCTTCAGGAGCGCTGCTGCAGCCAATGCAGAAAAGTGGGTTTTATGAGCAAATATTAGAAAAATATAAATATAAATGAAGCGCAGGAGAAATTCATGAAAGAAGTCTGTTTACAAAACCTAGATTCTCAGTAGCTGGAGACTGTACATCCTTAGTCTGTATTTTTCACAAGAAAAGCACAGAAAAGGAAAAATAAAAACCAACAAAACACCACATGAAGAAGTGTTAAGTCAGGACAAGCAGTGCTAGACAGAGCCAGGGATACACCCAAGACCACTTTGCTTATTGTCAGTAATCAAGGGAGATCACTGCTCTTTAATTACACTTTTAAAAAGTCTAAACTAGCATGCACCTGTTAAATTCACAGCTTTCAATTTTACATTTTAAACACCTTGCTGTTTCTCGTATCTTCAGCACCTGCATTTCAAACATATTTCCTACCGCTGGGCTTCAAATAAGCTGTTTTCTATTTAAATTGTTATGTGCTTCCTTGAATATAAAACCCTTTGCTATTCTCCTAAGACTATGCAGTATTACATTCATTAAATTTATAAAATCATTCAACAAAACAGTCACTATCATAAATGGATGAAATATTATCTCACCACCAAAGAAGCAACACAACTGCCATACTCCACACAGACCTAATTCTTCCCCTCACAGACTTTATTTAGGTATATACATATGTACAGACAGAAAATAAAAGTCAGGGATTAAGGCTTAAGGGTGCACCTTGAGGACCTTAAGTCCTTAATGGTACAACATTAAGATTGCAACAACTGCGAATGTGAAATACAATAGCTGAGATGGTGCAATTACTCATTATTTATGCAAAGAAAACAAAAGTAAAATGATGTATTTTACCAGCACTTTCATTGATATCTAATCTGCTATCAGAGATTTCATTATGATCCGCATTTCCCAAAGACTAGGCAATTTCAATGCCATTATTGTTGGATGCCCAAAACACTTATTATGTTAGGCACCAGGAAGTTGCACAAATCATACGGTAACAAAACCAAAAACTAAAGCAAGTTTCCTGGCTTAGAAACCCTGACAGGTTAAGGAAAGGAAAAACTTGGCTAAACAAAAGCATAAAGCAATCATGAATTAGATATTTTGATATCTCTGTCCTCAAACAGAGAGACCTCTGGCGCCAACTGATTGTGACGCGATTTTCTGCCCTGGCAGATGATGGGAACCCCAGTGTTTCCCCAAGCAAACAATTCCAGTTCTTCACTGTCTGCAACTGCTCAACTAGACAACAGGAAAAACATCCTAGGCTCTTCTGGTAAGAATTTAATGCCCATTACTTGTTCTAAGTAGTAATGGGAAAGACTTGATTACCTACCTTTACACTAGATCATTTTAAAGATCTGAGCTTCAAGCCTAGCCATGAGACACAGATATCATGCCCTGCAGTACGCCGAGAGGCCAGGTTTGAAGGCTAGTGTCTAGATTTAATGTCAAGTGATTCAAACACGTCAGTTCAATTCTGTACTCCAGCACTTGACCACCAGAGACCTGTCAAAACTGTAACAACCATTTATTTCCCCTGTTCTAGTATAGATAATATCTGGACATTGACACCCAAGACAAACTCTTCGGAAAAGCAGTATCTACATTGGCTCTAATGCACCATTTTAACACACATCTTCAGGACACCTATGACTAGTCTGCCGCAGAGAGAAAACATGCTTTACTACTTCCTAGGATTTAGCCTTGGGGTTAGGGAAAATCCCACAAAGTCAAGTTCTGAATACAGGAGCTCACCGTGCAGTTCCTCATATCTGATATCAAAGCCACGCTAGGAAATCCCTGTCCTGCCACAGCTGTAAGCTCTCAGTGCAGTTTACTACTAGCATCAGCCAACGCAAGTATGTGTAGAGCTGGATGCCTGAAGTGATAGAGGCTTTTAAAGAAGTCTTTAAAGAAACAGAAAGAACGGTACAGAAGTGAGAGCTTCTTCAGCTGGCTTTGATGACAAGAAAAGCCACATGGGCATGTTCTTCTGCTACAGCAGAAAGAAGAGTGAATACAAAAGTTAACCTACCACAGCTTCACCTGAGCAGCCGGAGTGATCAACAGAAAGTGCACAAGGACCGACAGCAGCCTTCTGGATTTGGGGCGCTACCTCACAGCAGCTCATTTCACACAGCCTGCACTGTGGAACCACTGCGGTGTGGTGGCTGCCATCTGCACTAGCATGAGACATCTGCTTACTCAATCGAAGCTGCAGGTGATAAATTTTAGGAGTTGCCTTTGAACTTTTACAGAAGACAACCTTCAGTAAGAGATAATGTAATATAATCCAATAGGATACAATTCAGAGGAAAAACCAATGTGAATAGTATTGAACTCAAGCATATAAATAATCTGGAGACATTAGTTGCAGTTGTAAGCAATTAAAGCTATAGTGCACAGCGACATCTTAGGATAAGCTCAAGTAGTTTGTTAATTTGAAGGTATCTGGTACTAGAAACTTGGGATGGGAGTGAAGAGGAATAGCAGCTAAACTTTTGAACCCTATAATAAATGAAGTTGGAGACCTTGAACACAAAACACAGCACACTGCAGTAGACTTGGTAAAGTCACACTGCAAACCACTTTTTAGAGCTCTAGAAAACACCTTTGCAGTTTAAACATAAATCAATATACTTACTGTTTGGATACATACACAGGAGAGCTGGCATCGATTAGAATATGTCATCATCCTTTATAAATACTATTTCAAAATTTATAAACTTAGCAGCCTTCAAAAGCAATAAAGTGACAAATAAATTAGACCAATTGCATACATACATGAGCTGCTTGGCCGATAGTGAGCCCCCGGGTACCGCCTGCCCATAGTGCCAGTCAGCACATTACCGCACGCTGTCAGCTGCTTTCAAGGTACAGATCGAAATGTTTAACTGAGGGAGAAGAAAAAAAAAGTGAAGATTTAGTACAACAGCTGTATCTTTTTCATTAAAATGCTAATGACCCCTACAAATTTCAGGATAACTACATCTATAAATTATTCATAGCCATGTTGTCAGAGGAGATGAACTGTTGTGCTATACACGCAGCACAAATTTATTATTAGTGGTTGGCCTCCATTAATAAGCTCACATAAATTTTAAGGCACAAAGAAGTCTCAGGTCATACAGTAACTTCTTTTGGCCCATGATACAGACAGAACAACAAACACTGCAAGGAAGAGTTTGCTTTTGGCTTTAAATACAGTTAGCCAGTAGGTGAGATTTAACAACAATGTCATCTTAAATTTTGTGAAGCAATCATTAAGCAACAGGTTTATGAACAGTTTGCTATAGAAGCAAAATTTATCCGTGCTACATAACATTGATCACTTTGAACCTGTCCCTAAAAACCAAAATGTCTTTACAGGAATGCGGGCTATTTACCAGTGTATCAGTCTTCTGAAGTATCACTTTTCAGAAGTACCAAAAACCCAAGCAAACAAGAAATGCATGGTGCACATTACGGTCATTTTGAAATAACAAATCACAAATCCAAAATCTTAACTGAAATGCTACTGAATCTGTCAAATAACAAGCGTAAAATCTTTTACTCTAAAACCAAGTCCCATTGTTTCTTTCTTTGGTGTAAGATTTTGTACTAAAATACAGCTTTCAGCTGATTTTCAGCTTTACCTTTTACTTAATCTATCTGAATAGCCTTCATGTTCCCAGATGTCTTCCAATATGCATTTATAAAGTTTATATGTCAACCATGCAATTTATAAAGATACATTTCCTTTTATTTCATTCTCACCCTTGCTGGAAGGACCAAAAAAGCAACAAATTCTGGGGAATGTTTTTCCTAATTCATCAAGGATTTTTACTGTCTCAGGCTGTAGCTACAAGCACAAGCTTGTTCTATCCAGGAAACAGAGAGAAATATCAGGACATAGATGAAATAGCACTGCATCGAAACTGGGAAATTTCCACAGATCTTCAGATACGCCAGTTCCGTGACTGAGCAGAACACCAGCTTACTCCTGAATTAGTAAGCCTTTTATATATATATTGGCATCTATGCAATTCTCTGGTGAGCTGGTCTGGGAGCCAACACAGCTGAAAACTCCCCATAAAGATATATTTTCTGCTGGATGAGGCTCCTGAACTGGCTCACGGTGGTCGCAGTAGTATTGGTAGCTAGTGAGGGCAAGTGAAAAGAACAGGACCATGGCAGCCTGTGTTTAAAATGACTTAAATTGCAATCACATAACATTGCCACAGCCTCTGTGGATTGCTTCTGAAATACAGACACCTACAAGGCTGCATATCTGACAGCGCAAAAAACAGGTAAAGACCTCCATTATTTCCCGAACCACTGCTGACAAAGCGTGTCCTGTACAACTCTCCTCAATGGAGAAAGTTCAGTGAATCAATGAGATGGTACTCTCTTGCAACAAAAAGGAGAATTCTGGCTGTTAAGATGAAAAGTGAGTAGTAAACAGTAAAATCAACATGCAGTCAAAAACCCCTGCATTTCTTTTGCAGTGCAATATGGGACAACCCCTTGCCAGGGGCTAAACAGACCTTCTCAAATTTCTGTGGTGACCTACTAATTCAACACATTACAATGTTACCTAAGTAAAAAAGTTGCAGATGGCTGCTTCCCCTTTCCTGATCTATAGGAATAATAATAATAATAAAAAAAAAGCAAAAAAAAAAAAAAAAAGCCCAAACATAAACCAAACTATATTTATTAGTAGAAAAAATTAAGTCTCCCCTCACCCCAAATTCATTAACATTTTTACTCCCCTCAAACACCTATGCACGAAGTTCATAATTCATAGCAGAATACAACAGAACAGTCCTTAGCTGTGCAAGGATTAAAAAAAAAAATACTGAGGGGAAACAAAAATTGTAACCAGATGACAGTATTTACAATTCTTTTCCATAGCTTGTGAAAGAATTTGATCAGTATGTATGGAACTGCAAGATTACTCATTTTTCATAAATGCATTCTTGTCTTTCTAGAGAGTGTACACTTTTCTAAAGCAATAACACTCACTAAATTCTATCAAATGCCTACACTTGAGACACGCTATTCCTTCCCTACCTAGCAGCACAGTATTAGAGGGGGCCTTCTGCGACATACCATAATAAAAAAAAAAACCCAAACAGATATAAATTAAAAATTCCAAACCCCACAATTAAGCTCTCAAACTGTTGAATTAAACTAGAGTATGGTTTTCCTAAAGAAGCATGCCCACCGTGGGAATAAACCACTCCTAGGAGAGGCCAGGTGGGGACCCAAAGGTACAACCATTTTAAATATCATGTTTTAAAACCCCAGAAATCTCAGTGGAAAAGACAACATAAAGATATATTCTCATTATAGCAAAGGTTTCATCAATTACTGTATAAAATGGGAACTGCAAAGATTTACAACCTGGATTAAAGCCAACTATCAAAAGTCAATTTAGAAGCAAGTGCCACACAGTAAGTGAAGTTAAACTGCCCTGCAAAACAGTGATACTGGACTGTATGTACCAGCAGGGACATACCCAGATCAAGACAAACGACAATGCTGCTTGGGTTTGTTTTTTTTTCTTTTTTTTTTTTTTTTCCAAGAACCATCTTTGAATTTTGACCAGAATAGCCAAAGCGACCTGCCTTTTAAACACATCTGCTCACCCAGGTGAATCTTGGAGGGACTCCTGAGCTCAGGGAACTCCCACAGGAATGTAAATGCAATAGCTAAAGCATCTGAAAACTAGCACTTATTTCCAAATACATCCATGAGATTAGTAAACAAAATGGAAGGAGGTCTCAAATATTCCTTTCAAAGATCCAGGTACAATGTATATACGGGTTTGGGGTTTGTTTTGTTTTTAAATGTACACAACTTAAGTATTCACAACTGCACATAAATCTGACTTGAACCTGAATGTACCTAACATATCAGATCAGGCCTTCTTAGTACTAGTTTTTAACCTGCTCACTCACATTTGTTTTGTAACAAATATGTTTTGTAACAGCTTTCTGGGGGTTATTATTCTACTGCAAAATTGCTTAAAAAATATTTTATGGTGATTTTTACATCTTTAAAGTTAAATTAAAAACTATATATACACAAATGCACATATAGCCTTATTGTTTCTCTTCAAGAAATATTTTGATTTGGCTCTGCTTGAAGATTTATATTTTGTCCTTTCTTGATGATCTTCCCTGATTTGTTTCAGATGACCAGCCCCGTGCTGCAAGCAATTACAGACAATCATGGAAACAAAACCCGAGCACTATCACTGCGTACCTGCCACCCAGGGGAGCACCTGAAAGCACTATCCACTTCACCTCATGCCAAGTCTTTTCTAGGAGCTGTGGTGACAGAGCTACCAGCTACTCATCATCGCACATAATGAGGGCATAAATCATCCTGCAGAGAGGCCTGCCATGACTTTCCGCTGAGGCTGTCATCTTCCTAAACCATTTTCTTTACAGAGCTTCTTTTGTTGCAAGCTCTTTTACATTTCTTAGTTTTTATAACTGCTACATCAGAGTTTCATTTTACTTGTATTAATCTTTTGACACTACTGAAAAAAAGGAAAAAACTAGATTCTGGTGCCTTTTGGTTTGTTGTTGTTGGGGTTTTTTTTGTTTTGTTTTTGTTTTTGTTTTTTTTTCTTTTTAAATGAGAGAGTCAAACCAAGAGTTATGTCCATAAGGCAGGCACATAGGATCATGTTTGCTTGAACTAATTCCATTATCTTTTGTTTGAGGACAAACACCTCATAGGACAAACACCTCACAGTCCAACCTCCATACTTTTAATGGACATTAAACCTTTTTTGGGTTTCACCCAAATTTATTTTTTCATGCATGCTGCTGCTTATGAGGGTATTAAATGGCCAGCTGGCTCCTCGACCTTCCCTGGTTCTCTACAAGCAACATTTGCCATAAATACGTGTGTGTTCAAACGCAATTACAAGTACATTCATACTGGCTGCTATAATCTCATACAATAGATTGCCAGCAGACCTACCCTCACAGGCCCAAGAAAAAGGATACAAAAATGACATGACTGCAAATTACCTACAGAAGTCATCCAAGCGTGACTGACTACATCATTCAACGCTCGCAAGGAACAGCTACACACAGCAGGGAAAGAAAAAAGGTTATTGCATTTAGTTTCTCAAGGGACACCTAGTCAAGAACTTACATTCCAGTACTCTCTGGATGATATTCTGACAAACAACACAATCCCACCTTTAAAGTCTTGCTTTGAATACCAGGAAACAGCCCTGCTACGGAATGGGTAAGTGGAATGCCTTGCATTGTTTTAAAAACACACAGGGGCCACAGGTCCTGTACAAAATAGGCCCACTATAGCAAAGGGCTCAGACACTTAGAGAGGCTGATTTTTAAAAAAGAAAAAAAAAAAAAAAAAAAAAAATCAGCCTGTAAGGCTGGTGGGTGGCTCATTTTGAGATAAGAGAGTGTATTTATATATACACATAAATTTTGCATCTGTATGTATACATTTGCACATATAATGTAATTATGCTTCCCATAGTCAACCGCTTCTCACTTTGCCCGCATTCAGGGCAACCACTCAGAGCCTCACCTGTAGGACAATATTAGTGAAACACAATTTAAACAAGCAAGCAAAGTGCACAGCCAGGCCATTAGGAATTTGTGCTGCCAATTTCTGGAGACGCAGAGACAGCACATTAATTTTCTGTGCTGGGAACAGCTATCGGATGCGGATCTCTCACGCCAAACTACCTATTGGAGAAGGCATAATGTTGTCTACTAGCCAAATATCTTCTATGATTGCGAGTGTAATAACCTCAAAAAAGGTCAATGATTCATATCCATTATTCTTTATCTAATAACTACCACCTTTTTTAAAAAAAGGTATTGTCATTTCAGAGATTTGGGGTTTTTTGTTTTGGTTTTTGTTGGTTGGTTGGTTGTTTTTTTTAAAGTCTTCTGTTACCCAAGAGACCTATCTGCCTTTCCAGTTTTGTCTGGGAGCACTCACGTCCAGGAGGTTACGCTTTCCCACCGTCCAGCTTTGCCGAGAGGCAGGAAGCCACTCTGCTTACTGACGGACTCGCTCCCCGTCATCCCCGCTCTGGCGCAGGATAAAAGCCTTCCGGGAACTGGAAAGACAACCACACCCTACGGCCAAGGGCATGTCCTGCCTGCACTCCAGCCCTGCCGCGCTCGCCATGGGTTTACCACACTTGGACCTGTCGGGGATGCAGTGTAATCCAGATACCAGGCATGCTCAAAGACCTGGAAAGTCCTGTCCTGCCCAAAAAGCCTGGCGACTCCACCATTTCTCCTTCCAACAAATTCACACTACTCAGATTCTTGTTTCTTGCAATCATTCTTGCTTGCAATTCTCTGTCCTGTATACCTTCTGGCTGCCTTTGTGCTTCTAACTTCCCCCCTAACAAGTTCCTATTGGGATGCTTTCCTCCTTTGCCATTTTTGAGAAGTCCTTCATGAGGGCTTTTCTTATTCTTGGTCGTCTTTTCCAGGTACTGGCACCTGCCCGCTTAGTTGAGGTTCCTGTGCACTACGTGGGGATGGATGTTATTTCCCACCCTGTTCTGGGGGATATCATCAGAGTTAGTCACTTGGACAAAATTCCTATGGTGTCCCTAATTCATATTTGAGGCTTTGTCAGAGTCCCTAACTCATCAAAACCATGTTTTTCTGAAATTTAGCGTTTCAATACTTCTGCAGCCAGATCATGTACAGCAAGCTGAATTCAACTCATTCATGGTCCCCTGACCCTAATCCCCTGCACAGATCATACATACTTTCTCAGTAAAACACACCTGCTTTTTGTATCTATTATTCTACATTGGTATCTTAATGCAGATTTTGTTCAACCAAACAGTAAAAGAAAGCATCAGGACATTTTATGTGCAACTGTGCAGTCCGTATATATTTTAACACAAAGAAAAACGCTGTCTATAATATTGACAATTTGTTATAAATCAAGATAACATCATTCACTCTGGTACAGCTACCTGAACTGATATGAGCTAACGATCCCAATTTTACTTGCTCTTTGGGGGTGGGGGAATTTAAGTTACAAGTAAAGTTGCAAAAAAAAGAAAAAAGAAGAAGAAAAAAAAAAAAGAAAAAAAAAAAGAAAAAAAAGAGTTCAACGTTAAGGCTGACAAGACCACTGCTGCCATGCTTTGAGCCTCTGGGGTTGCAGCGAGGTCAGGCTGCGTGCCAGAAGGAAGCCTGGCAAGCCGCGGAGCTGTGCTGGAGCGCAAAGGCATTACAGGATCAAAGCAATCATCGCCAGGTAACACAGATCTTCCCGTAAGCCTAAAACAAGAGGGCGATATTTAGGGTTGCAGTGATGCATTCTGAATCTCATTTACACCAAGATCAGTGAAAACCACTTTTCAAAGCTGACTATCAGGTAACAGCAGTAATTCTAAATGAGAACGTGCTTGTTTCTTCTGAAGTTAGAGATGCCACTGTGCTTTTATTTTCTGTGGGAAGCTTTTCAAGCACAGCTAGGTTTTCTGTTACAGCATTTCATCGCTACTCTCCACTTCCTCCCTCCCTGTATCTTGTAGGGATGAACACAATGTTGCTGCTGTCCTTCCAAGAATGGATGCAAAACTTGGAAACTGAGACAAAAAAGAACCTGAAACTCCAGAAAAACGTCGTAATTTCTATGTTTGCCAGCTCTCAATTAACTAATGGGATGAGCTACAGCTTCTCTCTCCAAACCGATATATCTGCTAAACCAAAAACGTTCATCAACTGTTTAGACAGAAAAACAAAAACAAAACTACCACCTTCTTCATCTTGCTGGTATCCTCCATTAAATACTGAAATGTAATTTAAGAGAATGACTTCATTTTATTACTCAAGACAAAAATTCCCAGTTTACCCATCTTGCCCATTTGCATCCAAATGATCTAATCCACACTCCCTGTGTTCTACCCTTCCACGGGAGCAGTGAGCATAGCAGAACCCACCTACTGCCAGAAGACCAGGATTTCAAGCCAAGGCTGCTTCTAACTCGATGGTTACCAGAAAGCCCTCAAAAGACAAACTGAGCATAAGATAAAGCTGAGCTCAGCTGGTTTCCAGGGTGTGAGGACAGAAGAAAACTGTAAAGCAATAAAAAAGAACTGCGCTGATACTTATTTCTTTAAACAGTTCCTTCTGGAACAGTTGTTCCACCACCAGCAGATACCTTCTGTGACTCTCCTTATCAGTGTCCCAAGCACCCTCCACTCTTTCTATCTTGAAAGCAAAATACTAAAACAAAATCACAACATTCTGTTCATATCTTACTACTCATTCCTCCTGTCATCAGAGTTTCCTATTTTTATTTAACCCAAGCACATTATATCCCCAGTCTGCAATGCAACAGCCACAGCATGAGCTGTTGCTGCTCCTTGGGGACCTGGTGGTAGCAGATGCAGTAACAAATGTAGTGCGAGTTGTATTTTGAAACTTCAAGGTAGAGATTCTTCTAAAAAATTTACCCTATTGTTTTAATATATATAAATATATATTAAAATATACATTTATTTTATAGATATATGTTTTATATGTAAATATATAAAGTTTTATATATATTTATATTTGTGTGTGTGCGTGTGTGTAACTGCTTCGTGACCATTGGACAACCAGCTAAAATACAATTTACAATTCACAGCAGAGGAACAACACTGAAGCAAACTGTTACTTTAACAAAATGTTATTTTACCTGTGGCAATGGAAGGCTCCAAAACACTAACACAGGCTTCATCCGTGCTTGATTTTTATCTCAGATGCAGTATACAAACTTCAGCAGCCCAGACAAGCCCAAGTATCTTCAAGTATTTTTCAAAGACCATAAAACCAGGAAGACTTGGGGAAGGGACAATTATCAAAGCTATTGTACAGGAGCTTTGATGCACTGAGGGAAGCACAAAATGTTTACCTCAGAGGAGTTAACAAGAGGAAACACAAAGAAAGGTCCAAATAAATGGTTCAGTGGAAGCAAACTGGGAACTTCTCCTTTTGACACAATAAGAGGAGAAGGGAAAATACAAATTAACTGAAAGACTGGAAAATATCAGACGATAAAAGGAAATTTCAATTAATATTACCATTAATGATCTTGTCACAAAAAGGTATTAGTGAAATCTGCTGGTGACACAAAATTTGGACGCTCTGCAGCGAGGAGAGAGATGGAATCACCAAAAGGAAAATTGGATGCTGAGAAGGAGCATAATAGAAATGTAGTGAAGTGAAGTAACACAGAGCACAAGGTCATTCATTCAGGGAATCACTAAGAAATTCTGCTGTCAGTGTTGGGCTGTGATGCAAATATTTGGACGTGATGGAAGAAAGAGACCCAGCTACATCAGCAGGGCACTGACCTGCTCTGAGCTCCCAGTGTGATGCATGCATGGGGGAAGGCAAATCTGTTCTCTGGTTACAGCCTTTCCTGCAGAGGTAGGAAAACACTGACACCATCATGCAAGGTAATGCCCAGACCTCATCTGAAACAGCCTGGTAGCAGCTGGTCCCTCACACACCAGGGATTAATGGAAAACACAGGAAATTGGAAGATAATCAAGGTACCAGATTTCTGTCTTGTACAAGGATATTAAGGGTTTGGCTTACAGCAAAACGAAAGCTGAGAGAAGCAACAAAAACTTTAAAGCGTAATGTTGGCACAAGAAACAAGTGCATGTAAAGCAGTCATTGCTAAATTTAGGCTGGAAATTAGAACATACCTAACATCAGAGAAAGGTCATCCAAGAACAGCCTTCCAAAAGGGTATAAAATCATCTAACAAAATCACCTTAAAAATTATGAATTGTGTAATATGATGGGGATAAGCATCTGAATGGGAGATACTCTTCTCTGATGTGATTTTTTTCTGTTTTAAAATAAAAAAAAAGAGCATTGACAATTTTTCTGTGGAATTCACCGAGAAGTTAATGAGAACCTAAGCAACCACCTCTAGACAAAAATCCAGCAGGGTTATAAAACTGCATGATTGGTGAATAACAAGAATATCCAGAGTACCAGGTTAAAAACAAACAAACAAACAAACAAACAAAAAACCCAACAAAAACCCAAACAAACACACACCACAAAAAACCCCAAAAACAACAAACAAAAAACGCCCCAAACCCCTAAGAATTAGGGTATCAAGTTTCAAAGGACAAAATGGCTTTCATCTAATAGGATTTGGAAGAAACTTTGTGAACAGATTTTTTCATTCTGCCTTCTGCACATTTTCTTGGCCTTCTTACTTCTCTGAAGCAGTAGAAACCAGGAATGACTGAAAGCAGATGAACTATTTCTGAGGTATGATTCAGGATTTTAATTTCTACTACTTTTTTTTTCCTTAAAAAGCCCCTTTTTCTAGGTGCAGTTAGCAAGCGCATGTCTCAATGTTTCAATTTGCCATAAACTGGACAACAGCTACAGCTCTAGCAACATAAGCAGTACATTTCTTTTGCTGCTGAACTGAAGGAAGGACTATTTGTAGGAAGCAAGTAACTCATTTACATTTTTGACAAGAAAACAATTCAGCCCTCTGGGTTTTTTTTGTTTTGTTTTTTAACCCACAGGGATATGAAGGAAAAAATAAATTGAAGGTCATGAGGAACTCATATGGACAACAATGCTGTAGTATCCAAATAGAGTACAGAAAATAAACCTCTCCTTTGTTTCCAGCTTTGGCAGGTTTTATGGCAGAGCCATTCGATACAGAGAGCTCTCATACAACATCTCTATTGACTAAACAGTTGATCATCAGCCACACAAAATGCCTCAGCATTTTAGTAAAGAAAGAAATGTTGGAAAGAGTAATTTCTGCAGCATCACAGGAAAAAATATTACTTGAAGATCAGTTAATGAAATACGGAAACAAAAAGCCAGGGTTTTTACGTCTTTCTCGAAGGAAGCTACACAAACTACCTCTGTGCCTCTACAACAAAACCTCATGATTAATGTATCAGTGTCATGCTGAAATACTTCTGAAAAAGTTAACAAAGTAGTAACTACACTGAAAAATATATTGGAGTTTTTCTCAAAGTACTTGTTTAGTCTCACCTTCCCTCAAAAACAATGGCTGCAAGAGACAGCCAATCATAAAATGTAGGATTTGTAGTTTTATTTAACTAAAAAAGTATTTGAAACCCATGTCTAGCATACTGAGATAAAACTTTGGTCAGGCTTTTTGGATGTTGAATGACGTATCGACACGACCCACCCTGCATCTGAATCCAGTTTTATACTAGTGTCAGTCACCAAAATCACTTGCATAAACAACAGAAGAGTAGTTGTGAGACAGGCTCTCATTGGGGCTCTTTGATTCTTTCCTCAAAGCTAACGAAGACATGCATTTAGAATAATATAAGCATATTCCTGGGTACCTCCTTCCCTCTTCATTCACAACCCATATTGTATTGACAACTGCTGCAATACAGCATAAATTGTTCCTAAGCTGACATGCCACGTGCCACGTTTTTCTGTGACAATGGAGTGGAAAGGAATCTCAGCATCCAAAAAGAAAAACTTATTAACTGAGTCACAAGTCAAGATCTGGTTCATTATCTGCAGTTATCACATAAGAGTTCCACCTTTCTTGATGGAAGAACTTATTCTTAGGAAAAACCAATTTTTTCAATAATTAAACATCTGTCAGAATAATCAGAATAGTTTCCTGTTGTCGCTGATGCTTCCTAATCCTAACTGAGCCATGAATAATCACATCAAATATTGCAATACTCCATTAAAAAAGCAATTTTATTTAACATTTTCTAAAATACTGTTCATTTCTACCTCATGGTACCATTTTCCATTTTTTGACAAATAAGATGAGTCTGGGGACAATAAACTACCAGCTCAAAACAAACAACCAGCTAAGATTCAATTATTTCTTTTCAGTTCTCTCCTCTCCACAACACCCTCCCCCAAGGCAAAAGCTGTGTCCTTGGCTTGCAAGGACAATTGCTATCAATATAGCAAGAAATTTATTTCTTTTTGAAAGTATGATATACTAAGGTAGTAAAAAAGGCTGAACCATGTCCTACGCTACCCAGTACTACATCTTCTGCCGCTGTTACCAGTGGCAAAAGGTGATGATGAACAATGACAACACTGGACACAGTAGCACAGGCTATTCCATTCACCTGCTGCAATTTGAGAAGTTCCCCCAGGGTTTCCTTCACAACCTATTACTATTATTAACCAAACCAGGCACCAGAGAATTAGCCTGATTTTGTGAATAACTTCTTCCCCAAACAAGTAGCTATTCTCTCCAGTCCTAAGTGACGATAACATAGCAGGAACTTTCTGATAGCCTCTGCTGAGCCACAGAGAAGGCTTGCAGCACACTAGCGGGGAGCTACCATGGAGGTAACTGCAAACATACTTGCCAAGCAACAACTATAGATGATCTCATACAATTTCAGCACCAAAACAGGCTGATTTGAGGTCAGCTAGAATGGGACCCATTAAACTCATCTCTTACAGGCTCCCTATGAAGTATCACAGAATACATGTCTTTTGGGCCACACTTAGACCTGAAGTTCAGGTTCAACCAACCTCATAGCTTTGTAGCCAGTTTTATGTGACTCAATAACAAACTGTTTAACTAAAGAGGGGTCACCAAGATGAGTACATCCTGAGGTAAGAGCAACCATGCATTTTCTACTAGCCTATGAAACAAATTGTTGACTCTGGTTCAAGCCCTAACAGAGAGGCACACACACATACTACAGAAATTACTGTCTCAGCAGAAATACTGGAACAGCCATGAAAACTGACCTTTCTTGTTATTAGCAGCAGAGATCCCACTGGGGCATGGAGGAAGATGATGGTGTGGCCTGAAGGACAACCACACAGAGTTTGTTCTTGGCATAGACTTCCACCTTTAAAATGTATTCTCTAGACATGTTAAACATATAGGTGTTAATCCAGTGAAATCTGGAAAAGAATTAGTCTACACTACTGCATCTGCAATCTCAGAGATGATGTGGTGAGCACCAGCTCCACTACAAGCATGACACCCACGCCTTGTCTGCAGGGCTCGCTAAAAGACTCTGAAAAGCAGTCGTAGCTGCTCGGGTAGTTGAATCCACACCAAACCCATTACCTCCAAAACCCACAGTTATCACAAAATGAGTAACCTTTCCTTTTAATTTGAGAAGCTAGGATCTGGCAAACTGTATCCTCCCTGAGCAGCCGGGGTGAGAAGTTTCAACTGCATTAAACAATGACTGAAGCACTGCTTCCCTCAGCTTGGCATCAAAGCAGTCTGCCATGAGAATGCTGATTCAAGATTAGCAGGGATGGTCTCACAAAGCTGCCTGCAAGACACCTAGCTAACGCCAGGGCAATGGCTGCACCATGCCCGGGCAGAGTGCTTCCTGAGAGTAAAACAGAGGCCAGCCAAGCATCACGCAGCGAGCAATTCACCTAATGATGCTCTGATGGACAGGCCTTTGGGGAACAGGACATGGCTGCAAAGAGGAGTAAGATGAATTAGAGTGACTGGTCCTGTTAAGGTGAACGTCCTCAACCCAATAGCTTCTTCCCCAGGGAAAAGACTGGAATCTTATTTAAGGGAAATTATGAGACTCCCTTACTGATACATAAAATAACACAGGACAGCGAGAGGACTTATAGGCTCTTCTAGTGAAAGGGAAAGGACCAAGAGGGAAGAAATGAAAAGAAAAAAAAAAAGGAAAAAACAAACAAACAAATATGAGAATGACCTAGTATATGATACAAATTAATAATCTACATGACAACTCTATGTTTTCGAAGAATACTGCTCAGTTCCCATGTAAGAATTGAGGCTCTGTCACGTAGGTACAGAGACTAAAGAAAAACAACTTGGAAAGAAAAGTTGCATCATTAGCCCAGCCTCGTGTGTATTACAGACTACTAAGTCTGCTTGATTAACATACACGAAAAGCATGAAGACCAAGACTAGCCTTGAACCCTTACATAAGCCTTTAAGAGCCATCTTACTGCACTGCCTAAAACACTCGTGTCTCACACAACTGCATACCAACATGAGATTAGGCCTGGCTGGAGTCCCATCATTCTCTTTGTGCAAAGACTGCTTTAATAAGAAATATCTCGTCTCACCAGACTGTAGCTTTATCTAAGGGAGGGTGGGGGGAACCAAACTATAAAACCTCTGAAATTCTTCAGGATGAGAAGTCCTTTGTAAACAAGGAATTCTCTGGGAAAAGTAACATGCAGCATGAAAGATCATTTTCTAAATCAATGTCTCAGCTAGGCACTAGCATTTATCTCCTCTCTACATTTTAACTAACCAGCTTACAGGATAAGAGTTCACAGCTGTGCACCCCACAAGTAAAGCAAGAACTTGAGGCATGCATAAGATTTGCCCAGTGGCTACAAGGCTGGCGTACATCTGCAAGCTCTGCCAGCTCACCTCCAGCAGTTAGGACTGTACGAAATAACACCTTTGTAAGGATCAAATCAGCAAAAGCCCCAAGAGCGCTGCTGCATTTCCGGAAGGTAGAACAGCAATCCTGATGGAAAACCTTCCTGCCTCTGGCAGCAAACGGTAGAGTTTCTTTGCAGGGCTCTGCCAGTAGAACTGCTTGTATGGCGTAGGCAAACCTGCAGACATGCTTAGCCCACGCCTTCCAGCTAACAGCACTTTCTTTGTGGGCAGACAACGCCAGACCTCTCACATATCTTATTTCTGAAGATGAGAAGCCCCATGGCTTGCCAGGTACTGGGAAGTACATTCCCAGACTGTAAGGTCACATGAGAAGGAAGGGAAAGCCACAGCGCCAGAGGCTGCTGGGGAGCATGCCACCAGATAATCCCTCCACATAGACGGCTTCAGCTGGTGCCGTAAAGCAGCTGCTGCTGTGGGCCTCCCTCCCGCTCCGAGACCCACACAGAACCATTTGCACGCATCGCAGGAGATTGCACTTCTGCTGCACAGAACACTGAAATCCAACACGGGTGTCCGCATTGACGGATAGTGTTACTGACACCACAGAGGAACAGCACTACTATGAAACACCTGTGTTGCGTACAGCCTTTTCTCACATGAGGTGGCAGAGTAAGTTGTAGTGTTTTGTCACACAAATACAGCTAATCTGCAAGAATGGATAAACCAAGAACTGCTCTTGCTGGAGTACTAGAAGAGCTAGAGCATCTTTGTTAACAAACATCACGATAAACAATGTAAATACCGCATAGAAATACAGGTACCTCCAGTGTCCGTGCTGGGAGAAATCTGAGACTTCAGTGTTTTAGATGTGGGACAAGAAAAGCACAGAAAGAGCCCGCCCACCCCAGAGGATCCCCAGACAGGGAGCAGGTTACTTACTCTCCCCAGCTCGTTGGTGGAAAGCCTGTACGAGAGCACCAAGTCCTGGAGTCCTGGGCACCAGCAGCCCCTCAGGTCGCTGCAGAAATCAGGCAAGCTGCAAAACAAAAACAAGTCACATATTAGAGTTTTTGTTTATGAAGAGTCAAGGAGGGATTAATGAAAACTACTGAGCTCGCAAAGGTGCAGGTTACCAGAAGAAACCCACGTGGCTGCCCTCTGCGGCAGTGGGAGCCAGGAAGGCAGCGGGAGCCTGGGAATCAGACGAGCGTGACAAGCGACTGAGTAACCCAAAGAGCCACCTTCAGTTTAAATCCTTAAAAACCATCTGCATTGAACAACGCGCAGGCAGGCAGAAGTAAAAGCAGAACAGAAGATCTGTATGTTACAGTGCAGGGATCTTCCCAAACCGGGCAGGTGTCGCAAGCTGCCATCAGACTCTGACAGCTCGGGCATGGAAGAGAGACACTGCAAAGCATGCTTTAAATTCCCTCTCTCTGCACTGCATTACAGGCCTGCAGTTTTCCCCATGCACAAACACTGAATATCATGAAGAAAATTAATTTAGATGATAGAGATGAGCCCCAAGTTCAAAAAAACAGCAAAAAGTCCTCACTAAACAGTACATTCATAACCTAATTTAGAAAATAAAGTGAAAAAACATCTTTTTAATTATGCCTGTGTTCAGTAGACATCAAGTATATAATTTATTTTTGCAAAGTCTGGATGCTGTATCACAGTCATTCCCCAACTGTTCCACCCCCTGGTAAATGATCACATTAATGCTATGGGTTTTGGTACTGAAAAATATATTGGGATTGTTGCCACAGAGTGACAGAAGTGAGGTTATCTCCCCATCAAAAAATACTCCATCAGCGGCAGCAGATCTGTCAGTCAAACTATGTTCTAGGATTCAAGGTATTATTCAACTTTATATTTATTCTCCCATCTGGAGAAAATAAATATGCAAAACCAAAGATACAACTCTCATCTGCTGTAGAGCTTAAAAATTTTTTTTTTCTTTGTTAAAGCAAAAACCAGGCTAAATCAAGCCAAATTATATTTCATTTTAAAGAAGAGATTTATTTTTTCCCCTATCCTTGTTCTAACAGAAATCCAAGAACTATAAATCCTAGAAAGTACTGAGACAGAACAGATCATTTAAGAGAGCTAAAAATGTTCTTGTTAAAAATCATATTTGTCATCTGGAAACGTGAAAATAGACCTTTTTATAAGTCAGGTGAAAAATAATTTTTAAATCTAAAGCTTTTTAAAGAAATCAAGAAAATACACTAATTTTCGTTTCAATAATGAAATTGTACTTTTTAAAAAAAAACAAACTCTTGAAGAAGGCAGGAAGAAAACAGAACAATGCTCATTGAACTAATATTCTAACCCAATTTAGCAGGCACATTCGTGGACTTTTGTATCAGACAATCAGATTCCAGTATTCAAGAGAGGGGAAAAAAAAAAAAAAAAAAAGAGGGAGAGAAAGAAAACATGTTGTGTTAACACCTTCATACCTGTAAAGCCAAGAAACAAGCAATTTCCTTCTGTTTGAGATTCATGGGTTTTATATAAACAAAACTTTCTGGCTTAAGTGTTGAGACCCCAAACTTCTCCAGAGACTGGGCATACATGCTAGCTTTTTTCCAAATAATTTTAAGGGGTTTCTTCTCAAGATAAACAAACAGATGCATCCGTCTGTGCTGGCATGGCCATTTTTATAATTAACCCTCTTCATCCTATATATGAAACCTAATTTGCTCTAAACCAAAGCCTAGCATAACTGCAACAGAAACAGTAGTTAATTCAATAAAAAAAAAAATAGGCAACAGCTCAAAAAGCATTTTATGCCTGAAACAAGGAAATTTTTCAATACAAACTACGACGAGGTCAGCCGGCAGTTCTGAGATCAGAGGAAAGCTTGAAATACAAAATACAGGTCTTGAATGTAGGAATGACCAAGCTCTCCAACAAAACAGCAGATAGGAAATTGCAAACCAAAGTTTCAACAAGAGACATCTGACCTCAGATCCAAAGCGATATTTACACTGATGACATAAATTCCTGAAACTGTGCTGCCGCACCCCCAACATTTTCTATTTCCCAGCTGAGAGTCTCTCCCCCACCCTGAGTGTCCTTCTCTGTCTCTGCATCCTGCTGAACATGTCCACCTCCCCACCCACATTTTTACCATGTTGCCTGCCTTGAAAATTGGCAGACTTGAAAATGACTTGGGGATGAAGAGAGGAATTTTTTTTTCTTCCTGTTTATAAATCTTAATATTTCAAAGAAAAGCTCAGCCAGCCAACAGTGCAGCAAGCTCAGTCTCCCAGACCTATGCAAGCTAGAATTATTCATTTAGGACTTTATTAAAAGCAGCAAATTGGAAGGCAGATAGCATGCAGGCACTGATACCCTTCTTAGAAAATGAATTAGCAAATGTTTAACGCCCACAGATGACAAAGTAGGAACATACCGTTACAATTAATGAAGTAAACAACTGGCTGGTTGAGGTAATACTAGGTGCGAGTTTGAAAATTAAACAGTCCCTATTTCCTTCTTTTGCAAAGATGGGGCAATAGCTACATATACTTAAAGTAGGATTAGATATTCCTGGGTTCATGGATTTCTGTGGGACACAGACCTGCCATCCAGTCCTCAGCTAGCCTCAGAAACAAGTGATCTCACAGGTGCCAGCGTGCAACCTGATCTTGGGCACATCACAGAATTTCAGTTAGAAATAATAAAACCAAACAGAAAACACCAGCCAGCAAGGAAAAAAAATCTGGGAGTTATCACCCCTGTTGAGATGCTAGAACAAAACTTACTTTTGTAGATCTCTCAAAATAGAGAGACATGTACCCAATAGAGACTCCCCATGGATCTGTAATGTCTAAACTCAGACCAAAGCTACTTTCTTGAGGTTTAGCAGGAACTTACCGAGGTAGGAATCATTGCAGTTTTTTTCCGCCTGCTCTACTGCAGCCTGTGCTTGTGCCTGGTGGCTTCCTGCCAAGAGCCAAGAAGGTTAGCAGGTTTGATTCCAACCTCCTTGCTCTTGTAAGGAACTTTAAAGTTTAGGTTAAATATAAAAGAGGGAGGTTTCCAATCGCCAAATTTCAACTGGAGTCATTCAGTACCAAAATAGGTTTTATACTTCAGTAATTCTTTTTTCCTGAAGCACACACTATATAAATAGTGTGTTCCTCAGCAATGGCATTGCATTTTTGGTTTTGCCTTTAAGTTAGAAAAAGACCTGCACCAGCAAGGTTCTCAGAGATGCTTCTGCTGACTTAAACTGAGCTACTCTGATTTAAATTCACTTAATCTAAAAACTGACACCAAAAAATAAAAATATTCACCAACTCTTCCCTTTTCTCTGCTGGGCAACTGCTTCTCGGACAGCCCCAGCAGAAAGCAGACAGCCTGGGCTTGGGGATGGCACATCTCTCCAAGGAGAGCAACAGACAGTCTTCCACTTCTTCACCTTGAAAGCTTGTTTTGTAGGAAAATAAATCCACCTATTTGCACCAGAGAACACAAATTTTAAGGCTTACATCACTCTGGAGCGCTCCTCCTGTATCCTTCATAGTAATGGCTACATATTGTTAATAGCCTGCAAACCTGCCTGTGTTGGGCAGGGTGGAAAAGCGTAAAATTGGTAACGTGCAAGTTGGCAGGGTTCCAGTTGCTCTGGGAAAAATAACTATACATTTCCCAGTTCTTGTGCTCTTAGAATGGAAGCACAGTTACGTACTTATGCATGAGGTTGAGAATATTACATACCTACAGTACTCATCATATAGAGATGAGTGAACTGATAGCAGTATGAAACTGATACCATACTGCAGTTTTGTCTAGGCACACACAGACATGCAGGCATGCTGCATTTACGTTACCAAACTGCGGACTCTGCCTTAAATTGTCTTTTAAAAAGGAATCACAGGATTCTACCTACCCCTCCATTAACATTTCCACCTCTTCCTCCAATTTAAAAATAGAAGAAAGCAGTCATCCAGCATAACATCAATAATTAATAAGTACAGCATGGTCATCTATTTTAGGGACAAATTTTTCCTCTTTCCTTCTTGAAAGCACATTACCAGTTTCTAACGCCAGTCCATCAGGCAGGCTCCTGGTGAGCCTCATGCAACTGCCCCAAGAATCCAGGCTGCTGGCTGTTTCCAAAAGGACGAGAGAAGGAAGAGCTGAGTTTTGTTCTGAGGTTTCTAGGGGCCTTAGTCTGGAAATAGTTTAAAAGAAAAAACAAAAGCAAACCAACAAATTATGTTTTTCTTACCAAAAAAAAACAACCCACACATCTGCCAGGTGTATTAACAAGTCGCAGTTCAATCTGACAGACATGGAAGACTCATAACATAATGACGGGTAAAAGACTCATTAAAGATGGGGTGGAGGAGAAGGCTGCTGTCACCACCTCAAGAATTCCCTGATGTTTTTAGCATCTACCTTTCTTTGTCTGTATCTTACCTTCTCTGACAGCAGTTTTTAACAAATCCACAGAAGGAAGCATCTTACACATTAATTCACTTAACTGCCCCGGAGGGCCAAAAGGAAAACAGCATCACTTAGATGGTATTTTACTTTCACAAATTTTTGAAGCACAATTTTTTGAGAGTCAGGAAGAAGCATTTCTTTCACAATGAGTGGCTAAAGCACTGAAATGCATATGGCACTGTTTTATTCATGAACTCTGAGAACTCCAACAAAACTGAAGAGATTTGGTTATCCATTATTTGCAGGAGGGGTACCACTCTTCCCCTTCCAGGTTAAAAAGCATAGTCTGGACACCTTCCTGGAAAGGGCAGAAGATGGCTTGAGTCATCCTGGGCCAAGAAGGAACGTGGGCATGGATCTTCTGCCTCCCCACAACGTGCGCTGACCATGGGGTCACTACAGAAGAGACTGTGAGGAGGGAAAGTCTCGATAGTTATGAATGATACCCAAATCTGTCCCCTTCATTTTAGTGATTCTTTTTACTAAAAATGTCCAAAGTGGATATCGGAAGGTGTTTTTTTGTTTTCCTTTTAAAATTTTGCACAGGAAGCGGTGTGGGGGACAGGAGGGAAGAGCTAAGAAACTTTCCTTTCGTGCCAGTCTGGACAAAATCTGTATTTTCATTTTAGCAAATCCTCCTCACCATCGCCCTCAAATCATTTACGTAGACCTCCACGTTGCCAGTGACTGCTCCCAAACACCGGAGTGTTACTTTTGTCCTCTGGCTGCATGACTGACTGCTTTTCTCAAGTCTTACTGCTCACTGAGCTGGGCTGCACAGACACCAAAGCAGAAGAAAGCAAAGCACTAGGTTGACACTGAAGCAGAATTCATCTTCAGCATTGGAGAAGCTGACATCTCTCGCTGCACAGCACTGGCTCCAGCTCACCTGGTCCTGTCAGACTGTGCACCCCAAAAACCTACTTCCATTCATGTTAGTTACCCATAAATCATAATATCCTACCAGTAAAAAGTTTTATGGAAATACCCTATCCTTATAGCCTGAGGGAGCTGGTATTTCCACTGGTGAGTAATTCAGCTTCCTAAGGGTGAACCAGCCAGCCAGGGCAAGGAGCTGTTCCAGAAAGACAGATGCTGTTCTGGTGCTAGGTCTCAGCACACATATATCCAATGTGCAAAAGCCAACGGAAAAGGAGGAGAGTACAGAAACATCCTGAAGACATCTCCCACGCTCCAGGGCAGGAGGTCTGCAGTGCGCTGAGCATCCCCCCAGCAGCACAACTAAGCCTTGTGTCCCCCCTCCATCCCTAAGCCCACCCCTTCTCTCCAGCTTTCAGCATCACTGCTATCATGACTCGCAACAAGAACCAGACAAGTAGCTGCTATTACAAAACTGTCTGAGCAAACTTCTGGGCTGAGGCTGACAGTTTATGGGTTATTATGCCAAAGGCACAGCACAGTCGACATAAGGGTAGATATCGCTCAACAGCGACTCTTCAAGCACGGTCCAAGTACAACCCCGGCATGTATTCCCCCCAGTGGATGGCAATCAAGCCATATTTTCTGTTTGCTCATCCCTCCTGACCCAAGCATTAGAGCTCACAAAAGCCCAACACACGATTTGCTGTTAGCACCTCAGCAGCAAAACAAATGTGTTTTGAAAACACTCAAGCAGCCGAGTTAAAAAGAATTAAAAAAAAAAATTAAAAGAAGAAAAGAAAGAAACAAACTTGAATCAATATTTGAAAACAAAGCAGTCTGGAATTTCTCTCAAAAAATCTTATTCTTAGCACAATGGGATGCAACTTAGCTGGCTGAACAATTTTCCAAATACATGTTAAGAATAAAACTTATTTTCACACAGGCATCATATTTTAAGGAAGGAATTGAAAGCCTGGGAATTCATGCTGATACATGTGACAGAGACCAACCATGAGGGTTAGAAGCAACTAAAGATGCTCATCCACAAGCTGTCTGAGAGAAAAACATCTCCAAATGATTCGACTTCTTGGCAGACATACCATACTTGAGACCAGGTTTTATCTGTCACTTAGAGAAAGACCTGTGGGTGATGAGTATTCAGGTCACACACACCTTTTCTGCAGCAACCCACAGCACAACTATTCAAGTGATAAACACCCACGTCACAGCAGAAGTCGGTGGCAATGAATAATGCAGGAGATCCAGTCACTCTACCACATATCATACCCATGGGATATGGAGGCAGCATGTTAGCTTAAGTCATCCTTCCCCCTCCAGGGCACAAGCACGCTCTTTAGTTATTCTCCTTCCATCTCCTGTTTTGCACATACATTAACAGGTCAAACCCAGCAAACCAGGATGAGTCCTTGCAAAAGAAACAGGGGCACAAACCAAAATGCAATACACCCTCTTACAAGATCATGTTAAAATATTACATCATCTGCTCAACTCAAGAGCTCCACAAACCAGAGACAGTTTTCCCAACAAGGTAGTCTTTTGTTCACATTTCCCAAGAGATGTACTTTCCCACCATTAAGACAATAATTTCACAAAGCATTAGCTAAACCAGGATAAATTAAAATGGAGCTACACTCAGCCTTAGCTTGTAACCCTGCCTGAATGAAAGCAAGTTATTAAAAGTGCACTGCAAAACTGAAGTGAAATCTGAATTTGCGAGTCAGCTCCCTTTTAAAAAGGCATCTTTTTAAGACATCTGTGCTGTAAGTACAAACTCTCCCAGTAACTGACTTCAGTTATTCATTCCTACTCTGGAGTACTATTATCACTGTATAACTCTCCCCAACCTCTCTTGATATTCTCCAGTACTTTCCGGCCTGTGCTGCACACAACAGGGTGCTCCATCTTAGAGCATCCTTGACACCCGCCATGGCAGGGCAAGGCACAGAGCTTACAGCATCATGGGACAAGATTCTCAGCAATGCCAGCTTGGCTTCTCTGGCACTCTCTGCCTTTCAGCATCCTGCTTAGCCAACCGCTCTGCCAGCACTGCTGGCCTTCACGCAGCTTTCGCGTTAGCCTAGGCACCTCCTCACACTGCAGGTTTATTATGCCATTAGAAGGGTGTCTTTGTCTCGCATCTGCGTTGTTTCATACTATCTCTTTTACATTATTTTCATATATACAAGAAAATCTATATAGGAAAATTTGTCCAGCAGGAGGCCAAATTGCATTCATTAAAGGTCAGGCAGACTCTCAGACTGCATGCTTAAAATGAGTGCACTAAAAAAAAGGCAGAATAAAAGGCTCAAGTCTCTCTCCAGTTTTAGTCATAATCAATTTTAATGATGCTGTGACAAGACCTCACAATTTTGGCTTGAAAGCCAGCTAAAAGACAATGAAGAACTTTTAACTTAGGCAACATGTACCAACAGAAATCATACTGATAATGCACATCAGGACAACATATTCAAAACTTTTTGCACAATAGGTGCTTAGCTGTAACAAAGGATCATCTCCTCTACCTTACAAGCCTCTGGCATTCTGGTTCGGGAAGGAGCAGGGGGAAGGTGGGAATAAAGTTAAAAAAATATTACAGCACATTTTTTCCCCCACACTAAAAGATCTTACGCAAGCCTATGAAAGGTTTGGAATAGATCATTACATATGTGCTTAGTAGAATTAAGGCAGAACCACTGTTAGAAGTAACTATCAGACCTGTCCCATCTCCATCACCTCAAATATAACAGCTGTTGGGGTTTTGGGGGGTTTTGGTGGTTTTGTTTAGCTGGGTTTGGGTTTTGGGTTTTTGGGGGTTTTTTTGTCCTTTTTTTCTTTTTTAAAACAAAACAGGGTCAGCAAGTACTTGGAATATTTCTTGCTCAGAACAGCTGGTGGTTAATAGAAAAAAATCCTTATTTAGCTTATTCCTTTATTAATCATCTTTGCTGGCTAGCTGACTCACCATCTAGGGTTGATCTCTTAAGGAAGTAAAGCAGATGAAAAATACGGCAGCTGTGGTCTCACAATTCTCACCGAAAGATATCTAAATAATTTTTTTTTTTTTTACTTATGACTGCACTTCTAGTGCTATGCAGTATTTTCTCAATTCCCTACCTCTGACAGGGAGATCTATTAATGGTGCAATAACCTCATGAAAAGAATGAGATTAATTTCCTGATCATCTTCAAAAAAAGCATACATCTTCCTACTGTGTCATAAAATCTGCTATGAGGCTAAAACCTCTTACCTAATCCGTATACTTTTAGTTTGGTTGTTTTTTTTCTTTTTTAAACCAACTTGAGGCCACCGGTAGATGAGATCCTGCAATTGCTCCTGAGAAAATGATGATTAACTATTCTGACAACAACAGGAAAAAATATGCTTTCCACGGAAGAGAAATTAGGAAAATAGAAGATACAAAATCATCAGCTACAGAAAGGTAACGAGAACCACTACCTAAAGAGCAAACTCCAAGGATGGCTGTCAGATGACAAGTAATTTGGTACTTACATGCCAGAGATGTTACTCCTGTATCATACATTTGCTTCCTGCGTGGACCAATGACTTCCCATTGTTCTTAGCATGACCTCCGGCTTCAGAATAGCGTTGACTACATCTTTGCCTTAAGTTATACAAAGCTTTCCTCAACCATCCTATAGGCTTCGAAAGTTTATTCCCTTAAATTTAGCTATATTCTATCCTGCAACACACAAGCATATTCTTAATTAATCTGAAAGACCCTTTCCAACAACTGCAGACAAAACATCACGTCCAAAGAACTACATGCTGTAGGACTGCACGTTTCTCAGTAATGACTTCTGCTCATGCATGACTATACAGCCAAGAAATACAATACATACTCACAAGTCCGATGCGGCAATTATTCATAAAATAAAATAAAAAAAATTCCAAGATTTTTATTTATTTAGTTTATTAAAAAATATAAATGAAGTTGCTCGATTAGGAAGCTCTTTTAAAAGACAATCACTTAAAAAGTGTTTTATTTAACAAAATAACAACAATAAGGCTGCAAATTAATGAACAACTACATTGCTATGCCCAAAATGTGCTCATTTAGATTCTTTCCAAGTTCTCCATTTCTAAGACTTTAAGACCTAGATTTTTATTAGCAAGTGTTGTGTTTGGTTTTGTTGTTTTTTTTTTTTAAATAAGCTCATACACATACACACGAGGCAGTTATGTCTGTATTAAATCAAAAAGTCTCTAAATGAATTTCCTCTTGAATTGGAAGGAAGTTTTCCTACAGGACGTCACACATATTTAATTACACTGCCAAATGGTTATATTTACACTTCATGTCAATACCAAAAAGTCAAACTACAGAAATGAATATGTTGCTGCAATATTGCTGAGTGTTCAGTAAAATACCCTGTACATTGCTACAACCACTTTCATTAAAACACAGGAAATACCATCTCAGAACAGACCTGATAGCAGCTATTACCAGATGCTCCAAAAGGAAGCAACAAAATTCACCCTAATAATGTTCCCTCACCCGAGCTCACTTATATCCCTATCATTTCTGGCTATGAATTAAAACCTCCTGCCATCTCCTTGTTTTAACTAAGGCCTCAATTGCAGATAATCACATTGATTTCCCCCCCCCCCCCCCCATACACTGAATTTTTTTTCCAATTCATGCAGAACCATCCACTCCAGTAAGAAACCAAGGGGCATCATACATAACCACAGCGAGAGGGATCTCATCTCTCAATGCCGTGCTCCCAGAGTAAAAAGAATTTAACACAGGATAAGACTCTTTTTTTTCTTCCCCCCAAATAAAAGATTGCCCTGGATACGCACTGCAGTGTTTTGTCCTGCGCCCCCAAATTCCCAACACACCCACTCATGCTGTACCAAGAATGCCAGCTATGTTTAGCATTTTGCTTGGAGGTACTGCAGGAATCTAGGGTCAGCAGTAGCCACAGGCAGTCAAATTTACTCAAAACAGTTAAGTTAATCAATACAGGAAAAAAAAAGCAACCTCTTCAACAGAGACAGTGGGGCTTGATAGCTTCTTAAATGAGTACTGATAATAACTAGAAGCACAAGAGCAATGCTGACTTGGACAGGAAAGTTCTGGAGCTGTCTGTGTATTGATCCTCTCTGGGTAAACTGTGACAAAAGATGTATAGTAGTATGAAGTTAAAAATTAAAAAGAAGGTGCTCTACAACAAAAAGCGAAGCATGTAATAGATAGAACAAATTGAACTGAATTACTGATGGAGAGGTCTCAAGGAAGCCTCCAGTAAATCAATGGGAATTTAGCCACTAATTTCACTGACCCTAGATTGAGGTCTGTGCCACAACTGAAAAATAAAATTGAAAACTCTTTTGGAACTTACAAGTATTTTTCCTCACACATGCCACCTCCAGGAGGGCTGGGAACCTGTTACGAGTACAAGTGCAGAGTTACAGCTCTAGGGACAAAATCACTGACCAGTCACACCAAGGTTGAACACAGACGGCTGAAATGGGACCACCTGAAATTCAAAACATTAAAACTCTCTACCAGACCCTTCAAAACCTAAATGGTGCCAGAAGTTGCTAGAAAGCAGTATAAGAAGTGAGAACCTACAACCTCAGCTGAAGTCCACAGAAGCAAAGAAGAATAATTCCCATTGTTTCCAGTTTACGTACCTAGGAAGCTGGCTGTGCTCAGAGCTACCGGGGGAGAACCACTGGCTCCAAGACTTCCTGCTAGAGATATAAGCGTGAGTGTGTATGTGTAGATACATATGTGTAAGTACGCATGCGGATGCACACAGGCACACATTTTAGATGCCTGCAAGGCCAGTCAACTCGGAGTCTTCATTTAAAATCAATTTATTCCCACAGTCAAAAGCAACAGTGAAATTTAGTATTGCTATTAAGCACAGTTTAAACTCGAAATATGCATAAACAACATGCTGGAACTGTCTTTAACTTCATGCAGGCAGAACTTAAATGGAATACAGAGTCCTGGACTCAACAGGTTAAACTCTTGGGTATGAAAAGGCAGTGCTCACCTCAGCTTAAGGAATCATTTCACATACATTCAGCTGCAGAAAGTAAAAGTCAAAGTTGCTGTTCCACAGCCAGCAGAGTGAAATGCTTCATGTAACGGTACAGTTTTACATCTACACTGGTTTAAGCCAACTGTCCCCTTCAGCAGCAGTTGGCGTTTAGACGGGCTCAGCCACCTCATCACAGCAACACGGTCACAAGGCTGAATCTTCTTTGAGGGGGTTACTTTTCAGCTGGGTCCTCAAATTGATCAGCTTGGATAGGGGGCCACAAGGGTGCCAGGGAGGAGGAGATGGCATGTAGTAACAGCTTGAAGATGGACAGACACCCTTTAACACTTGCTGACAGCAACAGCTTTTAAAAACATTAATTTTGGAACAGTCCAAAGCAATGTGAAACCGTATCCATAATCTTTCACCATGCCTTTAAACTTCATTGAAAGATGTCACATCTGGCACATGCAACAGGCCAGGAGCACCGCCAGCACTAATGACTCAGCTAACACACGTAACCTCACCAGTGTGCTCGACTCTTATCCTGATCACACTGTGTTTTCAAGCGTTGTTTCAAAATAGGAGAGGGAAAAAACAGGAAGAAAACTCATTGGGGTCATATCTGAAAATTACAGAAATCCACACATGGGTTTGTGTAAATTTCAGATGGGACCCTGATCTAATTTCAGCACAGACAAATAGGTCCTCCTCCTTCTTCTCTGGAGGTCCAGAAGGAGGATAAAGTAGCTGATGCAGGGACAGCCCTGCTCCCTCCTGGCCACCTGGGAAAGGAAGGGAAAGGTGACCCCAACATTGGTCAAGCAAAAGTGCTGATCCCCCAAAGGATCTAGAAGTATCTGGCATATGCTGCCCACAGTAACAAGCATTTTTAAAGAGACGCCTTTTGTCAGAAACATCAGTCAGTCTGGGCAATACCCAGAAGCCCCAGGAGCTTCAGGAGATGCAAGAGGTGGAGCACAACAAGCAGCAACTGCGTTTCACTTAGAGAAACATCACGAAAGTCCCTATACTCTGGATACCTGGTGAGAGAAATATTTACCTGACAAAGAGATGCCAGTGTTCCTGCAAGTCAAACAGTTTCTGCAATAGTTATTAGAGTAAAAATAAAGATAAAGCTTGAGAAAGCACCAACACTATAGTTCAAAGGCAACTGAAGTTTAGAAAATATAACAGAAACCAGGGAAGCGTTCTACATCCCTTCCTAAGGGAGACAGACAGCGCCACAGGCAAAGGTACTTTCAGTCACAGAAATATAAGCATGGTCTTAAATCAATGGAGAATGCTTTGGTTTTGTTTTTTTTTCTGCAGGGAAAACCTTGTTCATAGCAGTCATTAGCAGACAAAACCTGTTCCCAGTGAAATCAGTGTGCTAGGATTCCGCACCCTGTTTCTGTAATTAACACCAGTGGGTTTTTTTAATATTCCTTTTCAATTACATATACATTTGGCCAGGTCTTTACCAAATCTTTAGAGAAACCAATGCATTAAATAAATAATTTTTTAAAAAACACCACACACCTTTCATACCATATGCCAAGGCAGATATGTGTCTAAAAACCTGATTTGAGAGGATGCCTTAAAATTCTCAGTGTGTTCATGCCAGTCGTCATCTGCCACCTGATCTCCTGGGGTATTTATTACTGATCATCTTTCCAATTAATCCTGTTTCTGTCTGTACTAACAAGCAGCTTGTGAACTCCACCTAGAGATAGTCTGCTAAAAGAAATTTAAAAATCAAATCTATTTCTAGTTATCAAAAATAAAATCCATAATTAGTATAGCACAGACACACTGCGGTATGTTTAAACCTTAACACAGAGGATTATTAAAAAACCCAGTTGCTGCCATTCAGCAAGGATTCCTAAGTGACAAGCTTTGCTGCTCATCTTTTTGCAAGATTACTGTGTCAAACCAGCAGAAAACACATAATACTTTTAAAAGCTCACCATACTCAATGAAATACTACTCTAGAAGATAAGGTCCCAATTAGGGATACTTATATGCAAAATGTACACTGCAAAGGTTGTTGACTGGCAGCGGACCACTACTTTACAAACTACATCCTTCTTTGTGAGTCATCGTACAGGCACACAAAGATTTATGTTCAAATTTAACACAATCCTAATGCGGCTGGTACAGTCAGCAAAAACGGAGCTTTCAAACCTAATGGCATGGGGTAGCTAAGTTATGGCAAGAGCAAGTTATTTGACTATGGTGCTGCATTAGCTGAGAATGGGGTAGTCCACCTCACACCTAATGAAGATCGCAACCCGAAGAGGCACTTCTAGAGGGCTGACAGACCAAAAATCATCAGCAGCTTATTTTCCCACTTCTGTATAAGAACCCAGTGATAAGGAAGAGAACAGTTAACCCACAAGCTGTTGCCACCTTTTTCACAAGAAGGCTTTAAAAAAATCCTGTAAAGCCCCAAAAATCCATAACTGGGCTAATTCTGTGAATCCTGGAAAGAAGTGACTGTGCTTTATATAACCCAAGCAAAGATTTCTATTATGATGGCACAAGAAATGGTGGAGTTCAAGACCCTTGGGGCACCAAGGAGGGCGCACAGCAAGCTCACTACCCTGGATTTCAGGAGAGCAGACTTTGGCCTCTTCAGGGATCTGCTCAGTAGAGTACCATGGGATAAAGCCCTGGAGGGAAGAGGGGCCCAAGAATGCTGGTTAATATTCAAGGATCACCTCCTCCAATCTCAGGAGAGATGCATCCCAACAAAGAGGAAGTCAGGGAAAAACACCAGGAGGCCTGCATGGATGAACAAGGAGCTCCTGGGCAAACTCAGACTCAAAAAGGAAGCCTACAGAGGGTGGAAGCAAGGACAGGTAGCCTGAGAAGAATACAGAGAAACTGTCCAAGCAGCCAGGGATCAGGTTAGGAAAGCTAAAGCTCTGATAGAATTAAATCCAGCCAGGGATGTCAAGGGCAAGAAAAAAAAGCTTCTATAGGTATGTCAGTGATAAAAGGAAGACTAGAGAAAACGTGGGCCCTCTCCAGAAGGAAATGGAAGACCTGGTTACCCTGGATATGGAGAAAGCTGAGGTACTCAACAACTTTTTTTGCCTCAGTTTTCACTGGCAAGTGTTCAAGCCACACCGCCCAAGCTGCAGAAGGCAAAGGCAGGGACTGGGAGAATGAAGAACCACCCACTGTAGGCAAAGATCACGTTTGAGACCACCTAAGGAACCTGAAGGTACACAAGTCCATGGGATCTGATGAGATGCATCCACGGGTCCTGACGGAACTGGCAGATTAGGTTGCTAAGCCACTATCCATCATATTTGAGAAGTTCTGGCAGTCCAGTGAAGTTCCCGCTGACTGGAAAAGGGGAAACATAACCCCCATTTTCAAAAAAGGGAAAAAAAAGGATGACCCAGGGAACTACAGGCCAGTCAGCCTCACCTCTATGCCCAGCAAGATCATGGTACAGATCCTCCTGGAAACTATGCCAAGGCACATGGAAAATAAGGAGGTTCACTAAGGGCAAATCGTGCCCGACAGATTTGGTGGTCTTCTACGACAGGGTTACAGCGTTGGTGGATAAGGGAAGAGCAGCTGACGTCACCTACCTGGACTTGTGCAAAGCATTTGACCCTGTCCCGCACAACATCCTTGTCTCTAAATTAGAGAGACATGGATTCGATGGATGGACGACTCGGTGGATAAGGAATTGGCTGGATGGTCGCACCAAAAGAGTTGCAGTCAACGGCTCTATGTCCAAGTGGAGACCAGTGACGAGTGGCGTTCCTCAGGGGTCGGTAGTGGGACCGGCAGTGTTTAACATCTTTGTCGGCAACATGGACAGTGGGATTGAGTGCACCCTCAGCAAGTTTGCTGCCGACAGCAAGCTGTGTGTGCGGTCAACATGCTGAAGGGAAGGGATGCCATCCAGAGGGACCTTGATGGGCTGGAGAGGTGGGCCCATGCGAACCTCATCAAGTTCAACAAGGCCAAGTGCAAGGTCCTACACATGGGTTGGGGCAATCCCATGCACAAATACAGGCTGGGCGGAGAATGGATTGAGAGCAGCTCTGAGGAGAAGGACTTTGGGATGTTGGTTGATGAGAAGCTCAACATGACCCAGAAATGTGGATGGGGTTTTGAGCAACTTGACCTAGTAGATGTCCCTGCTCACAGCAGGGGCATTGGAACTAGACTATCTTTAGGTCCCTCGCAACCCAAACCATCCTATGATTCTATGAAATAAAACAGACCCCAAGAGAGGAAATAAATGCCACCCGAGTCATCTGGCATGTTTCCCCTGTCTCAGGTGCAACGGACACCAACCCTCCTAGACCGGCGACAGCATTTCCTTGCCAGGGTCACGTCCACTTCCCTCTTGGTAAATAATACTTCGAAGTCATTTCAATTCTGCCATGTATGTTCTGATGGTTTATTTGTAATTGCTTATGCTTCTCAAAAAAAGAGACACTATCAGGTAAAAAAAAAAAAGACCCCAAATCATTTCTTTGCTTCACTAATTTTGGGACAGATCAATGCTGACATTAAAATGGACAAAAAGACTTCTGAAAGGATATCTTTTAAAGACGACAACAATCCTCTTTCCCTTCAGATTAGCATGCTTTTTTCCAAAGCCAGGTCACTGTGGTGGGTTGGCCTTGGCTGGACGCCAGGTGCCTACCAAGCCACTCTACCACTCCTCCTCTTCAACTGGGCAGGGGAGAGAACATTCAGCAAAAGGCTCAACTTTTTCCCCTTCTTAAATCTGTTATCACAGAGCCGCTACCACCATCGCTGATGGGCTCAGCCGTGGCCAGCAGTAGGTCCATCTTGGAGCTGGCTGGCATTGGCCCTGTCGGACACAGGGGAAGCTTCTAGCAGCTTCTCAGAGAAGCCACCCCTGTAGCCCCCCTGCTACCATAACCTTGCCATGCAAACCCAGTACAGTCACAGCGGACCGACAGACCGAGGTGCCGCCAGGCCTCCCCAGTGGCCCAGGCTGCAGCCAGCGCACGCTTGCCTTCTCCTGCCCTTTCTGAGCTCCAGCACCATTCAACAAGTTAAAAGCCAAACTGTGCTTATACTGTGGATAGTCTAACCAACTACTTCAAAACTTTAGGGTTTAACCTACACATCACCGTGAAACAGAGGGCATCTGCCTGTAAATACAAATACACAGCATAGCAGTCTGCCTTTTCCAAACATACACTGCATTTTCTCTCCATCTGTGAGGAAAGGTTTGGTTTTAAATAGTGACTAAAAATTCTGTTGTTTACCATTTTTCATTAAAAAAGTACGACTGTTGCTTTGAAATTAACATCAGTTTTCTGATGCACGAAACACGACTGATGGTATAATTTAACCTAATTTAGACAATGCCTTCATACCATAACAGTTTAAAATACTGTACTGCCTTCACGTGCTTACAACAAATGCATTTCCTTTAAAAATAACTGTTGAAAACACTTTTCTTCCAATTTGTCTATTACACAAGGAAAGCTTTTTCTAAATTTTACTAAATAAAATAACAGCTAGAAACTAAATCTAAAGAAATCACATAACACACCTTTTTACTGCAGACCTTCCCCATGACACAGAATGTAGCTTATTCACCCATATATAGATACAGTAGGGCCCTGTTCAGAGTAAAGGTGGCAGTCAAGTTTTATGCAAACAGAGAAAACTGATGATGATTACTGGAGGTAATGAAACATATTAACAGTGACTACAGTTGAAAAAAAGACAGATACCGTAGAGGTTTTAAACAAGTTATTTTATTCCACCCGATAGTGCTAAAAGATCAGATTCTTCTTTGGCTCTTAAAATTTGTTTCTCAAGCCTCTATCTCTTCTTTAGAGATGCAGTTTAGCACAGCAAGCGAGCAGACCTGGAATGCCAATAAACCTCAGATTTCCTTAGGCTGAATCACCCTCTCAAGTACCGTAAAGGGTAAATATCTGCAACCATGCAGCTGTGTGAGGTGTATTCCTATTAGCTAGCTACAACTTACCTCATACTTACAGGTATCTGTATTTTTTTTTTTTTTTTATGTATCAGTTGAACCAGTGTCACTTACAAGACTTCTTCAAATATTAAGCTAATGAAAAATCATAGCCGAGGCTAAACACAGAGTAACAGCTCAGAGACTGGAAGATCAAGGATTTTATTTTACTACTAGCGGTGAGAGGGGCCTTGTACAAATTGCTTAAGCTCACTGTAGGATGGTTTACAAACCCATTAAAAACCACAACCACCACAAGTGGTACCCGTGGCTTCTTGACAGGTGTGTTAAAACAACCTGGAAGAGAGAACCTGTAACATCCTTTACAAGTGTATTAATAACTCATTTTGACACTGCTTAGAGACCCTCTATTGAGGTACATCCTGTGCACAAAACATGGAGCCAGAGGAGTTCTCCTCTCCACAATTTCCAAACCTTAGCAAGGTACAAGAAAGTGATAAACCTGTAAATGAGACATGAGAAGAGCAACGCAAAACCAAAGCCGCCTATTACTCACAAATAAGATTATCTCAACAGTCAGAAGAGACTCAGACTAACCATTTTTTACACCAAATCCCCTGCAAGATAAGATGGATCTTCAGGAATTCAGCCAAACCTGCCCACACAAGGCAGGCAAGATGAGCGAAGAGCCTACTGTCATCTACTGCTGTAATGCAGCTTGCTGCCTAGAATCACACATCTTCTGATATTCTTAACTCCTAATTTCCAGGACAGGAGAGGCTTGCTGAAAGTCTGCAAAACATCTCCAGAGCCACTGACAAAAGATAATATACAAGCACACATTATCATCAGTAAACCTAAGGTATACTGCCATTTTGTGCTCTTACAGTTTCCTTCATTTCAGACAAAGGTAAGGCATTTTATAACAACAACCAAAAAAAAGCAGCTATATAAAGGTTGTTTAAGTGATAAATGAAGCAGCAATTTATGCTAACTAATAACAAGACAAATCTACTGTATCAGTTTAACATTTCAAGGGATAAGAATAAACAGATAATAAATACCCACATTTGAGCGAAGCACAAAGCTAATGTTAGGATTAATCTTAACTCATAGAAAACCCAAGAGTCTATAAATGGTCCTGACCCAATCGCATTTCTTCTAAAGCAACCCATTTAGTTACTCTGTTTGGTGGAATGCAACTGTGAACAACAATAAACCTGAGACTGAACAATTTACAAAGTACGGGATAATGTATATATCTGAGCCCATGACTGGAGCATGTAAGGAGCTATCACTTTCCTAACAGAGCTCGTCTTTCGAGTACCTACTGCACCAGCGCACTAGTGATCAACACTGCAATCCACAGAAGCAATTCCCAACAGCAAGACATCTCAAAACACGGTAGTTTTAACCCTCACTCATTTTACTACACTATGGTCGAGTTGTGAGCAAACATGCAGCAAATTAAGTCAACTTCTTGTTTTAGATCAAGAAATAGTAAAACCAGCTCAAGATTAATCACTTGTTAAGGCATCATGAATCACAATTTTCCCTTAGCAATTGCAGGAGATGATGCTCAGTGTCTTACAGGATGTAACCAGATCCTATACAGGACAACATCTACGACAATTAAACAACATTATCAAAATGCATCTACTTATAGAGGCTTTTCCAAAGCATCTAACACTGATGCAAAGTTCCGTGAAAGGATAAATCTTTCATGGTGAAAGGGAGAGACCTGAGCTCATGCACAACATCTTAGCTCTCCCTAGAGATGATGCTGGTGCAGCGTACCCAACTGCAAGTATCAGCTGTCAGAATAGCTGTCAAACGCAATGACTGATTTAAACCTGATCCCAGCTGCAGTAGTCTTCCACAGCACAAAAGCTTTATACTGCCAATGCTTACACTAGAGAAGCATTAGAAACATTTCTTCTCAAAGTCCATTCACCTTTTGCAGCACTTTTCTGACAGATTACTACAGTATAGTATGTATCTGATGTTTGCAAAACTCAAGGCCAAACTGGTGTCAAAGGTTCTTACACTGGCAGTGCCACAGAACTGCTGCAATTTAAAATGAACAAGGAAATTGCACCATGTAATCAACAGGATAATTAGTGTATATTTATTTTGTCAGAGGAAGACAAACAGGGTGAGTAAAAAAGGCTCAGTAACCACTCTGCTGCTGGAGGAGAAGCCAGGTTCTGTACAGGCAAGAGGCAATTTCTCACAGTACTATTTCTTGTGAGCATGCAACAGAGGTCAGCCTCTTCCTCACCACACCTGAAAGGAAACCCGAAGGACTAATACCTCTGGGAATTCATACCCACACCACAGGCATAAAATAAGCAACGGGATTACCAACCGATCAGAAGCGCAGACCAGAAACAGCAGCAATGGCAAGATACTAGGCATTCAAGAGTAGAAAACTGCATTTTTACCTACTATGAAGTGCTGAATGGAGATGAATACCCACTGCATTTCAGCGTCTCTCTTCAATTTGGGTAATTCCAGTTTGCAAGAGCCCTGACAGATCATATCTCCCCTATCCCAAGAAACTTCTGATGTTTCTGAAAAAATAAAACCCAACGCACCCCAAATCCAACACCACTGTGCCCAGTGAAACAACACAACTATGCAAGTTCTGCTTCTCTGCAATGGGTCCTTCTCCCCTTTTGTAAGAAATGCTTTAACTTGGATTTCCAGCATGCTTCTGTTCAGTGGGGTTCCCACTTACCTGGTGGGCTCAGCACACCCTGAGCCTCCCAGGCCATGCAGGGGCTAAGGCGAGGTTTCTCACACCTCCTGATCCCCGTGTCCATTCTGGCACCCATTTAATTGGGTAAGGAGCCTACACAGGGAACTAACCCAGCAGAACACGCATGGGGGCAGAGGGAGTAGGATGAACCCAGACAGTGTACCTAACTCCCAGTGAATGATATTAAAAAAAAGAAAAGCCTCAGAGCTGGCTGAAAGAAGAGGGAGGACCACATCACACAACATGTGACAAAAACAAACAAATAAACAAGGAGTAAGGACAGCCTCTTCTAGCAATAAGTCACTGGCTTAGCTGTAATATTAATTTTCATTCTACTCAAAGCTATTTGGCTAAAAGGATGCTCTTCATTGTGTGAGAACTCCTCTCCCAGAAAACCTTCCGTACGTGTATACACTCATCCTCTCTCAGTTTCAATTATAAATGAAGAAATTCAGTTGAAGCTCTTATTTCTGCAGCACTCAAAACTGAATGGCTTACACACCTACATGCAGTTCTTAAAACCACAGGGCTGCAAAGTTTGGTGCTTTCACTTGACGCTCCAAGTTATGATAGATAAAAAAAATAAACAAATGCAGAAAAAAGCAGTATTGTTTCTCTGAAAGCAGCATAACTCCACCTCCTCATTCATCACCATGCTAAGTCATGTCCTGTGTACCTGGACATGGCTCATGAGTAGTGCAGGTAGATCTCACATTGACCTCCAAGTACTCATTGAAGTCAGAAGCTGGGGACTTTTAAAATTTTTCACCTTTATTTTCTAACCTTCAGTTTAGAAATTCTGTGCTGTTTTGTGAATCTCTGTTCCTTTAAAGAAGGGAATATGGAAGAGCCCTTAACCTAAAAATGTTTGAATTTTGGTAACTGTTGAAGAAACTGAAAAATAAATAATAAAATTATTAAATAATTAAATATTAAATGAGAAATTTCTTTAGTGTGAGAACAAAAAGAGCCAATAGCTACAAGCAGTCGAACACCATGTATAAACCAGAAGTCCAAAAAAGCATACTATTAGTTTGCAGCCAGAATTGTTTTAAATGCAATTTAGTATTGCAAGCTACATTTATATTAGCGCACTAATTACTTGGCAGCGTTGTATCTAAATTCAACTTTTCTTTATCATATTACACCTTAGCGAGAACTGCCTTCAATTTTGATGAGTTAGTTGAGGAAAAGAAATGCAACACCAGATTAGCAGAAATCTAAGGAAAGAATTGCTTAGCTAAAATTCCACCATCTACTATTTTTGCAAGCATCTAAAAACACAGCCAATAGTCAACTGATATAATAGTTGCTGGATTTGCTGAGTAGGCTTTTTAGAAAGCAGGACATGGGAAAAAAACAGAGCAAAATTGCAGATCCATTAAAATAATCACTTTGAGTTCAGATCAGTTTCTTATCACAGAAGTTTGGTAAAATTGCTACTGAAACAACTATTTCTCTTTTGGCAGGACATCAAGAAAACAGACTTGAAACATTATCAAATACCCACTAAGTAATAAATATGTCGCCTAGATCCTTTTGACCTCAAAAAGAGATGGTCTCGGCCATGGTGAACTATGCCTGTATTATTCCTCCTCGCTTTCAGAGGTACATTCAGGGACCAGTCCTCCACGGGAAGGGATTTGATTTCCCTACAGAGGCACCTCAGGCTAGGCACATTGGTCAGACCAGACTAGAGTGACACAAAGGTGAAGCACCCTCCATGGCTGTTTCTGCAGCTTGCACAGCACAGAGCCGAAGGACAGCAACAGACCAGCACCAACCCCACCAAATAACGACACAGTCACTGAGAAAGAACAGACCTCCCAACATTGTCCTCATGCAATATCATCCTGTTCATTAAAAAGGTGCCTGCATTTTCTGGACAAATACAGCAAAATCAAGAACACTGCAGAAGCCTCAGCGCTCCTCAGAAAAGAAGTGCCAACCACCTCGCCCAGCCAGAGCTGCCAGGGCAAGGTGAGAAGTGGGAGCAGTGAGAAGGGGGTGGGAAATCAGGAAAGTGGCATTAACCTCCCCATCCAGAATTGCTGCCTGGTTTCCTCCAAACCTGCACCAGGATGTTAAGTAGCTATTGGAATGCCAACACCCAGAGAAGTACTGCAGACAATTATCCAGTCCAACACCTGAACATGATGTAGGCGTGGGGACTGTATTTGGTTTAATTACACATGACTAGTGGAGCTAACTTAGAAATTTCAAAGAGCACAGCATCTCAGGAGTACAGCTATATTGCTTAGAGAGCTGTTGGGAAGCCATACCAGCTCAGATTTGCCCATAAAAATCCCCAGTTTGCCCAACCATCACAAGGTACAGATGCTTTTTGGTTTCCCTCAGCTGCATGCTGATGTGAGGGCACAGCTCAGTGACCTGGCTCTGTAAATCTGTAAATTTCCATTTTGCTTTTTAGATTCAGTTTTTAACTATCAGGAGAAAAAAAAAAAAAAAAATCCTCTACTTTGTAAAAATGCAAAACATTTTTATTCCTGTTACCAAGCCAAAACCAACACCAGATGGAAACTCATTTAAAATTCTTACATGCTTAGCTCTCTTTCTGCAAGGAGGTTAATACTACCGGCCAGCCTCAGGAAAAAGAAAAATAATAATAATAATAAAAAAAAAAATGAACGGAATATGGAAGTGATTTACATTATATGAGATGACTGGAAACAGATGAAAACTGATGAAACCACAGTGACTGCGTTAAAAAAAAAAAAAGTCTTAATATTTACTTTGAAAACAATGAGAAGTGGTGAAAATACCATCCGGTCCCACCAGATAAGACATGCACAATATGTGTTCCTAAGGACAGTGGGTAAAATCTGGAGCAGCTTTACTCTGCAACAACTCTCAGCTCCTAAAAGGATATTAGGTCAAACTGACCTGCTGTAAGTCAGACCATGCCACTTGCAGAGGCCAAAGACACCCAAAAGCCAGCTCGCCTCCATTCCCCATTCTTGGGCTATGCAATGAGTTGAGTGAGAAAGCCGGCCCAGGGGAGAGCCTGAGTGGCCCCCAGAAGAGCAGCACATTTCCAGACAAGACATCTTGTTGCTTCCTGAGTTTCTAGCTGCAGCTTAACGCTGGCTGCTCTGCATGTCGCTGGGTCGCATTTCCCGCTGGAACTACAGGAACAGTTCTGTAGGTGGCTCACTCATAATCCATAAAATCTTGAGCATTTTGCAGCTCTTATAAAGAATGCAAAGCAGCTTTTTCTGGCCTCGTTTACCACAACAAATTGATGTTAAAAATCAGTAACGGCAAAGTTCTCTGATACTGAGAATACTTTGCAAATAGTGTAAATACAGCACTTTTACAGCAATTTTATTCAGAATGTGTGCAGTTGCCCTTACTGATCAGTTACTACAGAAATCTGAACAATGGCATGTCTTTTTAAGAAAGTGAGAGCTGTGAAAGTTAAGCTATATTTACATTATTTGCAGAGCATTCTTTATTTAGATTTCTATGGTAACTGGTAAGTAAGAGGACCGCAGTTCATATTTTGAATGTTTTCATTCCCCATGGTCCGAAACAGCAGAATCACTACAACCCTTTTTTAAGTAGAAAGAAGCGATAAGGAAGCATATTACTGACTTGACTCTAGAGTCAAGCCTTTACTGATTAACTTGAGATGGAGTTCTCCAGCACGGCAACAATACGTTCATTTAAGTTACCCTGTTTAACATGACTTAGTAGCAAAACCAGTCTGGTATGCATTACCCACCAGACAAAACTTGTCAAAATTGCATTTCTGCTGTTACGTCATCTTACCTGTCAAAATACAACTTGCGCAGAGGAAACAGGGACAACTTTGTTCTCCCTCTGGCCGATAAGGAATCAGGGACCAGATACGTTGTGAGAATCAGTACCTGCTGCTGGGGTATGGTACTGTTACCACAAGAGGAAGCATTGTTCATTATTAAACCCCACCAATTAATTTGACAAGAGCATCAGACAGCATACTGCAGTATACAGTCACCCTACACCTCCAGAACAGCCTATAGCCAGGCTGGTCCCGGTGCAACTTCTGCTCGCTGTAAACACTACAGGGCCGGCACGAGCAGCGCCAGCTCCCTCATCCACACTGCCTGTTTATGGGTTTTCCGATCGAGTCCTCCTACATACATGCCTCTGGACTAATTTTGGGACAATAAAACATCAGGGAGGACAACATAACTGCTCTGTTTTGTAAATAAATAATGAGAGCTCAAAGAAAGTGTAATTTTTTTTTTTTAAGTGAGAACTGCAAAGCAGAACAAAAAACTACCTCTCTCACAATGTACAAAATATGTCCATTTTAACATCAGAAATGTGCATCATCTCAGGTACTCACTTCCCTCCTTTTGCCAGTCTTCATTTCTGAAGAGGACACCAGCCACAGACACCGGTTAGCCTTTAGCCCCAAATATCCAAGACTAATTTCCAAAAGCATCAGAGAAATTAATCCACAGAGAATGACAACTGATTTCTATGGAATATTCCTCTCCCATGTTCCACATACGGCTACTCTCCTCTTGGCATTTTGGCTGTCAGGGATGGTACCACACACCTACCCTCTGGGAGCTCATAAGCAAGTCTGCAGCAAGCATTTCCCAACAGGCCAATTTTTGCCCAGAGCATCGAGTTAAGTTTCTGGGAATCGCAATTCCTCCTTAGCCAAAGACTATTTTTATCAAGGAGAGAGGAAATCCTCCCCCCGTCTGCTGCAAGTTTTATCATACATCCACAATTCCCAAGTGAAACTGCACAGGACTTTGAGAACTACCGCACTCCAGCAAGACTACTGCGGGTTTAGTAGTGAGACAGCCCAAAAATACCTAGAGGAAAGGAACCGCTGAACACAGCATAGCGAGAGCCCTCCATTGCCACATTCCCCTTCCCATTGCCCAGAAGCCAGACGCAGCAGAAGACAGCCAAGGCAATCACACTGTGCGTACCTGGAGCCATGGCTGAGGACCGCTCGGTCTCAAAAGTCATCTTTTGCTGAACCTGTTTACCACAGGACACAAAGCTCCTACCACCAAAGCTGGATCAGCACAGGGTCAGCCTGCATTCAGCAACACTTGCAATGGCACAAGCAGGACTTCATCAGGGTCCCCAGAGCACAGGACCTCCATGCCCTCATTGCTATCCAGAGACAGCACAGAAGATGGCGGAGGCGCTCCACCTTCAACTACCCAAAATATCCTTGAGCACCAAGAGCCAGGAGCTCTTCGCAGCTCGGGCAACTCGCAGAGCCAAAGTAAAACTGCGGGGAAACACTGGGGAAGGTATACTTTACTACTAGGGCCCCATGAATGGGCACCATTTTGCCTGGTTCCTCTGGGGGCCTGTAACTGCCAGCTACCCACTCCTTCCCGCCAACTCCCCCCCTCAAAATGGCGGTGCCTGAGCACAGACAAAGGCATCCTGTTTTAACGCACCACTTTAGGGCAAAAGCATGAAATGGCAACACTAGGCAATAGTCCAAAAAAATAAAGAAAACAGAAGTTCCGTGGAACAGAAAGCACTTGCAAAGCACTGAGTTTCAGTGGGACGTGGAAGCCAGTGAATGAGCACTCAGTTTCACTGAAATGCTTACTTCAGACTAGTAAAGCATAACATTACACAGTGTAATAAATTTGAAAAATAAGAGCTTGTTAGATACAGCAAAACTGGAATAAATTTTCTACCTGTGGCTTATATTCCTCCCTTGATGTCATAAATCCAATTAATTTCAACATCACTGAAGGAAAACGGACTACTTCAACTTCCTCCCTGCCGATCTAATGCAGGTAACTAGCTTAAACAGGGAGAAATCACAAGTGCCCGCCATAAGACACACATCAGCCAGAAGCATGCTCCTTGCCAACGAAACTGCAGTATGTTCACCTCTGCACTTCCATACCAAGCCTCCTGGAATGCTCTTCACAGCAAATCTTTCCTTAGAAACTTCCCAGCATGAGCTTTGTCAAAATATCTACTACTATCTTCTGAAAAGCACGCTGCAAAGCTCTCAAATATTTCCTCCCTCCGCACTTGGACATGTTAAGTCATGTCTGAAAGAACCACAACTCCTCACTCTTTAGGTGGTACACTTTACTGCGTTCTCTCCAGAGAAGTTACTCTGAGGCACCCCCCTGCACGCAAACGACTTCTCTGCTTGTTTACGCTAGCTTAAAAATGCACCTCCCCTGCACTCACCACACTGCATGCTGACTAAGGTTTTGAGGCAATAGCAAACTTCAGTCCACAAGCACTTTTGTATGTGCTTACACAAACATGTCTGGAGAGGGATAATCATCATATCCAGCTAATTCCTTTTTGTACTTACTGATTCCCAGCCTGTCTCACTAACCTTGGCTACAGCATCCTCAAGAAACATGACACAATAGGAACATCTCTATTCATCCCACACTTGATGACTAGACCCAGACTGTCCCTGCTGCAGCTCAGAAAAGGTAGGAGTAGCAGGGAGATGAAGAACTGAAAGAGGCGTCCAGAAGCTTTAAAAACGAGAGAGAGATACCCAAATGCCTAACCATATTTTGATCCAAAACACATAAGCCAGTAGCCACCCCACAGTGAAGAAAGTAGTTCCTTCCAGACAGGTGATATACTTATCCTGCTTCAGCAACAACAGACCCAAGGACAACAACCTAGAGAGGCAGTTTGCAGAGCTACTGCACGGTGGGACGTGAGGCCACACTAGCACCGCACACCTTCGGTTTTTTGTTATAAACACCAAGGCTCTGTTTTGTGAAAGTCCAGACTGACCTCCATCACAAGAATGACAGGAATCCTCCAGAGCATTAGCGCCCTTCCCATTAACAGATAAGGCGAATCACCCTCTTCGTGCATCTACCTAAAATAGCACACTGTTAGGCAGGTCCAAGAAAGTTAGCACTGCCGTACTCCAACCAAGTAGAGCAGCCTTAATCCAGCAGTAGATGGCTGCTGGGTCACCCAGAATCACAGCAGCATAAAGCGATGAAAGTCATCATCAGTGACGACAACAGCCAGGACAGTATCTCCCTGCTTTCAGCCCTTGTTCCAGTCTTCATGAACACAATTTCCTTCACTAACTGGAAGACATGCATGTCAGCAAAGTGTCTTTAGCAGTCCACCGTCATATACATACACAGGACAGAAAAAAAAAACATTTCATTTCTGTTCATACACTTACAAGCCAACTTTCTGTTGCACAAAATACTGCAGTGTGATACTCCTATGCAAGGGCCCTTGCTTTTGAACACAAGAGGTGATGGCAGGGGGGGACAACCCAAGCCGCAAATCTATGATACTTCTTTTCCACATATTACAGCACAGAAACAGAGATTTCCGTAAGAGGAAGCACTGCCCACGCATAACAGAAGAGCTGTCACCCTGGCCACCTTGAGAAGCTCTGCAGTGCTGGCAGGTAGCACTGTAATCCACGGGGGCTGCTACCGACAGAAATACAGCCAGCTGCAGAGCAAAATGCTCAGAAGAACAAGGAGGCAGGACTTTGGGTGGCTTTTGCTCTAAATGTTTGTAAAAGGACTAAGTCCTTTAAAACAACTCATTTCCTTTTCTTCCATTTGCCACGCATTTTAGCTAAGTTTTTTTTTGTTTTGTTTTGATTGAGCTGATGTTCCTGCTGTTCACCCAAGTAACCCAACAGTAACCCAAGTACCTGAACTGCTCAGTACTCCTTCTGACATGGAGTTAATACGCCACTGATAATCAGTTGCTTAGAGTGCACGGAAACTATACGGACACACCAAAAATCCCGGTGCAGTTCTAATGGTGCCACACCATAAAAGGCCTAAAAAGTCCCTGGAAAAATACCTCTAGCTTCCAGGTACAATGAAAGGAGGGCACATGTGCACAGTGTTCAGCTGACCCAGCTAACAAATGACAGGCTTCTGTAAGTGAAAAAAAAGTAAAGCCAGATTTAATTAACCACAGAAAACCCAGGCCAGGAGTGGGGAAAAAAACCCAAACACCCCAAAACAAAACCCCACACGAACACAGCTAAGGAACATCATAAGAATGTTTTGCTACATTGTTCTCCACTAAGAGTTTGCATTTTGAGGTTGTATATAACCATCCACAAAGTCTCCTGATGAAAGCAGAACCGAATGCCAGCAATGGTCCCTCTCTGTGCTTGGGCTGCCTTTAAAAACAAACCACCACCATCAGCTGTAGGCAGTGTGAACATACCACAGTTATATATTACCATTACAGAAGTTCAGATTCTTCTACAATTTGGGGGATCCTTAAAGCATTACTATTCTGCTTTTGTGAACTATTTCTGTCAGCATCCCTGCAGCACTGTAAGCTAGCTAGAGAGAAGTACATATCCATTTCTAGGGAAGGGCCAGTTGGGAAATGCAGCAACAAGTCCAAGATCAGTCATTTGGTCTGATCCTCTGCAGGGAAGCAAACTGAGCCAAGAAGATGATGCTCAGCAGCACCCCACAAGCCACGTACCTGAGGTACCCAGCCTCTTCACGGCACATGGGAGAACAGGGAGCCTTCCTTGCTTCTCAGCACCAACCTGAGCAGTTGAGTAGTATTTTCTGTTATCAGATAAGACCTGGCTTTTGGAAAGTTAAGAGTCTGACAGCTAATCAAGGAAATTCACCCCAGGGAACTGAATGCTTACTTTCTCTAGAAATCATAAAACACATCCAGTTGCTTCTAATATAAAAGTCCGATTACGCAGCAACCCATACTACTAACACTGTAGTCTAACGCTTGAAGCTTGCCTACAAAGGCATCACCGGCAAAACCGCCAGCTTATGCTGGCTTACACCACTGTTGAACAACACCTTCAGAGCGTACTGCAGTAGTGTTTTTCTTTATATTAAAAACTGCAGAGCATAGAAATATGTCAAAGGTAGTCTTTGAAAAGGTAGTCGGGTACTTTCTTCTAGACACAGCTTTCAAACAACAGATCATTGACAAAAGAGAAGACCTAGGAACACCACAGGGGTGCGTTCTCCAAATATTTTGTTCATAGGGTTACCACAAAAAATGCAAAAGGCCTCCAAAAAAACCCCTACTTGGATCCAGCCAGAAACGCATACCACACAAGCACAGTCCTTCCACTAAGAAAGCAGCCTTTGGGGTGGTTTTGTTTATGCCCCGATTAGGCTGTTAAAAACATTCAAAGGTACCCCACCTACAAGAGAGCGCATTCCTCAGGGTGTGCAAAACCAAAAAAGCCTTCTTTTTCCCTGAAGATCTCTAAAACTGTAACAGAGAACAGATTGTTTCCTAACATCTTTCATACAACCCTGTTTGTGTTTCTGCAATTCAAACACACTTTTCACAGTGTTAACTTCCTTCTCGTCTTAATCCCTTAAATTTGATGAATATATCAGCACTGTTTTCCCCACAGAAACCCAAATCCAATTTGTAAAACAGTAAGGCTTAAAGACCTTCAGTTATAGTGCTGTAAGATAACAGTATCATAGAGTCCAAGTGTTGTTGTTTACATATATCACAACTTTATTCACATTACAAAGTAATGTGCAAAGGACAGATGCCTGGACAGATGCAAAGGACAGAATGCCTGGACAGATGACAGTTGTCACAGCTGATACGTACTTTTTTTTAACCTATAAAACCTTTCCTTTTAAATACAGTCTTGCAAATGTAAAAACAAGCGTAATACAAGTTACATCAACTAAGGTACAGGACCACATTAGAAACAGCAGCGATGCTGATTCTAAAGCACAGAGATCCATCCCTGAGACGGCACCAGCCCAAACTGCCAAGGCTGCACCTTGCTGCCCAAGCTCAACCATATTGCTTCTGGCCCTGAGGTAGATCGCATGAGACCAGCGCAGATCTGCTCTGCAGCCACAGCACATTTATGTGCAATGCAGATAATCCTCCTACGGTAACCAAGTGCAGGGGGACTATTCAATACAAGAAAAATTCCAACAACGCTTGACTGAACAAGACAGAGCAGTCAAGTAGCATGTACAATCCTGACCTGAAATGTTCTGCTTGGGTAGGTATTGGGTACCAGTTAAACAAAAGAAAGCTGCAAATTCCTCATTCTTATTTCAGTATACCAGCTTTATGAAACGAAACATATCCTTTAGCAAGGTAAAGGATGAAAGACCATACAAGCAGCATCACCTGCCCAGCATCGCTGCCCAGAAATGGAAACTCCATGTCAGAGCCTGACTTCACTGAAGTCAGCTGGAGTTCAGCAGAGCACAGACAGACAGGATTTCACCAGCTCAGGTGTCTTAATCTAGTTCTCTATTTACTACATTACACTGCTCTTCAATTCTTGTATTTAAAACCTTTAAAATGATGATTAAAAAAAAAAAAAAAACAAGACTGTGCTCTGAAACCCTGATCTCAGGAGAAGATACTGGATCAGATTCAGATCAGGCTTGTACAGATGTAGGAGAAGAGTAACTGTTCTTGCTTCCAATAGGGCCAAATTCAAAATGCTATTTGGAAATGTTATACAACTCCAGTAATCTCACTCAGGGGGTTACTGCTATGCTTGCTTGTATCTAGATTAAAAAATGGTCAGGAAAACCATTTGCTTACATTATTGCATTTTTATCTTGCCATAAACACCACAGTCTAAAGTCAGCTTGCTTCCAAGTTTTAAACTCAACCAATAAAACCCACTTGAGAAATTATACTCATTTATATATCCAATACTAATGATCACTGTATTTTTTTAACCCTTTCCTTATTCCTCCACTGCTGTTAAAACTTGGGTTTAATTTCTTCCCTTCCTGCGCCTTTGCTCCTTCGGCTGGGGCTGCACGGCTAGAAGGCGCGTCCCCTGGGTGGTGGATAGGGGGTCCCTCTCTGGAGGGTGCACCGGATAAAATTGAAGAAGGCGCTGCAAACCAACGCAGCCTAAGGGAAGGCCACCCTGACAGAAAAACCACTGGCCCTCCAAGTCATGGGGGCTGGGCAGGAGGCCAACTACCTCCTCCCGGAAAAAAAAAAAAATAAAAAGTTGCAGAAACGACGAGCATCAACTCGGAGATGGAGAAAATCAGTAATGAAGTGAGGAGGAGGAGATGGAACTGGATCGGTCATGTCTTGAGGAAAAAACCAACAGAAGACTGCGCTGTGGCCCTTGGGACTCCAGAGCACGCAGCCGCAGACCGATCGAAGCGGAAGAACGATGTTCGTGCCTTGTGTGCCTCCTGGCACTGAGAGAATTCAGATTCAGAGACTGCGCCTTTGCTGCATGTCGGCTACACTTTTGCAGAAACATACCCTACCATAAAATTGTAGCCATGTGTTTGGGGAGACTCTAGAAGTTCAGCTACTTCTTTTCAAGAGCGCAGGCTGCACTTCAGATTTGAAAATTCAGACTAAATATACTGCAGAGCAACGGTTCACTTGCAGGACTCCACTTTTTCTCATTTAGCATATACTATTACAACACAAAATTGAAGTGATCCTGTGTTTCCAGATATCTTCATCTTTACAACAACACAGCACTAAACACCAAACGTGATGTGGCAAGTTTTACAAGCACTATAAAGGAAAGAAATAACTATACTATCCTAAATGAACACCTCTTGGGCATCTCTGCGCCTCGGATGTATTGGGAGGATCATAAATAGAAGCCAGAACAAATGTGATGCAACACATCAAGTTTTCAATGCTTCTAAAGTAATTGAAATTTCTGAAAAGGAGAGGAAAAAAAAAAAAAAAAAAACAAACAAACCAAAAAAAGGCAACTACAATCTTGGACAACGAGAAATAATGGGTACCATCAGCACACTATATACAGAAACCAATTAAGAGCTGGAAAATATTTGACTCGCACGTATAGAATTATTGACCAACGCTCAATCACCATTTGATCTTGGCAGCTGGGCTTGCATTAGGAACAGGAAGGCAGCATTCACAGGCTGCTTGATAAATTTCCCCAAAGTAACATACACGCCGTTATCTGCTCTAATCTTCCAATTGTTCCTCAAGTCAAGCATTTTTTACAAAGAATTTGTCTTTATTCAGCTGCTTGTTTTTTCCTATAAACTCATTTTTTCCTCTCTCTCTCTCTGTATATATTTATACATGTATGTGCCGAGATCTCAATATGTGGAAGTATAGGCAGGCATGGAAAACCTTCTCTATAAAAACAATCACAGAAACCTGAAGCTCTGACCATTGTCATTTGAAAACAAAGTTATCATTAATTTTTAAGTTTTTATTTATTACTATGAAAGCAAGGAAGCATTGTAACATTCTGGCTAAAATCAGAAGTGGAAATGACAGAAGAAAGGGTGTTTTTTTAACACCATTAATTTTAAGCCAGAACAGAAGCAGGAAGTACTGGAAGTTTCACAGGAAAGCTGGTCAGTTTAGTTTTATTGCCGGAAGCTACCCCAACATTTCTTTTAACATTTAAATACAGAACAGATATGAATCTCTAAAGATTAAGGTTCACGTGCAGCAAAACCAGAGCAACATGTGAATGGGTGCTGTTATCAAATTGAACTTTAACTATCATTACATCAAGTTTACCACATATATGTATTCTACTGTGATGTTTTATTTAATAAAACAATAAAGCCTCGGTTCCTCAGGACAGGGGTTACACATTTTGAGTTAAAAAAAAATATCGTAGGTCATTAAAAATTAATACGGAACTATCACCTCAGTGCTCATGAAAAGTTTGACTACCACTACACAGAAATACTTGGAAAGCTGTATTTCAAAGCATATGCTTTTCAGTTAGGCACCTAGAGATACTGAAATCGTAACAATCAATTTTGGATGGCAGTGGTGGAAATCAGCTGGAAACTGGAACTGAGCCCCCTCCTTGTGCAGTTCTGAGCACCCAACAGCATCTGCCAGCTGCCCAGCTCTGCACCTGCATCGCGCTGCACATGGGACCCCCTCTCCAAAAGTTTTAATTACTGTAGGTTTTTACACAGTGGAGTCAAACACACATTTTCGTCGTTACTGCTTAGTGTCAATTCCAAACAGTGGCTTTTTAAAAGTTAATAAGATATGCATGTGTATATAAAAGGTGGGCTAAAAATGAAAGGAAATAGAGTTCTCATGTCTGAGTCATCAGAGTTGGTGTGTTTCTTGGCATAAAGCTAAATGAGGAGGGGAAAGGAACAAGAAAGGCTGGAAGATGAGACTGGAACACATCCAAATTTCTAATGCTTCTAAAGCAACTGACATTTACTGGCCAAAGAAGAAAACAATTCAGATCATTTCAGCCAAAACAATTCCCCCCCCCCCAATTCTTAAATAGCTTGGACTATTAGCTATTACTAGCTAATTAGCTATTACTAAGGCAAGACTCTGTCTTATTCACCTGAACTACCCTTCAGTGTAGGGTAAAAACTAGAGCATTACACATAAGACTATCAATGTGGGTGTATTTTACAAAACTAATTCAATGCAAAAAAGAACCCATACCAGAGTGGTCTGTGAAGGCCACCAGTAACCGCCACATAAGCCCGAACTTCTCTCATCCCGCAAAGTAATCCTGGTCAACCTGGTCTCATACTGGCGTCTGAGAGCAGCTTTGACATCAGTAGTTCCTGACGCATTTTGAACAAGGAGTGCTTTGCGTTGCCTATCCAACCAAGTGAGGAGGGAAAGAAGGACCGCCATGTGCACCTCCCCAGGCAGCACAGGCTTGCCGAGACAAGCAGGCAACAGGCAAGCGGTGGGATGCAGACGTATCAAACCCTGGTTAGGAGACCAACGGCAAGAGTGAGAATAAGGGCTCAGTGTGCATAACAGCAAAGATGAGCAGCAGCCTGCCTCCCACGTCCTTGTGTTTTAAAAAGTATTTCATAGTCCAGCAAACTGAAAGGAAGGCTGCAGGAGGGAGAGATGAAAGGTAGGAACATCAGCAGATGACAACTTCTGATGTAAAGCAATACCTGACAGTACCGTGAGGAATCTGCAGAGAGAAATAAGTGACACGGATGGACAAGAAATATAGCGCCAATGGAATTCAGTATTAACAAATGCACACTGAATGCAAGCTTTTATGCTAGTTATAAAATCTCACAGAATTTTTAATTAAATCATTAATTAAAGGCTCTAGAAAGGGACTTGGAACAGCTCAGCAAAAGTCTCTGCTCAAGATACAGCCATGGTTTAAAAAGCAGAAAAACGGAACCACAAATTCCATAGTCTTGCGTTAACAGAATTGAGATGTATAGCATTAGTCGTGAAGACAATAGTGCAGACTCCTCTATAATAACATGCTATGCTAGTCACCCCAAAAGACGCTGCTAAACCAGCCAGGGTTACACCTGTTTCAGAAAGAGGTAACGTGCGGCTCTGGGAATGGAAAAACCCTCAGAATAGACTGTCTTCCTGAACAATCCCAACCTGCTGAAACACATTCAAGTATGATAAGATAGAAAATGATTTGTAACAGGAAGTCTGGCGGTTTCTGTTTGCATATACAAGCGTGTGTATAAATAGAAACTAAAATTAATTCCTGCAGGAAGTCATGGAAGTCAAGTATGGCACGTTTTATGTGAGGACGAAGACCAGACACATTTGTTCCATTTACGCAAGGTTTATTACTAGGATTCATTTATCGACAACCTTGAAGGCGTGGGTCTACCTCTAACCAGTACAGACCATGATAAAACAACAGTGGGAGAGATTCCCCCATAAAAACCAGAGATGCTCCTACTTTCTCCTCTGGAAACATACAGCACTGATACCTTGTAGATGAGATGTTGGAAAAAGAGGGACACAGGGTCTCATCACTCTGACAATCCCCACAGTCTCTAACAGCATGCAGCACACCATTTATCTGGCACAGATGAAGCTCACTCCACGGTGGGTCTGGCTCCGGTACCAGGCAAAAGGAGCCCTACAGAGGAGCAGCAGTACCTGCTGAAACTGGACTGGGCTTTAAACTAAAAGAGGGTAGATTTAGATTGGACATAAGGAAGAAATTTTTATGATGAGAGTGGTGAGACACTGGAAAAGCTTGCCCAGAGAAGTTGTGGATGCCCCATCATTGGAAGTGTTCAAGATCTAGTTGGATGGAGCTTTGAGCAACCTGGTCTATTGGAAGAGGTCCCTGCCCATGGCAGGGGCGTTGTTGGACTAGATGATCTTTAAAAGTCCCTTCCAATCCAATCCAAACTATCCTATGATTCCATAATTCTACCTGCCCTGTAATCTCATCTCTGCCTTTCCTGGCTATTACTCACACAAAGCCACCCTGGCTGGGAAAACAAGGAAGCACCAACCACGTAGTGCGAAGAGCCAAAAAAGATACAAGATCCAGAAAGCTGACCATACAGACAACCACAAGGCCCAGCACACTGGAGCCTCTGATCCTCATGCAAGTGGGAATGACAGCCCCACATGAACAGTACACAAAAGCCTCTCAGAGAAAGGCTTAAGTTTTGCGGAGCTGGCTACCGCTCAGGGAGAGAAGCTCTCTTCTGAACACTCTCTGATCTCAGACCCACCTCTTGCATAGCTCTAGAATACTGGCTTTGATGACACTTTGGTGCATTTTCCATCTGGAGATTTGTCAGACCTTTTTGGAAGCCATCTACTGCAGCCACTGAGCTCTCCTCCTCCTCTCGTTGCTCTGCACATAACAGACGCCACAGGACCCTCTACATAAATTGCACAAAGTTTAAATTGTTTCAGAAATTGCATACTCAGCATCTGGGAACATACACATTCCTTAATGATTTTCTCAGTACTGCATGTGCTGCTGAAGGACTTTTCAACCCCTTCACCTCAGGAAGCATATATTTAGAGTCATGTGTGGGCAAAGATCTATTTTCTCAGAGAACTGACGTCCTGGCTTGAAGCTTAGATAAATCGATGGCCCTTAGATTAAAGCATCTTGCTGCCCTCGAGACAAGTCCAGAAGAACTTCTTCCCAACTGAAGAAAAATAACAGTTTTATGCCTTTTTCTGCCATTTCATACGACAGGCAAATGTGATTAATTTCTTTGTGTTCAGAGTTAATTAAGCGGTCTCAGAGACCATCAAGACTTGCCACGTCATTTGCCTTTCTGTGCTAGGAGAGCAATCGGTATTGTTGTCAAGTCATTGCTTTTCCATGACGTTAGCTCCTCCAGCAGGTAACCTCTTCCAGCTCATCCAAATCCCATCTTCTCCACAGGGTCTCCTTTCAAAAGCCTCTTTGGCCCAAGACAGAGGCCCAGGAAAAGTAACCCATTCTAGTCTGCGTGGGCCCATTCTCTTTCTCTCCGTTCTGAAGGCCCAGTCATCATCTCTACCCAAATGGAAGATGAGGACCAGGTTCTCTCACCCCCCTGATATCAATATCATTGAGATTAAGTCCTTAAATGTGATGAAAGCCACTCTATACTTGGGAAAAAGCTCAATGGTTACCTTCCAGTTATCCACCAAACTGTGTTCAGATAATCCCCAGTGAGGGATGGAAGATCAGTAATTACAATAACTCATCAATAATTATTTCAGTAAAGGTGCTACAGGAGTGCCACACCAATGACAGAGCTGTGTACACATATAATCATTGTAAAATACTTACAGAGACGTAGCTTGTAATTTCCTTCCTTCTTTCCTACCTATTCCCACAGAACAGTGAATTACCACCACTTAACAAGTCTACCTAGTTGGAAGACATGACTGTCCTCAGTGAAGGAGATGCAACTGAAAGTCCTCCGCTGTTTCCCCTAGAAACACATCAACTCCCAGTCGTAGAAAGCACATTTCACTGCTTGCTGTTCCCCTCTACATTCACCTCTGGGCTGTGTTAGATTTTACTCTCTAGCAGACCAACTCCAGTTAACGGCTTGCAGAAAGAGATGGCTTGTCCAGATCTAAGAGTTTCACAGGTATATCGAAAGTGACCACTTGAAGACTTACAAAGATCAGAGCGAAACAAAGACTTGAAGGGAGCGGTGCGTGTATAAAGAGACCAGCTCTCCAACAACAGCTATCTATACCCAAACACACAAATGGAGTTGCTTGCCACGTAAGCCTAAGATTAGTGGTCCCCTGATGAAAACAGTAACCCTTTCAATTCAATTTCAATTCTTCCAGAACAGCCAAAGGCCTGTCAGTATTTTCAGGACGTCACTCAGGTGTCTGTGGACTTTACACAGTCTGAAAGAAAGAACAGGCACTTGCAAACAAAGGATAGAAAAGCACAATGTACAGTCTGAGCACAAAACCTATGCTTCAGCTGTAACAAAAGGATGTTCCTGCAAGAAGTAGGGCAATGCAAAACCAAGCAGGACACTGACAGGAAAACAGGTACCTGACTTCTATGGCAAGTTGTACATCACAGCATTTAACATTTCACTGTGGACAGCATCCAGAGGCGGTGGGGGGGAGTGGGGAAAAAAAAGCTCTGAAAATGAGAACGTTTGGACTTGCCTGAAATCCCACCCACTGCAAAGACCCAAGATGCTCACAGACCCCAGGCCAAACACACTCCATGGAAGTGCCTGGTTAGTCCTTTCCAGAAACAGTGTGGAAGTCTGCTCTCTCCGTTACAACAGGGTGAAAGTCCCCATTACGCAGCAACTCTGCAGCAGTGGCGCTTGCACAGAAAGCAGAGGGAACTGGGATGACTTGCTGCCTTGCATGAAGATGCTCAGAGCCCAATGTCTCAGAGGAAAGCCTCAGCCATGAGGCGGCTGTCTTCTGCAGACGCTAGGAGCCAATGCTCCCCTTCAGACATGAGCCATGTTGTGCAGGCAGGGCTCCAGCAGAGAAGGTTAACAGGCAGAGGTTGCATTAGGTGTTAGTATACAAACGTATACTAACCCAGTAAGTTAAAACTAGATGATTTTTCCCAACTGTGCCTTTCAGCACACTTTGCTCAATGAAAAGAAAACAAAAATCTAGGAGTTGTTTCATTTATTAACCTCTGCAGACTTACTGCAATCATAATTGGGCAGCCTAACTGCTCAGAAGATTATTCCAGTGATTCAACCGCACCGCAATACAGATAAAGATATCCGCATAAAGTGGGATGCAAAGGACTAAAAATTAAGACCTAATTAAGTTATACATTTGTGCATCATTGCCCTCTCTATTAGAGTTTGGAAAATTGAAGGCAACATGCTATTATACATCATGTGCTATTATTCACATAAGTGTCTAAATTACAGAGTTTGGGAGATACTAGTTATGTGCTTATTAAAAAGCCATTTAATTCATCATATAATACACAGACTTCTTTCGAGACTGAAACAGGAAACATGAAAGCAGCATCTGAATACCAAGTCTCAATCAGAAATTATTTCTGCTGCCATAACAACAGTTTTTCCCCTCCAGATTTTGGTTTCTCCTCTCACACTGAGCCACAGCAGGGGCTGGAGGAGAGTTTCTGAAGTCTGATTCATGCCCTTCACATTTACCTTCTTTAAAAAAAAAAAGGCATGCTGAGTACAAACCATGAGAGGAGGTTCACAGTTCCTCAGAAAGCTGTGTAAAATTGCTGATAGAAGCCAAATAAGACAAAAGTTAAAGGACCCGAATAAATCTGGTTTAGTCTGAATGTTTAGACCAGAGGCTCTTGGGGGCAAGGGGGAGGTAAACATCTGCACTGGATAGAGCAGTGATACAGGACTCGTTATTCTGGAAGCAGAGGACATCCTCGGACGTGCAAAAAAATGGTTAGACGTGGGGATATAATCAAGTTAGTCTTTGCAGCAGATGCAATGGAAGCCTTGGCCCAGCTTGAGCACACAGAAATGAAGATGCCGAGCAGCTGTCAATCATATAGCCCTTAAAGAAGCCCTGCTGATGTTTCACACCCAGCTATCGCTTTTTATTTTTCTTCCTTATCCTTTCCACCTTGTGCCCAATTGATTACAAGCTTGGCTAGCACTGGAATTTGTTCAGCTTCATGGTACGCCTGCTAGGAGGGGAGGACCAAGGAGAGGCCGAGCAGTCGGCCCCCAGCCGGGGTGGCAGCATCCCGCCAGCCCCCCCTCCGGCAGCAGACTGTGCCCGGGGACCGATGCCGGAGCCCAAAGGGCACCCCAGGGCAGCTGACCTCTGGCCCTGCGCAACTGGCAGCTTTTCAATAGAACTCTTCCCACCCTATGAACGCTAACTCCCAAACCCCAAATTCAGGGTTTTATCAGCTTAGCTTTTAAGAAGACATTTAATGTCAGAAATGGCTTTCTAAGCACTCCCTCCCTTCTCCCTCAAAGGATTTCACAGAGCATCAGGGAGACAGAAGAAAATTTCCTCTCAGAATTTAAAGTATTTTTAAATGTAAATATATATTCAAAATAGCCTAAATATTTAAAAGAATTCCTAAACTGGGTTTGCTTCATGTGAAGGGATTTGTGTGTCTTTATCATAGAAACCACAGCTGTTAGGTTAAAACGGTGTCTGATATTCCATTTTTCATCTCATCATTATTCCTTCAACAGTAATTCACATTAACCACAGTGTATCTTTTATCTTAACAATTGATAAGAATTTCTGAAGTACTAATTTATACAACTTCTACTTGAGTTAAGAAGGCTATCACCACCTTCACGTCAGAGATGGATAAACGACAGCTGCCCTAACACTGCATGATACCAAAGTCACATAAGCAGCATCTTTCCAAAATTGCTCTTTTAACCATTAAATATATGTGTCCTCAGTTAGAAACACCAAGCAGAACAGAGTCCTCCTCCACAACAAGCTTTTACAGCCAAGGATGCCACACACTGCTTTTGTAACGGTAAGAGATAGCACCAAGTTACAGTGCAACTGGCTCCAGTGAGATGCACGTTATCCTTCATTTGACTTCTCCACATTTTCTTACCGCTTGCTTTCAGTGACGTGGGCCTGAAGCTCTTGAAAAAGAGCACAGATCTAAAACTACATACTGCATTTAGCCTGAATGGGGTCTTTGAAGGTTTCCAAGTCACACTTCTTTTGGATTCAACAACTAGCCCTTGGAAGAGCTAACAGCAGCACCTTTCTTGTATCCTTGTAGACGGGATGGCCATGCCTACAGCTAATCCCCAAACCTTCACTTTATAACCTCCTCCAGCTTCTCTGCCTTAAATCTTCTGTAGCGGGGGGGGGGGGGGGGGGAAGAAATGGAAGAGAAAAAAAGAAAAAAATGAAAGGAAATTTTTAGGCTTTTGTTTTGGCCTGTCTTAATATAAGTTCATTTAAGAGCGCAGTTTTCAAGGCACAAAAAGACCTACAGTATAAAAAAAAAAAAGTTTTACATTAAGGAAAAGAAAGAGGTTGGAACAGAATATCTCAATACTAATGCTTTTAAAGAGCTGAACAGGAAATTCATGAAAAGCAATCCTTACCCATGACCATTTGGTGGTTTTCATTTAAATGTATTGATGTATCACAACTTTAACCAAACTTCTAACGGCACATATTTCAGGGCATCAGGTAAGTTTAGAAAATAAGTCATCTCTTTTTACTCAATAACACCCAGAAACTTACATTTTCAAGAAAGTCTCTTCATTTCAACTTAAAGAGCCCCCACTCGGCATCAGGGAACGCTTCTCAAGCACCGCGCAGCCTCTCACGTTGCAAACGAGCTGGTGGGCTTTCCCCTCCTCGCTGGCCAAAGAGATCCCTGCTGGCAGAAGAGGATGATGAAAACACATGAGCAACTTCAACCAGGGTCTAGACAGCTACTTTCTATGCAACTCCTTCTGCTTTCCGTGCCATGGTAAGGCCAGATTGATAAAAGGTGTTGAAGGCAGCTAATAGCACTCTGGAAAAACAAAACACCCCAGCAACAGGAGTCGGGAGCCCAACGCGATTGGATATGTTTGCAAATCCTGGCAGGAGCACGTTGTAAAACGTGGCTATCCTGGTGAGGGAAAGGAGAGACACTCCCAACCACATGCTATTCAAAGCCTGTGTCAGCTCAGGCTGCCAAGCTGCTAATTCTTGTTGTTTATAAGTTTTTAAACAATCTGTTGGCTAGTCTTTCAAGGAGAAACAGCCTGGCACTGACTCGAGGTCATTTATGAAGTCTTTTCTTGTCTTAACCATCTATAATAAAAGAAGAGCTGAGCTGCAAGTAAACGAACAACCAGCCAGCCAAACTTCCCTCATGCCAGCTCCTGGATGTCACACGATCCCTACAGACGTATCTACCATCCTAGTTATCATCTACATGACCAAACACTAGCTTGCAGCTGGCACTCATAACACCAGTGCTAACAACCGAGGTGGAGAAATCTCCCCAGGGCTATGGGAAGTGATGCCTTAGGGACACCTGCATCTCAAATCTGTGACTCGGTAAGAAAAGACAGATGCGTATCTATTTTACTATCAACTGCACAACATTGCTCAAGCCACCTCCCTCCACTTTTTCCCCCAAAACACAGTAGCACAGTTACCAAATATTTAATATATGTAGGAATCCTTACATAACCTAGACATTAGAGCACTTCTTAAAGTCCCCAGCACCGCCAATGTAGACAGATCCTTCCGCGATTAAGCACAGTGTGGTTATCTAGGGAACTGAAGGCAGGCACCTTCGTGGCACAAATCTGCAACATCCATACTCCTTTTTTCCGATGTCTCGCAACACGGTGGCCTTAGCAACATAAATCATCTTATTGGTCATTAAATACTATTTTTCCATATAATGTTAAAACTGTTCCACAATAAAGGGTTTCTCTAAATATAATGCTTCCCCCAAACAATGCTAAAAACACTAAAGTTAGGCAGTTTGATATGACCAGAGGGTTTACAAAGAAAAAGAAGAGAATTTAACAGCAACTTTTAATTATTTGTTTTGCCAAAAAAAGAAAATAATATATCAGAACTCATCGGCCACATTGAACTTTCCCATCCATCTGAACTGGGAGGAAAAAGTTGTACAGCAGGAAAGGCTTTATTATATTTCTGGTCACACAGGGACACGAGCAATGCTAGTACGGGTTACCCATGGGGGACGGAGGTGTTCTGTCCTGATTGCAGTTAAAAGGTACGTCTGTACAGAAAAACCTCAAATAACACTGCAAGTTTATGTTTTCCTCGGCAGGGAGCAAAGCACAGAAAGGGAGATGGAGGAGAGATATTTATGGCCCAATCCACCAAGGCAGACTGAGATGGGGCCAAATGGCACATGTGCTTATGCCTCCTCTGCTCTCTGCCACAGCTTCCCTGCCTCTACCCCTGTTTAATCATGTACAAATTAGTAATCTTCCACTGCTGTGCTCCTGCCTTCAACACAAAGCCATGCAGTTTCTGAACGCTGCTCTGTATCAAACCCACTGCAGTCAGTAAGCGCTTGCTAAACACTTTTGAGTCCAAACACATCTACCCTCCTTCACAACATACTGCAGCTTGTTTTGGGAAGGAAAAAAATAGTAAAGTCAATAAATCTTTAGCTTTGGGTAATTTTGCCTCGTGTTTTGCAGCTTGTTATATTCTTGCTATAAAGACATGCTACTTGTCAAGAGCAAATGTTTCAACTAAAGAATATCTTGACCTCAATATTTTACCAGTCTAATTCAGTCTCCAGTTTCCCCTTGTCAGATAAATAGTTTTTCTTGGTTCTTGGATATATACCAATTTTAAAGAAGTACCAGCTGAACCATTAGGACTAAAAGTGCACATCTAAAAAACAATATCCTGAAACTGCAAAGGTCATGCTGTCTGCCAGGAAAGAGCATCAAAAACGCGCTCCAACTTGGCTGGTCCTTAGACGTTGTCAGCCTAAAGCCAAACCAGTTGAGAGCCAGATACTTCAAGAAAAGCAAAGCTGTCTCTGGCTTGTGCTCTTCAGGATGCAAATGACCCAATGTCAAGACGTTGCAGTATCTGGGGAGGGAGAAGGCATAAATTCATGTGAACAAAGTGACATGCCTTTCAAACATGATTCAGGTCCCACTTACATCAGAGGGCAGTACTTCAGCCCATCTATCACATTAGCATCAGAGGGCCAAAAATCAAAGTTTTGCAGGCATTAAATACTGCTTAAAGTGCAAAAGCAAAGCTGAAGAATCAGACATTGTGAAGCAAAATGGACAAAATAGTTTTCTGGCAGGTAAAAATGTTTTCCCAGAACATCAAAATCCCTGTCGTAACTTAATAGCAGCACCCCAAGCCACTCAGATCCAAAGGTCTTTGAGGATGTTGGGAACAACATCTTTTACAGAACTAAGCACACGCAACGCCACATTTAAGTCCTGACCATGAGCAACCCAAAGTTAGGGCGACTCCTTACAATCCATCTTCTCTTACCCCAATTCCAACATGTGACTTAGAAGTGGCATACCATACATCATTAACAACGGTGGTAAACGCCTTCCTTTAGAGAAGAAAAAATGTATTTCCTACACTGTCCTTTCAGTCTAACAGAGGACAGAGCTTACCACTTGAATAAAAGGTTCACCAATGACTCTCTATATAAAAATCTCAAATTGCTGCCATGAAGATTTTAAATACAACAGAGTATTTGGGGAGGCCATGCCTCATGCCTGCTCTAATATCTTCCCTGCCTACCTTACAGAGCCACCTTCATTTGCTATGCAGGTCTGCAAGGAATAAGAACAGAGGCTACTTGGATCATGGCTCCCTGTCCTTACGGGATGGAGATGAAGAGGCAGCTCCTCACTTACCTACCACAACCCATGGAAGGCTGGTAGTAGGAAACTCCTAACACTGCTTCTAGGACTGCTCGCGCTTCCCCAGCACTATGTTCAAAGATACAATCACTTAACCACAGTAGGGCTACACTGACGTTCAAAAAAATTGGGGAGGGGAGACAGTGTTTGGTATTTTTAAGTTAAGACAACTATAAAACACAAACTAAGCCCCAAATGTGGGGGGCTTCAGGTTACACACAACCTATGAACTAAATTCAGATAAGAACGGCATTTAATAAATAGAAACATATTATGCAACCTTTTGTATTTAACGTACTGTTATTATAATTATGTATGCAGTAAAGTCCTTGCCAAAGCCTTTGCAGCAAGCAGAGAACAATCAAAACTCTGCTGATGCTTTTTGAATCCACCTCCTGGTAAGATCTGAGAGACCAAATAGGAAGCTGCACCCACAGCCTGGGAAACTGCATAGCCATGAGTGGTCCAAAGTCCAGGAACTATAGAGCACTTTTCCCCAGTCCAGTCATCCTTAGTGCCACTTCCAAAGACAGTTAGCAAAGTCTCATCTCAATTAGGTTTTCCAGAGCCATGAGCACAAAGAAGAGTACTGTACGACTTTAGAAAGAAAAAGCGTGATAAAAAAAGGCAAACTGAGGCGGGGCTGGAAAGGAAACTGGGAAAGACCAGACAAAACGAGAGACAAAAAATCCCAGAGCATCTCCCTGCGAAATGATGGGTACTACTTGGGGCAAAGCCAAAGCACGTGTTCAGAACAAGGAGCCTTCTTATACCAAGCTGGGTTTAAAATTATCTTTCTCACTTCTCATTATCAAAATGATTCATTTCTTCCTAGACAAGACTTCTACAGTACACTATATAACGGCATGATATATCTACATGTCTACAACATCTCATTTAATACCGGCAAGACTAACGCGTCTTTCGCACATTCCTACCTTCTGGTTGCCAAAGTTTTTGTGGCAAAATCCCATCACTAGCCTTCCTCAGCCTAGAGGTCTCCTTTGCTCTTCTATTTTATTCTCCTTTGGGCTTCTAAAGGTCTCGTCTGGCCCTTTAGCCAAACCCTTCGCTGCTCTGCAACTCTAATGACCCACTCCTCTAGTTCAGAGTTTCCCACTTCATGCCATAATAAATGTTTTATTAAAGACCAGATAAAAATCAATATATTTATCCTAACTCGCTTTTTTTTTTCCTTTCCCCCCAGCTTAAAAAGTCATTTACTCTGGCACAGTCTACCTATGGATAAACTTATGCTGCATTTTGTCCCATTTTCCATTCATGGTTTTAATTACTTTCCTTTAATGTCTCTTTTTAAACTTTACATATCAAAAGACTGACTGTTTCCTCTGCAAACACACAACACTGTGCTTCAAACACACCAGGGCTGTTACCATTTAGGAAAATAAATAACTTTTGCACATGTTCATATTCTATTAGAACCAAACCCAAGAAATACGCAAAGAATGAAAACACAATACTTCACTGCTCAGGGTAGAAGTTTAAAATCTGTTTTAAAAAAAAAAAAAAAAAAAAAAAAAACCACACACAAACAAAAACACACACACAAAAAACCACACACACCCCCAAATGAAGTTCTCTTTCACTACAAACAGGGCTGATGTGTATGTGGAGAACAAACAATATGTTTAGTCACCCAAGAAAATAAAAGCTTTTCCTACAGCTTCTGGTTCACTTACTCCAAGTAAGTAGCAGTCTGCTGAGAAACAGAAATTCAAAGTTTGTGTTTTCCCTCCCAATAGGAAAAACAACCCCAAGAAAACCCACATTTTCCTTAACAAAATGTACCCATTAATTTCTCTTCTTTATACAACACCTAATCCAGAGCAATGGCATCTCAATCTCTGTAACCAACACCAGCACCCACCAACGCTGGGAATTAGCCACGCGATTAATTGCAGGGAAGCAGGACTGTGCCACAAGCCTTGGGAGGAGGTGTTAAGCCGCTCCATGCGGGGAAGGGAGACGTGAGACCTTCCAGCTCAGCTGGCGGCACGCAGCACTCTTCCTCAGCAATCCCACCCGGCTGTCCCGAATCACACGAGTGGACGTTTGTACAGAGGGGTCACTGACATGGAAGTTAAGCCACCAAACTTAAGCCAATTTTGATATCTGAGAGCATGAGAATGAATTCAGCGGAGTAAAGTTCTACTGGTTATATATTCCAAGTTTATTTGGAGCATCAATTAATGCTCTGTATGCTGAAGACTTCCATAGACATGGCAGTCTTAATAGCAGTCACTCAAAAATTTACAGAAAAAATCCCAAGTATTATTCTCACTACGGCTGCCGGGATGCCCAGGCAGTGTGTAACATCCCTTTCACACCACTCAGAAGTGTGGCACACATGTAATTAAAACACCAACAGAGTTCCTTAGTAATAATACTACTATGATCCCAGATCTGGTGGCTGGCCACGGCCTAACAAAAGAGAACAGCAATTAGTGATTTACACAAAACCAGGATGCAGGCTAAAATTAAGATTTGTTTCCTCTAGAGAAAAAGACAGAAGAACCCAAATGATAACTATGAGCAGTGAATATTCAGGCTAACAGATCCCTTCTGATAAAAGCAACCTGGAAGAGTCTGGTATACTATCATCACTCCTAGCTCCTCTTTTTATCCTACAAAAAACCAAATTGACTAGTGGCTTTTGTATCGCCAATGGCCCTACTCAGAAAATGAAAATGGTACTTATTCCTCATTAGAAAACCCACTCTTGTTTTTAAAGGGGGCGGGGGGAGAATCAGCAACTGGAAACACCCTGTTTCTCACCTTTCTTTTTAAGGCATTTTGGGATGACAATCCTTTTGATTCAGAAAGGGGACCAGAGACCCATGGAAGCAAACAAGGTGCACGCTGCCATGCCCCAAAGGCCAGGCATTCCAGCTGAAAGATGCCTAGCGCAGGTTTCACTGAAATACCGTTTTCTGCCCTCACAACGTGGGCCAGCAGTCAAACATCATCTCACAGGAGCAAAATCCAAAACGTGCCGCTTGCCTGAATGGTGGCAGTGACAGGCCTCCTCTGGCAACACGATCGTTACTAACACGCAACTTGCATCCAGAGTTTTCAGTTCAAAAACTTAACACCGTTAAAGAAATTCACGTCTCACAATCAGTATTTTTGGGGGACACTTGCTGTCACATTGCCTGCCCTTTGTGCCTCTCGCGCAGGGTTTCCTCAGACGTAAAGCCAGCCTTGGTCTCAGCTGAGGGAGGACACCTCCTCACCAGCGAGGACGGCACGACGCCACCTGCGAGGCCGAGGAGCAGGCCTCACATCGCAAGAGACAAGGATGCTGAGGACGTCAGGTCGACATCTGGGCAGCTCCGGCCTCAGCTGGCCCACTCCTAAGCCCCTTTCTGCACTTCTCCAGTTCTGCAAGTTGCTCGGTCCCCATAAGCTTTTACGATTGCAGGTCACACCTCTGAGCAACCCAACCGTGATTGTTCCAATACACCGTGGAAGTGATGAAGCTTTCTTCAGGGACAGCTTGAGGACAGTGTAAACCCCATCACAGCGGCAGGACCTAAACACAGCATCTACCTAACACAATTTCATTTAGGATGCAGGAAAAAGTCATCAAGACAAGACTTGCTGTTCTCCCCTCTCTCCTTGCACTGTGGCCTGCGATTCATTTCTGAAGACAAAACTTCTCATTTCTAATATACATGAAAAGTTTATGCTTGCCTGACTCGATGTGGAAGGGACAGCATAAAAAGAATAACTGGGTCAGGGGAAATTATCAAAAGTTAGATTAATGTTGAGAAATCCATGTGACAACAGGAAAACCAGTAGATCTAAAAATTCCTGTTGGCATGCCATTTCTTAACTTTGTATTTAAAGCATCTAACTAAAAGCTGCCAACCCCATGCTAACATTACAAATACTTTGCTCTTTATCTTCGGGTTGAAGAAAAAGGTTGTTTTAAACACAGAAATTGTTATACCATGAAATAGCAATGAGCAGACGAAGGACGTGAGCACATAAAAGTCTCCTAAGACGACTACTGTTCAGAAGCAAGAACGCAAGTTTCCTGATCTCGGTTCTTACCATGAGCTGCCGTTCTACAATAACAGTTCAATTTCTGAAGCTGCCTCTGGTGCCCCTTAAGATAACAGCGCTAGAGTTAGACTTCCCAATACAGTTGCCCTTTTTTTTTTTTTTTAAATACCTGCTCCCCATCAGAGGGGATCAAACCCACGCTGTTATTTCACCGCAGTGCTTTGCCTCTGTCAATCTTCAGTAGCCACATAGTAAAACCAATCTGCTCCAGCTGCGTTACTCTCACCTCGCAAAACTGAGAGGTTCTCCGCAATTGAAGGCCCTTTAAAGGAACCGTTTTGCTTTAAGTTTAAGCATTTTATTGAGCTTAAGATATTGTGGTGCTTTCTAGTTATGGCTAACAACTATGAAAACATCCATTTTAAAAGCACTAATAATTTTACTACCGTTTTCCATGTGGTGTGCAGAAACTTTCTACCTCAGACTGTATTAGCCTCCAGGAGAGCCAAGCATTCACGTGTGCACTGCTCTGCTTGGAAGAAAAAGTTCTTTCACCCACAGCTTTTGAGAGAGGCAGAAACGCGGCTCACCCATGAGCCTGCCACGTTCAACTGACAACCCTTCGGAAAACGCTAGTTTTTAGTCGCCCATTTTTACCAACCAGCTCTGGCCATTTGACAAGATTTGCAGAGGGCCTCTCAAGGCCTTTTAAGACTTCCTGTTGCGCTGTGAAAGCATTTGAATTAGCTTGCACTTCTGAATTAGAAATAATAAAAGTTACAGACACTACTACATTAGGAATGGCCAAGAAAATGCAAAGGAACATAGCTTGTATGCGAAACTCCTAGACCCAAACTTCAGTTTCTGTGAAACAAAACACATTTATTCTCAAATTTAGGTACTTTTAGAACCTTTCAGGACAAACCCAGCCCTGTCCTTAAAACAGACAAGGGGAGAAAAGAAAGAAACCTGTAAGACATTTTAAGTGGGTTTATATTGTACTTGGTACAGAGTATGCCTCCCCACTGCTCCATGGAGGAGTTTTATTTCAAGGTTAGTGCCTAATTCTGTGCAAGTGATTTAGGCTTATTTTACTGCTGCATTTTGCAGCCCATTTCATCATCTAACTCCTCTGTGTAATTAAAATTCCTCCTCATCTATTTATGTGCTAGCTCCTACCTCCACCTGAGCCCTCTGGCAAGTGGCTCCTGAGCCAGCCTTTAGGAGCATCAGTATCTTCATTTTGGAACCACAGGGTATGCGTGTCACTCTTCTTAGAGCATCCCCTCCATCAGTTTTTAAAAACTACACAAATTCAGCTTAATCCTCTACCATGACGGATCTAGAATTTCAACACCTCCTTTCGAGCTCACCTTCTGCAAGGAGGCTTCACATCCTGCCATAGCAGCACATTGCATGTACCCGTGCCAAAAACATTTGCTTGCAATCTCCATTCAAAGAGCAACCCCAAAACAGGGAAAGCTCAGTTCCCCGCTTGAACGCCGGCTGCTTCAGGAAGTTCTCAAGCATTCGCATTCAGCAGCAGGGAAAACTCGGGACATGCTAGTACCATGTGCCAAGCAAAAACACCCTATGAGAGCCCAATGCCACTCTGCAACCAGTATCCAACCCATTAGTTTGAGAGAATTAACAATACTAGTACAAACATTAGCATCCCGTGAATTTTCCATCCCTGCACAGCCGCAAAAGCAGTATAGGCAGCAGGAGCTAAAGCTCAACACTAGTTAGGTTTGACGTTGGATCAATCACTCGACGTCTCCCGAATCAGCTCCACAGCGTCCACTCCTGGTTTTACTGCCGGCATGTTGTGTGGGTTAGCAGCCTTATTTTAAACCTTGGCATGCGCGTTACTTAAATAATCCACAGATTTAAAACATCCTTAGGACTTACAGATGAACCTTAACAGCTTTCTGGGAGTAAAAGGATTTATCGGGCCAAAAATTAAGGGGTTACAAACTCAAATTTCTGATTTATAGCAGAAGCTCATATTTCTTAATTTAAGTCCTAGTGCAAGCTGGAATACTGTCAACCAGATCGAGTGTTATTTTTTCCAGCTCTATATTTACACTTCAAGGATTATGCAAAAGCACAGAGCAGAAGCGGAGAAGCTGGCCAAATGCCTCAACATGAACCTTTTGGGGAAGGTTCAGAGAAGTTTGGGTTATCTGTCTTCAAACGGGTTTTCAAAGCGGTATAGATCTAGACATCCATGAGAACTCAAGGAAGGAAGAGCCAACCTTTAAATTTAGGAAAATAATCATTTTACCTTGCACATGCACAAAAACTTGGACAAGCATTGCAAGGAAGGCAATTTTCTCTTCTGCCGTGGAAGGAGGTGCAGCCGAAGAATTTCAGCCTCGCCCATGTAAAATGAGCTATTTATTTTGGATAAATCCCACAAAATGTTTTCCGCCCAGCTAGCGCTTCTACCTGCTGGTTTAGCAGCAGCAGACCGAAGCACTGTGCTGCAGGATGGCAAGCGGCCAGCCACCGACTCTGTGCCTCTTCAGAGCCTGGGAGGGTAGGTCTGCTCATCACAGCCTCCGGGTTACTGCAAGGCAAGGACAGAGGCAGCTCTCGGCTGCTGCGTCTCTGGGGCTCCCGGTGTCACCAGAGCCACTGCTACCAGGGAAACCCTTTCATACAATTCTTACCAGCAAGGTCTGTCGCAAATTTAGGGATGCACCTCACCATATCCTGCCTGTAAGCCATTCCTATCACTGCAACATGCGCCCACACGTTGGAAAGGAGAGAAAAGAAAGAGCATCACCTCCTGACTTGCTGGCTGGACTGGGGAAGCACTGAGAGTTCCTCCTTTTTCTGCCCAAAAATGAATAAGTAAAAACCACATCACGCCATTGCATCTGTTGCTACATGCTGGCTGGGCAAAACCAGAGTGTGGAGACTGTATTTCAGAACGAGCATCTGGTGGTGGTGGCTGATTTTTAGCAGAGAGCAGGCTAGGAAACAACTGAAACATGACTCCCGCCTGAGGTACAAACCTTTAAGGATGCTCTGAGGGTCCCATCACTCCAGGACTTCCTTGGCATCAAGCCTCATTGACGCCCCTGGGAGCCTCCCCATCGTCCCTCTTGATCCCGCTTCCCCACACAGATCCCTCACTGAGAATACCTGAGTTTTCTGTGGTCTTCCATTAGAGTTACACCTCAGTGCAAGGGCATCACAGTATCAACATGCTGTTAGGCTGCAAAGACACATTTCCCAGGGACCACTTCCCCTGACAAGCAGCACCATCTTTACCACATTAGGACAGACCTATATTAGTTTTCAAAGATGACTTACTTGTCCCTAAACGCCTATATGCCTCTACCAGAGAACCTCCTATATTTTGGCATATATAGGACCATTATGTTTACCCGGGTTTAAGTCCATACTTGCATCAAAGGGAAACATACAGGATATTTTACTGGAAAAGCTTAAACATGCCAAGAATTGGCAAAAAATGCAGTTAGATGAATACTGATGTAACAGCATGCAAAGATTATAAAAAAAAATGGTTAAAACATTTATATAGCCAAGCATGGTTTGCTCGCAGCCCTTGCACGTGCTTAAGTAACAGCACGTGTTTAAAGCCAACATTGCTTTGTCACCAAGTTATTTCAATATCCTTGGGTAGTCATCTTACCAGCCTACAAACTTATCTAACAGTTAAAGTCCAATCTCAAATATTCCTGAGAAGCAAACATCAAATAATTAAAAACATTTTTCTTTTTTAATGCTTCTCTTTTCAAATACACAGGTATTGTCAAACATTTTTCTTATATTTGATAACTTTTTAAGCTAACAAACCTCAAACTCCTCAAAAAAAAATCTTATTTGCCTGAATATATGCAGCTTTTCATATACAGATGTGTTAGTTAAACCACTCCCTTTACTGATGGTTCTCATGTTGTTTCACTGTTTTCCTAAGTGTGGCAGGAAAAAAAACAGAAAAAAAAAAAAAAAGAGGCACAAGCAGGCTCCCACAGAACTCTAAAAATATGAGTTATTTCCCAAGCAAGCAATTCTCACTATCTTTCAGATTCAAGTGAAATTATCTTTATAACCTTTCCCCTTCTCTTTACCTATCAGTATATATTCCATTTCTGTTGTATTTTTAAGCTTTTACATCTATACTTTTGGGAAAAAACAATATCAGAGTAAAACTTAATTTCCTAAAGGGCAAAGATTTTTCTTAACATTTCCATTTCTTCTAAAAATCTCACACCACAATAAGAATTTAGCAGTAAGTAACTGAGAGTACGATGCCGTTTTGTTAGCCTGCATTAACAGAAAATCTGGGTGGGGTATTGGCATTTTACGCAAGCACACACCCACCACACGCTGCTATCTTGTGAAATTATATATCAACGAGACGGGGTTTTAATCTACCAACATTTTTAATAGGCTTCAAAGCCTACAGTTACCCGGATCTGCCCTGCTCCCGCCGCAGAGATGGGCCGGAGCAGACCGGCGATGCTCGCGCCGCCTGCCACTTCCCCTGCCCTCTGCGGCCAGTGGGCAAGGGCGAGGGCAGCGCAGCTTGCCACCCCGCTTCCTCCACACCGGGGGCAAACGCTCCCCTCCCAGACAGGTCTCTGCGATATCATGGAGGAGAGGGCAGAGCTGCAGCAAGAGGAAGGGGAGATAGGCAGGACGAGGGCTAGTGCCGCAGAGGTACGGTCCCTCTACCAGTGCTGGATTTCCCTCTCCAAGCCACATCAGCTCCACGCTGCCCCTCTGCCTCCCCAGTGACCTGGTACCCACTCCATCACCTCAGCACTGCACTCCCTATATCCTAGCAGCAGGGCTTCTCCCCAGATGTTTAAAGACATTAAAACAGACCTCAAACTTTCCTGGTATGGCAACACAGACTTTGCCTGTTGTCCATTTCCTCCATTTTCCTGTGCCAGAGGAAAACAGCTTTATACACCCAGGAAAAATGGCCATTTAAGCTTTCAAGAGGGAAGAAAAAACAGCAAGAAACTTTTGCGTAAATTACTTTCATTCCTTTGAAATATTTTACATCATTCTCTTGAAAGGAGTTACCAAAATTTAACTCTGTCCTAGTACTTTTACCCTTGTGCCTCCTTCTGCTGACCAGCATCACTACAGCGATTTAGACAGCACTCATCCAGCGACAGACATTTCACCGGCAAACAGAAGCTTCCCATGACAAAACTGCTGGGACACCGCCGGCATGCCGCTCCACCTGGCTGCCGGGCCCGGTGAGACCGCACGCTCCCCAAAGAGCCCCCCTTCACCCCGAGACGGGTATCAGGGAAATGGTCACCTGGAGATCCTGCCTCTCCTGCTCACGTACGAGGCACGCAGGATTCTCACGAGACAAGGTCATCAGGTAGTGCTGGAGGTTTCCTTAATACCTCGTGTATCACAAACACCCAGGTTCCCTACTATATTTACTTCCAGATGAATCTTTCCATAAATTCAAAGATTGTGCCCTATATGTATACATCTTCAACCCATTTAAACAACCTAATTAAACTATCTTCCCATCATGCTGCATTTAAATCCCAATTTAATCCGGCAAGCGCTGAATTCTCCATGTGACAGCAACCCTCCTCCTTATTTCTCTTCCTTGCAATTCCCTTTCATCTTTCATGCTGGTTCTCTGCACAGCTTCCTCCATAGCTACACAATTCAATACCTTTCTAAGAAACATCCCTTCCTAACAATAATCCTCTTTGCAAATAGAATTAACACGGCAAATGTAAACACGGGAGCAATGAATTAGTTGTCATATTTACCCAAACTACTGCTTCCAGTTCCTTATAATGAAATTCTATATTAAATATACAGGATGGCTTAATGTCGAGCTCCTCATTTGCTGAATTAGGCAGCTGGCCAGTAAGCACCCTGCAGCATCTCCCTCCAACCCATCTGAGAAATTATACTTAGGAGGTTTCCAATAAAGGCTTAACTAATTTGTGCCAATATTAGTCACACCAAATTATTGTCATTTAATAACTGTTTGGAAGGCTTTCTACCCCAAGAACACTGCAAAGGAATGATATGTTTCGACAACAGACAACAACAAAATATGTAAAGTTTATGGTAGTTTCTTTTCTTCAAACAAGTTAATTCATAAAGGTAGGGAACATTTAGTGCCCGCCAGCTTCCTTCCCTTTGAAATCTGTCCTTTACACACAGTAATTATACCAGGAAACCTCCCTCCATAATCAGCTAATAGACATAAAAAAAAAAAAAACAAACTGTTGTGACTAAGAATCCTGCATGAAACACATTTTAGCACAGATATCAAACCCTAGGGGTATTTTTTAAACACATATTCTACACCTGAAATCTGCAGAAGCAGTTTAGAATGTTCCTTTCCATGCCTTTGAAAATTAAACTGCATTTCCACTAGGGGGGAAAAAAAAAAAACCAAACAAATCTTCAACAAAAGAACTAAACACACCGCAAAACTGCTTAAAAGCATATCATAGCAAAGCGTATCTAGTGCTTCCAAGAGGGTTTTCCCAAGTGCAGGCAGAGCTGATGCTTATCTGATGGGATATATTACCTGGGGTGCAATATAATCCAGCAAGGAAGACAAAGGAAAGGGAACAATTTGTTAGATTTCTACAGAAAAGGACTGCCAAACAATAAGAACTAGATGACTAAATCAGTGGCTTACAACTCTATTTTGGCAGAGCCACAGGAGGACACCATTGAGATTTTAGCAGAGGTTTTTAAACTGTGAAGTCCAAAAGATTAAACTGTCAAATATAAGTCTGCCAGGAGTTTGCTTAAAGTACTTTACAGCAGCAGCACTATTCATAAGGTAAAACAAACCAGAATTACTGACACTGGCTATCCTGCATCGTGATCAGAAGCAAAAATTTACATATTTTATTTTGTAGCAAACTTTCCTCTGTCACATATTATTACTCTTAATGCACTGCTACTCAAGTTAGTAGTTTACATTCATGAATATCCTAGAGTAAACTGCATCTGACTTCATTCATCTGAGATCAGTGTTCAGTATCAAATGCAGCACAGACTACTGATAAAGGCAGAAATCTGCATGTAGTTAATCATCCTAATTGTTATGCAGACCACTTTAAAAAGGCACTAATCAGTGTCATACACAGATGCAAAGTTTGTTCAGCAGTAAAAATACCATCTAAAGCTTACCCAAACAAATAGCACATTTTCAGGGGAGACAGAAGCTCAGCACATTTTAGTTAAAAAAAGAAAATGGATTTGACGGTAGGAGACAGAACTTAGAGGTTCACCTTAGATCTTAAGCTGAATCGAGTTTGATCTTTTTAAAGCATAATAAAACCCCCACACAAGGTCTACTCATCATCCCGCAAGCGATGGAGGCCAAGTGCCCGCTGTCTTTGCCAGGGCAGACTCCTACATTCCTTTCCAGCCACCTGGCTGCGGGGTCTGCCCTCACACCCTTGGCGACAGGCTTACGCGGCCGGGACGGCTCAGGCGAGGCAGAGCTAAACCAGCATCCATTAGCAATCCCAGGGCGCTCTCCACAACGGTTCGGTCAAATTATTCTGCGTGAGCTCTGCAACCTCACGCTTGAAATGTCCTTGGCAGAAGGTGAATTAAAGTGGCAAAAGAGACGACAATCTCAGTAGGGATCCAGGGAAGTACAGAGCTGCAAAGCCTAACACCTCTACTGGGCTAATAATTAACTCAACTGATGCTAATGATAAAAGGAGAGACTTTGGTCACCTGGATAAACAATCTGCTGGAGAAGAGTCAGTACGGTCTGCACGGAGAAAAGCCTGTGTAACAAACCTTTCTGATTTCTTCAAAGGTCCAAACATGGACAAGGTACACTCATTCATTCTGACCTATCTGAATTTTCAAAAGGACTTCAACCAAGTCCCTTACCAAAAACTAAGGGCTTTCTTAAGGAAACAAGGCAGACAGAGGTAGGAGGAAAGGTCCTATGTGGAGAGATAGATGGCTGAAAAACAGAAACAGGGTAAGGGTAAGAGTAAACGGTCTCTTCTTGGAGCAAACAGAAGTCACCAATGAAGTTCGGCAGAGACTCGTGCTCCAACTTTCGTTGTTTGATACGTTCACGTGAGACAAGGAAAGGGGAATGAGCAGCAGGCTGAGGAAGTTTGCTGATGATAAAAAAATGTATTGTAACAAGGCCAGGATGTGAGGAATTCCAGACAGTCCTGGGAGACTGAATCAGTAACGCTGCAGAGGAAAGCTAATGCAAATAAACACAAGAAACAAGAAGATGCACATGGGAAAGACACAACCGCAGCTATACGCAACTGAGGGATTCCAAACTGACCGTACTCCTGAGCAACATCTTGACACTACGGTTTCACAGATCCATGAAATGAAATCACTAGCAGTCCAAAAAGCAAATCAAACATTACAAATCATTAAAAAGAAAACAAAACATGGTTATGCCACTGTATAACCCCAAAGCTCACCTACATGTTGAAAACTGTATACAGCCTTGATCCTCCCATCCTAACAGGACATGTGGAACCAGGATAGACTCCTGGAAAGGGACGCTGACAATCAGGAAAGGCTTCCATACAAAGAGTATCTGAGTAGGCAACTCCTCAGGCAGGTCAAAAGCCAACTTGATGAGGAAGACAGAAGCCTACAAAATCATAAGTGGCATGAAGCAGGATCACTAACCATCTCTGCCACACAAGAGCTAAGAGCTGCCAAATGAAGGAAGCCAGCTGAGAACAAGCAGAAAGAGGGAATTCTTTACATAGCCAGAAGCAGACCCACAGACCAGCAGCACCCCTGGCCAAAGGCCGTGGAGGCTGCAGTCCGGCCCCAGGGGGCTGCAGACAGACCAGACAAGCATTTGGAACCAAAAGCCACCAAACGTTTTGAAACAGGGAAAGGTTGCACCCAGCTCTGGCAGCCCCAAGCTGAGAACAGACAGAGGCTTAAAGAGCATCTACAGAGGAGGTTTTGAATAAGTCATCCTGTTCTTATTTTTCCTTGGGTATCTGCTTACAAGGAGAGGGGGGGGAAAGCAAGAAAGGTTGCAGAAGACAACAGATCAAAAAGAGAGCAGGCTGAAGGTGAAGGGTTAAAAAAAATAGGAAACTAAAGCAGGACACCACACAGAGCATCCCAACAGCACCCTCTGCTCCTTAAAGCTCTGGGGACAGCAGCAATTAGTCCTCTGTCCAGGCCCATAATGAGACAAGGAAAGAGAAACAGGCACAGAGGAGCTGGGATCCTGCCCATCAAGTCTGGAGCCCATCACCCCATGAAGCTCTGGCCAGCTGAGACAGGGGCAGGAGGAGGCTGGCAAGAAGATCCCATTCTTTCATAGGTTGGCAGACAGGAAAGCTATAAATCAACAGAACACCCATAAGCTCAGGAAGAGACTTTGGAGGAGCCAGAAGAGGAACTGCAGCCTCATGCATTAGATGTACATGTCCCAAGGTCTCCTTTTCCTTGCAAAAGGGATGTGAGTCACAGAGTCAATGAAGCACATCATAAATGCACCCATTTTCACCTCTCCTCAATTAATTTTCTCACATTTGGTTTCAGATTAGCCTAAAGTATACATCAGCCCGCAAGAGCTCCTCATCCCTCCTGATGGCAAGAGACCACTTTCTGCCACAGGGAAAGGAAACATCGCAGAAGCACTCAGAGGCATCTCCAAGGTGCTGCCTGGAGGTGAAACCAGCCACCGCATAGCTTGCTCAAGTCCTGTGTGGCATACTGGGCTACAGAGACGAACCCTTGGTTTGGCCCATCACAGCTGCTCTTTCATTTCTATACTTACTACATCTCCTAGAAGCGGTCAGGTACTGCTGACAGTCATAGGACCCATTACACAGCATCCGCAGCTGGTTGTATTCTGTGTTTTTAGAACAGAATATTTTTAGAACCAACTACAGGCTTCCATACGAGTTCAACTACTGCAACCACCACAGCAGATAACTCCCAGCTGTTCTGCATAACAGCAAATGAGACAAACCCCATGCACAACTAGCTCAACTAGACTTGTTTTCAAATTTGCTTTAAGCTTCATTTATTCCAGTCCTCCAGTCACAGCCTAGCTTGGAGCTCTGTTCTCAGTTCATACCATCTGGGGCTGCTGTACAGCCCCCCCAAAAACTCCTTTTTTGAGAGGATTTATGAATTACTTCAATAGGGAGAAAAAAAAAAAAAAAAAAAAAAGGTTTTCTGCAGTTCATTTTTTAACCTGAAGGATAATAAGCTCAGACAGCTCACACACACACCCCAACATATAGTCTCCTTTTGCACAGTTTTGACTTAAAGAAAAAGGAATTTCCACACAATTAGATGCAGCTGTAAGCCAACACTTATTATTTTGGAGGGGGGAAAAAACCTAACTTGCAAAACCTTTCAGAAAGTGGCCACTAAGCACATCGCAACCCTTTCTAAGTAGCGATAAAAATTGTAAAGCAAGCATTTTATTTTTATGCCAGTTTTGAATGTCAGATTTTAAAAATAAAGAAACACTAGTGCAAAAAAAAAAAATCTATATTCAGTTAACTCAGACGTACGGAAAAGCTTTTCCTGAGCCACCAACCTCATCGCCTACCGCCACAGCCAAGCACACGATACAAACTTCCTCAGTACATCTTCAAGAGCCAGTTAGGGGGCTTGCTCCCACTTCTCCCATTTGAAGGTTGTTCTAGAACCTCACGCCATTTAAGGAGGAAACTGTCTAAATTCCAGCTTAAGTTTATTCACGCCAGTTTATATCCATTTGTTCTTGTGCCAACATTGTTCTTTAGCTTAAATAGCTCCTCTCCCTTTCTAGTGTTTATATCCCTGCTGTATTTGCAGATTGTAATCACATCCTCTCTCAGGCCTCATTTGCTAGGCTAAACAAGCCAGGCTTTCCTCATCTCCTCCGGAAAAACCAGCATTTCTTTCCCCCAGCCCCTCTCTGCACCTCTCCCACCTGCAGCACGGGTGAGAGGACCTGCGCCTGGCCCTCCCCAGGAGCTCGCACCCATCCCACCACCCCTCCTGCCAGTGTCCTGGCCTAACACGCTCCACCATCGCCTTCACTTTCTCCACGGCAGCAGGACAGCAGCAGCTTATTGGCGACGAGCTAACACACCCAGCACATCTCCTGCTCTGCTGTTCCCACCAGCGGAGCTCCTTGCTTGCAGCAGGGAACAGAGGCAAGACCTCATCTTCTACTAGCAAGTGATGTCCACATGGTATACTTTGTCTTCAGCATGGATGATTTGTTCAAGAGCGACTGCACATCCTAGGTCACAGCTTCCAAAGTGCACAGATCTGCCATCTGACACAGATGTAATTAGTTGATTACCTACCAACTATCAGGATTCATTTTAGTTTTTCACAGCCTCTGCTAAAAAAAAATCCTTACAGTAGGTAATCTCAAGTCCTCAAATTCCTTCCTAACTAGCTCCCAAAGTCACCACTCTTTTCAGGGCAAACCCTGCAGCAGCCCTCTCTGGGCTCCTCAGGCATTTCCCAAGGAAGTCACTATCCCTCCTGGCCAAGGGCACAGCAGAGTCCACCCAGCGCCCCACCAAAAAATGACCATTTTTGTCACTGTTCCTGACATAGCTGTAGAACTGAAAAACAAAAGAAATAATCCAGGTTTCCATGTCAGGCATCCCCTCTCCCAAGAAACGATTCCCACACTGTTGTGATCTACTGCACAGATGCCTCCTTCACTGGGAAGGGCACATTCACTCATGCTGCTTCAGAGCCAAGGATCTTTCTCCTTGTTACCACCAACTCATGTATTCTTCATAACACGCAGTAAAACTATTCTTCCTCCCGAAGAGTCCTCTCCAAACCCTGATTTCCCTTAAGTGGCCAAAAACCCTAAAAATACAAGCCAAAAAGTATTCCATCAAACACTCATCGCTGTAAAGGAAGAACAAAAATACCCACACTCAGCATGGCTGTTCCACGCAAGGCAGTAAATCAGCCAAGATTTTGTCCCAAGGTCACCGTAAGAGGATGTCTCTCCCTTTAAGTGCTAAGACATCTGCACACTTTTTTTAACCAAATGCAGTTATGCAGGCAGAAAATAGCTTTAAACACCAGACAGACAACTCGTTCAAGCTTTCAGAAAGTACCAGAGCATGAGACGGCAGGATGATGACATTTCGGATCTAGGATGAACTGGAGGAAGCCACTGGTGAGCCAGAGGACGCAGCAAGCCTGCAGCAGCTCAGCAGCAACCCGTGCCTCAGCTTCTGGGCAATACGGCAGATCTCGGGTGAAGTACCGTAACTTGCTGCAGATACTGTGATCCTGCACAACTTACCGCAGGTACCGTTATCCCGTGCAGCTACCAACAGCATCCACAACGCACAAAGCCTACCAGTCCATCACCAGTGCAGGTTGGGGGCTTTTTTTTTTTCTTCTTGGTTTTAGTTATTCTGTGTTTAAAGCGCAAAACTGCACTTATCCTCCCTAGCAATCAGGAGCCCAGCCAATAATTATAAAACATTACAAACAAGCAGGCAAAGCAATGAAGTACAAACACAAACCGTTACGCTTTCCATTTTATTTTATCTGCCTGAAATCGTTCCCTATCTAGCTGCAACTAGAAGTAGCTCCGTTGCTGTCACGGGACCCAAGCGAATTCCCGAGAACTTCAGGTGGGAAGAAACGGGGGTTTCCTCCACGTACCGTATTTTTGCACGCTCCCATCTGCAACCCCGCGTGCAATCCTCAAGTACGATGTAACCACAGAGCTGAACTCGCAAAATCCGATCTAATAATCACCAAAAAAAAAAAAAAAAAAAGCTACTTCTACAGGCGCTTTTGCCACTTTTCATGCTTTTTTACCTCACAGACACACACACGCACCCCCGGCAGACCAAGCCCGCTCGCCGTTCCCGCTCGCCGCCCGCCGGAGGCGACCCCCGCTGGCACGGCCGCTCCGGCCGGCTCCCCGCAGCAGCGGCAGCACCGCAGCCCTCCGGCGCGGCCGGGGACAGCGGCGGGAGCCGGGCGGCGGCGCCGGCGGCGGCACCGGTAGCCGCAGGCCGCCCCCGGCCCCGCACGCCCGAGGCCGGGATGCGCCGGGGCCGCCGCGGGCGAAGGCAGCGGGACTCTCCCCCGGCCTCCCGCCCGCTCGCACCGGCGCTGCCCGGCCCTGCCCTCCTTCCCTCCCGGCCCGGCCGCGGAGCGCACCTGCCCGCCGCGCCGCTCCGCTCCGCGCTGCGCCGCCCGCCGCGGCGGCGCCCGTAGCCCGCTGCGGGATGCGGCCAGCCTTCCGGAAACGCTTCCCAGCCCGCCGCGCTTACCCAGGAAACGATTCCGGCCGCCGGCCGCCGCCGCCCCTCCTCTCCCTCCGCCCCGGCCGCCGCCCAGAGCCGCGGCCCGCAGGGGCCCGGGCGGGGCGAGGCGGCGGGGGGGACCTGCGGCGCGGCGCCATGTTGTGTGGCCGCCGCCGCGCCGGGGTGCGAGGTGCGGCCTCCGCTCCCGCCCCGGCCGGGCCGTGGCCGGTGCCCCCTCAGCGCTGCGGCGCTGGGGGCTTTTAGTCAGCGGCTCGTGGGTAGCTTCCAGAGCAGCCGTCCGTGGGCGAAGGGGTAGGGTTTATGCGTGGGGGCAGGTGTACCCCTGAAAAAAATGAGAAATCTTTTTTTTCCTTAGGGGGAAAAAGAAGAGTCGGGCTCAGGCTGGTGTTGGCAAATGCGGCAATACCCTGATGGAGGTGAGGCGGTAGCAATTACGCTCCCGAAATGCCACCTGCTGCGTCCCAGGGCTCCTCCAGCAATAAGGAGAGCCAGAGAGCTAGGTGCCCAAGTAGGGCTGGAAGCCCACCGAGAAGGACGGGTTGGTCTTCACGCTGGGTACGGACTCCAGTAGCAGCCTGGCGGTGGGCTGAACACCCGCGTGGCGACGAACGTCGGCCAGCCCCTCTAGTCGGGGACTGACGGAGAGTGCTTGGCTCCAGCGTAGCGCTCCAGGCAGCCCTGTTGCGGCGGGCCTCAAGAGTTACCTAGCCAGCACGGACGGGAAGAAACGGGGTGTTCTCACGTGCGGAAAACAAACAAGTAAAGGGACCAGCCTTGGAAACCTCACACTTGCAGTACCACAGAGTGAGGCTGAGAGTGGACATCGTAGGCACATCTTGAGATGAATGAGTGGAGAATCACAGCACCGTCCCGGACAGTTAGTAGCGAGGCTTAAAAGAACGCACCCATGGGAAGATCTTTCTCTTCAAAGCCTTCCAAAAATGGGCGATTTTGTCTGTTCTGTCAAGATAGGCTTTTGAGATTAGAGGGGAAGAAACTGCTCGTTGCTGAAGCAAAAAAATTAACATGGGATGGTAGCTCAGTGGAAAGCATGTACCTTTTACTCCTACACCTTCTAACAATCTTACACAGTCTGCAGAACAGATGCAAAACAGTCAGCAGTAAAATACAGTGCCGTATTGCGGTGACCCAAGACACAAGGAGGTCAAAGAAAACTATTACAATAATGAAATAGCCAGTCTCATTTTCTCTTAAGCAAAACCACATTTAGCAATCCTATTGAAGTGCCCAAGTCTACTTAAAATTTATCACACTGTTTATAATGGCAAATCTGTTTATCTGGAAGGGATGATTTTTCCTATGCATTCCAGAACCTTGTTCAGTATTCTGTTCCCTGGCTTTACAAGTATGTTCCTGATAACCGCAGAACGCTCATGAACTGAGCACAATTAAAGAGATCATTAAGATGAATAGGAATATAGCACCTTTAATTAGAAATATTTATGGTTTTAGAAGATCATACTGACATCCACCAGCCTAAAGAACAGAAAAAAAAATTTGCAATTATAAGCACTACAGTGATGAACAAGAAGAAAAACCAATTAGGCAAAGATGTAATAATTCAGGGCAAAGCACCTGGAAATTAATACTTAATAACTTACTCTTAAATGTATTGTTTTTTAGTGGTATCCATTTTTCCCTTTGTCTTAGAATTGGATGTGATTTAATCTTCTAATTTGTTTAAAAAAAGCAACACTTTTAAAAGCTAAAACTCACATTTTAATTGATATTTTTAGATCCAGAATTATGATGAAGCTCCAAAAAAAGCCTCCAGATAGTTCTAATGATCTATAATAGAAACATGTCATCACGATCAGTTCCAGAAGGACCTATGACCTCCTGAGACATCCAAAGGTGATTCATCAAATTTCAGCGTTCGCAAATCAGGGTGCTTCCCTCTTCAACAAAGCACCTCATCCAGCAGGAGGGAAAGCTTTTACGCCTTGACGGCATACTGGAGCAGACCTCTCCCTGGAATTTCCACTTTATCTATTGGAGAGATGCAAGACAACTATCGGGTTACCCGAGATTATTAGTGAATAGCCTATTAATATATTTCCCTGACAGAAATGGCCAGGCAAGATACTCATAAATTTACATTCCTTTGATGAGAAGTGTAAAAGCACTGCATCATGGTTTTCGCTATGCGGTTAAAATTATGATTAACATTTAGTTAAATAATCTATATAATGCACTTTGGATTGCAGTGTAGTAAGCAGGGTCATACAAATGAAGCGCTGGGGAAACTAAGTAAGGATTTTCATATACATCCTAAATGGACAGCCGCTCAATACACTCAGACTTCTCAGAAACATTTCCACGTGGATGTACTGCTTGCATAGGCTCAGCCAGTCTCATCAAATAGAGATCTCTTGGTTTAGAACAAGCCGATGTGTTAACTTTCCAAGGACAGTGAAATAGTTCCTGCAGTTGTGGCCTTCAGGAATTGACACAGGGCACTTACTGCCTCTGTACACATGACACAAGCATCTCGTGAAATGGTGTTTATAAACACAACAGGAAAAAAAAAAGAGGCCTTTCCATATTATCAGCTCATACCAAAATCATTTCATCATCATCTTGCTGTTTCTCTGTTTGAACTATGACTGCAAATTTATTTTGGTCAAAGTCCACCCGACTTTGGCACGAGGAATGACTGCCCTTCGGAGTCTCCACTGGCAAGTAACCCTCCGCACCCCACCTTCCTCCGCACCGCACGGGTGTGCAGACCCTGCTTCGGGACCGACTGTGCCCCCCCATGCTCTCCCAGGGGAAGGTCATCGTTTCTTTCCCTGCTTTCTTCTGTAGACCAGCTTCTTACTTGAGGGTTAGCCCATGTAGGGGGATAGTTAAAGTCCGCCCTGATCCCTTCTCTTGAGAAACTGTTTCTCGCTGCAGAGGAAAGTAGAAAAGAGGTGACTATGGAATAAGCAAGGCTACCATCTAGTGGTGCAACTGTACTTCCATATTTCACAGGAACCTACACCATCAAATAACCTTTTTCTGAATATACTGATCCTAAACCCAAGCTTAACATAGAAATTTAATTAGGAAATTCGGTTATAGCAGAATGGTAATTTTCTTTGGGACTGTTTCTCTAACATATTCGCACAACTCGCTGTGACAGTAAGGCTCCATCTTAAAATACTGCATCGAATAATTTCCCAGAAAGAACGAAAAACACCATGCACATTACACATGCAACTAGGAGATTTAAAAATTAAACTTGTGGCATATAATTTTTCATTACAGGCTTGAACATGCTCGGAGGGTTCAGTCCCCCGGCTGCATTGCTTCCCGGGACCTGTGCGAAAGCAAGTATTGCTCCTGTTGTTCTGAGTTCCTGTCTCATTAGTGCTCCCTGGGCAGGCATACAGTGAAAGACTAATTCTGCCATGGAGGAACTTCCCTGTGTTATTTATGGAGAAGCAAAGGCTGCAAGACATCAGTCTCAGATAAGATTACGCCTGTAGTTTAATCAAGCCAGGAACAAAATCAAGGCCTCCCGTTACACTCATGGAGCCCTCTCCCATCCACTGCATTAGCCGTCTCGGGCACGTGACCACTACATTAATGAAGGCTGCATGGGTACAAGTGCAATCCAGAGCAATTTGCAGGCCAGCAGTTTGCTGATTTCTTGACATGCCAAGGAAGGTGGAATGATAATTTCAAAGTTTCTTTCTAGCCCTTCAGGAATGCAAAGGAATGCATCCAGGAAGAGTTGTAAATTAAGTTATAAATGATCTCTTTGACATCTGAGTAGATGCAGTCCCCTGATCTCTCCTTTCCCTGCCTGTTACACAGCAGTATATTGGGTTTTCCTATGGGTGAGGTGAAGGAAAGGTGGCCTGGCGTGGCCCCCCCGGCATATAAACTCCCTGATTACATGATGCGCTTACCAAGCCCACCCACTCATCCAGACAGGGGCAGCTCCATTTTTTTATCATTACAGGCAAGTTCTGGGGGAGGCGAGCAGGCTGACTGTGTTGGCTTGCAAACAATCGCAATATTTGAAAGAGGAGAACATACCCAGTGACCACTGCAGGAGAACAGTCCATTTTGGACTTCCTTGTAGCTGGAGGGGCCAGGAGAGGGAAAGCTGCTGTTTGTAAGAAAAAGCTGCTATTAATGCAGAGTTTCTAAATCCTCCAGCAGCTGCTTAGGCACTCTGCTAGAAGGCAGTAGGTGCCTTCAGAGCTGACTTTTCAGCAAATTCTGTTTACTGTTTTATGCGGTTCTGGCAGGCAAAAACACTCAGAAGTTGCCACCGAGTAAGTATAGGTAGTCAAATAAAGAGAATAGCTCACACTTGCAAAGCTAAGGTGTAGCTAGATTTTCTTGCCTTGGGTGCTTAAAATGGGAAGTATTGCCCTGCTTTCTGAGGGCTACTGAAACGTGTATTTTTCTACATCTGAGAAACAGGACTATGAAACAGAGATTTTGGAATGCCACTTGCCTTTGAGGCTAGAATTTTTCCATCTTTTGCGAAGGCAGCTGTTCAAACAGCACAAAATAAAGCACAGCTTAGGAGTTTTAGGCCAACACCTCTCCACTGCCGGCAGTTGCTGTGTTTCGGCCCCGGTGCTCTCGCACCTTGGAGCTTTCCCTGGAAGTGCTGCGCGGCCGGTTCTGCTTCCCAACGGGCGGCCGAGGCGGTGCAGCAGTACAGCTCCTGGGGAGGCAGTCAGGAAACCCACGTCTCGGGCCAGAATGGCTAGCCCACTTATATGCTATATATGCATATATACACATTCACATCCACTAGTACACATTAATTAAGAGGTGTAGAAAGCTAAGAGAAGGTTGGAAATGCTAGGTTTACTAACAGCCAAAGGCCAGTGCTTTGTCTCTGAAACAAAAGTCCAGTGTCTAATGTCCTAAATACAGCTAGAAAAGCCCAGGCTGCAAATGCAGTCAATGGGAATTTTGCCCTACGTGTACGAACATACACTGGAAAGAGCGGCGTGTTTGGCATTTACATTTGCAGCTGCAGAATGTGATACAGTCCTGTTGTTTTTCTGATCCATAGTGTAGTTCCCCTGGCCATCTAAATATTTTTCTCCACTGAGACAGGGATTTGTTTCAGCGTGCACATGCATAAGCTAAACACCTCCACTAAAACAATAAGGCTCAAGGCCCAAACGATGGTGTTCTTCATTCCCACATGTGCTTTGGGTAAACACTTCAAAACAGCGCTTGTTAAACTGATCTTCAGAAAAACAGTTTCTCCCTCAGTGACAAACACTGTCTAAACATTTCTCTGAAGGTGGGGGGGTTGGAAATACTCTCCTCCTTGAATAGAGTGGAAAAATTCCTGGAGCAGAGAGGGAGAAAAGCCTCCCCTTCTCGCTGCTGCTGATGCTCTGAGACCAGCCTCTGGGGATGCAGAGGACGCGCTGTAGAGTTAGGCTCTGAGAGTGGCTCAGGGCAAAGGCAAGCCTGGAAGGGACAATGTTTCCCGACTGAGCTTATTTCACTGTGTTTTTAATGTTAATTTCTTGCAGTTGAGCCAAGACTAATAACCTTCCCCCAGCAACATCCACAGCAGTGTCGGAGCGGTTGGGCCCCTGCACTGCTGCGTCCCCCAGCTGGTGCGAGCAGCACAACCCAACTGCTTCGCATTAGCGATGCACTGGGTGGTCACCATGTGTAAAACGCTTTGTGACAGAGTTAAAACTTAACTAAGGGTTATGTTCTGCCAGATGTACTTCTGGGAAGTGGTTATTAATGTGGGGTTAAGTCTCTTATTCTTACACATTTTGAAATCAAAGCCTTGTCTTGTAAGTACAAGTGAATAGCTGCTGTTAATTTGTAATTAACATAGGAATTGGTACAGGCAAGACTTTGGAGATCTCAGCGGCTAAAAAGCACATACTGAATTCCACCAGCATGACTAAGGGATCCGTTTGATGCTTCTACTTGCTGTTAGAGTGGAGAAGCAAGAGCAGCTCAGATCTAGGTCTGTGAGGCTTTACATCTGCCGTGGTGACACTGGCAAGTGAGAGAGCTGTGCTGCTCCGAGTCACTTCTGAATCACCAGCCTGCCAGAGCTGCGCACCAAAAGTACGTGTATATAGAGTGGCTAGGAACTCTAAGATATGCCATAGACCCTAGGAGTGATGAAGAGGAGGTGGTTTGGGACTGGCTCAGATGCAGAAAATGTCTTTCTCACTGTCTTTGCCAGCCCACTTCAGGACAGGACTAGATAGGCAGGCAGGTCTCGGGGCAATTCAGGGACCTCGGGCTCTTGGCTTCACTTACTGGACTGGCAGCAGCTCTGTGCCAACATCCCTCCCCACGTGAAGGAGCTCTAACAGAAGAACCACGCTTGAACTTCTCACAAACTGTCTGTGGCTGAGGCTTTACTTCAGGACACTTCTCTGATTAAAAACAAAATCCCCACACTTCTCAAGAGTGTGCACATGTAGGTGAGGAAGTAAATCCTTTAGCACAAGTTGGTGTAAATATCGTGGTACACGTGTCCCTGTTGATGTATAGAAGTTCAGGGTAGCTTGTACTACTTAAGATGGTTTTGTTATGGAAGTAGAGTTTTCAGAGAACATGCTGAGCTGAGCACACCTTATTTCAGAATTTATATAGATGAGGGCGGAAACGTATTTAAAAACCAGATTTAAACATTTCACCAGAAGACTACTCATAAGATACAGCAAGAGTACAGGACCTCGTCAGATGTCTGGAACAAAGCAAGCATCTCTCAGGGTTCTGTGACTGAGTTAGCTAAACAACTTTTTTTTTTTTTAATGATGTGGCTTTGTTGTTCACTGATTTCAAGTGTCAACTACTTTAAATTCTGCTAAAGGTTTCCATTTGCATAAAAAAGACAGTATGAAGGAATACTTTTTACATCTGGGCTAACCCCCATCACTATCCATCCCTCTTCCCTCCCCCCAAAAGAAGATAAGCTGACCTCCAGGACACAGTGTAAGATGGTTTGTGCTGCTGGACTGGAGGAGTGACAGCATTTCACAATAAACCCCCTTCACAGAGAGTCCTTGTCTACAGGTGCCTCTGTTGTCATGCAAGCAGGAAGAGCTCTTTTTTTTTTGCAACAGACACAAAAGCTCTTGCTATTCCCTTCTGGCAGAGCCCTACCTGTCACTTCTTCATCCAACAGCAGGCAAGCCAATTTCTTCATTTGCTCATCACATTCCCCTGACAAACACCAAAGCCACACGAGCATGTAAAGAGACCACAGGTGACAACAGACTCGGTCCAGAAGTTAGGTCCCTCCTCAGCAGCTCCCTAAGGCATATATTCTGTCCTTTCCCTGAACAGGTTTCATTCTTGAGGATGGAGACCACTGATGTAAAGAGGTACGTGGGTGGTGGCCCATGCCTTTCCCTCAGCACCCCATACACCTGAGGAAGTGATATCTACTGCCTTAAAAGTACTAGAGAGGCGCTGTCTTGATATCCTTTCAACTGACTGACAACATTCCTCAGCTCTCTTCTCTTTTTACCCTACTCTCCTCTGGCTTAAGAGTGGATAGTGCTCAGGAGATGATTTGGAGCAGCCTTTTATTTTGTTTCACAAAAAACTCAGCCTACCTAAGACAAACTCTTCCAGCAGTCCCAGAGGAGAGGCTGTGAATGCTTTCTGGGTGCTATGTATGGCTGACGAGTATTCAAAAGCAAGTCTAAGGATAGAGTTTGCTAATTAAGTTGTGACTGAAGCAACTGAAGACTGCAGGGGAGAAGTGGGCTGCGGTCACCCCAGGATGGCCTGGCACAACACAGCACTTGGGAAGAGGCACGGTGTTGTACAAGAGTCTATTGCAAGGGTCAAGTGCTGCTATTTCATTCTTTTGCAACCAGTAGGTTAATTCATATGGCTCATCTTGTTTTCTCTTGTGCCTGTTAATCTCAGGAAAGCATCGACTGGATGAAAATATAAGTAGGGATGTAAGTCCTTATCACAGATCACCCAAGTGCTACATCAAAATTAGAATTCATTATTATTAGCTATTACATGTATTACACTAAAACATTGCACAAAATGAGGTCCTCTTACTTGAGATGTATATTTTACCTCTCTAGATAAAAGCACTAATCCCAAGAATGTGTAAATTAACAAAACAAAGACAGAGGAAGGGAGGAGGGATTGTTCTCCTCTACTAGACTAGGCTAGAAAGATGGATTGTTCCTTCCTGTAGAGGAAAAAGGGTGGCTTGCTAACATCACCAAAGAAAGCATTTGAGGGAAAGGAGACACATGCCGATTGCCCAGATGCCAATACACTGTCTTCCTTATCCATTGAGACAAGCCTTGCAAGCTTTCATATCAAGTAAAAGCAGATAGTATATAATTTCATTGGAAACTAAGACACCGTTGTCAACAGTTATATCCCTCCTGCCTTTCTTTGTGGAAAGAGAAAGGCGTCACTCTCTGTTTGCCCTAGTTCTACCATGAAACAAAGCATACTATTGCTGTGCCTCTGATAGACACCATCACCATATGGTGGACGTGATTTTGCAGAGGAACAAGGTGAAGAAGCTTAAGCATCCTGCCAGACAGATCTGAATTCAAGAAAACCATGGCCACACTCTTCAGAACTGAGACTCTCAAGGCAGGCCTTCAAAGCTACATTTTAGCACTTTAACACTTCCACCTACAGACTTCCACGGGAGCCATTGCATTCTGTAGCGTTTGTTTTTTACATGCTGGAGGACTTGGCTGTAGCTCAGAGCAATTACAGAGTCATCGCTGGCAGTCAATACGCACAAAGGCAGCCCTTGGCAGAGCTGCCCCTCTCATAAGCCTGACCTTTTTATCTGCATAGCTGCAGTGTTACCCCTCTCCATCTGAGCTTCATCACAGGTCAAACCCAGAGTTCACATCCTTCAGCATGTCTCCACCTCAGCAGTCCTTAGTCATTACATCTCCTAGCCAAAACAGCCCCTCCTGGTGGAGAAGAGGACAGGAGAACATAACTTTTCCAACCTTTACATTAAGTAAAGAAAGATTTGGGGTTTTTCCCCTGTTCTCAACGCAGCTCTGAGCTGCTCTGAATTTCTTTCACTTCCCAGTCTTACTCCTGCTTGACATTTGAGACATTTTAGCCCGGAGCTCCTGGTCCATGGACCTGGAGAGCAGCTGCCGACAGCCAGGTGCTGAGCAGTAACTGGACTTAGGTTGCCCCATAGCGCCGGGCTGCAGTCACCAAGACTCCTCACAGAAGTATTTAAATTAACCTGGCTGCAATTCAGAAACAAACACACACCTCTCTTCCTCCTCAAGGCTTTCATGGACCCAGGAAAAGCAGTCATTTGTGCTCTTGATCCCTCTGATCTTCTAATTAAAGGCTGGATTGCTCACACGTGGGAATTATTGCTGTGCTCCAGACAATTTACCAGAAGAGAAGGGGGATGTTACTGCCTTACACCAATCCCTGACACCGACTGTCCCTGCCGTGGCCTCAGATATGTTTGTCATCTTTTATGTTTCGTGACACAATGGTTCTGGCTGGGATGGAGTTAATTTTCTCCGTAGCAGCTGGCATGGGGCTGTGTTTTGGATCTGTGACCAAAGCAGTGCTGATAACACAGGGGTGTTTAGCTATTGCTGAGCAGTGCTTGCACAGCATTAAGGCCTTCTCTGTTTCTCAGGCAGTCCCTGCAGCCAGTAGGCTGGGGGTGCACAAGAAGCTGGGAGGGACACAGCCAGGACAGCTGACCCCAGCTGACCCCGGGGATATCCCACACCATATGGCGTCATGCTCAGCAATAAAAGCTGGAGGGGGGCAGTTTTCCAGGGGGCTGTGGCTCGGGGACTGGCTGGGCATCGGTTGGCTGGTGGTGAATGACTGCCTTTTGCATCACTTGTTTGGTGGTTTGTTTTTTTTTATTATCCTCCCCCCCCCCGCTTATTAAACTGTCTTTATCTCAACCCACAGGTTTTCTCACTCTTGCCCTTCCCATTCTCTCCCCAGTCCTGCTGGGGAGGAGTGAGCGAGCAGCTGCGTGGAGCTTAGCCGCCTGCTTTGGTTAACACACAACACACAAGATTTTCTCCAGCATCTCATGTGGGAGAAAGGCTTTCTTCAGCTAATAGCAATTTTTCATTTTGGAAAAGCTATATACATTTGGTGGTATAGCTGGATAGCAGTGGTAGTGGTATAGCAGTAGTAGAATATAATCTCGCTCTCTCCACTTGGTGAAACCTATATGCAAACACAGTTGGGGGCAATTCCTTTACATCTGTCCTTTACAATGATGCAGACATAGACGTGCCAATACATTAACATGGAAAATTTTAGTGGTGGAACATAAAGATGGTATTTTATCAGCTTTCCACTTAGCAACTACACACTAGTTGCCAGATGATAGGAAACTGTCTTGTTTCACAGCCACATATCTCCCAGGCTTTTAGCCTGTCCTTGCTGTATGCCGTAGTGCACACTCAATCATTCAGTATCATAACATTAATTATGGTGAGCTGCAAGGTAAATATATGTATCCTTCTCTCATCATCAGGCAGTTAAGACTGGATTCATCCATCTGAAAGCTGGTGTCACCACTGTAGACCTCTACACCTGAACTGGGTCCCACAGGCTCCCTTTATAGTCAAGGGAGAGAAGCCGGTGTTTCTAGAGCACAGCTTGTCTCAGCCCAAAGCTAACTTCTCTGTTTGGTCCACTGACTCACGCTCTCAAAATTCTTCTTCTCGTTGCTGATTATGAAGGCATCCTAAATGTCCCTATAATAGATGGATGGATATCACCTTAGTTAGGCTATGACTTATGTCAGAACTGTTCTTAGGCAAAAGTAGTCCCAGCAACTCTTCAAGGATGCTGCATTTCTGTTTAAGTCAACCTCTCTCAAGCACACTGCTATGGTGTAACTGAGCTGTCACACCTGCCCTCAGGCAGGATTTACCCCCGGCCCAGCAGATGTACTTACAGTAATCTCATATACCTTCAGCTCACTGCAGGGTAAGTGCAAACGGGCACCAGGAGAATGGTGACATGCAGTAACGGGTTCCTGTGGCTCCAGCACCTGCACCACCATGCACCTGCATCCCGCGGCCCTGGGCACCACCAGCCAGCTAGGGACACCGGTGGCTTGTTTGGGAGGTAGGGAGTAGGGAATTAAGGAGATTTCCAGGAACGGGTTTGGAGTCCTTCTTTGGGAAGTGAGTCATATGATAAGAAAATGAAGAAAGGCACAGGTCTGAGATGTTTGCTAGGCAGGTACGGATAGCACAGCTGAAGATGGGGACTTGGACTGCCTCAGGGCTTAGATTTTGGCAGGACAATAGTTTGCAACCTCAGCTTCCATTGCAGGAGCTCTGCATTGTCTCAGGCCAGCTTGGTCTCCTACACCACCCTGCTTGTCATAGCTAATTTTGTTACGAGATCTGAACACAGGAACAGCCCTTAATTGTAGGTCTAGTTCTTCCTTACGTAAACCTTCAACTGAAACATGGGGAGAAAGTAAATACTACCACCGAGTCCTATATTTAAGAAACCTGCCAAAAGATTATCCACGTAGCAAAGATTCTTCTGCACGCGCTTTCTAGATTAGACATCTGAGCAAAAGGTTTATTCGCAGACAGTGTTGAAGACCACAAGTACTATTATTACATTTGGACAGTGCAGAAAGTTCACAAGTATTTCCAGTCACTTTTTTCAGATGAGTTGATTTTATTGCAGTAATGGGAATGTATTGGGTTAAATGTGCTAGGTACATCTGCCATTGCACTGAAGAAAGACAGTCCAGAGATTTTCTCTTTGCAAGGAGGTAGATGGGGACTGGATATGACACAGCACTCACTTTTTACATGACTTTCCAGAGGCAGGCATCTTTATGCAACCGTAGCAGATTTTTAGCAGTTTTGTTATAAGTCTTGTTATACTTACTGTTTATTTAAAATTAGTGTATTGGTAGATCTGGCAGATTCTCCCTTAGAAATGACCCCTCCTGCTGTGGTCCCTGTGTGCTGCTCGTGGCACACACAGACCGAAACAAGGCTTGCACCGCTGTTTGCAGTCTCTCCTGACAGCCTAGGCACAGGAGCCATCCCAGGGCCGACTGTAACCTAGGGATCTGAGCACTGCCATCGCTCCGAGGCAGGCTGAAGTTATAACCACCATTTGCCACTGAGCAATTCAGAAATAAGATTTTTCTTGCCATTTTTAACCTTCTCTTTTGTAGGCTACAAGATGTGCGCTTTGCTGTCCTCTCAGAGGAGCTGCGTGCAGTCTCTCCGACATATGTATCAGGGACCATTAGCATCATACTTACTCGTTCAAGTTGCTTTGCTATACTTGCATCTTACAATACATGAAGGGTTGATCACAAAAGGAAAGACAGTCAAAGGTATCATATATAGAATAAATATTTTGGGCCATTTTTAGCTTGCTTATAAGTATCAATGACTGTTTTCAGCTAAAATGTAAGGGGAAAAAATAGAAATAAATGATACTGCCATTGACTGTGAACCTTCCCCCACTCCTTCCCGAAAATCTTTGGGTTTGAACAGTGTGTACTGCTCTTTCCTTTACTGTGAGAGACTGAATCACGGGATACTTGAGGTTGGGAGGGCTCTCAGGATGTCTCTAGGCCAACCTCCTCCTCAAAGCACGATCAGCTATGAGATCAGCCCAGGGTGCTCAAGGCTTTATCCTGTCTGGAAATGTCCCAGCTTTGCGCATAAAATACAAAACCCTCCTTGCTATCCTGTCTTTTCTTCATGAGTCTTGTTACAGGTTGAACCAATGTGTCACCGTATCTTGAACCTTTAATGGTCGTATTTCAAAGATTAAACTGTAAGCTTCTTTCCCTAGGCGTTCATTGTAAACTGCGTAAGGTTGATAAATAGGTCTCAATTCAAAACCATCTGTGTGCAACCACCTGATGTGAATGCTTCCCCACTAAATTACAGCGCAGTAGATCTAATGGTAATTTAAATGTGCTTGAAATTAGGCAGGTACTTGGAAATTTTGCTGCACTGGGGTCCAAATCATTCTGAAACGGGGTGGAAAACCAGAGAGAGAAAGTCATCAAAACCAACCAGATGGCAGGCGTTCCGCTGACTGTTTTGTGCAGTACTCGCACCGTCGAAAGACAACTGCGGAGCGTCTCTCGGTTATCCACAGGGCGCCCGCCTGGCTGTTTGCCAGTGAAATCCAAAAGCCTGCTTGGCCTCCACGTGATTTCTAGTATTTCAAGTAGGTTGGTTTTGTTTCCTTGCTCACAGATGTTCTAGTCCAAAGACATCGTGTGGAGAAACTGTCAGGTCATGAATAAAAGATAAAAAGCCCGGTATTTTATAACCAGCTTCATTGGACTGGTTCAGGAACTGGTTCAATCTGCAGAGATGCGATCAGCAGAGAAGTGACTTTTGTGATATTTATAGTCATCCTGAAATTTAAAAAATAAGGATCTAATGCTCACGTTGAACATCACACCCATCGTCTGCTTTAGGCAACACGCTCCCGGCAGGGGGGCGAGGAGCAGGGCCGGGCCGGGCCGGAGCCCGCTCCCGCCACCTCGGCCCCGCCGCTTCCAGCACTTTCTGCACACCGACGGCAGGCGGGCCGGGGTCCTCCCGCCGCCGGCCGCGCCCCGCGCCCGCGGAGGACGCGGGCCCCGGGCTCGGGCAGCGCCCCCGGCCCCCCGCAGCCCCGCCCGGGCCCCCCCGCCCCGCGGCCGCCCGACGCCCACCCCCGCCGGCCTCCCGCTCCGCGGCGCAACCGCGCTCCGCCGCGCCCCCCCCCCCCTTTGGTCGTGCCCGCTCCTCCCTCTCCCCCCGCCGCGGCGCGGAGTGGGCCGGCCCGCCCCTATATAAGAGCCGGGTGGGCGGCTCCGCGCTGCAGCGTCGACGGCAGCGGGGGGCTGTGCGGGCGGCGTCGCGGGGGACAGCATCGTCGTGCCTGGGGCGCAGCCTGCCTTCTTCCCGGCTCCCCGCCGCTCTGCAGCCATGGCCTGGCAGCCTATGGAGATCAACCCCGAGGTGGGCGAGGGGCGGCGGGGCCGTGGGCAGGGCAGGGGGCCGGGGCCGCAGGGATGGGATGGAGCGGGGGCGGGCGGCGGGGCGCCGTCTCTCCGCGGTACTCACCCCTCTCCCCCCGCATTGTCTTCCAGATGCTGAACAAAGTGAGTCCCCGCCGCAGGACCGCCGCGGGCGGGCGCCGCCCCTTCTCTCTCTCTCCATGCCTCGGCATCCCGCCCTGCTGGGGCAGCGCCGGCCGGAGCGGAGCGGAACCGCGGGGCGCGGCCGCACCTGCGGAGCGGCGCGGAGGCCGCGCCCTCCCCCGGGGGCGCCCCCTCGGGCGGGCGGCGCCGGCGGTGCCGGGGCGCGGCCGGCAGGGGGCGCCGCGGTGCCGCGCGTTGTGCTGTGTCACTGGGGCGCGGGGCTGGGGGAGGCCGGGCCCCGCCGGGGGGGGCGGGGGGGGCGGGCATGGCGGCCGTGCCACCCCTCGCTGTGCCCCTGCAGGTGCTGTCCCGCCTGGGGGTGGGCCCCGGCTGGCGCTTCGTGGACGTGCTGGGTTTCGAGGAGGAGGCGCTGGGCGCCGTGCCGGCCCCGGCCTGCGCGCTGCTCCTGCTGTTCCCCCTCACCGAGCAGGTAGGCGGCGGGCGGGGGCGGTCGCGTCCCTGCTGGACTGCTCCCCGTCGCGGGTCCTCCGGGCTGCGGCCCTGCAGGCAACAGCCGGATGGGCCGGGTTCAGGCACCGAGCCGGTGGCTGCCCCTGGTGCTGTGCCACAGCTGGTGCCCTGCGGGGTTTCTGCTGTCGCCCCGGGCAGGCCAGCTAGGCCGCGTCTGGCCCAAATGCCCCTGGAGTAAAAACAGGCTGTGGTCAGCGGCAGTGTCTGTACCTGCTGGCTGCCGTCAGGAGTGTGCCTGTGTCATCTCTCCAAGCATCAGATGGTTGGGAGTGGGTTTGTCTTGCACTGGGGCTGTAGGTGGCTGGTGGGGGTAGGTGGGTAGGGCGTGCTGGGTGTTTGGCCCCAGCCTCCATATAGCCTGAACTAAAAATGTACTGAGCAACAAAACAAGGCCTTGTATTGTAATACTTCTCTTACACTTTGCTTTGTGTATCAGACTGAGGGAAAAACATGAGCAGTCTTGAGCGAGGAATAGCGATTCTGTTACCATGCTGAATCATGGTGTCTGGAGAGGCCTAAATTACTTCTGTATGATGAATGCATTTAGTCCAATTGATGCTAAGGAAGTAGATGAGGAGATGGACTTTGACATAAAGTATATTTAACAGGTTCTTTAAAGGAAGGATTATAGCCTTTCACTAGCGGTGGGTTTTACATTTGTCTAGCCATTGTTCTGATGGCGAGGGGTTCATGAAGGGAAGTAACCTAAAGGTACAAAGGCAAGCAATTGGAGAGACATGCTGAGTAGTCTCATTAAATGGACCAAAACAATTGAGAGAGGTTATAAAAGAGCCTATCCATTATATGATTTCCCACCCCAAGCTATTTCCAGTGTACAGAACAGATGGAGAGACTAAGAACAGTGCCTTTGCATATGACTGAGTCATGCAGGTAGTCCATTAAGACTTGGCCTGCATCCAGTGTAGACATATTCTTTACTGGACCTATGCCACAAAGATGACTTTCTGGATAAATCTTGTCCAGTCCTGCTATTGATTTTCCTGCACAACTCATTTGTCTAGTAGTTTGCATGATAAAAAGATATCACTGTGGTGAAATGCTTACATGTTTACAGCATGAGAACTTCAGGAAACAACAGACTGAGAAAATAAAGGACCAAGAAATCAGTTCCAAGGTGTATTTCCTGAAGCAGACAGTCAGTAACTCCTGTGGGACAATTGGTCTGATACATGCAGTTGCTAATAATAAAGACAAAGTGAAGCTTGGTGAGTATGAATGTTCTGAAGCGCTTGGATTTCTATTTTTTTAATGACAGAGGAAGATTTAGTGGGTATGGGCTATGGGAGACACCTGAGGCTTTCATGGAAGCCAAGTTAAGGCATGCTGTACTGCTTCGGTTAGTAAGTGGGTCTTCCAGCTCTTGGAGAGGGACACGTAGTCTCACCTACTGCCTGAATCATAGAAGGGAATGCACTTTGACTCCTAGTAGCTGCAGAGTATCATAGTGAGCAATGCAAGAGGAAAAGGGTATGTAGTAGGTTTGGCCAAAGTCTGTATTTGGGAAGTATCGTGTTCAGAAGTAGCTGTTGACATTGGTGGTGATGATGTCAACTGAAGAGAGAAAGTTCTTCATGCCACTTATGTCTAATATAAACAGACTTGCTCAGGGTAGCCTGTAAATCAGTCTAAAACATGTTTTCTTTTTGCTGGGAAAGTAGTATAGCATGATAAGGGTCTGTAAGTAGACTTTTCCTGCAGAGGTAATAGTTTTGATGGTTTTCTTCCTATAGAAAAGGATATAAAACTGGCTTAGGCAACTGGTGGCTGGAAACGCCTAGGAAATGGGATTACAAGTTCTTGTCAAAAAAGGGCTGTCATTGAATCCAGGAAATACTTTATTGTTCAAAGACTAGGGATCTGCAAAATATAACTTATTTTCATTATTCCAAGCAAACTTGAACCCTTTGGGTGGTATGGGATTCCATCCTAAACAAAGGAAAACACGCATGGAAGGCTAAATGAGAGTAGCTTTGCTTTACTCTTTTTGAGAGGATTTTCTGAAACAGCACACTCTCTGAGTGAAATGAATGATGCATGTAAGACTAGAACTCAGTGCATCTTAGTACTGCACTACTCATTTATGTTCTGGAAAACCAAAGTAAGCTTAGCATGACAAGTGCTGTGTTCATTTGAAGGCAGGGAGACAACTTAATTTCATCTGCCCATATTCTGTTTGTTGATACTTAAGTGTCCTCACAGCTGGCACCTTTCTTGAATTTCTTTAAAACAGGACTGAGCACCTCTGCCAAATCTGCAAGGGGGGGGGGGGGGGGGGGGAGGACGGGACGGGACGGGACCAGAAAAGCTAAATCCCATTTGAAAGCGAGTTCTAGGACAAGCATCCAGAGCACCCTGAAGCACTTGAACTCTGGCTGTTTGTGCAGATTGCTGTTAATAGCTTCTGGATAAATAGCTTACTTCAAGTGGTAATTAAACATGCTTATGCTGGAGATAGTTCCAGGCTGAATGCAATGACTCCTAGTTAGTGCAGCAAGCACTCATTACTGTGGGGTGCCTCTGAACTGTAACTGATGCTCTACCTATACTGAATCAAATCTTTGATCATCTTGTGCAGATGAGGGGTCTGTCCTGAAGAAGTTTCTTGATGAAACAGCTGATCTGTCTCCTGAAGAGAGAGCTAAGCATTTTGCAAATAATAAGGTATATGAACTATATAAACTGCTGACAGCTATCAGTACTTAGGGATGTAGTAACCTGTATCTGCTTTCTCTTAAGGCTATACAAGAAGTGCACAATTCAGTTGCGCAAGAAGGACAATGTCGGGTAAGATATGAATGTGTAAAGTCTTGGGAGAAGGGGTTAAGGAAGGTGGTAGAGCAATACAATTTTTTTGTCTGGCAGATAGCTGTTAGAGCTCATGAGGAAAGAAGTGAGTGACTGAGGGGTGAATGCCTGTGTAGGGTTTCTTCTCAAACATGAATTGAAAATTTGGGTTCAGACCCAGTCTGAAAATGTGACTGTACATTAAATTTTTGGCGCTTGACATTGTAGAGATCTTGCAGAGACCTCTTCAGCCAAACTTCAGTTTTTAGTCTTTTGCTGTTACTTTGTTGTTGGCATCTCCTCTGTCCTGTAGTCACAAGTAGGATTCACAGTCCTAGGCTTTTTTCAATCTAACAAGTGTATCTAATGGTCTCTCCTGAGGTCGAGGACAACAGTGTGAACTTCCACTTCATCCTGTTTGTCAATGTGGATGGACATCTGTACGAACTGGGTAAGAACTCTGGAGTTGGACTGGGCCTGCTTTACACCGTACAGCAGCACTGGGGGCTCAGGCTAGATACTTGGAGCTAGTTAAGCTGCTCACTGAGGCTCCTGAAGCCAATACATAATTTGTCTTCACTTGAAGATTTTAACTGAAGATGGGTTGCACTGAATGCCTAGGCCCTCCTGTAAAGCATGTAATCTCCTGTAGAGCTGGGAATGCTTAGTCCCCTTCTCACTCAAGCTATGTATTGACAATTTATTCTGACCTCCCAAGTATCTTTATGTGTGTACTTGTTTCTTGGGCCCACTGTACTCAGTTCTGCTAATTAAGAAGTAATATTAAGTTCACTGAGTGATGGGGACTTTCTTTCGCAGATGGGCGTATGCCATTTCCTGTAAACCATGGCACAAGCTCAGGTGACTTGCTATTGAAGGTAAGACTTCTCCCTACCTGCTCGTTTTCCCTGAAAACAGGGCTTACAAAAGGGTGAGAGGCAGGCATTCAGTGTGTAGTGGCTGTACCTACTTGCTGTACAAGTTGGTGCTTCGTATACTGTGGTAACAAGGTAGTATTGTGCCACAGAGCTAGGTATCTGTTAAGTGTATTTATTAGTTGGTGCTACAAGACCTTGTAACTTAGTTGGTGGGACCCAGAGAAGAGCTGCAAAGACTTGGTCTCTACAGCAAGTGTATTCTGATAGTCTAAACAGCTTTTTTCTTTTCTTCCAAGGATTCTGCTAAGATTTGCAGACAATTTACAGAACGTGAAAAAGGAGAAGTTCGTTTTTCTGCTGTGGCTTTCTGCAAGTCTGCCTGAGACTCTGAAGAGATGCAAGGAAAGCAGTCTAATAGCACACCAGTAAATGCAGTCTAAACTCCAGTGCTTCAGTACTTGTTAAACACAGCTGTTCTGGTAACTCAAATTGTTTCCACCTTTTGCTGTACACAGGAGCAACATCAGCTGAGCTTATGCTGAAGGATGAGCTCAAGTTTTAATGTGAACAGTTTGGACACATCAGATGTCTTTAGACCCTTTTTTTCACGTTAAGTAGAAAATGCTTAACAGGGCTTGTTTAATCGTGTCATGTTAATTGAGCTGTTGGTTGATATTTCCTTGTCCTTAATGAGAATAAAATGTTCTGCTGGAAGACTAAATGGCCTAAGTGATCACTGTAACTTTCTCCAAAAGGAGTTATATGTGGCATCCTCTATAAGCCTTGTTTTCAAAGGACCCTCAAAGCTCTCCTCTGAGCAAAAAGTTAATGTCAGCCTCAGGTTAGCAGGACAGTTGCATTTTCTAGTGTCCCAAAGGCCTCCCAGGATGGAGACGCACCACTGTCTGCATACTGTGTTCTAGTGCTGCACTGCCCTTCTGGTAAAGCTTTTCCTAATGCCTAGTCTGAAACTCTGAAGCTGTGATTTGCCACCCTGAATACATTTATTTTAGAGGGGTAAGGTGTGATAAATGAATGCTCAAATGTCAACTTGCAGCTGCTGTTAAACAGAGGCTATTTGTATTAACGCTACAAGCAACAGAATACCCACTGAATTGGTTAGTGGTGTGTTTCCTTATACGAGACTGTACTAGAACATGGGTTTTTCCCTACCTGTGGTTAAAAGAAATCTGCTGGCTAATGCTGAACACAATCCTTGGCTAGCCACTGTGTGCTTCTTAACTTGTGACTGTGTTAGGAAGGCCTTGAAAGAGGCCCTTCCAAAATGACCTAAAAAAGGAGAAACCCACACTACATGAATTTTGAATAGCAAGATGAAATTCTGGGTTCAGGGGGAAGAAAGATATTTGATATATATATTACATACTCCTTTGCCTCGACTCTGTGGCCTTCTGTGGAAGCTATTCTTACCTGAGTCTGGCTGCTGTTTATCTGCAGCTCCTTGCCGATACCTCGGGTAGCTGTACGAGGGATAAAGCACACTTCAACTTGGGCCTTTCTCCTAACTGATTGTGTCCCAGTCTGTGCCTGCCAGCCATGTTGCATGGTGCTGGGAAACGCGTTCTTCGGTGGTCACTGGTGCTCTGCGTACACTGCAAACTGTTCCTGGCTTCCAAGCTTTTATGAAGGGTAATTCAAAATACAAGCCTTGATTAAAGCCATGTGTGGTCTGAAGGTGTTTGGTATTGGGCCTCGTTGCTGCTCATAGCTGAAGCTAGCAGGGGGTAGCAACACATTTTAATTCCAATTCTGAGGATCAGCTAATGCTTGGAGTACTTCAATTCTGAATGTTAGTCTCTTGGTTTCTGTTAGCAGGGAGGTGTTCTCTACAACAGCATCTTACTCTGCCTTTTAGTGGAAGTTGTCGCAGGGTGGAGGGAGGCCTCCTGGGGCATCTCTGCTGCAGCCTCCTGCTCCAGCGCAGGCTCGGAGCCATGCCCGCGGCTCAGGCTGCTAAGCAACAAAGCCTGCAAGAGAGGAAATGCGTGCGGCATGAGCGCCGGAGGGTGGAAGGAGCAATAAAAATCAGATGCGGTAGGAGGAGGGGGCAGGAGAGAGCAGAGCCCAGTCAGCTGTATGCCGTACCTGGGGGAGCGTGCTCCAATTCTGCACGGGACCCTTTTCGTGCCTTTAAGGCCGTTGCCCAGGGTACCTGCCATAACTGCCTGTCTGCAGTTACACAGGCAGGCAATGCTGAAGCAACCTGAAAGTGCCTTCAAGACACTACTGTATTTTTTTATAGTGATTGCAGCAGTCAAATGTTTCTGTTTTCTTTTTTTTTTTTCTTTTTTTTAATCTGGCAATATAAATCTGTAGTGCTACTGAAGTTATTTTAGTGTTTTATAACCTTTTTTCACTCTTCTACTCAAGCTTTTGGGTTAAGAATCTACTGAAAGGCAACATTTGAATAATTTTGGCCTCATGGAAAAACAGGGAAAGGGTTGTGACAGATCTTTCTTATTTTCTCACCTTCTGGTCCCAGGTACAGCTTCAAAGGATGGAAATAAAGGAACAACTAAGGAATGAATGTTATCCATCCGCTCATGTATAACATCATTAGCAAGGCTGTTTTCCCCTACTAAAATCACCACAGAGACCTGGGAAACAGCTGGGCTTTCCTCTAAAACAGCCTGGGTGGAAAGAGGAAGATGAGCTGGCTGGGGATGGCGAAGGTCTCGGGAGCTGGGATGGAGCTGCTTTGGGTGAAGGAGGTCTCAAACAATGGGTCAGGATCTGTAAGCTGAATAGATGGAAGCTTTTGCAATACTAACGGTGCAGCTGTTCCAGATGTGCTACTGCAGAAGAAAAGTCACGATGCATGGAAGCATGTATGTGCCAAGTCAAAACCATATAGAATAAGCCATAAAAAAAGAAAAGATGAAAGATATTTTAAAGTCATCTCAGGTGTGTATAATCTCAAAATAAACACTTTTTATGCCTATTCTCCAGCTAGTTTTACCTATTTGCAAGTTTCTGAATTTTAATCTTTGCCCATTGTTTCACACTTCAGCAGAAGTGTTTGGACCAAGAGGCGTAAATGTCTGTAGGCTTTTTAAGAGTGTTATGAATCAAAATGCATTGTTTTCCTGAGAAGATGCTCTCTGATAACTTAATATTTTCTGTTGGTCACATCCTATCTGAAGGGAGGCTCGTTTTGTTTCTTGTCTCTGCTTGTTTTCTCCTCTTTGTGTTTTTATCTTAAATCTGTAGTTCCATATGGAACTGCTACCGTTCCTTGATTTCCTATGCATCCTCTTTAATTAAATTAGATCTTTTGACCCTCTCCATTTCTCGTCTAAAACCCTATGTGTTTTTCCTGCGTTCACTCCTGAATTTTCACTGTGACAATTACTGAGAAGGGTAGGAGCTCGTGAAGCTTGTTTTGTGTTTTATGCCCGCTCTGAAAGAAACCTGTGACTGGCTGTTGCCACTGCTGCTCTTCCAGATATGGGAGGAGTCTATTGAGCAAATTATTTAATGTGAATTAACAGGTTCCTGCCATTTTTGTGCAGCCTTCCAGAGGTGGACTTTTAACAGTTAATATATAGAACTATCCTTGGAAATATTTGAGAAATAGTTAAGAATCTCGGGTAGGATTTCAGGCTTATCTGTTTAGACCTGCACATTGCTAATTTAGAACCGTATCCAGGGTTGACTGTGCCCAATCTATTATTTTCCTAAGTTTTTTTCTCTGCTATGTTGAAAGCTATAGTTAACCTGTTCTGTAGGTGGCAGCATTGGGAAACTTTCAGCAACGAGTCTGATTTGGGAGCCACCAACGGCAAAACGGATCCGGGCGCAATGTTATCCAACCACGTCTGTAATGTTAAGTCCGCAGGTAGCCCCACTGCTTTCAGTGGGACCACTCACATGCTTAAGCACACTTCTGATTTCAGAGCTAAATATCCAATCCTTAATTTAGTCAAAAGTTAACTTAGGTGTGATGTAACATCCAAAGCCTCTTACACATTTCAATAGCCCTTGGCTTAGGTCCATAGCTTATTTGCAGCTGATACAGCACCGCACCAGCTCTTTGTCCAGTATATACTGCTGTACAATATAGGCACTCCTATTTCCATGCTAAATATGATTGTTTGGGGGGGAAAGAAAGAGTGGGAATAACTGCAGCAGCATCCAGCTTTTGATGCACAGACCAGTTTATCAAGCCATAAATATTTAAGATGGAGAAGTAGTTACCTGAAAAAGGGAATTAGACATACTAATATCCTCTGCTGTTGATGCAAAGGCACAGGGGAGCTCTAGGGGCCAGTCCCACCAGCCTGTGTGCTGTGTATAGGGAGAAAACAAGAGACTGGCAATAAGCCTCGTAGTCACAGGATCCCTCTCCTGGTGCTGCCAACAGCCAAGAAGAGGCTGATGACAGGACTGCAGCTCAGTGAGACTGTGGACCAAATGGGAGCAAAGAACAACTGGGAAAAATGCAGCCAGAAGCTGAGTAACAGCATTAAAATTCCTTTGTGACCAAAGGAATTAAAATATCACTTGTGTTTGGTCATTTTTAAATTCTTGCACAGGGTGATATTAAGTTACAGGGAGTGGCTGACATTCCAAATGCTTCAAGCGCGAGGGACCTCAATAGATGAGAGGATGGGGCTAGAAGAAACCTCACAGGGTTCAACAGGGCGAGGTGCAGAGCTTGGCACCTGGCTGGGGCCACCGCATGTCTCTGTGCAGGCTCGGAGGTGACAGGCTGAGTTGCAGCCCTGCTCGACAGGCCCTGGGGGTTACGGTGGGCGCCAAATTGAATATAAGCCCATGTGTTGTGTGCTCTCCTTGTGAGTAAGGCAAATTGTGTACTGTGTTGGGAGTTGCATTGGGAGGAGCGAGGCCAGCGGACGGAGGGAAGTTATTATCCATTTCTACTTGGCACCGGTGAGGCTACACCTGAATATTGTGTTTGGTTCTGGGTGTCTCCCCCCACCCCAGTCCAAGAAGGACGTGGAAGAATCTGGAGAGGGTCCAGCAGAAGGCTACTGAGGCAGCCAGAGGCATGGAGTATGTGGCCTACAAGGAGAGGCTGGTGGAGCTGGGTGTGTATAGTCTGGCACGGAGGAGACCAAGGGAGGATCTAATTGTAGCCTGCAACTACTTCAAGGGCAGTTGCAAAGATGACAAAGCCAATTTTTTTCTTGGTAGTAGGAGATGGTATATCAAAGGGCAGTAACCGCAAATTGCAGCTTGGAAGGTTCAGTTCGGGACATTCGGAAACTAGAAAAGTACTTCTTTCCTGGGAAGGTACTACAGTACTGGAACAAGTCATCAGAGAAACAGGGGCATCTCCATCCTTGGAAGTTTGCAAGGGACTGGGATTTAACAAGCAGCTTTTGTTAAACTGCCCCAGGTTACTTGTTACAGTATGAAAAACTGGAGCAGCGATCAGTGTTGCTCCAGCCTTGGGAACGCAGTGCCGTGCTCCTTGACGAGGAGCTAATTGCGAGCCTCCTCCCCGGGCCGTGCGCGGGGGAGCCGTTCCTCGCAGGAGGAGCTGGAGGCTGGTGCTGCTGACTGCTGCTTTTCCGCTCCGGCTGGGGTGGAAGGACCCGAATGGCTGCAGGAGCAGCAGCTGAGGCACCTAGGAGGAGGCGCAGGATTTGTCACTGGCGGGAGGGCTGGCTCTTCACAAAGAGTAGGCGAAAGCAGAGGCCAGGGGCAGATCTGAGGCAGCTCTTCCACGGTCAATGAATCAGAAACAGAAGCATGGGGAGCCCTCCCTGAGGATATGTGTAACATCCCTAAGGGTGACGGGGAACCCTACTGGGAACAGGGTGCAGGAAAAAGAGCAAAGAACGCTTGACAGGGAAAATGGGAAAAGGAGAGGATTCCTGCTTGTTTTTTAACAGTCATCTTTCCAGCAGTACCATAAACAACATGAGACAGTTTAATGAAATTTCCCAACCCCTTAAAGAATTGCCGTGCATCAGAAATGTAGTTCTAGGTGAAGCCCGATGCAAAAGTAACAAGCAACAGAGGACTGATTTGAAAATTTCTTATGTACTTTTTGCTTAGATGAGTTTCAGATGTGGTTAGCTGATATTGCAAGGCCTGCAGCAAGATATAAAAAGTGAGGAGATCTGCATGATGTTGGAGGAACAAGACTGGGCAAAGGTATTCCAGTGGGTTTAGCATTTCAAGCAGAGCACTATAAAAACCAAGACAGTCAATTCCATTGCCTAAGAACACTCAATACCATGCTGAGAGGTATTATTACTTACAGCACCGTAGCCAGACTGAATTGCATATTGCATTTTCTTTTCAAGTCTTTATACGTGTGCATGTTAACATCTTACCAGAACAGCTTCCACTCTTAATGTATGGAGAGTGGGAGAAATGCGGTTTTACTGTCCCCACTTCGCAAGTAAGGAACTGAGACATAGATTCAGTGATTTGCCTAAGGTGGTGCTTGAAATTGATGGCAGAGTTGGAATTAAAACTAACTTTATAACTACATGTGGAGCTTTTTGCAGGCAGAGTTTTATATTTACACTAGTTTGGCTTTGGGCCTGAGTTAATATACCTTACCTCTTAGCACGGCTTATTAGCTAAAGCTCAGGGTTAGGCTAACCACAACTTGATTGACTTGGAGAACAGTCAGGTGAACTCATGTCTGCCTGCAAAAGAGGGTCTGTATTGACGTATCGTCCCTTGAGTCCCCTTCTAACGCCTCAAGATATTTCTCCAGTAGACTTCTATTGCATCACGATTCAAGAAATATTACTTTCTCCCTCCTTTTCCCCCTCCCATCCCACAAAAATGTTTAGCAGCTCTGGGAAGTTGAGGAGTATGCATAAATCTGAACTGCAGATGATTACAGAAAGGAGGCTGGTTGCACTGTTCAGGCTTCCTGACGTGCAGAAGAGTCAGGTGGCAAAGCTGTGGCCACGTTCCTGGTGGTTTTATGGAATGGTTTGAAGAAGGAATGGATGAAGGAACAAGATGGTTCAGAAAATGATATAATTATTTGGCTACCTTGATACCTTCTCTGACTTTACCAACCGTTCTTTCTCCTTTCACGGAACAATGGACCTGAAGGTCAAGTCGTGCCAATAAACAACGTATTTGTCAGGATCAATTTTTACTCAGCGAAGTGGGAGAAGGGGTTAGCTACTGGATGGTTAATTTTTCCCTACTTCAGAAAGCAGCCATTAGAGGTTTCTGGTGCAGCCCAATGCTACATACAGAGGCAGACATGTCTCCCTTAAGCATGACACACAGTTTGGGACTTGGTTTTCAATTTTCTGTATCCCAACAAGACCCTCTGGCAACAAGTCATAAAGTAGCACCCGCTGCATTTTGAGAAATGGTCGGCGCAGCCAGCAGCGACGACAAAGTTGCCTGTAAAATGTCGTGCAAATATTTTATAAAAGGTGACAAAATCCTCTGTTTGGTTTGAATCAGTCTGATGCATGTTCACGGCCCTGGATCAGGCTGTGAGGGTTTGGGAAAGTTTTTCTGCAGGCACAGAGTTGCTCTTTGGGAAAGTGCAGTGTTTCAGGGCAACAAAAAACTGCTGGTTAAGCAGCTGGGGATCTTGCACAACACATTTTACAAAAGTTGCTTCATCTCTACCGCCCCGTATGCCGTGGCTGCTGCAGGGACACATGTCACTCAGATGACTGACTTTAATCCTTTGCTTAGCTGCAGTTTGGATGTGGATAGCTCATGGCTGCCGCTCCTGAGGCTCGTCGTCGGAGAGAGTCCCAGGAGAGCCTGCGACCGCTGCCTGTGTTTCCTGCAGGGAATATGCTTGCTATGTTGTGAGCCGAGACCCACGCACTCATTGACAGACTGAAAAAACACAGGAAGAAATTAGTTTAAAATCTCTTTGATTTTCAAAACTTGAGATATACCTCCCACAGCAGCTAACAACATGCAGGTCTTGGGGTTTCTTTATCCTATAGGCTTAGCTGGCACACTTGAAAGGAGAATCCACAAGTACACCTGGGCCCCTGTGGGGTGCAATCATAAGGAGAGAAAAGTTATTCTCAAAAAATTGAAACATTAGGTCCACAGCAACATTATGTTTGTTACTGACATTCATTTGATATATGCCTGTCAGGAAATGTCATTTTGTCACTTTGGCAGTAGACCCCATCAGATTCGGTGGGGCCGGGAAAAGTTCTCTGATCAAATATGCTAGATGAATTCAGCTCCTGGGCTGCAACAGGAGCACTTATTTTTAATTCCTACATACCACTTGGGCTCTGATTTTACCAAGCACCTCAGGTCACGGTTAGTCCATGATTTCAACTGAAATCAAGCCTCCAGTTAGGCTCGAGCACATGGTTGAAGTTTTGTATAGGCTGAAGTGATTTCCTTAGTCAGACACTTGATGATATTTTCACATCTGCTTGGATTCAGAGCCTGATCCCATCATGTTAGGAGGGCAAAAATCCATTTGCTTTCAAGCAGAAGCCCCTCACTTGGTATTTTTCACTCTGGATTGGACAGGGAATTAGCAAACTGCCAGTCCTTCTTACAAAATTATACCGATTCTACCACATCAAGCAGGACAGCCTTCCTTAGAATGATTAAACTTTTCCAAGATTTCATATCCTCACCCATCAGACTCCATTTACCGCAGGAAATTACACTTAAGCTGTATGAAGACTTTCCCTGACTAAATCCAATGTTTATAAATTATAACCAGGCAGAAAATGTGAATCTCAACAATGTAACTGTAGTCTGAAGTGTAAGCGTTCACAAGTTCAACTGCTTTCCCAAATATTCTTTACCGCAGCAGTAACATGAGTTTGTATAAATAAAGTATACATTTTTAGCATATTTGCACACTGCAATATAATAGATAACGTTTGTGTGTATGAGAAGAGCACAGACCTGTGTGGGCTGTCTCTGCCTTCGTTCTCAGACAGGAGATTTTTGGACTTTTCACCGGCGGTGACCACCAACAGAGCAACTTCCCTCTGTTCAGGGTCTTTTTCATAAGAATGCTGCTGGAAAGCTTCTTAGGAAATAAGCTTTATAAAGCTTCTTAAGAAATAAAACAATAACAAGTTGGATATGGTTTATCCAGTTCCACATTATTCTTCATGTTTATGGCAAGATCTCAATATTCTTCATTCCAGTACTTCAGCAGTCAGGCCAAGGGATACTTCTGGTTATATCCATATAATAACTTCATACATCCAATATGTGCCAACAGGTGAAGAAAAGGCTCTCTCTAGAGCAGAGAGCAGAACTAGAATCATAGAATCGTTAAGGTTGGAAAGGACCCTTAAGATCATCAAGTCCAACCATTAACCTGTCACTGCCAAGTCCACCACTAAACCATGTCCTCAAGCACCACATCTACCTGTCTTTTAAATACCTCCAGGGATGGAGACTCAACCACTTCCCTGGGCAGCCTGTTCCAGTGCCTGACCACCCTTTCAGTGAAGAAGTTTTCCCTAATATCCAACCTAAACCTCCCCTGGTGCAATTTGAGGCCATTTCCTCTCATCCTATCGCTTGTTACTTGGGAGAAGAGACCGACCCCCACCTCGCTACAACCTCCTTTCAGGCAGTTGTAGAGAGCCATAAGGTCTCCCCTCAGCCTCCTCTTCTCCAGACTAAACAACCCCAGCTCCCTCAGCGGCTCCTCGTGAGACCTCTGCTCTAAACTAGTGGCAATGAGGGCCAGAACCGTCACACAGTTTAGCTTTTCTTGCACTGTCCTGAACAAGTCACTGACTGGACCCAGCTTCGTTATTTTCTCTTATGTACATAACAGATTTAGTATCTTATCCGCATTGTGTAAAATACGCAGCATACAACATGGATCATCATAATACAGAGAATAATTTAAAAATTTTAGGTCTAAATAAGAAATCATAAAATCTGAACACAGTCAATACATCCTGCACGATACTTCTTTAAAATGCCTGAGATAGAGCTACTGCTCACAAGCATATTCACGTGTAAGAGGAAAAGGATTTGTTAGGAACAAAAAGAAGATAGGTTACTGCATTGAATTTAGGGAAAATTTATTATACACAGACTATTGGAATAGGCTAGGTTTCAAATTCTAGGTTTTATATTTCTAGGGTTTAAATTAGGCTCTTAGTACCTAAACTTGGTGCAGAGAGACCGGCCATAACTATATTTTGCTGAGCTCCTCTTCTTTATGAATGACTGCAAGCGATCCCTCCAGCTATCCCCCTAGAACACTGCCAAAGTCCCTTAATAAAATCAACAGCGGTGAATGTATGGGGTGGGGGGGTGTAAGTTAGGGAGCTCTGACACCGGGTTAATGCTTGGCCACGGCAGAGCGAGTGGCCAGCCCCTTGGCGAGAGGACTTCACCCCTTGACTCTACACAGAACCAAAACCAGTTAAACCAGGCATGACACTCAGCATTCCCATTTAGGACCAGCTTTAAAAAGGAAAATAGCTCCACTGTGCACTGACAAATTCAGCTTAATTGAAAATGTTAGCACCCAGGAGAATTCTGGCCCGTGACCTAGATAAAACAGAGGCAAACCATTGTGTGACTCCATCTCTTTAGTAAATGTAGTACCGCAGTCAGCAGTCTGCAGCCTGCAAAAATACTCATTTTCAAAGCAAGCTTTCAGTGAAGCTTTCAGAATGACTTCTGTTGCAGGAGGGAAACCCAGATGCAGGAACTAGAAAGGGCTTTCAACGCCTGCTTGTTTGTTTATTTATAGTCATTCTTATCTGGGGCAAAATAAATGCTTGTGCATATTTTATTTGCAAATAAAGCATAAACAGTGAAATCTATAACAGAGCAAAAGGGCACACAGTGATGCCCTTAAAAATCTGTCCCATGTCTGTAAGATAACTAGCTGGAGGAAACTATGCAAATACTATCAAACATGCATATACTTTGTAAGCTGTAAAAAGAAAGAAGTCACCCATAATGTAGGAACGTGCTTTGAAACTCCTGTCATTTCTTGTAGGAAATTGTAGTTGACCTTTCTGCACTGAAAAAGGAAAGGACACCCGAAATTATTGGAATGGACTACGGGAATAGGCTTCCCGAACTACAGCCAGTGCACGCTTACGGTCTTCAGATATACAACTGCTGCCCACAGCACAGAAGGACAGGCCTCTCATTTCATGGTTCATTTAAAACTATAGCTGATCTGAAAAATGTTCATGGTCCGGAATGGCCTTTTTATATAGATACGTGCTGTGTTCTAACATACAGATTTTGTACTTGAACCAGTAATGAGCTTTACTGATGTCTTGTGGCCCAGATGTGCTTCTTTTAGTACATCTCTCAGTCTGCCAGTCCGGGAAGCCCCCGGGATGAGACAGAACAGACGGACAGAAGCCACCCAGGTCTGCATTCCTTCACGGCAGCCACACAGCATGAGCTATGCTGGAGTTTAGCTGGCATGCAACGACGTGGGGATTGTTTTCCAGAATGGTCTTTGACTTAAGATATCCCCTCTATTCCCACCGTATCTCGAAGGGTAACAGCTTCCCTCGATCGTGCACAGAATACCTCTGCCCAAGAGACTCAATGACTAATGACTATGGCTAATGACTCTCATTACCATGCCCTTGTTCTTCTGGAGTATCATCTTACTCTGCGCTACTTTCTACAGGCTGGTGGGCATTTAGAAAAAAGAAGTATTCACTTAGATGACAGGCAAAGGAAGGTGTTAGTGGTGAAAGGACTACAGGTCTGTATTTCTGGAATGGCAGCATCTAGACTGTCATCTCAGCTAGTCAGACTTATGTCAGACTTAATAACAATTTAGCTACCTCCCTGGAACTAAGATCCTAAGCATTAGTCCTCCTGGAAGGCAAATTGTAATTCTCCCTGCTCATTCAAAGTATTTTCCCCAAACCTAAGGTGTCTAAGGCTTTTGAAAAGATAACACGGCATTTTCTGTGAATACCAAATACATTTTAAAAGTAGTTTTCAGTAGTGAAAGACTTTAAACTGTTTCTTTTAAAAATGTCTGTGAACTTTTGTTTTCATATTCTCAGAGTTGTTTTGCAAGCAGGTTTTTGCCAGTGTTGAAAATGCAAGCACATTGCTGTAAGTGGGCACAAGAAATTCAGCTGCACAGTGAAGCTGGTTTTTTTGATCTTATATCCTCCAGAATCAGGGTCTGAATGAAGCAAGTTCAGGCAAGAAGACATTATAAAAGTAACTGGAGTTCATCATTCCTTTCATTTAGCTTAAGAACAGTTCATCCAGTTTCTTCAGGATCATAAACCCAACTCCTAAGCCAGCTGAAGCTGGCGGCAAAACGCCCAGTGATGGTAAATGGTACCACATTAGATCCTGGGTCTTCTTTTACTCACCTCACCAAAATCTACAGACTTACAGGAGGCAGAGAGAGAGTTTCCAAACCACAGCCATTATTGCCTGAAGCAATGAGGATGCTTACTGATAAGCCACAGTGCTGTAGCCAACTGGTAGAAAAAAGCAGGAGGGCTGGGCGGTCAGGCTAGGTCACCAGAGCCTTGCATTAAACACCCTGCTCCGCCACCAGCTTTCCCGAGCAAACTACACACTGCTAACCGTCAGTGAACAGCGAGTGCGGCAAAGCCCCACTCCCGCACGCTCTGCCACTCAGGGAAACTTTGGCCTTCGGTTAGGCAGCATGACCCCCTACAAAACCACCGGGAGGAACGAGGGGCTGATGGCTGGGGAGCCCAGAAAGCGACAAGCTCAGTGAGGCATGGCTTAAAGTAGCTGGTGGGAAATACTGAGTCTAGGCACGGGTTTACTCCAAAAGGAGTTAAACACGTGATGGCAAGAGGGAGGGGTTTATCCTTGCTTAATACTCTTACCGTGAATACTCTCCTAATATTATGTGCCCTTTTTGAATGAGAGAAAAAAAAGAGACATGACAGACAGCCCTGGGTTATGTTTCTTCTCTGGCTAGGCTTTTTCTCCTGCTCTGCAGCCAAAACATGCGCTGAAGCCCTCTATGTTTAACGAAGTTAACTACTAAGCTATTTGGCACTTCATGGTGATGGTTCTCTCTCTCTCTTCCCACAGTGGTCCTCCACTTTGTAAGCAACGAAATAGTCACTGGAATAGGGACTTGAATCTGGCTCTTCCACACCAATTTTGAACTTCTCATCATGAAGTCAGCATCTCAACATCTCTCCTTGGCTTAATGTATATCCAGTTTCTTTATGCAAACTGTAATTCAGAGAGCTGTAGAACTCACTGTACACTGTAACAGTCTGCTGGTGGTCGCCAGCTCCTAAAACACAGAAGGACCAGCTGCAGGTACAATAGGGAGCTGAAGGCAGACCCCTGACCTCCCAGTCAGAGCCTTTGCCACACGGTGATAACTGGATGTGCACACTAAGAATTATAAGGCTTTGCTCAATTCTGTCTTGTGCAAAGCCTAACCTAAGTACCTTTACTAGCCTACCCCCTTGGCAAGGGGAAGACCAAGTTTAAGAGTCCCCTGGCCCTTAATGAGACCACCAAACAGCTCTGTGTTACCAGGAGATGGAGGTCCACTAGGAAAAAACGAATGCGAGACCGGTACAACACTGGCAGAAAAATACTGGTACAACACTGGCAGAAAAATACGGTCTGAGGGAAGCAGAGGGGAAAGCTGAACAAGTTTTCTGAGGATTTCAGTAATGCCTAAAGAATCAGTGCAGTGCTCAAAGTTTTCTGTTGGATTTAATGTTTAGTTCCAACTGATGGTTAAAACAGTGACCTGGTTGTTGAAGGTACAAAATAAAGTTTTTGAAGGCAATGAGACCTCAGTTTGCAGGCTGGTGCTGTGTTCCTTCTATAGATGGCACTGTAACTTACCGAATGCTTTGCTTCCCTGCCCATGATTTTTCCTGGTGCTATCAGCATTATGCCATCTCAAAAAAGCACATTGAAGGTAAAAAAACCCTCAAAACCCTCAGTAACATTGAGATGCAGCTCAAACCACAAGTGTGATTCCTGGTCTCGAGTATTAAAGCGTTATGCAGAATCTGATCAAAAAGCACCCTAGATCAGTATCCAGCCTCTGTGAACAGCCGGTAGCACGACCTTGGGGCAGAATATGAGAGGAGACTGAACATATTGTGGTGTGCCCTTACACGCTGTACCAGCTTCCGTGGAGCTGGAGGGACACCCTACAGGTAGATGGGGTGTCTTTACATTTAATATCCCTTGACAGATTTTTCTTCAGTGAATTTCTTCAATTGCTTTTGCACCGATATAAACTTTAAACATCCACAACAAACCAGATGGTCCTGGTTGAAACACAACTTCTGACTTTTTCTCAGAGTGAACATAAATCCAAACACATTGTAAGACATTTGAAGCAATTAATGTGCAAATGATTATCATTACGAGCAGGAGCTAACTGAAAACAACTGCTTACACATGACAAGTCATACATGGTTTCCTCTATTATCTTTCTCTTTGCACATAACTTCTTCACGATAAGGACTCTCGTATCTTAACAGCGCCATGTATAAATGGCACTGTCAGCATCCTTAGTGCTCATCGGCAGTTTAGCAAACATCATTCTCAGTAACATCAGGGCCAATACCCCCATTCACTTAACTCTGTAACCACAAAACATTTCTAAAAATACCATTGATTGAAAACACCCTCCATAGAAAGATGTGTTAGTTCATCAAATTTACAGGAGTATCAACAAATTACCTTGATTCACATAGTCAAAACCCTTCGTGAAATCCACACAGACAGCCCAGATATGATGCTGGGACATGCCCACAGATGGCCATAGCATGTGCCTTGAAGAACCATGGTTTCTCTAGATGCCATGTTCTCTTCAGGGCGTAGTGCTCACACTACAGCAAAGTGGGCTTTGTAAGTACTACAGACAGCAAGCTACGACACCACCACCAAACACCACTTCCCTGAAAGCAAAGTAACAAGTGGTTACACATGTCCTAGATCCTACACATCCGACACACCGAGAAAAACACACCATTCCTTTTTAAACTGTAATGAAAGGTATATTTCTATTTAACAACAGGACTGTTTCAATCGTGCCCGCCCCCAAATTTACGTTCTTTCTTCAATAACCTCAAAATATATGTATTAAAAGGTTTTAAAAGCAATATCAATATTCTGTTTCCAATCCCAGATGCAGCTTTAGTAGCATATATAATTTTTAGATAAACAGTTGTTATATAGCTTCCTGTCTGATGGTACTCCTGCTATTATCACCCAGAACTAGTAACTTGTAAATATCTACGAAAAAAAATAATCCCTTTATCTTTCGGAAATTTACAGGAGTATTCTTCAAACGTAAACACAGATAGTAGAATATATACAATAACTGAGCCAGATTTATGATTACGATTATGAAGAAATAGGCCATGGTTTATACCTGATAAGGACAGTGTATTTATTCTGTGGAGAGCAAAAGATTTATTATGTGTTTAAGCATTCATTTCCTTATTTTTGCACATGTTTTCTGTAAAGGATGTGTTAACTGTATTATCACTTGAGAACTTAAACAGGTTTGGAAAGTCAGTCCTAAGTTTCGCAATCACTCACCATGTTATAAACTAAGGATATCTGTTGATGTAAACATGTCCCTCCGTACTTCTGAATGGTGTTTCTGTAAGAAGAAATCAGTCAGAGGATGGCTTTTGTATTATCGCAAGCTTTCAAATGCAGAATGTTCCAATAGAGTAATTTCCATTCAGGCATCGAGGGCCAGACGTTTAAGAGGGAGATAAGAAGTAGATCCTGGAAGTTAGGATGTGTCCTCCCCACTGCATAGCCCCCTCTCTGGGACGGGCTGCAGAAACCCCATCTCTCTCTCTCCCCTCTGGGTTTCACAGCCTTGAGCACTGAAAAATACAAATGTATTCAGAAAGTCTATGTGCTCTTGCCGAGCTCATGAGGGGGATGCAGCAGAATTAGTAAAAAAACAACAAAGGTCCATATCCGATGTATGGAAAAGCATACTCTCCTTTCTCGCCCCCTCACAGCTCCTTCACACCTGCCCCAGGGCTGAAGAGTTTCTTGACAACTTACTCTTTCCCCTGCATGCACCAGCACTTTCAAGCCCTCAGAAAACAAGAGCCATGCAGTCTTTGCAGTGAAGCAGCCCTAAGAACTGGCAGGCTCAATGGAGCATATGTACAGCTCTCACACTTCTCCACAGCACAGCACCTCCAGCATGTGCGTCCGCACACCACAAGTTTCCAGCTGGGTTCTCCTACGCTGTGAGTGCCTTCTGCTGCTTTCAGCGCTCTGTACTCAACTCTTCCACAGTGTTTCAGCAGCTCAAGAAATTAACTGCTATAGAAAGCTAAAGGGAAGACTGTAGCAACCTGGTGATGCTGGGACATGCCCACACAGATTGCCATAGCATGTGCCTTGAAGAACCATGGTTTCTCTAGATGTCATGCTCTCCACACATGAGCCTCCATTTTCCTTGCTGAAGTGTCCCCCTCCTCTAGGTTTAGATCCTGAACACCTGAGTGCTGTATTGACATCAGCTACCTCCAAGTACAAAGGAGAGAATTTCACGTTGCAAGAGCTCCCACAGTTGATAGCCCGGTCACCCTGCACTGCTGGAAAATCTCCCACTCTGTAGAACCACTTGCATGACTTTCCTTACTCACTGGGATGAAGATCCAACAGGTCTTGATTGCCAACAAGGTTTGATAGTCTTTATTCCTGACAGGCTCATGATTTCCCAGTTGCCCTGAGGCATGTAAGACGCTGACCAGTCTCACAAGGTGCTCCAGAGACTGATCATCCCTTCCTGCACAACAATCTTTGCTACATTCTGGTTGCAAAGTGGTCTATAAAGAGAAGGATTTGCAATGAAGCTTGATTGAAAAGTCTGGAAGTAGTGCACAGACACAAATTTGGCATATAGACTGGTCTAATTCAGCACTGAAAACTGATTAAAACACTCATTTTTAGAGAAATGTAATTCTGCAAACTGTCTAAAGTTAACTGGAAGCCCCTTGTCCCTTAGAAAAGGTTGATGCTGAACTGAAGTTTGCCAAATGATTAATTACTCTGGTGTTCCCTGTGCTGTCTGATCTGAACTTAGAGCTATGACTTCTACAAGGTTTTCTTAATGCTAGCACTCCAAGCTCTTAGAGACAGGCCATCATTTTGATCTTTTGTTGACCTACTAGCATGCTAAGCAAACATGGTGTCACTAGTGTCTTAGGACTGGAAATTTTTAAGGCATGGATGGGACTTAGGTGCTTGATCCCTTTAATTTTGATGAGATTTGAGCATCTAACTCCTTTAAAGTCTTACGAAAAAATCCCTAACCAGTTTCCTGGGCATGGGTCATCAACAGAGTGAGGACACAGACAATGAATACTATATTTCAAGAAGAAAAGAGACTCAGTAAATAAGGTCCTTTCAAAAACAATGATTAATGAAAAAATGTAGATATACTCCAAAGTGCTGGCTTGGATTAGCTACAGATATGACAGTTCTGCAACCCATGGATTGCCTGTCCTTTCCTCCAGCTAGATCAGGAGCTCTTGTGATAGGCAGTCCCATCAGTGGCCAAAAAGTGCCACAGAATAAGACAGGTATTGGCAACCATTTCAGTAACATGGATTATCAAGTCCCAGAAAGTATTTTCCATTCTTTTGAATGATCAGTTGAAGTTTTCTTGACCTTTGGGCTTCTTTTGGAGGCCCACAGAGGAGCACTGGGGCCTCTAAACTGGGAAAAACTCCAGACACTTTTGCTGGCCAGACAGAAAGACATAATTAAAAAAGTAATAATAAGAGAAACTTATGAAAATAACTTTTGAGGGATTTTTTTCCCCAATTTTGCTATTTTAAGGGCAGCCCTCGTGAACTTTTTTGGCTGCATACTCAACAGCGGTGATTTCTTGGCAATCCCGTTAGCTCCACTTTCATATGGGTGGGCAGCTCTCATATAATAAATCATTTAGCAGTTCAGACAGTGATTCAACAAAGTGTAATATCTTTCTCTTTCCTGACAGTTTGTCAACATGGACTAAAATAGGAGATATGTCTGCACAGTCCAACAGACAGACCTATGTCGCCACATCCATTCCTAAAGCAGACTAGAAGAGAGCCAACTCTGCTCTGAAATGCGATCCATGGTACTTGGGCTTGAGCAAATAAGCCCAGCTTGTTAAGCCAGGGTCAGTGGTACAGTAATGGTGGTACTGGTTTGGAGTTGGCTCACGTCTGACCACCTGGGAGCAGAATGAACTTATGTCTGGGTTCAAAAGAGGAGTGTGAAAAGCTTACATGAACCCTTCCAACCCTGAGAGGTGTGGAAGGCCCTGCTGGACCCAAACTTTTGCAGGATAGGGCCTTCTACCTTCAGAAAAGTTCCCAGGGATTTCAGTCAAGTCAGATTTGATCTCCAAGAGGTCCAAAAAGCAGCAGCAGAAGTAATTCTCTAGGAGTACTGAAAGGTTTTAGGAAGGCCCAACAAATAGTCATAGTACCGCTCGTTTCTTTAATACCTAAATGTCTCACACATATTAAGAAGTATTCTGTTTCTGCTGTCACACTTAGATTTACATTTTCTGCCATCAGTACCTCCAGTGAATGAGCTTTCAGCTGGGTTAGGGGTGTGTTTGTGGGTGTAAGTAAGTGGTGAAATAATATTGCTAAGGCATATCAACCTGTTGGTACTTGCAGTTTAGAGATGTATAAGAAAGGTTACTATCTGGGGAGATGTCTACAGCTCCTCCTAACCCACAGTAGTTATTTAAGCAGGGTTGCAAATAATACTCCATCCTTTGAAATGATGGGTGGAGCAAAATAAAGAAAACATAATAGTCTCCATTTTGAGTTTGGACTGATGGCTGATTTTGACACCCTGACTTTTATGAGTATGTATGTATGTGACCGTCATGTCAGTGATGGCATGATGGGTGCTGTCTGTCCCAGAAACGGTACCTGGTGCACCAAAGCACCTCCACAGGCTTTGATGAGTGTCTTGTTCTGCAAGGATTGGCAGGCTGCAGGAGATCACTGAGCAGGACAGCCTGCCTCCAGGGAATAAACTCACCTGTATCTATACTACACCGCTTTCTCTTGCTTCCAGTTGAACACAATCTTCTGCTCAATATTGTCCTTTAGAAATTCAATACATAGGAGGAAAAAACCCTAATATTCCTGTGTCATGGAATCAACAATTGTAATGTTGCAAAATAAGACATATTGCTGGCTTACTGCATGAAGTCATTGTTTTTCTTTCTCTTCTCTCTTTTTTCTTGTTTTCTGCCCCTGCTTCTCTTTTTCCTTTCCATTTTCCACTTTTAGCTGCCTATTTCCTTGTCTTGAGTAAATAAATATTCCAATTCACTGTGAACCAGCTAATACCCCAAACAAATTTGGATAAAGCCCAGTGTTAATTCCAGATACAGGTTTTCCCATTTGATCTGTTCCAAAGGGAAAGTTACTAAGAAAAGAAAAGGGAAGATAATGTTCACCAGTTCTTTCTGGATGATGCAAGTGACTGCAAGTGCTAAAATTAAAGGCTGAATGTGATGTACCTTTTCCCATGTTTCCCAAACTTTCACAAGCAGCCACACACAAATAGCTGTTCTAACAGCAGTGAGAGGGGGTTTTGCCATTCTTTTTGCACACTTGATAAAAACAAGGTAGTTTCGTGAACTACATGGTTATGCCACTATTACACAAAATTTGTTATAAACCAAGAAAAGGAGTATCAGAACCCAGGAATTTACTTTGGACTTGGTTTCCAAAGTACCTTTTTCCACATATAGTTTTATTGTAGAAGCTTGATTTTCATCCCATTTGACACCAGTTTGGCAAAAGTTTCTAAAACTACATTCATTGCATGCTGCCTCATAGATGACAGCCCGTGCCTTCCCCCCAATAACACAACTCTACAGCACTTCTTTGAAGGTACAGCTTGCTGCAGAGGTTTGCAGATCGCTGAACAACCTGCTCTGGCAATTTACCATTTCAGGTACTGAGCCTAGACAGACGCAGCTGCGCTTACTGAACCTGCAGCTGGCACGGGCTCCCTGAGCATGTTAGCTGACTTAAAAGAGCCTCTTCCTAGGTGATGGCACTATGAAAGAAGTGCTTAGGAACACCTCCCTGAGAGTACTAAAACCCCTCTACCATGTAATGCCACTCCTCACCAAGAAAGATTTGAATAACTCCATGTGTTTGAAAACTTACCCAGGATGGTGAAAAGATGCATACTGGGTGGCGGGCAGCGGGGAAAGATGCTGCATTTACACGAGCAGAGCACAAAATCAGCTGGAAGATTATTGCAGATACATACTGGAAGTGGAGATTCCTACTGTGGATTGGACTGTGTTTTGGAAGAACGCTTCTACTTCCAGTCTTTAATGAAGGAGATAGATTGTAAGAAAGTAGCTGAAAAGCAGTCAAACTCAGAAAAAAAATGTTTTGCCCTTCCGTACCGCTTCCAGCTTAGCATAGAAGCAAGGGCTGTTTGTTGTTTTTGCATTAAAGAAACCGGGTGTCACATGGGCAGGTACACAAACCTACGAGCATCGGCTCCCTACCAACGCGCTTTTGTTTTAACAGGCTAAAAAGATCCTGGATAACAGCTGGTGGAAGGCCCATTGTCCTGCCACATCCTTTTCCCGACTTGGCCTGTCAAGAGAGCAGAACTCCAGCTCTCAGCATACAGGGTGGGAGAGCTACACTTTCCTTCAGAGTCCTCTTTCAGTCGCTGGTTTGTGCGTGTGGTCATTTTCTTTCATAATACAGTATGTATTTTACCGGAGGCCCTAGAAAGAACATGTATGGACCTGGACCTTGCTGCGCTTGGTAGCTACAAACACAGAATGAAAGGATGCTTCCCAGCCTGACGAGTTCACTGGTTTTGTGCCCAGGTTTATTCTTTCCTTTACCTTGGTACCTCTTTATTTTGGGTTGCTTCACTTCCCTTTCACCACTCCTCCGCTTCTTTTTATGTAATTGCTCTTCAGTCAACCCAATTTATGTCTTTTTAGCCTCGTGTAACTTGGTATCACTTACTTGTGATATTTCTCCTTTCCCTAGCCTTCTTTCCCAGTGGTTTTCATGGTTTATATTTGTTGTGTTGTCCTTCCACCGACTGTGTGCAAACAAGAGGAAGGGAGAAGTACCTGGAACCAGAGAGACAGAGAGCGGGGTTGAATGCAGTTACAGAACTGAGAGACAGGAGACTATGGCATGGGATGAAGAAAAGGAGGCTGGTGGAGAAAAAAAGTGATGCTCGTTAAAGGGGAGGCTGGATATAGGAATTTCCTATACCAGAGGAAAGGCAGGTCTTGATGAGAACAATGTAAAGAAGGAAGGAAGCGGTTGTTTGGGCGAGTGGGAGACTTGACTGTGGCTGTGGATGCAAGGAGAAGCTGAGCCAGGCTCCGTGCAATCGGCAGAGCTATCAGCCTGGGATCTGGAGGCCTCCAGGAGAGGCGGAACAAAGTGCCAAAGCCAGAAAGGAGGGCTGGGCAGGGAAAAACCCACACCTAAAAGCATCGCAGCACTCAAAACACAGAGATAGTGATCAAGGATTTGTTATACAGGGAACAGAGAGGATGGTGAAGACCCCAAAAATTACGCTTTGTAAATGACGTTGAATATTTACAGGCATTTATGCACAGGATCTCTCATGTTGAATCGCCTGCACTCTGATTCATTGGGCTGATAGCTAGCTAAATAGCAACATGTGTAGTAGTATATCAGATCCTGGATAGTCAACAGCTTTTAAAATATAAACATTAAATTAAATGCAAAGATAGGCAAATAGGAAAACGTCAAATGGTGCTCAGCTACCGGGAGACAATTAGATGCATTAGCTTCCAAAAATCAATACAAAATTCCAAAATAGAGAAAAACGGTTTCACAAAAGGGCTTCACACTCTCCTAGGACAGGGTGAGAAGGGATAATACTGCTTTTCTCCAAGGAAAGAGCAAACTCAGATGATCCATCCACTCCTGTAATTCCCAGAACACCACAGAACATCGATGCCAAGCCTGACAATATGTTGCTGAGTGAGTGGTAGCAGAGAGAAAGTGACTGTGATAGAAGACAGCATGGCCGGGATAAACAAACAGGTGCTGGCAGCCAAATGCTGAACACTGCAAATGCACCACAGCAGATGCCCTGATTAAATAAAATGTGAAGTCACAACATTTGTTTGAGTGACTGAAAAAAATCAACATGCTCTCACAATCTCAGATTCACTGATTTTTCATGAGAATTAAAAATAACTAAAGCACTGGTGTTACTTTTCTTTTAGCTTGTAAGCTTTTAAAAAATAAATTTAAAAACCTCTTGAATAGGAACAGTCTTCCTCTGAGTCATTTTTCAAAATTAGGGTTTTTCTAGCTCTTTCTTCTCAGTGAATATCTTTACCAACCTGCTCTCAAAGACAGGCTGCATGTCATGGAGAGTTGAACTGTCTTTGAGTCTAGCTTTATCAATGAAGAAAATGCTAAATTTCTGGTAAAGATCTCTTCTACCACCCTCCTCTGCCTTAATAGATGCTGCTGTGAGGGTTCCTCTCGTCCGCTCACTCAGCCCACCTCTCAGTTTACCCCTTCACTCATGACAAGCTGTGAAAGTGCGCAACCTGCCTCCAGTAAAAGATCTCCAAATACTCTCCATCAGGATTAATACCTGTTGAGAGGTATTAACACCAAGGATGCCTTATGCCACCTTCGGCTGGGGCTGCACGGCTAGAAGGCGCGTCCCCTGGGTGGTGGATAGGGGATCCCTCTCTGGAGGGTGCACCGGATAAAATTGAAGAAGGTGCCGCGAACCAACGCAGCCTAAGGGAAGGCCACCCTGACAGAAAAACCACTGGCCCTCCAAGTCATGGGGGTTGGGCAGGAGGCCAACTACCTCCTCCCAGAAAAAAAAAATAAAAAGTTGCAGAAACGACGAGCATCAACTCGGAGATGGAGAAAATCAGTAATGAAGTGAGGAGGAGGAGGAGATGGAACTGGATCGGTCATGTCCTGAGGAAAAAACCGACAGAAGACTGCGCTGTGGCCCTTGGGTGGACTCCAGAGGGAAGAAGAAAGCGGGGTCGCCCAAAAACGACCTGGCATCAGATGGTGGAGGTTGAGAGAAATGGTGCAAGCTGGAACTCTTGGGAAGCGGCACGGCACGCAGCCGCAGACCAATCGAAGTGGAAGAATGATGTTTGCGCCTTGTGTGCCTCCTGGCACTGAGAGAATTCAGATTCAGATCAGATGCTTTATGCCAGGCTGTCCAACTGCCCCACCATCACTGGGCAGCCATGTGGCTCTTTGCAACGGTGTGAGTCCCGTGACAGCTCAGAGGCTGCAGCTCTGAGCAGCTCTGAAATAATCTGGAGGTTATACAGAGCTGTGCTGGATGTGCCCACCCCTGTTTTGTACTCTAGAGAATGAAGGAATTCCAAGCAGAATTTTAAAAATAAATACCATACGGCCTCAGATTCCCTGTGTGATATTCAGTGGTTTGTTAAAGGGACAAAAAGGACAAGCAAACCAATGAAATGTATAAAAGTCCTTGAACGAACTGATCAGATATTTAGCCAGAGCAGTCCGCTTATGGCTCAGCTCAGATTTCTCCGAAATCTGGCCCAGGATTGTGCAACGTCCCCAACTACAACCATTATGGTCTGGGGGAAAAAGATCTGCTCAGAGCATATCAGCCAGGACTGACACTGCGGAGGAGATAAGGCGGCAGAAAAGCCCTGGTGCCACAGGATCACTTCCCTTCTTAACCAGCCCAGGGGCCTTGCTGGTTTAAGGTGCATTTATAAAAGAAAAGATTAATAAGCCAGGGAAAATAGAATAGAAATAGAGGATCCTTGGGGGTTTCACCGATTTGCTCTTTGTGCAATGTGTTTTTGGTAAAAGTAATTTTTTTCAAATGGAGGGTGCCCGTGTTACTGGAAGCATGTTGTGTCAGATCTGCTTTGAAGAACAAGGTTTATTGCCAGGTTAACACAACCAGAAAAAGGAGCGAGAGCACGAAGATGCCATCTCGGAGTAGTTTTGCACAGAGCTTGGTCTCGGACACCAGACCGGCTCCTTCAGGGAGACACATTACAGCGGCAGAAGCTGCCCAGGACACAGCTTCCTCGATGCAAGCTGTTCAGCGCTGCCCTGGGATAAGACCAGGCCCGCCACGACACCAATCAGGCCTTATTAACCCTCTGCTCCTGCTGTTCAAGAGGGTTAAAGATTTTAGATGTTATGTTGAAAACAAAAAGGAACAGGAGAGTTCGGCTTCCCAGTGGAGGAAACTAAATTGGGTAGAAGACCAAACCAGTTAATACAAGCTGAACCCTCACTCTACCTGAAATTATATCCCCCTAAACCCCTCTATTTTTCCTTCTGTGCACAGCAGCAGAGAAATTCCTGATAATCAGAGAAGACCCTCTTCCTCTGCTTCCACCCTCTCCTGTAACCACCCCATCAGACATTCTTCCACAATTACTTTACTTGCGCATAGGCACAGCCTGCTTTCGGGAAGGGTGACTGCACCTGGACAAAGATACACAGCTTGACACAGACACCTGCTGCTCCATAGGTTTTCCCCTGTCTAATAAGTACAGATGCAAGTTTGTTGCAGGCGATAAGGACTACTGAGATGCTAGCTTGAGTTTTACTGGAGAGAAAAAGAGAGAAGCTAAACCGAAACATTTGTTTTAGAAGAGGAGAGTTTTGCAAATAGCTACAAGAAAAATTATCTTATTATTTTGTTGCTGTTACAAATTCCATCGCTATGATTCTGGCAATGTTACTGGTGAGGAGCAGCAGAGTGACCTCGGGAAAACCTTGCTGGAGTTTCGAAGGTGCTCGTTTTCCTATTTTGCCTCCTGTAGCAGTTCCCAGGGCGGCTGTGATAGGGAAAGGAAAACCGCTGAAAAACCTGTGACCTGTATTCAAGGGGCTTAGAGCAAGCCCTGCAACTCTCCAGGCAGATGGTGGTTTAAAAAAAAAAAAAAACAAACCCCAAGCTGGGCTGATGCTAGAATTGTGTTTCCATGGGAACAGGGAGGTAGGGATGCTGCCTTGTACTTGACCGAACGGGAAGCAGGTTCAGGATTAGGATTAGGAAAGAAGTGGCCAGATTCCTGCTGCCATTCAGGGTGTCCTTTACACTCCTAAATACGAGACAGGCTCTTCAAAGGACTGCACTAACACTATATCCATGGCTTTGTGTGGATTTAATCAATTTTAAAAGATGGATATGCTCAAATGTAAGAGTGTATGTAAGAGTATGTGTAAGAGTATGTATAAAAGCACATCATCTTTAGTGATCCATGAAAAGCGAGTGTAGAAATGAGAAATGAATGTCCACCTCCCAGTTTAAGACAAGGTGCGTGGTGGTGGTCTCTGTATCAAACAGATGCTCTGTCTGGTACGATAGTAACCCCAGCCAATTCCAGCTCTTCCAGTTCTCCAAGAGGTGATGTTGAGATCACTAGACAGCAAAATCATACATTTGATATTGTACGGTAATAAAAAAAAGAGGTAGGATAATTATTTTAAATTGTTAGTCTTCCACTGCCCTGGGGGAATAAATCTAATTGATGTCTGATATACATCGCTGTTATTTAAATATTACAAGAATCAGAAAATAGTTTGTGTTAGCGTAAGTATTTCAAAATACACTTATTATTTCTCTTTAAATGTTTGAGATTAGATTACCATTCATCTAGTTCTCATCTAGTTGCAGTTCTCAGAAAAATCCCTATACACTCATCTCCTGTTTTTAGGCCCTTTGTTATTCCAGTAAGTTTCAAACAATAAACAAAGACCAAAACAAAAGGCAAAGAATAATAAAGACAAAATCCCAGAATGGAAATAAATATACGCATTTACGTGATATATTTATATGTGAAGAGTTGGGGGGGGGGGGTTCTTCGACTAATTTGTAGCAATAAACAAGATTCAAAATCCCAAGTTTTGAAATGAGGCAAATTCATGCCTAAAATAAGGGAATGTCGAAGGTAGATCCTGCAGTTTGCTTCTCGACAAAATTTGTTGACAACTATCACAAACTGAAAATGTGACCAGTTACGACCCCTCTCAAAAAAACCCCTTAGGAGTAGGGGTTGATGTTTGCATACCTGTGTTTCCAGCACACCCATACCTTTCTGTGCTTGAACAAATATAAGCAAGTAACTTTGGGTCATCTCTCAAACACTTATGAGTGGAGATTTTTAGGATTTGGCTTTAAAAAGGCCTTGTGAAAAATTTTTCTTCCCTGTTTCTAGAAACTTCTATGCTTAACCTTAGGCTCAAGAGCATCTGTTCAAGCTAGGACTACTCACACGACGCAAGTTCGCAAGTCTCTGCGGGACAGAGTTTGTTTTCTTCCCTTGCGTAAAGAGAAAAAAAAAAGAGTATTCAGGCAGGGTGTTTTTTAAGCACACCTTGACGCCTGCTTCGCTTTTGAAAGAAGGGAGACGCCGCCGGGTGCTGCGCTGACCCCCACACGCGTTGGCAAGGCCGCGCTCAGCCCGGCGGAAAGCGGGGAGCTGCCGGCGGAGGCTGGGGCACCGGCCGGTGCCGTGCTCCGCTCCGCGCCTGCGGCGGCAGCTCCGCGGCCCCGGGCGGGGGGGAGCAAAGCCTTTTCCCGCCGCGGGGGGCTGGAGGCTCTCAGGCGCTGCGTGCTGTAACATTAACTCCTGTTAAGGTGTGCAACCAGCAGCTCGCCGCCTGCACGGGCGGCTCCGTGCCCTCCAGGAGGTGCGGGGGGGGGGGGGCGGATCGGCTGCCCCCCAAAGCCGGGGGGGGGGCCTTGCCATCGTCCCCCGGGTGCCCGCCCCCCCCCCCCCCGCCCCGGGTCGCAGCGCCGCCTGCGATGCGGTGCTGGCGGCGGGGAGGCGGCGGCGCGGGCATTTGCATGGGCTGAAGGCAAAGCGGCTTCGCCCGTCTGTTTTATTTTTAGCTGGCAGCGCAGCGCAGCTCCGCTCCGCCGGCGGGGCGGGCGGGGCGGCAGGCGAGGGAGGACCGAGCCGGCAGGGCGGGCGGGCGGACGGGGCACCGGCGGAGGGAGGCTACCGCAGGCGAGCTGCAGCCAGGCGGGCTGCACAGCGCCGCCGCCCCCGGCCCCCGCCCCGGCGGCAGCGAGGCAGAGGCAGGCAGCGGCCTCCGGCTCCCCCCCGCTGCGGCCGCGGCTCACCTCGGGCTGGCGGCTCGGTGCCTGGCTGCTCCCCCGCCGCAGCCGCGGCGCGCCGGGGCCCTGCAGATGGCCAGTCCCGGGCTGGAGGTGGGAGAGGTCCAGCCTCCCCCCGAGCCCCCCCAGCCCGAGCTGGCCTTCACCGAGGCTCAGAAGTGGATCGAGGTAAGAGCGCGGGATGGCAGGGGTGCGGGCGCCTGACCCCCATCGGGACGACCCGGTGTCCTTCCCCCCCCTCGTCGCGGGGTCCGTAGGCGTTTTATTCCACGCCGAGCTCCGTCCCGGCCCCCCCGCTTTGCTCGCTGCGGGGAGAGCGGCCGGGGCCCGCCGAGCCGCCGCGCAGCCCCCGCGCAGCGTGCGCGCCTTTGGATGGACCCTTGCCCCCCCCCCCCCCCGGGCATCTCTTCCAAACTTGATCTCTTAATCGCATTTCCCTCCCCGCCCGCGGGGCTGGGATGAGCGCGGCGGCCGCAAACAGGAGCCGCGCAGGTGCGCGGAGCTGCGGAGCGGGCGCGGACGCGGACGCGTCCCCCAGCGGCGCTCCCGGGGGCGGCGAGGGCCCCGCGGCCGCGCAGGTGAGGCCCCGCAGTGCGCGGAGAGGCGGGCGGGGCGGGCCGGCACCGCGGCGGGGGGCCTGGGGGGGCGCGGCCCGCGGGGGGGCTCCCCGCCGCCCCATCTCCCATCCCTCAGCCCGGCCGAGCAGAGAGGTTCGGCCTCGCTCTTCAGGCGGGGCAGAAAAATAGATCTGCTTGCTGTTTGCCCGTGCCATAAAATGCAAAGACAGGCAGGTGGCGGGTGAAATTTAATAGTTAAATATTTTGGCATGTAACAATAGAGACACTTTAAATAGCTCTTCATCTGATTGCCAGTACGGAACACGCGTGAAGGTGGTATAAACCCAGATACCAGGGTAGCAGCTCCCTTCAGCTGCAGGCTTTGAATTTAATCTGCAGCTCGTAGTAAGCCTCGGTGGATTCTGTTTTCCGACAGTGGTTAGGCAACCTCTTGTTAAAACTGTTGTGACTTTAAGATTCCCTGAAGCCCTGGGAATTTCAGACTGTAATGGTTCACTCCAATATCAGCCAGAAAGGTAATGCTGTGTCAGGCTTCAGGGAATTGGCAGTGACACACTAAGCTGGCTGGTGTAGGAGCAGAGGCAGAAGAACAGTGAGGAACGTGAAAAGAAGGGCTTTTGTGCCAAGGAAAGGTGAGTATGCAGCCTGGAAGAGGAAAAGTGCGTATAAACACAGGTTGTCTTGGGAAGATGAATACGGCAGTTTCTATATAGCCGCCTTTATAGGACAGGACCAAGGGAGAGGCACATGACTCTGTCATACATATGGTACATAAAATACCTCGTGACCATGAGTTCTGCTGACTGCTAATGAATCCAACAACTCAATGGCGAAGCAATTCTCTGTAGGTAACGAAGCTGCCAGCAATCACTCCAGGCGTGATAATAATTAAAGGACTGTAAGTCTTCCTGTATAAGAGCAGAAACTTGTGGGTCAGGCGGAAACTTCCCTCTTGGGCAGTTTATTCCGCAGTTCACCGTGACGGGAGGTCTCGTGCCTGTTCTTGTGTGACCCAGGGCCTGGTGAGTGGAGCAGAAGGGCTCTTAACTCCTTGTGCCCTCCATGCAGGCCCGAGAGGTCCATGCGTACAAAGGAAGCTGTCTATAACTACTTGTGCTTCCTCCTTCGCTTTTTTTAATCTGCTTGATGCACAGGCGACAAAGCTGTAGTGTGCTGTTACTATTGCCACCGTCCTCTTGCCTGCGGAAGGGTGTCGGGAGCCTGGAGCATCACCATGGCTGTGGTGCGAGGGGGAAGCATCTGCCTTTCCAGCAATGCCCAGAGTGGATGCTTCTACCAAGGGAAAGGAGGAAGAAGCTGCCAGTGAAGGGAATGTGGTTTAATTTGCCTAACACATTATAGTTCCTCTTAATCCCAGTTTGGCGTAAGCTCTGGAGCATGAGGGTTATTATCTCTTCCAAAAATCTGCTCAACATTGACTGTTCTAAATCTGGATGATTTGGACCAAGCAAATTATGCAGAACTTGACACGTTAGTCCAAAGTTATTGAAAAGCAATGTCAATCTTGAAAAGAAATAAAATAAAAAAAATCAAAAAATGTTATAGGTATCAACATTCCATGTGCCAAGCCCTATTAAATTGGGTGAAAAGCAGAAATAGGGGTCATGCTGTGTCTGGCTACTAGGCCCATCTGCTTCAGCTGGCTCTGTAATTGTCTCTCACCAATTTATTCTTTGGCCTAGAGACTTTAGCAAATGTCCCGTGTGTTGTGTCTTCCAGCTCACTTCTGACCATTTAAAATGACACCTCTCTCAAACGAAAATAAAAGAAACCATTATGGTTGCAAGCAGGGCTGGTGGACCTCCCTAGTGTGGAGAAGCCAGGCTAGTGAGGGTGTTAGCGGTGTGAGGCAGCTTAAAACCTGTCTTAGGCTGTAAAATAGTGCTACACAAGGACATTAAAGCAGAAGTGGACAGATAGAAAACTCTGAGCTTGCAGTGCATCTTTTATTTCTAACGTTTAAGTTGTATGCCTCGCTAGTTGGATTCTCATCTGGTTTAAATCCTCATGTGAGCGCTGTCACCGTTGTGTAGCGCTGACAGGAATCCGCCCTGTGGTCTGCAGTGCATTTCTCCTCTGGTGGGGCTGGAAAGGGAGGCTGTCCTCTTGTTACAGACGGGGAGCCAAGACACGAAGTGATGAATGTCTAGATCTGCAAGGATTGAGGGATTTCCCTTCCTCTGGTCCAGAGATCTTAGGGGTCTTGGGTCTGTGACGTTTCACCAGAGCAGGTCTTCTGGGTGCCAGAAGTTGTCTCTTTCCTCTGCCAGCGTTACTTTAATCGGGACGCTGCAGGATAGGGGAGCCTTAAGCTGCAGTGAAGTTTGGATGGATCCTCGTAACAGTCCTCTTGTCTCTCCCTGCAGCTCTGAACCAGTAGCACTAAGGAGCGGGGAAACGGGACAGAGCTCTGACTCTTAACTGCGAAGGCTGCTGATATATTTAACAGTCTGTGTTTTGTACGAGAGTATTTGGAGTGGTGATAGATTTGGTGTCATGTGTACGTTGCAGAAGGTGGGATTTTGTAATTCTGTGGGCTTTCTGCTTTGATCACAAGTCACTTCAGATAGGAAACCGGAGTTCAGCCTTTCGTGCATATTTAACTTTGTGTAAATACCAACTGTGCTTCCCTCTGTGTAACAGTAAGCCAGTCTTATTATTTTAGTTTAGCTTGGCCATGTGCTACTTAAGTGAAGAATGCCCTCTTAATGATAAAATGAACCATATTAGTAGCACTCAGGAATTAAAATAAAGCCACCAAATGAAAAACCCTGTGAGAGCGCTACATCAATCTGCATTATTAAAGGTGTGGTATCTCATTTCAATTAATGCATCTCAGTTTCACTGAAAGAATATATCAGCCTTTTAAAGCCTAGTGGGTTACTACAGCAAAATAAGAAATCTAATTTAATCTAATGGCCTGTAATTTTAAAATGTCAAGGTTCCCTGTGTGTGTGTTTAAACTAGAATAACTGATGGTTGAAAGAACATCTGTATAAACAGAGTTATTCTTCCTGCAAAGATTCATAAGAGAGTACTACAGTAATAAAGTTGCATTTAATACTGGTGTAACTCCTAAGGGCATTGTTATCTCTTCATCGCACCTCCTAGCCTTTCCTCATTAATGTGCTCTCTCCTTATTGTTGAGACTTGGTTCAATTAGGGATGGCTTTTCCGTAGACTTACGTTCCTTAGAAACTTTGCCAGCTGATAAGAATGCTTCCTTTATAGTTGTATGGTAATATTAAACAAGTCATGTTTTTCTGTCCCCTATGTTCAGTGCTTGACTTTGCCATTCCCTCTCGATGTGTATAGGCTAAAACCCATCAACTTCTAATAAGTCTGCTACTTTTATGCTATATATATATATATTTCCTTTGAGAATTCTCTTGTTAAGGAGAAATTTGCCAGCCAGAGGGGTTTGTTGGGTGTGTGTGGGTTATTTTCTTCTTTTCTTTCTAGCAGAACACTTACCTCTGTTTGCTTTCCATATTGAAGGTAGCAGTTTTGAGCTGGTAGCAGTGGCATTGCTTCTTGGACAAGTGGTGGGACCAGGTGTTTTTCTAAGTGCTTCTGGACGTGTCACATCATATGGCAGAATAGGCATGCCACTTTGCACCACCATCTCTGTGAAAGAGTACGAGGGGTATAAAACCAGGGAAGTGACTCAGGCAAATAAACTTAATGTGACTGTCTTGTGCCAGGAGTGTGGAAACAAGGTTTCTTTAGGGTGTCTTGCCTTTGTCCGGATGAAGTGCGAGAGAGCTGAGGCTTATGGCTTCCATTGCAAAAATGTAACTTCAAAGGAGATGAAGGTAGTTAATTGACAAAATCTCGTCTGCTTGGTGAAGGGACTTGATTGGAAAATCTGCTGTGGGGGTCTGGAACATGAGGAATACACAAGTTTGTTTATAGGACCTTCAAAATGTAGAATGCTGCTAAGTGGGGTGCCCTGACTTTGAGGAACATCAGAGATAAAGCTCTTTTGATGAAAAGTATTGATTAAGCTAAACTGATTTACAGATTATATGAGTAACCTGTGTCCCACAGGAGTGTTTCTATTTCCAAATATGTGTAGACATCTACTTTTCCTTTGCTTTGAAGCTGATTTTATCATAGAATCATTAAGGTTGGAAAAGACCCTTAAGATCATTGAGTCCAGCCGTCAACGTAGCACTGCCAAGTCCACCACTAAACCATGTCCTTAAGCACCACATCTGCCCGTCTTTTAAATACCTCCAGGGATGGATTTTCTTAATCAAATATTGTAGGAAAGTTGTTGGATTAGCCTCCAAGCAGTGCCTACAGTTCAAATTTCTCAGCATTTAGCCTGCCTTTCTTTTTTTCTTCTTTTTCTTCTGCTGGAAGAGTGTCTTACCTATATACTTTACATAATGTATTGGGAATGAATTTATTAAAGTGGGCAAGTGTATTCTCAGACTAGAAGAAGCCGGTGCGAATGGCTTAGACAAGTTATCTGATTTGTGGACACCTAAAGTTAGGCCAGATGAATCCTTCCCACAGTGTCTGTAAGGCAACCATGAAGAGTCAAAAGGTGTGTGGCTGGCTTCTGGTCCTAGATGGATGTGAGGGCAGAATAACTTTACTGTGGTTATAGTGACTGGACTTGGAGATAAATTCTTCACTGCTATCTCTACATCTCCTCGTGGGCAGCATTTAGGGACTGGAGACAGGGCAGATGGGATGCTCTTCATTCCGGCTAAGTTAGTCATTCAGTGGAATGAAAACTAAATTGATTTAAAGGGAGTAGAAGAACCCACCCAAACTCTCTAACCCTGTCAGACTACCACCTTCTAGAATTTTTTTCCTCTCCCAGTTGCCTGGCAGCCAACCCCCTGTCCTGGGTACATGAACCCAATTCCCTTGTCATGAGATCCGTTTAAGCCTGGTTACAAGTAGCGCTTGGCATGGGGGTGAGAATAATCAGAACAACAATACTATTGATAAAGGGATAATGTCAGGAAATGCAGGACTGAGCTGTTAATTGTCTTAAAACTGAATTAATTTCTCCTTTCAGTACTAAAATTTTAAAATAGGTAAAAGATATGTCCTTAACACCAGAGTCTGGAATGCCATTATGCAATTGGTGGTGAAGATTGATTAACGCAGCTATGTAACCTCATTGCACTTGTTCTGCTAGTGTTAACTACATTTTTTAATTATTATTTTTTTAAGGAAAGTATTGGTCCTCTAGAAAGGAAGGTGGAATTTCCCAAGTATGGAGGATGAATAGCAGATTGATACAGCAGAATTGTTTCCTGGCTTCTAAAATTTGCTGGCTCATCTGGGAAGTGTTATTCTACAACAGGTTATGAAAACTCTATTACTTTTTATTTGGAAAAGCTACCAGTCGAGAAGCTTTTCATTCATGGATCAACACTTTTGTGTATTAGTTCTCTGCAAGCATCCCACCAAGAACAGTTTTGGAACAATGTTACAGAAAAAGCAAGATTTATAGGGGTGAAAGTATCATTTAAAAGGGCAGCTGCATAGGGGGAAGGTATGAACATTTTGGCATGCAGACCCTGAAGATCTAAGCTTTCCCTCCTTCTCCTTCCAATATATTATTTAAAGAAGAAAGTACTGTCTTTCCTTGCCCCACTCAGTCCCTTAGATCTAAATGATTACAGCAGCTACTATGGCACCAACAACATAACGTCAAAATTGATAGCTGAAACTTCTCGCAGCTGTGTTAATCGCTGTCTGAGGTGAAAGGGCTGCACCACGTGTCCTCGAGACAGCCTTGTAAGAATGTGAAGAACTGTAACACACCCCAGCTTAAAATGAAAAAACCCCTGCCTGCTACTGCCTTCTATTTTATAAACAGAGTAAACGTACTCCCTGTACCTGGGACAGGGTGGGGAGTGACTGCTGGGGCAGCAGCTCTGCTGGAAGGGACCTGGGGGGGACCGGGGGGACAACAGGCTCGGCACGAGCCTGCAGTGTCCTGGCAGCAGGAGCGGTTATCCCAGTGGCTATTATGGAGCCGGTAGATTGGTGGACGTGGCTGTTTGCTTCTGCTTGGCACTCGCTAGGCCCCACCTGAAATATTGCATCCCGTTTTGGGGCCCGGAGTGCGGGAGGGACATCGGTAAGCTGGAGGGAGCTGAGCAGGGAGCCCCCAGGCTAGTTGGGGCTGAGGACTTGCCCTGAGAGACAGGCTGACAGAGCTGGGCTTCTTCAGGAGAGGTGGCTTTGTGGGGACGTGGCAGCAGCCTCCCAGCGCCTGTGGGCAGGTTTCTGGGAAGACAGAGCCACTTCACACAGGTATGCGGCAGGAGGGTGAGATACTTGTCATAAACTAAAATAGGAACAGTTCTGACTTGGCATAAGGAAAAGTTTCTTCACCACAAGGCCAGCTGAGTATTGATGCAGATCGCCCAGAGAGGCTGGAGATGGCCATCCCTGGAAGCTTTCATGCCTGACTGGGCAAAGTTGGAAACAGCCTGGTCAGACCTGAGAGCTGCCCTTGCATGGAGCAGGAGGTTGGACGAGAGGCCCTCCGAGGTCCCTACCAACCTGAATTATTCTGTGTGTCTATGACTTCTTGACAGTGGGTGAGTGAACACCACTTAATTTGATTTTTAATGCTACTTTATTTGTTACTTATATTATTGTAGTGCTTAAGAGCCTGTTTACATGAACAAGATCCTTCTCTATAGAAAAGCAAAAGTCCTATGGCTTATGGCAGGCATTTTCAGGGTATGCTACCGAGTTTCCGTTGTAGAAACTCCTGAAGGCAGTGTAAAATGCGTTTGGCTTCCAATCTAACTATTTTGGTAAACCAGTTTTATTTTTAAAAACTGTAAATACGACTGATTTCCGTGGTTTGGTGAGATTTTTTTTTTTTTAATTTAATTCATCATGCACTGCTATAATTGGCCAATAAGGAATTAAAATATTTCCCTTGCTTTTCAGATCTTGAGAAGATGATGTGCAGGCTTAATTCTTGAGGATTCATATGCTAAATCCTTAAGAAGTTTTTTGTTTGTGGTATTAGTTGACTATAAGAATCCTCTACCTTGATAGTCACTCTGCTCAGTTCTAGTGTAACTTACTACTGTTAACTAGCTTTTTTTATTGTAGGTGTGTATATATAGTGATTATTGCTAGTAATCCTTACCTTGGCAGAATGACTAGCTTAACAATAGAGTTAATAATAAAACTTGCATCTGGTGTTAAAATTGGCTTAAAATAGTCTAGTGACTTCTTGGTTGATAAGGAAAGGAGAAAATCTGCTTCATTTGCCCATTTGAAGAGAAACCCTATTTTGCTGGTTTCTGCTGTTTTGAGGTCTCATGCCTAGTATCAAAGACAGCTTGATTTTGAAATCAACTTTGACAAGCTCAGATTTTGAAAAATAATACTGCTGTGGCTTCTTGGCTCTGGCATCATTGGCAGTGATTCACAGAGCGCTTCACAGGCTAAGGAGCAGCGTGGCGGAGGCAGGGGAAGTAATTCTTTAATTCTGCTTTGTATGGCTGAATGAGTAAGTTAAGAGGGAGATGCTCTTCATGAATCTCTCCTTCACAGAGTTTTCTCCATGATCCTGGTTAGTGCTGGAAATAAGACAGGGATTTTTGCATTATGTGATCCCACAGTGAGTTTCAGGAACAGCATGAAAGGAAAAATTCTCTGTGATGTCTTTTCCCTATACTATTCCAGCCTCCAAAATCTGACCTTTCCATGGGTTTCAGAAGAATCCCAGCCCTCCGGTTATCTGCAAGCTATAGGGAAAGTGGCTGCACATACTTGATGTAATGCAAAAAAACCCCCAGCAGTCCTCATCCTGAGACTGTAAATACATTCCCTATCGTTTCCTTTCCTGTAGGCGTTGGTAGATCTCAGTACAGTATTGCAATCATGAGCAATCAAGTCTCTGGCTGGATTACAGTATCATTGAAAAGATAAATTAGGTTGTTACCTGCCTTCTGTTACTCAGATCATACATTGCTGTGATTAAGGTTATTCTCATCAACAGTGAGGAGCTGAAATCTGTAAAAAGATTAATACGCAAGAGTTCCCAAAATTTATTTTAGATCTGACACATTCAGCAAACGTATAGGTCAAGGGCTTTAATATGTGGTACCGATAATGCCTGGTAGCACTGCATCATGTGAAGTCCCTTACACAGGATAGGACTCTTGGAAAGAGAAGTTGTGACCTGAAGATAAAGAAAAGTGTATCTTCCAGTATTGGAACTTTCCATTTCCAGAGCAGCAGAAAAAAGCCCCAAATGACCTTTCCACTAAAACCAGAAGGCCAAGAAACTCCGATGAATTTGTACTTCAGGAGCAGGCCACAGACTGGCACAAAGAGTTGTAACCTTTGCTCTGGCTTGAGAAGCACAGTCTTGCTTTTGCGTAAGCAGAGGCTGATGCCTGTAAATAACTGATTTCAAGTGGGAGCAGAATGGTTGCATGGCTACAGAGGACAGGGGGCTGAGGTTAAAATTTCTTTGTGGTGCTTAGCTTTGCAAGCACTGTTTTCCATGAAGTGCACAGAGCTACATTATGCTGTTGTATCACAGCAGAAGATTGTGGCTCTGGTGGAATTCAGAGGTCTTACTACAACATCTTAAAACAAATGTAACCCCCAAATCCAAACCTATCACTTCAGTCTTCAATAGCATATAAATATTATAGGGAATTGTGGAACTCATAATGATTTAATTTCTTGAATATTAGTGATGCATGTTTTATACCTGACATGGGTGTATTGGGTACTCCCCTCCATCTCCCCCCAAACAAACTCTGAAAACTCTTCATCCAAATGCCTACTTGACTAGTCCAGAAAATTCTTAAATAAGAGATTTTTCTTCAGTCTGCTGTCACAGAAGGGAAGCCTCAGTGTCTGAGGAAAAGCACTGAAGTGTGTCGTCGTCCCCCCGTTTTTTTGCGCAGTTCTTTGTTTTAAGTATTATTAACTGCTTGCCTTTGTTAACAATTTTTCTTGTATTTTCCAATTTAAAAAGGAGTCGTGGTGTGTTAGCTAAAGTCTGCTATTTGGCAGTGAGCGTTTTCTGACTGGGTTTGGGGAAGGGGAGGGAGGAATAAGGAGAGGGAGAAGTGAAGACCTCATCTCTGTCAGACTGGCGTGGGCAGGGATGCCCAGTGTGCCAGAGCCTTCAGCGCTGAATCCCTTGGCTCTGTTTCCGTGTGATTGTTGTGATTCATTTCAGTAGGCTAACTTGCATGTATTGTTGCAACAAAAACAACTCTGAAAGTTTTCTGTCAGTCCAGAAGCATAATTGTAAATATGTAATCTAAACAGAAAAAAAATGACAGCAACTCTATAAGTGTTTTCTCTGTTTATCATTTTCCTGATTCTGATTAATTGTTTTTTTAAAGTTGTGGTTTGAAAAAAGGAAAGTCCTGATTTGGGAGCATGCATGTGTGGTGTCTGTCTTCTGCCAGTGTTTCGATCATTTAAAGATACCTAAAAAAATAAACTGTTTTCCAGAAAAAAAATACGCTGGCAAGAAAAAGGAGGTGTCAGAACCAGTTAGTCATAAAGGTAACTCTCTCCTGAATCCAAAGAAATGATATAAAAGCTTAGCCTAACATCCTACCCCTCCCAAAACCAATTTTTGTTTCGACAAGGGGGCCTTCAGTTTTGGAATAACATGAAAAAACTCATAAATCAACAATGTTCAAGCGACTCAAATGATCGCTTATTAGAAACAGCTTGCCTTTTCTAAAGAGAAACAAAAATACTCTCAAAACATTTTAATTATGAACATGCAGATCTTCAGTCTTGCCGGGGCCTTATTTTCTCCTTCCCTCAGATCAGTGCTGCTCTACCCATGTCGCTGCTCTGCGGAGGGTGCTGGGCTGATGGGTGCCTTCTGTCAAGGTGGGTGCTTCTGCCTGCTGGAGGTAGGGGCTGTAGGCAATGTTATGCTTTTCCCTCCGGACAGCCCAGGCACGCAGCCTCTCCTGAAAGTGGAGGTGGTGGCTGTTGCATTGCGGTTCCTGGCATCCAGAGCCTCTTAGATTGGCACAGCACAGCTGAGGGTTTAGATATTCCCTGTGAGGAGACAAGCGTAAAGGGAGCAGGGTGTTAAAAATAAAGCTGGTGAAGCGGCAAAGTAATTCCACCTCCCTTGCTTATCTTTCGATGATTATTTTCTCCCGGGAAGCAGTCCCCCGGTTAGATTTGCAGAGGTTCACTTGGTATGGGTGCCCTTCAAAGATGAACATTAAACTGGATTTATTCCAGCCTCACGTAAGAAGGATGCGCTGCAGTTGGTGCTAGAGCCTTCTCAGAGTATCCTAAACAAAAAGATCCATACTTTCATTTAAAAATGCATCTCGGTAATAAATACTTTGCTACTTCATTCCTTTCCCTCATTTTGCTTCTTGTGAGTAGCTTCAGGGGAGAAAGGAAGCAAAGCTGTTGTAGATAGCTGTGGGATAACTTAATGAAAATTCACAGGGGTAGCTCTGAGGTGACATTCCAGTAAGATTTAATAGAAAACTTGTGTACCAGTGCTTGTGGGATTTTACCCATTAATTTCTGTTCATTGTAGTTCCGTAGTGTCTCTGATGCAGCACTGCTGAATAGTAGTTTTAATTCTTTACTTTTTATTTTTGGATTTCAACCAAGACTCTTGAGTGCATGTTCTGGTTATAGGCAGATCTGGTATTTGTGGGTTTTCTGCCCCCCTCAATATTTGTTAGTTTTTCAGTGCAGTGCTTAATTCTCTACTGCCATACTGGGTTTTCTTTTTCATTTTAGAATTGTGTGGAGAAAACTTGCATTTCAGCTTCCCACATTAAGGGCCTTGAAATCAATAGATCAAAGCCAGAGCAGGCTTCTTGGAAGTGGTACAGTCTCAAACTGTGTTGCAAGCTTTTGTTTTCTGCCTTTTTCCTGTCTCTTGGTGTCTCCCAAGAGAAGGAAGAGCGTAAGGGCGAATCTCTGTGTAGGGAGAGGGGAGTAGCCCATCACTGTATGCTTGGGGTACAGGGCTACGTGACTAGGAGGAGATGACCTCCAGAAGTAGCTGTGATGGCAGCCTTTGTACAGGATGGGGAGCTCCAGCATGAAGCATCAAAGTGACAGTACCCTGCAGCTTGAAGTGGGCTCCAGTACTCCCAGTAAATAGGTGCTGGTGGAAAAAGTGCTGGTGGAGAAGAGGCTGTCAGTATTAGCTATGAGCAGGGAACATTTTCCAGTGTGCACAACCTCAACCAAGTTGAAGTTTTCTTTTAGGATTGAGAGGGAAAAGACAGGCATCTTGTACACCAAAAGGTATTGAGAGAACAAAACAGAAGCTCCTATTTTTGTAGTTGGTGAGGAGGGAGAGTGCTTTAGACTTAAAACTGCAACTGCATGCAAGGTGTAAGTGGTTGGTGAAGGAGATGTGATAGAGTCAACAAAGTTGAAATGCCTATGCATGTCAAAAACTCTTTCTGGTACTCTGTGTTTACTTTGAGGAGAAGCTTTCATTTCTTAAACAAAAAGCAAGTTGGAAAAATGGCTCTTCTACAATGTAGAAAGCTTCTGGCAAGGGGAGTAGGTCACTCCATGTCCTGTGTTGTTGTCCAGAGGTGTATCAGAGCAGATTTCCTTAGGACAATGGCATGAGACAGAAGGAGCCGCTGTCTGACAGTTCCTCCACAACCAATTGCATTTATGGATTTCCATGAAAGTGTTCTATAGACGACTGAGCTTGAAGCAGTATTTCTTGGCCTGTGCACTTGTTCTGCTCCTCAGAGCTGTGATTTCTTCCTGCCAGAAGTCTAATGAGTCAAATGTGCTCATTTGGGAATTTCTACAGTGTGGTAACTATAGCTCTTTCACTCTCAGTGCAGTGACAGGTTATTTGGACTCATACAACTAGGAGAACTGCAACTTTGTTCTTGCTGATAAATCAGAGTGCCTCTTTCTGGCTCATCAACAACCCATCTGATTTCAGTTCTGACTTTTGATTGACTAGAGGGCTCTAGGCCATTTTACTTGCTGTTTGCGTGGGCAAGGTTGGGGGATTTTGCTGTCTGTAAATGACTGCGCAGTAACCCATCTGTTAATGCAGAGCAACAGAGGTGGCAAAAGGCACTCACTTGATGCATCTGTCACATGTATGGTGCCAGCTGTCTGCATCCTATGCGCCCTAAGTGCTTTAAATATCCTTATGTAGGAGAATGGCTATTGCAAGCTCACTTGAATAATTTGCGTGTAGTTGGTCATCCATCCTCCTTGTATCTTCATATCTTCTGGTACATATAGCATTATGGTTTTTCTTCCAAACTTGTTCCTGGGTTTCTGAATGGGCCCTTCTTTTTGGTGCGATTTTGAAGGGCTGGTAAAGCTGCATTGCCACTTCAAGTACCATCATAGGAACCAGAGGATATTTCTTAGGTAAGAAGTGCAGTCTCTCTTATTTCCTGTGCTGCGTGTTGGAGCTTAACCAAGTAGGTAAGGTCTTGGCTCAGAGCAACTGCTATGCCTTGAGCTTTTGATGAATGACCTGATCCTGTCTTACCATTGGGACAAGCCAGTCCAACTATGATGCAGAGAAAAAAAGTTTAAGAAATTTAGTTGAGAGAACGGAGGAGATGAGGAGGAGCAGAGTCTGGACAAAGAGCATCAAGAGAATGCAACCTGTAACAGATAGGCACTTCAGGGGATAGTAACTAGATCAAGCATTTCTAATCCACTGTAAAATCCTTTTATTTTTTTGGGGAGTCCTGATTGGAGTCAGGATCATGATGCAGGGGAGATGCAGCTTTTTCTACTGGAAATACAGGATAGCAATTCTACCTTCAGTAAGCTGCTCAGCAGAGCCTAATAGAGCTCCTCTGGTACCTAGCTTCTGTGAACTTGTTTCTTTTCTTAACAGTTACTCTGTGCCAGCATTTAGGATCCTTTTCCACCTTAGTGGAAAGCGAAAAGCATTGAGTACAGATAGGTACTGACTTGCCTCACCTTGTCTTTGGAAGAGGCTTGGATAACTCTCAGATTCATTCCAGAGTTACACTGCTGTGTTTCTGAAAAGAACAGTTGGTTCTGTCCTTTGCTGCTTCTGTCTTCCTCCTTCATACTCCCATTTTTAAGGTAGAAGGTGGTGGTGGCAGATGTTAGGTAAACTGTGGTGTGAGCTCCTGCTCTTTGCTTTGGGATTGGGCTGAACATATTGCTTTCCAGCTCTAGGCAGTTGTTCCTCTAGTCAACTTGAACAGCATTTCATCCTGACAGCTGTTTTGCTGACATTATTCCCAGTTAGTTATTCATTGGGATTAAGGGCTTTCTGCAGCCAGAACTCTTTGCTGGGAGTGTGCCGTCAGTTGGCAGACCCATTAAACCAGTAATTCTGTAATGCTTAAAATTTTTAATTTGCCCTGCATCCTTCATATTTAGAGTTCCAGCTTCACTGTCCCATGGGCAAAGAGTAAAGACTTACCATAAATACTCTCCTTTTTCTACCTTTTTCCTCTCCCCTGCAATATTTTTAAGCCAAAACCTTAAAAGTCAGACTTTGTTTAGCTTTGCTTGTTCTTGGGGCACCACAGATAACCATGTGTGTGCTTGAGTCTCTGAGCACTTCGTGAAGTCTGTAAGCAACAAGAAGGTCTCAGCATGTGTTTGTATTGTTCACTCCCTGAAGATGACTATTGCAGTTTCCAAATTTGGTTGTATGGGTAGCATGCTCTTGGGAAGAGAGTTCTTGTAATGCTGGTGGTGATAGCACTGGTGCCAGTGGCCTCTGCCAGTGCTGAAGGTGCAGGTGGTGTCCCTCCACCCGGCGTCCTCCTCTCTTGTGGAGGTGGCAACAGTGGTTCTTGTCAGCACAGTTGGGCTGGGTGTAGCTAGAGGAGGGTACTCTGTGTTTTGGGGACACTTGATGCTTGGGTGGCCATTCTTCTCACTTCTCTGCTACTCGGCAGTCGCCTGGAAGTAGCTTGTGTCTTACGGTTTGGGAGCTCCAGTTTTAAGCTAATGTGCGAGCGTTTCTCCTGTAATTAAAATCAAGAATCAGTTCTGGTTTGGATCTGTAGCTTAGTTTGTTCTGGCACTGGTCCAGGCTGGATGGAGAGGCTTTGTTTCCTTATGCAGGTTGTTTTGCTGCTGATAAGCAGGTAAAAGGAAGAACTCTGATTGGGGCGCATGCTCTTGCCACATCTGTTTCTTTTCTAATACGTTTCTTGCTGGCCTTGGCTCTCTTGCATGATGAAGGGAATGTGAAGCATATGTATTGGTCTCTCATGGACTGCATCTGACTTCGGCTCCAGTGACACCTATTCACACATTGTGTCTGTAATGTTCTGTGCGATTCTAGAAAGAACTGTGATAACCCCTTAATTTTTATCATACCAATACCCTTTCCTTAGGCTCATCAATGTGTTCTGATTTATCTTGCTGCCAGAGTGCACTGAATGAATTTGATATGCTTCTGGTGAGCAGTTCTCTTCTGGGCTAACCATGGGTGTGAAAGGAGAAAAACAAAGGTGGTTTTCATTATTAGAAAGAACAAAGCCATGAATAAAAGGGCAAAAGAACTGATGTCCCTTTCAACAGGAGATAAATTTCCAGTACTCTGTTCAGCTGATGTGTGTTGTATTTTTAGACTTAACTGACTTTGATTTAAGACGCTACTAATTTCAAATACCAGCCCATTTTATATTTGGAAAATATTTGGAAAAGCAGGTGTGTGTTCATGAGTATGATCTGACACAGCAGAATTCTGTCTTTGGAAGGACAGAATAATGTTAAATCCTATTGAAAAAGAAAAAAAAATTCCTGCTACCATGTCTGCAATCAAAAGGTTCATCTTCTTGAAACTGAAGACTATAAAAACTGACTCGCTTACTTAAATGTCATCAGCAGAAAGACTTACTAGGTAAGTACTGAGAAATGGATTTTCTTTTTTTCCCCTTAAATGGGAGACTCAGTTTACATGTCCAGCTCTCTCTCAAAGACCAAAGAATTTTCATCCCATGCCTTCTGTTTGTACTGTCTTGTACTTGGCTCTCCCAAGGATAGGTTTAGGGTCACACTGCAGACCAAGCAGATGATCCAGCTAAGCTTGGTGGAAGTGGGAGTAGAACATGGCTTTCTGGGCCTCTGTTTTTTGCAATTAAAGTAAAAACTGCCAGCCTTGCCCTACAAACCCAGAGCACATCAGCGTCCAAAAGCCTACCGCCTTGCTTCCATTTTCATTTAAATTAGAGTTTTCTAAAGTAGCCTACAGAGATTCCTCTGTAATATGTCTTAATACCAATATTGCCTGGAGTTTGACAGCCTTTGACAGTGGTCCAGGCTGGAGTCAAGATTCTAATCAAGATTAGTTATTTAGTCCCTGATTGGGAGATTTCCTAAGTGTGTGTCTTGAAAGACCACGGGTTATTTTGCATTTCCATCAGTGGTGATGGCTTCTCATTTCCTTATTGAGTCCAGGCATCCACTAGCTTTGTTTTCTAGCACGCTGATTTTAGGGTAAGTTTTATAACTTTAGATAGAGTGACTCCTTCTGGTTTCTTGGTGGTTGTTGTTGTTACCATAAGATTATATACTTAAACTTTTACAGGAGACTTAAAATTTTGCCTTAGAACTTTAGTGTGCTAAGACTAACTTGGGCGTAGGTCAGTTTGCTCTCTTTTGTGTGGCTTTAATTTAGGTTAACAGAAGTAAATTCCATACCCCGAAGCATAAACAACCATCTGTTTGCTATGCAAAAAGAAATTATTTGCGTTTTTAGGTACATTGTTTTTTTTTTTTTTTTAATTTATTATGATGGCTTCTAATGCCATACAGATCAGTTGGTGTAATATTGCCGAGAGCTGAGGAAGGCTCAGTGTATTCTTCTGAGCATACCTGACTTTCTACACCAATAGGGCTTTCATGTATACCGCACCAGAAAATCCAGCTTCATGCTTTCTTACGAGCTCTGCTGTTCGTGAAGACAAGTGAATACTAATGCAAATGATGGTTTCCTGTATACATAGATTACCTCTGCGATGCGTGGGCTACTGCTGGAGTTTTAGCCTCCACTAATGCCCAGCCAAGCTACTTGACTTCAGGACAGCACGAGAAAGCTTCTTCCACTGGACTTCTTAATTTTTTTTTCTTAGTGTTTTTCATTTGAGGATATACTTTGTCTGACTGTTCACTCTTTTGGCACTTCATCTCCTGGCCTGTGCTTGCAACGTTTGTTAGACTGAATTGCATGTACAAACTTAAAAAAAAGTTAGATTGCCAAGAGATGCACTGTATTTTCTCTGGGGAAATAGATAGGTTTTTACTTTACTCATGCAGTGCCCTGCATCTTAGAACCTGATCTCACTGAAGACTGCTAAATACCAGTGAACTAAGAATTATCTGAATAATTACGTGTGTTAGTTTCTGTCTTCAGTCTTGGAGAACGTGATGAAATTTGCAAGGTCAGGCGTGCTAAAATAATACAATAGTGTTGTCTCTGCAAGCTCGATTCTCCTTCATGGGCATGCATATTAAATACGTGGTCACTGCTGTGTTTCTTCTGAGTGTATCTTTAGCGCGCAGAATGAATAGCACAGCTCTTAATGAACAGCTATTCAGTGTTTCACTTTCTCCTTACTGTTCAACATGCAGTCCTATGCCATGTTTATTATGTGCTATTCAAACCAAATCCTGAGGACAGAATTGCTTTCTCAGACTTTTCTGGTGCTCATCACGACAGTATCTTTGCAGAAAAGTTCTTTGCAAACGTGAATCTTATTTCGTGCCATCGCTGTAAGTACCAGGACTGTGGTATGGAGAAAATAGATTCAAGACGGTATGCTAATTTGAGACTTTTAAGACCTTGTATTCTTTGCTGTGTACTTAGCATTCTGTAGCATTATAGAGGCACAGCTATGGCTCTCTTCCATGCGCTGGGATGCCAGGCACTCATAGCAAATGAGCAACGTGTAATCAGCTATCAAAAGCTTGGTATAAATGACTTGACTAGTAACACAGCTGAGTACAGTGGCACAAGCCAGGAGAGTATTCAAATCTCAGAGCAAGCCATGTAGCTGGCTGAAATATAAGATCATCTCTTCTGCGCCCTACAATTCTTTCCTACTTTTGCTGCCTACATACAAATTATACCGGCAAGGAAATATTGTCCTTGCTTGAACTGTTTCTCTCTAAGGCTTTCAATCTCAGTCTCCTGTGATATGCGTGACCTAATGAATTTTTCTTGTTTTAATACCAGTTCTTTGTTCTTTATCATTCTCAGGCAGTTTCCTTTTCTCCTGTCTGCTCATTTCCATCGCTCTCATACCTCACTGGAGTGTGTACTTTAAAGTTGGCACCAGCCTAAATGAGACAGCAGTGTGGGTGTTGTTGAGTCACAAGATTTAGGACTGTCTGCAGCCCTTACCTGTTCTACCAGGAAAGAAGCTGGGCTGAAATGCCCTTAGCTAGGAAATTTTTTTTAATCCTACCAGGATACAGTCCTAGTGATTTATTTCCCATGCTAACAGATAATAAACTGCTGTAATTATTAGTACTCTTCTGACTAGCATTGCAGACCTTCTGTCTTCACCTCCCTGGACAAAGCTGATCAAAGACCTCGTCCAGCATGAATTTTCTGGCTTGCTATACACATTTCAACTGGAATATAACATTTTTCATGCTTATGATCACTTTTTGGAAATAAGAAGTCATGATGAATTAGGAGTCCATACATTAGGAGTTTTGAAATGACCTGTGGTAGGAGAGAGCGCTGGGCAGGCTAGTCAGTAACATCTGTGCTGTTGTGTGGAGTCATCTGTTCCTTGGTATTCAGATTATCTGAAATTTTTGGCTGAAAATTCAGCATGTGAAGGTTAATAGTTCAATATTTGTCTGTCATAAAGGCTGTGGAAGCTTACTCTGTCAGTTTGTCTTGGTAGTGGATCTGCTTGCTATCACTGTGCTATTCTAAATCTGCTTTGTCTCAATAACATCTTTACTAACTTCTGTAATCAGAATGAAAAGTGAAACTGAAGAGATTCATTTAATACCCACTATGATCATTAATTTTTTTTATACTGTACAATAATATTAATTTGGAACTCTCTAAAATCGAAAATATCTTGTGGCAGATTTAAAGTAGGGATCTATTTTTTAGTTTAAAAATCTACAAATTTCACCTTCCTCTTTTGGCCAAACTACAAGGTGTAAAAACTCATTTAACAAGAATAGATGCATGTAATTTTTTGTAATGGTGGAAGAAGAAATGAAAGAATTTCTCTGTAATAAAATGATCCATAATAAATTTTTCTAGGAACAATAATAAATTTGATTTCATCTTGGTAATCAATAAATCAATTCAGTCTTATGGAAGTAGGATGACTTGGAGTCCAAGTGGCATGTCTGGTGTGATCCACAGTACAACAATGTTTTGAACTTGAAGTACCAAATGGTCTAAATGTTCACCGGTAGTGGGCGTTCAACAAAATAAAGGATTGTTAAGAGAATATTGTGCGGGACCTGGGATCAGCCTAAACCAGGATAGCTGACTTTTTTTACTTTTTTGTCCCCATAGTCCTTCTTTGGGCATATACAAGTCAGTGCAGTTGTAGGGACAGCACTGTCTGGTTTATAACCCTTCAGTTGTAAAATATGCCAAGTATTTTTGAGGCAAACTTGATAAACTCAGGTCCTACTAGCTGGTGATTCTTCGTGGTACCGGGAGGTCTAAAGAGAAGGTGTGTGTCAAGGGTGCGCACAGGCACACCAACCATGCATTTAAAGTGATGTCATGTTGCCCTGCAGCTAATTCTTGGAAGGCTGTAGGGACAGCAGAGCGATACCATCGCATTCAGGTAGGAGGTAAATTTCTGGCTCATCTCAGAGAATCACTCTTGTCCTAGAGACCCTTCAGGTTTTAAAAAATGTTGGCTATTTCCAAAGTATATGGTGACCCTTTAAACGTTGCGATAGAAGCTTGGTTTTTGTATCTGCTTTTGTGCTGCAACCGTAACATGAGCTGGCTTATCTCAAATAAAAGCTTCAGGGAATCGGAAAACTATATATTTAAGTTAAGTTTTCGGATGCCATTGTAAGACTTCTATTACCATTTTTGAAGATAAGTGTTGATCAGAAAGGAAACCTTATCTGCCTGGCTTCGAAGCACAGGGTCTACATCATGCGAGTCTCTTTTGGTGTGTTGGCGTGAAATCATCTCTTGGAACAATGGCTGCACTATGACAGCAGGCAGAAGTAGAGGACAGGCTCCCAAATGGGGACACAGGCAAGCAGAATAAAAGTTTTGGCTGGAACCCTGGGAAAATGCTTGCAGCTAGTATCTCTTGTGGAAATGAGGAGAAACTTGAGATTTTAGCACAAGGTAGCTTTGTGCAGGTTTCTGCTGATGGCAGAGAGAACGTGGAAAGCTCCATGGCAGACACTTGATAACCAGGCACTGAGAAAAATACCTTTTGATGTTAAATCTTGTAGGTCCAGGTGGTTTCTGAAAAACTGAGAATACACCTTTTTTCCCCGAAGTAGCTGACCTTGAAGTAAGGAGAGGAGCTGGCAGAATGAAGCTATCCAAAAGAGGATTTTTGAAGCTGGAGTATGCCTGTTGCACTAACTTGATCCAGACATTATCTCACGCAGGCTCTAGAAAAAGCCGCAAATACAGTAAAGAAAGTAGTTGTATACTGCTGGCAAGAGCGTGGTCATCATATCTGGGGCTTGTTTATTTTTCCCCTTCCTTCATATGTGTAAGCACCACCAGTTTCCCGTCTCTGAAAATCAGACTTTCTGTTCTGTAAAGGGTGGAAGAAGGCAGCTGGCTAACTGCCTCTGTGCGTTCTTGGGTGCTCTTGCAGAAAGCCGTACAGAAGACAGGCACACTTTATCAGTCTTTATCTAGTTACCGTAAAATTTGAGGGTTGAGGTTATAGGCAGTAGGATATGTTTTTGTAGGCTCATTAGTAGCTTTTTTTCCTGTGATTTCTCTGACTAGGGTCTCACAGCATTTGCCTGAAAGTGTTATGACTCTTGTAAGTCCTGCTGTGGTTTTGTTTAATGTGGTATTAGAACATCAAGCATTTTGAGTAAAAGGCTGTGGTTTATTGGTATCTTCCATTCCATTCAGTTCACCCATTAGATGTTACTGAGGACCCAGTTTCTGAATACAAATATAAATTGGGGAGGAAATAAACAAGCAGGCAAATACACATGAAGAAAAGATTTGCAAAGTAACTCTTAGTCACAAATTTGAATATACGAAGTTGATTCAAGACTTAGTCATGTCTTACCACCTCTTAAAGAGCTTAATGGTTTTTCTTCCAGTACTTAAGTAAACGTGGTGAATGAAAATTCTAAAGCTAGAATTTTTCTTAATTGGTCTTGTCAAAAAGTAGATTATTGGCTCACATGAACTAAATATCTGACCTTTATGTAAACAATTTGCTTGGCATATTAATTTTTGACTGGGGAAAGATGGTGTTGAAGCTTAAATTTATTCTGCAAATTCAGTTCCTGTGGAGGTTTTTGTGACTGCCAGCATGAGAAGCATCACCATCTTTATTTCAGGGGAAAATGAGTTTCAATGTAACAATGTTATGACATATCCAGTTGAAGTTCCTTTTACTAATGTTCATTTATGAGTCAAAGCAGGATGACACACAGTGACTGAAGTAGGATTTTGGTTGTCAAGCTTCAGCTGGCATTTATTCCATCTAACCATATATACAATGTTGAATATATGTAGCTATAGGACACCTGACCTTTTCATCCCTCCCTCTTAGATTCAGTTAAGGGATCGAGGTTAGAGGAATGAAGACAGTGACCAGCTTCACCCAGCTGGAGGCAGCTCATGCCACCTGCTCCAGGCTGGCCCTTAGCTCTAGCCAAAAGACCACCCATCTCTAAGGGCTGACCTCAGAGGTGGACTTTGCTATGAGGTGAGGCTAAGCACAGCATCCTTTTCCATCATGCTTGGCTAGTGTGCTGGGAAATAGCTTGTTTGTGGATTTTCTTTTTTAATTGTGAGGGTGTAACTCACTGTGGCACAGATCTCATCATTGCTCAACCTGGGAACGTGCTTAGCTATTGATGTGGGCATCTGCCAGATTTCTGACCTAACTCTTGGCTTTCAAAAGATCCCCAAGTGCTGTTGTTGCATGGCACGTTTAAGAGCCTCAGTGCCTTAGTAAGGTTAAGGGTCTGCTGTTCGCAGCTCTTCCACCCAAGCCACCAAGCCCCTGTGGCAGTATTTCTCCCTTATTTTTCTCCTGCTGTTATTTTCATGCTGTTGGTTTCTTGGCCTTGCAGCTGTGACCCCTGAGAGTGTTATTAGGCAGGTTCCCCTGGGAGGTAGTTCTCCCTGGTGTGAGAGTCACCCCTCTTTCCCTCCTTTTCTGCCCAGAAAATGTTCTGTAATAAATGGTGACATGTGAGTGCCTTCACTGAAGCGCCTTGCCTGTCAGTTTGGTGACAGGACTCATTCAGCTGTATCAGTGATGCAGCTTGGCGGGGAATACTGCAGAAGGGGAAGGCTGTATTAAGAGCACAACTTGACTGACGCCTGTGGCCATCTTTAAGCATGCCTTTCCTTTTCTAAAACATACACTGAAACCAAATATCCCTGACGTGTCCAACTGCTCCTGGAATTCCCTCCTCCTCCCTCTCCCCCCAGATCCTGATGCCCTCCCTCCTCTTCTGTCTCGCCCAAATGGTTTGTTGGCCTCAAAAAAGACTACTCCTAACCTGGTGTCAGCCACTCTTCGTGGCCATCAGGTTTGCAGTGTTTCCCCTCTGTTTCTAAGAAGTGCTGTCCCCACTCTGCCAGCAGAAGAGACGCCATGGAGATGGCTTGCTGTCGTAGGTACCTTTTTAGCTCAGCCAAGACCTGTTCTAGAGATGGGCTGACCCCCTCAAATGTTGAGCAGGCCCTGCAACAGCCTTTAGGGAGGGCTTTATCAGGGAAAAAGTGTCAACTGGAAATGTAATAAATCAAAATACACCAAAATGTGGATGTAATGTCTGATTTCATTGCAGCTGATATACAGGTAGATTGTTACCACTGCTGTAACTCCATCCATCAAGGAGGGAATATGGTGGACATGATTATTGACCAAGCCTCTAGCTTTCTCAGGGGCAATGGGCTCAAAGGAAGGGTGTATAAATTTGTATTTTTTTAAGTGTCATTGTGTTTAAGTTAAGCCAGAAATATGGTGTGTCCTTGCTGTTCTCCGAGCTACAGGAGGAAGACCATGCCGTGGTGGCTGTCTGGTTAAAAGCAGGGTGGCTGGTGTTAAACGTGCCGTCAGGCGATGCTTCACCCCAGCCTCTCAGTGCCTGAGGTTAACCTCAGACCGCAGCTGCGGTGCTCAGCTCTGATGCAGCTCCTGGGGCCAGAAGTGGGCTCTCATGGTTTTTCTGTTTAGTTCAAAGATGAGAAAAAATTAGCTGGCCAGGGAAAAAACAACAAACCAGAACTAGAAGGACTGCAGGACAATGATTGATATACACAGATTTTAAGGAAGATGTAGTGTAAACTATAGCTTTGTCTTCACAAATATGTTCTTTGAGAGAAAGACGGCTCCACCCTTTTCTTCTGTACATCAGTCATTTAGAGGTGATATATGTTCAGGGAATCAAATTTTGCAAAGAAGTGAGCTCCTGTAATGGGCTTGGCAGATGCTTTGCAGGGTCAGAGCATTTCAGAATTCTTGGGTTTGGTTTTTTTTTTCCCCATTTTAAATTTTTTCCCCCCTTTCTAGAAGCTGTGTTTGCGTGTGGCTTTTTCAAGTTGTGTTTGCATGTGGCTTTTTCTTTCTTTCTTTTTTCTTTTTTTTCTTTCCCTTCTTTCATTTTTCCCCCTTTAAGGGGCAGTTATGAAACTCTTAGCATTTCTGGGTGTTCTTATTTGCAGTTGATGTGTGTGGTTCATTTTCATCACTGAATGGGAAAGAAGAGGGAAAGGTTAAAGCTCCTATAGCAATCTGCCTAAACTTACTGCAGAAAAAAAGCCAGCTTTGCTTGTCTTTGAATATATATGGGTAAAATAAAAGTATCTCAGATTTCTTTTGATTGCTTGTTGCTTGCTGGCGTGTATATATATGCATTAAACTATCTCAGCAGTCCTGGGGAGGGCAGCTGGGGTAGTCCTGCCTTCTGCCAAGTCCGGCGGCATGCTCTTGTTGTGTCATTGCTTACAGCTGCTGGGCTGAACTGTCTCAATTAGTTGTGGAATTAATCTGGTAGCAAAGGGCATTGTTTGTCTTTTGCCAGGGAAGTCTTCAAAATAGTTAAGGTCTGGAGCTTCTGACTCTATCAGGTTTTTTTCTGTCCTCTATCCTTAAGCCTTTGCAACAAGTCCAAATGGCTTCTTCCTTTTGGACAAATTTAGGAACTGGTATCATGTAGCTTGTGGCATGCAGCAGAACCAGGAACAAATGTCTGTACAATGATATATCTGATCCCATTTGATCTATGGAATGCCATGCTCCACCCCCACCCCCCAATGTTTTTCTCCATTTCCCAACCCTTTCACTCCTATGGAGCTGCCTAGTAGTTTAAAATTCTGCCAGCTTTTAAGAACAACAAAATCATCCATGTTGTACCAAAAGACTGAGATAATGAAAATTTTCTATTTGCAGAACATGACGCTAAAGCCTTTATTTAAAAAAAAAAAAAAAAATCAACTCCTCCAAAAATTCAGAAAGCCTGGTTATAAATCAGGCTTTTGGAGTAAAGCGGCGTTCTTAGTGGGCATGAGTGTTCAGTCTGTGATGCGAAAACCCACTATGAAACTGCAGTTACTTAAAGCTTCCTGCACTAGGCTGGCTTGCATTCTTGTGGGATGTTGAAAGCTTTCATTGCTATGCAGTTTCTCGCCCTGTGGCTGATGCTGTGATCCTTCTCCTTTCTAACTTGTTACTTAAGCAAGGGGGAAATGAAAGCTCTTGTTCACAGATTTACTGTCCCAAAGAATTCATTTTAGCAAGGGGTCTCTCTGTTTTTTGGTTTGGGTTTTTTTTTTTCTTCCTCTTTTTCCTGGCTGTTCAGTATAAGCAATGTATTGGAAGAGTATTTCTAACTTATGGCCGCGGGAAATACAGGTGTCAGCTGTCTCACACAAGAGTTGTCACCGATTAATTTAGAAATTAGTAGTAGACTGATTTCAGAAGTGTGATTTTCCCACTCAGCTTTATATGGCTTATCAATAAAGGGATATTCCTAGCAACCAAATCATACTGTATTTTTTCAAACCATAAAGTTAATGCATTTGCATTATTACTAAAGGTTGGAGGGGCTTTGGGACAGCCCTGTTGCTGCTGAATTTTCTCCTTTTTTAAAGCTGAAGGTTGCTGGATTTATTAAATGGATGCTACCTGGCAACCTTGCTCTTGGCATTGACTCCTGCTGTACAGGTCAGCGTTGCAGCATTTGCAGCAGCGAGGAGGTGATCCAGCTCACGTGTGGTACCCGTAGGCAGTGCCGAGTCCCTGGCGTGCTGGTTGCTTTACAGCGAACACGGTGACTTCTGTTCTGTATTATGGAGATCAAAGATGTAGCAGTAAGCCAGCAGCAGGTAGAGGGTGGTTGCATTTGAAAAGTAGGTGTGTGCTAACTCAAAGGAATGTTTGACTCGGAGCAAAGACTGCTCACTAGTCCCCAGGGGAAGGAGACCCTGGGAACTCAATGGAAAGTCACCATTCTTCTTCAGAGACATCTGCTCTGTGAAGTACAGAGGGAGGATATGGTTTGAGAATGGATGTTTTGCAAATGGTTCCTGCAAATCCTTATGGATTTTTTTTTTTTTTTTTTTTTTTTTTTAATGCCTAACTGCTCTTCATGTTTCAATCTGGTCCTACCATGAAAGGTCTCTTGCAGTGCACTGTGCAATCGCTTACTGGGGAAAGGGCAGCCAAACAATAAACAGCAGATTTATGTTTGGTCTCTGACTGTAAATTAAAACAATTCTTTTAAGTTGGAGTAGTGCTGAGGTTTGACTTTCCATAAGTCGTATCTCATCAGTATTTTGCCAGCATTTCTGGCCAGATGTACACAATGGTTTAAATTCTTTGGAACAGAATTTGTACTTGGACACTTCGCTTATTAGTGGCTGCTATGAAATGCCATCATCAAATTTATGCTGGTGTATTAGTTTTGCTCAGCCTACAGGTCAGAGCACACATTGGCAGGAAGGGTCCCAGGTTTAGGGGACAGGAAATTACATCGGACAGGAAAAATGGCACTGCTGATAAAGGCGTGATTTCAGCCTGCGTCGTGGTTGTCAAGCGTCAGGATTGGAGAGGTAGCTTTTGAGTTGTGTTAAATGATGTTATGATAGAGGACCTGGACAAGAATATCTCATTTAGACTAGTCAAGCGAAATGGCTTCTGTGCAGAGTTGATTTGAGTATTTTGTGTGAGAGGTTTTCAAGTGGTACATTAAAATTGCCCACTTCTTTTTCCTTACTATAAAATCACCCTTATTTACACACTTTTGAAATATCTGTAGTACAGTAAGTACATACAAATGTATAGTTTCTTTCCTTCTGTTCCCTGTTTGTAATATCGATTAGAATCTTCAAACAATAAATGGAAATAAAGGTCAAAGAAATTATTTGTATAGTGCTAAAGAAAACACTTATATGGAAAAAAGTAACAGCTGCTTATCAGCAAGATAACATTTTTGTCTTAGATGATACTGTCTCTATCTGAAGATAAACTACTGACAGTTTGTAAAGAGGTCAATATTAGGAATTATTGTTCAGTTTTCAGCAGCTTTACAATGTTTCTCCTTCAGTATGTTAAGTGTTCTGTATGAAAATATATCTGTGCGTGATAATGCAAAATGTTTGGGAAAATTCAAAAGAAAACACAGTGGCAAATAACTAGAATAATCATTTGACTCTTAGAATTTCATATACACTGATGATTTGTGGTTGTTGTAGTTATTGTCCTAAAAGACTTATATGAGGCATGAAAAGATCTAGAGGAGGAGTGTTGTCCTGCCAGGAAAATTTTAACAATTAAAGCTATTTCACAAGAGCAAATGACTGAGGAAATGTCTGTATGAAGATTGTTTTGTGCCTGCAGAATTCTAGTAGCTTTGAAAATGTCTGCTCTTCCTTACTTGGTTTCATTTATAAATTCCCTCCCAAGTAGTTTATGGCATTCATTAAAATTAATCTTGGGTTTGACCTGGCATAGAAGCCCTCCATGAAGAACTGCAAATGTGGAAAGATTTGGCTATGCTAAATATACAGTTAATAGAAGTAACAACTGGCTAAGATACTCATAGATATCCGTAGATACAGGGTACTGGTTTTGTAGAATCCCATTATTTGTCTTTTAAAACTTTTTTTTTCCCCCAACAACATTATATAAATCACCACTTTTATACATTGCTTAAACCCTCCTGCAGACCCGTGGGTGCTGCTTCAAAACCAGAACTGAGGCAGAAATGCAAAAGTCTGTTAAGGGTACATAGAGCTAGGTGAGCTCTCTGATCCTCTACTCATTACAAAATTACGTCACATAGAGACTGATCGTTAAGGAGTCCTCCTCCTTTTTATATGACTTATAAAGAAGTAAAACTGGCTGTGCCTTTCAGTTAATCTACCCAAACTCTTCTGTAAGAATTGTAGATAGGATGCTCTGACAACCAAGGTTCTTATGGGACTGAAGTTAAAGACAGTCTCCAACTTGCAGGTTGCTTGTGATCAAAATAGTTACTTCTTTTGCAGTCTGGTGTTAAAGGCAACATTTATAGGCACTGTTTTGGCCTTGTTTGATTTAACAACTCCTTGAATCAGCATGATTTAGTGCCTCTTGTGGAGCTTCGTGTAGAGCACAGAGTCCTGCCAGGTGGATTGGAGCTAGGAACTACTGTCTTCATTGGGTCCTTGGGGTACCTACCACTTGAACTTGAACTAGTGCATTACATGAGGCAGGATTCAGTGAATGGAGAATGCAGAGGGTACTTTGGAGCTTTTTCTAGACCTTAACATTTCAAGGAATATAGTTGGCTTCCCTCACTCCCCATACCTTCTGTTTGCTTATTATAGTCACAGCTGTATATAGAAAATCAAATTGTCTTGCTTATTGCAGCTCTACATCTAGTTAATCAGATCGAAGATAGCATCACACTTGTCTTCACTGGAAACTTGGATAATAGACCTGAGCTTCCTTTGAGTTGTTTCTCAAGAAGCTGGTATGATACCAGTTAGTAATTCCTACTAAAAACACCTGTTTCTACTTCATACTGACTTACTGGTTTCAGTCCCTAAACCAAACTTTTACTGACACTTTAGTTGAAGTGCAAAACAATCTTGGTATGTAGTGACTCATTTTTGCAGCTCAGTCCTCCTTTTGGGAGGAAAAAATTCTCCCTCTCTTAAATTCTTTCCGTCTCTTTCACACTTTGGTACAGGTTGTAGTTAAAGACATTTCATGTGTCTACTGTGTAGGATTTCCTCAGTGTAGCGATTGAAAGCAGATGTGTGAATATGCACACGCACACTCTCCCATACTTGCAACAGGCATACGGAGCTAATGAATTGTGACTGAGCCACAGATGATGCAATAAATCTATATGGCATGTTTGGGAGTGTTGCCACTTGTAGATATAGGCATATGGTACGTCCACTTTCCTTTCTGCTCTCTCCTTCTCCAATATTACTTGTATCTGAACAAGAGGCATATCAGAATGACCCTTGGGAATGCTATTATGAACATATTTTTTTCAATTTTGTGACTTTCTAAAAAGTTTAATGCAATTCTGGCTGGATTTTTAAATATTTTTTAATTATTTTTTTTTCTCCAAAATTATGAAAGATGCTGGCTGATTTTCTTCCCATTAACATTGCCTTTCCATAGCATTTCATTATGGTATAGAATGAGACCAATGTATAAGTTTTTGGTGGGTGGCATTGTTTTGTTTCTGACATGGAGGATTTCAGGAGAGAAATGCTTGGAATTAATGCTCTGAAAGAGTGGAGTGATTAGAGTTTTGTATGGAAACAAAATCAGCCTCCCTAGCAGTAAAGCTTAAAAATGACATAATCTTCTGTATCATTCATTTCCACCAGGTTCATCCTTTATGTAATGTTTTTGCTATGGACAAAAGAATTGGTGGCTGTGTCAGGATATGAAATTAGGCTCTCCTATTGAGCAAGGAGAGGAAAACCAAGCTTCTTTCTTTACTTTTAAGGCATTTGTTTTCTAACTTGCTTCTACAGTTCTTCCTGAGCTCTCAAGTACACATCAGTTTTATAGTGAAGGCTTCGTTAAAAACGCACACCCACACCTCCTGAGGAGCCTTTAGAAAGCAAGTCAGTTTTAGCCTGTGTTCCCGTCCCAGGCCCCTTGCCATGTTCAAGTAGCCCGGTATCTGTGCTATTCCCACACCGTGCAGGTTGTAGTCTTCTTCACCGTTAGTACTGCCGCTGCGAAGCAGAGGAAGGAAACTGCAAGCCAAGAAAATCCTGACTGAAAATTGACTTGGGGCTTTGTTGTGGGTGATGACCATGATGCATGGTTTGGCTATTGGGACATCTTTTAAATTAATTAGTCATACCATGTAGGGTCCCCTCTCTGACTCCCACCCACAAGCTGACAGGAGAAACCCACTGCAATTATGTATGACAAAGCCAGCAATATTCATTGCAAAGCTGCTGTCCGTTGCCAGCCAGCACTGACTGGGGGATATCAAGGGATAGATGTATCAGTAAATGCATTTACTGATGCTGTTGCTGTAGCAATCCATGAACCCTGAGCTTTTTTAACCCACTTTTTAGTTTAGGACTTCGTCTCTCTTGACTTTTAATCGTTTTGAGTACAGTTTGGTATGCAGTTCAGCTTGCACCTTAAGGGAGACGAAGTGCAATTTAGAGCATGAAAAGCTGTCATAGGTTTTACTTGAGTTTCTGTTGATCCTTACCAAAGTTGTCTTCTTAGAGTTTACTGAAGTCCTGTAACAGGCAAAGAGCAGGTGAGGAATTTAAAGTGGGTGTTTGAGCATCAGGGACCACTTTAAGTTCTGCACCTGCACCTTTATAAGCTGCAAAATTCTAGGAATTGCTTCTCTTACTGTGAAGATAGCCCTGATGTAATACCAGAGTTTGGTGCTACCTGTAAGTTCAAAATGGTTTGTATGTAGGAGTGAACGATGTGTAGCTGTTGGAATATGAGTTACAGAGTATTTTTAATGTATTTTTCTGATCAATTGGAGTTTTTTCCTCCTGCACCCCAAATCCAGTAGTCTATGTCAAGTTTTGAATAAACAGTTTTTCAGGGTTGATTTTTTTTTTAATGGTTATTTCAAACTAAGACTTTATGTTATTTACAGTTCGTTGGACTTGAGACATATTGCATGAAATTGTCTTTTTAGCCTCTAATAAAACACAGTTGATGATGTTTGGTGTACTGAATGTGGTTGAGAGGCTTTAGCAATGTAATAAGCCTATATAGATCACCTCAGAATGCAAATTTGGTCTTGAGCTGACTCAGCAAAAACCGGCTAAATGATTTAGCCACAAAGCCTTTACATTATTTCATAATATAAACTTTAGTATCTGAAATTGTTTCCCCTTTTCCACTTCCTAGATCATGACTGTTGATGTACATTTGTGATGACTTCGGGAGAAGGTATTTGTGGTACGAGACTCAAATAAGTAGCTAAATATGTGGTTTCAAGTCTCCTGATAGATCAGGAGGGTAATATGAACAAATTCATATGCTTTTTGTGAAATTAATGTGAGCAAATTAAGAAAGATTTTCAGAACTCCATCCAGATTTGTTCTCAGTGGTAGATGGCAGGAAAAAATGTCTGGCTTCTTGAAAGGCTGACTAATAGCAAATTTTCTGCTGGAGAAGATAGAAGACAGGTATGCTGGAAAATGGTAAAGGAATTGCTATGACTGTAGGTGAGAATATCTTTCTTTTTAAGCCAAGTTTTTTAACTGAGAAAACTGGGTAGGTCTTACAAATTGTCTTCATGTTAGTCAGTGCAGTGTCTGCTTCACATCTAGTGCTAACTGGTAAAGCTTACAAAGAACAAAGACTTCAGTAGGAATTACTCTCGGGGCTGTTGCAGCCAGCGTTTGCTGATTACAGCATGTGTAATACTGTAATCGTGCTTTGAACAAATGCCTTTTCTAGCGATATAGCAAGGTAGCCCTCTGCCCCCCAAGAACCCTGCCCACACGCTGCATGGTCTAGTTTTTCTGGTTTCCCTACTGACCTGCAATACTAAAACAAAGACACTCTAAGCTTAATACAACAGGGCTAGTCAGTAGTGGGAACAGTGCAAAAAGTCTTGCTGAACTGTCTCAAACTTAAATTTCATTAGTAGTGTTGGCTGTAATGTGAGCAGCAAATACATGTCCATTGCTGAAGCTTCACTATTGATCACTGTGCCTTCCGTGGTGGTTTTCTAGTTAGAGAAAGGAGAAAACCTGAATCCCACTGAATTTCAGGAAGACTTCCATATGCATCCCTGGCTTGGAGCCTGCACCTGTGGTTTTGGAGCCTGTCTGGACATTCAGATATGGCCAAGTTTTTTCCAGAACAGCTGTTCTTATAAGATTTAGAACAAGAAGAGGAAATCTCCCAAGAACTGCTGATTGTTGTGAAACTCCTTGCCATTTTGGCAGAAAACTTGCTTTAAAAATTAAGGACAGATCCTAAAGTGCTTAAGCGCGTAAGTAACTTTACACACCCGAGTAGTTCTGCTGCACTCAGAGGACTTCCATCTCTATGCAGAAAACTGCTGCTGCACTTGAGTGCTTGCAGGTTCAGGCTTGAGTAGTATTTTGTTGATGAGCCTCATGTTCTTGAAACTTGAATCCACAGATGGAAGACATGTAGGCAGGAGTTTTGAAGTCATGGGAAAGGCAGAGGCTGAAATACAAACAACGTTAAACTAGATCTTGAGTGTACTTATGCATATAGAAATGTGGGCACCAGTAGTGTTTAGGTCTTAAAACTGGAGAGGGAAGAATGAAAACTAAGTAATGTTAGATGTCTTAAGTTATATGGGGGATGAAGAAAGGGAAGATATTATTTTTCTTAGGTGCCTGTAAGTCAATGGAGTTGGGCCCCTTAAGCTGAGCTCCTGGTGGAAAAACCTTTAAAGTTAGGTGACAGAGTTGGTTGGTAGGAATCGCCTTCCTTGCCAAGTGTCAAAACACAGCCAGTGTAGTCAACACTAAGAGGATGCAACCCCCAGGGGTGGCAAAACCCAAGTTCGGTCATTATTTTAAATGGCCGTACTACAAAGTAACCAGTAATTGTCCATAAAAATGAGCAAAAGTGGGGAAGTGACTTCTTATGCCAGATGATCGTACTCAAGTAAGTGTAAAAAGTAAAAGTTTTTTGATGGGACCTGAAATGCAATGGGAAGGGCAGTTAGGATGAGGTATCTATGGTGGTGCTGAGAACGGGGCTTTCTCCTGTTCCTTTTGAAATTGGAAAAGCTAGCTTTCTTCTTTGTGATGTATGCATAACTGCATGCAGGGAAAGCTGTCCGTACTTGTGTTGGGCTAAATACAGATCCCAAAGAAAAGCAAACCAAGTCAACAATATGCTGAAGGCATATAATACATACTCTGTTCAGGAGATATGCTGCATATGATCAAGTTGTAATTGCGCTACTAGTTAGTCTGATGCTTGAGATCATCTGTTTTGTGTAAAAGCTCATAAGGGGAAGTTCTATGATAATTTTTACTGGTGCTGAGATGCTAGGATAGACCAGCTTGGGGCAATTTTTTTTCTCTCTCTTCTTTCTTTTTTTTTTTTTAATGAAAGATCCTTCCTCCTCCCCACACAATTTATAGGCACATTTCCAAAACACTGTACTAATGAATGCACTAATTTAACAGCATGCAGTCTGTAGTACCAGATTTGGGAACTTTCTATGCACAGATGGAATTCCGCCCCCCCCCCCCCCCCAATGAACAGATGAAGTGAGAGACAAGACAGGCTTCCTGGATTTCCTAAGGGTTTTCATTGGTAAGACACTGAAGCCCTTCTTTTGTAGGGGTAGACTGTGCTTTCCTGTCAAAGTTCCATGTTTCAGTTCAGAGTAGCCTGTGGTCAAGTCAAGTCTGTGACTTGCGTTCAGAGTTCACTTTCTGAATATGTGTGGCTTCCTATTGCAGGTTCACGTTAAAAAAACCCAACACTTCTTAAAATGTGGAATGCTTGCAGCTAAAGCCAACTTATGGAATTGCTTTGAAATGAGACAGCTTAACTGCTCGGAGCTGGGAGATGGAGTCAGTGCTTTTGTGCAACTCCTTGAAGTCATTGCAGGACTGCTTAGTCCAAGATACTTAACTTTCCAAGCCAGTGAAATTTACTGCAAGAGTTACAGGTTATTGCTTCGTTTGGCTGCCCCAGTCACATCTGAGTTACTAAATTTTGTAGAGGTGTCAGCAGAGAATCTCATGGGATGAGGACACTAGATTGATGGATGGAGTGGGAATGCTTAACCAGTTTTAATAGGGTGGGGGCTAACCTAATTAGACTGTAGCCAAGGCAGGAAGAGCCTTTTTCAGAGACAGTGCTGTGTTAAAACAAAGGGATAAAGTTTTACGTTAGTACACAGGAACTAGGAACTAGTGGGAATCACTTTATATCATTGCTGCAGTTACTCCGCAGATGTGGTTCACTGGGATTTTGCAAGCTTCTTTCCAAAATGAATCTGGCTGCTTTGGCTTTTAAAGAATTTTTTTCTTTTGTCTGTGAAAGCATGTGGTATCAACTCATTAAAAAAAAAAAAGAAGAAAAACCCAACAAAAAACCCTTTACTGCATATTGCCTTTAGCAGTAAATGGTTACCAACTGTATAAACAATGAAAAACTTAATGAAAGTGTCAGTTTGCATACGTCTTGGTGTGTAGCGTGTCTTCAAGTCTCTGAGCTTTGAGTTAGCATGAACTGAGACTGTTATATGGGTATCAGGAAGTCTTGGTCAAATTGAAACATTTTCATTTTGCTACCTAAGTTAATTTTATAAAGGTTACAACATAACTGATGCAAACCTATTTTCTCTGAAACTTGTTCAGTGCTTTTGCATTGTGATAGAGGCAAAACTTTGTCACACTTGAATCCTGTGTTTTGGTCTCAGATGTTTTTTGAAAGGCATGGTTGGTTATTCCTAAATAAAGTTTTAAGGTTGACGTAGTAGATGTGCTGTGTGCTGATTTTGAATTCTGTAGGACTCCCATTTTGGGGGCACTGAGGGTCTCGGAAGTTCATTAGAACCCTTCTCTTCAGCTTTTTTATCTGCAATGCACACTTGCTGATTCTTGGGTGTATTTTGCCTGCCATGAAGTGGAAGAAAAGCAGGGACCGGCCATCTTCTCATGTGGGTGCAGCTTGGGTTGCTGGGCCAGTGAGACTGATAGTAGTGTTGGATCTGCTGGATGGAGCAAAAAGAGCAGGTGTTCTCTGGAGTTGTGGGCCAAAGGAGTTTTTGTTGGGTAGGGATTGCTCATCAAGAAAAGGTAAGTATCACTAGCATGCCAAAACCCTTTCCTGGAAAAACCTTACAAAGAGGTTGGTTTTTTGGGATCCATCAGGTTGCGTGCATGTTGTTGGGACAGATTTGTGCCTTGGCCATAGCGGGAGAACAAAGGACACAGGAGCAAAGACCTCATTGACAGCACTCTTGGTTTTGTGGTTTGTTTTTTTTTTTTTTTGAGTCACTTTATTTTTGCCCACTGTGAAAATGTAAAGAACTGTGTTTTACTGTAAAGTGGATATTTTAGTCTTGTCCTATTAAATCCAAATTGATATGTTCTATTTTGACGTTCCATTGATTTGAGCTTAGGCTGTTTGAAGTTGGGCAGATGTTGGCATAGCTTGTTTCTGCCATTTTATAGAAGCCATTGTGGCTCCAAGACAGATAGGTTGTTTGCATTGCTAGCTAGCCATCAAAATATTTTTAACAACATTTTCTTTAAATATTGTACATCATTTAATGAGTAGAGCTCAGATGGTTCTAAAGTGACTTACTGTATGTGGGCTTTGGTGTTTTATTTTTGTCCCTTAAACTGATGGCTTAGTGACTAGGAGATTATTAACCTTGTTTTCTTCTGAGACTGATTTAGATTTGCCGTTTCTGAATGGTATTATATTAATTTCTTAACTATTAATTATTTTAGTTTTCTTGCAGTCCTAATGCATGCACGTGAAGCCGCCTCTTGTGCCATGTGTGCATTCTGGTAATGTAACAAGCTCAAGACTTTTTCTTTTTGGTTGGTTTTAACTAAATGAAAATAAACAGGCAGCTGGCTATGTAATGACATCAGAAAGCCCACATAAGCCAGGAAAATGTTACCGTTGTAGCTAAATTGAAAAGATGCTCTCAGAAAATTCTGTTCTGATGGAAGAAGCAATCCTTCCACCTAGGAAAGGAAACTGCAACATTGCCGTTTCTTTTTTTTATCTCAAGTCCTAGTAGGCTTAAACAATAGTGGAAAGAGTTTTCAATATTATGTAGCTTAAATAGAACTGGTTCTCTTTCTCTGGGTTGTGGTGCTTACTTTGGTCCAAAGGTACAACTGGTTTAGTACTACAGAGTGAATGCAGATGAAATTGAGTAGATACAACATAATTTGTAAGGTGAAATATCATTAAATATGTTATTTATCTGTCTATCAGTAATTAGTGATAACAGCTGTTGATTATCTGTTGCAAAAATCCTTCCTGTGTTTGCACAAGGGGAAACTTTTTATTCTTGAATTCCTTTCTTTTTGGTAGCCTTTCTACTCCTTTTGACGTGCTTGCATCAATCCCTTCATACCATATTGTGTGGGAGTTTTATGACTGCGCATTTATGACTATTTATTATGACTATTTGTGCTTGTAAATGGGTCTGGAAAGTTTCACAAACTGTTTGCTAATACTGCATGTTAGAGGTAGTTGTATGAGATAAGGGATGAAGAACCATCACTGGGGAAAAGTAGGCTCGTGTCTTTCCATCCCTCCTTGTGCAGAGATGCTATGAAGGAAAAATGTGTGTGAGGGGTGTTACATATCTTTTGAATAGAATCATGTCCTCATGAATATAGGTGGACCTTCATTGATGTACAGAGCTTTATGTCTTGTAATCTATGACCTTAATGACCAACTATTCCCGCATGTGCAGTATTGGAAGGGGAAGGCGGAGTATAAATTGCAAACTTACTTTGCCCTTAAGGAAAGTCTTATTTGTTTCACAAAACAAAGAGCAAGGGTGTGTAGAACTTTTACCACATACTGAGGGGCGTGTAAGGTGTCTGTATTAAAAATATTGCAAGTTCTGCATGATAGTTATGTCGATGCAGGGCTCTGCTGGAATCTAGCTGAATTACTGGGCATCTTGCTGATGAGGAGCTTTCCAGTCCTTCCTTCTGTTCTTTCACTGTTGTTTTTTCCCTGTGACACTTCTTTTCCTGAGCTGCACCCAAACTGTAGCGATTCTGTGGGCCTGATACAACTCTTACAATGCACTGTGGGGACAGAAAACAGGGACAATCATGTTATTCCCACAGCAATTTTGAAAATGCACATCAGATGACTAATCTTCCTTATTTATTTGTTTTTAAGCCTCTTTGGCAAGGATTTATAGGTCTTAGCACTAACAACTATTTTGCCAGGTGTCAGTAAAGATTATGCATTCTTGAAATTCTCAGTATTTTTCACTGCTATCTGTGCAGTCCGCTTTGAACTTCCAGTTGGACCTTAAGTGTGGAGTGACTTTTAGTAGCAGGAAGGCAGCTTGGAAAACAGCGAAACATTGCTTACTACTAAAGACTGTTCCTGTGTGTGGCTGCTCCAGAAGTCCTCTTAGAGGGCTGCATGTGTGTGTTGGGTCTACTTCAAGCCAGAGGATTCAATGTTTTCATACTGTGTTTCATACCGAGTATGGTATGAAGTTTCATTTCTTGCTTTTGACTCTCACACAGCTCTCTTGCTTGGAGACTAAGCTCTAAGTATGGCTAGGGATGACAGCATGTAGTTGGGAAAGATATTGATTGAAAAATAATATTGGCAAACATCTCTCTTCAGCTGAACGGTCTGTACTGTAGACTAGCAGAAGAGCAGATGTGAAGCCACTTTGGAAAAGGATGCAGTGTGCATGCCTTCTTGACAGTCTGCTCCAAGCTAAGAAAAAGATGGCTTTGCAGGGAGCAGAAGCCCAAGAAGCTAGAAGGAGTTGTCCACAAAGGCCAAAACCAAAGCAAATCTACAACTAACTGTCGAAAATACTGCAGCCTTCTGTAGGCTCTTTGAACCACGACCGTGTGACCCATGGCAGTGTGAGTGTCCAAGCAGAAGAGATGGCCTACTATGCAATTTCAAAACTCTGCCACTTGAAAAGCCTGAGGAAAGGATTACTGATAAAAATCTTCTCACTGAAGATGACCTGCATATTTTACCCTTCCTTGATCTATGCTTGACCTTAAAGAAAAAAAAAAAGTACTTGAACATTAGTCTAGACCTAGTGCAGTTTATTAGCGGTCTCCAGTTTTTCAGAGACCTTCTTTCTGTTGTCAAAATCCAAACATTCATTCAGCTTTCTCATCAGAAAATCATATTTTAATACTCAAACAGAGCATAAATATACCAGACTTCTTTCACTCTGGCTCCCCAACAACTGTACACAGGCCCTGTTATTTGAGTATTGGACATCTGGACTCTGTTTCCCTTCGTGACAGTCAAATCCTTCTGAAAATTCCATGTATGCCGGAGATCGAGATCCTCAAAATGATAAACAAAGACTATGTTGTCAAATTCCATGACTGCCTCTTTCATTTCTTCCTTTTCCATTTTCTTAAGAATACTGAAAAGCTAGACTGACATCAGTGCATGTTCCTGATGCACTTAAATTAAGCTCTTCAGCCTCCAAAGAATTCAGATGGTCGCTAAAGGTATGTTGGACCTCTGTGGAAGTCAAGCCTGAAGTTGTGCCTGGGAAATGCCCTGTGTTGGATCCTCTGTATTCCAAACAACTGATACTTCTGTGCATTGTGAGAGAAGAGCAAAGCCAGAGCGCTGGTTTTTGGCTATGCTTTTTAACTGTTAGCTCACTGAATCTTACGTAAAACAAATGTAATCATATGGTTTCCCGTATGATGAAACTGTGCATTGCCTGGAAGCTGCAGCCCATACCCCTACTAGTTGTTTGAGTCTTTTGACACAGGTGCTGGACAAGCTGACTGGCAGAGGAGTTCTGTCAGACCTACTACTTGTGAATAAGGAAGAATGGATTTGGGGTTGATGTCAGCTTTGGCAGCAGCAACTGTGAAATGGTGACATTTAAAATTGTCAGGGAAGAGAAATCTGATAATAGAACCACCCCCTTGGACTTTAGGAGAGCAGACTTCAGCTTGCTCAGGGAACTGGTAGGAGGGATCCTATAGGAGGCTGATCTGAAGGAGAGGGACCCAGGCGAGCTGGCTGGTCTTCAAAGACAATCTCCTCAGCTCCGTTCCTCAGTCTCTTCTACTCTGATGTGCAGGAAGTCAGGCAAATGCCAGTGATTAGGGAATGCAAACAGAGCATGTGGAAGGTGAAAAAAAGAACAAGCAGACTGGGAGGAATACAGAAACTTTACCTGGGCATGCAGGGAGTGAATTGGGAAGGCCAAAATTCAGCTGGAGTTGAGATGTAAATAGCAACAAAAGGGTCTTCCACAGTGCGTTGGCAGTGAGAGGAAGACCAAGGAAAATGTGGACCTTCTGGTGAATGGAGCATCAAGGACATGAAAAACACTGAGGTATTCATTGCCTTCTTTGCTTCAGATAAGGTCTTCTTTCAGGCCTGGACTCACAGTTCCCTGTGCCTAGTGACGGTGTTTGAGGGAGTGAAATACTCTCCATGATGGGAGAAGATCAAGTAAGGGACTAGTTAAATAAAACTGTACGTGCACAAGTCCAGGGAATGTGATGGGGTGCATCTGAGGTCCTGAGAGAAATGGCAGGTGTCACTGCAGTGCTGCTGTCTGTCACTGAAAGGTCATGGCAATTGGGAGAGTTCCACCATGGCTGGAATTGGGTGAACATCAGGCTCATCTTCACAAAGGGCCCATAGGAGCCCTGGGGGGTCAGCCTCGCCTTAGTTCCCAGGAAGATTATGCCAGAAATAGATTATCCTGGAAGCCATTTGCAAGTATATGAAGAACAAGGAGGTGATTTGGAATAGTCAGCTTGAATTTTCTAAGGGCAAATTATGTCTGACCGACTTGATTGCTTTCTGTGGTGAGATAACTGGCTCTGGCTGAGAGGAATGCAGCGGATGTCCTTTGCCTTTATTTTTGACATTGTGTCCCATAGTGTTCTTCAAGACAAATGGGAAAGCAGTCGACTGAGGTCTGCCAGATAGGTGGAAAACAGGCTGGACACAAGGACCAGTGATTAGTAGTTGTTAAGTCCAGCTAGTGGCCATTTACTACTGGTGTTCCTCTGGAGATCCATATTGTGACCAAGTCTGGGCCTTCCATTCTTTGTATCTTTCTGTAAGCATCTGCCTAAGAAAATTCTGGCTATGTAGCTTTCTGTCAGGAAGCTTGCGGACTTTCAGGCTGATTATCATCATTATCCACCTAGCCATGTACAAGTACGCTTACACAGTTTCTGAGATCCCACGCTTGTTCTTCTTTCATTACTACTGTTGGCAGTCATCCAGCTTCCTCTACATGAGCCATGCTAGTGCTTTGGATTTTGCTTTCTGCTCCACTGTATGTCATGCAAGTGTCCACACCCCTTTGCTTAGCAGTGTCCTTACATTGCATGTTAGTTCTTACACACAGGGACAGGACCTAGTGTGCTTTGCTGAGCTCAGTTTGGTTGCTTGGTGTGATTTTTTTTTTTTTTTTTTTTTTAAATACATGGGTAGGTGTGCATAATGCATCTAATAGATTGTGTCATGCTATACAGAAAGCCAAAGGGAATGGCATCCTGACTCGCTTACATCATAGGCTTTATGCTCCGAGCATTAGCTGGGCTTGTGTAGCTTCACAGCTACTTTGCACATCTTGGTTCTGTTAGGGACGCCTGTTATGTGAGGCAGAAGGGGAAGATAAGGAAGACCATGGAGACCAGAACATGGTTTCTCTGGCTTCTGTCCACAAGCAGCCTTTAGGAGGAATTGAGAGCGAGCTGGCTGAAGATGTCAAGCACCCATAATTGTCAGTTAGGTATTTAATAGAACCCCAGAAAAAGGAAATGGGAAGAGAACTCTTTCCTTTTACAGAGGATTATTGCTTACTCATGAAAAAAATCTCTCCATTTAGAGCTAATATTATTTTTGGATCATGTTTTAGTCAGGTCTGCAACACAGGTATGAGAAGTCTTACATGTGGAACAGTGGGAAGTATTTCTGTGTTCAACATGTGTCTTAAGAGGCATAAATGCCAGAGCTCAGGCTGGATTCCGTGCTTTAGACTCCTTTGATGCCTGACATTTAAAACTATTATTGGTTCCATGACAGGTGAGCTGTGATGGCCAGTGATGGTTTTCATTACAAATCAAAAGAAATCTTTATGTTCGGTGCAAACCTCTGTTTATCCAGCTGCTGCATGTGTTGGTTGATGACTAGTGCACGAGCATGAATTAGTGAGAGATGCAAGATTTTCTTAGCAGTCTTCAAACACCAGAGCAGGACATTCAGTCTGTCAGCTCCAGCATCTGAGAGACAAGGCGACGGAGTCCTTCTGTGACCTGGATCGTGGAGCTTTGCAACAGAGACTTTGTATGGCCCAACTACATTGGCCTTTTTAGTCAGGAGCTTTTGGTCTATCTAATCATCTTCATGTAAAAATTTTCTGGAGGCTGTGATACTCCACTCTTCTCATCTCTCTCCTGTGACTAAGGACCAAAGCATTTAAAAGCAGAGGAACTGTGGTGCCTACTGTAATCTGATTCTATAAAGCACAGAAGGGATTTCATATGCTAAAAGTGATCCACAAATTGGTTTATTTGTTACAAAATGGGATGTAAAGTGCATTGTAGGTATGTACTTCCTCAGCTGTTCTTTCTACTGCCGCTTGCCCAAAGCACAGCTTTGGGTTTTTTCCAACTTGTAAAGCTATGTCTTGAGGTTCATTCTTTGTGCACACCATTTCTGGTTCTTTTACATAAAGCCTAAAATCAACTCTTCAGAGTTGCCTCGAGCAGGATTTTTCTGAATAACCTATTCTATAAAACTTGGATATCTAAGATCTGGCAATCTGGACTGTGTTTTCACATCCCCTTCCAAATAACACTTTTGTCCTTCATGAAGCAAAACAAATGTGGAATTGATGACTTCTCTGGTAGCTCATATATAATTGTCTGAATATCTAAACTACCTGTTCTAGGCAAGGACTGCCCACTTGGCATTTCAGAACAACCCTTGGAAATGTGTGCTTATCACTGAAGGTTTTCCTTAGAATTAGGAGCGCTTCATACTGAAATAATTTGGATGGCTATGTGTTCAGGAGCTGCTCTCAAAGGCAGTACAAAGAATTAATCATTTTCCTAATTTAGCTTGCAGTTTTTCGGTCTTATCAAATTTCTTGCCGTTATTAGGGCTTATTGAATACTCTAGATTTCTGTGTGCAAATTCTGCCATGGTTCAAACAAGATCTAGCAATATTCACTTGTGGACATTCTAATAAGATGTCATAGCTATTACATTCCTCAGAGGGTTTTAAATTTATATTCAATATTTGTACACGAATTGCATTACAGTAGTAAAAAAAGTAGAGTGAATTTGAAGGTAAGCACTCAAAAGTTGGTGTTAGTATTTAAGTTGCCGCTCTAGTCTTACTTCTAAGATGCAGCATAGGTTGTGAACTTTACTTACATGATCATAGGCTCTCTCTGTCCAGCAGTCTTTGTTTCTTTCAGTGTATAAGATGCACAGAGTGAGGGCGGCTGTTCAGTATTGATCTTCTTTATTTGGTGTGTGGCATCACTCCAGGCTTACTGCACAATATCTAAACACAGTACTGAAAACAGCTTTGTTAATTCATTGTTTTGAAGTTTCATCCTTGTCTTTTTAATTATATTCCAGTCACTCTGGGCAGTTAGGTGAGTTCACAGATACGAGAAGAAAAATAACTACTTGTCTGTCTTATTAGTCCTATTCTTAGCTTACCTAACCTGTTAGGCCTTCCTCTACAGTGCGTTGGCTGTGCTTCACAACCTAATTTTAGCACAAGTGTATCTTCATTCACTTATGGAGAATGTAATCCTAGCACAAGTGTATTTCAGCCTTGAAATACCACCAACAAAACCCAGCATATTGCAGTTCAGAGATTGCACACGTGTTTGTAGCAGAAAGAAGACACTAAAAATCCTGAATTCAGCTGAAATAGGTGCACAGAAGAGTGCTGTACAAAGTTGTGGGTCTACAGTAGTTGTGAGAGGAAACTTGGTATATATGAATGTGGCCAAAATCTTGGCTGCTGTCAGCATGAGGATAGTTTTGGCAAGAGAGCTCAGAATGCAGGACTAGAGAGGATGGCGTTGGGTGGAAATCCTTGCTACTGCAGGCAACTGGGGCATATAATTCCATAAAGCCATAAAATGGTCAACTTCATCTTAAAAGTAGTAAGAAACAGCAAAGCGATGCAATTCTGGCTGAAAAGCTCTTGAGTCTTTCCATGGCTAGAAAGAGTAAATGTCAACCTAGAGGCAGTTGTGACTGATGTATACCTGCTTATTCCTGTACCATTGTTGTCCTTTGACTTAAAATAACTCTCCTGGTTCCAAATGTACCTCACTTTACGTACTTTTAATGTACTTTAACGTTATCATATAGCTCAGCAGTCTCAACAACAGGAGGTTGAATGAGTTAAGAGTGGAAATATTTTCTCTGGGTGAGGTGGTAGTTTGAATGCTAGCACTGCCTTGGGAATCTTTTGATAAGGAATGAAAAAAAACTTGAGTGCAATACAGAACTCGTGAGTGTATGTATAGGTTATTACCGTGCAATGTATTCCACGTAGGAAGAGGTGATGTCTCAGCCCCAGGCTCATTGGAGCATTATTAACACGGGTTGTAATGAGAAACCAGAAATAGGCCATCTCTGAACTAGAATTGACAATAGACTGCTCTTAAAGATTTTGTGTATATGTAGAAAATTGATTACACGCTATTCCAAGTCAGAATATAATTTTCTTTTCTTGTGAAACTATATTTCAAGGGGGGTTGCTTTTCAGTTTCTTTTTCCTGGGGATAACAGCATCGCAAGCCCTTCATTTCCTGAATCTTCATACAGCAAGACTTTTCAATGGCCAGTGAATTGGCTTTTGAATTGTTAAGGGGTGAAGTTACCTTTGCCTTTATGTTTTATGTTTACTTGTAACCAATGTAAATTGTAAAAAAACAGTATTTATTGCCTTGCAACTCTGCTTCTGTCTATTAAGAGTGTGATGCTGGTGTGTGTGGTAGGCAACAGAGAGCTTTCTTCCCTTTTGTTTCCCTAGTAGGCAGGCTGCTTCGTTAGGTGATGAGCCAATTTGCTCTTAGTGTGGATCAGAAAGACCTGTCTGAAGCTCCTTTTGGGGGAGCTGTGTGGAAGACTTGCTTCTTAAGGGTTAATGATCTGAAATTTCACACATAATGCAAAATAATTATGCTGTATGCATTCTCTGCGAATTTTCTCACTGATCACAAAAGACTTTTGTTTGGTGTGCTAGAATGGTCCATAGACTAAACATACCCTGTTCTTTTAATTGGATGGAAAATAACTCTGCTAATTGGAGAAAACTGAATAAAGCAGTTGATGCTCCATGCCAAATGACAAATTTTTACAAGAAATATACCTTGTCCTTTACATGCATCAACAGAGTTCACGTATAAATGTGTAATACAAAATCAAGCTGACTAACTCAGAATCAGTTCTGTCATTTTAGAGAGACTTAGAAGTTTTAGAAGGCATCCTTACCTGAGACGTGTGTTTATTTTGCAAGCTAAGGCAGGTGTAGAAAACTGACTTTGCTTGAGAGAAGGATGTGACTGAGCACTTGATGAGAATGGTGGTGTTTCTTTAGCATTCCTCCAGCAGAACAGCCTCTAATGCAGAAGAAAAGAGCAACACATTCCCCTCCGCCCCCAGTCTGTGTGGCAAAGGGAAGAGTTGGATGCCCTTCTAATAATGACTGAGTACTTGGTGTGGAGGATCACAGATTTTTAAGATCACAAGCCTAGCTTGACCCATGCTGACAAGAGCGACTTGCATTCACTAGTAACTTACTATTAGGGATGAGTAATTTCATTAATAAGGGAGGCTCAGAAGGAGGAAAATGCCTCTTTAGCATAGCTTTATTCCTTTTATATTCTGGTGAGGAAATAAATGTCACTGATGATGATTCCTAGGTAAGCACCTCAGCATCCTGGTAAAAATCCCCTAATCCTTTTTGCGTTGCTCCAAAGTGTGAAAAGCAGGTTGATGGTGACAGTACATTTTGCAGTGCTGCCTTCTAAATAAAACATTTTGGAGAAGACAGGGTGTGCCTAGCCAGGCTGAGACCTTGCAGGAGATTTGAAGTTCCAAAACCTTTTATACCATGTCCATCAAGTAACAGAACAAAAGGATGCTGGTGACATACAAATTGTGTGAAATTGTTTGCAAAATGTGCAATCTACTAACTTGATAATTGGAGAAGAGGGTGCAAAGACATTTCTTTTTGCTTGGCATTGCAAATTATCCTATGGTTTCCGCAATCTGCAGCTGCATGCTTGGTGTGTCTCTGTTAAGGAGCACTGTCTATTTTATCAGCCAGCCACCTTCATGAATTTGGGAGAGCTAGTGTTAAGTGGATGTGAGTGGAGTAAATGCTGGTTTGTCTTCAGGCAATACTTATGGTATCATAACTAAATGAAATTATATTGGTGAGAAAAAATAAAATAAAAATTTTAAAACACATTTTAAGATAGGGAGGATAGGACTGAAGACACTTGGATGGATATAAATTACTCTGTCTTTAAGGTGGTGGAATTAGTTATCTCTTCAGGATGAACAAAATAATGAGATTTCATGAACGTAGGCAATAAAATTGTAGATATTTGTCTTTATGTTGTTGGGGTTTGTCTGATATAGAATAAACAGAATGCATTGGTGGACATTTTCTGAAGGGTAAGTAAAATGGAAAAGTGCACAGGCTTGTTTTGTTGGGGTTTTTTTTATAAACTACTTTGGACTAAGGTTGTTATGTGAAAAACATGGATCTCTGTATTTGACTATTAAACAGACAGGCTTTCATTCTCACTTGTACTGCGTGGGGCAATTCCTGGTATATTACCATTCTTTCCCCAGGACAAATAGTGAGTCATTCAAATATACATGGTAAACACTTGAGGTCCCCCAGCATTAATTATAATTGCTTTAGTAAATTGCAAGCCATGGCCGTGAATGGAGTGGAAAAGTAGCCACCAGAACTTTTTGTAGAGTTCATTGGTATTGGAGGAATTGAGGGAGAAATAACGAGAAATAAGAATTGCATGAGATAAAAAAAGAGCAACTCGACTTTTTTTTTACCTTTTATTGTATATCTTTTACACATAAGCTGGCAGAGTACATTCAGCTATAAGGACTGTTCTCCCTTATCATGGAGTTTCCAGCTGCAAGATTTTTACGAGTCCAGCTGGAAGCACAGACTAGCTGAATTCAACTTCTAAGGGTGTATCAGGGGACAGGCAGAAGGGGACGGCAGCTTATATATACCTCATTTTTTAAAAATCTGCTTCTCAGAAAGACCCTTTTAGATGCTACTCCTGAAGAAAGTTAAATGGCTCCAGTCCAGACTTTTTGAGGAAAACACCCACATGCGCTCCTGTATGTGGTCCTGGAGGGTGTTTCTTTCCCAGGCTGGATCAAGTGCCTTTTCCTGCTGCTTTTCTTTCTGTCAAGCTTAAAGCCGTCTTTTCTGGGCTCTCAAGGCTGCTTTTCTCCATTGACCAACAACCGACTAGCAGTGAGTTGCGTACAGTCTTGGGGTCTCTGTTGTCAGCCTGTCCTCACATTTCAGGGCCTCTGCTGTTATCCCATGCTTATATTCCATGCTGTAAGGAGCAGCAACCAAGCAGTGGCTCACACAGCAAGTTCTCCTGATCTGTTGGTAATGAATGAGCCCAACATGCCAGGACTGGGGCACTGCAAAGTTAGCACGAGGCATGGTTAGCTTAAGGCATGTGGTCTCTTACTAGGGATGGCAATATTGATTTTTTTTTTTTTAATTTTTTTTTTTAGTGGTGCCACTGGGCAGTTCAAGGGTATGCTAATCATCTGGACATTTACAATGCTATTTGTGTGTGTGTTTCTCTGCTAAATTTTCATAGCATAGTGTGGTTTGGGTTTTGGTTTTGTGGTTTGGTTTTTGTTTGGTTGGTTTTTTGAAGCCTGTGAAGTCCTGTGTTATGCAAGTGGACTGCCATAGATGATGCATTTTGTTATATTGTCGTCTTAATTTATAGAGTTTCAAAGCTCAAGGAATTTATTTTTTCTTAACGCTGTAGTTGAAGTGCATGGGTTTTGATCCTGTGGTTTAGTGGCCTTAGCGTTTTGCTGATAGCTGCCTTTGCATGTAACAATTTTAGCTTGCTGTTAGCTTTAATTCACACACATAGCAGACTAAATTCTTTATTGCCTAATAGTACAGTTCAATTACTATTGATATTGATAATAATATTGATCTCACAGTGTGAGATTTTCAAAAGGAATAGAAGCCAATTCTTAGCAGAGTCAATAATAAACCCGTATCTAATGTTGTTTCAGGAGACTTTATTGACTTTCATGTCACTGGACACACAGGGAATCGTGGTCTTCGATGGTCTGTGCTTGCTATGCATCCTCCCTGTCGTCTCCTTCAAAGACAGTGTAAAAAGCAATTTAAGGCTATTCTGCATCAGTATAGCTGCTTATGTGGGCTTTTAGATTGATAAAACAAAGCATTGATACATGTCAGAGCTGGTTCCCTGGAGCTTAGAGCAGAATTACAGAAAAATTTGCATAACTAAAGATAATAACTTTAAAAATAAAGAAATAAGAGTGCTGTCCTTTGGATTTATTAAGGGAAGAATAACTGCTGCTGTGGAGGCATTTTCTTGGTAATGGTTAATGTCAAAATACTCGGTTTTTATTGAATTTGATTTAAACTAAACTCCAAATCTTCTGAGCTTGAAATATTTGATTCAACTTTGAGACAGATGATTTGGCCTCTAAAGGCCTTTCTGAACATTGGGGTTTTTTTCCAGCAGAGCCTCTAAATAAAGCAAGTGGCCATGTGGGAATAACACAAGATAAAGCAGTATTACCATCATAGTGGAGGAGGAAATGCTTATATTTATGTTCTTTCTTACTGCTTGGGAGGGCATTTACTTCAAAAGGTAATATGCAGACTGCCATTACATCTCTTGGTTCCAGCTTACTGCATTGTGAGTGACAGGTTAACCAGGATATTCTCTGTACTCAGATGCACTAGGAGAAGTAAGATGCTGTAGTCAACTCTGACTTGGCCTAAGTTATCTACTGAATTGAATTCTCTATAGCTTCATAAGGGACTGGAAAGTGCTATTGCAGAAAGTGAGGATTGATCTGAGAAGGGAGAGGAAGAAAAATGTGAGAGCATGAAGCTGGTTGTTGGCATCTCTATGATTTGAGAAGTGCAGAAAAGCTCATCTCCAGAGAGTAACTGAGATGGCAAATGCAAATTGGTACGTGAAATGTATTTCATGCTGTTTACATGCCTTTGTTAGCTGCATGACTAGTGGGAGCCTCAGGAACTGAGAGTAGTTTGTTTTGAATCGTAGATGATTTTCTTACAACAAAATGATTATTGTATTCTATATAGGGAAAGAAATTTTAGCTCTTAACTGTGGAGGAAGCTTTCTATTTGTTTCTATAGTTGTAGGGAACTTACAGATAAAAACTCAATTTGCAAACTCAATTTTTAATGAAGAGTACATTTAAAGAGGTTTAGCATCTGTTTTTATAGAACTATTAGTCCAAGACTCTGGCATTCCTTTCTCTGTCCCCCCTACTTAATCTGACAGTTGTGAGCAGTTTTTTATTGTAGAAAGTGCCTCTATCTCTAATATGTAAGTACTTATACCTGCAAATTGGGTGGCCTGATTTGTGCAAAGTAACTGTATTATTTTTCTGGACCAGTCTCTTACATAATTAGATTTTAAAGGCTGGTGAGAGGTGTGTTGTTTTGTAAAACAAGATACTGATTAAGTAGCTAAACTCAAAGCTAACAGTTAAAAAAAAAAGTCCCCATGCAAAGAGATTGAAAATCCTGGCTCAGTGGCTGGGTTTGTATAATGCAGTCAATATGCTGAGTTTTTTTGTCTAAGTGAAGCAGCTTGTGGCTGAGCTGCAAACTGGACCCAGATACCTGTGTCTTAAGCGTCAGAACTCTGGGAGAACTTGTTTTAGCTGTAGTGTTTGTCCTTTTCCTCCCGCTGAGTTTCAGATTTCTGTAGGATTTACTGATGACCCTCACAGTCAGGCTGGGAGCGGCTGCGAAGTTTTTCCCGGCAGCTGGAGGTGGCGTTGGGCAGGGGAGCACCAGCAGGAGCTGATGGTGGGAGGTGGTGAGATGGGGGCCCCAGGAGGTCTCTGGCTGGGCTCTGGGCGGTGCTGGCCTGGTCCAGCCGTGGCCAGGGGAGCTGCTGGGATGCAGGTGCAGGCATCTGGTTTGGGCTTAGAGTGTAACAGGGAATTCCCTGTTTCCTGACTTTTGGATTAGATAGCTGCTTTTATCTCATGCCTCGATCATATGAGTAACTACGGTATGGGAGGGGGGATAACCTCTCCAAAGCACGCATATATTTGGTGTGGCTCTATGTAGTTCAGAAGTTGCACAGCTGGATGCTTCTAAGCTTTTAGTTTTAGAAGAGAGTTCATTTCAGCCCTCTGTCTCAATAGCAAAAAGACTGAATTTTGAGCCCAGTGGGAAATAGAAAATGTTTTAATTGCAGGAAGTACTGTTTTAATGTGAATTTCATAGATATATGTGTTCAACCAGTCTGACCTTTGGCTGGGTTTTATTTCTGGCCCTTTTCCTGAAGAAGAGTTAGATATTTAAAACCTATTAGCTCCTTTGCAAAAATAAATTAAACTCTTAAACAGAATTTTGAGATGAAGCTTTGGCATCTGTTCATTGAATCAAATGAATATTAAAAAATTCCTAGCTAAACCACAAATAGTTACATGAGAAATACTAAAAAGAAAAGCAGCTGAAATGCTTCCAAACACATTTTTAAAATTTAAATTTGTTTTTATTTTGCAGCTTCCTTCAAAAGTCTTCAATACAGGTTATGCTCGGTGTTCAAATCCAGTCAAGTTTTATTCAGGTTTTTTTTTTTTTTTTGCTACTTGATTTTTAAAGATTCAATGAATGTAAAAATTGTATTGAATATTTGTGATAGTATTATTTAACACAGCTTAGATGTGGCAACCACTGATACCGATGAGACTGAAGTTTATGATTCAAGTCAGCTGCCTGCCATCGTGCATCAGGACCTGTTTAGTCACAGACACATCGCAGGCACGGACACAAGCTGCAAACAGTTTGTTAGCAGCGTAACCTCATGGTTTCACTCACGCGTACAGATACTTTGCAGCCGATAGTCTTGGAAGGGGCTGGGGAACCGTCACCCTTGCGCTCTCCACCTCCTCGCCTCTCTCACACCCTCCGCCTTTATGCTGGGAGGCTCTGCCAGTATTTCTCAGCTCCCTCCTACTCTCTGGGGTTGCAGTCAGCCTGAGAGCTGGCAGGTTTATTGCTGATGTTTCTTTTTTCTGAACTAATTACAAACAGCCTCATTAGTATCTTGTTCTGCGACTATGTCAAATTGTTACTTTTTTATTCGGAAAGGTACTGTTTCAGAGTCCTTTTTTAGGCACTGATCTCCCAGCATTAAGGTGACTTTGAGCGGAGATTCAGGTGGTGCTGTATTTCTGAGAATTTGGAAAGAGTTCTGACTTCTAAAGTATGGGAAAAAATTATTTTAGGGGTATTTGTTTATGCTAATACTGCAGTCAGCCCACACCTTGTTTTGTTTACTAAATATCTTCTGAGGGCTGCAGATTTTGTTTGTTTTGATTGTGAGAAATGTAAGCGTTGGTCCCCGGGAGGCTGCTCTGTGAATTTGCAAACTGATAAAACCTGTAAAATGTGTTAGCTGGAGAGATCATCCCGTCTGTTAAATTGTTGGTTGTATTGAAATGTTGAATGAATGCAAATCAACAATACGAAGATTTAAAAGCCTTTTATATAGATAAATATAAAAATGATAGATTGGAGATAGATAGATTTAAAAATGATTTTTGTGTATAAGGCCATCAAGAAGTTGAGTAAGATCTAGCAATGACTTGGAGAAACCCAGCTGTTTATAATAAAATGGATATTATCAGGAAAACCTTTGTTTGATTTTTCCCGTCTGGTCATTCCTGTTACTACAAGGGGAAGGAACAAAACTGTTTGTTTATTTTAGGGCACTTGAAAGAGGCAGCAAATCTCAGCCTTCTTGCCCTGCGTGGGAGTTCCTAGCTGCAGACGGTAGCACCTTCTTTAATTCTCATACAGAAATGGTCTGCAAATAGCTGAACTGGTTAAAACACAGTTAGTTCCCTGTTGAGAACTGAATGGCTTAGTTTTCACTAATCTTAATACAAGTTGGGATGGTTTTTATTACCTTGGGATCAAATACCACGTGCCTAACTGAAAATGAATGAGAAACCAAACTGGAAGCTCAAGGGATATTTAATTAGTCATTAGTTCCCACTCCTGAGTGGAAATACTTATTTTCTATTCTTAGTGTAGAAAACTGGATAAACCAGAGGAAATGTGCTACTGTGACTAGAATAGCAAGAGTGAGACCATCAAATATGAGAAGATAGGTGGCAGGTACATGGTTGGCAATAGCAAAACAGAGGGGTTTGAAGAAGGTCATAGCAATGTCCGTGAAGATAAAGGGATTGTGAGCTAGCATTAGGAATAGACTGAAATAAACTTTGCTTTTTCACTCTTAAGTTTTATCTCCCCCACACAGTATTGTAACAGCTCATCTAAATGCATCAGCTTGGATTTCTGTTGTTTCTGTTTGTTGTTTTTTTTCCTCATTATCCACATGTGGTTTATTTCATAAGAATAAATTACAAGCGTTACGGGTGATGTGTGATCATGTGGGTCACTGACTTTCCCTGGACAAGTCTTTAAAAACACCTTGCCTTTCATCTTAGTAAGCACCTCTGCTCGGCTTGCTCAACTTTGCACGGGTTATCTTGCAAATTGTTATAGAAGAAACAAATGGCAGATTTGGGCACCTAGATGTAGTGGCCTGCTTCTGCTTACAAGGTCTGCAAAAGCCATCACCATCTGTTGGTGAGTAGCAAGGGACAACATATTTGTTGTTTAATTTGCCTGTTCGATATCGCTTTTTAATTTTGGCTGTAGGCAGGGCCATTCCATCTTCCCTTGCTATTCAAAGCCAAAAAGAATGCCACTAAAATATGAAAATATGTGGTCATTTAATCTGAAGCTTGTCTCCACAGAATCCTGCTTCAGTACCTCTGTCACGGGGCCAAAATTGGTCCTGTTGTACGGGGTTAGGCCAGAGAGGAGGGGGGAGAAAACGGCATGAGTGAATCATGGAGAGGATGTGGTTTTGTGGAGCAGCTCAAGAGGCAGTTCAGACCTAGGTGGAGGGGTGCTAAACAGCATTCAAAACCCAGCTTCAATTGTCTAAATATTCATTGGCATTTGCTGTCTGGTTTAAATTGTAAACCCTGCTACGTAAAAACAAAGTTTTAAAGCAATGTATCTGGTTTTAACCCAGTAACCAAAGACCGCAAAGTAACTTAACTTTTATTAGTCTTGGAGAAAATTCTAGTGCTTGCTGGCTTGTGGTTTGGATGCGAAACATACTAAAATAGTATTTTTTTTTCTGATGTTGAATCTGTTTTTTTCGTATTAATAGACATCCAATTTTGTTCCATTATATAATGATTCTTCAGACAGGCAGTAAGAAGATACAATTAACTCTTGAGACATAGTTTATTTAACTTGATAATTTTGTACTAATGCAAATTCCTTTGCATTACACGGAGTTAGGTCATCAAGATAAAACCAAAATAACTAGAATGAGTGTTGTGAGGCCTCTTCTTGGGTTCCTGGAGTTAGGACGAACATGGGCTTTGTAATTTTTGGAGACAGCAGCTGTGCTTTTCTGTAGGAGTTAACCTGCATCAAAAGGACTTACATGTAGCTCCTAATGCATAAAGTACTTTCTGTCTGCAACTTCATTTTTATCCTCATGTGTCTTCTCTTATTTTTACCCAAATCAAACTTTGACAAAGCAGAGAAAATTCATGCACAGACTTCATCTGAAAGTGATATGCACAAAATTTATGGGATGCAATGCTATGCAATCAAGGCACCTAGCACTGCTCGCCCTTCTCTTCCTCCTGCCCCCTTGCCTCCACCATCCACCACGTGTTGAGGCAGCAGGAAGATTAACTTTCTCTCTTTCAACATCCCTTTATTAAATTCCTTTGTTCCCACAAAGTGTTTGTCCTACTAAACATTTGTACCTGCTGGTGGTGTGTGATTGAGGAAAAATATCTCTTTTTTATTGCTGAGGGGTAAAAATCACTGATGTTTTGAAAGGTAGAGAGTGATGAGTATAAGCAAGTATCACTTCAATCTAACTGGGAGAAAATTTCTAGCAGTTTTTTAAGATGTGGAGTCAGAGTGCAGAGTATGCAAAACACTGCAGAAGTGCTGGACTTAAAATTATTTGGCCAACCTTTGCAGTGTATGGTAAAAACAGATGGTTGGAGAGTGTGCTGGTATTCCCGTTTTGGCTAAAATGAGCCAGCTCATACTCAGATACCTGATGCCTCTCGTCATGTACAAAACCAGCAATGGTAGGATTGATACCAGAAGAAAAATTAGCTTTAAGAGAGATTAACTGGCATAGCTAAATCAGGTGGTGGTTGCAAGTGTATCAGCAGATCAGTCTTGGCAAAATAACACTGGTTTTCCAGCAGCCTCTCCAGCTCTATATAAACCTTTTCATATTCTGCTGAGCAGTCTGCCCCTAGTCATGGAGTGAAAAATGAGGACGCATATTCAGAAACTGGATTGACTGTTGAGATGAAACTGTCCAAATTTCAGTGAGGTGTCAACTGATGCTTTTGTAGCAAACAAACCTGCATCGGTTGCTTTTTTGTATTTTTCCCCTCTCATGGGAAGTCTTAAACACTTACCCTTAATTGCAGACGACAGGTTGTTATCAGACAGCTGTTCCTGGTAGCTCGCCATAGGTGACTGCTTCTTCCAGCCTAAGCTGGGCAATATTTAGCACGACGGGTTTAGAATTTGCACCTATTAGAGTCAGCTGATTGCAAGAGACACCTTTAATTTTAGTTAGGGAGAAAGCAGCTTTGGGTTCTTCTGAGCTTTCGCTTTTAAAACATCACAGGGGTTATCATCTTAGGTTTTAATATGGCTTTGGAGCAGTTAGAGACTGTCAGGATTGAAAAACTATATGAGCATGTAACTCAACAACAAAGCTCCTGCTGTCACACAAATACCTTTTCACATTAAAAAGCAAGGGAAGAGAAATATAATTTCCTATAAGTGAATGCCTTCTCAAAAAAATACTGTGCGGTGTTGTCCAAAAAGCATTGGCTGATACACAGAATATCTGTATTATTTAAATAAGTTGTAGTGGTTTTTTGTTGTTGGGGGGGAGGGTTGTTGTCTATAATTTTGTAGATCAGGCAGGTATTCCGTTTCTGACAGTTCTGGTTCATTTTCCTGTTTGTAAGACAGTAGTGCTCTTCTGCAGTTGGAAGTACAATATTACTGATGAGTGCCACGTAACATTGTCAATACCCATGTGCTTTTTCATGGGAATGAAGAAGGTTGTTGATGATACTCGTTTGCCTTTAATTTCTACTGTTTGAATAATATGTGAAATTTGAAAACAACTTATTTAGGAAGGTAACTTAAAGAAACTTTATTTCCTTTTTTATATAGTCGTATGATTAATTAATGAATAGTTTCAAGATCTCTGGATTTTTATTTATTTCAGATTTGAAGAAGGTTGCTCAGTGTACATGTCAGGAGGCACATGGAAAACCAATGTGCTGATAAAGAACTTCAATCAGTCACGCTTTTTCCTCTCATTTTGACAGCTGAAAGTTGTGAATTAATCAACTAATGCTGAAAAGTGCTTTGCAGTGTAATGCTGATAATATTTAAATATACTTTTCAATGTTGAGTCCTGCTGATGCTTCATGTTTAAAGTAGCGTTTGAGTTGCCCTGTTGGCATGGGTGAGGTACTCGGATTGGTAGCATGAGGGAAGCATGAAAATGTTCATGGGACAGGTCTGATTCCGCCAGGGAAGCAGCCGACTCAAAAGATTTCTTGGAATTGTAGAAATGTAGCAAATGTTTTGAAACTTGCAGTTCTTACTGTTTAGATTGGAAATGTTAAGCATGTTTTTAATAGGTTCCTTTTCCACTATTAAAGCATTACAGTGAAATAATTACATTCCTTTCAATCTGTTTTAGACCTTCCATGGTTTCCACTAACAGTAAAAATAAAAGTAACAGCAATTAAAATAGTTGTCGGGTTTTCTTCTCTCTTCAGGAATTTATTTACTACAAGGCTAAATTGGCAAATTTTGTTGAAGGCAAATTTCTTTTATTCCTCTGTCTGTATTTGAACCAGATGCTTAATCTAATTGTTCCTAGTATTTGTTTCACCCAGCAATAAAGAGGGAAGAGAAGGAGTGCTAGTGCAGCTCACTGATAATGAGAGGTTGCTCGTTCTGCGCTTTGCTCCTTGGCCAGGTCTGTCATGGCTTCGGCGCTGGTGCTTCTGGAGCTGTCGCTGCTGGCGTGCTGCATAACGGATGAGCCTGAACTGATGGAGGCAGCAGGTGCTCCAGTAACAGAAAAGAGCAGCGTTTGTTATTGTTGTAAGCATCATCAATCCTCCTCCCTTTCTCCCTCTGTTCTCAATGTCCTCCAAACAAAGACTCCCTGTATCTGCAGCAGCAGGGGAGAAAATAGCAACAACCCACCCTGTGTAACATTGCCGTTTTCTGACTCAGAGGCAACCTTGTAAATAGGTCTTGATTTGATGCTCTGGATCTGTAAGTGGCATGTTTATCATTGCAGGGGACAACAATATTGATTTAAGCAGAAAACTGTATCGGTACCTATGTGTAGCTGCCCTATTCCAGCTAAATAGGAGGAATGAAAAATGGGTTTCAATTCTAGTACTCATTATGCACTGCAAGATCGCTAGCTCTTGTGGGAGCAATCTGCTGAAAGATAGATCTAAACATTCTTCAGTTGGGGAAAAATGTAATTTTGGGAGGCTGGGAGGAGGAGGGGAGAGAAGTAAATATTGTAGAAGTGGGGAAAAAAGAATAGGAGGTTCTTTTGCTCAGTTTTATCTAAGCTGATGGCTGCTCTTAGAAGTGTCTTTTCCAGAGTAGGCTGTGACTTGAAATTTTACAGAAGTACTTTCTTTTCTATTTAAAGGCAGTCAAATCACCACCGTATCACATCCACTTGCTCTAAAACATCAGTTGATTCTAGCTATTCTTAAGTGTTTCTCTTGTCTGGAGCATTAATGGCAGCCACTGTTTCCTTCGGCAGGGCTATTGCCTCCTCTTCAGGGTTTGGGACACAGGAGGCACGGAGCAGAGTGGGGAAGAACAGGAAACCAGTTTACTCCAGTAGAGGCTGAAGTAGGCTTTCTATTCTGCTTGTAATGTCATCATAATTTGGAGAGAAATAGTTGTTATGTTTCAACACATCTTCCTATTTCTTTCCTGGTTTTGTCTCTTCCCTTATGGCAGCAGTCTCTTTGTGGATGTGTTAGCCTCTCCAGCTCTCATGCAAAATGTGAGGGAGAAGAAAGGCGTTTTTTCCACTGCCATAACTTGGGTAAAGTGAATCAGAGTGTCATTGAGAACGAGTAATTGTCATGGATTGCAGAAGTATTACCATTTCTGTTGGTATCTGGAGGTCTGGATTATCTGGCAGCAGAGATGGCATTTGCAGAGCAAGCCTTCTGGTTGCTTGTTCTGTTTCTTGCTCCTTGGTCAGGTTTGTCGTGGCTTCAGAGCTGGTGCTTCTGGAGCCGTTGCTGTTGGTGGGCAGCATAATGCTGTGGGTACCTCGTCTCCTGGATGGACCCCTTTGTTGTGGTTTAACCCTGGCCAGCAACTAAGCACCACACAGCCACTCGCTCACTCCCCTGGTGGGATGGAGGAGAGAATGAGAAGAGTAAAAGTGAGAAACCTCATGGGTTGAGATGAAGTTTAATTGGTAAAGCAAAAGCCGTGTGCGCAAGCAAAACAAAACAAGGCATTCATTCACTACTTCCCATCGGCAGGCAGGTGTTCAGCCATCCCCAGCAAAGCAGGGCTCCATCACACGTAACAGTTACTTGGGAAGACAAATGCCATCACTCTGAATGTCCTCCTCCTTCCCCCAGCTTTACATGCTGAGCATGATGTCATATGGTGTGGGATATCCCTTTGGTCAGCTGGGGTCAGCTGTCCCAGCTGTGTCCCCTCCCAGCTTCTTGTGCACCCCCAGCCTACTCGCTGGTGGGGTGGGGTGAGAAGCAGGAAAGGCCTTGACTCTGTAAGCAGTGCTCAGCAATAATGAAAACACCCCTGTGCTGTCAACACTGTTTCCAGCACAAATCCAAAACTTACCCCCATACTAGCTACCGTGAAGAAAATTGACTGTATCCCAGCCAAAACCAGCACACCCTTGTACGTATATTGTAGGTTTTGTCCATTCCTTTTCTTTGGTCCTGGCTCCTGGATGAACTTTGGACCCACATTGTAGCCTTGTTTCCAGTTCTGTCTCTGGCCCTGCCTCCTTTTGCTGGACTCCCCGGACAGACCCCGGACCCAGTTCATCACTTTGCCACGTCTGATGCCATGGATGGACCTTGTTACCAATACCTGGCTTCATCTGACAGTTAATGCCCTGTGTGACTGTTCCTCAGCAGTGGGGGGACAGCCTGTGCTGGGGCCACCCTCGTCTCCTGGCTTGCCTGCCCTTAGGGAGCAGATGGCCCTTGCTGCTCCCTGGCAGCACTATGAATATAGCTCCACCCTCGCTTGGTGGCCAAATGGTGTTTAAAAACTGGCTTAGCTGGAGAAGCATTCAGAGTGTGAATGCTTTTCCTTAACTCTGTCTCTATAGAGGCAGGAACAAAATAGATCTACTTCCAAAGAGTTATTAATGAAGGACTCAAAAGTGTATGACTGAATTAAGGTTAGCTTTCTTGCTGCAGGAAAGTGGATTCTTTTTCTTTGTTCTGTGATTTTTTGAAATGCACATTTTTTTCCTGTTTAGAAGCTGGTAGTTCTGCGGTTTGTTTGCAAGTGACTGCAAAGCTGTGGCACGCAGCTCTGTTCCTGCTGGAGAACGTGCCAAGTGACGATCTGGAATTTGGAGGGAACATCCAAGGAGCTCAGATATTGCTCTCAGAAGTGTTGGGTTTTTTTCCTGTTTCACTTTTATTTGAAAGGAGCAAAGTTTTGCAGAGTTATATTGACAGTAGATAGAACTATGCTTTTCAGCAGTGTCTGTATGAAGTGACTTATTCCCCATGGACAGTTTCCCACTTTGCTTGCTCTGGGCTTACAGGCTTATTGTCTGGATAGCCAGGTCTTAAAATACCTTGCTGAGCTATATTTTTTTAATATATATATATATATATTTAAATTGTACAGACTGTAAATGGGACACTTTACGTATGGATTTGTCTTGATATGACTTGATGACATTAAATTTAAAAGCTTCAAGGTAGACTGGTGCCTAATGATGCTCATCATCGGCATTTCAGAGGCTCCACTGAGACCTAAGGAGTCAGCTTTAAATGGCTGGTTAAATTCAGTAATGGTTTGCTCAAATGAACACCTAATTTCTTCAAAAAGGGAAGCTGCTGTCTCCTAGCAGACATTTTTCATTGCAAAAGCTCAGTAATTACTGAGCTTTGGTAGCCTGTTGACAGTGGTTAATGACAAGCTGAAGTGCTTCTAGTGTTGGGCCTCTCTAACTTGGAGCTTCTTGTATGTTTGTTTTCCTGTCTCTGTCCAGCTTTAAATGTGTGCAGTTTTAAAGTTCTCTGCCAAGATGCACATTCCTAGCAAAAAGCAACGCGCTGGTGTCAAAAATTTGCTCGTCCAAGAAGAAGTAGCGCAGTGGTCGTGTAAAAGACAAACGCAGCGATAATGTAAAGTAGGTTAGAGCAGTGTGAAGTGGGGATTAACAAATCTAGATACTGCAGCGATCCCATCATCTCCTACAGAGCTGTTGATCTCTTCATTGCTTTGAGGGTGAGACAAGACGTTGGGCTCAATGAGGAGTCTGCTGCCTGTGTTTTACTCTGCCTCTGCAGCTGTAGTTAGTTGACAGAGCTTTAAACACTTCTGATTCAGGACTGTCTAAACTTTCTAAAGCTGGAGGAGAGAAAATAGAGGGGTTTATTAGCAGATGCTTCAGTTTCAACATGTAGATGATGCAATGTAGCATGTATTTTGGAGGAGCAGTTTTTTAAGACCGTGGGATACTGCAACTAGGAAAAGGAGTTAAAGGATAAAACGATGTCTATTCTAATTCTTTGCTCTTTTAGAGATGGCCAGAAACCCAATTTCCTGTTTTGCTGGGTAGTTGCTAGTGTAATCAACCTGAGGCAAAGGGAAAAAAAAATTCCTGGCCTTTGCTAAAAAAGCCTTGGCTTGGTGATAAAATGTGAGGCTGACATGTATTGGTCTGACAGCTACTCTGAGTTCAGTAGCCAGACCGTGAGTTCTCTCTCCATCAGCACTGATTCCAGCTTCAAGAAGCATCACGTTAGGGAAATAATAAGGGCTAAATCAGTAGTTACTGCTTTGGAGAGTAGTTCCCCGTATACGTTTTTTTTCCTGCATGTAACTACAGAGGGACAATAGAAGGCAGTGCAGGTGCTTCTCTGCCCATGGCAAGCCCCAGGGGATGGCACTAAAGAGGCTGGAAAATTTGTAATAACTTCAATCAGCCTTTCGTTTTTCAGTGAGCAGGCTGCTTGTTTAGCCTGGTTGGGTAAGAAAATAAGACCTTGGGAAAGGTGTTCGTGATAGCTAGTAATTATTAGTCATCTGTTCCTCTTCCCTTCAAAGGTGCAGGGAACTTCCATTAAGTACTGGTTCACCCTGAACTGGGATAGGTTGTGCAGTAGTAAAAGGGGTAACCGACCAGGGAGCTTTCTCCAGACGGTGTAGCGGAGCGAGGCCAGGCTCTCCAGACGGCCAGGACTAGATTGAACGAGGGCCTCGGACTGAGGAGGTGCATTCTGTGCTCTTGCCTTCTGGTTTGTTGTACTAGTTGGCTCTGCATTGCTCATGCTAATCCTGATCTCTGCTCCTCTGACCATCTGCATGGGGTCTTGTTTTTACAGAAAAGAGTACAGAACTAAAGAACATATCATTATGGTAAGATGTAGTTCCATCAAATACAAGTTATTTTCCTGAAATAAAGCTTTATTCCTCTTTCTCCCCAGTCAAGGAGGAGGATGAACACTTGACTGATAAATCTATGGCAGGAGCCTACAATGCCCCCTTCTTTAATTCACATTAAAACTAACAAAGAGCTGATGGATCCCATAGTACAGGAAATAAGTTTTTCTCATAGAGACCTTAATTTTTTTCTTTTCTTTTTTTTTTTCCTTTGTTTGAGCAATAAAAAGAACCCTAAATTGAGGCCCTGATTAAAACCAGGTATCCTAAGGTGTTCTGTCACGTCTGTCATCTGGTATCTAATTTTGATAATGCTGCTTGAAGTACAGATAAGAAGTTGGTTACCCATAAAACAACGATGCAGTACCAATTTACTGACTGTCAAATACAGATTTGATGTAACAGACGACCTGCTGCTAGGTGAAGCTTCCAGGGCTTGCGCTGCGGCCAGAAGTCTGACAAAAGTTGCTTTTAAGTTCTCTCTTGCTGCTCTTTGCTCTCTTTCTCCACAAAATGTTCAGCTCTGAATGAAACATTTTCTGCCCCACCCCATCCCAAAGGGAAGGCTGCAATGTTTGGCGATGCACCTGGGAATGTATACAAACAGCATTAGGGAAGGGAGATGAAAAAGGAGGCTGATTTTACTCTATCATGAAATTTTAACACTCCTTAGCAGCTTGCCAGCCAAGCAGGATTATAGTACCAGATGTCCTGGCAGAAATGTGTGCAGCTCTGCGAGATCATAAATCCAAACAACGTATGGCAACCTTGCGTGTATAATACTACTGTTAGCAATGCAGAATTTCAGCGTGGAAAGCTCTGGTGACGGGCAGGATTAGTAAGGACAAAACTTTCCCAGACTTAACTTTAAAGCCTTAGGTAGGTAATAGCTGCTGATGGCGGCAGTATGTTAATGGAGAAAGGAGGAATATAGTGATGCCTGTGCTTTATCAGCAGCAATAAGCCTCATTTGCTTGCAGTTGTCTTCTCCCATCATGTCTTGGCCTTTCAGCAGGCAGAATTGTAGTGCAGATGCTCAGAGGCGGATCTCTTCTCTCTCTTGGTCTATATGAAAGTACTGAGGGGGTGTTGTCAAAGACCTGCTAAACTCAAGGCCTGAGTCAACAGAGCAGTTCTGCTCTGTAGCAGTTTAGAGTTGGCTTGTGGTTTGTCTTGAGTGTCAGTGGAGCTCTGTTGTCTTCATCATGGTAAATTCTTGCTTAATAGGAAGAATGAGGGTGGTGGAGGCCTGGTGTGGAAGTCTGTGTCCGGTGCATTTGTTTCACTGTTCTTTCTGTGTTTCTTTTGTCACCCTTCCTAAATGGAGTACTGACTGAACCTGTTCTTTTAGTCTACACGTTAAATATAAATGCATGTGTCCATTCATAGGATCATTTCCTCACTAAACTATGCAAAAAATTGGAAAAAAAATCAGCTGTTGTGGTTTTTTTAGTTGTCTCTCCCATCGTGGAAAAGAAAAGGCGCTCACTGGCATCCTATAGCAAAGAACTCACTTGTTTGGTGAGGACTTAAAATTGTGTGCACCAAAGGCGTTGGGAGTATGTTTGTGTCAGTGGGTATGGTTCTCCCATGCTATATGATGACACCAAACTGTCAGCTAACCCAACTGGCAGCATGGCAGACAGAAATTTAAAGCAAATGGAGGAGAATATGCTATCCCCTATTTTATTCTGTTGCTAGAAAAAAATCGAGTTCCTGTGAAGCGTGTAAAAGAGCAAGTCAACTCCCTGGCTCTTTAACGAATAGTATGAGGGTGAACAGCCAGAGGAAAAGAACCAAGGGGACTTCAGCATGACTAGTTAACTTTGCAAATTGCAGTTAAACTTAAGTGACCAGAAAGTGGAAGATCTAAAAATAAATAATGTTAAGTGCTTTCTTTGCAGATTAATCTTGCTACTCAAGTGTGAAATCTCCCCCCTTCCTCCCATGCATTCTTTAAATTTTCAAGTTCCATACCACAGAATTTCAGGTGCTTCATTGCTGACTACATTAGTCATTCTGGACTCATGCTGGTTTTGTCCTTGAGAGTAGAAATACACACTAAAGATACTTAAGTTGTTTGCCCTTTTATTGATTTTAGCAGTCAATTACCTCAATACTGTAATGCCTTGGAAAGCTTTGTGCAAAGGGCTTGTCATCATTCAGCTTTCCTGGAAGATAGGTATGTCTAGACCAGTGTTTGTTGCTCTTGGGAAGCTCCATTCATGCAGTCTTCAAGTTTGTACTAAATCAACTAGTTTCCTAATATTTGTAATAAAGCTGTTTAGGACTGGCTTATATTGCTCTAATTTTAGCAAATTAAATCCCTCTGCTGTGGAGTAAGAGGGAGCGATGCCTAGATGATATGTTCTGTCCACTTTTGCAGACAGCAAAGCATCACATGTGCAGGACGTGGCAGAACCAGGAGCTGGTGAAGGGTCTCCAAGTCCCATTGCGCTGCCATAGCAATGTGGTACAATTCTGGTCTGCAAATGTAAAGCTGGCTTTAAATTTGTCAGTGTTGTTTAGTTCAGAAATCTCTTGTCTGTGCTACATGAAAAAGGAATTTAATTTGCATATTCATGTCATTAGCTCAAATAATGATATGTCAGAAATGGGGAAGCAGGAATTCATTACTCTGGAGGCACCAAATCCTGATGCCCTAAAAACTGTCATGCTTCTTTCAGTGGTTTGTGTTCCCTGCTGCTTATATGATCCAATGCTTTCTATTTACATACCTGTGATTCTTAAGGTTTAGGCCTTACTTTGACATCTTCCTGAAGTAAAAGCAGCATTTTTTTCTAGTTAAGTAGCAGGGTGGGCTTTTTTCATTTAAGTAAAAAATTATATAGGGGAAGGTAGTGGTTGTACAACATCGAAATGCAGCGTACCCATATACAAAGAAATGAACAGCCTACGAAACTTCTTGAAAGTCTTTCTTTCCTTGCTGTCATGCTTCACAAGCTCTCCAAAATGCATAGTGAGTAACAAAGACCTCTCCCTGCTGTGTCTATATTTTTGTTCACTGCTTTACATGCTATTTTCAGATGTGCACATAGAAAAGGAAGCTAACTGTTTTCAAAGTGTTGTCCCTGATGACTTAGTGTTTATTCAACTACTTACATCTTGTTGGCTGAGATAAATTTCACCTGAGGCCGGCATCTGCTCACTAATTTGTCACCTTTTCTTTTTCATGCCCTTAAGCAGTTTTGACACCAGAGGCTTTGCAAGCTCCATCTCAGGAAGCACCAGCAGCAATACAAAACGCAAGGAAAACAATGTGAACTGAAGCTTAGTGAAAAGAGAGTTGTGTAATATGGCACTGGTTAGTGGCTGGATGACAGCCATCCTTGATGACATAAATTTAGTGGTATGCGTAACTGCAAAGAACAAAGGAGTTAATCAGCAACAATACTGTATATAAGAAGTGTTACTGTGTGTAAATACATATTAAAGTTGTTGCCATAAGCTTGCGATAGAGAGTCAGTGTGCTGTGGTTTAGTCTCCTAATATTCCTTTCGGAAAAACTTTTATTATTAATTTTAGGTTTGTTTTCTGGGTTGTTAAGCATCAGGAAAACTGAGAAATGCGTCCGGCAGTCAAATAATTGCCCTGGTTGAAAATGCTTGCAGCTTTTTACAGAGAAGAAAATATCATCCAGATGATGAATAAAACCAACTCCTCCTCACATAAATGAAGCACAACAATAAATTATATTGTGTTTCGCTTCTGTTCTCCATTTTTAAAGTTACAATATGATGTGGAAAGGCAGCTCTTTTCCTCTCAGCTTTATAGAACTTATTAAAGAAGTGGCAGACTTTTTCTTAGTAATCGTTAGCAGGATACAGCTTGTGTTTTGCCTTTAAGGTCCTTCGTTCTAACTTTTGTACCCCTGCACTGCAGAGAATTGCAATGTGCTGGCATTGCAGAAGTGAATAGGGAACTATTCTGCGTATCCTGCTTCCTCCTGTGTCGCCCAAGTGTGCCGGTCTGTACTTTTGACCTGGGGGTTTCATCCAGCAGTCAAACTGGAGGCTTTTTTCCAGAGATGGAGGAAGATAAGCTAGTAGGAACAGACCAGTACTTAGATTAACAACATGAACACAATCCTGTGACACACGCAACGGTTTTGTGATACTGTGGCTAATGCATGTGCTTTCCTTTTTACACAGGTTTGGGCAATCTTTAGTATGCCTTTAGCTATGCAGGACTCTGTTTGCAAATACGAGAGCGTCAGTCCTTTTTTGCTTGAAGTCACCTTGAAGTGACCTCCTCCCGCATCCTCGCTCCTCCTGCTGTCAGTGCGCTGGGCAAAGATTGTCTCAGACAGGCGTAGGAGGCTGTCCTGTGGGCCTGCTGTAGTTGTTCCTGAGGGCATGGCCCAAAGTGGCCTCCTGCAGACAGCGGGGTGTATGTGTGTGTGCGCACACGTGTGTGTGTGTGGCGTGCATATGCCAAGAAACTGAGCTCTAATTTCCTCTGGAAAAGGTGGACCCAGCTTCTTGCTCCTCTCAGTCCCCTTTTGGGTTATCTTTGTCATTTACAATGTCATTTTCATGCTTATTTTTAGTTTCTAGCCTTTCTCTGTTGAACTGTTCTTACGTTTTAATTGGCTAAATCAGGAGACTTGTAGCTGATTAATGTTTCCCCTCTGCAGCTGGATCATCTAGAATAGGCATAAACCTTTCCATGCCTCATTTACTTCCAGTTCCTTTTCAAACAGACATGCACTGTTCCTGGACCTTCCTGTCTTTCCTCACCTGCTGTCAGTTTTTGTTGTACCTCTTGCTGGATGAATTGTTGTTCCAGCTGTGCATTTGCATTTGATGATTTTATTCGTGCAGCCAGAAATTACGTATGAAACTTTCCTACATCAGCAGTAATGACAGCAATACTCAGGTGACAGCTTTTGGCAGGTAGATTCTTACCTGAATTGGGTTAATGGTTTCAGTGCTGCTCCCTGCTGAATGAGGGTGTTCCAACAAACACGTAACAAGATTGACTTCCATAGCTGGCATGTTTGATGTTGAGGAATGAAATAAGATTACTATAATTTTTTTTTTTTCCTGCATAGATGAAAAAACCCACTACGAGTCAGGCTGTTATGAAATAGCTCTTCCTGCTCCTTTCTGTACTGTACTTTATTCTATGGATGAAATAAATGTCAGTTTTGATGTGCCCTGTCTATCGTTCATCCCAAATGCTAATGGTTTTATTGTCATGATTTCCCTCTGTCCCAGCAGATCAAGATTAGAGATGATTTACTATGGTTACAGATAGTTTAAATGATTAGAGGTCATTTACTACTGGCAAATTGCATCTGGTTTCTTCTGAGGTATGAGGGCAACACAGTGCCTTGTTCTACTTTATGCATTTGCGTAAAATATGATCATCTACTGATGTCTTTATGATATGCTTTTCAGAGTATGGGGTGTTGAAGTTTGCACACTGTCATGCTAGTTTGCTGGGAGAAGTTCCTTCACATTGAAAAAACCAATATGGTTATAATTAAGTGGGGGATTAGGTTTTAGCCTTTGCATTTGCACTTCAATTCAAAAAAGTGTTGTTCTCTGTCTAAGACTGTGCGTAGCTGTAACCAGCATTTGTGAAGCTGGTGCATTCGCTAATCCCGTGGGAAAGTGCCAAACTTGTCAGTTTTTATAAATTGCTGTCTTTATGACAGGAAACTGGGAGGGGAAGGGTCTTGTATCTGAATGGAACAGCAAGGAGAAAATGGGGACGTAAGGACAGATGTGTCCCCAAGTCACTATTCTCTATGGTGGAAGCAACGCCCAGAGCAAGGGTCTTGCTGAAAGATTGGATGTGAGCCATGAGAACTCTATAAGCATCCGGTAAATGTTTTGGCGGGGTGAGAAGACCTCCTGGAGGACAATTAAAAACTAGGCAGGCTTTTTTTTGCTTTGCTTTGTTTCTGTTCAGCACTGTCTAAACATAGCAACTATTTTTATATATTTGTTGGTGGTAATAAAAAGTATTCTTTACTTTTAACTGAACACATCGTTTGTTGAGAATGATTTGAGGATGAATGGCAAGCCATTGTCAACATGGTAGTGAGTCATAAATGGGGGTTCAGTCATGCTTGTAGCATCCGGCACCCTCAGACGAGACTGGGATTCCTAGACGGTTCCTAGATGGTCCATCCCTGAGCAGCACAGGCTGGCTTAAGAGCTCATAATGCAGAATGTACCTCCTGGTCCAAGCATCCCTGACAGGCTGCAGCCTGTGAGTAGGTGCCTAAACCTTAGCTTCCACCGAGTTTGTATTCATGCTCACAGTTGACTTCATGATGTGACATATCATTTGATATGACCAGGAGTATTGTGGCATGTGTCTGAAGGGCTGTAACTCATGCAAGTGCTTCCAGTTGCCTTTGTTTATTCTATAAAAGTGATAGGTTAAAGGCCAAAAGTTCAAGCCCAGTACAAGATTTTTAACATAATGCCAAAAGAGTGGTAAAAATACATAGTTTCTCTAAATTTAATAGTTTAAAAATTCAAAACACTATAGAATAAAATTTTTAAAATATTCTGAAGTTTACATTGTAGTTTTTGGTTTTTACTTCTAGAAAACACCTCAGTTGTAATCGGTAATTGCAGCGGTCAGAGCAAATACTTTGTTCTATGTGTTAAATAGCTCGATGAAATAGGAAGGAGGAAGTTGGTTGATGGACACAACTTAGTCCTTTGGCAAGGCTGGTAAAGCTCAGATGTTTCCTATGCAGCAGATGCTTTAACTGAATGTTATGAATTGCTCTTGTAAAGTACACCTTCTAATAGATGCCACTCTTCTGTTTCCCCCCACTCTTTTGCAGCAAGTGACGGGCAGAAGTTTTGGTGAGAAAGATTTTCGTTCTGGATTAGAAAACGGCATTCTTCTGTGTGAGTAAGTAACGCTTCTAGTTTTGAGCCTTGAATACAATCTTGACTAAAACGGAAATGAACTTTTAACTAGTATGTCCGATTGTTGGTTTCCTTCTGCAAGCTTTGACATTGTGCACGCTGGTATTTCACTGCAGCATCATTTCAGTGCCAAAGCTATTGTTATGGTGAGGATTGAAATGTGGCTTAAAGAAAACAGGTTTTGCAAAGTGCTTCCCTCACTCCACCCCAGGTCCTTAGTTGAATTATGTAAAGTAAAAATGATGTTTGCTTTTTGGTTTCCTTTTATTTAGAGATGTTAACCACAGATTGGCAAATGGTGTTCCACACCTGCCTGCAGACGTCTCTGCTACAGTGAGGCGTTTTGGACCAACTCCAGGTCCGAGCACTGTCAAGACTTAGCCATCTGAATACTATCAATACTCAGCTGCTTTTATAGTTTCTGGAAAGGTTAGGCATCCTCTAAATTTTACCTAAAGGTGTATTTGAATGATGTGTTTTGTAATTTTTGGACAAGAGATGCAAGTTAGCTTTCGCACATTTCTCTCTGGTTTTAATAGCTAGTTTTTAGGCAGAGTCTTCCAAAAGCATGTTGGGGCCTTAGATACCAAAGCTGGTGACTTTTAAGAGCAATTTGGAAGTATGCCCTAATGCCTGTAGTTCTTTGAAAATCCTGTGCAGGATGTCAGGAGTTTGGGATCTGAATCACCTGTATGGACCGATGTCTTTCCCTGGGTGTGCAGGGTTGTCACTGAAGGTGGTAAAAGCTGTCTTTGCACACCAGAAGGATGAAGCTTGTGCAAAACTGAATGCATATTAAAATTTATAAATGAGATCTCCTGAGATGTTTAGCTGGGCCATTGCAGCTATTGGTTAAGTTTTATAGAATCATAGAATCGCTCAGGTTGGAAAAGACCTTTAAGATCATCAAGTCCAACCATCAACCCAGCACTGCCAAGTCCACCACCAAACCATGTCCCTAAGCACCACATCTACCCGTCCTTCAAATACCTCCAGGGATGGGGACTCAACCACTTCCCTGGGCAGCCTGTGCCAGTGCCTCACTGGAACTTTCAGCACTATGAAAGGTACTGGAACTTGGAAACTGTTTTTAGCAGTAGAGTTGAGCTAATATCGTGTAACTCAGCTCTAGGTAGCTTATGGTAGCTTTGAAACCTACCTGTGTAATTACTGTTGTATATCTCACTGGTGTCATTAATCAGACAGCTTGAACTTTAGCTGTTAAAGGGGAAAAAACCATAAAGGAAATGATACGATCTGGTTTGATTGTAGTTGCATGTCTGCTGAGGAGTGGCTTTGGGAGGAGGGAAGTAGTTGTTATTGTTGATCAAAAGTTGTATAACTCGGAAGGAGCATGTAGTTTACCCCTTTGTATTTAAGGGTTGCCTCTTGCACAAGATCTCTCTGCTCTGGGTGTTCAAGGGAAGTACCATGTGCTGAATCATTTCACAGTGCTCTTTAAATGTTAAGGTTGAATTGTGTTGCATGAAAAATAAGGGATGTGTGTTTCGAGATTAGATTGTAATCTTATCTGCAAGTAAGCAGAGGTAGTCTGATTTAAATGCTGTAGATCTTTAAGATGTAAAGCTTAACTAACTAATGTTTTGCTAATGAAATGCATAAATGTGTATTTCTTAAGTGGTTTTGAGCTCCAGTAATAAGGAGGTCAAGGGACACCACTTGGTTATACTACTAAATTGCTCTGTGATTTTGGGCAAATTGCTTGTCTTTGTTTACCACCTGTGGATCAGTGCAAACCAGTCTGAAGGGATCCGTCTCCTCAACCTCAAATCCGAGAGGCCGTGATGTTTGTAGTGCATCCCGCTCCTGGCAGCTGTGGCTCACGGATAAAACTCTATAGGCTGCAGAGCATTAACCAGAGCGCTACCAATTTGACCTTCAAGTTTGGTTTTCTGATGATGAAGAAATTATGAGGCCAACAATAGAAGCGTGCTCCTCACTGGTTCTGAGTCCACTGTAAAATAAAGAACTCAACAGAAATTTGGGGTGTAACACTGAGAGCTCTGAATGTATCTATCTTCAAAAAGTACAGGTTTCGGCAGGTGAAGCACCACCAGTTAATTTTTTATTTCTTGCTCAGTGAAGAAGTGCTAGTGAAACTGCCACAGGCAATATTGTATCTAGACGGGAGTTTTCTGGTTTATCAGAGACCTACCTAGGTGTCTCATGAACAAAATCTAGTGGTATTTAAGCTCTCTCTCAGCCTCTTTCCAGTCTGTTGTGCTTTCATCACAGCTGACCTCAACAAGTAGATGACAATCTGATCTCAAAGTCTCTGATAAGCTACCAAAGGCAAGAAAGAAATTATAGCTGTCTTAAGTTTCTGAAGATGGAAGAATTCATTGCCTTGAAATTTTGCGGAGAAACTAAACTTGCCTCAGTTTTTATCTCCACAGGACAGGACTCACTGCTAGTGTCATTAATGGGCAGCTCATAGCCAGACACTTGGGTGGGTGATGTCCAAGTAAGCGTGGAATGGTGCTTACTTCCACGTGGCTGTTTCAGTGTTTTCCTTGCCTGTTGTATTTTGTGATGAGGCCTGAAAGTGAACTGGGGTCCTGAGGGATCCTGGCAGCTAGAGGACTGGAAACTGATGTCAGGAATGGGGACACAGCCAGTATGCCCTGAGTCCCCCAAACGTGTCTCAAGCTACCCTCTGACTTTGCAGGCGTTTTGCAGAAGGGAGGGGGTAGGGGGTAGCTGCCATGCCAGAGTCCGTTCCCCAAACAGTCAGACAAGCCACGTGCAAAATGACACAGGGGAAATCTTTGTCTGTGTCTGGAGTAAGACTGTTGGAGCTTTAGGCACAGTAATGCCAGGCCTCCCCCGCAGTTGATCCCGCTGTCTGTGGCCTACACATCCTGCAAACTCAGGCAGACATCACTACACCAGTTATAAACGATCCATTCACGTCTAGCAACTATCCACATATTTTAATAAATGAAAACTATGTGATGCCAAAAGCTTGGACTCTTGGGAAGGAGACGGGTTGTGGACCACCAGCCTGACTAGCAGAGCAGCCCTGCACACGTGTGCTAGCCGCAGGCACTCGCAAGCCTCGTGCCTGCCTCTCTGGTAGTGCTTACGCTGCGGCTAGCATCTAGATCTGGCCTCACTTCGACACTTTTATTGCTTGCCACGCTCAACTTGGGAGCTGAGGAGCATATTTAAACAATGCAGGATGCCGTAAAGTAGCAAGCTGACAGATGAGAGTAACACAAGCCCTTCCTTCTTTCTGGGTATTTGAAAGCCCACTTGTGCAGTTGTCCTGGCAGTGCCAGCTATACTTGTTCACCCAGCTGTGCTGAAAAGCCAGTGACTACGACTTCTGTTTGTCTGAAATAAGTTCATGGCTTTTTAGCATAGCTGTCTGACATCAGTGCAGATGGTGATTTCAGCAAGGGACATCATAGCTAGGTGAAGGCAATTCTTGCTCTGTTCCTGCTTTGTGTATTAAATTCTCATGTGCGAAGACGGAGGAGTTTCCTGGCTACACTTCTGCATGGGCAGGCAAATGTGCCCTCCTGGGGACATGGTGGAAAGCTATATGAGACAGGAATACACCACCAGTAGCAGGAAATATCACTAGAAATGCCCAATTTCCGCTCCAGCACATGTTCTTTTTTTTTTTTTTTTCTTTTCTTGTTACATAGCTTTAACATTTAGGTTTGACCCAGATATCATAAGAAGCTAGAGGATTAATCAGGAATAAATGAAATCTGGTTGTTGCAATGTTTAGGTGTTGCTATTCTACGGATTCAGACATTTGAATGAAGGTTGATTGCAAAAGAAAAAGTATACGCTGTCTCCATCCACTTTGGGTACTTCTCTTGCTTTTCTGAAACGGCAGGTAAGGAAGTTGAAGTCGCTTTTATTTCTAACCATGCAGCAATTGCTATTAATAAGTTTAAACATTACTACATGAAGACAAAAATGCATACATCTTCTTGCAACCTTGCCCAGTTGTTACTGGTCTAATATTCTTGCAAGTGTGTTTTTAAGGTGAGCAGTTCCTTCCCGATCTCCTTGCCATCCACCTCCCCTTGCCCAGCTCTTCTACTGCAGGATTCCTTCTTTCACATTGGGCATTCAGCAGTTAGGGAGGTCTCTGTGGGATGTGAGACTTGGAAAATCCATGTTGTTTACTTGCTTTGATATGACTATGCAAGGGTGATATATATCCAAGATATCTGTGAGCATTTCTGACATGCAATTGGGATCATATTTTTCTCTCAAGCTTTAGCTGGAATCAAGCAGTACTAGGAGTCCAGCCACCCTGAAAGTTTGTATTACTAGTAATGAGAGTCTAATGTCAGGAATAGGACCAAACCATAAAGAAGAGTAGCAACAACAGTTGGGACGTGGATCCTGGACAAAGGACTTTAAACAACAAACTCAAACCGAATCCAGATTTAGGTATCAGCAGAAATGATTTGGCTTTGTGGTGGAGTCCAGCAGCGCCATGATTGTGTGTAAGACCTTGGGTTCTGCACGTAGAACAGTTTAGCTGTGTGTCTGTTTTATGCATGTATGTAAATCAATTCATAGTAGTAAATGCAGGCATAATAAATCTTTGATTTTTCTCAAGCTTGAAAGTTCTAACAAACGTTTAACTGCATACCTTGAGAAGTCATGGCATAAACATAGAAAAGTGAAAGAGGAATAACTATATGGGGTTAAAGATGGATATCACTTGCATATACAATTCTGGATACCAATTTATGAGTACTTTCCCAAACTTTTCTTTGTTTCTTAGAGACACTTATTTTGTATATTAGCACATGGTGTTACGTAGCTTAGTAAGATATGCAGAAACTATACTTACTGTTTGAAACCAGGATTCTTTGACTCTGTAACTTTTTCTTTATTTTTTGAAAGAGCAGATACAAAGGTATTTTGTTGCTTTTAAGTAATCTTGGTAAAATTGGGTATGTACAGTGAATTAAGGAAAAAGTTTTACACTTTTTCTCATGCAGGACGATGTCTAGGAAAGTCCATTCTCTTCAGCTGTGCGTGTTAGGAATATATGCTCTTAAAAATACAAGAAAGTTTTTAGGTTTTACTTTTAAATTAAAAAAGGGAGAAGTTAGTCATGCATATCGATTTTTTTAATGGTACCTAAAAAGTGAAGTGTGGCTATAAATCTGAGTGAGCTGAAAGTGATTGTGATCAAGAATTACTTAATGGAATTTATCATTTACTCTGTCATGAGAATAATTTTCTTCTATAAATAAGAAATCTCCTTAGCTTGTGTTCTTCATGTCGCTGGTGATGAATGAACTGCTTTTTCTCAGAGAGCAGAGTTTCTTTGGGCTTGCATCATGGTTATAGTGCATCTGACCAAGCCTTGAGCTGACATGAATGCTGTTTTCAGCAAGGGCTGGATATGTGCCAGATCAGTGCAAGTGTAATGCTATGGAATAGTAATACTTTGTCTTCTGAGTGAGTGGTACTGCTAGGTATGGAGAACAGCCTTCACTGTATATATGGTGTTTCAGTTGTTTGGCTGTTTAAAAATCAAGTTCTTCTTGCAAGTTAATGTCACTTATGTAAAATTGCTGTGCCACTTATGGAGACCTGGCAGGGAGAAACAAATACTCAGTCGTCTTCGTAGATTGTAGGATTTTGCAGATATGTTATTCTACTTGTCTGTCAGTGGTATGGGCCTGGCATCAGTTCAGCACTTGGCTGTGTACTGTACTGTGCAGAGACTCTTGTCTTGCCAGATACCTCACTGGAGAAGTTAGTGGATGCCCAGCCCTTACACTTAATTAGGTTTTTGCTTGAATTTCCTGTTCCTGGAAACTAAGAAGATATTTGAGTTTCACAGGCATACTTGAAGTTTTGAATGTGACCCATGCCTTGAGGTGAGAAGGGATTGGTGTTCTCCTGCGGTTTTCAGGCTCTGCGTTGTAAAGCCAAAACATTATCAGCATCATGGATTTGGCATGTCTCCAGTTTAGAGAGACGGGCCCCAAGGCTCATTAAGCATTAAGATTTAGGTTCATGTGAGGACATTTGAAACAGTTTTATATGAATCCAGGCTTTTTAATCTTTAAGTTTTATTGCCGTGTTATAATGAAGAACTATTTAATAGTACAGTTCAGGTGAGGGGTCAAAGGTAACATGAACCGTAATGCTCAGCTGTGTGCATGAGAAGAGGAGGATAGCCATTGAGGGGCATGCTTGAGTACACCCAGAATGGTCTGTCTTTGTATTTATGTTAAAAAAAAAAAAAAAAAAATGCATCTCAGCAGACTAAATAGTAGAGTTTTTTTCAGTGGAGCTTGGTAATTGAAAGGGCAAGAGACCGTGGAACACTGACCCATTCAAACAGAGTGTTGCTCAAGTGCAAAGCAAGGTAATCCTGTGAGAGGTTTCAGCTTTCCAAGAGTGTATGTTTAAGAAATTATATTGGGTACGTACTTTGGGCAATTATCCATGGCCATTGCTACTCAATGTAAAACTATGTGTGAATTGTAAATCTATAGGTGCATGGGACGGTCTTCATGTAAGTTGTGGTGGTGGTAGGTTCTGTATAAATAGCTTGTGAAGGCATTTACACAATCTCCCCTGTTGCCTTTCTTGAGCTCTTTTGCAAGGCTTCTATCTTGTTCACATTTTTAGTCTTTGGCAGAGCAAGACCCATGCTATCGTGTGTTTGGCAAACTTGCTTTCTTAATCCTACACATTTGCATAGTTCTTTATTCACCTTTTACTTATCAGACTGGACTGTGAGCCCTTTATAGGACAAAGTCAGTTCTGTCCTGCTTGTTAAAAAAGCACCTTGTTCATCTGATCCTAAATAAATAATGTCGGGGCATCATTAGCAATCACTCAAGAATGTTTTCCCAAAAATATTTTTGTGACCTCAAGAACATCTCTATATTTTGAAACTTCTTTACCACTTCCTTTGCAACAAAATATTTTGACTTTTCATTGTCTGTTGTTTCAATGTGCTTTGCTCATCTTTAAGGTTTTTCTCTTCTTTTCAATTATTTGGGGGCATTTTGGAGCTGCCACTAGAGCATGAGTTTAAAATATGTGGATACTGAAGCTGTCTGGGCTAATAATTATCAAGTGCTGAAAGGCTGCTTGTTAGAATGTAAATCTGTAAAACTTAATTTAAAAAGAGAAATGTCTCCTTGAAGGTTTACTGTGGATAGAATTTCCTGAACTCTCAAATATGAAATGCCCTTTAACTTTAAGATCAGGTCATTAGTCAGCTTTTCTTTTTAGGAATATGATCTGTTATTTGAGCAAAGAGCTCTGTTGGATACCTGTCCCTCCAGCCTGGATTGATCTGTGAACACACATCACTTCAGCCTTTCTTTTTTTCTGTTTCTGAAGCTTATTCTCTGAAACTGTTTCTCCTCCATTTCATCTTAGAAACAAGGTCTTTTTGGAGGCTGCATTTTGGCAGCCATCCTCTGAATATTTTCTTAACTGACGCTTTCTTGCAAGAATTTCATGGGCAGTTGTCTTGGTGCTTTTCATTAGATCTTTTATCAGCTGTTGCCTGAAACGCCTTCTTTTCCTGGCAGAAGTTTTTCAAATTCTTAACTGGTGATAAACAACCCCAGGAAGGTCTAATAGGTTAGTCACACAGTGGCTAGTACTGATTTCAGCTTGTCTGTCCTGCTGTGGAGATACCTTATCTCCTGGAATGCCAAGCCTTGGGGACAGCACCAAATAGAGGAATTGATTCTTCCCATACCTATCAGAGCTGGTTTTTATCGGGGGGAAGGAAATGACCTAGCTTCTCCCTATAAGAGTGGGGATGGAGCAGCTTTCCACTTCCATTGTGCCCTGTCGTTTCCATAAGGTAAGGCAGCTCTAAGGTTTTGGCTTCTATGCACTGTCTTACTGTGCTTCATCTAACAGCTAACTATGGAAGAGTCCGAGCCAGCACCTGGCGCAAGGGAAGGGGAGGCTGGGTGTGTGGATGTTGGACTGAAAGTGGCAGGACTTTGAGAAGTGCAGAACAGAGGATTGTCCTGACTCAAGACAGGTGCATAAATGCCAGGGGTGGTGGGCAGAAATCCCAGCTGAGAGCCTGAAGGGTCTGGAGAATAGGTCAGGTGTGTGTATAGAGGCTCAGGTTTTGTGGATGGAGCCTGGAGAGGTTTGGTTTTATCCTGGTTTGGGTTATTGTCTTTTGGGTGTTTGGTGGTATTGTTGGGGTTTTTTTTGCCTTCATCATACTTTGTTTGAATTCTTTTAAGAACTATTTTATCTGTATTTCTTTTTGTCATGTCTTTGCTCCTTTTACTGTTAAAAAGCTCCTTGAGATTTCATTATCAGATCTTCTGGTCATGTCAGAGAAACACTGGTCATACCAGGTACCAGAAAGCCTCAGTGGGAGAAGTATTACAGTCTTTATATTTCTGTTCTTTTTTCCTCCCTGTGTCATTTAACTTCTTGCATAAGTAGCTGTTAATAGTCCAGAGTGATTTCTCTGAGAAACAAGTTGGCTGAAAGCTAAAGTGTTAAAAAGTCCTCCCTAAACTTGTTTTGCCAGTCATCTCCAAAATGTCGCTGGTCAGCAAACCCCAGCTACCAAAAAGGTCAAGCTTTGGGAATGTACCTACATTCTCATTTTGAAAACAGTACTGAAGGACATTGTTTTATGCTTTGTTTCAACCGCTATTCCCTCACTGTGTGGTGTCAGACCTTAAATTACCAGTATCTTACTGGAGGGAAGGTAGAAGGAGAAAATAGTAGAAGATTTAAAATCATCCTGTTTTGTTATCTCAAACAATGTTGTCCCATTGATATCTGTTCTCCTAGATGCAAGAGTATGGAAAATAATAGTACCAATACATTAAAAACAGAACAAAAAACCTCACAAAAACAACACTTCTATTCCAACTTCAACACTTCCACTCTGCCCATTTATATAGTAGCTCACCAACCTTGGCATAGCAGAATGTGGTACACAGTGATATAAAGGTTTTGCTTTGTTCTTTAGAAGATGCACATCCGCTTGAGGATTTTCTGTGTTTGAAGAACACAACTGTATAAAAACCTGAGCTAAATTTGTGCCTAGGAAAACCTGGGCTTGCAACTGGTGGTAGTTCGGGGCAAGACTAGGGTCTGACATTTACGTTAGGAGCGAGCAGTGTCTGCCCTGGATGCCTTTGCGAGGATGGATATACTTGAGCCCTGATGATTTTTACTGCACAAGAAAAAGGACTGCTTCCTTGGAGGAAAGAGTTAATATCAGACAGGGTCAGCAGGAGCTGGGAGGTACTCAGAGAAAGATCATTCAAAGTCTCAGTACAACTTGGGACCTGTTAGGCTCCAACCCTTTGTCTGAACCTGCCAGTAGGGACCTTAGTGCCTTCCTTAGACTGATCAATATAGCTAAACTGGCCAGACAGATCAGATGTTTGAGGCAGAGGAACCTAATGTGCCATCAGCTAAGTGTGTTTTTTGAGCAAGTGCCTTCAAGTGTCCTCCTGCTGCAAGAATGGGTGATGGCAGTAACTTGTCTAACATGATCTGGGGATCGGGCCTCAAATGTATGTTGTAGCAAGGCTTATGTTGATTGCCTGCCCTCCGTGACTTGGTTCGAAGGTGATATGGATAACTTTTGTAATGGAAGTAAAATGTTGTGAAAATAAAGCACTGAACAATGTGTGTGTGTTTCAGCTGATGTAGAAGCTGATGGGTTCTACGTTGCTCCTGTAACACTTGCCCTGCCACTGTGTTTTCCATACCTTTCTCAGGGATTGCTGCGATACAAATACATTTTTAAAGATTTGATTTAATTAAATGTCCTAGAACAATCCATTCAGCAGGATTTCTGATGCTTTTTTAAGTTATCAAATTTGTGATTCCAGAAGAATGTGAAATTGTTTTGTCTTTTTTTTGGGGTGGGAGTAATGTGATGCCATACAAAATTTTCTGAGATAACCATGAGGTTGGACAACAGATGCTGGAATTGTTCCCCTGTCCATAGATGCCTACAGTGCAGGTCTCTAGACTTGCTGTGCAGCTAAGTGCAGAAAAAAAGCTGCTTCTGGTTATGGTCATGTTGATGACTGCCTGATGTCTGACTTTTCTGCTGTCTGCAGTGCAGTAGGCAGGACAGTACTTTGCCATGTACTGGTTGCCAAGGTTTCTGAATGGTAACCGGTGGGGTTTTTTTACAAAATCTTTTTTTTTGAATGGTACAGAAAAATAGCAACAAATGTTATTAACAGGTCAACAGACACTATTATGGTCAGGTATAGGGCTGGGAGAGTGACAGTGCCCAGCACTATAACTGTAGTGAGGCTGGAAAATGGGGCCGGCGTAGTGGGGCTGGAGGAGGGTTTAGGCTGCCAATGTTTTCTCCTCTGTGAACTTGGTCACTGGGGTCATGTCTGAGTGTCTTCACCTCAGAATGAGCCAAGGGTTAGGGTTAAGATTAGGATTAGTATTGGGGGAAGGACAAAGGCTAGAGCTGTAGATGCAGTGGGGCTGCCAGAGGAAGATGTGCGCTGCAAGTTAAGTAAGGGACAGACAAATAAAGTGGATGTCGTTGTGGGAGCCTACTATAGGCCACCCAGCCAGGATGATGACACTGATGAGTTATTCCTTAAGGAACTAAGGGATGCTTCTAAGTCATCTGCCCTTGTCCTTATGGGGGACTTCAACTTGCCAGATGTCAACTAGGAATACCACACAGCTGGTACAAACAGGTCCAGAAGATTCCTAAACCATCTGGATGATAACTTCTTGGTACAGGTACTAAGAGAACCGACCAGGAAAAGTGCCTTCCGTGATTTATTGCTTATTAACAGAGAGGGTCTCGTGGGTGAAGTGGCGATTGGTGGCTGCCTTGGCCACAGTGACCACGAAGCAGTCAAGTTTAAAATCTATGGTAACAGGAGGAAAACTGCCAGCAATACCTTAACTCTAGATATGAGGAGAGCTGACTTCAGGCTGCTCAGGGAACTACTTAGTAAGGTCCCCTGGGAAAAAGCTTTTGCAGGTGCAGGGGGTCCATCACTGCCGGTCACTTTTTGAGTACGACTTCCGAAGAGCACAGGAGCAGGCAATTCCAAAATGTCGGAAGTCAAGCAGGCGAAGCAGAAGGCCAGCTTGGCTGAGTAGGGATCTTCTTGTGGAACTAAGGTGAAAAAAGAAAGTGTATGGCCAGTGGAAGCAAGGTCAGGCAATATGGGAGGACTACAGAGATGCTGTTCGCCATCATAGGGAGCAAATACGCATGGCCAAAGCTCAATTAGAGCTGAAGCTGGCCAGTACTGTGAGGGACAATAAAAAGGGCTTTTTAAAATATGTAAATAGCAAAAGGCAGGCCAGAAATAACATTGGCCTGTTACTTGATGAGCATGGTCACTTCACAAACAGGGACATAGACAAAGCAGAGACGTTTAATGCTTTCTTCGCCTCAGTCTTCAACACCGATGATGGTCTCTAGCTGGGCTAGAGAACCATGACTGTGAGAATGATAAACTCCCAACCAACCCCAAACTTGTGCAGGATTTGCTGCTCCAGTTGCATCCCTATAAGTCAATGGGGCCCGATGGGATTCATCCAAGGGTACTTAAAGAGCTGGCTGATGTCATAGCGAGACCTCTCAATGATTTTTCAATGCTCTTAGGAATCTGGAGAGGTCCCAGTTGAGTGGAAGCTGGCAAACGTTGTCCCAATCTTCAAGAAGGGCAACAGGGATGACCCTGGTAACTACAGGCTTGTCAGTCTCACCTCCACCTGGCAAAATTATGGAGAAGATTATTCTGGGAGTTATTGAAAAACACCTGAAAGACAACACAGTTATTGGTCCCAGGCAGCAGGGATTCATGAGGGGAAAGTCCTGCTTAACAAACTTAATTTCTTTCTATGACAAGGTTACTCACCTAGTTGACCAAGAGAAGCCAGTCGATGTAATCTTTTTGGATTTCAGTAAAGCTTTCGATACTGTCCCTCACAATATCCTCCTGGACAAAACGTCCAGCATACAGCTGGATAAACACATAATGCAATGGATGAGCAATTGGCTGACGAGTTGGGCTCAAAGTGTTATAGTAAATGGGGTTACATCGGGCTGGTGACCAGTCACTCTAGTGGGGTTCTGCAGGGATCCATCTTAGGGCCAGTGCTCTTTAATGTCTTCATAAATGACTTGGATGTGGGACTTGAAGGATTACTATCTCTAAGTTTGCCAATGACACAAAATTGGGAGGAGCTGTTGACACTCAAGGGCAGAGAGATCTAGACAAATTAGAGAGCTGGGCAATCACCAACCGTATGAAGTTTAACAAGGGCAAGTGCTGCATTTTGCACCTGGGACATGGCAACCCTGGATGTACATACAGGCTGGGGAGCGAGAGGCTGGAGAGCAGCCCTGCGGAGAGGGATCTGGGGGTTCTGGTTGACGGCAAGTTGAACATGGGCCCACAGTGTGCCCTGGCAGCCAGGAGGGCCAACCGTGTCCTGGGGTGCATCAAGCACTGTGTTTCCAGCCAGTCGAGGGAGGTGATTGTACTGCTCCACTCCGCGCTGGTGCGGCCTCGTTTTGAGTACTGTGTGCAATTTTGGGCGCCACAGTACAAAAAGGATACAAAGCTACTAGAGAGTGTCCAGAGGAGAGCAACGAAGATGGTGAAGGGTTTAGAGGGGAAGCCGTACGAGGAGTGGCTGAAGTCACTTGGTCTGTTCAGCCTGGAGAAGAGGAAACTGAGGGGAGACCTCATCACAGTCTACAGCTTCCTCACAAGGGGAAGAGGAGGGGCAGGCGCTGATCTCTTCTCCCTGGTGACCACTGATAGGACCTGAGGGGACGGCAGGAAGCTATGCCAGGGGAGGTTTAGGCTGGACATTAGGAAAAGGTTCTTCACCCAGAGGGTAGTGGAGCACTGGAACAGGCTCCCCAGGGAGGCAGTCACGGCGCCAAGCCTGACACCATTCAAGAAGCATTTGGACAACACCCTCAGACATATGGTGTGATTTTTGGGGTTGTCCTATGCAGGGACAGGAGTTGGACTCGATGATACTTGTGGGTCCCTTCCAACTCAGGACATTCTATGATTCTAAGTTTTCTTCCTTGCAAACTCTTAAACCTGAGACATGGCTGGGGACGTGAGGCCCAGGGCAGCCAAGTTCTTCAGTTAGGGTTGGCAGGGCAAGAAAACGTGGGACTGCAGTTGCAGGGGGCTGCCAGGGGAAGGTGTGGGTTAGGAAGTGTTTTCTGCCCTGCAGACTGTTTCCCCTGGGCCGTGGCTGAGGGCCTTGCGCCAGGTCCCCAGTGCAAAATGGTTAGGGTTTTTGTTTGCCCCATATTTTAATAGAAACCTGCTAGAGCTGATGAAACTTTACATATCAAGACAGATGCTCTGTATGAGTCTGAACAGGCACAGAAAATTTAGTGTGTACTGACCTATGTGGGAAAAGGTGTATTGAGTGGCTTTTTCAAGAAGCAGGAACAGATAGTAACTGTGTGACTGAAGGCGACTATTGAGACGCTCTGCATAAACAGTACGGCTTTTCAGCCAGGTTGGTGGTCGAGCAAGCTTAAGCCACTTGATATTTTGGCATCTGGACTGTTGCTCTAGATGAGGCAATAATTCAGAAGCAGCCAGTCTGCTCTGGAAGAAATCTCCCTTTGGCACGTTCTCCAGTGAGCAAGTCCTGGGGGTTTTGCTGCCAGACTGTTTAGAGATGTTTCCAACAGGAGGTAAACATTTTAATAATAGAGACCTTTCTTCCTCAGGCTTTTCCATCTTGCTCCATCCCGTTTCCTCCCTCTTCAGACTCCAAACAGTGATCTAAAATGTTGTTTATTCCCTGCTCCTTTCCTTCCTCTCATTTTATCCTTCTCCCATATTTCACAGGGAAGCCTGTACAAGCCATTTTGAAGTTTTATTTAGAATGGGCTTTGGCATTTGAGGTTTCCAAAGAAAAGCAGCGAAGCTGGTGAAGGGTCTAGAGCACAAGTCTTAGGAGGAGCGGCTGAGGGAGCTGGGGTTGTTTAGTCTGGAGAAGAGGAGGCTGAGGGGGGACCTTATCGCTCTCTACAACTGCCTGAAAGGAGGCTGTAGCAAGGTGGGGGTCGGTCTCTTTTCCCACGTAACAAGCAATAGGACGAGAGGAAACGGCCTCAAGTTGTGCTAGGGGAGGTTTAGATTGGATATTAGGAAAAATTTCTTCACTGAAAGGGTAGTCAGGCACTGGAACAGGCTGCCCAGGGAAGTGGTTGAGTCTCCACCCCTGGAGGTATTTAAAAGACGTGTAGATGTGGTGCTTGAGGACATGGTTTAGTGGTGGACTTGGGAGTGCTAGGTTAACGGTTGAACTTGATGATCTTGAGGGTCTTTTCCAACCTGAACAATACTATCATTAAGACCTCTTTATTTTACTTTCAGTTACTGTCTATGGCTTTTGATCTGCACCTGCAATATTGGTTGTGGTGCCTAATGTATTCATGTTTGAGTAATAAGGCAAATGGGATGCTTTAGCTAATATATCCTTTATTACCTGAGACAGAATAGGCAGATTGAAGATGGAAATCACAACAGAGCTAGAGTATTTAGAAAGAAGTGCTCTGATGAAAAAAAAATAATCTTAAGTTCCCTGTTGCAGCAGCAAATTGGAAAAGAATAGTTTATAGGGTTGCTGCTGTGCAAGTCTGAAAGGCTTGTGCCTTTTTGAGGAAAAAGAAGAAATGCTTGTTTATCATCTGTGAAATAAAATGATGATTATAGGAAGTGAGATGTGTGGTTCTTGCCATTCTGTGCAAAGAAAGGGGGGGGGGGGGCGAAAAGTGAATTGTTTGTATATAAAAGTGTATTCTTTCATCATTTGTTTGTAGGGCATAATAGTTAGTGTTAGATTCTACCTTAAGCAGAAGGCAGGAATAGCACAGCAATCTGTATGAGCTAGGGTTACAGAGTTTTTAACTGCAAGATCAAGAAAATACCCCCAACTCCCAAAAAATGTCATTCACATTGGGTTTGTTGCCACTCCTGATTATGGTGGTGTGGGAGATGTGGTGACCCCAAGTAGGTAATAACACAAGTACAATTTAGGACAGGTCAGACAGAAGCTTTATTAACTGTGATCACAGAGAACAGTTAGAATAGCATCTCCCCCTCTGCTCCCCTGTTCTCTCCAAGTCATTGCAGAGACACAACCTAAATAGTGTTTCAGGGGAAAAAAGAAAGAGGTGAGGAAAAACAGTAATTTCAATGTTAACAAAGCCAGGTATCCCCCCCCTAGGAGGGATGGACTCCTTAATGAGCTTGCCATGGTCCTAAGAAGGAATCAAACAGTAAATAATGCGACAATATGGAGAGATGGCTCTTGGAGGAGCCTATAGGAGTGGCCCGTCCCAAGTTGTCTTAGCTCCGAAGTGGGCAGTTTGGAACAATCACAGACTGTTAGTTTTTAATTGAAAGGAATGTTCTTTTAGTTAGGATAAACTTCTTAGCCAGACCTCTCAAATCTTAAATATTAATATTTTTACCACCACAATAGGCTGCTAGAAGAGTCAGTTCTTGAATGGAGACAGTGTCAGCACAAAGTGAGATTCCTCTCTTGCATAGTGGGTATTCTAATTTTTAGAGAGTTTTATATTATCATAGACATCTTTGTTTCTCTTCAAAGATATTGAATTTAAAGTGAGTGTCTTGATCTGATGATTTTCTTCCCAATGGATGGGACTAGTTGAATTTTATTCCTTTGGATAAAAGGCATAAGGGTTTTCTCTTGGGGGAAGGGTGGTAAAGAAACAGCGTTTGTTGCAACAGGATTTTATAATTAAAATTCCCCACTTTTAGAGGCTGGGTCATTTTTTGGAATATTCTAACAATGAGCCATATCGGCACTTCTCATAGCGTGTTCATGGGTGGTGGGGAACTTTGTTTGGGGGAGCTGCTAATCTTTGGACACTGAACAGTGTTCAACTGTGGTATCACTGGCCTAATGACGTTTTCATTAGGTGGGTTTTTTTGGACTCCCTTTTTGTTTGTCTTCTCACATTTACATTTTATGGGGACCTCTGTTCTCTACAACATATGGAAGGATGGCATTTAATTTCAAGTACAGATGCAGAAAAATAGACAGGCCACCCATAAAGTGTACGCCCTTTCTCACTTTCCTGCAGTGCAGAAACTGCTGGACCGTTCTTCCCAAGCTATGATGATACCCGGATGCCTTCTAGGTTTCTGCTCTCGGGCCCTTCTAGGCATGACTTGCCTCTAGGCAATGGAGGCAGACTGATGTGACAGAATTCACCCACAGCCCATGAAGACTGATGTGATCTAGATACACTTAGGGTATGAAAGAAATATTGTTGTGGTACTCTGCTGTGGATATTTTCCCTCTAGTTTTTCTTAAGTTCAGTGATGGGTCTTTGGGTACACACATGTGTTCTCAGGAGGGGAGAAAGGGGAACATCTTCCTTTCCAGCCATGCTGAAATCCTTATGTGCTGGGGACAAGTGTTGGATAATTTGGATTTTGTGACTTACCACTCATAAATACTCCTTTCTCGTAACAGGTTGCTGAATGCAATAAAGCCGGGATTGGTAAAAAAGATCAATAGACTACCGACCCCCATTGCAGGTTTGGTGAGTATGTCAAATGGAGAAAAAAAATCTCTCAGTGCTGCTTTTTGCACCTTGATTTTATGACTGTGTGATTTAGATAGCAATTATTTTTGTAATTTGAACTCTTCTAACCTGCTAAACTTAGACAGTCCCGCTGAAATCTGAACTCTCGGTGTAGTCACCTTAAGACCTTCCAGTCTTTTTTTCGGAAGTGGGCAGTGCTCAAGAGGCAGAGTATATTTTTAGAGGAAGAATATCTTCTTGGTTATGTGTCATCTTCCAGTTGTGGTGCTAGCTTTAGAAAGACTGGAATGTATGTGTTAGAAGCCATCACCACAAAAAGATAGCTTTTTGGAAAGAAAGAAAAATGTGCTTGTATATTTTGTCTCATTTTCTCTTTCCCCAAAATACCACAGTCTGCAGATAACATTCATTGCAGGACTATCTAGGGAACTGTTTCATGTTGACTTTAAGGGCAGAGTAAAAGTTGGCCACAATCTGTTATAAGCGAGGAAGACCACAGAGGGTGTGCTGACAGCCCGTGGGCTCTCAGGAGCGCCGGGTGCTCAGGAGGTCACCTCAAGGGTGGCACAGTCCTGTGCCTGCTGTTGGGGAAGAAGGTGGGGGGGTATGAACGGGTGTTGGGTCTAACAGGATTAGCCTCATAGAAATTGTATTGATTTTTACCTTGAGATGTGGCTGGGAATAAAAGGGCCCCTGAGCATGTGGAAGGTGGCCATCCTCAATTTAGACTAATGATATACTTATATATGTGGTTCCTTTCTGTTCTGGCACTGCTCACATTTAATTTAGTTGTGCAAGATTCAGAACGTATTACTTGTTGATATCTGAGGTTAACGTTCCTTTATATAAACTGCATTAAAAAGTTTCAGTGTATTAGAAACCACGTTACATTCATTTTTAAATTGGTTCTATAATGTAATTACATAGCCTTTGAGGCTGGGTCCTTCAACCTGTAGACTGACAGGCATATTTCTGTATGAATACTGCCTAGTTTTAGGATTTAATTTGTGATCCCCACCACCCTTTCTCTAAAGTTTCCTTGTGTGCCTTTCTTTTGCCTCTAAACCCCATCTAGCTTTATTCCTATGTAGTCCTGTTTGAAAGGAATATTTGATATAAACAGCTGCAAAAGATACCAGTAGTGCAATTTTCTTTTCCTTGGCTCCCTTTCAGGAAAGACTCAATTTTTGTTATGACTGTTTTAAGAGGATGATATTGAATTACATTGGGTTTTTTTCTTATTCATATGTAAAATCCCAAAGGTAAGGTGGTTGTAGTAGGAGGGACATAGAAAAAGTCATTATGTGTGTGTATTTTTCTCATTCCTTGAGATAAATCTCTCTTGCAAGATGTGTATCTTCAAAGCATTACCAAAAAAGCGGTTTTCAGGCTATTAATGATACAGCTGATCTTAATTTTGTGTTGGAAGGTGACTTTTTTTACCTCTGGACTTGCGTCCTCTATTTACCTTTAGTAATTACTCTTCTAAATATTTTTCCTAATAAATAATTAGGCTATTAAAACAGTTCACTGGTGCTTCTGGGTTCTTAAACATCACCAATGGGTGTTTTTATCTACTGTTCTGTGAAGAAATTGCTCCAAACAAAGCAAGCCATCCAAATGTCCCCTTGCTTTCGAAGGTGTCTAGTTTCATACCTGCTGACTTTTGTTGCCATTTTTAATTATAGTGGTGAGTAAGTGGTTGTTTTAAGGATTGCATGTGAATTTAAATGATCAAGTGTTCTAGTCTGTTACACATATTTATGGTGTATTATTTTACAGTACAGACATCAGGAGTATATTAGAGTGCAGGGTGTATCTTTTTTTCTCTTACCTGTACCATGTCTGTGTGTCTGAAAAAAACCCTAAAATATTGACACTATAGTCCAGAAGCAGTTATACCTCCTAGTTAGCTGGCCGCATATGAAGGACATTCCTTTCTTTCTTGCCAATTTTTCTTTATTATCTTAGCCTTGGTTGGCTTCACATAGTATATAGGTACTTCTTTCCAGTTATTTCACCCCAGTGAGTGTGATTTCCTCCAGTACACATAGAAATGCTGTGAAAGCTTCAGTACCTTTTCTGCCTTGTGTGAGATCCATGCTTTTGAACTCCTAGATACTACTTCTGCCTAAAAAGTGTAACTTAATCGTTCTAACAAAATTAAGTAATTAATCAATTTATTCCCGATAGCAGATAAAATAAGCATTTAGTTCACTAGTAGAGACAATAGGTAGGTTTTCTTTTTTACAGAGTTGGAGCTAAAACCTATGAGTAATTGTGAAGTACTCAAAGTGCCTTTTGTCTCATTTTTAACCTCCAGAGACACAAACAGTCATATATTATGTAGCTCTACAAAATGTCTGCTTGAGTGTAATTCTCCAGATGATACTCTATTTTTCTCCTTTGTTATTGTAAGGACAAATGAAGAAGTATGCTTTATTGAAGGAAAGTAACAGTAATCTTGAAGTCTGTATTGGAGACATGCTGAGATGTTCATCTGGGAGTATTATCAGGTGTAAAAATTTGGCGTATATTTCATGTTTGAGTGATTTCTCATAACACTGCTGTGAAGTATTATGTATAACTGGTCTAGTGTCAACAGACTGAATTCTTCAAACTTTTCCTGGTGCTTAAAGCTAGATGAATCTGCAGTTACTCTGAAATTCTTACCAGTGACTTGCCCATGTGGTTTAAGAGGGAATGGCTTATTTGCAGATCTTTTGTACACCAGAACACCAATCATGTAGGCAAAATTTATTGGTTATAGTGTTGTAGTGTTAAAGTAAGGACTCGAGGACCTGCACACCACTGTACTAAGCACAGGCCATATAAATACACAAAGATGATCTTTGTCTCGTTGCAAGTCTAAGTCAGGATGTGGATTGTATGCAGCACTACATATAGAATTACATATGTTCAGCTTGGCAGGCTTGTTTGTAATTTGCTTTGATCTCCAGAAGTGTCGACTGCTTCTGTTATCACAGCAGAAATGATACATTGCTTTAATGAAATAAAACGTAGGACCAACAGTTTGGTATTCAGACTTACAGTGAGTATTAAATTTGATGAAATGCTTTCTCATTCCTGTTCAGTATTCATGAGTCCAGAAAGCTAATGCTCCCACGAAAAAGCAAATTCACAAAACATTCAAAGAACATGTTAAACGTAGGTAGGAATAACAGGCTTTGCTGGAAGAGCCGTATTGCCAGAAGTTTTCTCATGTGAGAAATCAATACTGAACATCTTTGTTTTAAGACTGTCAGCTTTCCAGAAGCATCATTTCATGTATTTAATTGTGCAAGGCTGGGAAAGTATTTTGGCTGTGTTATTAATTAAAAGACCATCTGAAGCTGAAGAAGTCTTACAAAGATGGATTATTAGAGTACAATTAATATAATTAATGTATAAGTAATTTTTACAAAACCAGCAATTTTTTCAGTGAGTTGCTGTTGATTTCTTTCATTTTGTATGACGTTCATAGTGGGCACAACTAATTTATAAGGTTTCTACTAATTGCAATTTTGTACAGCTATGCCTTATTATATATTTAATTCTATAGAAGTAAAAAATTCCAGCATCATCATAGATAAGCTTTGCTTTATAATGCTAAGCACTGTATGTTGACTATCTTTTTCCCTTAAAAAAAATTTCTACTTTTTGCTTCCCGTCCCTGAATAATGTCACTCTGTGAGGGAAAAAAAAAAAAGGTTTCTGCCTTATCTTTTGTTTGACAGAGTTTAGGAGAGTTTATAGCATTACTTCAGTTCCTTGAACAATCCCCACAGGAGCTCAGACACTTACTTCAGAGGCTGTGTGAAAGAATCTCACATATAATAGTAGGAAGTAGTCAAGACAAAGTTGGAGGGCTGAACTTTAGCTTGGATCTTGGCTCATGTTTCAGCACTACTGAATAAAAATCTGTTTACTGTGGCATCCAGTTTTCAGCTTGTGTACTGTCCTCATCTTTGTGACATTTGTATGATTTAGCAGTGGAAAATATAGCTCTGCAAAAGTCACCTGGTTGCATTCTTATTGCGCCAAGACGAATAAAACTGTAACGCACTGTTTAAAAAGGCTTGTTCCTTTGAAAACAAGGTATTTTTTTTCTGTCATTATTTTCCTAGGAAGTTTCTCTTGGCAAAGTGTTCTCTGGGAACTTGCTATGAACTTTATTAAGAATAGCTACCTGTCTGCTGGTGCTGGTAATTTTTTCTTATGCTGTACTGTTGCATAAATTCCAGTATTTTTTTGATGTCATATGATGTCCCAAACAAATTTCAGCATTGTATTAACTTTCAGGAGTTTGTGCTTCTAATTAAGTTCAGCAAATGAGATCTTTTTTTCTTCATGCAGATATGAACCTGAAAATAAAATAACAAGACCCAAATATAGTGTACTGTGTTTCACAGCATTAAAAATAATTAGAGAAGATGGAGAAACACATGGAACTTCAACTGATGTGCATTATTTTTATCACTCTTTCCACTCGTACTTCAGTGTTACTATACTTACTATACTATACTATACTGTTATTATACTTACTATACTATACAGTGTTACTATACCCCAAATTAAATTATCTTCTCATTCTTCCTTTTAATTTCTCACTCTCCGTTTAATTCTTTGTAGCACTTTCTGGGAAGAGCCTGCTCCTATTGTAATATCTAGATTCATAATACATTATAATGTCTGTTCCCTTATTTTGTACTTCTTTTTGCTGCTGGACAAATTCATTTGCCAGCACAATTGTATCCATAAAAAAGTCTTGCTGTGTAAGTTGTGGTACATGTGAAGTAAACAGAAGCAAAATTTCCTAACTGTCTAAAAACAGTAAGTTCTTGGCACTCACATCCCAAAAGCATTTTTGTGAATGTTGATGGAAAGCAAAGTGTCAACATCATAGCAAAATGCTGTGCAAACCATTCTGCCGTGGTTTCTGTGGATCTTCAGTGCTAAATGGTAATTGGCTTCTCTACACCTCCTGTGCCTGCCTGCAGTTCTGATTATCTGAATATTTGACTAAAACAAAACTTAGGGTCTGGTCAGTGGTTTGGAGCAGCACTGTGTACTTTGGCTCATCACATACTATGATATATATTGAATCCCTTCACTAGAACAATAGTATTCTCAAAAAAAAAAAAAAAAAAGTTTGCATCGTTGTATCCTTGTATGCTTGTGTTGTTTGGGGTTTTTTTACCCCCAAGCTTTCTAGACTCTGCCTTTGAATTAATTTTTCATTTAGATTTTCCTGCTTATTTGTTTTGGTGTCATCTGAGCCGGACAGGGCTACCTTATAAAATTACTGTTTAATGAATTTAGCCATATGCTGTACTCACAAACACTTCTAAGTTTCATGAAGAATACAAAAGTAAACTAACAGGTGTTTCTTAACCAGGCTGTTTGTAAACAGAATCTGTGTGGAACAATTAGTCTGTGTGGAAACATTAGTCTGTGTGGAATACGTTGTAGTTAATTCATGGCAGAAGAGGAAAACAGCCATCAATTCAAATTTGGCAGGAAGCATAGAGGAAGCAGCACTGATGGGGAAAAAATGAGATGCGAACCAATAAAAACTAAAACTTTACATTGAAATTCAGCTGTTTTTTTTAGACTGGATTGAAGGTTTTTATTGCTCCCAATTAACCATGCAAATGCTGTCCAGAAAGGATTGCTGTTCTCCCATTTAGAGAAAAACTAGTGAGTCAAGCAGAAAACTGGCATCTCATTTAGTATTTTATTGGTTGAAATTAATGTGCTTGCTATGATGTTGGGTTTGCCTCCAAAACTCTCATACTTTTGATGCTGGAAACTAATCATCGATCTGACAGTAGCATATGTGCTGGAGATGCATTCCACTGCTGCACTTGGGTTCAGCTTGTGTAGCCCAGGCTTCCAAGTTTGAACTTTAACCTGAGGTATGGATGTAAGAGAGGCTGAAATAATAGGACATTAATAAAATACATGAACCATCAAAAAAACCCAAGAGAGGTAAATGACCTCACCTTGTTTATTTGCTTTTGATGGTCTGAGCTGTGTTTAGCTATAAAGTGCACCCTCAGAGAAGCATGAGTTCAGCCAGCTCCTAGTAGTCTTCATGTTCGTCATCCCACTCTGGCCCATGAGCTGTCCTTGACATCCCTGAGCAGTCCCTTCTGTCCTCAGCTACCCGCTGGAGTGGTGTGTTTATGATGGCTGGAGGTGAAACCTGAAGTGAGTGACACCTTGTTTGCTTCTGAATTGGCCATTATTGATCCCTCGCAGGTTTCCGTGTGCTTCCTGCACCGCTGGCCCCAGCCAGCGCTCGGCCAGGGCTTCTGCAGACCAGCCTCATTGCTGGCCTTAAAGTCCCTTCTTCTGGATGCTTCCTTGGCTGCAGTGCTTACAGTGCACTCAATAAGCTAACCTGTTTGTTGGCTGGGACCACTACTCGTCATGCTAAGGATACCGTCCCTTTCTGCCAGTGCCCAGGAGTTTGTCCCTTGTTACAAGCTGAAGTCTCTCATTTAGCACCCAGAGCGCCCTGAACAGTTTCCTTATTGGGTCAGGGTGGCACCAGCCAAGATGGGTAAAGGTTTGTAGGACACACGTGAAGGACGGCTGTGAAGCACAGCTGCTGTGGACAGATGCAAATTTTGTCATGTTGTTGAGGCCCGTTCCCGAACTAGACTGGTTAGGATTCAAAGGTGCAGCAGTTTCAGTCAGCTTAAGCTGTGCCCTGAGCATGCTGCGCTCTGCCGCTGAGAACGTCATGACTTGGTTTGGCCAAATGCTAATAATATGTGTAAGCTCTTTGTGGCAAGGATCATCTGCTCGTCTGTTTTTGTCTAACACCTCACCCCATGAGTCCTGCTCCGTGGCCAGGACTCCTAGACAGTATGTTAATACAAATAATAAATAACACTTACAAAAATATCGCAGGCATTCCTGTGTCATTCACAGTCTGTTTTTAGACTGCTCTCCCAAGTTGAGTCTTCAACCATGGCTTTAATCAATAGGTTTGTAATTAGCTTTATTCACACTGAATAATTTAAAATGTTAATATGCAAATTCAGAGGTAAGGAAAACCTTTTCTCAGTTAAAACCCAGAGAGGATGGTCACTGCAGAGGATCTCCTTTTTGAATTTTTTTTTTGTTTTGTTTTACACAGAGACCGTTTTATTGCCCAGCCTTGAGAAGGGAAAGCCAACTACCACACTTTAGAAAGAAGTGCTTCCTTAAAAGCAAAGAGTCTACCTGCTTTGGGGCTGTCAAGTGATTTCACAAAGATGTTATTTATAAAACTATATAGGTAAAGGCTTAGTGTAATGATTGTTTTCTTTTTTGGACATAGGAGGTTTAATAAAGTGAAGGATTCCAGGGATAACATTTGAAAATGGCAAAAAGAAAAACATTGCTGCTGCTGAAGGCCTAATGCTAGGCAGCTGAAATGTGAACTTGCCCTTATCATAGCATTAACCTTTACTATAAATGACAGTCTTTCCTCGGGTTGGGGAGGGCAGCTGGCTTCCAGGAGGAGCTCATTTTGTACCCGTGCAAAATGCAGGTTGCCCACTGGATTAATTTTTGGATTTGTTTTCAGATCTTAAAAGTGTCCTTCTACAAGTTCAGCCATGACTTGCATTATGTTGATTTACTGACTCTGGTTGAGTGAGTATTTCAGAAATGGCAAGCTTTTGAAGAACAATCTCTAAGTATCTGTAAGTATCAGAAAAAATGATAGTTTAACAAATAAAATGCCATTCACTATGTAGCTTAGGGCTGCACTACATGAAGCAAAGAATCCAGTGCCTTCCTCAAGCTGTTGTCTTAGAAACGAAAGCCTCCTGAGCAGAATGACTTAAACTCTTCAGGACAAAGCCCCCTGCTGAAGCTTATGACTTCTCTTAATAGCTGGGCAAATGCCATGTGCTCTGGAGGTGTGTACCATCTTCAGGAGTTTTCAGTGGAGGGGTTGGATGCCCTGAGCCTGCAAATGTGTCGCCTGTGCCCTGTGTTAGAGATAGATCCGGGCACCTGCAATCTTTGGGTAACTTCTGTTGCAAAATCGATTAGTTTGCCAAGCAGGATACAAAAAGAAGCACTGAGCTGGTGTGCTGCATGTGTACAGGACAGCTACATAAAATAAGCAAAGCTGCAACTATGCATGTCTTGAGGCTAAAAGAAGCATCAGCTTTTGTCCTTAACAAGAAAAACTAGACCTGAGGCTATGGTTACTTTCAGCTGTTCTAAAGTTGACTTTCCTACACCCTCTGCTATGCCAGCACTGGCACTCCTATGGCCATTAGCTGGAGTGGGCAACTGATCTGGCTGAAAAATACCCTTTTCCTTCACCTTATAGCGTGCAGCTGCACGGGCAGAAGGGAAGGAACAGGCTTGCTGTGTTGGCGGACGGAGGTGTCATTCAATCAGTTTAAAGTAGTTGCAAAGCTTCAGCTCGGGAGTTTAAACTTAGATGCAATCCTTAAGTTATTGGCCAAAATCAAAGGACACAGGGACCTGGGAAAGTCTCATACCGAAATCCCCATTTTAAAGGTTGTCTGTGTTTAAAACTATACTTAGTAGCACTCTCACTCCCTAATTCTGGAAAGCCTTTCACAGGTTGGAGTCTGTAGGTCTGCACTATAAATACCATCTCTAATCCTCAACTGTCTTTTTCAGTGACATGTAGCCTCTACTGTAGGGAACAGCTAGATGCCAGTATTTATTTGAGAGTGAGAGCTAAATTCAGTGTAAATGGGGTTGACTGGAGTAAGAATATTTGCTGTATTTGCTGCTACCCTGCATTCTCACAGCATCCGAGAAGCAATTGCTGCTGCCCATAAAATCCACGTGATACGGTCTGGAGAATGTTAATAGCCGGATAACAGTAGCACTGGAGATGTGAAAGGGGAGGGTACCTTCCCAAGAGCTCTTAACCTGACCAGTCCCCGGGAGGCGAGTGGGAACAAAAGTTGCCGCGGTGTGGTCAGACAGACAGATCTGCCACCTCAAAATGGGCCAGGGAGGCTCAAGCTTCCTATTACCTCCTCCTCTTGTGAAAAGGGGGCAAGCGTGAGTTAGCAACGGTCTGTTGTGACCTTAGGCTGAAGATGGTGGCCGAAGAATGCTGTCTCTAATCCCCTTCTTGGCTGCAAATCAACTCAGTGAAGTCTGTTGCAGTTTACATCTGCTAGCAACTGTTCGTACTGTTTCTATGCTAAAAACCTTTCCGGGCGCTGTAAGTGGATTTCTGTCAGATGATGTGCATGTCACTAGCAGGAGCCTACGTGCTGAATGCAGATGATGGAACGTGTCTCACTCCAAAGATCCCATTGCAGTTGTTTCCCTGGCTTAAAGCAAACAAGCAAAAAGGTGAACTAGTGGAAAGCTAGTGCGTTAAAGATCTGTGTGCAGTGACTTCTTTGGTTTTAGAGCCCAGTAAAATTCTGCAGTCTGGTGCTGTGGTCAAGAGTTCATAGAGGCTGAAATATCTGACACTGAAGTCTCCTTGCCTTCTGCATTCCTCAGTGCTCCTGGATGAAAGCCACTCGCTTCCTGCTTGGCACGGTACTTCCCAATTGTAATGTGCTTCCTCTTAAATGTCCAGAGGTCTAATGATACTATTGTAAACCTGTTAAAATTAATGCTGCAGAGGAAGCAGCTTAGTTAATTGCTTGTGCAAAAATACGGTGGTAGGCTGAACTATCTGACTGAGGGACATCAAAGCCATTAACTATTAACCTTTTAAAAGCTGAATAGCCTTGTGATACTACATGGAAATCTGTCCCACAGCTTAGTATTACACATTCGTTTCTGGATAGGCAATATAACTAGCAGTCTAGAAAATTAACACTGCGGTACAGAGATAATCGTCAGCTATTTGAAGTGGTGTCCTTCTGTTAAAGTCCTTTCTATTGCCACTTCTTTGTTTGCTTCTGCCTCCTCATCTTCATGCGGGAAGCACTGTTACTCAGATAGAGAATGTCTCTTTCTGTTTGGGGCAATAGTGTGTGCTGATTTATTACTGTGAAACGTGTGAAAGTCTTTTCAGACTTTTCAAGAGACAGTATTGAACTTGCTAAATGTGTGCATGCATCCAAGTGTGGACTGAGTTCAGCTCAGCTTTTTTCAGTCCATTCTGTATGCTCCTTCATCACCTCAGCTTTTCTCTTTGAATTGTACTAGTTCTCATGCACAATTTAGAATCAAGCTTGTGTTTCCCCATGAGGCTGATGGTAAACATTATGCTTTTCCCCCCTTTTCCTTTATAGTCGTAATGTTGGTATTACTTGCTCTCCTTTTACTGCAAGAGCTAGAGAGATGTTACTCGGCGTGTTGCAGAATTGTATGGGTGTGTTGGGAGGCATGTTGGACTGAGTGCCAGATGGGAGTCTCGTCCTTGCACCTGTTGTGGGGCAACAAACTTCAGGCCTTAAACTGATAGCCCGGGCTGCTGGTGCTCTCCTAGCTTCTTGCCTTTTATAACTCTTGGGGCGGTTGGGTGCTGTGCAGCTTGGCTGCACAGCCAACAAATCCCATGGGTGTTTCCAAGCATTCCTGGATGTTTCTAATACCTTCTCTTAATGAAAGCTGCCTTGTCACTGTTGTCCTTTGAATACCATTTCTAGTTTGGTTGGAAGGAGGCTTGCTGTTTTTTCCAAAACCAATCCTATCTTTACCACGCCTGCCTAGCAACAGCATTAGGGATCTTAGCGCTAATGCCTGGTGTTGGCTGAATGCATGAGTTGCCAGTAGGTCTTTGCATCCTCATCTTTCGATTCAAGCTCCGATCATGCAGTCATAGAGGTTCCTGTGAAGCTGCTTGGTGAGCGCCTTCAGGGAGAAGCTGCAGGCCTGATTGCCCGGTGACGGGCACAACGAGATGGAGCCCAGCAGCCACAACTGTAAAAGCTCAAGTGTCAATGGGACGTATACTTAACCATGTAAGCAGCAGTGAGTCTTTGGCTGACTATGGGGGGAATCCAAGGTCATTTTGTCAACTAGGGAGGGCTGAACTGTGAAGCAGCTCTGTTCCCTTGGCCAGCAGTGCGTGGATCAGGAATGCTGGTCAGTGGTTTTTGGTTTTAACCTTCCTGTCCTTCCCACCTCCTGTCTCCTCCTGCCCCGCAGCCCACGGGGCTCTTGAGCCTGGTTTTCAGTCCAAAGCTGACAGGCCTGCTAAGGCCTGATAAGAAGTGTGACGTTTATGTATTAATTTCTGGAGTTACAGGGATCAGCCACAACGTATTAGCACCGCTGTACAGTATATCTCCTGTTATTTAAAAGGGAGGATGGTGAATAGGTTCAGTTATTTGAGGTTTCAAGTAATCCAGGGCAATTTTCAGTGTAATTAATACATGTCAGGAATTTGACCCTTGTTGGGATAACAAGAAGTTCTGGATAACTGAGGTGATACTGTAAACAAGTCGTGAAAGTTGTGCCAGAAAACTGTCTGCACAGGTCAGTAGCACAAGCTAATAAAATCTCTCAACTTCTGATCTAGAAGAATAATTTATACAGCTTTTACTTGACATATGCAGAAGTAGAAAAAACCCTTTCTTTTGTACAATTCTCGGATGTTTTCTTTCATTAAGTTTCTCCTGTTACCACTAAAGAGGTCAGACAGTAGTTGCTTCTTAAACCATAACAACTGCTTGAAAAGCATAACTTGAAATGTCCTGAGTGCGGCATGCATCGAACACAGACACCCTGTTTTGCTGTGCTGTTTATTTTCAAAGAAAATACAAGCAAATTAAAAAAAGAAAATCAAAAACTACTGCTACAGGCTTGATACTATGTATTGGAAACAGTGTATATTCTGACATTTCAAAAAACAAACTATGAACAAATGCAGGAATTGCATCAGTCATTGGCAAAACTAGTTGCAAACTGGTAAATCAAATGGAATGGTCCTCAGAAAGCACTGTCAGAGCTTTTATAAAAGCCTATAAAGAGGCAAAGAGAAGTAAGTAATAAATAAATATATGTTGTGCACCAAAAGAACACATAAAATTTGTTACTAAAGTCAATGTTTAGTAACAGACTTATGTAAAAAAGAAACATGACAAAGTTTGTCATAGGAGCCTGGGTTTGGTTTTGTCCTGGGTTGTTTGAGAAAACAGAGCCAGGCTAGCTTGATCTTCCTTCTTAGTGTGCACACCTGTATTTTATTTTCACAGTGCTGAATGGTGGCTGGGTGGAATCTGATATGTCAGTGGACTAGGATTTTAGACAAGGAAGAAGCAAGATAATTACATGCTCTCAGAGAAGTGTTTCAGTCAAACAAAAATTTGAGTAAGCAAGGCATTACCTGAATTATATTAGAGTGGGCGATACTTTATCTTCAGCAATATCACACCAGTTGTTACTTGTTCTTTCATTCTGTCTAAAACAACCAAAAGAGCAAAAGTCAATCCAATATTATGATTAGTTTGAAGGGAGTTTAGGAGCTGTATCTTCAGATATGCTTGGCCTCGATTTCTGAGCGTCTCAGATCTTTGAATGATACAGTCAGCAATGATCAAAATCCGTTTTCCTGCAAAGTATCAAGCTTACTGGTATGAGTCTCTGCCTTCAGAAGTTAGTAATTAAGAAACAACACTTAGATGCGGTTAGAAAGGAAACAGAGAAACAGGTTACTTGTCAGCACAGTGTTATCAACAAACCTGGGATCTAACTGCCGTTGGCTCTTTGTAGGCATAACTGTAATGCAGAATTTTGGGGGGGATAATGGAGTAGTTTAGTGAAATTTAGAGGAGGCTACTCATAAGCATGAGGACTGTGCATGAGAAAATACAAAATCCAAAATCTGCCTAGAGTCAGCACCTACAGTATTAGCCTAAGTTGGCTAGTTCCCAGGGGTGTTTGAGACCTTAAATGCTCTTTAGTCCTTACCCTCTGGTTGATCAGAGATTAATCACTTGCTTTTTTAAATACTGTTACCCAATCTCTTGAGCCACCCAATCCTGATTAAAATTTACTTTCTAAAATATGATCTTAGAGAACTGAAACTCCTTGGATTCCAGACTTCTACATATTTTTTTTTTAAGAACTGTGAGTTCTTGGTGTTCTCGTAGTACTTGCATCAAAAATTCTTGCAGTTAGTTTATCTTCCCAAGAGTAGTTCACCTTGCTTAGTCTATTTTTTTTTTTGACTGAAATTTGATGGGCAACATTAGAAATCCAGCACTTAAGCCTGCGTACAATAAGCAAATTGCAGACCAAGAACTTCAAAGATTGTGGTCAGTATTCTCCATCACAGATTCCAGAAGATCTGTTCTCTTTGTATAACAGTATACAAATATTCTTGTCCTTTATAACTTTACAATACAAGTTGGAGGAATAAAAGTGCCAAACTGAGGTTAGGAAGTGGGTGGGAAGTAAATAAGAGGAAAAACAGTCAACTGCTCTATTCAGGATAATGGAAGGTGGAGTTTGGGATATGCCAGAGAATGGAAAACCCTGGATAACCTCCATGTGGTGGGTGTGGGCAACTCACTGAACAGTGGGCTTGGGTTCGGCAGCAGCCATTTATCACCCTGGCTCAGCACAGGCACAGGACAGCTCTTGCAGGAGAACCGCTTGACGCCAGCGCCTTTCCCATTTGGGGGCAAGTGGCTCAAAGGCATGAGATCAGCTTAGCAGTGCAGCATAGCACACTTAGGGATTTCCAGGTGGCCAAAACTCGGCACTGGTGAGGCCGCACCTCGAGTACTGTTTTGGGCCCCTCACTGCAAGAAGGACATGGATGTGCTGGAGCGTGTCCAGAGAAGGGCAATGAAGCTGGTGAAGGGTCTAGAGAACAAGTCTTAGGAGGAGCGGCTGAGGGAGCTGGGGTTGTTTAGCCTGGAGAAGAGGAGGCTGAGGGGAAACCTTATCGCTCTCTACAACTGCCTGAAAGGAGGTTGTAGCGAGGTGGAGGTTGGTTCCTTCTCCCTAGTGACAAGGGATAGGACGAGAGGCCTCAAGCTGCGCCAGGGGAGGTTTAGGTTGGATATTAAGAAAAACTTCTTCACTGAAAGGGTGGTCAGGCATTGGAACAGGCTGCCCAGGGAAGTGGTTGAGTCTTCATCCCTGGAGGTATTTAAAAGACAGGTAGATGTGGTGCTTAAGGACATGGTTTAGTGGTGGACTTGGCAGTGCTAGGTTAACGGTTGGACTCGATGATCTTAAGGGTCCTTTCCAACCTTAATAATTCTATGATTCTATGAAAAAGCCCCACAAAGTGGGCGCTGCTCATGTGCTAGCTGACGCTCCAGGCTCTGCGCAGTCATACGCAGAGCATGCGGCACGCTGAAGCCCCTGTGCAGCTCTGGGCTGGCTGTCATGTGCATGCACAGGCACAAAGAACGTGTGTGCCCAGGGCCTGGTACCTCCTGGGTGGCTGGGCTCCCTGTGCTGCAGTTTGGGCAGTGTTCCCGCATCACCTAAGGAGGTTGCATCGCTCTGTAGCCCCTGTATTTGGATGGGGCTACATCGGCTGACCTTATAAACCGCAGGTAGCTCTTAGTAGGGTCTCCAGATTTAAGGGGTGATTAGCTTCAGCACAGTGCTGAGCCTCAGCTGGGTCCATGCATTCAAGCAAAGGCAGTATGGCATCTGATGAATATTCTCCAGTCGCTAGGAAGGGCAGTGTAGAGGTGCTTGCCAAAGCCAGTAAGTCCCGCTGGCCTTGAGCTGATTTTGGGTAGCCATGTGTAACATTTGCGTTCTCCAGAAATCTGTGTCTGCGGGAGTGGTTTGGAGACATGTGAGCTGGCTGGGGACTGGGGCTCTGCAGTGATTTGAATCAGCTAAATTGCTGGCGGCTTCTTGTTGGCTCTGGAGCTAGTACAGCTGCTTTTATGGCCCGTGAAGTCTGGCCTAATAATCTTGCTGGACTCTGCTGGTTCTGTTGTGTAGATACACCTCTCTGATCAACCAGCTGAACTTTGAGTCCCTCTGTTGAGGAAAGGAAAAAATCATATTTGCTTTAAATTTACCCTTTTCCTTTATACACTCTGATCGGCTAAGTTTTACTCTCATCAGCTAATGTGGCTTTAAATTGCAAAGGTTTTCAGAAGTAGCAGGTGAGGATTTGGAAGCTTGTTGTTTGAGGGTGCAGGAACATCTCTGCTAGCTTTACCTGTGACTGTTCTGAGCAGGAACCACCAGTTGGCTATTCTGCATAATCCATCTAGGTTTGCAGCTACCATAGCTTCATGAATAATTGTGCCAGTTGCTGAATTACATCTGGGGAATGATTTACTGATGGTTGAAAAGGGACGGAAAAGAAATCACTGCCAGACTGTTGGGTAGCTCATCTTGCTGTGAATATTTACCATAAAAAAAAAACAAAACTGGAGATATTCAAGATGACTGACAGTTATGGCCATGCTACCTAGACACCAAATTTATGTTTTCAAATCTGAGAAACAAACAACAGATACATGGATTGGGTGTTGTGGTATTTAGTAATTTAGGCAGTTACACTATATATGGTCAAAGTTAAGAATGGGCGCTGATTTTATTTAGCACAGATAGTTTGGTTGTCTGTAAAATGCACTTGCATCAAATTGAAAATTATTGATCTTTTCTACCCCTTCCTTTTCCTCACTGAAATCATTCTAGACATCTAAATGTGAAAGCTTTCTATTTATTTTTTTTTTACTGGAAGTAAAAACAGTAATGTAGATTTTCCAAGTGGAACATACTGGAACTTAATTCAGTACAAAGAGCCAATTAAAAAAAATAGTGTTTTTTGGACAGCTTCTTTGAGAAGTATTTGCAAGGAAACCCCAACCTGTACATTAAAGAAGTCCGGTACGTTTTATGTAATGTTGGCATGAAAATGCAAAGCGGGGGGGGGGGGGGGGGGATGTATGTCAGGTATCATGTAACAGCAGCAAAGAGATTTCTGATGTTTATCAGTCCTTGAACACCACAGATTATTAAAACATATTCCTTGGCAATAAAGAGTAGATGTTTAATTTGAAAGGAGAAATGGAATTCGTTGCTTTTTTTGCTGAGGTCACGAACTGAGCAGGAATGAGTCCTCCTTGGCGGTTTCTCTATTTTGCTGTTTGCCTTGGGGAACAGAGATTTGGTTTGATTTTAACAGCTACTGCCAGGCCCCCGGCCCCCACAGGCAGCTTTCTTGCATCTTTTGAGGCCCACCTACAGCAGTTGTACTTGGACATTGGGACGCAGAGGCCCTCCAGCAGCTCCGGCTCCATACTATCCTGATCCTTGCATAGCGGATTGCCGTCTTTGCTGAGAGAAGTCCGAGTATTGGCCAACTCTTACTATTTTTTGGCTTTAAATGGAAGATAGCTTTGCGTAATATACCAAGCAAAAGAGAACATACAACATAGAAGAAAGGGGCAAGAAAGTAAAGTCGTGTTAATAGTGAGTAGCTGCTGCAATTAGAAGCGTTATGAGGCTGCCAGGCGGTGGTCACACATTCACTTTCAGAGGTTTCATGTCAAATTGCTTTTAATTTTAGGTACCAATTTCTTTTGTACCTTTACATTTTCAAACCTTAAAAATAAACTCTACAAAATTTCAGCTGTTCTATGGCCCTGGATGTTCAAAGTTTTGCACTTAGCTAGTTCAATACAGCTGGATGCAGCAAAACTCCAAATGAGATTCATCATGCACATATTTTCATAAAAATCCTGTATTTTCTGGGATTATACAACTTCAATGAAATCTGCTTCTGTGCCTGAGTAGGAAGACAGCTGATAAATGACCAGGGGAAGGTAAGAATTGAGGCTATAACTTCAGTAAAGCTTTTTGTCTCTGATTAATTAGGTTCTTGTGTATCAGAAAAGCATCGTGTGTAAATCTCACTATTGCTCATTTCCAGTTACCTTCTTTTGTCCTTGCCCTTTGCTTTGGATGTAGTGAGAGAGGAAAACTAGAAACAGTCTGTAGTGATCACGGGTTGAGAAGTGTTTTTTCAGATAGTCATCTCTGAATGTGCATGCAGGTGCACTGGTTATGCTTTAAGTTACCTGTACTGGTTTATAATAGAAAATGCTGGTCAGGTAATCAGTTATCCTCAGACACACCTTTTCAGGTGGAGAGGCTCATGATGCACAGGATTTTTCCTGATGTTCTTCTCTGCTAGCCCCACTCCACCCCAAGGGTCCTGTGCCAAGTTGCATCTGACAGTTCCCTGAAGCCTGGTCCCTTGAATAGTCAACACTGCTCTTCCTGGAAAACAAAGTTATTTCCTCTACAGTCGAGTCAAAATATAGAAAGCAGGCATTGGGTAACAGTGCCCTGCAATATCAAATGTGATCAAAGGGATCCCATGAAGCTTTGAATCTGTGGGCAGAGAAGGAAGGCAGGGTATGTGAAAAAAAGGTAGTATCTTTTAGTAGACCTGCTAATGTAATTAAGGAAAACATGGAATAAATTTTAGCACATAGATCTGCTATGCATAGGCAATATTCTTTACCACCATAGTACAATATCTTAGCAGGAACACATAAATAGCTTTTTAAAAGCATCTATTGTGCCATGGCTTAACACACGATTGCCCTGACAGTAGTCAGGAAAGGCAAAGGTTTCTTCAGCAGTGTTTGGTTGTAGTTGATGGCTGTAAGTAACACGTAAAGGGCTTATCTGTGTTGGGGCTTAAGCTATTTGCAGTGTTCCTTTGGATTCCCCCAGGGCTGTACTTTTTCGCTATATCACTCAGGAGGTAATTCAACTTTATTCATCTATGAATCTCCTCTTTTTTTTTTTTTCTTTTTTAAATGCAGGGTGATAAGCTTTAACAGTACGTCTAGTGAAAAAAATGTACTTTCCCATATATAATGCTCAGGTTAGTTTCTTTGATGGTCCCGTTGCTTGAACGCCCCTGACTTATAGCCTAGTTTTGTTCTCACAATATCTGCTGTAGTAGTTCTTATAATCTTGTAATTCTAGATTTAAAGTTTATGTATTTATTTTTTTTTTTACTTTAAGCAGTTTGTTTGGGATAGCTGCCTTTTGAGATCTTCTAAATCCAGTCAGATTGTGTACTTTCCGTAACGCTTTATCGTGTCCTGGTAATTACACACAAATAAACCAAACTTAGAAAACAGCATGTTCTCCTTAGTTGTGAATTTCTTGCCCGTTTTTATATTTTGCTGTAGAGCTCAGTTGTGGGGGCAGCAGCCACGGGGATGGGCTGAGAACGGAGAGTGTCCGGTTTCCCCAAGACGATGTCCTGAGGGAAGTGGTGTAGCACTAGCCGTGGTTTCAGGGTTCCTTGAAATCTGTGTTTAGGTTAGTGATACTCCCAGCACTCATAATGTGAGTGCAAATAAAGGTCAAATCGGTCTTCATGACCTTTTTTCCCCTCTTTCAGATAGCTCAACTATTGCCAGGAGGATGGGTGTCGTGGTTTAACCCCAGCCAGCAACTAAGCACCACGCAGCCGCTCGCTCACTCCCCACCAGTGGGATGGGGGAGAGAATCAGAAGGGTTCCCCAGCAGAGCAGGGGAAGCTGAGAAGTCCTTGACCAGTGTGAGCGCCACAGCACCTATTCAGAGACAGCTTAGCACTACTTAGCAAGAACCAAAGCATCCGTGTATCATCGACATTGTTCTCATCCTAAACCCAAAACACAGCCCCATACCGGCTACCAAGATGAAAATTAACTCTATCCCAGCTGAAACCAGGACAATGGGTAAGAAGGGGTAGATGCCACAGATTCTGAGCTCCAGTTGCACTGAGAACATTGCTGTTGCGATGTTTCTTTCCGTCTTGTCTTTTTTGTAGCTCTTTCCCCAACCTGTTCTGCGGTAAGTTTTGTACAGACCCACTTCATAGCCCAACCAACAAGGCAGAGCAAGGTAAATAACAGTCTTTTCCATCACAGGAGAAGAAACCATGCTTTGGTTTTTTGATGGTGCCTCTCCTGTCCTTGTGTTTATACCCATCTGACTCTGGATTTGCAAGGTGAATTCCCAGCAGCTTCTAGGAGTACTTGTATAGTAAAGTAAAAGTAAAGTAAAAGTAAAGTACTCACATACTCATGTATGTGAGCTTGTTTTTAACCCTGCTTTTGGTGAGCTTTATTCATCAAAAATATGAAAAGTGGGTAACAGAAGAAGTCGTGAAGCTGAGGCCCCAACCTCCACAAGCCAAGTGCTGTCATCTGATGCTAAAAAGCTGCAGAGAAGGGATGGAAATGTTGTCCTCTTCCTTGGCCATAGCATGGCTGTTACCATAGAATATGGCATCAGATAGGCACCCCCTCTCCAAGATTGGGTGAAATCTGACATCTGGCTGACATCTGGCTGTGATTTCATCAGCATCGGAGCCAGTGAATAGCCTGGAAATGCTTTGGGCTTTTTTCCCTGCCTGCCTATGTTCTGTCTTCATTGCTGTAAACAAAGCCATCTTACTCAGGGTGTATCTCGGGTTTGGCAAACGGGAGGGAGTGCGCATCATCTGATTGCTCTCTCCCCCAAAGACAAGGATGTTGACTGAGCCCCCATTTGTTTAAATCTTTTATTTGTGCCTTCAGGGATAATGACCTGATGCAGCAAGGAGAAATATCAGGACCTCCTTAACTAGTGAAGTCATAGGGTCAGCCTTGTGCTCATGCTGTGTGCACCCCTCCCTCCCCCCCGTGGTTTGCTTTGCCTGTTGAGTTGAAGGCTGCTCTTGCTCATATCCTTTCGTATGGTCCCCTCCCATTATTTTCTTCTCTCGTTCCCTGTTCTCCTTTCCTGTCCACAGTGTCTTTTCCCTCCTTTTACATCATAGCATGCTGCAGGGATTTTAAGCTCATTTTTAAAATTTGCAGAAATAAGATAAATCATCCATTCTGTACCCAGCGTGAAATTTTCACTACCTGCCCAGGACCTCCAGTGCCATTTTATATTCTGATCTCCGTGCATTTGCATTTCATTATGCACAATACGGCCATTCCTCTTCGAGGATTTTAGTTACAACCATCATACAAACGATAGTAATACACTGCATTGCATAAGAGACATATAAATGTGGTTGAAATTTGTTACAGGGCAAAGATCTTAAAAACCAAATAATCTGATGGTGAAGGACAGATGTAGGAAAATGTCAAAGAATTTCTTGAGTAATGCTGCTGTGCTTCTGATTTTCTGAAGGAATTGCAAGCTTTCAATTCTAAACATTGTGCTTGTTGATATCTGGAGGACAAGTGCACTCACAATTTGATTTGCATAATACATTTAATTCATTTTGGGCTTGTTTTTTAGAGCGTGCGTCGTCCCCTGTCCGTGTCCCTCCCCCCCCATTCTCATGGAGTGATTTTGAGGTGGGGGGGGGGGGTTGTTACTTATTTTCAGTTTATTAATGTAGATTGAATGTGCTTGTGCTTTATATAAGACTAATGATTGGAACTACTAGCAAAAGATTTTGCTGGATGCCAAAGATGCTAAGAGCAGCTCTCTGAAAAGATAAATGAAGTATGTTCTTTCCTTTACCCAGCTTTTCCTTCACACTATCAAAGGAGGGTAAATTTTATACTACCAAAGCAGCGTAAAGTACTGGTATCAAAGTTGTGCACTATCTTCTTGCTCTAGGCACTTGCATTTTTCCGACCTCGTCAGCCTGGTTGGAAGCAGCAGGATCTAAGCACCTTGGTAGGAATTTGGCACTTCCAGCTGGATCTTCGGGGTCTGGTAGTGAACATTTTCTGGCAGTCTTAGATGTTATCTGAAGATTGCTTAGAGCCACGTTTGGGGTTTCTGGTGTGTTTTGTGTAGTTGCAGTATGCTCTCAACAGACCCATTTTCTTCACAGAGTTTTTAAGGCGGTTTTTGCCTTTCTGTTAAGGCAGCGGGGCTGTTGTTTGAGGAGACGCGTCTTTTCCTTGCCGATTGCCCCAAAAGAAGCAGAAAAAGGCTTGGCTTTCTTTGCAAAGAGAGTCTTCGCTGCCTCCTCTGCTGAGCTGCTGAAGGGACGGCTGGTCAGGCCTGCTGGTGCTGCCGGCGAGCCGGGCCCTTCCCCCTGCCCTGCCGGCAGCCCGGCCTGCGGAGCGGGACGCTTCATCCCCTGCCGGGCTGCGTTGTTCCCGCCCGTTTACCCTCATCTGTTTATTCCCTTGCCGTCGGGGCTCGCAGGATTCCACGCAGGGCGATCGCTTGCCTCCTTTGCCCTTCCGCTGCCGCCGGCCCGCGGGCGCGCCGTGGCTCGCCGCCCGCGGGCGGGAGCGCAGCCCGCCGCCGCCTGTGGGGCCGCGGGGCCGGGGGCCGGGCCGCGCTGCCCGGGCCGCAGCGCCGGGGGGCGGTGGGTGGGCCTGGGGGTGCGGCTGCCGGCCGCCCCGGCTGTCATTCCTGCCGCCCCGGCTGTCATTCCTGCCGCTCCGCCCGTTTATTGCGCTTTGGGAGGCGAGGGTCGGGTCGGGCTGACGGGCCGGTAAGTCCTGCTTTCCCTCCCTGCTCCCACGGTCGCTCTCCTTCTGTTTTTCCCCACGTAGCGTTTAATTTTCATTAGGTGAGGCTGTGGTGTGCCAGAATCCTTTTGGGGTGTGCGCAGCCTTGTCTCCCCTTCCTGCTCTGGTGGGGCTTGCCTTCAGTTCTGGGGTGCTGTCATCCGTCATCTTCTGCAGACTAAGCGTCCGAAGTTTCTAAGTGACCGTGTCCTGACTGCGATCGAGTTGCTTCTGTCACAGAAAACAGTGTTTTGTGAAAGTGTAGTTTTACTGTAGATACAGTAAAGCCTACTGTATAAACAGTAAAGCATTTATATACAGCAAAGCATATTGAATAAATAGTAAAACATATATATACATACGTGTGTGTATGTATATATATACATATGTGTGTGTATATATGTGTGTGTGTGTGTGTGTATATATATATATATGAAAATATGAAAAGTTCCCAGCCCCTCTCATAAAAGTTCTTGCCTGGTGGACTTGAACTGAATATTTCAGTGTTTCCTTTCCGTCTGCTTGTGAATCAGTCAAGATCCATTGCTGTTATGTAACTAAATTATCACCACTGATTATTTATATAAAATGGAAAAATGAGGGAATTAGGAAGAAATGTTGAGAGTAAACAGAAGGCTTTTAAGAGGGTGTTTCGGAAATTGCTCAGAAAAGCAGTTTGGAAAAAAAAATACATATATATTCTTATAAAATCTTCCAATTTTTTCTGGAACAGGGAAAATTTCAGCATTCCAGAAATGAAAAAGGCCACCTGTTTGTCTGCAGCTGTCCTGCAAAACAGCGTGGTGCTACTGGCAACTAATAATATCTCCAACTTGCAGAAGTGGCATGCACTTGGCATTTTATTCAGCGTTCTGTGCAGATACACAGCTTGGCTTGCTTTTGTTTTCCCTGAGTTTATCTGTATATCTCATCCAGGCCATGTAGCACATCTGACAAATGATGGTTCCACAGTGATAAGCTGCAGGTCTGATTTGCAGCGTGGATACAGTGAGAATATTTTGTGTACTATTGTGGCAGATGAAAGGAATGGAAGTGGGCCAAATGCAAGCTGTTTGCCATTGCATCTGATCAGCAGATCCTATGGAGAGAATTTGCCTGCTGTGAATATTTGATTCTCGCTAGCTTGACCTATCTTGTGTGTTGGCAGTGCTACTGTGTGAATTTGCGGTGGCTTTCCAGGGTGTCTGTCCTGCACAACTGCCAATTTCTGAGGTTTTTTTTTTTTTTTACAGCGTTCAGGATTTTGTGCTCTACTTCATGTGTGAGCAAAATGACCTAATGCTATACAGTAAACATCTTTTCATATTTATCGCACATGGGTTATAAGTCTTCTAAAAAAAAAAAAAATTATTACAAGTGAGCAGCATACTTTTTTCCTCCCTCCCTCCATCTTCATGGAGGTGTAACTCCTCTGCCTCCCATTCTCTCTGCGTTACCTGCAGGTGGTTGTCCTGGCAAAGTGCTTTTGTAGAGGTGAGTCATGCAGGTTACACACCAGAAAGGATGAAAAGGTGACAGTGTTGAAATGGAGTTGTGAGAGTAGGAGCAGCTTTACAGTCCCTTCTTTCCCATGCATCCTTTTGACTCGGGGAGTCAGTGCCCCGCGCTCCTGTTCATCCTTCCCTGCTCCTCCCCGGCCCTTCTTGCTGGTTCATGGCTGACTTTGCCCAAGAGTTTGTAATGTTTTGTGTGTTGGCTAATTTTTCTGTTCTAAAATTCAGCATAGCAAAATATTTACATTAATAACTTTTGCATTTCTAATACTTAAAAGTAAATGACATTGCTTATAGTGCTGATCTAATAGTAACTGTCAGGACTCTGCTTAGGCAAGCAGAAAAGGGTTGGCGTTTAACCTGTCAGTGTATCCTGAGCTTGTGTCCTCTGCCTGCCACCACACTGAAGCATTTGTCTTCTGTAAGCAGCCTGTTTAGAGTTTATGTCATTTTATAGAGAAAACCTAGATAAAATTTTAGAGATATCTATAGATTATAGATTTATAGATCTAAAATTTTATGGACAAAAAAATAGATAAAATTTGCAAAAGAAATTTAGACCGTAATCTGTAAGCTCGCTCGTTCTCTGGGTGTACAGGGACAAAAACCGGAAGATTTTTGATCGAATAGTGGTGTGGACTGAAAGCAAGAGGAGCCAGCAGGAGACAGCTGCAGGTCCTCTGGGGCTGTAGGAAATGATGTGCTGACCAAGTGACCCGTCCTCCGTCTACTCAATTCTGCAACTGCAGCAAGTAGCCACTCAGAGAGAGGCCATATCATCTCCATTTAATGTGCTGAGGAAATTCTGTGTTAGTGCCTTGTAGGGGCTGCCAGAGGGACTGAATTCTGGCCGTGTGTCTTCTGAGACCGCTGTAAAAGATACTGCCCTGTTAACTGAGGCACAGCAGCTGGCCGCGCTGCGATCCTTGCCATTGCAAGTGTGACCCATTTGCGTGACCTATTTAGCTATGCCAAGTTGTAAGGAGCTGGACATGCACATTCAGTGCATATTTTCAGTCCCTTACAAAGGTAAGGATGTTTTATATATGTTGCTGCTTGTAAACGTTTTTTGGGTTGTTTTCTTTTTTAGTTTCTTTAACAGCAACAAAGAAGTGGCACTTTAGAATAGGTGACTAAAAAAATTTTGTACTTGGAGATAACAGCTATGGAACTATAATTTCTCTCAAAAAATTTAAGCAAAATTTTCTGAGAACTGAAGAAACCAGGACTTGGCCAATGCAAGGTGTAGTAATCCAGAGAGAAAGCTTTCCTGGGAGCTGGGTCTTCATGATAAGACTCCTTTCTCCTTTTAGTGACTTAGGAGTGGTATTGTCCAGTGCCTCAGTAGAGCTAACAAATACAAATTTCAACTGCACTGAAGCAAACCAGGAAAAGTTTAGTTTTGTGGCAGTATGAGATACATTTTGGCTTGGGGATGTGCAGCCTAGGCAGGTTTACCTGAATATCTGTCACTTGGAAACAATGTCTTTGTTGGCTTTTTTTTTTTTAATCATTTTAGGCAAATTGCTAGTTTTAGGACCACTGGGAAATAAAACTACGAGATTGTTAACAGAAGCAAAAACTTTTAGTACTGACTAATTGCGTCTTGTTAACATGCATGGTTATTTATGCCCATATAAGATACCAGCTTTCTGAGGAATTGTTGGGGTGATGGTGTTACTGACTGTTGGCGTTATTCTTACGATGACCAGCAAAATAAAAGCATGTACGAAAACAGGCATAGGGTGGTGACACTGTTTGTTTTGGGTTTTTTTGAGAAGTGGGTATTTGTTCATCAACAGAAGAACTGAGTTTGCAAACTACGTCTGCCAAATGGCTGATATTTTTGTTACCGCTTAGCATAACTTGGATGTGAACTTTTGGCATAAAGATGGGTGCAATTAGTTATCCCTGGAGTTTCTGCTCCTTTGATTGTTTTCTAAACCTATTAGGTTACTGTGTCCTGTATGTCCTGTATATTTTTGTTGGGAAATATTGTTAGGAACGTTTTTTAAATGCTTTTGCATTTTTATTAGATTTACACATCGTTCCACCCACTATTTGGAAGTGACCAGGACTGTCCTCCATCAAAGGCTAAACACAAGAGTTATTCACGTTGCAGTTGGAAAAATTATAATGCAAACAGTAAGCCAGATGGGGAATTTTACAAGCATCTTTTCATGTCATGAATGATGCTGTCTCTCTGGGTTATGGGCTCTCTGCTCTTTCGACTGCTGTTCCTTTCCCCCTGGCTCCCTTCCAGAGCTGTTAAGTTTCAGCCAGGGAAGAAAGGGAGATTTGGACTCCTCTAAATTTCCAAGTCCGTGTTTTTTTGCGGTGTGGCTGGTGACAGCGAGCTTTGTGTGCAGGAGCGTTGGCATGCGGAGAGCTGGAGCGATTAGCATGCTGATGGCTGCGCCCCGACAGAATAAACAGGGCTGCTCTCGCCGAGCTGTGGCCGTGCCACCCAAACAAAAGCCTGGGAGCAGATGTGGGGAGAGCCCTGCTCACGAATCCTGCTCTGTCACACAGGGTGGGCAAGAGCTGAACGCTGCCCAGGCTCCTCTGCTTCCCAGTTGTTACAAAAATGGAGGTCTCTGCCCCACGCTGTGCTTCTGCTCCTCACTCACTCTTCGTGTGGCAGCTTACCTCCAGTTGGAGGTTGGAGATGAGAGGCCTCAGAGAATATCAAGCTGTACGTTATATCCTTACTTGTCCACACACCTACTATTGCAGCTGCTGATCTAGCAACGTTTCTATCTAAAAACTTGTTCTCTACTGACCTTCAAGATTTATCCACATAAGAAAGATTCACTGGTTCTATAAAAGGGGGGTGGTGTACATGCGTATATGTAAGTAAGTATAAAACATGTATTAAATGTGTATGCACGCATACAGATTTAATCCCCTCGGTGCAAACCCATGTGTCATCACTCGTATTTGGTTTGAAAGAGGCTTATATCAGTTTGTGCTTAATCTCTCTTAGTTGCTGATTTTTATTTTTTACACTCTGAAAAGTGTAAATCCTCCATAAAAAGTGTTACAAAATTGGTGGTGTTTCTTCTTACAGACAGTGGTCATGTAAAGTGTAGCTTCAAGCATTTTATCTGGGGAGAAGGCACCTACCTCTTTTCCCAGTGGCTTCTGGCTGGTTAAGGTTGGAGAGGCAAGAGGCTGGTTGTGTTAACTAGGAGCAACTGGCTTGTTTGTATCGACAGGCAAAATGTTTTCTGAACAAACTGCTTGTTTAAATGGCGGTGGGCTGTTTCATATCTACCCTTCCTCCTGCTCCCTTCAGAAATCCGGCCTTTTCTTTTCTGCCCCGTAACGTGCTGAAGCCGTGTTGGCAGCCTACAGCAGTAGGTGGGGAAATTAGCAGGGCTTTTTCAGTTAAAGAAGTTGCCAACATCTGGGTTTGGAAAGAGAAGAGTCAACAAGCTCGTTGCAGTTACATATTTAAAATAATAAAAAAAAAAAGTTTTGTTTCATATTTATTTGGTTTTCAAACAAAACATGTACTGACTTCTTAAATTATGTGACTGGAAATGTCTTTGGTTCTTCATTTAACTAATGATACAACTGTTTGTGAGCTGTTACTGAGTCAGGGAGAGGTTGGTTCAGTAGGATTATTTTTTTCAATGAAGAAGAGTTAAAAGTATTTTATTTTTTTGCCTCGTTTCAGGATAATATCATCTTATTCTTAAGAGGCTGCAAAGAGCTGGGACTTAAAGAATCTCAGCTTTTTGATCCTGGTGATCTGCAGGACACATCAAACAGAGTAACCATCAAGTAAGTACAACAGCAGTTTGCGATTAGCATGTTACAACCTCAGATGCATGTGATGCAACAGTAAATATTTAAAGGATGAGCAAAAAGGCTATAGAATTGTCATTTGTATAAAGCAAATAGGAAGCTGAGGTTTGGGAAACCTTCAGCGCTGGGAAGAATACATTGTTCCCTTCAACAGGCTTTCTCTAAGGCCTGTTATTTTTCCCAGAGAGATCAACCACAGCTCTTTTAAAATACTGTTTTAGTTACGCAATGAGATTCTGTGGGACTTAGGGGTTTTCCTGAGTCTAAATTGATGGCATTCTTTTTTGTCTGTCCAACTAATGAACTGTATAGGCTGGGGGGAAAAAAATCACAGCTCTGTTATTTCAGATTAAACTGCTTTGAAAATGCATTATAGGACACTTATAGGCCTCTAAGACTCTACAAGGTGCAGACACGAGCATGATCTGTTTATTTTCTAGCAAGAACTATAGGTTAGGACACTATATTTGGGCTGAGGATGTCTGTGTGAACTGTGTGGACCGAAAATGCCACAGTTTAGATACTTTTTCACCAAAGCCACACACCTACTACCACACAAATGACAAAACACATAGTAAGAGGTTTTCCTTCCTAATAACTAATTCATGTTTTTTGGGGGGTGAAGTGTTTGTTTGTTTGTTTGTTTGTTTTTAAATCTCCTTTTAATCAACAGCTTTTTAGCCATGGTATGTGCACATCCCTCACTGCAAAGAGTACTTGGTGCTTAGACTCCAATGCTTGTATTTTCAGCATTTCACCCCACAAAGTGATTTAAAATATACATGTGAAACTGGCACAGAAAGAATTACTGACTTGCCTAAGGTCACACAGAGCAGGCTTGAATCAAAGTCCATATAGTCCTAGATTGAGGTCTTAAATAGGATCTGTTGTCCCTTTCAGGGAAGACTTTGTCACTGTGGACTAGAGGAACAGAAGCAGTCAAACTGTATTTTTCTGCCATATATATTAACGGCAATCAAGCTCCACACCTCCCAAAAGCAAGAGCACCCCACACTTTCATAAAATTAACAAAATTTTTAATTGGTGTTATTTAGAAGTTTTCCTGAAATTTTTGGGTCGATCATGTGTAATATTAAAAAGTTATTGCTCTACAGACAAGCAAATACTGCTGAGTTGATTGAATGGCCTTGTTTCATTTGGCCGAAAAGATCACTAATGAAATCCTGGTCAGGCATATCCATTTTAGAAAAGTATATGGAAACAATTTACTAAATTTCAGCGGCATTCTATTTTTTTTCCCTTCTGGCAGTGGAAGCTGGGCAAGTTTTCATGGTGTTCAAGCACTGTCTGGGAAAATTCAAAGGTTCTGAAAATTGAATTGGCCAGTTTCCTTGTTTTAAGGAACAGTCTCCCACTTTTTGCTCCCTTCCAAGTTTCTGGCTCTAATATGATGTTCTTCTCGCCTGTACATAGAGGGGGCTATGTAATGTATTTCTCCTGAATCTGGTAATATTGCAATGAAAGAGGTTCTTCACAACGTACTGTAAAATCGTGACAATGAGTGGCTGGAGAGAGTTGCAAAACAATCCCTAGTCTCCATATAAAACAAGACAGAAAGGGTCTTTCTGATAAGAACCTTGATCTTTTTGGGTTGAGGATGGTGGAGTGCCTCAGAGGAGGCAGGCTGAGAGGCTGGGACTAGCGTGGAGCTCCAAGGAGAGCTGTCCAGCACCTAAGCAAGTTCAACCAGGAGTAATACACTCTGTGGAGCTGGCTTGGCCCCCCGCTGAATATGATGCTAGATAGATGTGAAGTGTCTCACTGGCATGGATTTTTCTCCCCATCAACTCTTCAGAGAAAGCAGCTGTGGAAATGAGCCAAATGTTTTCCTAGCACTGTCCAAGTTCACGCTGAGTAACTGAGTTGAGGTGTGCAAGCCAAGTCCATGACTGTTGTAGAGAAATATGTTCAAGACTGTCTTCTGCTAGCTAGTTCCCAAAGCATGAAGGTAATTTCTGCCCCCCCCCCCCCCCCCCCTTTCCAGACTTTTGGGTTGTTTTTTAAACATGGTAAAAATAGTATTTGTTCTATAGTAAAGGATGAATATGGCATTATTGAACATGATTAAGATAATGACATTTTTAACAATTTTTTTTATATAGATGTTAATTGAAGTATGCATTAGATCTATTTTTTTTGGAACATTCAGCTTATAAAAGTTATGAGCTAATGCTGTAAAGAATTTCTTCTTGACTTGTTAAACAAGACTCTTTTCCACTGCTATTTTATTAAGAAAAAAAATAGGACTGTGTTGGTTTTCTTAGTACGTGGGTATTGGTGGATAAAACTTTGGCTTAAAAACGATGTTATCAAAAATACTTTGGTTTAGTATTGCCTATATTTAGGCTTTCGTTGTTCTCACAGATTTAAGTACATTTATTTTTGTTTTTATCAGGTAACCTTTAATGCTGGAGTGGACTTACTGTTATAATAGAAGGCAATTCCATTATAAATAATCAGGAGACAATCTGTACTAAATCTGAAGTGCTTTTATTTATTTTTCAGCACCTAAATGTGATACGCATTCCCTCCATTCTTTTTTTTTAATGGTTTCTTTGCTGAATTTTGAAACGTTGATTACGTTTGTGCAAACTTTGTGCTTTGTTGTTTCTAACATAAAGCTTCCACCCTTTGAACGTTGGTGAAAAACTAAGTTGAGAAGGTTGCCAAGGTCTGAGTGCTCGAGTATACATTCGAAAGATAAATATGTCTTTCACAGCAGGTTCTGTCGCTTCACCCATCTACTTTATTCTTTGTGATGCTTGTTTCTACAGAAGCACCTGCTCCATTTCCTTAATATTTGCTGATGCTTTCCTCAGCCCCCTATGCATGTTCAGTTGCTTCCAGGATCTGTATGGGTTGCATGATTTATCACAGAGCAGAATCTGACTGTTGGATTACTGCAGAACGCATTTTAGCAGTGAGGACTTTGGTCTTCTTTTTTGAAGAAATCAGCAACACTGTTTAAAGGAAATATTTCTGGCACTGTCCTACTTTGCTGTGGGACCATTATAAACACATTTTCTTTTTGTACTTCCAGAATTCTAATTTAATGATTGAAGTAATGGTGACAAAATACTCCCACGTTATGAATAAATGAATGTGTGAACTACATCTTCTTAGCTTTCATGTGTTTCCAGCCAGCAGAAGCATTCTGTAGGCTTTTGTTAGGGAAAACGTGATCTGCTGCATACACGCTCTTGGAAAGTGTGTCTGCTTTCTGATTATTTTTTTTCCTCTTTTTTTTTTTGTGTGTGTGTGTGTGTGCAACCAGGAACATTGACTATAGTAGGAAGCTGAAAAATGTAAGTACATGACTTGGAATATTGTGTTTTGTTTTTTGTCTGGTTAATCCTGTATTTGGCCTGAGCAAGAATTATGTCAGTAAAAACTTAGTACAGATGAATATCGCTGAAAAGTTCTTCTGAATACAAATCTAACCAGGTTCTACTGCAAACTTCAGTAGATCTGCTATGGCAAAGCAGCCTTACGATAGAAATATAATGAAGAATGTTTGTCTGTGCTTAATTAAGGGATAAAGAATGTGATCTCTCTGCTGTCCATCATGGTTTTCACTGGGAATGGTCTGACTCTCCCATGAAGCTACACTTTTGTAGCCTTTCATGAATATATAGGCATAAAGTAAATTTGCACAAAGTATTTAAAATGAAGTAAAATGATCATTAGATCTGGATGCAAGTCTTTACTGTCAGATTTGCTAGCCTTCTCATTATTCTTCCAAATAAATTAGTGTTTTCCTAGAAAGGCTAATCCATTTAACTTTAATTTCTGTTGATTTAAACTAATAGCAATGATAATGGTCCTGTAATTGTTAAGTAGAAAAGAAAACGGCTAAACTTTGCTGGCCTCAGGGTTAGTTATTATCCTAAAGCCTAGCAAGCTGTCTGTCCTTAGTCAGCTGCAAACTGCTGTAAATTCATTTTATATTTGGCTCACATCCCTATAAAGTGCTAGGAAATGCCAAGTCCTTTTCCTAATAACTTTGCAAGCCAGTAATCATGACTGCAGGTAAAAAATAAATTAAAAAAACATTTAAAAAAACCCAAATTATTTCATCCTGTCTTTCCTATCATCATTAGAGTAATATCTTCTGCATCCAGCACACAAAGTTGCAGGGAAGGAGTTCAGCTATGGCATTTTAGCACCCTTGTGGGCACTGGCTAAATATCTTTGTACAGATGTATTGTTTTAAAGGTAAAGTTTCAAAAGTATCCTCCACAATGTGCTTGTAGGCAATATACGCTTTCCAGGTGCCTGATCCTGCAACCTTGGCTGGCAGCCAGTTGGAATTGCATGCAAATGTGACATTATTTGGAGAAAAAACAAAGAGGTAGATAAAGAAAGGAGGAAGAGAGAAAGTGATCAAATGCTAGCAGAAATAAATAAAAATACCACAACCTTCATGAGAGAACTGAATGGCAAAATGAATTGGACAGTTTCCTGGTTGCTAGGAATACTATATTTGCAAGTGTTTTCACTTAACTTGAGAACATGTACTGTAAGAATTTTTTACATAAATTTGTTGAGTAGTGCTGGTTGAAGGAAAACAGCTCAGATAAAGGTTGTTTCAAGACAAAAAGAAATCAATACTGGTAAACCCACCTCCTTTCCCTCAGCACAGTAGTATCAATTTGGATGTAATTTTAAAACAAGGGGAAAATTTCTGAACTTCGTTAAAAATTTTATTCAGTTATTTCATGGCGTGTATATTATTTATAAACTAAAGGGAAATATAAACTATATGTATATATAAAATAGAATATATTTCACATTATGCACCGCAGTTGTTTTTAAACAGGGGATCTGTGTGACACATGCTGTATCCTTTTCTGGCAGGGCCTCAGCTGGAGTGCTGTGTGTGATGTTGGACATCACACTTAAATGAAAAATGGGGATGTTAGAGAAAGTTGATGAGAAAAGGCTCATCAGAAGTCTAGCATACGGACTGAGGAGGAAGCACTGAAGGAATGTGGGTGCATGGTTTAGGGAAGAAGAGTCTGACAGAGATGTCTGTCCCCAGTGCCCCCTTGGGATTTCTCCTAGTCCTATTTTCTTTAGTTCACTATATAGTATGCATTATATGGCCCTGTCCCATCAAAACATAAAATACTATGTTTCAGTTTATTTAACTTTTTTGAGACAGTTAATGGGAACTATTATTTATGATTGGTTGCACATCTTTTCCACATCAAAATATTTCCTGTTTGTTCTGCAGTTAAATACTTTGCAATGTCACGGAATATGCAGAAATAATGACCATTAAATGGGAAATAGCCCTAAGTCCTGAGGTGATGGTTTGGCATTTTTAAACAGTGCAAAACACTGAACTGAATTGCCTTTGACGATCAGTTTCCAGTCCAAATTGCTGCTGCACAGGTACCATTAAAGACATTGCTTTAAGTGGAGACATATGTGGGTGCAGAGGAGGACTGTTTGCTTTCCCTGCATGATATAAATATCAGCATTTTTGGAAGTGTTGGATTTGACCATCCTGAGCATCTTAATTTCTCCTTTCCTAAAACAAGTGCAGCACCAGCAGTGTCAGATCAGATTTCTTTGCTACCTAAAGGAGTGAGAGGGTATATAAACATTTGCAAGAGCAATTCTTGGCTTTTTTTCCATGCTAGTTTTGAAGTGGCTTTTGAGTTATGGAGAGATATCAAGTCAGAACTTGAATGAAACCACTAACTCTTTCCGCTTTAGTCTGGTAGAAACAACCAGATGCTCATGGCTTTTGATTAATCTTGGACTAACCATTTCTTAAGCTAGCAGAGGCCTGGAAGTAAATGTTCCCATGTCATCTGGTTAATTACACTGAGATGATTAAAAGTGGAACTACCTTTTCTGTCCTTGAAATAGACAGGCACCCATTTCAGATGTTTTATTTATTCCATTAGTCTTAATGGTTTTAATTAATGACCACTAGTATTTGTACTCTTTAGGGAATTTTTTTCCTATTGTATTTACAAACAGATATATTTACAAGTGTGTCTTCTAGACAGTTAAAAATATCTTGCCTGGTGTTTCTATTCAGATTTATTTTTGCTGTTTATTTTCCAGGCAGACATGATGGTTTCACTTTTTTATAAAAATACCAGGAAGATAATGTGTTAAGTTACATGTTCTGTAGGACTGTTTAAATTTTCATAGTTGCCCAATGTGTTTATGTTTAACCACTGACAGACACTTCCCTTTCAATTCTGATTTATAACAAAATCTTGTGCTGCTGTGCAGTATAGAATAAATGAGAGATGCTAAAGGGAAGTGAATTTAGCTAAGTGACTGTGTAGATGGCTTGACTTAATTCTTGTTAACTTCTGCAGGTATTAGTCACCATTTATTGGCTAGGGAAAGCGGCAAACAGCTGCACGTCATACAGTGGATCAACCCTGAACCTGAAGGAGTTTGAAGGTTTGCTGGCACAAATGAGAAAGGTATCTTTTTGTTATGTTTTGGGAATGGAAATTTCATTTGAATTATTACTCCCATAAATAACCTTTTTGTTGCTAAATATGAGAGAAGTAGGGGGCTGGAGTACAAATTACTTAGTAAACCCCTACCTCCTTCAAAAATGTTTCTGACTCTACCAAGCCATGAACACAACTTTCTTTGGCAGCCAGCTTTGTGGTGATGTCAGTGATGCGGCACGTGATGTCAAACAGGACTTTAGAATTGTCGCTTGGCTCTGTCACCTTCATTTCCTTAGGTTTTGGTTTGAGTTATTTTCATTTACGACACAGAATTTCAGCTAGAAGAGCTGAGACTCAAAAGTAAGGTGGCAGGACTCACAGGAGAAGAGATTTTTCTGCTTTAAAACATTCAGTCTCATGGGCAGCTCTTTTGGTTTTAAGCTGCAACATAAAGCATCAAACCAAAGTATCTAAATAAAGCTGAAGGGGTAGAAGGAGAAGATTGTTTCAGCAAGGGTATAGTTATGATGAATCTGTGTTTTGCCAAGCTCTGAATTCTGGCTGAAATCATATTTGGTGGTTTATGATGATCTGAGCTGTGTTGGAAGGGAAAAGTTGTGATTGCCGTAAGGAGGTTTGGGGACTTTTGGTTGAGCGTTCCAGCATGCCCTGAACCTCAACATGGGACGCTTAACGTCAGTAATGGTTAGCTTTGATATCCAAGCATGCATTTACTGGAGATGGAAGGGGCAAGGAGCAGGCATGTAAGAAGATGGCAGCACCCAGTGTGCAGCACTGCATGTGTTGGATGTACTGCTCGTGAAAGGCCATGCAGATATGTTCTCCAGCCCACAGAGAGCTTCATGCCTGCTACTCCCTCCCCATCTCATGTAATGGCCAAGTCACCACAGGCAGTAGGGTTTGGGGACCATGGGAGACTCTTTGCTCTTTACTCTCCTTGAGCTCTGTGCTACTGCATGTGCACCAGCTGCAGCTCTTCGTTCTGGGATCTCAGAGGGCCAGCACCAGATTAGCACTGGAGAGGAAGAAGTACTTGGCTGATTGATAGCAGTTCCTACACCCTAGTGTGACCAGAGAGCCTTAACTAGACAGGTAAAATCCCTGTTTGTGAGCCCAGTTCCTGTGAACAAGCAGGTGGAAATGGAGAGGAAAAGAGAACATCCTGCTTCTCTGCAGAGGTTTATTTTGGTCTTCATTTGAAATGACCTGCGCTAATCACTCGGTACTTTGCCACTCATGAGCAATATGACTGAGACCAAGGAATAAAGAAATGAAGTTAATATTTGAGTTGTTTCCAAATAGAAGATGCAATCCCCACTCCAAAGAGTCTGAAAGGTGAAACAAAGACGGACAAAGGAGCTAACGCAGAAAAATTGCTGAAATAATGTGAGTGCTGCACGGTATCATGGTTTATTTTTTAATGTTTAATCTCGCAGCATGAGGCTCCTCTTTTTCCAGGTGATGTTTACCCATCAAACTAATCGTCAGCGCATTTTGGAGGTCCCATCTTGAGCCCTTTTGTGGGATGAAGTAGACTGGGGCCAACAGGCAGCGTTCTCCGGGGAGCTGATGATCGTGGAGCGCCTGGCTGGGCAGTGCAGAGCACTGCAGGTCAAGGACAAAAGCAAGAGGCTGGGACTTGATTCATTGCAGATGTTGGAGCTGGGCGCAGAGTAGAGATCTCATAAAAGCTGAAAGCTCTATATTCCTTTAATGTAGAAACAGAGCACTTTGCAGTCCTGAAAAGTCCTGTTTAGGTGGTACTGTTACGAGGGCCACTGGCGTCTTATGTTAAGGTCACCTCCCTATTCCGGTACCCCTGCAGTATTTCCCACTGGCAACTGTGGGCTTGTCTGTTGCTGAATTTGAAGAGGATTTGATTATAAAATAGAAGATGTTAATCATGCTGTGCAACACTGATGTTCTTTATAGCTGAGCTCGAGTGATGAAAAGACACTTTATCACATTCTCTACTGGCATTTTTTTCCACTGAATTTAATAATTAAATCGACCATAAATTCAGTCTGGTTTAGGTTTTTTATTATAAATCCTCTCTGCCCTCCGTTTTTAATAAGCAAATCAAAAGACAGCTCAGATGTAAGTTGTCTTGGACTCATCTTTTTCTACTTCTCATACTGAAAGGGCTATTCATTTCTAATTTATTCATGCTACTCTGTTTTTAATTTAATTAACTATTTGGATATGCATTATTCTTTATTTTTAAACCAGAAATTCCCAGTGACAAAATGTTCACGGCTTTTTGATTATATTTAGTGGGTGGAACTTCCTGGAGAAATGCATCTTATATTTGGCAATCATACTTTTACTACCACTCGGTGACATACCATGTTTTTAATTAGATAATATGAAAGACTAACGTGCTGTTGTGTGTTGTGTTACGGTGTTATCAGTCCTGTAGATAACCAATTTCTTTTTCCCATTGCTAACATTTGGGAGATGACGTTTGCTCAGAGCAGGACAAGCACCCGTCTGTGAGGCGGCGTTGGGCTGGGAGGGGAGCTTTGCCAAGGGGAAGGCTGTAAAGAACATGTTTACAGAAGTCTAGGATCCCTTCCTGGTGCCTGCCTCCTAATTCCTGGTGAGCAGCATGCAAAATTAACATCAACAGGCCTTTGAAAGTAGGGTCTGCAGAACTCATTAGTTCACAATTGGACTGTTTTCAGACTCTGGGAGATAGTGAATGCGGGATGGGGCTTTTTGCCTGAGTTTAAGTCCCTGTAGCTGCTGAGCAGTTCTGTGTCATTCAGATACAGTAATTTAGGAAAATCAAAGCATGCCAGAGGATTGAGAATAGCTGGTTGGTATGAAGGGATGAGGGGATTTAGGGAATTTGGATTCTTAAAAAGATTCTTGGATCGTATCACAAATGGGATTTTGATAGGATTTTTAGATTTGTTTTTGGATGTGTGTAACTCATGCAGATTTTGGGGAAACAGATCTGTGTTGTCTAGTGTTCCTACCAGGATTTTAGTTCACTAAGCAGGACTGGGGAAGGAAACCACATAGGATCCAATTACTACTTTGTTAAATGAATTTTATTTGTTTTTAGAAAATACTTTCACTTCAATTTGCAGTGAGGTTACTTATTGACATTACCACAGTTTAGCTTGGCCTTAGGGGACCTTTGCCGCTGCCCTTAATGTGGTATTTTGGCAGCGTAATAGTGAGTGGCACTAATTAAGCCTTCTTCCTGAAAAGCCCGCAGGACGTCGGGTCTGATCTCTCTGTCTCGCTTTGAGCCTCCCTCTTTTCCCGCGCGGAAGCTTTGGTGCGTTACTGCAGGGCTCTCCTCCCTCCATCACTTCTACAGCAAACCGGCTTTCTGGCGGAGGTGGCCCACCATAGCGTACTGTGATGTTCTTGACTGATCTTCTCATTGGCGGTGCTAGGAACGGGTAAAAGCTTAGCAGTCAAGGACAGCGGGAGCTGTGCTCAACATAGCCATTGTGCTCCAGCTAGTGGCAAGCAGGGGCTGTGTCTTAATTAGGAATTAATATTCAAATGCTTCTGGGGGAAAAAAAAGAAAAAGTAAAAAAATCACATTCCAGCCTCTTTGGGTCACAAAATGTCAGTCTGATAATGACACCCACATCTCTGACTTTACTTACTGTTGGGGAGAAAAAAACAGATTTATCTTTGCATAAAAGTAGTTATTTTTGTTTTTTCTCAGCCTGTGCGATTGTAATTAATGTTAAGACGCTCTCTAAAACAAGGGATTTATTATAATGCAAGGGTGAGGATGGCTTCTATTGACCTTTTCCTCTGCTGGAGTTTCAGTGTTTTAGTATGTGCTGCTTGCACTGGAAAGAATTTATAATCACAGGGCTGTCAAAGACAACCATTGTTCTCCCTGCTCTGAACATGTGGGTCAGCTACAAGTGCTTTCATATCCCCCAGAGCCAGGAGCTGGCAAAGAGTAAAGAGCACAACTGAATTCTTCTGAGGCATCAGGAAAAGCATTTTGCATATTTTTCATTGCTGATTGCTTCAGAAAGACATCCCTCTTTCATAACAGGAATTTCTCTTCAAGGTAGAGGGAGGCTGGGGCACACTGCTTCATTATTTTGCCGAGCTGAAGCAGCAACAACAAATGCTGTCTGCTGGTGTCCCAGCCAGATACAATAGATGGGCAAGGGGAGGGGGGGATCTTTTGGAAAGCAGCAGACTTAAACCTGATGCAGGCACGATGTTAAAATTGTAGTGCCTTTGCCTGTGCTATGGACTATGGACGACAAGTCAAGTTTCAGGTTACTTTCAGTTTTGATCTGTTTATTAACTTGCCTATTGCAACTTTTTCTCGGTTCATCGTATTAATCTAACGATCGGGGTTTCCTCTTAATCAGCATAACATTGGGGTTTATTGCAAGCTTGCACTTTCGTTTTGAAGGGGAGAAGGGGTAGAAAGCAAGGAAACCCTTTTTTGGGGAGGAGATTTTTAGTATTTGGGAAGATGCTTTGTTTTCTGATGTGTAATGGATCTCACGGGTATGTCAGTGGCTTCTTTATGAAGCGGTACCTGCTGTACTTCCATGTAGGAAACGGAGGATATCGAGAGCCCAAAGCGCAGCATTCGCGACAGCGGCTACATAGACTGCTGGGACTCTGAACGCAGCGATTCCCTCTCCCCGCCTCGCCACGGCAGAGATGATTCCTTTGACAGTCTGGACTCCTTTGGCTCCCGCTCGCAGCAGACACCGTCTCCAGATGTAGTGCTCAGAGGGAGCAGCGATGGTAAGTACCGGTCACAGTGCGGCACATGCATAACGTTGTGACATATAAGTAACATTTCTGGAGCAAATGTGCCATTCGGAAGCTGGACACAGCCTCTGAATCATGCTAATCTGGTGGGAGAACTTCCCTGTGAATGCTGATTTGTGCTCCCTGAGGTTTAGGCGACTTTGCCAACAACTTACTTGAAGTGTGTCTCAGGATAGCGTAGCATTGGAAAATGAGTTACATCACTGCAGTGTAATTTTATGATGGGAAGAGTGCTTTTCTGGGTTACGGTGTAAGAGGATGTTATGCAGACTCATTTTAAGTTATAAACTAGGCTGGAGCAAGAAATAAAAGTGCAGGAACAAGGGAAATATTGAAGTGAATAAACTGTTTGCCCAAGTAAACCCTGGGCAGATAAATGACAGAAATATCTTAGAAATGTCTGATACTTGACAGAGTTTTGAAGTCTGATGTACACCATTTTACCAAATGTTGTATTTGTTTTCATGGTATTTAGAAAATTGGGTAAATTAATAGCTCCTGGCATCAGAGCTCTGGCCATCTTTGTACAGCTTTGAGTGAGAACATGCAGCTCTAGGCTTACAGAAGGAGTGCTGCTTCTCTGCCTTTCTTGTCTGATTTCCAGAGGCTTGTAAACACAGCGTGCTGGATGAGGAAGGATTTGCTAGGGGTAGGTGTGGAGCATGCACTTAGGTTACCTGTTGTGAGCAGGATTCTGGTTCAGAACAAAAAGATGCTTGCTTGAGGCTCCCTCTGCACGGTTACATTCCCGATGAACGGACTGATCCGTCAGACTTCATCATCAAATGAAATTATGTTCCACACATGAATCACTTCTCCTTAGTAATCTCATTTAATTTATTTAATAAAAAAAGGAAAGGCAGAAAGACTTTTTGGTAGGAACCAGATGTTCATACTGCTTTTGGCAGTGTGAAAGAAACTGGTGCTAATCATAACCGGACACATTAGAGATTTCCTGAGGTGATGGGGAACTCCTTAAAACTGAAAAGCTGGCAGGGAGAGCTGGTATCACAGCTGAATTATGAAAGAGCTGTGGGGAAAGCAGGGCTAAGATCTGCTCTGCTGTTTTGAGTGGCCTGTGGTATTGGGCTGTTGCTGGTTGACCATCCAGAACCAGCTACTGGGGCTGATTTCCTGAAACAGCCTCATGCCCCCTCAGACACTTAACAGAGCACAGTCTCCACATTACAAAACATTTTTCTGCCTTCCCAAATGAGCCAAAAGCGTGATGTTGGCAAATAGGAACACCTCACATATCCTAATCAAGGAGCGTTGCTCCATCCTGGGTGCTCAAGGAGTGTCCAGTGTCCCTGCCTACTTGGAGCTGGTGAGCAGCCAGTTACATATGTCCTGTAGCTGCTTCCTATCAACTTCTGCTGTATTAGCAGATTTTAGTAAGGTTTTATGGTTGTTAGTTTGCCACAGCTAAGACATACTATCTTGTCACATTCTTGAGTCCCTAACAAACACAAAATAAGATGCAAGCCTACAAAGCTTACAAAGTTCTTAAAAATTAGTCTTTAACAATATCCAGACCCAGGATGCATGCAGATGCTGTGTGCACACGTGTGACTTGTCCAGCCGGCCCTTTCTAATATGTCCCATTTTCCTGCTTGCTGCTGCCATAACTTCACAGCTGTCTCCTCCAAGAGTTGCAGGTGAGGTGTAGCTTGGCTGACCTCTTTTCTGTCGAACCTCTTCCTGTGGCCCCAGCAGGCCAGGGTTTCACTCAGCTGCATGTAGTTTTTTATAGAAATAATGTATATGTAAAGCTGAGTGGAGGAAAAGGTTCTGTGTGCATTACTTCTCTCTCCATTCAGATAGGAGCTTTATAAACCCAATAATATCACAGCGAAATAAAACTATGATTCCTTCCACTCCTAGAAAAAAAATTAGTGAACGGAGATCATTTAAGTGATCCTAAGGTGATGATTAGTTTAGGTGGAAGCAATAAGTAATACTACCTTTATGAATGCCATGTGTGCTTAGCCCCACTGTTTAGGAACTGCTCTCATGTCCTATGCAGACCCTTGGCAAAAAGCAAACAAAACCAGTGGTAGAGCAGAACAGTTTGTTTAAGACACCGTAGAATTGCAGACCAACCTGTCTGTAGAGTTGCTAAAGTACTCAGCAATGAATAAAATCCTCTGCTTGGCCGGCCGTTGTGCATGGGTCCTTGTATGAAGGATCTGTGCGTGTCTGTGGTATATAACTGCTTGTTACGGGTTGTGGAAACTGGCTGCTGCTTCTTCTACTTGGAAGTGCGGAACAACAAAGTTAAGATTATAAATGTAGAGCACGGCTGCGTCTTCCATTTGGTGCTTTGGCTTCAAGTGCTTTTTTTGCAAATTTGAGCTGAAAATAATTTCACAAGTAAAATATGAATAATTAAAGCAGCTGTTTGTCTTTGAAGTACTCAACTTGGGGATGCTGGTAGGCGCATCAGTAATGAGAGAGAGGAATCTGTTCTAATTCCTCTGCTACTGTGGTTTTCTATTCCAGCATTTCTGTCTGCCGGTTCAAGACTGGTTTTCATGTGATACAAAAATAAACACCAGAACAAAGTCAAGAGCAAACAGAATAGCAAATAACAGTAAGGGATCTTTTCATTTTCTTTTAGCTCTTCTGTGGCCCTGCTCAGTCTAATGGTATTACAGCTCTTCAAACCTCAGCTATCCTCAGACACCCATGATTCTGTGGTCATGTCTCCACTTTTTGTTTAGACGTAGACTTAGGTTACCAATCATGGTGCTAGTTATCATATGCTCTTAACCAAAATTGTTCAAGCAAAAGATTACGGGCAAAAAGTGCATTGTGATTTTTGTCTAACTAGCTCATTTCCATTGTGTCTTGTCTTTTCTTACTGTTCCCTTTCACTCTTCTTCGTCTCTCTCCAAGCAAACATTGAATAACTCAATCTGCTGCAAAAGCTCTTTGCAAATAACATTCCTAGCATATTTAGACCTCTTTTTCCTTCCCCCACTTTGAATTATACACAAGCTACTTGTGATTTTTATGACTTCGTTGTTTTCAGTTGTTCATTAGGTGGCTCAGTGAATTAGCTAGTAATTTACTAGCGTGGTGAATTAGCAAGCGGGCACAACCTGGGTGGCTTCCCCTCACCCCAAAGAGGGGAAAAGCTATTGCATATGCAAATGTTGCAAAGGGTCCAAGGGCCAGAGACATCCAGCGCTCCAAAGCTGGGAGAAGATTTGAATGCTGGTGGGTGAAACAGCTAAATATGCTCCATTTCACTCATCAAACCAGGGCCTGTGGTGATGTTACACTGCTGGGAGAGAACTATTTACATACTTTCTTTGTGAATAACTTAAAAAAGCTCATGATGGTGCAGGGAATCTAGTGAATGTCTATGAAGTGGCTTCCAAAATGGCTATGACGGCAGTTCCACTGCAAATGCTCTTTAAGGTATTTGTCCTACCATTTGGAAGTTTTGTTTTCAAGTTGGAAAAGTCTCGCCTAAGTTTCTGTGTTTTAAATGGGTCGTAAATATCAGGAAGCTTAGTTCATTTGAACAAAATAAAGTAGTCCCTCAGCTCTGTTGATCTCCCATCTTATTCTCTGTAACTCTTGATTTATCTCTCTCACCATATTTCTTTTCTTCGCCAGCAAGTATTCTTCAGTCTTTGCTGTACTGATCTAACCTCTAAATCCCGAGATCCCTTCCCTCTCTCCTTGCACCTTTCCATCTGAGGATCAAGTCTCTCTGTCTATTTTGTAATGTGCTAGACTGATTGACCAGGAAACCGATGAGACTGGAGGGGGACCATCTGAGTCTTCTGGTTTATAGCAGCTGATGCTTATTCTCAGATTTTGATCAAAGCTATGTGTGTTATGCTGTGTGCATTCAAATTGCCATAAAAATTAGAAGATTCTGCCATTCTGTAAATACACAGCATACAGCCCTTTTTTGCTTGAGCTTGTGCTATGGACATGTAAGTCTAGGTTCAAGAGTGTGAATCAGGTCGAACATACCCATATGTACAACTAGGAATCATTTGGGCTTTAGTCAGGTAGGCTTTTGTAGCCGTCCTGTGTGATTGGCAAGTCTGGCTTAATCTAACGCTGAGTTTTTTGATGTGACCTGTGGCTGAAGATAGGTTTTTCAGGGGCAGAAAATAAGGGTTGGTGGAAAAAAGTTTACTGTCTGTGTAGATATTATGGCTGCTACCTTCAGTGACTGATTTTAAAATATAAATACAGGTAAAAGTGGCCTCATTTTTTGGTGCTCACTTGCTAAATGTAATTTTTTGGTGGTGGCTTCTCTGATTTATAATTAAAAAAAAAAAACGTGGATGAAAGTGAAAAGAAGAGGGATTTTTTTTTCCTTCCTCACTAGGGAGAGGAAGTGACTCGGAAACTGACCTGCCACACAGAAAGATGCCAGATGTGAAAAAAGATGATATGTTGGCAAGGCGGACCTCACACGGTGAACCTAAATCAGCTGTGCCTTTTAACCAGTACCTCCCTAACAAGAGCAATCAGACTTTCTATGTACCCGCTCCACTTCGGAAAAAGAAAGCTGAACGAGAAGAGTACCGAAAGAGCTGGAGCACAGCAACTTCACCGCTAGGAGACAGACCTTTCAGGTAAGACCGGCCTGTCCAACTTCTCCCTTCCTCAGTGATGATGCTTTAACATTTGCCTAGTTTTCATTCTTTTCATAAGATGTATGAAGCGCCTTCTGCTGCAGTAAATCTCTTGCTTTACTGATAAATTGTTTGTAGCAATTGGCGAAGGTGGTAGAAAAGCAATGAGTGGAAAATCTTTGTCTTGATGTCATTATTAACCATACAATGCAATATATAGCTTGTGTTTGACAAGATGTTGGTTAATATAAGTACCATGGGTGTTGACTCAAACCCAAGGCTGGACAAAAATGTTCTGGATGATCTGTCTCAGTTCTCAAGACAGTTACTTGCTGACAAATGATACTTATAAGTAACATTTGATGTATTCAATCAAAACAGGTAATATTTTTGCTGTGTTTTTTAAAAATCAATTTATTTGTATGTTGTATTCTATGCACCAGTACAGTTTATATAGCTGTGACTATGTGTTTCTGCATGCTGGTATTGTCAACTGATATTTCACTTTTGATTTGGCCTGAGAAGCAACTTGCATTAAAGAGCATAATTATCTTCCCGGATCATTCATCAGAATATCCTTTGGCATCTTGATATCAACAAAATGTGCTTATAATAAATAAGCGTATATGTTTCAGGCACAGCATACATTAAACTACCTTGTATAATTCAATAGCAAACCCCACCCTGAAACCATAGAAGAAGAACAGAATGAAACATCAGGACTGGGTGAAAAGGAGAAAGTGGGCTCCATGGCTCCTGAGGCAAGCTCCCTTAAAAATCAAGTAGGTTTGAATCAAAACGAAGGAAACTCCATAGACCGGTCTCCTTCATGTAGTGCAAAAGAAACATCAGCACCCAAGGGGAAAGATGCAGAAGAGATCAGAAAGTTAAGAAGACTGGAACAAGCTGGCATTAAGGTCATGTCAGCAGCCCAGCGCTATGGCAGGTTAGCCCAACGGTGTGGGAAATTGTGCACGCTTCACATTTTTAGGATTGGCTGAAGTGTGGGTTTCCTTGATCCGCTGTGATTTCACTTCTCCTAACAAAAATCCAATCTGCTAAGCACTCACAATTGCTAGTGAAGGTCTTGGTCTGAAAAGGCTTGTGATGTGGCAGCTGTGGATTGCAGAGTTGTATGATGCTAACTGCATTTGTGTTGAGAAATTGTATCATCTTACAGTGTAATGTAAACAGACTCGAAGAAAACTACTACACAGACTACTTGTCACCTTGCACCTAATGCTTTCTTGCATTTAATAAAAAATACATATAAATATACATTAAAAATGCCTTGTTTAGGCAAAAGTTTCAGAAACTTACTTTACTTGTTGCTGATGGGATGGTTTATTTTACTGAACCACACTTTTTAGGTGGTTAATATTTTTAGCTGTGTTAATAAATGATGCATTTGTTTTTAATGGCAGGAACTATAAAAGTGCAGTGCTTGTTAACACACGTACCGGTTAAAGCATGGAGGCGTAGTTCAGCAATCATAATTTGGCTGACTTTGGCATGGAGTATCAGTAGTTATTCACTTATTACCTGTGTTATTTAGTTTTGGATGTTGTTCAATTTGGTTATTTCCTGTTCTTTAACTAAAGAGCTGAATGATGGCTAGGCTCACTGCCCATGCCTTTCCATCATCTGCTATCGGATCCTCATGAAAAATCTCTCTTTCTCATGGGGATGGCCCACAAAGCCAAGTTTTAACCAACATGTCAGAAGACTAGGCTCTTAAAAATGATCAAAATGGTTTGGTTAAAGGGTAAGTGTCCAAATGTCCTCCTGTCTAAAACGTTTTATTCTGGATTGTGGGGTGAAATCCTGACAGTGAGTGGTTTAGCAGATGCTGGTCTACAGTCTGGGCTTTGAAGTGTAGTAGTAAAAAGTACAGCTGTTATGTGATACAGCCTGTTTATAGGTACAGTGACGCTTGTCTGCGGCCATATGCAGATGTGCCATATGTAGTTAAAAGTCAGTCACAGTATATATGCTGTCTCTTCTCAGCTTTGCTTCACTGTTGTTGTAATGAACCAGTGTGTGTGGTTGTGAGGTACTACTTTAACAAAGCCAAATACTAACGAAGAGGAACTATCAGTCATAAATTAGTCCTTCAGGCTGAGTTAGTGTGGTAGTTGATCAGGAATCCATAAACCAGTAGGATACTAGTGTAATCCTGTTCTGAGTCCAAGGCTGTAGCATTGATGTTAATAACGTAGTAATATGTAGTAAAACATAGTAATAGCTTGGGTTTAGCAGTGCTGTGCACAACAAATAGCACTGTTTGCATTTGGAGGATGCTCACCATGTTATCTGAGAGTCCCCTTTCCAACCCAGTGCTTGATCTGCTGCCTTGATCTCCACAAAAGAAGCACAAGTGAATCAAATGTGTGGTTCTTTGGCATGAAATCGGGTCCTCTTTCCTTGGACTGTCTTGTCCTGACACGGCTGAAGGAGAAGGGAACAGAGATAAAAAGCCATTTTCCCTCCTTGCTCTCAGCAGAAGCAACTCCTGGAATTTGGCAGCTGGAAGAAGGAGGAGCTGCTGGTTTTCTGCCCCAGCTGAGGGTCAAAGAGCAGAGCTTTGTAGACCAAGCTTCATGATAGCGAAGTAGGAGCCTGTTCCTGGGAATTGTAGGAAGGCACAGCAGAAAAGGCACTGAGGTCAGAGGTCTGTTAAGGAAAAATATTTGTATGTGTAAGTGGAAGAATAGTGAGTGAGGAGAAGGGAATAGTTCAGCGGTGACACTTTAGGATACAGGGGAGCATTTGATCAGCTCTTAATGTCTCATTCTCATTCCCTGTTCTTCGAACTTCTCAACTTACTCTTCTTGGCATCAAATTCAAATTTCGGTGCACTAATGGCACTGAGCAATTCTCAGTCTCTCTTGTTTCTGTATTCTGATCTTTTTTTTTTTCTCTTGCCCCTCTTACTCCATCATCTTTCTATGATGCCAGCCTCTCTCTTTTTTTTTTTTTTTTTTTTTTTTAAACTTGAGCTTGTCAGTCATCTTCCACTTGCTCTGAGTTGTTCACAGGCAGTTTCCTCTCAACATTTTGACCCCTGGAGGACACCCACTGTGACTTTGAGTTCTACAAGGCATCTAATTGTTCCTAAAGCTGAAACTCAGTTGGGGACCTTTCTGGGTCTGGCACAGGAAGGATTTGAACTTGTATGCAAATGCATTTTTTGCTTGGAATCTAAGTACTTATCTCCATTGCTGTGACATGTTCTAGGAAAGGACTCCGTTGAACTAGATGCTATACAAATGCATGCCAAAAAGCATTCCCCCTTCCCAAAGGAGTATATTGTCTCTGTATAGCACGTTGTTTTATTGATATGTGATCCTCCTTGCTTGCTTGTTGTCTGCATCTGTCTCTTATTTACACTATTGTATCTGAAAGATAAGGATCACATTCATGGAGACTCCCTAAAAAGAGGAGGAGAATTAAGTCTGTTCTAATAAATCATGGAGAGGGGAGGGTAAGAAAGAAACATGAGCAAATGAAGAATTCTTGGCATGTTCGTTGCAAAAGGGACGTGGACTGTTATCTTGACAGTGCATAAGTATGCAAAACCCTTTTGTTGTTCTGAAATGCAATAGAAGGATCCACAAATCTGTACGAGACTCTGCTTCAGAGAGTGCGAACGCCCATGGTCTGACACTTTGGAAGCACCTGCTGTACCAGCATGGACCTGTGTGTTGTTTCTGCAAGGCCTGGTGCTGGGCATGCAAGAGTGATTTGCAAATCTGCAGGGAATTCTGATCCATTGCAAGCTTCAAATCTACAGTCTTGGCTATCTCTGTGGTGAAGTGACCTTAAAAAGTACTTTTGAGACCTCATAAACTGATTCAGGAGACCCCAAAATGTCATAGCTAATCTCTGATTCCATTAAAAACAAAATGTAAATGAATGGAAAATATTCTTAACCTAGAAACTGATTGCTGAAGTCTACTTACATACTAAAACCTGTAAGTTCTTCGGTTATTCATTACAATGACTCATAGTTATTCTTTTGAATATATTATAACTCCATATTTTTTTGTTGCCAGAAACACCCTTCTCAGAAATGCTACATTTGATGTTCTCAAGCTTCAGTAGCATTGGTGGACAGGAGACTGAAAAATCCAGTATTTTTTACTGAATAATCACTTTGTTATACATAGCTCTTAAAAACCAAAAACATAAAACAATACTCCCAACCTAACCAGCTGAATAAATACTCATCTTATTGATTTTCATTTAAGAAGTAAATATAAAGAAGATTTAATGGAGTATTATGTGATTTTATACATGCCCTTTATGTCCAGGATTCTGAATATTATTTCCAAATCATTAGATTTCAAAAAAGGGTAATGGTACCACTAGGAAAGTCTGATTAAAAAAAAAAAAAGAAGTTAATCATATGTACCCTGGCTTATTTGGGAGAGCAAGTTCCAGTGTATATGACTTTTAGGTAACTGTTCTCCTTTGTGCCTAAAATGTTAGGCACCATGTATCTACTTTAGATCAGTATATTTTCTCTAAAGTTGACAAATTCTCGTACTGGGGAAACAAAAGATGTCTTAGGAAACCATAAATGGAAAATCAGACTCTTTCCCTGGTGGTCATCTTGAACTTACGGTATTGCAGGTTTAAAAAGCCAGTTGAATTTGGGCAAATTACACTAGTGTATTGACAACCTGCGATTTAGAATTGAGTGATGTAATATGCCTGTTCAGCAGTGAAATCTGAACCCGAAGATGACCTTGTAGGCCTGTTGATTTTGGTATGTACAAGAGTTAACATCCTCAGTAAACTTTTTACCATATTAATTTAGGGAAGAAAGAGTAGAAATTGTTGTTATGAGTGGAAGCTTAGGGATAGGACAATACTTGCTGATGGAGGACTAGAAACGTGGAGCACTGCAAAGCATACAGCAGCTCAGAGCCGTCTGTTCCAGCTGTTTCTGAAGATGTTGTGAACAGAGATGCTCATGAGGGAGAGGGGCAGCAGCTCCCTTTGGAGCACCATCTGCCAGTGATGTCTATTGCCTTAAATGAAATCTGGATCCTTCAGCGAGATCTAAGGAAGAAATTGCCTTTGGCTAATTTGAGAGCATGCTCTCCGCATCAGTAATGGGGGATCCTGTGCGTTGCAGTGTAACAAGGCAAAGGCAGGCAGTTCTGTATTGCTCCTCTGCACTCCGAGGCCTGAGCCAGGCTGGCCTGTCTGGGATGGTTTACGGCTTCCCCATAACTTTCTCCGGCAACTTTGTTGAACAGTACCTTGACAGGGCAGCTGGGGCCGTAAAATAAGTGGCATGTATAGTGGGCTTGCAGGGCTTTAAAATGTTTTAGAAAAGCAGCTAATTATAGCACTACTGTTTTCTTAAATAAAAGAGAAACTCAAAGCAACCCCTGAGCTCTTTAGATTTGCTTTCTTACTGTCACTCTGTTTAATCCTTTGTGATACCTTCTTTTTCCCTTTGTGTAGCAAAGTGTGCTATATGAAAGAGTAAATGCAAGATACTTGCAGTCTACAAAAGTACTGCATGGAACAGTCTACTACTTGATATCCAAATTTCTAAAATACCAATAAATACAATTTGATTTTTAAGTGGGAGAGTCGTATAGCTCTTGCCATCTGTCTTTTCAGTTTGCTTAAGAGTATTGACCATTACAGGTTACAATAAGCTTAATCTTTCTGGGTACCAGCTGTCAAGGGTCTTTATTGTCGTAATCTTCAGTAACAACAAGGCTGTGTTGGTATCAGTCTCGTTTCTGACCAAGGCAGATGGCAGAGTGTTCCAGCATGCCAGTATCATTGGCATACTGGTGCTATCATTGTGGCTACTGTATGTCAGCATTGGCGTAGAGGGCTTATTCTGGGGGAAAGGGAAGGTTAGTCAGGGAAAGAATCAAGCACAGATGTGTGTGAGAAGAAAAGCAGTTAAGAATATTAGGGCAAGCACCCTCAGTGATTACTCAGGTCTTAAAAAAAAAATAGAGCCATTAAGAAAAAGTGCCAGATATCTGGTGTTTCAGGATTCAGCAATGTTGGCCAAGGATCAGGTATTTGCATCAAATCTCTTTCTTTGTTTGAAGTGTTCAAGAAGTTCAATACTGCCATTTACAGTACTACATTCACTGCGTCTAGTATGTTAAGGTAGTTCTTACTGGTTCTTCTAGCTATAGCTAAAATAACTAAAGATCCAACGCTACTGATGTTCTGTGTGAAGTCCTTACAGATTTGTTACCTGTGTATGATAAGTCTTATTTATAACAAGGCTTTGCCCAATCTAACAGCAGTGTGGAACATACTTGATTAACTGTGCTTGCTTTATGACCTGGAGATGAGTGCTGCCACTCCCTTCTCCTCCCCTGGTGCATCAAGAGCTTTCTTTAATTTTGCTCTGTGTCAGTAAAAAACCAACATGTGAAGACAACGGAAGCACCCCAGACATCATCCTTCGCAGGGACAACCCCTTCATGATACATTACCAAGGGAAGGATTCTGGTTCAGAAGATGAAGCAGCCAGCAGAGTTCCTGATTTAGAAAAGGATGACTTTGCCACCCGGAGAGCCAGAATGAATCAACCCAAACACACAGTTCCATTTAACTCCTTTTTAATTGGACCCTATACAAGTAAAGATAAAGGTAAACTGGAAGACGTTAAAAAGCCATTGCAGATGGAAAAGCAGGAACATGCAAGGTGTGCACTCATGGTCTTTTTCTTTCTATTATAATGCTTAATTTCACATGGCTTATTGCTGTGTAGGACTAAAGCTGTCTTGGCTACAAAAAACTTACAGGGCGAAGTAAATGCAAATGGTTTATCATAAAGTGAACAAAAAGAGAGATGTAGATTACTTACTGTAATTTTTTGTTAGAGTATTAGGACCAGGAGCTTAAATTGACTGAGTGTAAATAACAAAGACTAGACACTTTTGTTACCTAAGCTCATGAGACAGCTCATGAGCATGAGTAGTGGAGGATAAACTTAGAAGATATATTCTGCATCTCAGCTCTTTTGCTGAGCATTTTCAATGCACATTTTTGGAGGCTTTTCTTTTTTTTTAATGCAATGCCATTCTTTTAATACCCTGCAGAAAACATGGACTTAGTCTTTAGTTAATGCACTGAATATACATACCTGCTATAGTGCACTGAATTGTGTTGCACATAGTCCTAATGTTTTTTATATAGCATTGTTTTTGGAAATGGAGCATGGCTTACAAGGTTTCAGCCTAGAAAATCTCTTCTGTCTTCAGTTCAGTGATACAGACCTTTAAGAAGCTGCTGAACATGCATGTCTGCTAGGCACATATCTTCAGGAAAAAAGTATATTTATTTGTTTTATTTGTGCAAAGAGAAGTGATCTTAGATAAAACCACTATGTACACATTATAGTGGGCCTTAACTGTACTAACGGATACATTCGGAAAACTTCTCTTAATATCCAGTAGCTCTTTTCAGTAATGCAAAATGTGCCTTTCAGCTGCTGGTAATGTGATTATATAAACATTTTCTAATTACTAGTTTGGCAGGGCATTTGAAGAGCACACAACCAAATTTTAATATTCTAATGCTATTGACATGGCTCTAAGATCAAAGAAATTCTGTAGTATGTTTGCAAGCAAAACTTGAATTCACTTTGCTAATAATATGAAAATGAGAGATTTGTAACTATTTACAAGACAGCTTATTGCAGAAATGCTGAATACAGTACTAACTTAAAAGATTTTTCTTGCTTGAGCTAGGAGTAGAAGTCATATGATGAAGTGGTCTCAGTAATGCCTGAGCGGGGTAGCATAGATGAGAAGTTTCAACTTCAAATGATTCCATATTTACTTCCTAAAATTAATTTAAAATTAATCTGCTTATAAATTCAGTTTTATCTTCTTGTGGTCTGAAACTCTTCTATTGACACTGATTTATCATTGCTCCCTCAAAATATCTTTTCTTGCTGAACTTGAATGTGCATTAAATTAGAAGAAGACGGGTGCACATGGCATCAGCAAAGCAAACAGTGACAAGCAAAGAGAACCCACTTCTGCAAACTGAGAAGACCGAGTCAGAGGAGGAACAGCAGGTGAAAGTGGCTGATACTGAGAGAGATGATTTGGCTAAACGGAAATCTCAAAGTACCCTTCCTCAGCTACGAGAAGATGTGATTTTTGTGAATGCCTCTATAACAAAAGCAGATCTGGAGACCTGGAAAAGATTGAAACTGTCAGGGGAGCCCAGGTACGGTTTCTGCCTATGGACAGGATTGGCACCCTAGGAAGCATGTTGAGTATGTCGAAATCCACTCTGTGTGCTTGTGGTTTTAAACTTGAAGAATGCCTTGATGACAACCAGTCCTCACCCGTTTAAATTTTCAGGAATCATCCAAAATCTGTACAGGGATGCTCTCTACCTATCATGAAGTGAACGTGTGTCCATCGTTTAGAACTACTATAGTAGTTTCACGGTCACTCCCCCAGTAGACATTCTTAATGTCATATTAGGAAGGTCCCTCTTGTCTTGTGGATCGACCTGCTTTGAAGCTGCTCTAAGGTGAATAGCGCAAAGGTCCATGTGGCACCACCAACTCAGTAGCACTGTGCTGCTGCTAACCAAACTGTCTTCAGGATCTTGGAGCGTTATACCTTGGGGGTATTAACTGAGGATCAGCATCTCTTTGCATTAATGTGGCTATACTGCTTTTGAGACCTGAGCTAATATATCTGCATGGCAGTGTACTCCAGTGCTGAGTAAATACACCAGCACTGTTTGTCACCACAGTAGGAGTTTCAGGAGCCCCATCTTATGGTGTAGACATGCTCTTATTGTAAACTAAACCTCCACAAAGGGAACCGGTATAAAGCAGTTATTCTAAGCTATTTCCCTATGGGAGTGGGCTATAACGTATGCAGGTGATTTGTGACTCCAGTAGGAAAGGATAACAACTCCTAGTCTTCCTGTTTACACGCATGCCATTTTCCAATTAAACGTGGCCATCTGTTCAGGCATTCTTCTAACAATGTGGTCACTGTGTGTAATTTTAGCTCTAATACAAACCATCAAAACTCAATCATTTTTCGTCTCAAAGATATTAGTACTCTCTCCATTACTTTTGAGGTGATTTATTAAAATCAAGATTCAGTCCCTCTGGTTCAGGATAAGTGAATTGCCCTTTCTGGTGCTCTCACGCCACTGGAACTCCCCCGTGAGAAGGTGGGTGTGCTGGTGCTTGCGCAGTTCCATGTAACGCATGGCCCAGGTCTGTGTGAGCAGATAAGGGAACTATGGCTGTGTTAGGGTGAAGAACTGAGTCTGGAATGGGCCGTATGCTACGTTCCTTCCCCTAAGGAAGGGCTTCCATGGATGTGCTCCCAGAGTTTCCCCAACAGGTCTGCCATATTTTCAGATTTTATCTGCCATTTGGGCCTTGGTATACCACAGCTTTTTGTACCTGTGTCCTTGAATTTTAAAATAAAAACCCTCCAAAACCTTAGGAGCATTTAATTTGCTTTATTCTGGGGTCTCATTTGGGGGCAATTCTTTTATTCCTCATTCATACTAGTGAAGAAGATTTCAAATGTCCCAGTGACACTCTGCTACCAGCTGAAATCACAGTGAAAGCAGCAGCCCGTGATGATTTTGCTGTCCGCAAAGCCAGAGCAAACAAAAAGGCTGGCAACCCCAAGCAGAAGTTTGTGCATTTTGGGCCAGTAACTGAGATTGATCAACAGAAATGGGACAAGCTTGTTATTGGCAGAGCTTCATCCAAGAGTGGAACAGAAGAGAAAAGCAAGAAAGACGGTGTGGAGAGTCACTCTGGTGTTGAAAGCTCTCCTTCAACCACTGCTGGCAGTCTCAGGTTTGCTGAACACAGCGATGAAGTATCTAAGCCACAGAATGGGTCCAGGTATTTGGTGTGGCTTAGGAAGCGCTGCTGAGCTGGAAATGAGACCTGTTCTTGCCAGATGCTGATCTGCATGGGGGTGGACTGCAGCATAGACCTAAGAGCTGTTTACGCGCACGGCCTTGTTCAGAAGCCATCTGACACCTTCACGGTATCTTAACATGTTTAGGGTTGCGCAAAACAACGCTGTGCAAAGGTCTACTGAGAGCTTGCCTCAGAATTTCTGATGAGCCGTGAAATCACCGGTATCTCAGAGTCTGAGCTGTCGTTCAAGCTTTCTCTGCTTCTTGAATTCCAGCGGCTTTGCTCTGCCTGCTTTCAGCGCTGTAGGAATTTGTCCTTCAGCTTGCTGGCCTTACTGATGTTCAAAAAATGCTTTCTTCAAACCTAATGGATTTACTTTCTTTTTGAAGATGTAGTGCTGAAGCCAAGGTGTATTGGTGCGCTGTGTTTCTGGCATTTATCTGGAGGAGAATTTACAGCTCTGGGAAGTTAACATATTAACAGAGCTTACATTTATTTGGCTTTTCTTTAATCTCTTAGTCTGTGGCTATGGCAAGAATTTTTAATGAATGCTTTTAGCAAGCAATTCGTTCAGTTAAGTTTGTGTGTTTATAAAACATTTGCAAACTGACTTGGAGGACTCCTTTTCTTACCTTTCACTTGACCTGAGAATGTTTTGTCTATCTCACCCCTCCTCTCGATCACATCACTAGTGAGGCAGCCAAGTCAGGTACAGATGACTCTTGCAGGAGAATGCTATCACCTGTCCCAGCTTTTGGCATCGTCTCTGAGAAACAAACCCTGTGCGATTTGAACAAGCAGCAAGAAAGCACCGAGGAAGAGTGCTTTGGGCATTTACCAGACATTGAGAGAGATGATATGTTGGTTAGAAGGATGGGAACTTTTCAGAGGCGTACTACTAGCCCCGTTCCCATACATTGTCCTGCCCCGTCAGTAGCTCCTCATCTGCTGCAGCAGCGGCAAGGGGAGGCAGTAGCTCATGAGAAGGATTTGAAGACTCCACGGGAAGCAGAAAGGTCAGAGAACAGAAACGTATCCCCCTGAGCCTCATGCCTGGTTTGTGTGTGGTGTTAGCTTGGATCAGTCAGCAATGTTGTTCCATTCTTCACACGGCCTTTAAAGATGTGTTTTACTCATTCATCATGGCATGTCTTCTGTTTTATGAAATTACTTACAAGAATGTATCCTATGAACATAAAACAGTCTGTTTTCTTTAATAATATTTAAGTACTTCAGTTGTTAATTGCTGTTCAGCATGGAAACAGTCTTTCATCTTTTGGGGGGATTTCTTTTGCAATCCGTGGTGCTTTGTCCAGACTTTTATGCCAGCTTCCAAGTGAATAATTCCCCGCATACGTTTTTATGCAATCCCCAACTTCTAACGTATCACCTACATAAGTGTGGCATTCAACATTGCTCTTCTTGCTCTCACTCCGTGCGCTGTAGCTAAAGATGTCTAGTTGTCCATCACTCTGCAACTGTGTTTTGAGTAACAGTACCCCACGTTGCCTCGGCAGCTGCTTGCCTTTGGGCTGCACAAGTGAGCGTTATCATGGAACGGTGTCACTTGTCTCTCTGAGCAGTACTGTCACACGAGAAGAGAGCCAAGAACAGCTTGAAATCCCTCAGCAGCAGAGCAGTGGAACAGAAAACAAAGTGAAATTTCCAGACCCACAAAGGGATGACATGTTGGCCAGAAGAACTGGAGCTTTCCTAAAACAGCCTGGGCCCAGTGTTAAGCAGTTCCTTCCCATGCCATTTTCAAAGCAGCAGAATAAGCAGGGCACAGCTAGAGAACCTGAGAAGAAAACTACAAGGTAAGAAAGTTGTGATTCTCTCTTTCCCTTGCCACTGGCCCTGTGGGCTGTTTGTCAAGATCTCTTGATCTGGAAGAGTTGCTGTTGGCCCAGCAGCAGTTTCTTCCATACTTGTCCTCGATTCTGTGCCAACTCTTTCTGCTCAAAAGAAGGCAGGGCAGGGTTTCTGGCCCTTTTGGTAGAGTGCTGTAAAGACTCAGAGCAGAGCTCTACCAGCTGCAAAATTCTAACAGCGTGTGGAAATGGATATGCATAGCAAGATTGTGTTACATTTGCAGAGGTTTCTGGTTAAATACTAGCTGATCATTACAGCTGTTTCCAGCTAGAAATAGAGGTGCTGGATATGGTAGGTTAGATGCTTGTCTGTGGCTTAGCTGGTGCCAGTGACTTCCAAACAGGAAATCTAGAGATCCTGAGATCCCTCCTGATAATGCTCGGTGTCTTTCTAAGCACCTTTGTTCAGATGCATGAGGCTATGTGGGGAAGTTGGTGGATTAAGCCTTTGAACAGAGTTATTGTTGGCTGGTTGAGCCACATGCAAGCAGGAGTGGAAAGGTTCTTTTTCATCAGCCTCTTCAAAGCACATGAGGAGAAGGATATGCATTGCGCCTGTGCATACACAGATGAAAAACTGGTGTACAGCTCAGCCAGGAGAAGAAAAACTGCCATCTGCCATAGAATTGAACAGTGGTTTGGTGTTGAGAAGACCTTAAGTTGAATAGCTTAGTTAAAATATGTACTTAATACTTAAATCTTTGGCAGTGTCTGGGACAGTTTGTGTTTCTGACTTAGAGGAATAGAAGTACAAGCATTTGACTCTATTAAAGTTGTTTTGTGCACCTGCCTCACTTAGCTTGTTACCTATCGGCTATTTGGGTTTGTGGGGGTTTTTTTTGTTAACTTGCAGTTACACTTTTCATTATGTATATGTTATTTTTCAAATGTTGCCTAATATGTCTCTTTGCGCTGCTGCATTTGGCTCACTCAGGCCTGAAACATGTCCACAAGTCTGCATTAATAACTCTGGAAAAGCTGTAATACAACCACCGCAAGAACAACAGCAAGGGCAGGAAAAATGCAATCTCCCTCCTGCAGGACAAGATGATACTATTTGTACTGCCCAAGTGGGTGAAGGTAGCCTTAATGAAGTCCACCTTGATCAAACACCTAAGCTTCAGGAGGTTCCTGAGGAAAACAAAGTGGAAACATTGTCATCCAAGGATGAGCATCTGCAAACGTGAGCTCTCTATGGTGTGAATCACGCAGCTTGTATGCCCCTGTGTGCACACTTCAAAATTCAGATTGTGCATTGCCTGGTGTGTTTCCAGTCCAGACTAAAGTACTGTATGTCCGTAATACACTTTTTAGAAACAAACGGAATAGTTGTGTGATGTATTTTCTTTTGAAATATTGAAATGAAAGCTAATTGAAAGGAAATATTTGATTACAGTGTATTGTTGAGTTGCAAAAAAGGTTTATGAATAACAGAGGTTCAACTGGACTCTGCTCTTTTAGAGATGTGTATCTTGCTTCTCCATGGTTAGAAAATGTTGCAGTGTCGACTTTTGTACTTGATGTTCATTTATGATAAATCCCAGATACAAATATGTGGTTTGCATGGCTATAAACAAGACTGTCACTTTAGTGAATGACACTGACTTGTGTATTACTGGTACCTTTTTTCAGCTACCCCCACCCCAAAAAAAAAAAAAAACAACAAAGGAAATCCTGTGACTCACTTTCTGCCTATAATATTTGTCTCTTCCGTGCTTCAGTAGTGGTGATTCTGAGCACTGCTGTGCAATGTAACTGTTAAGTTTTGTCTCCATTCATTGCATGTGTGGCACTTAATGTAAATGTTAATATATTGTCTATTTTCAATAACTATTTTCTACACCCATTTTAGGTATACTTCAGCAGATTTTTATAATGGGGGCATTAGTATATGGTCAGGGAGGGATGGGTGGTGTTCTTACGTAGTTTGATCTCCAGATGGTTAGGTAAGTCTTGTTTGCTGACTACATAATCCCTTAACAGTATGGTTCTTTTTTGGTCAGCTTTACTAGTACAGGTTGGATGGTCAAGTGACAGTTACCCAAATGGTATGGGTCCAGTTGCAATTACTACTTAATGTATTTATCAACGCTCTAATATTATATTTGGTCTTGTAGATTCGGCCCCAGAACTGCTGTGTCTGATGACGCAGAGTAAGTTGTCTTGTGTTCACAAGATTCTATTTTAAACAACTTACACTGCATGCTTTCCCGTCTTTCTACTAATTTAAAATGCAGTTGATGCCTCATTATTATTTTGCAGTGTTCCAGCAAATAAATTTTTCAGAAAAGCGCTGAAAAATGGAATGCACTATGGCTTACATTGCAGCTAAAAATAATTTTTATATAAAAGCCCATAAAAACTGAGCGTAACACTAATGTCCAGCTGTTGCTTAAAGTATTGTATCCTTTTCTTTTCTTTTCTTTTCTTTTATTTTTTCTTTTCTTTTTTCTTCTCTTCTCTTCTCTTCTCTCTTCTTTTCTCTTCTTTTCTCTTCTTTTCTCTTCTTTTCTCTTCTTTTCTCTTCTTTTCTCTTCTTTTCTCTTCTTTTTCTTCTGAATTTCCATTGCCTCTAATCAGCTACAGGTGAAGTGAGTTGGTTTGAATCTGGGCTGGGTGTTGAGCAAAAAAATGAAGTATGACCTGTACAGGAAGAAAACAGAAATCCCAAAGTAAAATGAAATACATTGTGATCTTTAGAATAATTACCAGGAAAATGTATCTTCAGCTATTCCTTTATTGACTTTTAAAAACGTACTCTTGAATTCCTTCCAGGTTGGGTTTAATTTAATAAGGTTACTAAACTTCATTTTTTTAAGCTCTTCACTTCGATGCTTTACTTTTGGCAGAAGGAGTAGGACTGTGACATTTATTGCACTCAAACATATTTTAATTGTGTGTGTATGCATGTAAACTGTAGATCAGAATAGTATGCAATGTCATTTAGAAAGCTCTGTGAAAGTATTGGCTATTCTTACAAAGTGCAGGCATTTAAAAGCAAAGAAATAGTTGGGAACTACCCACATAATAATATCCTTAATATCCTTCTGTTCACAGAAATGCGCATGACCTTCTCTGTCTCCCAGATTAAATCACAAACTAGAAACAGCATGAAGGGGTTTTTTGTAACAAGTATATACAGAGACTCATATATAATTTTTCACCCTTTTCTCTAATGATAAAAGCTAGAATCATGGACTGAATATTCTTTACAAGATCTGTAATACCTTAATGCTGAGCAAAGCCTGTGTCCTCTGACCACAGAGTAAATGTGATCATTTTCAAGTAGCAGAAATCTGTTCAATCAAGTGAAGAGATGAGATAAAAAGAGCCTAACAACACAGGGGTGTTACATGTAACAATGGAGACTTCCCTGCCATTTCAGAAAGCCTACCTATCTGACTGATTGGTTCATTTGTGTTTTCCCACATTTTTGCATGTCTGTATTAAATGCAAACATGAGAGAAGGTACATGGAGATGCCTTCAAAGAGGCATTGCAATGCGTTTGGTTGTATAATGTGAGAGTAGCAAAGATTAATAAATCATATTGTTTATTCCACATTGATTCTGATTTTGGTTTAAAAGGCAAAACAATAAATGTTTAAGCCTCATTGTCATCCTTTCCAGATGTGCCACAGTTTGAGCAACTATTTTCCTAAACTGTCTTTTAAGTTCTTATAAACATAAGATTGTGTTTTTTCCTTCTGAAGACCAAAGTACTTATGAAGAATCTAATAAAATTTGGCTCTCAAGTAGGAAAAATAAATTGAACTGACATTTAAAATGCTTCCAAAATGTTTGTCAAATCTCCTTTAAAAACTCTGTAACTTGAATTCAGTCTTAGACTAGATGCTGTTTATTCCAGCAGCAAAACTAGAAACTCCTTTATTAGACTGACAAAGTTCCCTTCAGTGGTTAGTGAACGCTAGATACTGTCATCAACCCTGGTCTGTCTCAAGATCCAGAAAAGGCAATGCTTCATGTGTTGCTGCTGATCAGCCCCATTCCCATCTCCTGAAGAGATGGGGCTGAATTCTGGTGGTAGTGTGACAGTCCAGTGTGAGTTTAGGCTTATGCTTTATACTTTAGGCCTGACAAGCAAATAATAGTGAGCTGAGATTTTTGAGTATTTGTTTACTAGAGTCTGATTCTGTAGCCAGCCTGTCACTTTTTATGTTTTGTTGGGGTTTCTTAAGTCTTAGTATGCCTGTAAAATGGTAATGCAGCCACATAATAAATGCCTTGCATAAGGATTTTTAACATATTCTCACAAAAAGAAGTTTATTACCTTATTTCTCACTTTCAAATTAAATAGTCTGAACACTCGAATCCTTGAGGACTTTTTTTATCCAACACTTGTTCAGGCCTGTTTAAAAAAAAAAAAAAAAGAATTGCTGCATGATATCACTGACAAGAATGACTGTAATTTGTGAGAATAAAGTAGCGTAACTCATCCCAAAGATCTAGCCCTCCAAAATACACTGTTGGTCTGCACAGTGGTCTTTCCCAGGTCTTTGGTGGAACAGCAGGTCTGGTACACTGGTCAGCAGAAAGGCCTCTCTTGCTGCCAGACAGAGTTTGGATACAATCACCAGAGCTTTGCTAATGGCAGAAAAATCATGAACATGAATTCAATTCAGTAGAGTTACATCTCCTCCATCTACTTGCATGCTGTGTGCCTGCTGGCCCAGCACATGGTTGAAGGAAGGAGTAGTTCTGTTCATGCAGGTGCTAGTGATGGGCTGGAGCCATCTGTAGTTTATATAAGAAAGAAATAAGACGAAATGATGTGGGACTCACAGTGAAAGTGTCTTTTGGCAGAAGCTCAGAGTTTTGGCCTCTGTGATTCTTTTCTAAGGATGAACTTGTCAGGCAGAGAAGTCAAAGTAGACCTTTCATTTGGCCTTGTCGATGTATTCAGGAGAGTATATGGTTCTCCTTAATAGTTACTACATGTTGGTCAGAGCAGAGCACAGTGCTTTGAGATGTGACTCCTTCAGATTGCTCTCTTGGGAAGATAGGTTTGCGCAACAACATGTTGCTGCAGAGTTGATGTTTGAACCTCCCTGGTTGCTTATCCATGGCAGTGAAGGCCCAGCACAGGAGGTGACAACTAGAGTAGAAAGCACACGTGGGGTTGTAGTGTATAGTTTGATTCCTGGCCTAGGCTGAAGCCTTTGCTAGAGTACCTTTTTTATTGCTTTGTTAATAGCCGTAAAACCTTTGGTTTTGCTGTCTCCGCGCACCCTGAGAGACCCGAGTGAAAGCAGGGAATAAATACTAGCCTTTCATCAGGACATCAGGGGACTCTTGGTAGAAAGTATTTTTATTTTCCTATGCCAAATGGCAGAGGGTGAGTACTCATGCACTCTACTAGAACCAGGTACCACCATTCCAGGTCTTCTGTTTTCTTCTACTGTATGTGAATGAAAAATTCTCTGACATGAGGGAAGGGTACAAGAAAGGAGCTACACAACCAGTTTGACCCAGTAGGCACAAGGTGGCAAATACTTAACGCTAAAGGCTTTTCTTAGTGTGAGTTGCAAAAGCTCTTAAACTGAAATAAACCCTTTAAGGGTGGCTTTATTACAAGTTATGCATCTCCCAGCCTACCTCACCAGTCTGCAAAATATGACTGATACTTGAATATTCCGTAGCAGATGATATGCCTTCAGTTTTAAAAACAACAAAACTTGCCATCTCTTTAGGTTCTGTGACTTAGGAGTGCTCCAATCCAATCCTGAGCATTGCAACCCTTAAACTACCCACAGAGAAACCCAAAGTAGTGTACCCCTCAGCACTCTGTTTAAGGGCTGAAGCACGGCAATGTGCTAACCTCGCTGTTCATGCTTAAAGGCAATAGGATGTGTATTCTGTCCTTCATTTCTGAGTAAATACTTACTAACGGGATGGGATCTGTGCATGTCCTTTTCCATCCGCCCAGACCTTTCAGTTTTCCCTTGAGAGTGGTTCGTTTTCATCTTTGTTTGCCTGAATACAAACGTTGGCTAAATATGTATATGCACAGCTTTCCATGTCTACTCACTTTGATTACTGTGGATGCAGTCACCTACAATTTTATCTTCCTTGGGTGCTTCTCCTGCTGGTTGGCTCGTTGGCTCACCTAAAGCTACAGATGACCATTTGAAGACTGCTGTGAAATCACTTCACATGGAACTGCATGGCTTTTTTTTTTTTTTGCTTGTTGCTTTTAATGGCACAACTGAGGTCATGTTTTACTAATAATAGGTAGTGGGGGGGAGTAGTAAGTACGTTATCTTCATGTGAAGGTCTTTATATAATACGAATGGATGTATAATATCAAACCATGACCTTTTTTCCCTTTAACTCTCCAAAGGTCAGGGACAGAAATAGAATGTGTAGAAAGAAACTGTTTTGTCCTGAACGTCAGCGTTTCCTTGTTAGGTTAGCTGTATTAATAAGTCGGTGCTGATAGCACTGAGTTTCTTGGAGGCAGGGAGGGAGAGGAGGAAGTACCATGCTGTTTGCACTGCGCGTACTTCTCTGGGCAGGCTCTCCCCGGTTTTGTAGCAATAGCATTTAGCCAGCCATGCCGCCCCTAATATACTTCTCAAGTCTCTCTTGTTTTACACTGAAATGGAAACTTCTGTCTGCGGTGTTAATTGGAGGGGTCTTGAAAACTCACTGGGAAACAAATCTTCAGAAAGTAAAATGTTCTGAACTCTGCTCTGAATAGAATGATTTCAATAAGAGCTATTGATGGAGTTGTAATGTTAGTAATGCCTCTTAGTGAGAGGCAAAGTTGCAGTCAACTAACAAAAACAAGAGAAAGTTGAGGAGTATAGTGCCTGAAGTACTATGTGGGGAGCCATAGGGATGCTAACTGGTCCTTCTAGGGGACCGCCGCTTTTGGGAGCTTCGTAACGGTTGCAGGTGTCTGATTCTGCTGTAGCACCCTCATGTGGCTTTAGCTCTAACAACCTGAAGAAAAACAAGCCTCTAAATAACGCTGCACTACTACTTATTTCCCCCTTGTTTAGGAGCATGAGCATGTTTGACATGAGATGTGAAGAAGAAGCTGTGACTCAGCCTCACAGCAAAGCTCGCCATGAGAAACTGCAGAACGTACACAACCAGCTGAAAGAGGATGAGACCAGATGGCAAGACGTGAGTATGCAACATTGTCTGCAGTGCTGGCATTGAGGCCAGCTACCTAGGCAAAAAAGTGCAACCTGCTAAACTACAGTTGTTCTCTAGCACTAAAATAATCAGGAGCTTCCCGCCCCCCCCCCCCCCCCAGTGGATTGTTGCTAAAAGCACAGAAGTTCATAATTTGATGTAAATTACAGAATACAAGGTTTTCTGGTGCCTCTGCCTGTGTATCATGTATTTTGCTTTTTAAAAAAATGTAATTAAACCATGATTAAGTAAAAGTGGAAGCAGAACAGCTTCTGACTGCTGATTTCTCTAACTCCTGTAATTAGTAAACGCCCAAAGTGACAAAATACAAGACTAAGCAGGACAGTGAATAAATAGGTTAGCCTTGGCTTTAATAAATCTGTATAGATACAGAAAATGCTAACATTTTCCATCTTGTCCAAGCAAACAAATTACCCTTGAAGTTACCTACACCCTGCTTGGGTCACAAGTCCTTTCCAAACCCTCTTTCCTCAATGTTTTTTTTTAAGCTGTCCTGACATTTGGCATTATATTCAGCCAATTAGTAAGGACAGAAGAGCATGATTTGCAGGTAAGTTAGTATCAGGATTTTTAGTATCAATCCTGTTCATTCCTAAAGACTGATTTTAAATGAGGAATTTGGGGCATATTTTTTTAATTTAAAACAAAACAAACCCCCAAAAAACTCCCAAAACCCCGCATCTCTTCAAGCAGCTAGTACAGTAATTTCCTATTATAAGGACAGCTACTGTGAAACATCTCCGAGAGGTTTTTGATAGAAAATTCAAGGGAAAGTCCAAAAAAGAACAGTATATACAACTAAGAAAAAACTTTTTGTAGTAGAACAATGAAGAATTTCAGCTGAGAGGTCTGTATGTGTGGGAAGCCATCATTTCCCAGCAGAGATAAGAATGAGTCCAAAGGCATTCAAGAGGTTTGAGAACTCTTTGCTGTTGAATGGAAAATCCTCTGAGCTAAAGTGTGTAAGTTTTCCAGGCCCTCAGCACCTTCTGCACTGAACTAAAAGTTCTGAAGAGCCACTAAAAATGCCCTTACTTGGAATGTCCTTGGCATTCAAAGGGCTTTATGGAGATGACACTGCATTCATGGTCAGTTATTTTTTTACGTGCCCATGCTGTAAATTTGCCAACAATTAACAGTTTTATGGCTTTTTTTAATTATTGTTATTCTAAAGCATCAGAGCTGGAAAAGATAAACATGTCTGGTTTTTATTTACCAAAAGAGGCGGAGGGCTTATGTTATGAAATTTGCTAATGAAAAACTAATTTCCAAACAATAAGCAATAGTGGGAGTAGCTGAATAAAGAAATGCTTTGGTACTTCAATGAGAATAATTAGTAACAGAGGAAAATGAAAGGCCTATGTTTCAAGAAGCGGATTATAGACTGATATATGTAGGTCATGTGAAGAAATACTTTAATGAGCATTCCCTTGAGTGTAACGTCAATAATTTGTGGTTTTAAGCTAAATTAAAAGTGACAAGGTTTGTTCCTGGTTTTAATAAAATAAGTTATGCTTGCAGTACCTTCTGCTGTTTACCAATAAAAATGCAATTAAAATATTTGGAAAACCATGTAATTAATGAAATAGCCTCTGAACTGAGTATGTGTACAGAATCACTGTTTTTTATTAAAACCAGAATTTGTTAGAATGCATGAAATATAATCTGTATAGTAATCTCCTGATGTTGTAAAGTTAATGACAAATGTGCCCCTACAGTTTCCTAGGAAGTTATTTTTCTTTGCAGAAGTTCTGCAGAGGTTATTTTTTACATGTAAAATTTTGTTCCTTTACTAGTTGGCTGCAAAGAAATTCTACAGCTTAGGAAGCTTCTTTACTGTAATACTTTTACTGTGAAATAGATCTTGTCTCTGTACCCACCAGGACTTGTGAATTCATAACCCAAGCAGGATGCAAGACATGGGTGCCTGTAACAGGTTATCTCCTGTGACTCTCTGGTTTAGTGTCAGGCTGGTTTTGCAAGAAAGGTAAAGAACCAGAATCGGTGGATCTTCTGTACAATTTTGGGCAGGCACATTCCAAAAAGAATAAGACCATTACTTCAACAAGGCCATATCTATATAGCTGGATACAAACCATAGGCTTTTTGCTCTGTCGTGTCTCACACCAACCAGGTGTGAGCCACTTTAGTCCCTAACCTGCGTTGCTCAGATCTGGGGCCAAAATATTGGAGGGTGCCCATGAGGAAGAATTTTAAGTTTGGATGCTGCACTGGATTTTTCTGTCAAAAAAAGCAGCATGGATCAGCCATGCTTGCATGTAGTTGGCTGATTGCATGGGCAAAGTATGGGACTATCAGCTCTCCAAGGCAGACTGTCAGTGCGGCTGTAGTTCATGGTGAAACAATGATGTCCCTTCCTCCAGTGAACTCCTGCCTCCCACACATCTGATGATTATTAAAATTCTTCACCAAACATGATTTTTCTACTTCATCTTCCTGGGAAATCAGGTTTTGTCCCTAATGTTGGCCCAAGTGAAAATGAGTGCCCTGACTCGTCCTTTAAGGCTAAATTTCCTGATGTTATTACCTAGCGTGCTTCTGCAACACTACAAAGCCAAAAAGAAAATATACCAGTGGAGCTGTGAAATCCTTACTAGACTAACTACTGCTGTTAGGAGAAAAGTCAGTCAGGCAACATCTTCATTTTAAGGTATAATCTCCTTTACTCTTTAAAATAAACATCGCTGCCTGCAGGTGATGGGAGCCTGGTCCACCGCCAGGAACAAGCATTGCAAAGCGGCTAGCTGGGTTCATTGGTTTCTGTGGCCAGTTTTTAGCTATTTGCAACTCTGCATTCAGGTGCCTGCCTTCTCTCACAGGACCTGGCTCGGTGGAAGAGTCGTCGAAGGAGCGCTTCACAGGATTTAATAAAAAAAGAAGCTGAGAGAAAGAAAATGGAAAGGTTATTGTCTGGAGACGGAACGAATGAGCGCAGAAAAAGCATCAAAACCTACCGAGAAATTGTGGAAGAGAAGTACGTTGTTTTACTGAAGTGCAGCGGCATGTCTGAAAATGCTGTGTGCTCCATAGGTGATGGGTAACTGCGGGCAGCCGTGCCTGCAGGCCTGGGGTGAGGGAGAGGGAAGGTAGTTGATGGAGCAGAGGAAATAGGAGTGATTTCCAGTGTTACTTCTAATGCGATGGTCTCTCCTGTGTTGTTTCCCTTGCAGAGAGAGAAGAGAGCGGGAACTTCATGAGGCATACAAGAACGCAAAGTCACAGGAGGAGGCTGAGAGCATCCTCCAGCAGTACATCGAAAGATTCACTATCAGTGAAGCTGTCCTTGAGCGTTTGCAGATGCCAAAAATTTTGGAAAGAAGCCATTCAGTGGAGCCAGATTCCCCACTGAAAGACCCAAATCCTCTGAGATACTTAAGGCAACAGTCTCTGCCTGCTCCAAAATTCACTGCCACCATTGAAGCAACTATTGTTCCCACCACTGAACTAGAGCCCAGCGGTTCGACAGGCCGCACATCTCCCAGCAAAAGTGTCTCCAAGGCTGTGCCTATGCTGACACCCAAGCCTTACTCACAACCCAAAAATACACAGGAAGTTTTAAAGAACTTTAAGGTAAGATATGTTGGGCTCTCCAAAGTCGGATCAGGAGGCAAAGAGATCCTGACTGAATCATCTGAACATATAAATGTTTAATACAATTAAGTAGAAAATGGTTGCAGCATTCTGATGTTATAAAACTCAGCTTCATGCTCTGTGCTGCCCAGTCTAGTGGTCTCTTCTTGGTTACCAACCTTCTTAGAAGCTTGACCTGTTCAGACTGGAATATTTGTGCTGGTCGTTTTTCCTCAGGCTAAATTTGTTTGGGGAAAGACAGGGAAAGGGGGACCACTAAGAAAAAAGCAAGACATTTTCTGAGACAGAGGTTAGGAAAGAGTACGTTTTCATGGGTTTTTGTTTTTAAACAAAGGGGAAGGGGCAGGGAGTGTGGAGGCCCTGACTTTTGGAGCAAGGCCTGAACCGGCTTTTGTGTCAGGGGTCTGATTTTTGCCATACCCAAACAAGTCTGTCCCATTCAGCCAAGTCATAAGCCTTTGAAACGCTGCAGTGTGCATGTATTCAGTGTGGAGCATCCCTGCTCCTTCAGAGTCAAGAGCCAGCTTGCCCAAAGATACTCTCTGTCCTAAACATGCTTCTCACCAGGGATGAACAGGGAAAGCTGCTTCGCTGGCATAAAGAGGGGGATATAAGCTGTCCATGCAGGTTTAGGGAAACAGATTGGTACTGGAGCAGCGGTGTAACTGGGGATTGCTGGTGAGAGAGGGGGAGTGACTGCACTGGGTTGCAAGAACTGCGCAAAGGTTATGAGAATAAAAGAAGTAAGAGAGCTTGGATGAAAGCAGGGCTGCCTGCAGTAAGGAGCCAGCTATGAGATTTGTGGGGGAAGGGGATAGGAGAAGAGACTGAAACTGGGACAGGAAACCTGAGGAGTGTATCTTTGGACTGGGTGGGTGTGGAGAATGGGAGTAAGATACTGAACCAATGATGGAGAAAGCAAAGAACTGGGATGTGTTAGAGAGAACAGGCCAGAATAAGTCAAGTTCGAAGAAATCTGCTTCTCACAGTGCCTGTACCAAAACTGGAGCTTCCCCAAGTCTCGTTGTAGCCTTGTTGTAAGCAGTGTGAAGCCTACTGGCATGGGTGCCCCCAGCCTGTAGAGTTCGGGTCCCCTTGTATCTGCCATTGCTATCTGATGCTTTGCTAGTGGGATGCAGGGGTCTCTGCAGTCCTGCTGATGTCCCAGTAGCATTGCTACCATTTATATTCTGGTTGTTCACTTTCTAAAAAATAAGTCAGCTTTCTATAGATAGTGAAAAAGCATGTTGTGATGTCTGTAATTTCTTGAAGTCTGTCCCAGCTCTTGCGGACCCCCCCCCAACCATGTTTCCTAGTGGAAATGTGAAACTGGGAGTTCCTATTTCTCCTGTACCTCGGTATTCCCCTGGAGTTTGCATTTTAGACATCAGTGAATCATGGATCTTTGGGTTTTTTTCTGATCCATGTCACTTTTTTCCTCAGAGGACCAAGATATATGCGTGTGTCACCTTCACGTTAATGCATACATAGTTGACGTGGGGAGAAACTAACACATGGGTGCTTCTACCCCCCACCAACCACTGCTAAAAGTCTGTCTAGATATTGTTCACTCGATGTGGAAGAATGTGATTTGTCTCAGTAGGAATCGTTCCCTAGCACATGTAACTATAGCATTATTTTCCTTTGAAACACCAGTCTGTCGATGATTCTCGGCTCTGGTGACAATGTCTTGACTTGCTCCAGATCAGAAGGAAAGGAGTATGTTTGTTTAACTCTGCAGCCAGGGCATCTGTCCTGATCATTCAAACATTTCGCTTTCCTCCCTAATATAAATAGAGAAATGTCTTAGTCTAAACAGAGACACTAAAATGTATGGTGTGGCCTGCCAGTGTTTTCCTGGCGTTTTTATTTCTGAGATCTTTCATGACATGCCTCTCCAGTAGGTAATCCAGCACACAGTCCCAGAAGACTTGGGGCTCAGTGTCTGCTCACGCTTGCGTTTGGAAATAAATCCTAAGAGTGATAAGTGTGTTGAGTGGATGTTGGCAGCAAGGAAAGGGAGGGAACCTTGTCATCTGAAAAGCAGTCAGAAGGGGTGAAACCGCTTGCAGAGCCGCGCTGTTTCTCCTCTGCCTGGGACCTGATCGCGCGAGGTGCTAACTGCCTTCACCTCCCCGCACGTCTGTCAGAGCTGAGGATGCCCAGCACCTCGGGGACGGCCCCTTAGTTAATCACCCTCAGATAGAGAACAGACCTCTAGATGCACATATACAAGAAGTCAACGAGAGGAGTTTGCCCTCAGCTTAGCACTGGTGGCATATAGTAAGTTGGAGTGCTGCTCTTGAGGTATCCAAGCTGTTTATTCAAGAAATAAAGTACTGAAGATAAGTAAATGGTGAAATAAGGAGTGGGGCAGGGAGGATGAGATGGGAAGAACTTTGTTTTCTTAAACTGTTTTTCAGTTCGATAAAGCAGTGTTGACACTTGTTGCATCAGTTTTCAGTAACAGTGAAATAAGTGAAAAGTCCCTGTGGAATGGCATACCCTCTGAGCTTGTTTTTACGTGTGTTTTTTGTTTATGCAGTACCTGTAGAGAAACCTGAAATGACTAATCACCATATATATCCCAGATAGCTTCTGTAAGAAATCACTGATCTATGCCATTTTTCCCCCAAGTCCAATGATTAGCAGAGAAGAGTCTGTCCATATTTACTCCCTCGCCTTCGCGTTGTCTCCCGTGATGACGGTTTTGCAAGGAAGGATCTCTGTGCACAGAGTAGCAAAGCCCTGCTTCAAGTCTATTTAAAACTCACCCTTGCTGTCAAGCCTATAAACATCTGTGCTGTAGCTAGGCAGGAGCAATATGGTTTCCTGATACCTGGTCCTCTCCTGGTCTCTCTCCAGCTGGGCCCTCTTATGGTGAATGGCTTGTGAGTTTTTTGTAGCAAGATTTTTTTCATGTATACCATGGCTTCTACAAACAGCCCTCCAAATTGAAGGAAGAGTTTACATGCCACCTCCATTCAGAACATAATTACGAAGTATTAAAGTCCTGAGAGGAGGCTGTGTCAGAGCAGAGGAAGAAACTAGAGCTTATTTTGTATTTTCTTCCTTGCTTAAGGATTCCTTAGCGGGAATATATGCCCATCAAGGAGTTAGCTTGACCCTGAGAACAAAGTAGTTAAACTGTTCCTGCGTTCTCCTTTTCATGGAGACTGCATAAAATTATTTTCTGGGAAAGTAACTATTTATTTTATCGCCTCATGGAGAAGGTGGAATGCCCAGTTTTATTTGTTGGTTCCTTGCTTCCCTGTTACGAACTCTGCTGCTCCTGACCCTTCAAAGTTCACCTGACAGTGCTTCAGAAGGCACGGTCTACTAATACTGTGGTGAGGTCGTCAGGGTACGTAGCAGTTCATCAGCATAATTAGTCCTGGAGAACCTGCTTGCCTCTTGCACAAAGCAATGCAAAACCCAGCAGTTTTGGTCTAAATTTAACATAAATTTTTGTTGTTCTTTTAAAATCCCTTGATCTGTGATGCACATAAAGGGTGTCTGTATGTTACTGGGAGAACGAAATGTGTGAAACCAGGGAATCCAGAAAAATTATTACCTTCTGTCTGTATTTAGTTTATGACCCCCCTGGAACAGGGTTTTCTTCTATGTTGGCCTGTTGAATGAAGTGTGTGCTTGGCTCTGTCCTTCACTGATGGCACAGACTGTGTTAACAATTGTAATATCATGTTGAAGTCCTAATTTCATAAATTCCTTTGAATGGTAATTGCCTCAGCATATTTATTTAACTGTATTCTACAGGTAGATGGAAAAGTCAGCATGAATGGCGAAAATGTCAATGGTGTGGAAGAGAAGGATAAGGAGTGTACAACAGTAATATTTACTCCTTCGCCAAGCAGATCTCTGAAATTTGACGGAGTATCCAGAGGGGACAGGCCCCCGGCAGAGTTGAAGAAGGACCCCACAAGTGTTGAGCTCAGTTTACAGAGGCCTGCCACTCAGAGCGTGCACAAAGAGCCAACAGTAAGACCAACACGAACAAACCAGCCTTACTTTCTCTGCCAATTTTCTGTCTCATAATGTATTTAATCACTAACTAATGAAACCCGAGTGCTTATGTTTGCTTTATTTCAAGAGGGTGTGCCTGGACCAGGAAAAAAAAAATATTTTGTAAATTTAAGGCTTCTTCCTTTGCGACGTGGGTAGAGAAATGGGAGGGGAAGATTCAAAAAACTTTTTGCAGCCAGCATCTCTTTTTTTTTTGGATGTCACGCAGCTGATAATCATGCTTTAAATGTGCTGGGCCAGGGAGAAATTGACTCTATGTCCCAGCTATTGTGCAGATTATTCAGCGCTTCTCCTGATGTTAGCTGATTAGATCAGCAACATAATTAGACTGTGCAAGCCATTATAATTAGTCTCAGTTTTCAATTTTCAAAGAAGAGGATGTGGATGTGCTGGCAGTTTTGAGCATTCAGCTTTCATTCCCCTCTCAGAAACATTAGAAAAGGGGGTAAGCTATTGAAATGCTCAGAGGGGCCAATGTGCTTCTTAACTGCTTTATCAAAGAAACAAATTAATTTTACCTTTTCATCTTTCTCTCCCCCTCTTCCCCAGAGGAAAAAGGCAGGAATAAAACTAGAGCATATCACAGCAGGAATCTAGATACTACAAAACTGTAATAAAAGTAGATAGTAAAACCAAAACACGAAATAAGGACCGGACTGCAAATAAAGCATGTAAAAGGGTTGCAAACAAGTGGCAGGAGAGGGAATTCTCGCCGTTCTTTTCTGTGTAACACCAAAGAGAATCGGAGATGTGGTGAGAGTTGGAGTATGATAATTTTGTGCTTTCATCTCAGATTTCATCCAAGCATTGGCCAGATGGGTAACGGAGCGGGCAGGGATCTGTCCCGGGGAGTGATGGTTCATTCGTGCCAAAGGGCTTGTGTCTTATCTTACTCCCCTGCTTCATGCCGGTCTCTGGCTGTGGACAGCCAAGCCACGGAGCCTGCAGCAAGCATGGGAGCTGGGATGTGCTGTGAGCACAGACTTGATCCTGTCAGAGGGAACTGGTATAGAGTCAAAAGTGAATGATTTGGAGGAAAGCAGGCAGGGATGGCAGACCAGAGGCTGCTCCTGTCAGAATGAATTGGCTGTAAAGGAAAAACCAGGTAAGTGTTGTGTCTGATATGGGAGAGCTGGTAATGGGAATGTTTGGAGGACAGAGAAGAGCCTCAGCTTGCTCTAGATTAGAAGCACAATGGTGATCAGCAAAGTAGCTGAATGAAACTGTTACTGTCTCCTTGTTTAGGATTTCCAGACCAGTATAGCTGTGGAAGAGTTGAGAGGAAATCCAGCAACAGAAGCGACTTTTAGGGCTTGGGTGTGTTTGTACCTGTTTGATGCCCTCTCATCCTTCCCTTTCGACAGCTTTGAGGGTGATGTGGCCAGCTGAACACAGATTTTTCTGTGTCTGGTTTCTGCTTCCAGTGTCTTAGCCCTTGTAGTGATATTGGCAAAGGAGGCAGAAGAGTTTGAATTCTCGGATTCCTTGTGACTCTGACATTTGCAGAATGCCTCCTGGTTTGTAAGCTTGAGTGCACTTAATGATGAAGCCTTCTAGAGAGAATGAGTATGCACCTAAATGGTGCTATTGACAGAGTTTCTCTGCTCTAACTAAGGATTTTATATTGCTAACTTGCCAATTTCATCAATAATGTGACTGGGTAGTGCAAGTCATTGTAATTACTCCTGGTGCTTCAGCTTCAAGCTTTTGTGTATTCAAGCTTTTCTGTATTTGTGTCAAGCATGTCAAGGGCAGAGCAAGGAGAGGAGACTGCTTTGAGGGAGATCTTACATGGGGAAACAAGTGGAATGCACTGAGCGTGATGGAAGGAAAGAGAAGGAGACCTGCCTGTGGCTGGAAGGGAATTTGCCACCCTAAGATAAGATTACAGGTTCTGCTCCTTCTAAATGTTTGCTTCTCTTTACCCAGCTGCTTCATTTTAATTTTCCTGGTCCTCATGCCTTAGACTAAGGCATGGGCAGTAATTTAGCTATTGAGCATACAGGAGTGCCCTGGTTCATGGATGGGAAGGGCTTAGATGCCAGGTTACAGAGATGGGTCATGATACCAGTGCTTGGCTTCTTCACCGTGTGTGTTGGGGCACAGACCAGCACTACTATAGGCAGCTCAATATGGATGCAATCGGTCTGGGGCCTTACTGCAAGAAGCGGGCAGCTACGCTAGACTTGCTTCACTCAGCGTTCTCCCAGTACCTATTTTACTTTGGTTTCTGGACAACTAACACAATGATGTCAGCCTGCATCTGTGGAGTCTGAAATGCTAAACTCCTCTCTGAAGGTATAAACCCTCCTAGGAAGGCTGGGAATCCAAATTAGGAAAGAAAAGAGCCTCCTGGGCTTGTCCCACTCCTCATAAAACGTGGCCTCTTGCTGGGTAGGATGCTGAGTCACTAGCTGTCACTGTGAGCCCTCCAGAGGGGAGGAAGGGGTTTACTTTTTGCCCCAGCAGGATGGGGCTTCCAAGCTACGCATTCTTGGAAGTAAGAAGGCATTCTGAAGCTGCCACTGTATCACCTCCCACAAGGAGAAACCAGGGCTATAGTTTTTCTCTGATGCTTAACTCTACTGAATTTTTAGGAGAGGAGGAGAAGACGACAGAAACAGGGATAGAAAAGCAGCTGAGATGAAGAAGCAGAGCTGTCTGGAGTGGAAGAAATTATTACATTTCTTTTGCCTTGAGAACTTTTACAAATTGAGCATGTTTTCAAAGCCTCTTCTAAACTTGCTTTCACTGCCTTTATTTGTATTCTTTATTGATATAGTTCTTATTAGCTATGTCCTTCCCAGTCTTTGAATAAGATTCACAGGCACTAGTTCCTCTGCCTGTTGAGAGATGATGTTTCTAGGGTTTTTTTCCCTCTAGTTGCTCTGAGATTTGTTTTGAGTTTGTTTTATCCATTCATTTTCTGCCCTGAGTCTCTTTTGTGAAGTATGTATTCCTTTTCATATATACATTACCTTTGGCCCTCCTGTCCTCCCCTTCTGGTTCTCTTCCTGTTCTTTGCATGCCCCTTCCTCCTCCTCCATTGCTCTTATGGCTGCTCCCCTGCTGTTTCAGTTCAGTTGTCAAATGGGCTAGTCCTGTCTTCTCTCCGCGTGGCAGGCTTCCCTTTGAAGCTCTGTAGCCCTGCTCTAAATCTCTCCAGCTGGCCTCAGGCGTTGTCTGCAATATGGGAAGATGCTGTGCAGCTGTACTTCAGCAGCTCTTTTGGCCTGAAGTTTGGAAAACAGTTTAGTCAAGTTGCACCGCTTCAAATGCTAATGTGATTGAGGTTTTTGGGGAGCTAGAGAAGTGCAGGGATCATTTCCTATGGGTGAGACCTCAGTGTCAGTTGTCTTTTTGACAGAAGAACCCCATCTATATGTGAATCAAATAATGATTGGCAATCAGAGACTGACTGGGAAACATATCTAACTCCTGCCTAAATCTACTATGAAATGAGATGCAAAAAGCTGCAGCAGGTGGGAAGGATGGTAAAGAAAAATATTATCAAGAAACTATGCTTGCATCTGTAGTGTATAGGTAGAGTACTTAGATTGGGGGGGGGGAATTTTACAAGAGACTTGCCCTCACTCAAAGTAGCTTATGAAATTTTGCCTATGATTTAAGGCTAGAAAGGATAAATTTGGCCTATAAGCAGGATGCAAATATTCCACTGGTGTTTGTGGTGCGATGTGCTGCTAAGAGAGGCAATGGGTAAAGCACATCTCTCTTATTGCAGCTGGAAAAACTGGGGCAACAGGGCCAAGACTAACTGATCAGTCAGTGGCAATGCCAGCAATAACGTGAGAATCACCTCCTCGCCCCGGTCCTACTTGTCAGCCATTAGGTCGTGTTTTCTTTCCTTTACACGGAACAGTTAGGCACATTGCAAATGCTGAGAAGTTGTATCCTCTAGCTCTTTGAATCAGAAGTTGGCAAAGTAGATGTTTTGTTTTAAAACAGTATTTGTGCAGTTTTTAGTGTAGGGGGATTAATTTGTCAGTGAGTAACATCGCTTTATTTAACCAATCTTTGTATGAGCGTTTAGAAATTATTGGCTTGTTACAGCTCTAACTATAGCTTTGCTCTGATCAACCAAAAAAAAAAATAGATGGCAACTTTAAAAAGATCAGGGCGAGGTGGTGATGGTGGGGAGAGATTTTGGCTTTCTTTTAATTTCTCACTGGCTAGCTTAAACTTGTCCATTTCTACTCCCTGCATGTTTGGCACAAAACAAACTTTTTTTCTACATCCAAGTAACACTCTCCTTCATCTTCAAAAATCCACTGATTGAACTGAGATTAAAGTATAAGCTTTCTTGTGGTTGAGGATTGTTGGCCAAGCTACAGGAGAGCAGGGTTGAAATCCTGATTTGTACATATCTGGTAGGACAAGTCTTTGTTCTTTGATTCATTACAAGAAACACTTGTAGAGTAAGTACGTCTGTTCCAGATTGACAGCTTTGCCTTGAACCGCACATGGGAAGATGGGTGGAGGGCTGGACTACCTGAAGGGAAACGGTTTAGGATGAGAACTGAGAGCAGCAAAGCTTCAAAGCAGCTAGAAGGGAACTCTGCTCGGGATGTGGTTACGAATCTAGTGTCTGCATCTCCCGTCCTCCAGACACCCATGCACTTTTCAGTGTCTGTAAGTGATAGGAGCTTATTTTACATCCCAATTGAGCAGTAATAACTCTAGAAAAATGACTAGCAGGAATACTTAACACTATTTCTTGCAACACTTTCAAGGCTTCTTTGTCAATTACTGATCCACGCTGATCTTTGGCTGTATAGCTGGCCTGAGTATAGCATTATATAGCTGCCAGATGAGGCAGATGACTTAATGTGTCAGAACAGTGTTCTGGCTGTAGTACTATACTGGCATAGCATGCAAGGCACTTAGCTCTGGCAGCCCGAGGTCATGCCAGCGTTACCACTTACAACAACAGAAAACGCTAGCTTTGATGAGGAAATCATCATATGAAAATTTTAAAGTCAATGATACGTGTACAATTTCAGTCACGGAAGTTTGAGACATGTGTCAGGCAATTTCTATATGTGGCTACTGATACCGCAACCAGTTTCATTCCTGAGTGATTTTACAGAATTTAAACTGTAGTTCTAACCTGATTCTTTCCAATATCTCTGCATTCTCGCTGGTTCATAGAATCATAGAATCGTTAAGGTTGGAAAAGGCCCTTAAGATCATCGAGTCCAACCGTTAACCTAGCACTGCCAAGTCCACCACTAAACCATGTCCTCAAGCACCACATCTACCCGTCTTTTAAATACCTCCAGGGATGGAGACTCAACCACTTCCCTGGGCAGCCTGTTCCAGTGCCTGACTACTCTTTCAGTGAAGAAAGTCTGGTTCCAGACAGCTTGTTTTGTCATATTTTCATAGAAAATACAGTAACGATATTTCACATGATTTTGTGTACAAGTAGTGTTAACTGGCCTACGTTTTTATTTAATTTACCGTAAGGGTTGATAAAGTTCTACTGTAACTTCCTTTGGAGTTTGAATTCTTGTAGTAGTTGTGATGTGCCATGTTTTAGGAGTTCCCAGTTACTGTATTTGTAGGGTTTTGTAAGGACGTAAGTTTCTGCCACAGCAATAGACAATGTGGCTATTCCTAGCTTGTATGGTCTTAATTAGACAAATACTTGGACTGATATCCTAGTTTATGGGATAGAAATCCTGTCTGCCACAAACTGAACTAATTTCTTTTCATGCCTAGTAGGTGTTTGGTAACACTGTATAGTCAGCTGTGCTTGTGCCTTTGTTAAATGGATACCTTGGTTAGCAGAAACTGAGGAGTTGCTTTGTCCTCTGTTGCTGATGTGCTCATAACTGCAACTGCAATCACAATATTTAACTTTCCATCATGGACTGAGGCTTCTAAATCCTAAATGGGGAAGTTCACTTTAACTCCTGGGTAGCTAGATGCATGGGGTAATAAAAACACCAATCCAAGTAGACAGCATTCTTCAGTTTTCAGGAGTTAATGAGACAGAGTCTTCACACCAGCCTGGATCTGGGGGCAGAGATAACCACAGCCCCTAGGCAGCAAGGTTTTTTCTGCTTCCCTTAAAGGCTTCATTGCCTGTGGCGGTGGACCAGCAGGTGTTGTGTGACCTTCCCTCATAGGTACCTGCACCAGAGCCAGCGCATGAAGTGGCTCTGTGGTCCTGCAGAATGACGCCTCTGCCCACACGAACGTGTGTGGCTGCAGTGGGGTGGTGCCGAAAGTCTGTGTGGGTCCGGTCCTTCATCCCAAAGCGTGAGAGCTCCTCTGAAACACCTCAGAAACGTCACTCGCCAAGTTGTTCAGTTTTTCAGTGTCCGTGACAAAATACGATCTTCTTAGGTACAATGAAATGCTTATATGCCTTTTTCATGTACAGTGGTAACATCATCATTTGATTACAAAATATTTATGAAAAGTGAATGATGATAGTCTGTGGGAGAAAAGACATTTTATGGGCTATATCAGTACAAGAATTTTCTTAAACGTATCATATACCTGTGGATATTGGTATTATAAATAGAATTAGATATACTGGGAATGAGAAGGCTCCCCAGTGAAGTTGACTTAATTTTTTTATAAATTACTTACTAATCAGTTTTATATTTTTAGCTGTCTGTCACTAGCATTTAATTGCTCAGCAGAGGGAGGAGGAAGAGTCACGTCTCGTGAGCAGTAACAGAACTTCTTCAGCATGCCATTGCAAAATTCAATTTTCCTGCAGCAAGTAGTAGCTCGCTCTTTTTTTTTTACTCCTCTTTGAAAGAATTTCTATAAATAACATCTATGTCTGTCCAGGAGGTTGAACCAGGTATATAGGTTATGGGTAGCTTTAGTTATTGCACTTGTGCAGGATAGCTACATGACACAGGACTGTGTTTAGGTTCCTGAGATAACTCTAGACCTAGAGGTGATAAAAGTGCCTCATGTCTGTGCATTCACTGAGCTTTTTAAACCCTCTGAGAGGCCAGTGCGGTTGTGCTCTTTCCCCAGCTCCAGCTGCCATGGGCACTTGACTTCCCTGGGTGTATGTAATGCTGTTTAACCCTTTCTGTATCTGCCCTGGTTTATCACATAGCTCTAAAGCCTCTGAGGTTGAAATTAAAGCTGAACTTTTTTTTTTTTTTTTTAATTTTTCCATTTGGACAGTTGCTTTTTTGAGAGTGGAGGGTGAGTTCCGTTGCTTTACCAAAAATAATAACAATATAACCACTAACAATTGAAATTTACAACAATTTCTTTGGAAGGGCTTACGCTTTGGAGCAGCCGGTAGAGTTGTTGGGTAGATGCCTCGTGCTTTTCCAGTTAAAATCTACCTCATTTAGGGCAAACCTGAGCTCTCAATAATAACCATTTGTTTAGGTTTAATGGAGTTTTGTAGGTTGTGGAATGACAGAATAATTCAGGTTGTAGGTCTCTAGCTGAGTCTTCTGCTCAAAGCATGATCAGGCATGAGATCAGACTGGGTTGCTAAGGGCTTGATCATTCGAGTCTTGAAAACCTCTGAGGACGGAGGTGGCACAGCCTGCCTGGACAGCCTGTTATGCTGCCTGGCTGTCCTCGTGGAGAAAAGAAATACTTATTTCTGCATTGAGCAAAGTTGGGAAGGGTTTCCAGTAGCTTCTCCCCTGCTGTTGTCGTGTCAGGAGCCAGAACTGAGGCTGAAGGAGACATTTTCTTTAGTTGCAGTGTTCTGCTACATCTTTCAGTGAGAAAGCTCTCACTGAAACGCAGGCTGGCATGAAGATGGGCTGGGGAAAGGAGGGGTGGGTTATACAGGAGAAAAAAGCAACAGAATGGCAAGGGGCAAATCTCTGGGGCACAGGACTTGCAGCCTTTGGAGCATTTCTCTGGGGTCTGTTTTTTAGCCTGTTCTTCGTCTCCAGTGACAGTCCCTCCTTGGAGCGTGTGACACATAGAGGGGGAGCTCTGTGCCTTGTTTGCTCTTGGGGTAGGCACGCTCACAGGTGCACATGGCGGAGAGGAGGTCCTCAAACTTTCCATGCTGCCTTTTTGGAGTGTGTATTTCACCTCTGCCTTGTCCAGTTTGAGAACCACTTTTAGGCAGGAGGGGGACACGTCCAAAGAAGAGCAATGAAGCTGGTCAGGGGTGTAGAGAACAAGTCCTGTAAGGAGCGGCTGAGGGAACTGGGGTTGTTTAGTCTGGAGAAGAGGAGGCTGAGGGGAGACCTTATTGTTCTGTAGAACTACCTGAAAGGAGGTTGTAGTGAGGTGGGGGTCGGTCTCTTCTCCCAAGTAACAAGCGATAGAACAAGAGGAAATGGCCTCAAGTTGTGCCAGGAGAGGTTTAGGCTGGATATTAGGAAAAATTTCTTCACTGAAAGGGTTGTCAAGCATTGGAACAGTCTGCCCAGGGAAGTGGCTGAGTCCCCATCCCTGGAGGTATTTAAAAGACGTGTAGATGTGGTGCTTAGGGACATGGTTTAGTGGTAGAGTTGGCAGTGCTAGATTAATGGTTGGACTCGATGATCTTAAGGGCCTTTTCCAACCTAAACGATTCTATGATTCTGTGTCCCATGCCTTGCCTGGGGCAGAGGGTTTGGGTGGGCGGAGGTGAGGGTGCAGTGGAAAGCGCCGGGCGGTGGGGAGGACGGCGGGCAGCCAGCCCCAGCAGGCACCAGAGGAGACGCGCTGCCACTTCTAGAGGCTCATGGCTGCGATCCGGCGCCTGTCCTGCTGCGGCGTGGCGGCACAGCCCTTGGCAGCCGGGGGCTCCTTCTGTTGTTCCCGGCACTGCTCGCTGCCCACCACGCTTGTGTGGGTCGCTGCTCTTGGCCATGGCCCCGCACCGGTCCCCACCATTTTCTCACAGGGCATCTTCCCAGACACATTCCCAGCCTCTCTCCGGAGCATGCCTCCCTCCAGAGAGGAGAAGAGAGTCAAGGATTCCCGAGCACTGCCGACAGCAAAGCTCTCTGGAGACAAAGTGTGTCCACAGGCGTTGGTGTCCTGTTGGCACTGCCAGCAGACGTCCCCGATGACTGAGCTCTGAGAGCCCAGGTCTGCTCTTCATCGGGCTCAGCTGGATGAGGGGCTGTAGGCTCATGTGGGTCTGTGGGGATGGGAAACAGGATCCATGCAGAAGGTGGAGGTCTGAATCCTGCCCCCAGAAAAGAGGAAATTTCATCAGATTCCCTCCCTTGCAGCTGTTAATAAGATGGAGGGGTGGGAAGATGACAGGAAAGCAAGTCTACGACAGACTACTTCTGAAATACGTTACTTTTTATTTCTAAGAGTAGTCTTTTTTTTTTATTTATTTTCCTCTGTTGAATGTGCCATTTTGTAGATCTTTCATGCATTAGAAGCACTGTGCAGTGGCTGATCAGTTTGCTGCAGATTTTTCTTGATTTGCCTACTGGGAAAGCAGATATATGATGGAAGCTGCTAAAGATATCAGATAAAGCGCTACCCTTGTTTTTGCAGTGTGGTTTTAGCTCTGCAACAGCCTTATGCTGGCTCAGGAAGCTGGCTTTTCAAAGGGATTTGGATTATTGGCTTGATATGCTCTCACCATATTTTTTCAGTCCTCTCTTAATAGTGCTCCAAGTATTTCATTACCTTTAATACTGACTCTGGCTTTTCCCTTCAGATAACAGATTGTTTAGACAACCATGAAATAAAGGAAGTATTTAATTACTTTGCCACTTTTCAAACCCTAGAACGTGCTATGTATTCACTAATGCATACGTTTTTGTGTTATTCTGGAAGAGGAAACTAGGGGTAAAATGTATGCTTATCTCCAGCTAACACAATCCAAGATATCCTACAATTTTAAAAGCTTGTAGGCGCTATTCCAAACCAACTGCATGATGGTTGCTGATGAACAGTTTGAAAAGGAGATTAAAGCCCAGTGATTCAACACCTAAGCTGCATGTACTGCTCCGAAATGTAGTCCCTAGCTCCCTGCTGAGCTCTAAACCAGTCTGGTTCAAACACGTTACAAAGAAGCAGCAAGTACTGCCTTGAGGAATTAACACATACTTTTATTTCCAGGGTACTCACTGTTTCTACTGTATTGTTCTCTGCAGGCCTCCCCCGTGGAAGCAGATAGAGCTGCCAGCAAGCAGGTCGAGGCTAGCCCTGGAAGTGCGGGACCTGCGAGCGTGGCATGCCCGTCCCCAGGTGGGTTGTTGGTGCTGCCCTCGCCCCTGCCCTTGCCCACCCCAGGCTGGGGTTTAGGCCCAGCCTGCAGCAGGAGTCCGATAAGTGCATTTGCAGCGGCACCAAGAGGGTTTATTAGAAAATGCAGAAGATGTCAGAAATCTCAACATAAGAAAGAAATTTTTTACAATAAGAACGATCATTCAGCGCAACAACCTCCCCAGGGACATGGTAGAGTCTGCATGGCTGGAGGTTTTCAAGGTGTGACTGAACAGGGTGCTAGATAATCTCATTGAGGCTCCCTTTCCCACGAAAGGTGGGACCAGATGATCTTTCGAGATCCTTTCCAACGTGGGCTGTTCTGTCATTCTGTGGTTGAAACAACACACCTGACTGCACGTTGCCTGGGATGCGAGTTGTCTGCTTTGCTGATTGTGTGCCTGAAGAGTTGGTGCCACAGTGTTCTGTAACCAGAAAGCAATCAGGGCAGAAACTATCAGTGAGTAATAGCTTCTGTTTAACACTTTTTTTTCCCCCAAAAACATTAAGAAGTGGGGAAGGAGAATAAGAAGGGGCACTTCAGTCCCTATAGGGGCTTTAAATGGACAGTATTGTGCACACTCCTGATTTTCTGCTTTAAAGCCTTTATGCATGATTCCTAATGTGGGGAAAGGAATTTGCTGGTAAAATTTGAAGCTATTTTCCTCAAAAGGGTTTTTCTGAAACATTATCTTTGAGTAGGCATATTATCTACTGCTTACTAACATACTAAGTTCATGGTCTTTTTTTGTTTTTCATTTTTTAAAAATGGGTGTATCAAAGTTCAGCTTGGTATGGGTAAGTAAAAAGTACTACTCAAAGTAGATATTTAAATGAGACCTCTGGCTGTAATTGGTATATAAGCATAATGGTCCTATTTGTTGAAGATAAATGTGACTTAAACAATTGAGCTTTGCCCTCAAACATCAATGAGGTACTGTTCCCCCAAGATGAGAAGCATATCCAGCCTTTTCTTGATGTGCTGCAGGACTCTGAAGCACGTGGACTGTTAGCAAGGGCTCATCAGCTGACTTAATTACTTTGGCTCTTAGATGCCAAATCACAGAGGTTAACAATCTTGAATTGCACCTGGCAGGTGATGTAGAAGCTGCAATCTTGTGGTGAATCAACCAAATTCTCCTCTCAAGGGTCAGCAGTGATGAGCTGGTGATATTTGTCTACAAATCACAAAGCCATCTTGTGTCAGGCTCCACACCTGTGAGAAATGCTAAACGTTAAGTATTGATAGCAAAGTTTAATATTGGCTGGCAAGGAAAACTGAGATAGCATTGCAAATATTGACATGGTAAAGGAACATGGGTTTTCATTATGTCTGCTTTGGAGGGATAGATACGGTCCAGACTGTGTGACCTTCTTGTAGAATATGCAACCTCCTCTGCTGTTCAGTACAAGCCACATACTTCCATGCTGTGACCCCTATGCCACTAATGGTGTGGGAGCTGCTCCAAAGTGGTATGCATCTGCCTTGCACCAGGAGCAACTCTTGTCTTTGCTCGTGTGCAGGTTCTTAGTGGAGCCTTGGGGTGCATCTCTTTCTTAGCTCACTCTCCTAGCTTGTCAACAAAGGTTGCAGCTGCTGCTGCTACCGTGTTTGGAGAGGGGACAGGATCTGAAGCTGAGATTCTGCTTTAGGAGGTTAGAGAGATGTCTGAGTGCTTATGCACTGCCTGGGATGCTGGAAACTGCTCTGCTTCCAGTGGTGGTACCAGCTGACAGTAGTTTAGCTGTCACAGTCCTCAGCTGTAGACCTGTGAGCTCCTCATCCCTTCTCCCGTAAAGCAGCATCAACTTCTTGGGTTTTTTTAAGAACTGAATGACAACTAGATTATTCCAGTCCAAGGCTTTGTGTTAGCACAATTTGTTTGCTGTCTGATGCTTGACTGCCGTGGTTTAGTGGAAACAGGCAAGCTGGAATGTCCTCCAGTGCTGACAGTGAGACCACATTAATTATGGTATAGCTACTTGTCTGGGTAGCATCTTAGGATAAGATTCATCACATGACTTCAGTAAAGAGATCTATACCTCAGTAGGCACGTTGTAGGTTACAGCTCATCTCAGCCAAAGAGGAGTGTCTGAAATAGTTTGGGTGACTCTTCCCAAGAACTGCCTCTCTCTTTGTTGACCATGATGCCCAAGTCAAGTGTAAGCACCTGCATTTTGTCAGGTGAATTTCACCCTTAAAGCCTTGTCTTCTCTGAGAGATTAATTTTGCCTGTGTTGAAGAAAGGAGATTATTTTTTCAAAACATCCAGTTTATGGGCTCACAGTATATCCAGTAAGAAATCAGATTGTAAGAAATAGGTCTAGATTTTATTGGAAAAAATGTCTTAACCTTGCAACATTATTTCTTGTGTGTGTGGATTAGGTTCAGATCAAAAGCAATTCAAGTCAACTGCAGCTTGTGCCAGCCCTGTTGTGAAGAGATTAGAATTTCTTCCCAGTCCTGTCCCTTCAGAGGAAGCTGCTTCAAGTGAGAAAAATGTGAAGAAACCTGAAATGGAGCAGCGGAAGGAAGCAGAGCTCCCTGCTACACCGGAGGTATGTATAGGCAAGAAAGAGAGGGAGTGGAAAACAAAACAAAACAAAACAAAACAAAACAAAAGGCAAGATCTCACATGGAAATGTTTATTGTGCAAATTGGTATTTTTCTCTATATAATGTCACTTCAGGAGTTCATTCAAAACATTCTGCCAGGGAATGACCCTGAAGGATGGTTTCTGTGCCAAATCCTATGGTCATCAGAGAGTTCCCCATTGAAAGGAACTCCCCAGTGTCTGTTTGTCGTGTTTGAACCTGTAAACTGGCTGGAGCAGAAATGAGAACTTAACCTGCAAACCCCGGTCTCACCGCGTGTTGGGAGGGCAGAGTATCCAGAAGGTGTAGGCCGTGGAGCTTACCCTCTTGGTCCTCTTGAAGTGCTGAACAAATGCAGGTGGTGGCAGAGGTAACAAATGTCCATGACCATACTGCTCTGTCAGGTAAGTTAGATGTTGGTCCTGGGTTAGGATCGGCTTTGGTGTGCAGGGCAGTGTGAATATCAACAACAAACAGCTACCAGTTATTTCCAGGACTTCAGTACTGCAACTCCATGTTGTAATTCTGGAGACAGAGGCTTCATCTTTGATAATGTTGATTCAGAAAATAAGTAGAAAGGGTTTAAGTTAACCTTGGATTGAACATGCTGATTTTTGAATGCTGTTTTGTCTCCCAGAAGTCTGAACAGGTGATGAAACCAAAAGCCCTGGAACAAGAGGGAAGTGTAGTGTTGCCATTTTTAAAGAAACTACCTGAGACCAGCCAAGTTACTCTGCAGAATTCTGGTCTACAAGGTGAGCAAAGAGCATTTGGAGAACTCAGCTGGACAGTAACCGGGTATATGTGTGTGTGGTATTCAGGGAGAAGTGCCTAATCAATGACCTGGATGGTTTTGAAACTAAAATGGTTATTTTCTAGTTTTTCACCTGACTGATATTGGTAGTGTGGCTTCTGTGATGCAAAGGACTCTCTTGGCTGTTCCCCTTAAACAGAATAACAGAAATGTGACACAATGGAGGGGTACAGGGAGAGCCCTGTCTTGCACTTACCTGGCCTAGCAATAAAAGCTGTATAATGTCAGTGAGGATTATATTTTATTAGTACTGCTGCTCACAGATGAAAATGGCTTAGCAATGGTTTTATCTCACAATAAAAACTTCTGGAGATAACTTCTGCACTCAGCTGCTCGTGTGGCAGTCCCGTTCATAGATGAACAATACCTGTATCGAGCCACATCCCTCGATTTGTCCTGTGCCTATCATGAGTTCTTGCAAAGCACAACTTTTTTTTTTGCCTTCATGACAAAGTTTTGCTTGAGATTGATAGTGTTTAGTAGTTTGATTTTATATTGATTTTAGAGATGCATATCTCTAGGTATTGTGAAAGAAAGAGAGCAAAAAATCATCCGAAGTTTTCTTCCGCCTGAGAACTTACTAGGTTGTTAGTTTATGTATAGTTAATATACTGATTATCCTAGTGTTTTCAAGATTGAAACTACTGAAGGTGATCCACTGTGGAGGACAGGATTGTCTGAAAAGGAATAGAAGTCTCACTTGTTTTAAGTGGGGGGTGCTTTCCAAACAGGCTTTGAGAACAACATCATTTTCTGCTAGGCATGAATCAATCCAAACATCAAGTAACAGATTGTAGGTCTCTCGCCTGCTTTCTGAGTGATGCTGAAACACTTGGCTGCTCTCTAGTGTTCACAGCACGTAAAGCACTGAAAGAATCCCAGAATCCTTTAAAACGTGTATCTGCAATAGGAATGAATGCGAGCACCATGCAAAGACTTGAAGGGGTGGCTGCCCTTTTCTAGCATTGGTTGGCCAGGGCTCTCATGTGAGGTTAGGTGCCATGTTACAACAGCAGCATTTATGTACAAGCAGTCCGTGTGATCTGCAGGTCCATTGTAAACTAGCTGCGATGGGCCAAAGCGATTGTAGTCAAGATCCCTCTCATGGCTAAGACGGCTCGGGTCTGAGAGTCCGTCATCGCCCTTTGACCACGCTGTGTTTCTTGTTTTGTCTCCGTGCCGTTGCCTGCAGAGCCGCCCCGCGGGGCCGCGGTTCCGCTTAGGGTTCGCAACAACTGGCGACGCTCACAGTTTTTCTCGCAGTCAGGTAAATGCGGCGCTAAGACCAGCTTCAGCCCTTCTGCTGCCTCCAGTCGTAGGTGTCTTCGGACGTGGGGCTGGGGTGAAAGCCGATGATCACGGGGAACTTGTTCTACCTCTTGCTTTCGTAGAAAGTGTCTATTCCTGCTGCACAGTTGACAAAGAGCTGTTGGGTTGCACGTTGTTGTGATGCTCTGGTTTCAGGCACCCAAATGAAATCACCTGCCTATAAATACCTTTTCCTTAATTTCTTTAAATCAGCCTAATTCAAAGACATTTGGATAGAAAATGGCAATGGTTCTCTTCGTAACTGTGGCTCTCGAATAGTGTAGTCCCATCCTTTTAGCTTTTCTGTGCTTTTTCCTTCCTTGCACTGAATCAAGAAGGGAAAAGTAGATCAAAGTAGGTAACACTCAGAATCTGAACACTGCTAACGTCTGTGGCCAGAAGTAGATAGCATTAGCTAGTGGTAGAGTAGAACCTGATGTTAGTTAATATTGTGCTCCTCTGTACCCAGATAAAAAGTAGTTTTGTTGGTGATGGGTGTAATCTGTTTTTCTGGTTTATTTGCTTGCGATTCGTCCTTGCATTTGGTTGTGGGAGCAAATAGGAAACTAACATGAAGCTTTTTTATACAGATACAATATAGCTTTAATTGCAGGCTAAGCACATTTTGCTGTATTAAATTTAATTTTTCCTTTTTCTGTTTTTTTACTAGCTGATTCTGATAGTGGTGACAAATCAAACGTGAGTACCTTTTTTGCATTGTTGTTTGTTTTAGAGATACGTCTTTAGCAAAAGTGAATTTTTTATGCAAACTGTCTTGTAACATCCCCAAATCAGCATGAGAAATTTTTTTTTGCATGGAAATGAGAGAGAAAAAATGCAACCCAAATCAAGACCTGGTCTGAATCTGTAATTTATGTGTTCTTCCCTTGCCCAGAAGGAATGCTAGCTATATAGTACTGATTTGCTGGAACCACTAAAGCTTCATAATCTCAAAATAATATGTAACTCCAAGTTATCCATTCTACTTTAAATGCATGGAAATTAGAGACCACAATTCTACTGTCTCCCCAATGAAAAAAAAAAAAAGACCAAACCACCACAAATGCTAACTGAAGTATACAGTATTTCATATTCTGTTTGTCACGTAAAAATAGACATAATTTCTTACTATCAGATTCTAATATGACTCTTAGTGGAAAGGAATATGACATCAAGTGTCTAAAATTGCCCTTGATTATAAGGATTTTAAACATGCAAATGTATCATGTAATGGGATCCTTACTGAAGCCTGAGATTTTATTTCATTATGGATAAAAATTTAGAACAAGGCTATAGGCTGTTGTGCTGGCAGCTATGTGAAATGTGAGAATATATTTTACAATCACAAATTGCTTTGCATGTTGCACAGAAGATTACAGAAAAGAAAAATAGAGATTTTCTTTAAATTTGAGTACCTGCAGGTATCTCTGTTCAGTGCTGCTTAGAGCTTTCTTTCAGATCTTTTTTCCTTTTTTTCCCCTCCAGTTGAATTTTCCCAAGCCTTTCTTTGGAAACCAAATTATTATTTTATCATTTGGATACCTGTGGGCAATCCCAAGTGTCAATGAAGCTAAGAATATTATCTGCTAACTGAGAGACCCATTGTCTAGTTCTCAATTTCCCATTTTAACATAGCTGCCAGGGGTGGTCCAGATGAACTGCAGCTTTCTTGGTAGCCTTGTGAAGTAGGTCTAATAGCTTGGTTTTCCTTCATACAAGCGTTTCAATTCCTGGTCCTGGGATCCGGAAGAAGAGCGAAAGCGCCAGGAAAGGTGGCAGCATGAGCAAGAACGCTTGCTTCAGGTAAGGAAGAAACTACATTTCTTCCACCGTGTAGCTCAGGTGTTGAATTGTCCCTTTGGACAAAAGTTGGGCATTTCATGTCACGTCTTCCACATCCTCTGTGGATGCTTGAGCAAATTCTGTGGCAGATGAATAAGAACATGAGCATATACACACATTCTCTGTGGTTTGGGCACTCTTAACATCTCCCTTCCCTGCTCCCTGGAAAGACCGAAAGCACTTAGTTTTGCATTCCAGTGCGGAGTTAAACCAAATGTTGATCCTCAACTGTATTTAAAGTATGTTGAGCGTAGACTGTGAGACTTAATTACTTGGAGCCTCTTTCTCAAGACTGGTATTTTGCTGACCCTGATGCCTATGCAACTCTTCTTTAAAATGACGGTCTTAATAGATTTTTGTAGATTTCTGCTTTGCTCACAGGTTCTTCTTGGAAAACGTCAAGCTAAATTTGGACACAAAGGGTTTGAGGTCTTTTTGTGAAGGGGGGAAACACCCTCAAAACAACCACTGTTTTTGTCTAGTGGTAGAGTAAGCTGTAAAAGGTCTGGTTTTGTGTCCTAGTTGGGAGAAGTGCAGTGGCCCTGAGAACTTGAATTTCCCTGTCAGTCAGTAGTATCTTTTGAAACTGTGATTAAGTTTGGTCCCAAAGAAATCATACCTTTCCTCCATGCAACAGAAGAGCAAACAACTGTCAAAGGATGGAGAATAATAAAATGGAGTATTTTCACATTTTAAGAATGACTTGTCTGTCTCTCTGCTGCTTTCTTGAGATTATTTCTTTTTAGCTAATATGGTTGTTTCCTCTTAAAATGGTGTAAAATTCTCATCATAACTTTTCGGGCATATGTGGGTGTTCTCTCAACAGTGAATGCATCTCTTCTGGATTAGGCAGATGTGGTTTCTAATTTGAACAGAAGTTGGAACTGGTGTAAAAGGGATCTGGAAGTCACCATTCTTCCCCATATTCAAACCAGTTCTATCAAACAATTTTCAGGATCTCTTTGAGATACTTTTTCATGCAAAACTGTGTGAAAACAATTCTCAAGAAATAATTCCATCAAGGATGAAAATAAACTACTTCGCTAATTATAAGCTTACCCTCTTCAAACCTTTACACACTATTCATTTATCTTTTAAACTTGCACAGGTATTCATCATTCATTAATTGTACTGGCATCTCTCTTAAATTAGTACCAGTATCTGCAAAACCTGCTTGTTTACATGCTACTTTGCTAAAGTTATTAATGTAAAATCCACCCCCAAGTGTTTTGGGGTGTGTGATAGCTTTTTGGAACTCTAAATACTGTATAACAAAAAAGGAATTATTGAAAATGTTGAGCATAAATTTCATTTCTGACCTAAGATTTAAAAAATTCTAACAAATTAAACTTCTAGTATGTTAAAAGTTCCTCATGGTTTGAAGGTGTTAAATGTAAGTGCTAGAAACAAGTGGGGAGAGGAAGAAAAGAAGCTTTTCCTGACACCCATGGATGTTTCAAATTTTTATCTGCCTATTTCATCCTGTTTCTGATTAAACCACTCTTAGCAGGTTCATTTTCACTGTGGAGATACTACAGAATTTACTCCTAATACAGAATGCTCTGAATTTACCTGTGTTTGTATCCTCTTACAGGAGAAGTATCAGAAGGAGCAGGACAAGCTGAAAGAGGAATGGGAAAAGGCCCAGAGAGAAGTTGAAGAGGAGGAGCGTAGATACTACGAGGAGGTATAAGGCTCAAAGGAGGAGGTTGTTTATTGACTTTTTTTGTATTTAAATGCACCGACTTACATAACTAAAAAAATCCCATACCTAGATTAGTTAATGAAAAGCCTTCTCAAGGCTGAATTCTCAGGATTGTTTCTCTTAAACACTACCATAGGCACTGAGGAAAAATATTTAAATATTTAGACAGGTATCCTCAGAACCTCCACATAGGTGGAGGTGTCTAATTGCTGTGCAAGTCAGAGTGAGTCAGTGTGGTTCTGTCTGGGCACGCTCAGACTTCCCTCTGGAGACAGAGCCTTGTGTGTTTTGGCGTATACTTGGTGTCTGGACTTGGTGGAACTCCAGATGAAATTGTTGTCTGCCTTGGGCTTGATCATGTAGATGTTTTGTAAACTGGCCTTGTTTTTAAAAAAAAAATCACAGGAAATGTTCAAAGCTTGTAGTTGTAGAGTATTAACAATATAGAAGATAGTGGTTTTCTTCTGTTGTATATGGGTCATTATTGCAGGAAATCGGAAAATATTTGTGTCTTCAGTTTGACTAGTTGTACATTATACAAATTGATGTCTTATCATCTGTGCTTGAGGGCCATACTTGTGATCTGAACAAGAATTTTTTTTTTCAACTTTCAGAAGAAATTTCTTATGTACCATATTTTTATATTAAATGTAATAGACTGATGTTTTGAGAAACAGTGGTGCCATCCCAAGTGGAATATTCTTTCCAGTTTTGGACGTCCCATCTCAAAGATGGTTACGGTGAAAGGAAAGGGAGTGCAAAACCTTAAAGCAAATCAAAAATTGAGGTGTTAACCATTATTCTTGGTACCACAGGTCCTTATCTAGCCATATAAATGTGAGCGTGTAGCCAAACTTTATGATTCTACTTTTTAAGCTCATAGTTGACATTCTGTGCTTTTAACCTGTGCTCTCTCCTGATCCTCTTTTTTTAGGAACGTAAGATAATTGAGGATACTGTAGTTCCATTCATTGTTTCTTCAAACTCTGCTGAGCTCCTCTCCTCCTCTTCCTCTACCACTGAAGGAAACAAGACAGCGGTGAGTTTCTCATGGATTAGTAAGGCAATAAAGACTAAGCTATCTAAAGTGCAAAGTTTCATCCTTCACTAAAGGCTAACAAAGTCTGGGAAGAGTAAGAGTATTCCCTGGACCCTTTCCATAGCTGGTGATACCTCAGAGTGCTGTAGTTTGTGTATTTTTACAGCTGAAGAGCCATACGCCCAAGCAAACTGCTACCATGCTATTTTGGGCTAGAGCAGAGGGTGATACTTCCTCTCTTTGCAGCTGCTTCTCTTCTTTAACTGGTGCTGTGAAAAAAAACAATCACCTGTTGCTATTTGTTTTAACTACCTTCTCAAAGCCAACAAAATCTGAAGTGATTTCCCTGCATCCAAAATCTTGAGTGTAAGACACTGCTGTAAGCATATCTGAGATGAAACTGAATCCTGCCTCCCCACTTTCCTCCTTTTTTCTTGCACCATCCCTCCTAGAAAGCAGCAAAATGAACAGAGGAATGTTTACTCTCTACTCTCTTTTGGCTTATGTGGCACAAAATGTTTAACTCTATGCATCTAGCATCTAATTAAATGTTTGCCAGAGATCAGAGAATGATACCCCAGGTGAGATCAGTAGAACAGATGTGGGATTCCCAGACTTAGCTTTCTCCTGCCCAAGGCACCCACACCAAAGACGACATCTGCCTTTTTCCATTCAACTCCGGGATTAGGAGTACTGTATCATCTGTTTCTCCTCTCACCCCTCCTGCCCCCTCTTATCACTCATCCTTGTGCAGGGGCATCAGCCATGGCCCTTTTTCCACATGGCTGTGTAGCAGTAACTTCCTGGATGGAGTTGCTTATGCCATGTTGAGGGCAGTACCTGCACCTAGAAGTGAAGGATCTCATGCCATGGCTTACTGAAGCTCCACCAGCCAGGTATGACCCACTCCAGTACCATTTCGAAGTAGTACTTGTGTTGCCATTTGAGAATGCCCAGAGCATGTGGGTAATGCTCTGCCTCCTGGCAGAGTCAAGAAGCTGAGGTCCCTCACAGAGTCCTTCCAAGTCCAATGGGAGACTGTCTAGACTCTCAAAGTCATTCAAGGATTTCTGCCAAAAATGCGTAGCGGCAAGTTTTATTTTGTCATCCTGAACACCATCTCATAATTGGTCAGTCCTGCACTTTTTTGTTTCGCACTCAATTTAATACAATTAGTTGATTGTTTTAGCTGAAGTCTTTGTTAAATCCAAAGTTAGCCTTACCAAGGTCAAATGATTCCACTGTATAATGTGAGATGTTCTTTATGATAATAAGGTGTGTCAGCACGGTATATCTGGGGGCAGCCTGTGCCTTTCTCATGCATGTGCTGATGCCGAATTCAAGGGAAGCTCCTTGTTCCCTCCCCTGCTCTCTTCTAGAACACATCTGATTCAAACAGCTCTCCAGAGGAAGGCAAACAAAAAGAAGTTACAAGGCAGAAAAAGCTGCTCTGGGAGCAGGACAGTATACCATCTCCAAAAAGCAAGGAAAATGACCTCTGGCAGGAAAAGAAGAGGTATGCATCAAGCCTAAGCATTTCTTAGCCCTGTGGAGCTTTGTGTTCAGTAGCGTTCTGGGATGTCACATCTGCCCATGATTAATGCTGGAGCATCAGCATCTAGTGGCCTGGTGATATGTATAATATATCCCAATGAATATTCACTTGCCACAGGCTTACGCATATATGGCTATGAGCAGTGCTAGTTTTGCATATCAGAAGGCTTGCCTTTTCAGTATACGGCTTTGCTGAAAGGCTGTCGCATCAACCAGGTCAGAGCTTAGATAGCTCAGACATCTCTGTGCAGCACTGCACTGTCTTGTGTACAAGTTTCACAAGCCATTTGGAGGCATAGAAGTGCAGTAGCTATTTTCACTCAGAATCTGTGTGAGATTGCCTGGCTATCTCAGAAGTGCCGTACCCGAACTTGCCAGATGGCGTTCAAAGTCCTGGTCTTTGCCCAACTGCTAATAACAGCTTTCACAAAGATGAGAAGCATCTGATGATGCTGAACACTGGATAGAGAACACTGAGAAAAGGTGTTTCTCTGGCAAAGAAGCCATTTTCTACAAATTCAGAATGATCTTTAGTGCATGTAAGTGGTAGTGTGTGAGGGAAGTGGGAAGACTTGGCATGTTTGGAGACTCGATAATTCATGACAGGTTATCCTCATTATTTTGTCATTGCTGACACAATAACAAAAATCTTGTTGCAAAAAATAGACTGATATTGCAAAAAATAGACTGATATATAATTTGCCATTATATTCTAGGTGGCATTTTTGCTGGCATTATTTATACAACGTGACTTATTTTTATTGGCAGTGGAAATAAAGTGCACCCAGAGACGGGTATCTTGAAAGGAGGTGAACAGGAGCACCAGGTGCCGGTGATGGAGCGCAGCTCACCTGCCAGGCTGAATCTGCCGTTGACTCAGGGTGAGAGTCAAGACTCTTCATACACATGCATTCTTTTCCAAATAGAAATCTCACAGGTATTACAATGGCTTGAAATCTAACTCAAAGAATTTTGGACATTAACAGTATGCATATATCTTCAAAATTTGAATGTCTCAGATCCAAAAGTTATTTTCTGTTAGCAAAGATAAATATGTTAAGGTGAAATTTAAAATCATCTTGTTTTCATCAGAGATGAACATTTCAGCTGCAGGTAGGAATCTCGTTCATAGGCCTGCATGTTCACAGTAGTAATTAAACACAATTATCTTCCATCTTTTACATAATCTTACATACATATAGGATTTATCTTGATACAGAGAGCATATTTCCAACATTTCTTTTGTGTTTTGATAGCTAATTAGATTCTTTATGTCCATTTCAGTCCAGTAAAAATCACTACCTGTGATGTATAACCATTCCAAGCCAAGTCTAAAGTGACACCTGTCTCAATTTTGTCATTAGAAATGTCTGATGACATTTAAAATGTATAGATTTTTTTAAGTTCCCATAAACATTGATGTTTTTTGAATGAAGGAATTTCCCCAAAGCATTACTGTCAACAGGGTCACCCTAAAAAGAGGCATATTCACTAATTCAGCATCATTCTCTCATGCAAGTGAACAGTGGAGAGTAAATAAGTAGGACTAAAGAAATTGAATTTTAGATTTTTGTTTTCAGTCTAGCATCAAAATTGATGATTCTAAAAAATGAAATGTCTATGTATAAAAAAGGTTTCAGTGTTACTACTTGCTCCAAACACAAATTCAATTTGTTAAACTTAGCAGGTTTGCTTTCCCTGTCCACAATTTTATTATGTTCTTAGTGCTCTGATAAAGGTTTCTCAAATAAAGGTAACAGAAGATGCTGCCCAGAAATCCATCCCTGTGGATTTGTAGTACTGATTGAACAAACTTCAAAGATTTGACAGTTCTTAACAACTTCTGCTAATCAGGCTTTTTTTCTAGGTTCTTTTCAACAGCTTGGCTCTCTACAAATATTCTGACAGCTTCTTTCTTGCCCCTTAACATCCTTGGTCTCTCCTTAAATCCCTAAATAGTCAGGACTAGGATTTTTTTTGTCTTGATATCAAAAATAGGTAACAGGCCTTTCGTAGGCCCCAATGAAGTAGTTTTTCTCCTCTAAACGAGCTGGTTGGTGCAGAACAGGGTAAGGCCCTCCCCAGCCTGCGAGCCACAAAATTCACCTGGAAGGATCCAGGTAGTGTGCTCTGTCTCAAAGATGGGATGGTCGGCTGCCTGGGTATCACAGGTCATTGCATATGGCTGGGAGGCTGTTATTGTCACTGAGCCTTGTGCAACCATCTGAAACACAGAAGGAAATTACAAGGGAAGAAATCTGTTTATCAGTAGGCTTATGGAGAGCAGTGACTACACCACCTTCTTCTTAACTCTTGCTATTGAGAAGTTTGGATCTCCAGGCACCACGGAAGTTTCTGTTTCTCTGGTGCTGCCTTCCTTAGGACAGAAATACTTTATTTTCCCAAGTGCTATTTGTGGACAGCTGTTTGACCTCTCCCTTTCCCTCTTCAGAAACTGAGATTCAGCAGCAGGGTAGGTCATGTGCACGTGAAGGTAATGCAAGGGGACATTGTCCCACAGATGTCTTCTCGTGTAGCAGAGCTGTCTCTGACTTTGTGTGGGGTTTCTGAGAACTTATTTTTAAGTAACAGTACATCTCATGTCTCCTTCATGGTGTGCCCACAAACTATGCTGGTCTATAAGTACTGACAAAAGCATTTTATCACAAGTATTGAGATTTCCCCACCTCCCATTGTAGACGTCTCCTGGAATCAGCAGTTGCTGATGAAGCAGTCCCCGCATCGCGCAGAGGACATTCGGCAGAGATCATTCCTGGGCCAGAGTGCGGGACAACAGCCAAGCTCTGCAGGAGAAACGAGGAGGTGAGAATGTAAAATAAAGGTTATGACAGAGGTTGAGAAGTCCTGCTCACTCTGTTCTCCTTCATATTCCTACTCAGCATTCTTTATCAGTTAAGTTTCATGGGTAGTCCTGCACTCTGCAGACACCTTCGATTCCTGGCTTTCCCACCAAGACTGCTGTTTATCCACTTCGTTTCTCATTACGGGTACCCCAGTAACTAGTTTCACGAGGGAGGACACCTCCTGCTTGCCATACTCTGTCTTCTGTTTCCTTAGGTCTTTAAACACTGGTCTGCGTAACTGTTCATGTGTTTCATTTGTTTTAAGTCCCTAAGACAAACATTTATAGCTAGTAAATGGCTAAATATCAGGGTGGGAATGTCAGGAGAAGTCTGCCTCTTTGAAGCTGGTATCCGAGAGCTTCATTCCCCAGCTTCTAAACGCACATTGGTTGCTGCTTTCTAGTTCTTTAAGGATTATAGCCTTTAAAAGATACATAGAGATTTGTAGTTTCTTTCTGCTGTAAATTTGGTGAGGTTTTTTTCTTCTCTGGTGCTTTGCCTTGTGTTTTTGAGTGAGCATTACTAAAAAGTAACACCAGTTCTTTCAGTAAACAAGGGATATGTTTACCTAATATTTGCAAAAAGTGTATCTCTGTAAAGAGAAAAGAACATCTGTTTTCATTAGCATATATATGAACACAGTCTCCTGCAAGATATGTTACCTCTGTGAAGCTTGTATCCAGTCAGATACATTTTTCATTGTATCAAAATGGCAGTGGACAGCGAATTTATACCTTGTTTTCCTTGGATAAAATTTTTAGAGCTGGGAATCCTGAAGTCCATCAGCTGGAATTTCTCAGCACAAAACCTCTGATTTTAGTCGTTCTTCAGCTGTAGTAATGCATTTTCTCTCCTGTATTTTAGGGCGGGCTATCATGAGAACTTCCAGTCTGGGCCATCATCTCCCTGCTCTCCTGCTGCTCTGAGTCAGTCACCCAACAGGTACAAAAGGTCAATAAGGAATTTTGCAGACCAAATACATCCTGTAGTCACTGGTGAACTGCTGCAGTGTAAATCACATTATTGTTATATGGATGCACTATTAATTCTTCTAAATGTTGCAATTCATAACCATCCATGGAATAAACACGTAGCTCCCTCTCCTGTATTTCTTGCCTAGTTCAGCAGTATTGTTATGTTTTCAGATAACACAGTTCAGAAAGCAGCTGTAGGACTCTGCTTGATCATTGAAATTTCAGTGAAATTGAAATGGGATAATATAAGCCCCAGTCAAAGTAAGCAGTAAAGCGTGAGTTCAGAGCACTTAAGCCAAAGGATGTTGTCTTCACTGTGAATGGTCACATGCTCAGGAGCAAGGTACACTCTAGATGTTGTCACCATTTGTGACATTTCAACACTTGCTGATTTAAAAAGAAATCCTTCCCTTAATTTCCAAACTTGAAACGCATTTTGCTTTTTTGCTGGTGTTTTTTTTTTTCCCCTACATTCATGCTGATCTCCTGGAGATTTGATTCTCCCAGGCAATGAGATGTGCAGCTTCCAGTGAGATATGTGTACCAGCTCTAAATATATGTTAACTGTAGCCTGATAGAACCACTGATCATTTGGGGTATACTAAAATCAGCTGGCTTATTAAATAGGGTAAAGTAATACAACACAGAAAACATAGCAAGTTTTTGTTCTATTTGAATAACATTTTTCTTCACGTTTGATAGAAAAGCCTTCCTTCCGCTGCCATTTGCATTGACATTAAGCTATTAGGAATTTTTTATGTGAACAATTTCTTCTGTTCTTTCTAATTGTAACTGCAGTTTTGGTGGGATTGCAGGTCATTTGTTGCTACATGTAGCTAGTCATGATAGCTACTTCATATTATTTAGCAGCTATATCCTGATCTGAGACCCTTTTCCAAAATCTTTTCCTGAAATAAATCTTAGGTTTGGAAACAATGGATGGGATGTAATTTGTTGTTCCACTAAAAGATTAGAAAACTTCTTTCAAAAAATTTCCCAAAGCACTTTATTCTTTGATCCAACACTTTAACTTGCCATTGTACTAACTCTGGTAGTGGAGAAGTGAAAACAAAGGTGGACTCAAGAACTAACGAACGCAGAGGGATGTGAGCAGAAGGCTTAAGGTTGTAGGGGAGGAGAAGAAACCAGGGAAGTTATTCTAAAAGGAAAAATGAGAGTGAAGCAAGAAGACAGTGATGTGCCTGTGCTGTCAGTGTACATGGTGGAATAAAGAATGATGGGCCCAGGAGTGACAGAGATTAGATGGAAACAAGGACAGTTTTCTGGTTATGATGAGTCTTTCTGCTGCTTCTGTCTCTCTCTTTTTTTTTTTTTTTTTAATGGCTTTTTTTATCATGATGCAGTCCAGATCTGTCTCTGTTGGTGGCTTTTTATGTTGTTGCACCAAAACCATAAAGCAAGATATTGTAAACTTGCTTATCTGTGTACAATTTCATCAAACCATCCTTTCAAAACTCATGAAGTATCCCAAAGTTTCTCTCCTGGTTTCAGCCCTGGCTGAAAAAAGCATGGATGACACATAATGACAAAGGATCCCTTCTGTTCATCTCACTAGACAAACGTCAATTCTGGCAGGCTGGCAGACAGGTGAGAAGGAAAAGAGAGTGAGAAGGGTGAGAGCATGAAACACATAGAAGTATGCACCTGCACTGCCATTAAAAGCATTATGAAAAAGGGTACCAGTTATTCCTGGGGCTCTGATCCCTCACCCAGCTGTCATCAAACAACTGATTTACTACAAAGGTCTAGACAGGACTGAAGCTTAAGGAGAGAGGTGAAGTATTTTTGCATTGCAGATGGAGATCTGATTTCAGCTTTACTTGAACTAGTTGGAGTACTAACAGGCATGTAGCTGCAGCAGCATAGACTAAAATTTGTTAGCAAGTGCCTGATGCCTGGTCTCTGGTGCTGCAGTTATGCTGCTGCTGTTGACTTTGCCAGCTTATTTGGATGTAAGAGCAGCATCCCTGCCTTCTGACTTGCAGTAAGCAAACCCATTTGGAGACAAATTGAAAAATTTCCAGGGTGAGAGTCTGACTCGGGTAATTTGTGTGAATATCTGCTTTGATTGCTGTGGCATTGACTGGGTCTAGGTAATCCACAGGCATGGTTCCCTGCCATCTGGGTCTCTGTTAAGAGGCTTGCATCTCCCTTGATCTAGCACAGCAGGCTGGCAGGGAAATGGATCTGAGCTGCTGTCATTCAAGCATTTTAAGTCCTCTGCCTGCTTGTCTGCAAGGCAGACGTGCAGGCCGATCAGCAACATGATTGAAGGGTCAATGTGTATTTATGTGACACCCCCCAATGCTCCTTCCTCCCATCTTGTCCCTCTCCGTAAACCTGTGTCAACATTTGGCTACGTTTTAGCTTCAGCTGCTGTTCTGTTTTCTTAAAGTCATGTTTGTCTCCTAGGTCTGTCAGCGGAAAGAAGCTTTGTTCTACCTGTGGGCTTCCTCTTGGAAAAGGAGCTGCCATGATTATTGAAACGCTTGGTCTTTATTTCCATATTCAGTGCTTCAGGGTACGTCTCTTGCTTTATTAAGAAAAATCTCAAGTCTTGCACAGTGTGATGAGAGAGTATATTGAGGGCTGTAGATGTGAAACTGAAAATGAGAGGACCAAGGGATTCGCATGTTTGTTATGTATTTGTGTGTGTGTGTGTTTGTAGAGAAGTGGAAGTAATGCAGCTAACGTGTTATTTTGTTTTCAGACATGTTAATTGGACTAAAACCCATGATTTAACAAGCAAACTTAGCTTTCTCACTTAAAGAGGGAAGCATCATATAATTTCCCAGCTGTACTCATTGTTTTTAAATATAAAATCAGTTACTGTGTGATTATTTCCCCCCCCCCCCCAAAAAAAAACCCCTGGTGAGTCCCGAAGCCATCTTTGATCTGACCCGTGTTTGGAAAGCTTTGACTATGGAATGGACAATGTCTTCGGCCTTTCACCAGAGCTCTCAACAGAAATACCTCACGACTGTTCTTGAGCATCTGAAGATAGTGTTTTCCAGAGAACTCAGAAAGTGTCCATTTCCATTATCTTTGTCCCAGTTGGTTTTAGACATTCATGAAGCCTTTTTTGATTTTAGACATTTACCCAAACTAAACTTCTTGCCTCTCTAAGCTTTGTCCAGCACGAACGGGCTGGCTCTGGAATGCAACGTCAAAATCAGATGTCCCTTAAAATCACTGGAATTGACTTCTGTATAAGTGGAGACAGCTGAAATCCAGTCTTAAATACTGTTGGCTCTAAAATAAACCTTTCACTGATTTGCAGTGCTCCCTAGGAGTATGGGCTGGGTTCTGGGGGTTATTTTTTTCTCACTGTTCCAAGAACTATTGAAACAAGTCAATATTTGGGGAGAGTTGTGATAGATAGTAGGGCATGGTCTCTCTTACTTTCTCTGTTCTTCAATTGACAGTGTGGCATTTGCAAGGGACAGCTGGGAGATGCAGCAAGTGGGACAGATGTCAGGATTAGAAATGGTCTTCTTAACTGCAACGATTGTTATATCCGATCCAGAAGTAAGTACCAACTCCTGTCCAAAGGACAGTGAACTCTAACAATAATGTTGCCAAGATTTTAACTGATGAGTTTTTCTCCTAGAAGAAATGTTTTCTCCCTTATGCTGAAATGGCTTTGCCACTCAGGCATAGCTTCACCATGGGAAGTGGAGCCTTCCCATGCTATTTTAATCATCCTCTTCTATCAAAAAAGATTTCCAAGCCCATTAAACCTTGCCCAGAGGATCTCTGCTCAGCAATATTAGACTTAAGGGCTGATTCTGTGCATAAATATAAGCTCCTACACTGTGCACACACAGTGAATATCATGAAGGTTTGGATCTGTCACATCACGTGCGACAATGTAGATACTTCTACTAGGTCTAGGGCTCTGGGCCTTGTTTGGAGAAGTTCCCATTTTTTATGTCTCCAGGCCTCCATTTGCAGACAAAATGGTCAAGGAAAATACTAGGAACATTCTGTAACTCATAATGAATCCTTGTGGTGGTCTCCCCAGACATGTGCTAAAGTGTTGCTTGCTGCAAGTTTTGAAGAATGAGCCAAACAATTGCAGGTCAGAAAACAAACTTGATGCATTTTTCTGCCTTAGAGCAGGTCACTTGAATGTCCTACCTAGTCCTGGATTTCTGTGACTGATACCAAATTGCTAGAGCATTTCAGCTTCACCCTGATGTCAGCAGTGGTATGAGATGGGCAGTGCTCACACTGGCTTTCTACTTCATGGAAAACAGTAAGACACAGAAAAAAACCATGGGAGTAATTGTTGCCTTCCTGCTACATGTTTCTGTTCAGTATATTCACTGCCTACAGTCCTAACTGATAAGTGGAGATATAGAGTTCTTTTCACTTACTATTTCCCTTCTCTCTCAAAAGCAGTGGCTGTAGAAATCCAGGAGTAGGAAAGGTACCAACCTATCTTTGCCAGCAGAATATTTTTTTCTCTGGTGTTTCAGGAGACAGATGTTTCCCTATCAGCAGAGCTAGAGGGTGCTATTGTATAACCATTTGTTTTGTGATCTTTTTTTTTTTTAATTCTAAGAAATGTTAGCAACTTTTTATTATTATTTATTTAACCTGGCACATTTAGAAATAGCTCTTCTGCTTCAGGGTTGATACTGTAAACTTTCCTCATGCGGATGAGGTCCTGACCCTTAAAATGCATGTTTGCACATCCATCTTTACACAAAAAGAGAGGAAGGTGATAAAAGTCATATTTTTCTTTTCTTCTTAATCCTTTTTACTTAAATAAAAATTGAGGTCCCTCAAGGATAGATGAAGGCTCAAATAAATTATTTATCAGTTTATGTGCTGTAGAAATCACCCCCTCCATCATCATTTCTACAGCAGCGGTGCTAGAAAATGCAGTACAGAGCTGTGTACAGTGTTCCGTGCAGTAAGCTTTTGCATCTGTACATACCTGGCACAGTGGTAACCCTGTCCATGACAGAGGGAATAGGTTTTGAGGAAAGGTATGGTTCCTGAAGAATAATAATGGCAAGGGTTTGTCTTTTTTCCTACAAATTGCCTCTTCCTGCTGTGTCCAGTCCTCATGCAAAATCTCAAAATATGATTTAGTTGAATTTAAGTTACACTGGCTCTTGTTGACAGTTTCAAAGGGACTGATTTTGATAGAACTGCAAATATGGTTAGTTGTTCATTTTTCACTAGAATTTGACAGACTCCACATCTGAAATGAAGAACAAACTGGTGCAATGTCAGTGTTTTGCCTTTCAGTTCTGGGAAGTCTGATGCTACATATAAAATCAGTTGCCTGATTGTACAGCTCGTGCCTTCCTGCCCCCACGGCTACATCTGAAAACCTGTGCAGCAGTGCGCACAACTGACGGTCTCTGACCAACCCAGAATTAATAAGTATTGTTTTGAGATGCTTATGGACATCTCAATGAAATGTTTTGGCTGCCAGAAGCTTATTTGAAACTGTGGGTGATTCTGTTTCAAAATAAATTATCAAAAACCTTAAGAGAGAAGAGCATTAAAGATTATGTAGTGGTCCAGGGTCTAAAATATTTCTGTTTTTCAAATAAAAATGGATGGGGTTTTATCGGTAGGTTATTTCTCTACAACAAAACCTCACAAGGAAGGGAACTCGGTATTCAGTGTCAAACATGGGGAATAGTTACAGGTTTGTGAGTGTCAAAGTCAAAGGCAAGAAGTAAATTCATGAGATTCCCTGTATGGCCAAATAAGACAAGGGCCCTGTATTACCACGTAACGCAACCCAGGCACAGCTGAAGATGACTCATCAGTCCTTTGCTTTACTATTTTGGCACTGCAGAGCCTGACAGTAAATATACCCACAAGTACTTTGGGAGTAAAATGAAATAAAAGTGCATGCAGAATGCATTTGTCCATGTGGCATGGAAAATATATTTCCACTGGAGTTATGCTGAATCCTTCTTTGCAGTTAGAGCCCCAGCTTTGCAGGAAGAAAGAGAAGCAGGGCACAAATAATAGGTATTTCCAGATGCGTATTTTTTGAATTGTAGAGATCGTACGAGGAGAAACCTGTGTATGTTTGTTAAAATCTGTCAACTAATGACTTGGTTTCATTTTGTTTTATCCAGCTGCTGGACAGCCAACTACATTGTGACATGACTTTCAGTCCTAATAATTTTCAAGAAGGAACTCTCTTCTCGTATGTATCGGCTGCCTGCAGACAATCACTTGTAAGAGCTTGAATCCATGGACATCATGGCTCTCATCTGATTTTGAAAAACTCATAAAAACGCTGCACCTGCTCCTTTAAAATGCAATATGTTGTTTTTTCCCTTTCTTAAGAAATGAGAAAAATATGTATGACCGTGTTTGGGAAGGCAAAGCCTAAGTACTATAAAAAAAAAATCCCACCTTTCAGGTATGTTTATGATTTCCAGTCTGTTACCTTGTTCTTTTGAAAGTAATAAGAAAATAAACATGCAATAAAGCTGTTTTGTTTTAATATTTCTAGGAATTAAAAAGTTTAAGTTTACAGAACCTTTATAGAATATGCCAACTTGAGCTGAGAAGTAATTTTAAGATAGTATCTAATCAGTGCATTTGAAAAACTAAACATCACAGCACGACTTCTCTGTTATAACTGAAGCTATAACCTTTTTTATACAGAGACTAGTTTGATAATACATCCTGTAATTCTGAAGCATTTTGTGTTTATATTACCTTCAGTGGAGGGTAGGAGTTATACAAATAAATTATTGCACCTTTAGCGATAGGATTTTTTTGTTTGTGTACCTCAAGTAATGTTCATGACTATAGCTTAATATTCTCTCCAATAAAGATTTCTTCATTAAACCTAAAGACTGTATGCCGGTAACGATGGCAAGATTCCCATCAGGAGCAATCCTTCTTACAAAGTTCAGCAGCCCGTGTTGTTATTAAACTTGATGAAAGGTGATGTGGGGGAGAGGCGGCTGAGTGGGCGGACACAGCTGAGTTGCGAGTCTCCCAGCTGCGGTTTGATGAAAGCTTTGGTGAAGCTTTGGTGAAGCTTTTCTTTGGCGTGTAACTTGCCCATTGATGGTCTGAGTTGGTTTGAGATCTGCTCGCTCACTTGCAAACATTACGGTTGATTGAAATCTCATGCAGAGAAACACGTGTGGTTTGGGTGCCCTCCAGAGCAGGGAATTAAACAGCCTTGAGCCTGTGTTCCTCCGTACACTACCCGAATAAAGTCAGCAAAAGCCGGGAGTGTGGAAGGTGGGCAGGGAGGAGGCTGGCAGCGGTAGGAGAAAAAACTTTAACTTGCCTGTGTTTGGGCCAGTTTTCCTTTTGTGCTTTTTGATTAAGCACGTGCTCCTTACTAAAGTGATCCAGCAGCTCATTGAAGCAGCGGTCAGAGCTGTGTCACTTTATCTACAATACACAGACAAGGTTAGGGAATGTGTGGCAATTGTAAAATATCCTAGCACTTTTTGGTAAACGGTTATTGGAAATAACCCATTTTAGCAGTTCGTGATGCAACTTAAAATGGAGGAAAAAAAAATCTACTGCTTCTGCCTTAAAACCGTGATAAAAGTAAATTAATAGAGATTTATCTATGTGCACATCCATTATCTTTTGATGTGTTGGTAAATGGAAATGAAGCGGTTATTAGGGACGCAATAATTTTGAGTTATTCTATAGCTAGCAACTATTTATTTAAACGCTACACAGTTGCTTGCGTGTGAGTTGCATACCCATGCAAAACTGCGTGTCATGGAAAACCCACGTACGATGTTGTCACTGGAGGACATTGTGACTCTCTGCTGGGAAGTTACATGTTAACTTCCTTAAAATTGTGCCTTAGAAAATGCAAAGCTGTTGCACACAGTCAGCAATGACTTATGGATGCAATAAATCCAAACACCTGAAGTCCTTCGTGGACTTCACCTGAGGAATATTTTTTAAAAAAATAAATAATCAGAAAAATGTTTTGGAAATAAAAGTGATGTCCAGTATTTGGATTAGCCATCTGCATGATTTACTCTTAAAGGGTTTTGATAACCAGGATGCTTACACTTTGCATGTGGTCATCATAACATTTTCCCACAAATAATGCGTAACGTGGAAATTTAAGAAGCAGATTTTATAACCGACTTTGTACATCTGTATAATTCCATGCGCTGCATTAAGGATATGTGAATATATGATGTCTGGGCCTGATTTTTAAACACGACCGTGCATGCTTGTGGATCAGTTGTTTGTTATGAGTCGCTAACACTGCTTCACCCACGTGATCGAGTTTAGATGCGCAGATCGGTCCCCAAGTGTAGAAAAGGGTTGGTTGCCACAGAGGTTAGAGCTGCTTCTCGTTCGCGTAGGGGTAAGGGCTGGGACGAAAATGCATGGGCGAGGGGTGGGGCGGGGGTACGTGTCGCGCTGCAGACGCACCACTGGGTCTCGGAAGCTGCTTGGAAATTGATCCCAGTGTCTATCAGTTAGTTTCATATATGCATGTTTTAGTCGAGTTTGATTGTACGTACAGCAAAATGAAGCAGCTTTCTCAGACAACTATTTTTTCCTCCTCGTGAACATCTATTCACCAGCGCAGAATAATTTTCAACAGTTTTCTAAATTGTACTTGCTAGCTGCTTATATTTGATTTTATATTTCCTTTGGAGTCTTACATGGCAGATTCATTCAGGCTGATCTTCCCCCCCCCCCCTTTTTTTTTTTCAGTTTAAGCACATAAATATGATACATTTCTTATCAGGAACTTTGAACGCAGAAAAAAATAACGCTTTACTACAATTGAACTACAATGTAAATGTATTTGTTGCAAAAAATGATTTATTATTGGTAAGCAAGTACAATGTATGTAATGGGTTTTAGATGTTTCAGAATTTATTTAGCCTCTTACTACTTCAGAGAACCTGAGCAGGTGTCATAACCCACCTGTACTTCACAACCCCGTTTTCCATGGTGTATTTTTTCCTTGCTCTTGCTATGTAGTGTTACTGATGCAGTACATCTGTAGTTCTCGGTGAATGTCCTAAAGGTTGGTGAACCAGAAGGGGACCATCCTTACCTGCATGTCCATTCAAGGACAAGGATTGCTGTCCTAGCTGTGGCTAATGTTGAATACCAATTATGCTAATCTTTCCTTTATTTTATTTATTCTAAAATGCCTCTGGAAATTAGGAAAACTTGTCTAAAATGCAACAGCTTTTATAGTAAATGTATGTTTATAAATAAAATGTTGATTACCTTTGGTGGTGTTGATTTTACTTATTATAACTAATTTCTCCTACTGCATGCGACGTGTCCGTGAAACTGGATTGCAGAGTGTGTACCTCCCGCTGGTAAAAGCTGCTGCTTGATTGGGGTAGGCTGAACCGAGCTATATTCCACAAAACCCGGTATGTAGATGAGAGAATAAAAAAGACACACGTGAGATGGGACGATACCCTGTGGATTGCTGCTGTAAGCTCTGTTTCCAAGAGCATGTGTGGCTGTCGTGGTAAAAGACGAGCAGAGATGGCTTTCTGTGGGTCAAACCCAAAGTCCTCAGAAGGTCCTCCATTGATGTCAGTGGACTGTGGTTCAGACTTTGACTCAATAAAGCACTTTATGTACTGCAAAGCTAAATATCTGCTTGGTTAATTCCATTTCTACATAGCAAAGATCCTTGAGTTTGTGCTTAGTTAGGCAGTGCTGCAGTATCACTGAGTCTTGAACCTCAATGAGTACGTGGCTTCACCAGTAACCAGCAAAAAGTTCACACAAAATTTTAAACTAATAACTGCCCCTTTTTTTTTCTTTTTAATTGGGTCTTCAGTGAATGACGGGTTTGGTTTTGTGCCAGGAGCGCATCTTGGCTGTTAGATGAGTCACGGGGAAGTACTGACAATTTAATTTTTTGAAAGCAGATTTTTATCCCAGTGCCTTAATGGAAATGGTAATGGTCTTACATTATTTCTGCCTGTATGTCTCTGGACAAAGGGCCAGCCTCGCTCTGCGGTGGAAGAGGTACGCTGGGCTTCCCAGCGGCGAGCGTCGGTGCCGCGTCTGCGGGAACAGCTCGCTGCCGCTGGAGGTTGCTCTGAGGCTGGGGTTGGAGGCGGCCAGGCAGCTCTTTCTGCTTCAGCAGCTCTGCACCAAGGTTGCTGGGCACGCAGACAAGCACGGTTTGGGTGACTGTGACCCTTATGAGCCAAGTAAAATGGTGGAAATCCTGGCACGTTTTTTTTATTATTATTTTCTGGTGAATGTGACCTGGCAGCTCTGACCTGACCAGAGTCGTTTACGATCCTAAAAGGGCACCGATAGGGGTGCAATCCATCAGCACTGATTTATGCCCAAATAATTCCACAACCCTGGTAAAAGGGGAGTTGTGTCACCTGCTCGCCTCACCAGCACCTTCATCTGCATGTAGCAAAGGCTGCCAGGAGGGCCCCAAGGGAGAGCACCCTGCTAACAGGGCCTGGGCGTGCCCCGGGAGAGGACGATGGCTTGCCGAGCAGCGGGATGAAGCTGGGGGCATATGGAGGAAACAGGGGGGTAGTGTGGGAGAGGAGGGGGCTGCGGCAGCTGAGGCTCAGACGTGGGGGCAGAGGATACCCCATGCAAAGGGGGATGTGGGCCAGGTCACCCAGGAGAGCTCTGTGCCTCCTCCGCACCCCGTCCAGGTGTGATGCCTCCATCCCTCCCCTTTCCCCATTGCAGCCAGGCGGGATGAGGGCTCCGTTTCCTCCTCTGCGCCCCTGCTCCGGGGTCCCGCCGACCCCCTTTGTTTGCTGTTTGCTTTCTCTCTTTAGCAAGTGTTTCAGTGCAGAGATCATCAGTGAACACAGCCAGGTGCTGGTAGCTGTCGGAGGCTCCAGGCACAGGTAATAAACAGCAGTAGCTTGCTCATCTCGTGAGTATTGATCCTTATCCAGACAGCTCTTCTGGGGGATAGTTAAAAGCAGGCAGCTACCACTTTGTTTAGAAAATTAGCTTTAGGTACAGTTCTTGCTGCCCAATTTAGCAAAGATTTGGTGTCAGCTGGGTCCCCTTCCTGATAATGGGAAGCTGGTTAAGTATTTACTCAATAAACTTTGTGGAGAGGGGGCTTGCCCTGCTTTCTCCTGCCTTGTCTCTGCTCTCCTGGGAAAAGGTTGGGTAACTGGGGAACAGGATGAGAAAATGCTCGTTTTCAGAGCCACGTCTGCAGTGAAAATCTGAAGGGGTTGTGGACCCTGGACATGAGCAGATGACCGCCACTTGGCTGGGAAAAAACGAAAAGTTGCCAGAAAAATACATCTCCTGTAAAGGCAAACAGGACTCTTATATACCTCTAAAAGCCTCCGGTAGGAATGTAATTTCATCTGAATTCCCTGATAAGGGGAAATGACTAAACTGGAAGCTGCTCAAGTTTTGCAAGCAATAAGAGCTCAAAACAGACATAGAAAGTACAGGGTGGGCTGTGACTCTTCTCACAGAACAGTGTGGGGCTGGTATTTTGGGGCAGTTTCTATTTTCTTGTTCGTCTTTGTTACAAAACGTAGCATGAGTTAAACATGCAAGAGGGATGCTTACCCCTCTGCAAGGCTATAGCTGCTGCTCTGGAGACCTTACTGAATACCCCATGCTCTGCAAGAGTAGCTAGTGGAGCTCTCCTCCCCAAAGCATGTGGGTTTTTAAGCCATTTAGGAAAAAAAAAATCCATTATTTGAGACAATATCTTATGAGTCACTGTTAACCCATCCGTAGTGTCCATCTGCTTCACTGTACGTGATGCACTGCAAATTCTCGTGGCTAATGCCGCATCCGTAGTTCACAGATGCATTTTTCTAGGCAGGTAACCTGCTGCTTAAAACATGCTGAAGCCAGTCATATGGGTCTAAAAACTAAACCAAAATTAACAGAAATGCAAATCTTTCCTTGAAATTACAGAATTTATCAAACAGAAATAAGAAAACAAGATTTTAAAAATTCCTTTTGTCTATCACTTCCAGTTATAAACAACAAACTACCCCAGTGACAAGCACGGGAACAGAGCCATGCCACCCACATCTCTGGGAGCTCCCCGGTAGCTTCCCGTGTTGAGGGTCAGAGCAGAGCGTTAGGACCTGTGGGACAGAAAATGTCTCAGATGGTTAGGTCAAACCTTTTCTGCCAAAAAGGTAAGCACCAATATCAGATAGCAAATGGTGCTTATTCTGTAACACATGATGTAGCTCTTCAAAGTAATCTTTTGCCTGGTCTCTGGTTTGCAGGAGCTCACTGAAACGTACTTTCCGTACAACACACCTGGCACCTGACACGTTTCTTGTGGAAGGGCGAAGAGGATCTCTGGCAATATTGCACGTCAGGCGTGTGACGCCCTGCGGGAAACCCTGTTGCTCGCCACAATATACTCGGACTTTGAGACTCTCCTAGAGAATTTTGCATGACCCTAAATATAGTCACCCACTTCCAATGTTTGTCTGCCTCCTGCAAGGACTGGTTCCCTTAGACTTTCAGCAGTTTAAAGAGCTTGCAAAAAAAACATCATAAAAATAACCAAAGTCTGTTTTCAGGGTATTCACAAATACGCATTACTGGATAACAGGATAATCATTAAGTCTGTATTCCCAGAAACAAAATCACCAATGCAACAGATATTAGCCAGTCACGCTATTCCTATATGGGTTCAACAGTGTAAACTATGAAGATCAACGTTTTCTGCAAATGAGAAAATTTCCTGTATTCAGTCCTAGCTGAGAGAGTACTGAAATATGTCTTGGGAGAAGACTTTCACAACAGAATAAAATCACATGTCTGTAACTGGCACCTGGGGATGGGATGTCATGCCCCAGCATGGCATGACACTTACAGTTGCTGTGTCTCGAAGCATCCTCAATCACTTAAAAAATCCATATTGATATGAGTATGAACCTTTATGGAATATATACTTGGAAGGACCCCTCTTAGGTGCTAATGGGGATAAAAAGGTTACGAACATATCAGGAAGGTCTCGGCAGCAGAGTCATCAAATCTTTTCCAGCTCAGAAAATGAATGGGACGTACCAGACAAACGAGCTGCTTCTGAAACAACGGCTGTGTTAATGGTGATGCCAGACCTGCTGTTCCAGGGACCTGGACTTGGGTGCTTGCAATGGATATCCCCTCCTCTCTGTGGCCAAGTGCTCCTTGGTTGCCTTTGGGGGGGGTCATAAAACACTGTGAAAGTGCACAACTCCAAGGGGGAGGCGTTGCACTAATCCTCCTGTTTCTCAATATGTCCCTGTCACTCAGCTTGGAGGTGTCACCTCCAAATGCGCTTTCCTGGGCCCACACCTAAGCATTGCCATGTGAGATCAACGTGGTTATTTTTCCAAAGGAAATTTGGAAAATTTTGTCTAATTACAAACTTTTCTCAGGAAAAAGGAATTCTGGTGAGTGATTTGGCATCTGTGTAGTCTATTAACTAATAATAATGTATTGAAGTAGACTAGCTTTCAGCATGGGCTTTCTATGTTGGACTTTGTGCTACTATTCAAGTCTTAATTTAAAGCTTTTCCTGACTGACCCATGGTGATAACACTCAGATCATCACCAACCTGAGGGTGAAATTGAGCTCTCTGAACAGTTCCATGGACTGACATTTTGAAGGCTTTTTTAAAAAATATGTAGATTGTAGCTTTTTGGTGCCCTTCCTGGATCCATGAGTTTATACTGGAACCACTCTTGGGCAGAGGGCAGTGCTCAGGGGGTGCCCGTCCCCCCGAGAGAGGGAGGCACTGCTTACGGAGCCCGGTGGGGGAGAGCCTCGCGCTGAAGCCACACGAGTCCTGCAAACCCTCTTCACCCAGCCACCGCCCAGTGAGGCTTTAGATAATTTAAATGTAAGAGAGCAGTGTTAGATACAGGGCTGTGAAATGTGTTCAGCCCTCTCTTTCTAAGTATTTGCAGGTCTTAGGCTGGGTTTAAAATTTAGGGATAAAAAGACAGCACTTACATAAAGAAGCCAGTTAACCCAACGCATATCTCACCAGTAGCCCTAAATGTATTTTGTAGCTCGTTCTTGGTTTGGAAAAGGTAGGATGACATTGAATAGGGAACTGTGACAAAGTGTGCTGCTAACTGATACAATTACAAGTCTGCTCCAATGGACCAAAGATAAATTTCAAAATTAATTTGCAGCCTCACAAAAGCACTTTCAAACACTTACCTTGGGATGCAACCTATGTTAGCCTGCACACGCGTGCTGACAGCAAAGCTGGGAGGTAGTGGTGGAGGCAAATCAGCCGGTCCCAACTCTCCCCCATTTGCCTCAGCCAAAGCTGTTATCTCTCAGAGCATCTGTAACGGGTACACGTGGGCACACAACAGTTGAAAAGCCATTATCTGTTGTAAAGGTAGTGACTAATGTGCTTTTGCCCACAGCAATGTGAAAATACATGGGAAGGTTTTGCTGCAGAATCTGCTCTCTTCACCTGGCAGAAAAGCAGCTGCATTTTTCAAATCTTTTTATAGGAATAGAGGTCTTTATTTCTTGCAAACCTTTGCTGGTAGCTTTCTTCTTGTATTTCTCCTGGAACTGTTGACTAGTATTTTTACATCCTTCTGTGCTTAGCAAATACTCACTTTTAAGTTTTTTTTCTCTAAGTAGTGTAAAAGAATATTTCACTTGACTGGATGATACAGTCCAGTATAAGTGCATGTGGCCTGATAATCAAAACTTTCAACAAAAATTGTGACAGCTGGCTTTTTTGCCTGCGGTGGCGAAGCCCATCTACCACAATGTTCTGCAATATTGGGGCCAGGCGTGTCCCCAACTGGTAACAACGCAGAGAGGCTTTCCCTAAGCGAATCAAAATTGTCACAGCTAACTGATGCCTTCACTGCGCTGTGTTTTATACAGAAGAGGACAGTGCTTGTAGTTTCGTTTGCAAAGCTTGCCTCATTAAATCTCCTTTGCAGATGACGGACTTCTGAGAAACCTTTGGGTAAACCGAAGAGGGGCCGAGGGGCTCGGGCGGCTGCGCTGCCTTCGCAGTGATTCACTTCAGTGTGGGGAGTGAAGGGGAAGGAGAAAGCTTTTGGCTTGCACAAGCTGTAAGTCTTCCCTGTAGTTGGGTTTACATCTGGGAAAAAAGCCTGGGTGACTATGTATGGTGACATTTATAGCTATTGCATTTCTTTATATACTGTTCAAATTTATGCAGGTGGTACATTAACTTCAAAGCTGTATTTTTTCACATGGGGCTGTGTGTTAAGTAGACAAACTACTTGAGCAAGGTATAGATGCAGATAAACACTTTATGATGGAATATTACCACTCAATACTTGGCTTTCTCAGTATCTCTCCATCTTGAATGGTTAAAATCTGCTTACAGCGTGAATGCAATTAAACACATGAATACTTTTCTCTTTGCTGCTTCAAGGCTTTCCGAGCATCCTCTGTACCTGAAGCAGTATGTGGCTATTTTCACACACTTCCAGTTGACAGCAACCCTCACGCGTTGTTAACCCGGGAGCTGAAGGCTTACGCTGTACTGAGTAAGCTTTGACGTAAAAAGTAATCAACTTTAGCTCCTACCAGCTATAGGCAAGGTAAAATGAAGAACGCGAATAAATCGTCAGATGCAGAAGAGCTGTGATAAATAACGTCCAGGAACTGCGTGCCTATGCTGGAAAAATGACTTCAGCAAGGAGCAAGCTCTCAAAGGGCAAATGGTGGAGTTGCAGCACTTCTCCCCTCTTGTTCTCGACCTAGGACACCGCCAGTTTCTCAGCCTTGTCCTGCATGCAGGTGAAATCCCGCTGTGCTCCCGTGGCACGTGCCAGCTCGCCGGGAGCCGGCTGTCGGTGCCGCACAGCCCAGCCCGGCTCAGGGCCCCCCGCTCCTCTCTGCTGTAGTTTGCCGTCACCATCCACTGCAGACAGTTTCATTTTTTTCCCTCAGGTGCCAGGATTTCTGCTTTTTAGCCAGAAATTCTTCGCAATTGATCAATATAGCCTTTTTCAGCTGCTTGCTGTCCATTTGCAGTTAGAAAGAAGGGCTGTAAATAAGTATCGTCGCTGCCCGACGGGCTTTTGAAAGGTGTGTGCAGACAGGGCAGACGCTGCCTGCAGTGGGGACTCTTGCAGAAATAGGTAAATAATAAGACGGTTGAAGCAGCCCAAGCGCGGCAAAGCTACGTGCATGCTGCACTGAGAATCTTTATTAAATCCTTGTGGCTAGCGAGGCAAATGTAAGAAGACATATTTCTCCACAGGCTGCCATAGTACTTTTCATCATGGAAAGGAAATAAATTCTACAATATCATTTTATTTGTTTACAGTTTTAAGGCAAGATGTCTCTCTTTTGACAGTACTGAGCTGCAGCTTGAATACAAATATCAGTTATTATTTCCTTTGTATTGCAGTAATATAAAATAATTTGGACAAGACTTTGAATCATTTTGAATACCACAAAACCTGAGCACCCAACACCAGGGACTTGGAAACAGCTTGATTTTTGAGGATACCTGATTGTGATCCCCAGATAGTACGCCTTAAGTCAGGTACCCAGAGCCACTGGTCTTGTGTAAAAGCATAGGTACCCAGACTTGGTTTTTCAGATTTTCAACTATTTTCAGTTTTTCAACTATATTTCAAGTAGCATGAGCAGAAAAGGGAGACTGGAGGCAGTGGGATACTTCTTGGACCACACACTTCATCACCGGTGCTTACAGAGCCCGTCATCACCAGGAAACAGTAAAGCACTTTGCAATCGTTAGTTGAATAAGATTTAAAAACACCGCTGTGAGGCAGAAAAATATTATTATATATCTATTTCCAAATGGATAAATGGGACACAGAAACTAATTTGTCCAGAGAAAGAATGTCTTCGCTAGTGAATTTAATTTAGGCTACAACCTGGCAATAAAGATGCTAGAAACTCAATATAAATAACAAAAAAACAAACAAAATCAACAACAAAAAACCCACAACAAAAAAGCATGCATTTAACAGTTACGTGACTATAGCATAGTGACTGCAGAGTTCAGAAGGACCTGGCTATCCGGCTGCTGCAGTAAAAGTCACCAGAGCAAGAAGGCCATCAGGAGTGGAGTCAGCTTGTCTAGAAATGCGGGACCCGAAGCGGCAGCACGCTTTGCACTGCCGCAGCCAGACGACCAGGAGCGGCCGCATCTCCGCGCAGACCACGGTTATTTAGCGTACAGATGCGTTGCGTTAGCAGATCATTTCCTAAGCTTGGGGCTGAGTGAGGCAAGCTGTATCCTTCTGGTTAAATGCCCTTTTGAGAGGAAAACATGGCAAAAGGCGTTCCCTTTCTGGAAGAACGGAGATTTAAAAACCGTAAGCAAAATGTTTTCAGGAGTGATGCCTGCTGCAGTGAGGCAGGCGTGTGTAGTTTATTTCTCTGGTCTTCTCTACGGGCTGGGCTTCTTAGCTAGGTGATGTTAGTTTGACTTCCCATGTCTCATCTATGGAGAAGGAGAGCTGGAAATATCTGCACTGCTGTTCCCACAGCAGCGGTTGTATCTTCTGCCTGGAGAATAACAGACTTAGTAAAATAAATGTAAAAAATCTAAAAACCTATTTACTGGGAGGAGAGGTGAAGAAAAGATTTTTCGCTAAGTTTTGATGCCAAATCACCTTCTCCAGTTAATTATACAATTACTCAAACAAATGGTCCGCATGGTGCTTATCCTTTGGAGGTGGTTATGCTACGTAACATGCCTGTGGGAGGCTGGGACATGCCAAGATATGCTTATCCAGGACAAGCCACGTGCACGTACACAGAGAAGATACCTACCCCTGCCAAGAGCCAGCAGCAGCCCAGAGGGCTACCTCTCAGAGCAGATGGTTGTGGTCGTCTATTATTTTTCATGCCAGTTCTGCAGGGCTTCGTGATATGAAGTGCTACCTCATCTACTCCTCACATAACAAAAACCTGATTTCCCAGGAAAATGATGGCCCACACAAGGTTGGGGCTGGCCTGCAGCTGAAACAAATGGTCCTGCTGGCTCCGCATTGACCTCGAGTGCCCAGAAAGCAGCCTGACCTAACTGCTGGTGAGAAGAAGCCCAAAGCTAGGTTGGGCTGGAAGGACAATGTGGAGTCTAAAAGCTTTCTGCATTAACCGTTAGACCAGCTCATCCAAAAGAAATATTGTAAAAATAAACCACATAGATGCTACCCGTATTCTGCACCAAGAGTTTAACATATATTGCAAAAAAAAATCCACTATTTCCTTGGAGTGTGGCAGCCATTGCATGACACTCTTTTCTGGGCTGAGCTTATTGACGGATGAGGACGTTAAATGGTTAAAAGGATTCTTTCATCTCAGTGAATCCTCCACTAAAAGAAAATAAACAAACAAGGAAAAACTGCCCAGATTGTGCTCCCACTTCGAGTCATGACAAGCGTTGTGACGGTGACTGCTGCCACCCAGCTAAAGGACTGAGGCACTTTGTAAATCAAATTTCAAGTAAAGAGATTGGTTTGCGAAACCTCCTCGGCGCGGAGTCACAAGCTGTCAGAGTGTATTAGCATTATGTTACTGGAGTAAAAAGCAAAACAAATTAAGATGTTTAACAGCTGAAATCTGAAACAAAATTGTGTTTAATGCTGAAAATCTTGTTAACATATTTTCAGGCTTCCCTTTCCCCAGATATTAGATCTCGGTGTGTGTTTGCAAGCATCTTTTTATCACACATGTGGGAGAATAAGAACTATACACGACATATGGTAAGGAAGGGTGTTTCACCCTGAATGCAAAAGCCTGTTCAGCGTTCCTGCAGCACACAGCAGCACACGGGAAGATTTTAAGGACCAGGGGACAAGGGGACAAGTGCAGCTGGAGTTCCCCATGTGTCCGTGGTGACAGAAAGCATTGCATCAACAGCAACGGGCCCAACCTGAAGATTACACATGTTCTAGCATTTAATGTGAGGGGTAATCTGAACTCCCAAACTGGTTTGTCTTTCATGTTGGCTCCCACAATGAAAGAACCATTAAGGGGTTTAGTGATCTTCCAGGACTCTGCTTCTAGCAGAAAATTGGCTCCTTCTTCTTGGACACAAGACCAATTTTTAATTGAATTTCCAGAGATGATGGATGTTGTACTTTATTCCAAGTCTATATGCTAAATTAACAAGGCTGTCTGCTTAGTTTCCTCTTTTGAAACCACATTGAGATGAGTTTCTGCTAATTCTCTTACACAGGGCATTAGACATGTGAACCGAGTCCTTATTCAAGAGTTGAAATAATAGACATTTTTGCCAAGGTTATTACTTCAGATAATAAATTGGAGCTGTGAGGCAGTGACAATAATTTACTTTCTGAAAAAGATTTACCAGTTAGTTAAATTATTTCAAATGGAATAAAACTAAATGTATCATATATTCTCACCAAAGTACTTAAAAATTATTAGTTAACACTTTAAAAGTCCATCTTGGAGCAGGGATCGTTCCATTAATTCTGCACATTTAGCATTTGTTTTTCCCACACGCTCCCTCCGGTCACTTCACAGATAACAGAAAGTCCCTCAGGAGTACACTAGACTACAGAATATATTTAGCCTGAATTAGGTTTATTTATCCAGCTTTTTACGTGCTAACAGATGCCATTGATAAGATAAACATTCATTATTGTGAAACACAGAAAAAATATGCCATAAAAGTAAATGTTTTTCTTAACTCTGGCCACTGTGGTAATATTTACATAGTACTGCACATGAAGAAGATGCCTCGCAGAGGTAAAGCCATTGGGAAGGCAATTTAGAGTGAAATTTTGGGCTGAACATAGAAAATTTGAAAGCAAAATTCTGACCAGTTTGGGCAAAACCAGAAACCAGCTCTATTAAGCGTATGTATAGTTGTCTATCACTAGAAGCTCGGTTGTTGCTTGAAAATATTGGGGTAGGCAAAAAGGAGGCCACCTTCTTCCAGGACGACGGACGGCATTGCTTGAAGAGCAACGAGCCTGCAGCTAGGAACCACTTTGCATATGTGCTTATTCTTTCCAAATGGGAACATTTAAAAGCAATCGTGTGTGTAATTTTAAAGTGGCTCAGGATAGCAATAAACAGTCTTAATGGTTTCCTTTTGGCAGCACAGACCTAGCTGACTTTCTTGCCTCTCAAGGAGCTTTTCAGATGGATTGAACAAACTGGGCACGTGGATTGGGGTTTGCACTCAATTTACCACAAAAATGCGGTTTTCCACTGGAAAACAAAAACCAATGTGCAAATACAGCTGCCAGTGTCTTCATCAAGAGGTCAAAACCAGAGATGGTGTTTATCAACTAATAAAAGCAACAGGCTGAAAGAGTGTGGTTTAAATAGCTGAGTAATTTAAACACGGGATTAATAGAATAATATAACACATTCAGCATAACTGAATAATGTCCTTCCCACAGGTGACACAGCATGGAAAAGCATGTTCAGGTCTTTATCCAGATGTGATTATGCTTCCAAACAGTAGCCTATTAAATAAAATAGTAATAAAGTGCTAATTGTTTCTCATCGCCCTGTATTTCAAATATGTTTCAGTCCTAACCTGTGTCAGACACCAGTCTCATCCTAGTCCTCCCTTGCACGGAGGCTGCCAAAGATTTTTCTTTTCCCTTTTGTTAATGTTTTGTGCTGCAACAGAATGACTCAGGACCAGCTTTAATTATGGCTGTAGCCCGAATGATCCTGCAGCGCATATCATTAGATCCCAGGAGAAGCTAATGGCTTATCTGTTTTGTATAATTGTTCAAATCTTCTTTTCCATCAGTTTTCCATCAGTGACATCTCATTTGTTTGAGTTGTATGCTGCTGAGACAACTATCCAGCCCAGGACTCCTATTACAAAAAAAAAAAAAAAAAAATTCTGGCAACCAAATAAGGAATCTTTTCAAGTTATTTCTTTAGAACATGAAATTCGTGTGGGTTTTGAAATACTGTATCCTCACGGAGCTACACTGATTAGCAGTATCTGATAGGTTTTTATAGCTATTGTTTGTCTAACTCAATGGCACAAGTCATTAAGCGATTTGTGCCTTCTGACATCATAACACAGAAAACTTCTCAACTCTCTTGCAGGCAGCACACTGAAAGTAAGCATGAATTTTAGTATCTTTGTTCAACAGCCAGCAGCGTGGTTAATACCGAGTTTGTTAAACTCACAAATCCCAGTTTAATGATGCTAAATGGACAAATAGAAGCGCCTCCACCAAAAGCAAATTTTTCTTTCACAGCTCCTTGAAGCACGAGGCGGCGGCTCTGTCAGCAGCGCCGGTTTGTCAGCATCGATGGGGACACCCGGGCATTTTGAGACCTGTCATTGCAGCCCTTTAAACTGTGCGGCAGTTTGGTGGCAGGGTGGAAAGGGAGGGTCCGGGTGCTCACACTGAAGAGAACTGAATGGCTTTCGGGAGGAAAAATTGTTTGGGGACAATTCCTAACCTCAGCAAGCAAACAAGTGACAAATAATAGCAGATTTGGTGCACTTTCCGCTCTGTGTTGGGCATCCCCTGGAGCCTCGCGGCCGTTTCGGGGTGGATGGAACCCATGGTGGCTATGAGAGAAAAAGTTGTTATGGAGGGGGGTAAATTGCACTTCTAGCACACCTGTCCCCAAGAAAAAAATCAATACACTTCAAAGGACACGTCTCAGCTTTTACCTTGGTGCAGAAAAATCTGGGAGGCATATCAGGATGAGGTGGGAAAAGATGACTCCCCCTCAGATAACAGGATACTCCCAGCTGAAATCCGTGCTCTTTTCTGCCTGAAACTGCCACGCCGAGGGAGCCTGAGGTCTATGCAACTCTCTGCTATCCTCTTCAGAAAACACATCCCTTGTGGCTAATTTATCATTGGGAGGAAAAGGAGACCACACAATCCAGCCGCTCTGGGGAATGCCAAAGAAGTACACAGATGTGGTTTCTGAGACTGCACGCGAAGACTATGGAGAGGTTTCAGCGCGCCCTGTTTTCCGTGGGATCGCAGCCCTCTCGACGCGCATAGCAGCACGTCTCCCCCTCCCTCCTCGTCCGCCTCAGGACTGAGCAAGGAGTGTCTGTAAGGGTCTCTTACCTGCTTTGCCCAGAACAGGTGTCATTTTGCTGGCGACAATTTGGGAATTAATCTACCTGGTCCATCTTTCTCCCCTGCTCCCCCAACTAAATACCTGTAAGAGAGCCTTTCTCCTCGCACGCTGCATTTCAGCTTCAGTATCAACTAAGTGTCTCCCAAGCTACGGTTTTATTCTTAAAAGTGATATGCTGATTAGATCCCACCGAAAGCAGTATTAGCTGAAACTTCTCGATAGCTGTAGGTCCAGAAAAACCTCCTATGTTTGTGTGTGTCACAAGGCTCTTCACGCCGTGCTAGGCCTAGCTTCATTTCAGAGCACCGTTGTGGCTTTGGTTTGGTTGGTCTTTAATCCTCATATACTGGCAATACTGGGGTGTATTGCCATTTTGGGGTATTTACCCCCAGACCTTAACAGATTTTTCTTCTTCTTTAAAATTATATATGAAGGTGATTTACCCACTAGAGCTATTTTCCTTCCTTTATGGGAGTGTCAAGGTCAACACAGAGCTCCTCTTGTCTTTCTGTAACTCAGCTCAGGAAGAGTCTTCGACTGCACCAACAGTTTTCATGCAGAGAAGCCTGAAAGAGCAGTGACCTCAGCACTGGCAAGGAATTAGCTCTATAATCTAATAGGGTTTCTTTTTCCATTTCTAAATAATGGGATTCTATTAGACCAAACTGTAGTCTCCTCTTAATGATAATTTATTATATAGCATATCTGAATTTTGCCTTTTATAAATCATTGAGAATTACAATACACAGTTATATAATTGAATCTTCTTTTATATCGTTAATATTTTTCATTGTTTAGAGAAATCCCTTTTTGTTTAGAACTCAGATGTAACTGGGTTTAGGAAATGCAGGAGTTTTTTAATATGCCTAAGTGATTAAATATTTTTAAATATTTTGTAAAAATTCTGAAAAAGCAAAATACTTTAAAAGAATTTTAAGCTTATGAGGTTTTGTACAAATGATTCTGGACAACTTTGAAGTCAAATCTGGCCTTAAATTTATGTATATATCTCAAAATCTCAAAAAAATAACTTCTATTTCATGGTCTTTGAAAGGAAATAATTAAGGATAATTGATTCCCACATTGACATTTAAATGTATTAGTGGTATGCAGCAGTGAAAGTATTGATCAATGAAAGTAATCAGTAATAACAGGAAAAATTAATCACTTCTGTAGATGTATTTGACTTCAGCTGTGGAATGTGCTTTGGCCAGGATTGAAGCTGACCCTGGGAATTTAACAGGGACTATTATCCACCAAAAAAAGACAATGAAGAAATGTAAATGAAGTAAATTTGGGAGGCCGTGCTTTCATTTGCTATTAGAATATAGAAACATAGTGAGGAAAGTACAGCCTAAAACCTGTGACCTACAGTTTGTGAACCCATTTCTGTATTTGACCAGCAGCAGGTGATTTAGAAGAACACACAAGAAATCTTTTGGGGGGAAATATTTGTTAAAGGTCTCAGCTCAAATAAGTAGAGATTGGCTTACGCCCCAAATTGGGAGGGTTTATATGCGAAATCTTTCAGAATCATTTATTAACCCAGACTGTACTGGCTGGATATTCTTACTTAAGAGCTCTTTTTTTTTTTCAGAATTTAGTTAAAATCTTAACCTCAACAAAATCTTGAGGCAATGAGTCTCAGTTTGATTACGTAGTGATTGGAAGTATATCTCCCTTTACCAGTTCTAAACTCGCTAAGGCAGGAATCAAATGATCACACTGTTACAGGTTATCCTACTTTTTTTTTTCTCCTAACCAACATTAGGAGAGAACGTGAGTGATGCAGTCGCTGAAAGGTGCAATTAAATGGGTAAAAGCCAAAAGTGCCTAATTTAACTTCTCCAGTCTCATCAGTATTTTAATATTCATATATGTAATATTATACAGTACAGCACACCTCCTTGTTAATACAAATAACTTTTCCACCTCTCTTGAATGATAGGTGCCCTCGATCGTTCTTGCCACCTTTCTGTGGATGGTGGAATCAGCCCAGAAGTATTTTAGGGAATCAGCCAGAAGTATTTTAGGAGTGCTGCATTTCCAGTGGGAATTGAGTAAGATGGGAGTGAAGGGCTTAGATGTCCATCTAGCGCACTCTCTTTTTCTGCGGCAGGACAGAACTGCCCACACCATGTTTATCTAACTTCTTGTCTCCATAGAGATATTCCTAGTGATAATTAGATCTGTGTGTTTAAAGCATCACCGTACTAAAACAGGCTGTCACATAATGCGTTACAAGCGCATGCAGTAGCAGTAGGTACAGTTTTAACTACCGCTCTTTCTTCCAGATGTAAGAAGACTTTGTTATTAAAAATGAAGAGACATTCAGTTTGTAAAGAACGCGTGTGACTTTGGAATTAAAGTGAGAGGAGTTCCTCAGATGTTTGCATCCTAGATGTGGTGGCATTTTATTTACAGTATTACCTATAGAGATTCCTGAACTGCTTATTTTCAGAGCTCATCCCTTTTGGTAACCTTTTTAAAGATAATACAGCAAGAGTATTTTGGTAGCTGTTTCTAGAAACAGTTTGATATTGTGAAATCAATACAGGGCCGGGAGCTTTTGAGTTCTCCTGACAGCAGTGCTTTGAGGAGATTATTTTGAACTACAATGTCAGGCTCTTCAGGTTAAAAAAAGAAAAAAGTAAAAATAACTTGCAGCTTGTGTCACAGCCTGTGAAATATATCTGTGTAACCGCACATCGCATTGAACTCCACTGACACCAGGATGATAAACGTCAACAAGAGTTAAAGCTTCCACTTTGTAGCAACTCTGCTGTCTCTCCCGCTGATCCCCCGTGCTGTCTGCAAAGCTGGGGCGAAGCAACCAAGGACTCACTGAAGCTGAACTGTCTTCTGCTTGCCTTGATTTGCTGGAAGAGAGTCCTACAAGCCCAGGGAGGCCATAGTGGTGGAAAGCTGCACTGAGCATCCCAGTTGGAAAGAAGGAAGGCAGGCCAACGCTGAGCCCGAGCCAGCATGTTCATGGTTACCCACAGAGGGGCAGGCAGAGGTAGCACTGGCAGAGGTTGTTCCTGGCTCCGCTTAGAAATGAGCACCAGAAGGTAACTGCTAGGTGCTGCCGCTGGCTCTCTGTGGCTTGGCTCCCCTGTCACCGGGGGAGGGAGCAGACTGGGAAAGCAGCAGCGGCTGCTGCAGCTGCATGGAGCTGCTGGTCCCTGGCCTGACTTGGGACGGGCGACCCACCTCCCTTTGCTCTTCAAAGCACAGGTGGGTTTTTAACAGCCCTGAAAGCACAGGGGGTTGTGGCTATATCTTAGGGCAGGGACTGCTGCAGGCACTCTCTTAGGAGAAGGTTTCAAGAAGTAGATTGACTTTTCAAGGCAATGAATATCCACAGCTCCAGCGGGGAGCTCCGGGTGACCCATGCCTCTGAAACGAGCAGCCCAAGCTTTCCCAAATACCATGTCCATGCCGGATAACCAATTCTCTTAGCCACTGGTTTCACAATCTCCAGTCAGTTATTTTCCTTAACCAAATAACCACAGCAACTCATAAAATTTGTGTTTTGTTCCCCGAACAGATTTTCTCCTTAGGGGAAATTAATATATTGATTCTTTTTTGATAAACATCTTTCTGTGAAACGAACCTGAAGTTAATGCTCCTGAAGACTGCATCCATACTTTAAGCCTGTTGGTAGAGGCCTTAATGCTGACATTAAATTTCAGACTTCTGGAAAGGCACAGCTTCTCTCACTTACGCTTCCCAAGACTGCTTTGACCTTTCATCTAATGCTGTTGATTGGTAGAGTTTATACGTTATCCTCTGAGCTATTTGAAACAGCAAGAGATGTTATCAGCATCCCCTCACTACTTCTCTTTCAGAAAGGAATGGGAAGAAGTATGGCCTCAGCCTGCAATAACAGTATGAAAAAATTCTCCTTTTCGAGTGCAAATATTTTAATTTTCTGTTGATACAACAGTCATAAGAAAGATCAGCCCAAAAGGTGGTTTCCTCTCTCCAAAGGAAATTTCCAATCTAGAATATGGCAGCATGAGCTTCATTTTCACAGCTAAAGTTTCTTGAGCTGTTTCTGGATGAATTCCCAACAAATTCAGAAGACCTCTTGTGTGAGGTACAAGGTGTAAAATCATTCTTCTAAGATGGAGCCATATTTTAGTAGCACCCTGGATGAAGCTACCAGTTTATTTCATAACAGTTGTCAGGTGACAACTTGTAAAAGGACCAAATGAAACTGGTGACAGAAGCAGAAGGCTTCATCTCCCATTGTAATATGGCCTTCATAGCACTGCTCTGCTTTATGGGTGATGAGAGTAGTCTATAGATTAATGTTTGACTCTTAATGGTTGACGCTAAATGTGCAGCAAGAGTTACAGACCCGTACTAGTTTAGCAGGTGTCTAAGAGTTAATGGTGAGGTTTGTGGCCCATTCCTCCCCTGTACAGTGGGGATCCTCCCTGTGTGAAGGAAGAGACCGCAGATTTTGCCTTCAGAAAATGCTCACGCTTCAGACCACAGCAGTGAGCTGCTGGCCTCGACTGGAGTCAGGCTGGCTGAGGGGACTCCTGCTAGGTACATCTGTCAGCACTTTCAACAGTGTCAAAAAAAGGTGGGAGGAAAAGAGGATTTAAAAAAACATTCTGATGGACCACAGGTGCTTTTCATGACACCTCCTTTTCCCACTGGTTGTCAATAGTTTGATAACTTTATTAAGTGAGTGCAGATATGTAAAGATTAAACTATTTAGACACACTTGCTTCTCAGTCAAAGGGATCGTTTTTACTAATTGCGGTTTTCCTGTAGGCTGGCTATGTATTCTTTAGTAGCAAAATTAATGTTTGCATTGTCATGCATCCATCCATCTGAGAGATTCTAACTGCAATCAGGAATTACTTTTTCTGTTCATGTATTGGAGAGAAGAAAGTGAGAGTGTGTGCAAGAGCTACCCCAGAGCCAAATTCGACATTAGACCTGAATTACAAGTGTTGGTATTTAGAAGAGCAGACAATGAAACACGTGAGTTGCTTCAAACACACAACATAAATTTACCTCTGAACTCTTCAAGATGCAACGTGTGTTCATATTCAATTTGGGCTGGATAATAAAACAAATTATTCTTTATTTGAACAACATGAGGGGATAAAACCAACAAAAATAACAAACCTTACCCTCCTTTCTTTACTGGAGCATCTTTTGACTTGTTAGGTCCTTCGGCCCAGATCTCCTTGCCTTGTGAACCCCAGAGCGTCTCTTAGTGTTACGGACCAGCTTGCCCATTCGGCTTTCACTGGTACCACTGGTAAGCAGCCTCTTGGCATCCTCTTCCTGCCCGGGCTCCCGCTGGGAACCCCACGGCCCTCCGAGCTTCTGGGCTTGTAAAGCTCAGCAGCAGCCCTGTAGATTACTTATTTAATTAATACTCTTTTTCAAACTCCTGCCTTTGCAGAGAGATGGGAGAAATAAACTTCATGTATTTTTCAAACCACCCATTTCTCCCTGACAGAGCAATCACGAAGGCTGATGAATTAACCCTTCCAACCGGTCTGCCACAGGCAGGCTGGTCCCTACGACCGGTGGGTGCCGTACGCCTCAGGCCTCCCATGGTTCCCTGCACGGTGGGGGTGACCAGAACACGGAAAGCAGTGGCGTGGGGAAGGATTTATGAGTCAGAGGGAATAAGTGACAGAAGAGAAGTTTCCAAAAAGGACTAATGAGAAGCTTAGACACGTAAGCGGAAAATAGTGATCAGAAATTGAGAGGTGATCTTAGCTCTGTATGAACCATTAGTGAGAGAGACACCGCAGTGTTTGGTACTGTCCTGGTATCCCTTCTGCAAAGCATCTTCAGAAACAGGAGAGTGGTTCCAGCTCTGGAAAACATGTTAAAAGTTTGAGCCTTAGGGAGTGTGGGAGATGTAAAGACAGATCAAGATGCAAATCAGCTTACAGTATAGTAAAATTAGAAGAGAGAAAAGGTCTAGCAGTCATAGCTAGATCCACTGCTTGGAAGCTGAAGCCTTCATATTAGAAATAAACCTGAAGTTTTAGCAGACAAAGCAGTGAACTTGGCAAAAAAAATACCCAAAGAAGCAGCATGTTGTCATCTCCTAATGTTTTCAAATTACTGCTGCATGCCATAAAAATGGAAGCTGATCATCTTCACACAGCCAGGCCTGACCAGGAGTGACATCTTTAAATCAGCCTTGCTTGGTTGGTTGGTTTACTGGTAACACAGGTCTCACCTTCTCTCCTCTCCGAGCTCAGGGGTCAGTTCAGCCGTGGTAAAGTGGATGGGCTGAGCACTGCAGCTTCTCCAGCAGGAAACTCTTCCCGTGCAGATCACTATCAGCAGAACTGCACTGCGGTCCACAGCTGGGTAATTCCTAGAGACCGTCCATTTACTTTGAACAAAGATATTCTCAGATCATGAAATAACTTTTGGAAGAGAAGTAAAATGGCAAAAGCTACCCACATTATAGCAAAAGATACATTCAAGAAATACATACAGGTTTTTTGCCTCCTGAAAATAGACCGCATATTTTATTGCAGCATTTTAAAACTGATTATTGAAGTATTTTTATTAGTGAAACAGCACTTGTCCCATTTTTCCTGGCTCTTTCAATTGTGCTCTGGAAGGTGACACCCTCTCCCCAGCACCCCAGCCGTGCAAAGGAACACTCTTGCTGTATTTGCTTCTCGGCCAAATCCCCAGCCTTTTTTTTTTTTTTTTTTTTTTCCCACTGACTCTGCCAGAGTCAGCCAGGGTTCATCGCCCCGGCGTCCCCGCAGCTAACCCGCAAGCGCCCCGGCTGCAGGGGCAGCCCCGGGAGGCGGCACCGGGGTGCGCTGCAGCCCCGGGACCCCCGGGCTCTTCTGGGGGCGGGCGCCCGCCCCCGCCCGGGGGCTTTTGCTGGAGCTGGGTGCCGGATCGTCTTGGCGAGGCCGGGTTGCTGCTGCTACCCCGTGCCCAGCGGGGTCTGGCATGGGGGTCCCGCTGCCTGCTCCCGCCGGGGCAGGGCCGGGCGAGCAGCGGGGGAGCCGCCGGGGCCGCGCCGCCGGGGCTGCGGCTCTGGCTGCGGCTGGGCCGGGCGCTGCCTCGGCCCCGGCTGCCTCCCGCTGCCGGGCGGTGCAAGCGAGGCGGGTCCCCAGGTGCGAGGCCGCTGGCCGGCCCCGGGCCCCGGTGGGAACGGAGCGGTGGGCGCGGTGGCGCCGCGGCGGCCGCTCTCCCTGCGCGGGGTGGCGGCGGCGGGTTCAAGCAGCGGAGCCGCTCGCCAGCAGCTGCGGGCCCGTGCAGCCCGTTTGAGCTCCCGCGTGTCGGTGTAACGGCTGGCGAACGCGCTCGGCCGGCCCGCGGGCTGCTCTGTCCGCTGGCAAACCAGACCTGTAGCTTATCCCCCCCCCCCCCCCCCTTTTCTTTTTCTTTTAACGGATATCGCTTAATATTGGCCATCTCCAGTTTTCGAGGAAGCGACAAAAGGTCAGATCTGACGCATCTCCCCCGCGCCCCCCCCATCAGCCTGTTTGCAAATAATTAATAACGGCACAATTAGCCCGTAATGACGGGACCCGCAGTTACGGTCTTCCTGACGGTAACGCGGATTAAAAACAACGCTGCCGAGCCCATCTCCTTTTGATGACTCAGTCCAGCTTCTGCGATGTGCGCCCTCAGTCTTTGTCAGAGAGGAAAAAAACCCGAGCCCTCCCCCCAAAGAAAGCCCTAACAAGAAGTCAGAAGAGCTACGGTGCTATATTTGCTTTTGGTTTTATTATCAACAATCAATTAATGGTACACTCTTGGAAAACTATATGCACATGTAGAAATATTTCCCCTTTTAAATAGAAGCATTCATTTTAACCACATATAAATAAATCTGAAAACCCTG